>NC_090448.1:1090268749-1091708749 GCF_031143425.1 Pleurodeles waltl | reverse complement strand
GTCAGCTCATTTCAAACATTGGCTGCTTTCACTGTGGGTTATAGCATTCTGCATGCAAAGTAGTTCACATCAGTGCTGTGGAATACTCTGGCAATGTGTGCTTTTTGAGACCCCAAAATATTTTTCCTTTTAGCTAATTGTTTTTGTGTTGGTGATAGCTCATCGGCTCCCCCAACACTAATGTTTATCAAAAACAATGACAAAGCTGAGCAAGCATTGGCAAAGCCGAAAGGCTGTCATCCAATGCCAGAGCTATTGGCTGTGCCAATGCTTGTTTCTTTCATAATGTGTTCTGGGATCCTGTGCAAAGTGGAGCTATTTATTGCTCATGAAGTACGTGAGGAGTCCCATGACAGGTAATGAGGATTGAAAGTGGGAAACCTTGGGGGGAGGAGCCAAGATGGCGCCATAGTCGGACGCGTCTCGAAGAGCTCCGAGACGGCCTCCGATAAACAAGATCCTAACTGCCTGCCTCATCCCTCCGAGACCTGCTTCTGGAGACAGGGGGGCTCCCTCTGCCTCTGGACCCCCTCCGGTGGACTATGGACCCCGAGCTGGGGGCCGCGGCGGCACCCTCCGCACGGCAGGAGAGTAAACAGACTAGGCCCGGCGAAGGAGGTGACTGCTGTGGGAGAGGCGCAGCAAGACTGCGGGCTTGAAGCAGCCGGGCAGAGGCCCTGACTCGGTTGGAGTGGCCCGGAGGTCCCGGGCTGCTCCTTGAGTGGAACCGGGGCCCGAGTGTTACGGGCTCTCCGGCACGGGGCTGAGAGGGGCGCGGAAGGGGGGAGGAGTCCCCACGCCCTTTGGAACAGCCGGCCCTGGGTGCCGCCAGGACTGAGAGACCGGAGTGAAGATCCGCTCCGAATGCCCTTGGAGTAGCGGAGAGCCCGGTGGCTGGAAGTCCCGCACAGAGGTCCCGTGGACCGGCCCAGGAGAGAGACGGCTGTCCCAGGGAGGGGCCTGGCCGCTCCGAGTGACCTCGGGCTGGCGGAGAGCCCGGTGGCTGGAAGTCCCGCACAGAGGACCAGGAGGGAGACGGCTGTCCCAGGAAGGGGCCTGGCTGTGGCCTGTACTGCGGGGATGCGCTCGCCGTGTTGCCGTTTCCCCCCCTCCCCCCACCCCCCCTTTGCCGCCTACTTTGCGAACGACAAGACATTGCTGAACAATGCCGGGAGATACGGAAGGTGCCGAGGAGGTCCACCTATAACCTGGATCAGAGGTGAGGAGACGGGAAACTACAAGAGTGCCGCCTGATATCCGAGGCAGACAAAACAGATAAAGCAACTCTGCCATAATTAAAGGGGGGGGGGGGTAACATCCCATTCAAAGATTTGGCCAGCGGAGCCGGCCCCATAGGGTGGAGAGGAGAGGTGAGACCTGCAGCGGCGGTGGTGGGCCGGGGGCCGGACGCTTCCCCTTGGGCCTGAGCCCGGCTGCGGCCTGCTTTCGGTGGAAGTAGAAAAGAGATCCTGTCGTGGCTCCTGGGCCTTTTTGGAAACTCAGCGACCTGAACGGGGCTCTAGGGGACCCCAGGATGGCACGAGATAAAGATCCCAAACGACCCCGGAAGGGCCAAATGGACAGATATACAAAAGTGGTCCCCCCCGCCCCCCCTGGTGTCTGCGGGAGAGTCCACGCCTGCTCCGGACAACAATGCGCTTCTCTCGGCAATACAGGCATCAAGAGGAGCTCTGGAAGAACGGATGGGTGAGGTGCACTCAGAGGTGTCCCTCCTTCGACAAGACCTTCGTAAAGTTGCAGAGAGGGTCACATCTGCAGAGAATCGCATATCTGCAGAGACTCGCATCTCTGAAATGGAAGACACGGTCAGGGACCTATGGAAGGAGGTAGCAGAGATTAAAGTCATTAATAAAGATGTAATGTGGCGGTTGGAAGATGAGGAAAATAGAGCAAGACACAATAACCTCCGCTTTGTGGGATTTGCGGAAGGAGTGGAAGGGACCGACATGAACAGTTTTCTAAATCAATGGCTCAAACGCGTTATTCAGCTGGAAAAGTTCTCGACGTGTTTCATAAAAGAACGTGCTCACAGGGCTCTGGGGGGGAGGCCCCCACCGGGCGCTGAACGAGGTGGTGAGACGTCTCGATCTTACCCCAAACTTGTAAAAGGTCTAAATCCCTTTATATTAGGGTGGTTTGAACAATTTATCTAGTCCCCACGGTTGGGAGGGTAGGGAGGGGGAGGGGGCTACAGACCTCCAGTCTCTTGTGGACTAGGGCTATGCCGCAACATGCTCACACGGGCCACAGGGAGGTGGGGAGGGGGGTGGAAGGGGTGTTGAGTTATAGACAGTTATACACCATATGGTTATTTCTAAGTTACATGGCAAACCCACAGACGCGAATAGACTAGCATCAAGTGACGACAGAGAATGTCCCCAAACTACATTACTGCAGCCCCGGGTGCTTCAGGCGGTCAAAAAGTGGCGACACTGAGATTTACTACAAGAGATGGCCCCTGGAAGTGCAGATAGAATGACATCCCCTGGGAAAGAAAAAGGTTTTCGAGTACTCTCCTGGAATGTTAATGGTCTTGGAGATAGAGTGAAAAGAGGTCTAGTCTCCCAGTACATTGAAAGGCAAAAGCAAGACATAGTGTTCCTCCAAGAGACTCACCTCAAAGGTACAAGATGCGGTTTTCTGAGTAGGGGTCCATATATAGTACTTGCACATGCGGGATACACATCTGGTTCTAGAAGAGTAGCAATTCTGATCCGTAAACCTCCCCCCCTTTCAGATTACCCGAAAATGGGAAGACGCGGATGGTCGCTTAGTGGGAGTTGAAGGGTCCTGGGGACAGAGAGAGAACCTATTGGTGAGTGCATATGCCCCCCCCCCCCCCGAGATTACAAGGCCCCCTACTGGACAAGATTGCAAGGCTCCTATTAGCACCCTCTGCATCTCTTCACATACTGGGAGGAGATTTCAATGACGTGATGGACACAGAGGTGGATAGATCAGGAGAGAGATAGGCAACATGTCAGGCCACCCCATTACATGAGTTTGCGGCCTCCCTGGGATTGACAGATATATGGAGAAGAATACACCCAACGGAAAGGAAATACTCATATTTCTCAGGGGCACACAAGGTTTTCTCTCGCTTGGACTATATCTTCGCTCTGGCTGGAGAAATGGGAAAGGTTCAGGGGGCGGATTACCTCGCGAGAGGGCTTTCAGATCATTCTCCCCTGCTGGTAAATATAGGTGGGAAATCTGGAGGACGCAGGGGCTGGCGGCTGAACGCTTGGAACCTGCAAGATCAGGAAGTGAAGAGAGGACTGCGAATAGATACCGAACTATACTTTAAGGAAAATGTAGGGTCCGTGGGCTCCGCAGTGATTTTATGGGAAGCCTTTAAGACTGTGCTTAGAGATAGAGCACAAAACTTAGTGGCTCAAAAAAGGCGAAGGGATAATTAAAAAGCTGAGTGATATGGAGAGTAAGCTACTGGAGTTAGAAGCGAAGGTGACACGGATGCCCATACCCACACTTCTTCGACAGCTAGAGCTAGCGAAGGTGGAATACAGAGAGACCGCAGGAAAAGAGGCACTGTCCCGCCTCCAGGTGACCCAACATAGATTGTACGAGACTGGAGCTAAAGCAGGGAAGCTTCTTGCCTGGCTCGGGGAAAAAAGAAAGAGAAGCTAGATGGGTTCAAGAGATAGTGACCCAAGACGGGGCTAGAGTTACCGCCGACAAGGACATTGCTGAGACGTTTGCTTGCTACTATAGCGACTTCTATAAGGCAAGACCGTTGGAGAATGTGGACGGTATTACGGAATATCTAGACAGGATAGATGTCCCCGTACTCGACGTTGAGGGACGAGAAGAACTTGAGAGAGAAATCACAATAGAAGAAATCTCGACATCCTTGGCACAGCTTAGGCCGGGCAAAGCACCAGGACCAAATGGCTTCCCGGCAGAGATTTTTAAAAACCTTCGAGAGGTATTGGCTCCCCATTTACTAAATATGTATTTAGAGGCTTGGGGTAAAGAGGGTCCTCCCCCCCCAGACATGAGGAGGGCTGAGATCACTGTTATATACAAAGAGGGAAGGCCCAAATACAGCTGTGCTTCATACAGGCCGATATCCTTATTAAATGTCGAGGTAAAGGTCCTGGCCACTGTGTTGGCCACCCGAATGTTAGGGGTAATCTCTTCATTAGTTCACATGGACCAGACCGGCTTTATGCCGGAGAGGTCCACAAGACATAACTTGAGAAGAGCGCATGTATGGTTAGCCACAGTTATGAATCGCTCTGAGCCGCACCTATTCCCAGCCCTGGATGCGGAAAAAGCCTTTGACGCAGTCCACTGGCCCTTCCTAGAGGCGACACTAACGTGATTCGGTTTTGGCCCAAAGTATATGGAGTGGGTGCGACTGCTATACACTAGACCGGTGGCGACGGTGAGGGTCAATAGAGTCCTTTCCTCAGTGTTTCCCATAGAGAGGGGCACGAGACAGGGATGTCCTTTGTCTCCCCTGCTATTTGCCCTTACCCTCGAGTCTCTGGCGTGCAAGATCAGGAACTCCGCAGGTTTATATGGCTTTAGACTAAAAGCAGATGAGAGTGAAGAGGAGCGTAT
Source organism: Pleurodeles waltl (assembly GCF_031143425.1). Lineage (NCBI taxonomy): Eukaryota > Metazoa > Chordata > Amphibia > Caudata > Salamandridae > Pleurodeles > Pleurodeles waltl. The sequence continues at coordinate 1,091,704,141 of NC_090448.1, read as the reverse complement.
CTCCCTGTATGCGGATGATGTCCTCCTCTACATCACCCGCCCTGAGATGACCCTCCCGCAATTGTTTCTCTTGATTGAGGAATACAGGAGATATTCCGGCTACCTCATTATCTGGCAAAAATCGATCCTATACACACCACAGGGGGAGCTTACCTGCCCCCACTGCCAATGAGGCTACAGTGCACAAAGGAGGGATTCTTATATCTAGGCATATATGTTACGCACAAGGCTGACAGATGCCATGACCGCAATCTAGGGAGGGTGGTGAGGGAATGCAGCACTGACTTTAACAGATGGACAACATTACCTCTGACGTTGATGGGGCGGGTGGCCATGGTTAAAATGATTTCTTTGCCAAAGTTCCTGTACGTTCTACAGAATACGTACTACCAAATTCCCCCAGGCCAATTTAGAGCCATGGATGGAGACCTACGATGTTTTCTGTGGGAGGGGAAGCACCCATGAATAGCCCTTAAAACCTTGCAGCGTAACCAGTATGCAGGGGGTCTGTCCCTACCAGATATAGAGGCATACTACTGGGCGGCACATCTTATCAATGTCAGTGATTGGTTATTCGCCATAGACTAACACCCCACATTCCATCTGGAACGACTACAATGGGAGGGCAGGACATGTGGACAATTCCTTTATGAGAAAGTAGGGATCCGACACCTCACCCCAGCTACGAAGATGACCCTAATGGCCTGGAAAAGAGCTAACAAAATGGTGGAGTGGTATAGGCGGCCCACCAAGGAAACCCCTCTATGGGAGGTAGGTTGGTCAAAAGAAATTAAGAAACTTCAGGGCTACGAGGGTTGGGATAGGATTGGAATTTTCAAAATTGGGGACCTGATGCAAAATGGGGAACTTATGCCCTTTGAGTCTCTCCAGGTGGAATACGCCCTAAGTAGAACACAATACTTCCACTATTAACGACTGAGACATGCATGGATGACGGAGGGCTTCCGGTGACAGGATATCCCAGACTGCTCCTCCCTGGAGGGCCGATTACTATTGACTAAGATAACAGAGAAAGCGACTTCGGCAGTATACAAGACTATAAACAATAATATGCCGAACACACTGATAAACCTGCGCACCAGGTGGGAGACGGAAATGAGACCGCTGGAAGACGTAGACTGGGAGACTGCATTGATGTTTCCAAGGGAGGTCGCAATTAGGATACGACTCAGACTGATACAATTTAAGATTCTACACAGAATATACTATGACCCACAAAGATTGCACTTGATGGGGAGGGCCAGGCATCCAGACTGTAACGGAGGCTGTGGTGGGGTTGGATCCTTTTTTCATGTTTTATGGGAATGCCCCAAGATTAAGGGGTCCTGGAGCAAGGTGATAGAAGTACTCACCAGGGTTTTGACCGTGCAGATCCCCCTAGATCCCAAATACATACTACTAGGCATACCCAATGACATAGGCATGCCCCGAAGAAAGCTTTTGTTCTGCGGTCTTGGGTTGATGGTCGCCAAAAGAGATATAGTCCAACTATGGGGAGCTGAAAGTTGCCCGACAATAGGCGCCTGGAGAAAGGGCATGAATGGGTTCATGATCGGAGAAAAAACAACATACATAAACAGAGGATGCCCGTGGAAATTTCAAAAGATATGGGGGGACTGGATCACATACTACTCCCTAGAGATATAGTTCAGATGAGAATATGGACTCACAAGAGATATTAGAGCATGGGCCGCTCATGGAGAGACTACAATGAAAAGAAAAGAACAGATCTATGGGACTGCTTAAAGTGCTGATGGGTGCCATAAGGGGTGTTGGGGGGCAAGGGGGAGGGGGGGTTGGTAGTTTTCTTCATTGAGATGTGCATGTGTACCTTTTCCCTCAGAGACATTACAGAGTGATTCTTATGTTTAACTCTTTGGAAATGTCATGTCTCGGTTTAAAAGCAAATTTAAAAAAAAATCCCAAAAAAAGAAAGTGGGATATTTTTTTTTTTTTTTTTTTTTTAAGATTTAGAGCCTGACTAGTTTGGGGTGGAATAATTGACAAATTAATTTAGTAAACCTTTTATTTAATTTTTGTTATTGAAACATATGTATTTATTTTTGTGGAATTTTGTGTTCAAACTAAGCAAACAGTATTAATTTTCAGTTAAAGGTAGCACTAGTGGCTGATCACTCATGCCTCATCTTAAGGGTGTTTCTACATGTAAAGATATTGGGCCTGATTTAGATCTTGGTGGACGAGTTACTCCGGTGGACGAGATATCCGTCATCGTTGTGACTCGTCTTCCAAGATCTAATTCAGGGCCTGCGTCTACGGCATACATTCTTCTTGGTGTCCTTTGCACATATATTAACTGATCTACAATTTAGTACTCTGTTTAGCTGACGACAGAACTACTGCCCTGAGTTTCCGAGCTCTGTTGTCAGCAAAACATGCACTTACTCAAAGATGTTTCAAGTTAATGTATGTGCAAAAGACCCCAATAAGAAAAGCCCAGGTGTCCTCTGAGGCAGCATAGTGCAGGATACAGCATCATAGCACGGCCCCAGATGCTTTATCGGCAAACACATGCAGTTGGTTAAACCTTTCAGGACACATATTCGGAAAGTGGTTCTGGAAACGTTCAAATCACAAAGTAAACCAACTGCAGTGTAAAGGGGCGTCAGAATATATTTTTGCTATGTAATCATTGTTTTGGATTGTTGGTCCGCATTTACGCAAGTTGTATGTTCATGTGTGTTGTGAACAACTTTAAAGATAAAAAAAAATTATGGTGTCAGATTATATCATTGTGATGCACTGCTTGCAGGCTTTTATATCTTCAATCAACGTTTGTAGTTCAGATAATGCAGTAAGAAAGATGTCTAAAAAGGCAATTAATGATAGATAGCAGACCACAGTGCTTGAGGGAGGAGTGCAGGAATATCCATTGTTATATTGGCTATAAGCCCAGAGAGGGACCACCTGGACAAATGCATCCCTCTGGCTTCATGAGCTCTGTACTGGTGTCACGTTGGATATGTTTCAGACATTCACTTAATGTGCCTCTTCTTTACAGGACTGGCAGGAGCTCTGGGTGGATGATGCCATCTGGCGATTGCTGTTCTCAATGATACTCTTTGTCATCATGGTTCTGTGGAGGCCATCTGCCAACAACCAAAGGTTCAAGCTTTATGGTTCATAGTTAACTGAATTGTGGTTACTGCACTAGGGATGTTTTCATTTGTTTGAATTCTACTTATGTATTTATATGCAACCCTTTACGAAGTGCATTAAAGCTGCTTCCGAGAGCTACAGAATGAAGGACATGCTCAAAAGAAGAAGCAGTAAATAGGGAAAGTAGAGGTTGTGGCAGACAAGGGTAAAATAAATAAACGTGGTTTGGCTGTGTGGGTGACCTGGTTTGGCTAGGGCAAGGAGAGAACTGGAAGCACCCATTGGACCCCAAGGCTTTACCAGTCCCTACCAGGTCCTTAAACTTTAAGGCTAGGGACTAATCATGATCACAAATGGATATATCTCCAGACCCGCATAGGCTAGAGAGCTGGTTCAAAGGGTTCTTGAATCAGGGCAACCTGTTCAACAAATTGAAATGGGCCCCAAGCCAATGGTCTGAAGGCACAAATTTTTCTGGTGCTTGTGGAAATGAGAATGGGCAATGCAGACAGGATTTAGTTAGTGCCAGGGAAGATTCAGACTCACCAGTTCACTTACGAAAAGGTGTTTTTGTAGTGATATTTACCTTGACATTTGCTTCCCTAAACCAGCGACATGGGTTTTTTCACTCTCCTTGGTGGTTTTGGTTTCTTGAGTTGTCCAACGCACAGATTCTAAACTCATCTGGGCCTTCTGCTGATCTTCGCCAGGTCAAGGCAGGTTATCTCCTTGCAGAACAGTTCAGCTCCTCCCTGTGCAGGGCATGTCTTTTTATTTGTGAACAGATCACAACAGAAAGGTTTCTACAAAGAGACCAGGCTTTGTCCCAGCATAGGTGGGTGAACTACAGCATAAGAAAAGAGTTTGAGTTGTTGGTAATATATTTGCCCTGTACTGGTGCACTGTAAGAAAGTAGGTTTATTTGCTTGATTATTTAAAACCAATGCAAACAATTAAAACCTGTAATAGATCATCATTTCATGATTGTAAAAAAGTAAGCTACCTACTAAGTGTGGTGTAAAGACTAGAGCGCAGAATCTGCAGCATTAGTTTGTTGCTTGTGCAACTTAACAGTTAGACAATCGCTCTGTACGGTTAAGCAGTGTTTTCCTTATTTACTTGATTTTTACATAATAGTGGCTGATTAAGCAGTCTTTCTGTGTTGTGCGGATTGGCAATTAATCAAACTCTCCTTCAGTACTGCTATCAAGTGTATTCTCTATTAGCTTAATTTTCCAGTTTAAGTAATTCAGCAGTCACTCTGTGTTGTTAGCCAGCGTATTCACCTGGGGTATTATTGTGAGCTTAGAGCCCATCTCTAGCTATGACCAATCAATGTTTACCGGCTGTCGTTCCAGCCATCCAGTGTCCAATCACAGACTTTTAACTTCTTATCAACAATACTCAAGAATCTCACAATGCAACAAGTTGATTCAGCTCCGCTGCCCGCAAGCACTCTTTCACTGCTAGTCTGCATGTCCTTATTCCCATGATGTTAAACAATGGCCTTAATAACTGTGTCCACTCATGCATTAGTTTGGGACATATGTATAGCAAGTATATCATGTCCTCCTTTCCTGCCTCACACAAGTGGCAGTTAAGTGCAGATTTCAAGCGCTTCCATCGTGGTAAGTTCAGCAGGGAAGGAAGAACACTTATTCAGTACCGTAAAAAAATGTCTCCGTCTTGGAGAACCCTGATACTTGCTAAAACCGGTTTGGTTGAAAGGGATAACTGTATTATCCATCGCCCAGGCCAACAGCTCTTCTAAGATAAGGTCAGTATAGTACTTCGCGTTGTTATAGATTAGGGTGACCAACCTATAATTTTGTGCTTCATTTTTGTTAGCCTTTTTGTATATTGGCAAAATTATAGACCCTCTCCAGGATGCTGGAATTGTTTCTGTGCTTAAGGTATATTCAAAGACAGGCGCTCTGGTGCACTGAGTTGTAAACCATGTAGAAAACATTGACTGAAGGGGGCAGTATTTATCACACTTGGGTGGCCATGGAGGAAACCTGAACCATCCACAAGGCTACCTTTTTTTTATATAACATTCAAGAGCTTCTCCAGTCAGGGAGAAGTGCAGGTCACTTGTGTGTCTTGTTTTGTAGGCTTCTGAAATCCTGAATATGTGGTCCAGCTAAGCAGAACTGCTTGTGGTAGTTCTGTTACTCCAAAGCCAAATAGCTCTTGTGACAACTGTCAATAAAAGAAGAGAGGTAAGAGTGGGTTTTGCTTCAGCAGAAGGAAACCTACTGTAACTAAAAGAGAGCCCTCCTCCACCAACAAATAACACCAGTTTCAAATATAATTCTCAAATGGCTGAACAGGTTTAAACAAAATAATGAAAAGCATGCATTCTTAGTAAGGTTCTGACAAATTGGGTGTAATTCCATACAGCTTTTTTTCTTTATAGATTTCCCAAATTTCCCATGGGATTTACCATGGGAAATCAATGTTTTTGGTTCCCTTATTTTTCTTGGTCCCCTATGGATGGAGCACCACAAAACTTTCCCGGAAATAGCTAAAGTGGATGAACATTTATTTGAAGGTTTTGGGAAGATTCGTCAAATGGCACCAAAGTATTAGCATAACAAACACACACATTCATTGTGGGCTTAACCACAAATTATCTTCTTTATTTATAGAATTTCAACTCTTTCTAAGCCAACACGTGTTTCACACATTCTGCCTCTTCCTCAGGGCTGTAACACAAGAAACATCAATATAACCAACCTCGAAGCCATAAGGTTTTCATCAGCATTACAAAATTCCACATCTATCTTTTGAAACCAATAGCTTAAACACATATACCATAGTATGTTATTTACACTGTACTTAGTTCACTTCCTTGCTGTACCATTTAACATTGGATAAGTGGTTCCAATATTTGCAGCCCGTCTTCTTTCTTACACCTGATAGATTCCTGACCATTTACCTTCACCAAATCAGGGTGAGTTTCACTTCTAAATCTTGTTTCTCTCTTATGCTTTGGTTTCTTCTGTGTTTGTAGATTCTGAATAATTTAAAATCCACAATGCACATCTCCTGTCACTGCTTCATTATCCTCAATCTAATCAGCCAAATCAACTTAAATCTCACTGTGTCAGTCTACGTGCCAGTCCTTAATACAACCATTTCCCCATTCAAATTCTCCAGTATCTGTCCAAGTTGTCAGTTCTGCCTATTTCTTCTTTATCTATGTATGTCAACACCAAATGCAAATTCTTAACACTACACTCTATAGACATCTGTTGTCCACACCTCACTTCAGCATGGTTTGATAAAATATCTCAAACTCCCATGCTTCCAAAATGTACCTCTCATCAGTCCTTCAAACCCCATGATACAGGCATTGGTCCAATATACTCACTAGAACCTACCGTTACCCTTACACTCAGTCAATCCCAAAAATAAAATTAAATTACACCGCCTTCCGTATGCACTTGTGACCAGTGGGATCAAACCCTGCTTATCTCAGATATGAATCTCACTCTCTTTAATCCACTACACTAATGTGTTGTTGACATTTCCAAGTCCACAGCCCTCAAACTATCTCTAAAAACTACATCTGTATGACTTATACATTTCTCCTAGGAAATCCACAACCACATTCTCTTGTTACTAAAATTATTTCGTTTAGTTTTGGTATCCCCAATATACATATTAGTTTAAATTCAATATTGTCATATATGACACAATAATCCTTTGTCTTGTTCTCTCTCTCTCTCTCTCTCTCTCTCTCTCTCTCTCTCTCTCTCTCTCTCTCTCTCTCTCTCTCTGTCTGTCTCTCTCTCTTAGCCAACAAGAAAGACAACAAAATAAATGTACCACTAAATTGTAAGATTACTCTCCTGTCTTTCTGGGGCAACTGAAAGGTTCCTATTTTATGTGTTGTTCCTAGTCAATGGTAGGAATTTGTTGGGTTCCTTTCTCATTCCCCTGCATCATTTATGTTTGACTGCTGATTGCAAGCACCAACCTAAAGAATTGAGAAAGATAATCAGACACAATACAATGTCAAAGTAAACAAATGCTGAGCATTCCTATAGCATATCACACCAGCAAGCGGTTAGAGGTATCTTCCAAATAATACTTAACTACACGTTTTCTTTGTTCTTTTTACTGTAAAAAGGTTTGCATTTTCACCATTGAATGAAGAAGAGGAAGACGATGAACAGAAGGAGCCCATGCTGAACGACAGCTTTGGTATATTACTTTAAAGACATCTGTAGAATAGTAGTCCATGAATAGGACTGCTTGTTGCTGTGTAGTGCGATTCCATTGAACTATTTTCTGCTAATGCTATCTCTAAAAATGGCCATGCATTTTTTGGGACAGGTGAGTCTTCAGGATATCTCCCCTTTTCCTAAGCGAGTCTTCTATGGTGGGGTGTTTTATCCCCTCGGTGTTCTCTGGACCTGTTTTTAATGTGTTTTTTAAGCTGTTCTTCTCTGGAGCCTTTTGCCTTGTTCCGGAAAGTGCGACATTACCATGGTGTGGGGCCATTTCCGGATATGCTCACATTTCCTTGTAATTTTTTATGATTACTTCCCCCTTTATCCTGTTACTGGGGAGAATATCCTTCCACCCCTCGCTGTTATTTGTTTTTTTAGTTATAATTTCATACACACTTCACAGTAGGATGAAAGAATGCATGTGAAGTGAGGCTGGGGATTATCCTGCAGCGTGCAGGAGCAGCAAGCAAGGCAGCTTATCAAAGTTGTCCATTCGATCTAGATAGCTGGTGAGCTGGCAACACCTTGTGTAGCATACATGTGGGACCAAGCCCCATATCACGTATGGGATGTCTCAGTTTCCTTGTGAACACTATCCAAGGTTATACTAGCAGGGCAGCAGGCACATAATTCCTTCCATACTTTCAAAAGTGTGCTCCATACAGTGCCAATCCATGGTGGATCTTGCACATGCTCGCAGGGCAACAGGTGCTTCTAGAATATAACAGCTCCAAAGTAGGCCCTGAGCTAGATCCTATACAAAGCAGGTTTAAGCTGCCTACTTAACAGCACAATTAATCAGTAGATCACATTTAAACAGTCTGAAAGATGTAGATTCGGACAGTATATATTGTTTTCCTCAAGAAATTATTTTGAGAGTAAACCAGTTGACTTATAATGCATTAGCTTGAGATTTCGCCTGATAAAATTGTGACTCCCAACATAAGTTGAAATGGCAGAATATTAGTTGATAATAGTGTCCGGGCAGGGTAAAAAGCCGTCTGGGAATACAAGGCTTGACAGCAATCATGGCTTTATATGTATCTTAGTTTCCTCACACAGTAAACTGTTACAGATTCCAGCAGTGCTCCTGTCATGAGAATCATGCGGTCTCCATAAATCAGGCAAGGTACTGATAATACTGTATTAATCAGGCAGTCTGCTTTCATGAATTTGAGATGTAGCTCTTAGTTACTAATTTTTTTTAAATAACCAATTTTATTTTATTTAAACATGGGGGAAAAAAGGAAAACAAAGACATGACAGTGAGTACATGATAGCACCATTGATTGAGGAAGGTCAATACAGTTCTTACGATTAATAACCTCTCCTTATCCCCAACCAGAACATAGCAACAATGCAATCTCCGGTGTGCCCGCCATTTCCCCCATATTTTCTCATATTTTTGGGGGCAGCCACACGCCTCATAAATTGGCTTTTCTAGTTGAAAGCACCAGTCCACTCTGGCTCGCCATTTCGAAATTGACTGCATCACCGGGCTTCTCCAGAGCTATACGATGTTTCTTTTGGCCACCAGGCATGCAACCCCTACGAATATTCGGTCAGCTTGGTCACCCTAGCTCCTCCAGAAGGCCCAACAGCACCACCCTCACATTCACCCCGAAAGAACGCCCAAGGACCTCAAATCTCCCGCTGTACCCCCATCCAGAAGGGACGCATCCCAAGGCACTCCCATGCTGCGTGCAGTAGATGTGCCCCAAATGAACACATCTTTTGCAGCTGGGGGGTGGGGGGTTTGCCGGGCGTATGTGTCACAATCGCCATGTGGACAGGTATGCTATAAAGGTTTTTAGTTGTTAATTTACCATTAAATAAAACCAGAGCAAGCAACTAAGCATATTTCTCAGAATGTAAAAGGAAAATAGCCGTAATTACGTCTACTTGGATGCCCAGATCAAGGAAGGGGTCCTTAAGACGCAGTGCTACTTATCATATCCAGGAAGACCAAAAAAAACCTCTCCTGCTAGATGTGAACATAATTTATAATGAAAATTAAAATGGTGAGGTCAATACTGCGTTCAAATGTTCTAATGTCCTTTCTTCAGCATGTCTGACAACTTACAGGACATACATTTTGATCTTTATGTGTCTGAACTCTGTTGGCCAACACTTGTCCGAAGATTTTGCCCACTTACCCAAGCAGAGATATTTCCTGGTGACATAGTATCTCCTCTTTTAAACAAATGAATTACTTGTAATGAGCCATGATGGCAGAAGAGAACTCACCTGGAGAACCTGAAGCTTGTTAAACATCACCAGTAAGAGGACCTTTCATAGGTCAGCATCATAGCTGAAAAGTCTGTGGTGATCATGCCAGGGCCAAGGCTCTTACCATTTTTATTAACAAATTGTAAATTGTTTATGTTCTGTGGTATGTAAAAACAAATTATGGTGAAATTCTGAGAAATAAGCTTCTGCCGATCACAGAATAAAAAAAGGCAAAACGCCACTGGATCCCTTGTCTGTGAACCACAGACTGAGTCGTGCAGTTCATGCGGTCCTCCCTAGGAAAACTAGTTCCAGGGAGGACCATACAAAATGGCCAGCAGTAGCACAAACTTTTGCCAAAGATAATTTCCTCATCACACTTTTCACCCTTAGAGGAAGGCAGTTGCCACTGTTTTCCCAGTATAGTCGTTATCATACCAGTTATGGGATTTGGGGCCTGTTGGCTTGGTTTCTTTAAGCTTATGGGAATTTGTTACAATGTAACTGAAAATTCCTCCAGTTACCAAATGGGGTAACTTCCTCAGATGTCATAGCTGCCTGTGAGTGTAGGTGTAGTATAGTTGACATAATTAATTTAGGCTCTCCCTACTTTAAAATCAAAGTACCCCATTTTATTTCCCTCCTTTGGGTACACAACTCCATACCCTCCTGGTCTGTCAGGCTTTGCAGACTAACCGGGGAAAAGCTGTTGATTTTATAAGGCATAGAAATCAGATTTCTTGGGGATTGACCTACACTTTTTGGAATATGTTTGCTCTCAAGATTTGGTCTTACTGATATATATCCATTACTAATCTCAATCATTTTTTAAACAACTCTTTATTAGGTTTTAAAGTTTTATTTACTAGTATCACGTAGTGCAAACTATTTGGTAGGTACAGTCGATATCGAAATGGAGCACATTTTGACAAAACATTTATATCAATTAATACAGCAATAATATATCAACGCCAGTTTCATAACCCAATAAGCCACCATTCACAAATATTTATCCCTTATACCTTTTTTGTGGAAAAAAGATCAAATATTAGCATTCAGTTTAGCTCCGATTTACTGTATTTTTCATATATTTTTCTTTTTAAATAAAGGTAATAAGTTATCACTCCCCTGATCCTACGTTTGACTATATAATGGAGCCCAGTAATGTACATCACATTGAGAAACCACAACACCATATTTATATTAGACAATTACACAGTCAGTCTTTTTTTTTAACTAGTGTGTGTGAGAAAGGAATAATATTTTATTCCTTTTGGTAGTTAACTCAGCCAGCAATGTATTCCATTTGCTATGCGAGATGTCTTTGCTAGTGCTGTCACCACTGTCATCTCTGTACTCACCCAGTTCAATGCTTCTGCTTTTCTGTGTGGGGTATCTTCACCTTTCAGTGCACCACAATGTTTCTCTTGGCTAGTCTTTTACCTGTAATTTCTGACATTTGTATTAGAACGTCCCTCAAATACTGCAGTATCATGTCACAGTCCCACAAGATATGGAAAAACCTCAGCCTGGTGTGTCTGTCATTTGGGGGCCTTTGTCTCTTGTTCCAGGGGAAATTTTTACTATTCTAGCAGGATTAAGATTGGTCTGGTGCAAATAAGTAAATTGCATGTATTTACCTTCTATCGTTCTTGTTACTGTTTTAATGCATTCAAGAGCAATGGACCATTCTTTCTCGGTTATCTCTCTTACCATTTTCTTGTCCCATTTTAATTTCACTGCAGAGATATTGGCATGGTATGCGGGGCCAGCACTTTATATATTATTGTAACTGCTTGTCGAACACTGCCTTATAATATAATCTTAAAAACCATCCCAGATTTATTTGGTTTACTATCCTCTTATCTCAGTGAGTCTAATATCCCTTATCAGGGCACTACATGTAATAAACATACCAAATTCCAGTTCATAACCTTCCCTGAGTGCTTCTAATGAACAGAAGGTTCTGCCTGCACGTAGGTCCCCTACACTGTGTATGCCCACCTCCTGCTGCGGTTGTTTGCCATGTATATTTGCAGCAGCTCAGAATCTACGCAGACTTCAAAGAGGGATCTCGGGTGCATAAACTGTACTTGCTTCAAGAAATTTCTTCCAACAGTATCTGTTTGCTTAACTTGCACTAGGGTACCTGTGTAGGGAGCCAACATCTCCCAGTAATCTGCGGTGCATTGACTGCCTGTTAGGAGCCACCAAATAGCATATACCATGTAAGTCAGACTCATCACCCATCCATTTCATAATCCGCTGGAGTTGATATGCGACATAATATATCTCATAATTAGGGCCAACCATTCCTTTGCCATCTAGCAGTCTCATGGTTTTGTCGGATGCAATACGTTTGCAATATTAAATCAGATAATAATGTATTCAACTCCTTAAAATGTTCTTCTAATTATAATAGGAATTCTGACAAGTACAACAGTCTAGGTGGTATTTTTTTTATTACCACTTGTAACATAGGGGAAAGGAAAACTTGCATCCATTCACATTGTTCTTACACTTACTGTTTCTGCCTGGTGTCCGTTTTGTGGATTGGTTTCATAGTTGGTCACCATTATAGAACACAGTTTCTTTTGTCCAGTTTCGTGCATTTGGGCTTGGCAGTGGAATAGGTTGTTTTTTCAGCGCTAACTCTATTTGGCCAGGAACATTAAGCAATACTTCAATCCAGCCTGTCTCATTTACTTTTTTACTTCAAGGAATGATCCTCTTTCTTTCTGTAGTACAGTGGAATAGTCCGGTAATATATGGTTCTTTTTGGGCCATTTTTCCTTGGGCTCGTAATATATAATCTTGATGTATGAAATTAAGGAGTCTGACTAGCATCATCTGATCAGCAAGACATCACTGTCATCTCTTACGCGAATGACACCCAACCCGTCCTCTTCCTGACGGACAAGACAAAAACCACCAGAACCAACTTCACCAACTGCATGACCATAGTAGCTGTCTGGATGCAAACTAGCTGCCTGCTAACAAGACAGAAGTACTGGTCTTTGTCAACAAGACCTCCCAATGGGAGTCCACCTGGTGGCTGTTGGAGCTAGGACCAACACCCTCAGACCACACAAGAAATCTAGGGATAATCCTGGACGACAAGCTCAACATGACGGCTCAAGTCAAGGCAGTGAGCACCTCCTGCATGCAGATTTTGCATGCTGTGAAAGATCTTCAAATGGTTGACTCAGAACACCAGACAGACCATCACACAAGCACTCATCACTAGCAGACTGGACTACGGCAACACACTCTATGCGGGAATCTCCAAACAACAACTACAAAGACTCCATACCATATAGAACACAGCCGCAAGACTCCTACTCGACCTCCCATGCCACACCCACACCAAACCACACGTGAGGACACTTCACTGGCTCCCAACTCACAAGCGCAGCAAATTCAAACTTCTCATGTACACATGCACTACACAGGATCAGAATGAACACCAACTTACACCCTCATCAACTCACCCAACACTCTGCTTCCCTCTCCCTCGCACACACTTCCCACATCCCCAAAAGCAAACCTAGAGGTCGCTCATTCTCCTACATCGCACCCAAGACCAGGAACTACCTGCCTCAGCACATCAGATTCTCCTCCTTACTTCTTGAGTTCAGCAAGAAGCTGAACACCTGGCTCCGCATATATGCACTTGGCACCACACACACACACCTTGCCCTTGCCCAAGCACCTGGATACTCTCTTGGGTGATCAGTGTGCTACACAAATCAACATAACGCAGCATTGGCCTGGGTGGAGCTCCCAAAGGAAATCTTCACCTCAGGACCCCATGTCCTCTTTCAGCAATGAAAAACTTGGAGGGGCATATATGCTTTTATTAAACATCCTTCAATAAATAGGAGAGGCTCTCTCCTTCAGTCTTTTTTTGGCATTCCAATAATACATATACAATGATGGCAAAAGTAGCCTTTGTCATCTTCATCCCTTGCTTGGATTCTGTAGTTAAATAACCAACGGCCTTATAGATACAAATGTGGACTCTGCATCTGCAACTCTCTCAGGTAACCTTTTATGGTCTGTTCTCAGTAGTCCAACATCAATAGCAACTGTGTCAAATTTCATTACTAGGGTGTTTTTGATATCCAGGATTGCCTGTAGAATCTCGCCATACTTTTCTGTGTGTGCCACAAGAGGTGTGTCCATGTGTTTCAAGGGATCGTTGTCGGGCCTTAATGTGCCACATATAAATCCAACGAAGGTTAGCCAGCTGACCAATACTCTGCCAGTCCCCTACGTGGTGCATTCAGTTTAGAGGCAGTGCAACAGTCAGAAAATCGAGATTCTTCAAATAAGTATAGGTCTGTAGAGCCACATATCACCTCAGCCCATTTAGTCTTTTAACAGTAGTGTGTACATTTGAAGTGGGGTATACAATTAGACTTACCCATGCTCATTCACCAACCCTTTTCAGTCTTTTCACGGTGCACATATCATCAGGTTCTTATCTGGTCCTTGCAGTAGGATGTGCAGTGGGGTAGGGAGAAGGTATAGAGATAGTTGCCTCATTCATAGCATATGTCAGGGACATAGACTGCACCTGCCTCAATTCTGCTGCCTTCGGGTGAGGGTTCCCATACATTGTTCATTTGTGCATGGGACTATTAATTTTCTGCTACAATGGATCCCATATTGATCCCTAGTATCTCTTTTCCATGCTGGCCTTCAGATAACTGATCTTTAGAGGGCCACAGCCAACTTCTAGCCAAGGGCTGGTTTCTGTCCCCGTCGTACGCATTGGAGCAGATCAGAGTGGGAGCCTCGGACCTCTGGCATCCACACACTGCATAGCCCCCTACAGATGGAGGGCCCCGAATCTCTGCCCCTTTGACAGCTATCAGCAGTCCATGTTCTCACTGTCTCTAGGGTTCATAATTTCACTGCTGCAGCCTGCTTGGCCATTCAGCCTCTTCTGAGGGCCATCTTGTTTGTTTCCGGAGCCAGTGCAGCCCAGAAGTATTGAGGCTAATCTGAGCATTTATTGCTTGAATGTAGTGGATTCCACATCTGGATCAGCCATCATTATTGGTGCCATGCGGCAGTCTGCTTTTTCTTATTGCATAGCAAGAGTTACCCTAGAGAGCAGATACAAAATGAAAATTAAGCCATTGCATGCCATACCACTAACACTCCTGCCCCCCAAATCATCAGTGCCCAAAAACACAATTTATATGGATTTTCAGTTACTGTATTTGAAATGTAAACTTGACTGCCTGATCATAACCCAAACTCTTGCTGGAATTTGAGGAGGGAGCATCACAGGAAGGGGGAAGATATGGGGCTTAAACTCCTTCATATAAATCCTGTACTAGGAGCACCCATATGTCAAGTAACTGGCAGAGGTTTGACCAACAGCTGACCCTATACCCTTAGCAGGCACACAGAGTGCACACCCCAGACTTCCTTTAAAAATATAGGCCCCACCTAAAAAGGGAATTATGGGCATCAGCCAAGGCAATCTGCATCACTTGAAAGGAGATAATATGGAACATCTCCACTGTGAAATCCTGCACCAGAAGTACTCACAGATTAAGTAACAAGGCAAGGGACAAACAGTTGAGCCCACTCCCTGGGTTGGTCACCTGAATACTATAAATATTCTCAATCTTGCATTTCTGCCTGTTGGCCTCCTACACCTTTTTCTCACCTCCTTGCCAGAAGAATGTGCTGACACCAGTCCCTTACTGTCGGTGCCAAAGCTGGAGGATATGTGTTTCGTGCAGAAACTCGGAGCTCTACGGGGCTCTTTCCTTCTTCCTCTTGTCTGTTCATCCTGCACATGATGGAGCTCTCACAAAATGACCACCTCACTCAGAGAGTAGGGGTCACCAAAGGATGGAGTTTTCAGTGGTTGGCCTGTGTATTTAAAGGCTGCATTCATTCAAATATTTACGGGATGCAAACCATTATAACCATATTTTTTAATGTTTACAATATACTCCTTAACTAAAAGGTATAAATGGTAGCTTTTAGGTAGCATGTTGCCTTGATATTGATGCATATTTAGTAACTGTTCTCCATTTTCTGTTTTAACGTGTGCTGAAGCAGAACCTGGTGCCATGACTGTCTTCTCTCTTTTTGTGTAGTGGGAATGAAAATGCGAAATTCAAAACAAGAAACAAATGGGAATGTAAAGGCCAACAAAACTGTGAGTATGCTGTTATAGCTAATTAGCTTTCTTACACTCTCTCACACTTCTCTTCCCAGAGGCATGTAGTGTTGGGGGTTCAAGGTGTTATGAATAATCTGAAAGCAGAGGATTGTGTATGATGCTGCTGTTTAATGTGTGATAGCATTGCTAGTTCGTCTGGACATCTTAAGACATCGAGAATCCTAATCAGTTCAGTGGTCTTCAGCACAGGCTCATCATTCTCAGCACTAACAAACCTGGTGCACCAAACACACTGCATGATAGAATAACACAAAAAGACTGCTTCTCTTCTTTGTTACCCCTCTGATCCCTCTGAAGTGCTGTCCAGCTTTCTCTTTTCAGCAGGCCTGATCGGAATGACCCCCTTCCAGCATGTCTAACCCATGTCCTTCCCTCTTTCACTGCTAGAGATTCTTACTGTTACAATAGCTGAAATTCAGACTTCCATATGCCCCTGACCTCTGCATCCACTTCTGCTCTGCCACCCCAGTGCTGATCCCAGTTCTAACTCTCATGATCCGTGTAAGGAAATGCCTCCTTGGCATGGTTGCCCCCTGACTTTTTGCCTTTGCTGATGCTATGTTTACAATTGAAAGTGTGCTGAGGCCTGCTAACCAGGCCCCAGCACCAGTGTTCTTTCCCTAACCTGTACTTTTGTATCCACAATTGGCAGACCCTGGCATCCAGATAAGTCCCTTGTAACTGGTACTTCTGGTACCAAGGGCCCTGATGCCAAGGAAGGTCTCTAAGGGCTGCAGCATGTCTTATGCCACCCTGGAGACCTCTCACTCAGCACAGACACACTGCTTGCCAGCTTGTGTGTGCTAGTGAGGACAAAACGAGTAAGTCGACATGGCACTCCCCTCAGGGTGCCATGCCAGCCTCTCACTGTCTATGCAGTATAGGTAAGACACCCCTCTAGCAGGCCTTACAGCCCTAAGGCAGGGTGCACTATACCATAGGTGAGGGTACCAGTGCATGAGCATGGTACCCCTACAGTGTCTAAACAAAACCTTAGACATTGTAAGTGCAGGGTAGCCATAAGAGTATATGGTCTGGGAGTCTGTCAGACACGAACTCCACAGCACCATAATGGCTACACTGAAAACTGGGAAGTTTGGTATCAAACTTCTCAGCACAATAAATGCACACTGATGCCAGTGTACATTTTATTGCAAAATACACCCCAGAGGGCACCTTAGAGGTGCCCCCTGAAACTTAACCGACTGTCTGTGTAGGCTGACTAGTTCCAGCAGCCTGCCACACCAGAGACATGTTGCTGGCCCCATGGGGAGAGTGCCTTTGTCACTCTGAGGCCAGTAACAAAGCCTGCACTGGGTGGAGATGCTAACACCTCCCCCAGGCAGGAGCTGTGACACCTGGCGGTGAGCCTCAAAGGCTCACCCCTTTGTCACAGCCCAGCAGGGCACTCCAGCTTAGTGGAGTTGCCCGCCCCCTCCGGCCACGGCCCCCACTTTTGGCGGCAAGGCTGGAGGGAACAAAGAAAGCAACAAGGAGGAGTCACTGGCCAGTCAGGACAGCCCCTAAGGTGTCCTGAGCTGAAGTGACTCTAACTTTTAGAAATCCTCCATCTTGCAGATGGAGGATTCCCCCAATAGGGTTAGGATTGTGACCCCCTCCCCTTGGGAGGAGGCACAAAGAGGGTGTACCCACCCTCAGGGCTAGTAGCCATTGGCTACTAACCCCCCAGACCTAAACACGCCCTTAAATTTAGTATTTAAGGGCTACCCTGAACCCTAGAAAATTAGATTCCTGCAACTACAAGAAGAAGGACTGCCTAGCTGAAAACCCCTGCAGAGGAAGACCAGAAGACGACAACTGCCTTGGCTCCAGAAACTCACCGGCCTGTCTCCTGCCTTCCAAAGATCCTGCTCCAGCGACGCCTTCCAAAGGGACCAGCGACCTCGACATCCTCTGAGGACTGCCCCTGCTTCGAAAAGACAAGAAACTCCCGAGGACAGCGGACCTGTTCCAAGAAAGGCTGCAACTTTGTTTCCAGCAGCCTTGAAAGAATCCTGCAAGCTCCCCGCAAGAAGCGTGAGACTTGCAACACTGCACCCGGCGACCCCGACTCGGCTGGTGGAGATCCAACACCTCAGGAGGGACCCCAGGACTACTCTGATACTGTGAGTACCAAAACCTGTCCCCCCTGAGCCCCCACAGCGCCGCCTGCAGAGGGAATCCCGAGGCTTCCCCTGACCGCGACTCTTTGAATCCTAAGTCCCGACGCCTGGGAGAGACCCTGCACCCGCAGCCCCCAGGACCTGAAGGACCGGACTTTCACTGGAGAAGTGACCCCCAGGAGTCCCTCTCCCTTGCCCAAGTGGAGGTTTCCCCGAGGAACCCCCCCCTTGCCTGCCTGCAGCGCTGAAGAGATCCCGAGATCTCCCATAGACTAACACTACAAACCCGACGCTTGTTTCTACACTGCACCCGGCCGCCCCCGCGCTGCTGAGGGTGAAATTCCTGTGTGGGCTTGTGTCCCCCCCGGTGCCCTACAAAACCCCCCTGGTCTGCCCTCCGAAGACGCGGGTACTTACCTGCAAGCAGACCGGAACCGGGGCACCCCCTTCTCTCCATTCTAGCCTATGTGTTTTGGGCACCACTTTGAACTCTGCACCTGACCGGCCCTGAGCTGCTGGTGTGGTGACTTTGGGGTTGCTCTGAACCCCCAACGGTGGGCTACCTTGGACCAAGAACTGAACCCTGTAAGTGTCTTACTTACCTGGTAAAACTAACAAAAACTTACCTCCCCCAGGAACTGTGAAAATTGCACTGTGTCCACTTTTAAAACCGCTATTTGTCAATAACTTGAAAAGTATACATGCAATTTTTATGATTTAAAGTTCCTAAAGTACTTACCTGCAATACCTTTCGAATGAGATATTACATGTAGAATTTGAACCTGTGGTTCTTAAAATAAACTAAGAAAAGATATTTTTCTATACAAAAACCTATTGGCTGGATTTGTCTCTGAGTGTGTGTACCTCATTTATTGTCTATGTGTATGTACAACAAATGCTTAACACTACTCCTTGGATAAGCCTACTGCTCGACCACACTACCACAAAATAGAGCATTAGTATTATCTCTTTTTACCACTATTTTTACCTCTAAGGGGAACCCTTGGACTCTGTGCATGCTATTCCTTACTTTGAAATAGCACATACAGAGCCAACTTCCTACAATCCGAAAAGCAGTTTCTGTCCTTTAATCCAGTTATCATGTTAATTTGCCTGTGCAACTTCAGCACTGATTTACTGTGACAACCCAGAGACAAGCAAACAAAACCTATTTAGGTAGGTTCATGTGATTGTTACTCAAATATGAATTTACCTTGAAAAACAAAAGACAAAAAGGGTTTGACAAAACAGGAGCAGTTATTTTAAATAAACACTTTGGCCAGGAGAACAGTCACAGAAACTGGGTTTGAGGACTGTCTCAAAGTACAATCGGTCGAGAGGTGTTTTATACATTTCTTTGAGCACCATTAAACAATGTTAGTCTTCCTTTTTAAGAAAGGAATGTGGGCCTTTGTCTTGGAGTCATAAATAAGGTCCTGATAACAAATGCAGGTGTGTCTCGACCTTGCGTGGACACATTGTGGTCCAGTGGGTAACGTGTCCAAATATCCGTTGTGAGGGGCGCGTGATTGCTGTGTTCTGATTGGGTGAGTGTTCCTAACTTCTTGTGGCATCTGACTTAAGGTGGTTTGGAAATGTGTGCACCCCTCTGCCATGTGTGTTTTATTAGGTCCGATTTCCTTGGACCATTCTGGTGTCGCTGCACCTATCTGTGGGATTGATCTGAAATTCCTGTTTGATAGGTCACAAGTGAGGTGGCAAGTAGCCGGCAGACAAATAAGCAATCAGTAACCTCAGGCCTGTGTCTCAGAGCCTGTCTGACCAAATACTTCTTAGGCAGGGTTGATGAAGAGTTCATGAGGGGTGCATTTGACAATAGTGATGCGATTTCATTCTTCTATATAAATGTATTATTGTGTGCATCAACATCGAGTTTTACAGTATTAACATTATGATCTAAACGTTAGTCCAATTGACATAGAAATGAAAGACAGTAAAAAAGTCCTTCAGTAACACTTTCAGTGATTTGGCTACATCTGTTGAAGAGTACAGAGAATGTACCAGGAGGCACCTCCTTGGGCTGTTAGTTCCCAGGCCTGAGCGGAATTAGGGGAGTTCCACTCTGCTGAATTCAGTGGAGTTACATAAAATCTCAGCGAGATTCCGTGGAGTTCAGTGAGCAGAATGTGGCCATATCACGCTGCTCTCACTGATTTTTAGTGCTGGGAGCCTGTTCCGCACTGGCACTACGCAGCACGCCAGAGGGTGCGACTTATTTCTGCCACCCGAGTAGACTTTCTATTCAAGCAGCAGCTTTCCCAACACAAACGATTGAGACCTGCTGCAACAGCCTGCTTTGAGAAATCTCACCGGGTGGCATTCTAGCTTCCAAATAATCACGATAAAGGACGGAAATTCTCGCTTGCCAACTTAACATTGGTGAGCTGCACGCAAGAAAAACCTCCACCATGCGGCAGTTGGCAATGTTTTGCCGGAACTCCACACTCCAAGGGGAGTGGGTAGAACTCCACCAGCGGAGCAGAATTTTTCAAACACCACTACTTCAAATGTTATTTTGACTGTGATTTTACAAATGTAAATATGGAGTAAAGTTTGCCATTGAAAACTATATTGGTTACAAATGTTTGCTTTTATTAGTGCGCAAGTAAACACAGCAATCTTATTTGTTTGCTTTGTAGATTCTGAAACTATCCTTAGGATATGTAGAACATCAGGGCCATGAATCACAAAGTGCTCCCTGTAACATATTTTTTCAGATGCCTGTCACTGCTGGGTAATCTTAATCTCTTGTGGAATCCCAAGAGTGAATAGCTGTTAGGTCACAGTGCAGTGGATTAAAACAGAATTTGGATTTATAGAGTAAAAAACGCCTTCAGAAGTAAGAAAATAAAAAATGTAAGAGTAATGAAATTGGATTAGAAATAATAGTAATAAGAATATGTGACAATACATCTTGGAATAGTGTTGGAAGGGTGCTGCAGTCCTTATTCAGTGTTGTTTTGCAGCTCACCCTTTTCAATGCACTTGATTCGTCCCCGCTCATATCTTTTTGTACCTTTCCTTCCTTCCTTTGTTTCATGGGCGCTCCATGTTCATATTTCCTTTAGGCACCTTCTATGCAGCCCCTGCCACAACTCTCCTTTTTCCTTAATTTGCCCTTTATACTTTCCATATCCAGCTAAAATAAAAGGAACATGATTCCTATGAAAACAGATACATATTTTAAAATTATATCACCAAATGAAGCTCACATGCAAAATATAGTTTCGATGTTGAGTCTGCTTCCAAAGGGATTCAGTTTTCTTTTTGCACCTCTGGTGCATGGGTATTGCTTTGTGACAGTGACAAGGGTGGCAGCCCAAGAAATACACAGAAGTTGGCAGAGGTGACCACGTGTGGGTGAAGCCGCAACAGTTAGCGGGGAGTTACCAGTGTAATTCAATCTGTACATCAGTTTCATGATGCAGATTGTGGAAAAGGATTTGCAGTTTTTTTTGACTGCAAATTAAATGTAAGAGTTGGTAGAATCTGCATACGTGGTGACTTTTCTGCAGTTCTGTGTTTATTGTTAGGGGCAGGAAAAAACTCATGAACCTGCTGTTGTTTCCTTTTGGGTGGCTTTTTTATCATATGCAATCAGCAAATTGGAGTACTAATCTTAGTGAGGGACATGGGTTAAGGTGCGCATTGCTTACTATATCTGGTAAATTTCAGGGCCTTTCACTTTTGTGTTTGGTGAACCATAACTAACCTTTATGCTGTTTATGTGAATTTCAAGGTTTTTATGATATACTGCATTCACCTACATTGTAGGCCTTGCTGGTGGTGGTTGACCGCAATGACTCCCACACGCGCACAAGCCCCTCTGCTTACATGTTTTGCTGTGCAGCGGCTGATATCTTCAGCCACATGTGGTGCCTGAGCCTCACAGGAAGACAACCACCGTATGCAAAGGCTTTGGATTGACAGTAGGCTCTGGCTTTTTTAACTCTTCCATTTAACTTTATCCTCCCCCATACTGTCTGTGTGAAACCTGATATTCTTGCACTGAGCTTAACTTGATGTCTCTGAAATTTCTTGAAGATTAATCGGACAACACCAACATTAATTGCTGTAAGAAATTAAGTTATTTGCTGAGGGTGGTGAAAACCCCACTCAGGAACAACTACAATCCTTGTCAGGGTGAAGCACAACAGCCACTATATTAACTTGTTCTTACTTCTCCGGTATCTTGGCACAAATGCATCAGGCTTAACTCTGAGGCAAAGTGTAAAGTATTTATGCAGCACATAAACAGTAATAACGTGAAAACATAACACAAGAAAAATCTCAAACAATTTTTGACAGAGTAAAATTGAATGGATAAAACTATTTAATGAATAAAATCCAATCAGTGGAACAGGAGAAATGCAGTTTTACAATTGTAGGTAGAAAAAGTGCCTAAAAGCACAAAGCCCCGCTCGCGGTCATCTGGTTTTCAAGACCGAGGGAAAGTCATAAATTCAGACTGACCATAATCGAACATGGGTCAGATACAGAGGCTAGGTTAGTCCAGCTGAAAAAGTTACCTTCTCAATGTCTCCCACAAAGGGTTCCGTTCAGAGTTGAGGAGGCTGTAAGAAGCACGGAATGTATCGTAGAGGGTTGTCACTGTAGCACAAAAAGCAGGCCAATTAGCATGGGCTGTCATCGCTGGAGAGCTGATTGCAGTTCTTGCATTGCTGCTGTCCTGTGGCAGTCACTGTAGTGTGAAGAGTGGGGTTCAACTGAGCTTTGCTTTGATGGTTTCCGCCAGTGGCAGTGTCCCAACATTGAAACTTTTCTTTATAAGAGGAGCTTAAGCGGTGCTGGTCAAGGGTCCAGGACCTGGGGAGGCACCTCTTGGTGATTAGGAACTCACTCCAATATAGGCTTGCAGAGCTGTGACAGGTCCAACTGCAGGTTAAGGCAGATCCAGTGAAGCAGGTCAGCTAGGCAGTTCCAGGGAGGCCTCTGGAGCTTGTCATGTCCATGTATCTCAGGCCGGAGGTTAGCCAGCTAAACCTTGGAGTCACTCAGGTTAGCCTAAGATGAAGATGCGCCCGTATAGTCTTTCTACTTAGAATAACAGCCCTCAGCAGCAGGGAAGTCCTCTGGCAGCAGGGCAGACCTTCTGCAATGTCCACAGGTCGTGGAGTGTTCTGATGTGTGGCTCAGGAGATCAAGTATTCAAATCTGGTACCAGTTTTTGTGTGTGGAGAGACTCCCTGTCCTACCCCCACATCTGGTTCTGGAAGGTTCTTCCCTTCTCCTGTCAAGGCTTCAAACTGTCTGGTGGTGACAAGTCATGCAGGCCTGGTATCAGATTCCTTTGTGTGTGAGGCACAGTCCTTTTGAAAGGCAAGTGGGGCTGGGCACAGCTCCTAGTAATTCTGCCAGGATGGCCCATCCTGGCCACACCTAAGCCCCTCTTTGTGTCATTGTCTAGAAGCAACACAATAACCTCAACAGATGAGCCATTCAGTCATGTGACCCTGGATATTGGCAAAGGGCACCAAAGTTTAGGACCGGAAAATAAAGCCAACTTTCTAGAAGTGACCTTTTCTAACTTCACCATTAAAGAGGGTTTTAAATTATTATTCATTTGAGTGTGAGCAATATACCTCTATCTGTTTCCATTCCAAAGTTATCGCTTATTAAATGTAATAAGGTAACCCAATGTTGATCAATTGGAGAGAGAAGCCTTGCAACAATGAAAAATGATTTGAGGAGTTATATACTGTCAGGATATGTACAAATTAAGCACACATGCCCTACTTTTTAAATATAATGCACCCTCCCACAGGAGCCATTAGCGCCTATATTTGGAATGTCACATTATTAAGAACGATGGCTTAGGCCCAGGAAAAGGTGTATTTTGGCAGGTCAAAATGGCAGTTTAAAACTTCCATGGCAGACCTGAGACAAGCCACTTTAGTGGGTGGTGCAGTGAGTGCCATAGGCCCACTAGTAGCATTTAATTTACAAGCCCTCAGTACAGGTAGCATTTACTAGGGACTTATAAGTAAATTTAATGTGACAGGTGTAGGCCAATTTACCAAGTATTAGGGAGGGAGCACTTCACGAATGGTTAGCAGGGGTAAAGCGCAGAGTCCTAAAAGTCAACAAAACGGGTTCAGCAAAAGCTTTGGGGTGTCCCTGCGGAGACGATGGAGTCCATCAATAGTGAATGAAACTTTCATTATCCCCCCATGGATCTGCTTGAGACTTGACATAACAACAGATTTATTGCATGTTCATCAACCTCTTCCAAATTTGCACTTTCTATTAAACACTTCTTTGACCCCACCCTCTTTATGCTCTTTTATTAAATTGAGAACACCAAGAGTAATTTAACAAAGATGAGTCTTTGTAGAATTTCATGCAGATCCATGAAAGGGTGCCAAAGTTATTAGCAAATCAAAAATCATTTGACATCCCCTGCTTCCCAAATTTTATTTATTCACCCATATTGAATTGGTATGAAACCTGAAATGTCTGCCCTGGGTTTAATTTGCTATCTGCCGACCCTATATCATTCAAATTTATCAAATAGTGCCAACAATACTAGAAAGTAAAAATGTTGTTAAACCCTCCCACCCCTTACCTGTGCAATGCCTTGGTAAATAGAAACTGAACTTGACATACCGTGAGAAAACTAAGTTTTTTTAACCTACCAAATTGTTTTACAGATTCCTCACACAATGCTGATGTCATTAGATAATTAACACTTTTGCCACCATTTTTAATAGGGCCCTCCCTTGATGAAGCTGTACAAGATTGAACATAGCAAGAGTAAAGTGATGTTATCGTTCTGCAAAATGTCATGCATATTCTTCAAACAATACAAAAGATAAAAGTGCATCAAAAAATATATTTTCAGCTGTCAGATTATACCAAAATGTTAATTAACCTTCTCATGCCCACCTGGTACATTTTTCAAATGATAATATATCAAAAACTACTGAAGTGATTTATACCAAGCCAACCAAAGATTTCTTAGTGAAATGTTACTTTTATGCTAAGTTTGATGTTAATCTGTTCAGTAGTTCCAGTAACAGCCGTGAGCTAGGGACTTTTGGAAGTACGAACAACCCTCTATATCTGCCACCTCAAATCACTGTTTTCTAGCTGAATTTTTTAACATTGGACAGCACAATGCTATCCATTTTGAGCTAGAAATGTGACAAAGCCTTTTGCCATTTTTTGCAGCCAAGTATCCAAGTATAGGAAAAGCTAGTGCTGTCAGTGCAAAGCTGAAAACGATAAAGGCGTCTAACCATTCCAGACCCAGTATTTCAGCTCTGGGTTGGTATAATACCATCAAAGCAATCTACAAATAATTAAAGAAGCTTCTGACGTGTTTCTCTGTCAATGAGATCTTGTTAGAAATGAGAGTGCTCTGATTCTGGTACCTCACGGCATGCGCAAGAAGCACAACAGAAAAAAATGTAACCGCTCTGGATCCCTGATGCCTCTGG
Source organism: Pleurodeles waltl (assembly GCF_031143425.1). Taxonomy (NCBI): domain Eukaryota; kingdom Metazoa; phylum Chordata; class Amphibia; order Caudata; family Salamandridae; genus Pleurodeles; species Pleurodeles waltl. The sequence goes on along the minus strand of NC_090448.1, from coordinate 1,091,678,715 downwards.
ATGTCACGATGATGGCAACTCTGACTTACTACAGGGAGTGCAGAATTATTAGGCAAGTTGTATGTTTGAGGATTAATTTTATTATTGAACAACAACCATGTTCTCAATGAACCCAAAAAACTCATTAATATCAAAGCTGAATATTTTTGGAAGTAGTTTTTAGTTTGTTTTTAGTTTTAGCTATGTTAGGGGGATATCTGTGTGTGCAGGTGACTATTACTGTGCATAATTATTAGGCAACTTAACAAAAAAAAATATATACCCATTTCAATTATTAATTATTACCAGTGAAACCAATATAACATCTCAACATTCACAAATATACATTTCTGACATTCAAAAACAAAACAAAAACAAATCGGTGACCAATATAGCCACCTTTCTTTGCAAGGACACTCAAAAGCCTGCCATCCATGGATTCTGTCAGTGTTTTGATCTGTTCACCATCAACATTGCGTGCAGCAGCAACCACAGCCTCCCAGACACTGTTCAGTGAGGTGTACTGTTTTCCCTCCTTGTAAATCTCACATTTGATGATGGACCACAGGTTCTCAATGGGGTTCAGATCAGGTGAACAAGGAGGCCATGTCATTAGATTTCCTTCTTTTATACCCTTTCTTGCCAGCCATGCTGTGGAGTACTTGGACGCGTGTGATGGAGCATTGTCCTTCATGAAAATCATGTTTTTCTTGAAGGATGCAGACTTCTTCCTGTACCACTGCTTGAAGAAGGTGTCTTCCAGGAACTGGCAGTAGGACTGGGAGTTGAGCTTGACTCCATCCTCAACCCGAAAAGGCCCCACAAGCTCATCTTTGATGATACCAGCCCAAACCAGTACTCCACCTCCACCTTGCTGGCGTCTGAGTCGGACTGGAGCTCTCTGCCCTTTACCAATCCAGCCACGGGCCCATCCATCTGGCCCATCAAGACTCACTCTCATTTCATCAGTCCATAAAACCTTAGAAAAATCAGTCTTGAGATATTTCTTGGCCCAGTCTTGACGTTTCAGCTTGTGTGTCTTGTTCAGTGGTGGTCGTCTTTCAGCCTTTCTTACCTTGGCCATGTCTCTGAGTATTGCACACCTTGTGCTTTTGGGCACTCCAGTGATGTTGCAGCTCTGAAATATGGCCAAACTGGTGGCAAGTGGCATCGTGGCAGCTGCACGCTTGACTTTTCTCAGTTCATGGGCAGTTATTTTGCGCCTTGGTTTTTCCACACGCTTCTTGCGACCCTGTTGACTATTTTGAATGAAACGCTTGATTGTTCGATGATCACGCTTCAGAAGCTTTGCAATTTTAAGAGTGCTGCATCCCTCTGCAAGATATCTCACTATTTTTGACTTTTCTGAGCCTGTCAAGTCCTTCTTTTGACCCATTTTGCCAAAGGAAAGGAAGTTGCCTAATAATTATGCACACCTGATATAGGGTGTTGATGTCATTAGACCACACCCCTTCTCATTACAGAGATGCACATCACCTAATATGCTTAATTGGTAGTAGGCTTTCGAGCCTATACAGCTTGGAGTAAGACAACATGCATAAAGAGGATGATGTGGTCAAAATACTCATTTGCCTAATAATTCTGCACTCCCTGTAGGGGAGGGCAGGAGGCATAATATTAGTTTGGAACTCTACACTATAGGTATACAAATTATATTTTGTATGTGTTTTTGTATGTATGTATTGCAATATTGAATTGTTTTATTTCCACAAATTCACATAAGTATGAAGGGGCAGTGTGATTTGTGTGGGAAGTGGCGAACAGCAACTAAAGAGTTCACATTAAAAAGTATAAAAGACCATAGCTGAATACAGTTCAAACAAGCATTGTCATAAGTCGGCAGAAATAAAAAACACACGTCGCCAGCTGAATGTGGCGGACACATGCTCTAAAGCAGTGGTTCCCAACCTGTGGTCCGGTGACCACTGGGAGTCCACAAAGCCTCTTCAGGGGTTCCACGACTGCTTAGAAATTTAAATAATATTAACAGATTAGGTCCCCAGCTTTCAGTAATGACTTAGTGGGTGGTCCCATGATTCCAATAATGATTCAGTGATGGTCCCCGGGTTCCAGCAATGATAAAGTAGGGCTCCACAGAAGTCAAAAGGTTGGGAACCACTGCTGTAAAATTAAAATAAACAGTGCAGTTTCTTACTGCTGCAGAGAACTGTGCTATTGACTTTGAAATACTGTGATCTGAAGACAAGTAAATGATGAGAAACATAAAACAAGCATCGAAAAACCTAAAATGTCTGAGCTAGGCAAGGTGTTGCAGTGGTATTTCTTTAAATATATTTATTGCAAGCTTATAGCACAAAGTTTTTTTTAAAATGCTTCCACCTAACGTGTCTTTCATATGCTTGCAATAAAAATTTGGAAATGAAAACACATTCACTGATTTGGCTGTTTTACTGTTGTAATTGTTATTATTAGTAGTATTATGATTATTATTTTTTAAACAATTCTTATTATGATGGTTCTTCTTATTATTATTATTATTATTATTATTATTATTATTATTATTTGTGAAGGAGACAAGAACAAATAAAAACCTAATCAAGCACTGAAATTGCAGGCAACATTACAAAACCACTCTCACACTTTATAAGAGCAACTTCAAACAGGAGACTGAAAATAAAGCGCCTGAAGTGAGGGCACCCTTATTGCAGTCAAACTAATCATCAATTATTCAAAGAAAAAATTAAATCAATAAAAATGCTAACTTTGAACTAGCTTTGAAACTGAACACAAAGGAACTATTTCTAGGCTGAGCAATATGCATGGGCTTTGTACTATCAGACAAAGTGGAGGTAGCCAAATGGTAAAGTGGGCTGACATATTTGCCCGTGATGTGTGCTGTGGTGGGTGGAACAAAATGTGAATGACAGTTTAAATGCCCAGTAGATGAAGCCTGCTCACCAAAGTCCAATACATTTCGAATGATTGTTTTTGGGGGGAAAACAGTAGCCTGACGGTAGTTTCGCTGCACAGCTAAGGCTGTCTCAACTGCAAGACTTTACAAGGATAAATAAAGGGAATTAAACAGCATTGACATATTAAAGTATTAGCCCACCAGACCTGGCACTGAATTGCTCTTATTTTTAGCGGATGTCCACATGGTATCACACAAAATGCAGTCATTTCCAGTGCAGAAGAACCAATCTAAATTATGAATGACAGTTCAACCAACCAGTGGATGGAAGAGGGTTGACACAAAGCCACTGTGTTTGAGAATATATTTGTATCTAATGATTGTTCTATGAGCTGAGGCTGGTGAGACAGGTAAAGCCATCCCAAAGTCATATTTAAGCTGATGGTTGTTGAAGCATGAAAAAAAGAATAGGACACTTTTTTTGGAAAAATAGAAGTCCAGCTGCTTCTTCAGTTGTAGAACAAAGACAAAAGCATATGAATTTCAAGCAAAATGTCATGATAGAATGCTTTTCTCACCATGCTATAAATCAGTGTTATGTTCAGGTACGACATGCAAAATTAGGAGAGCTAAGACAAAGAAAGTGTCTGCAGGTTTGTAGAATTAATTTGTTGGGATCGTGCAGCATTTTCCTTTTGGCTGTAAGAGGAAACAAAGGAGCCTTTACAGTAACAACAAATAAAGGCCTAGTCAACACTACCAATGAACAGGTGGAGATTTGATGTCATGCTTATTTACATAGTTTTTTCATAACTCAAAAAAATTTGGGACTAAAGTCGACTTTGTTTTCAGCATTTAAAATACCTCTCTGGAGTTGTGATTGCAAAATCTTTGAGTTCCGCTGTAGGACGCTGGCTCTCTATATGGTGTATTAAAAAGTACACCATGCAGAGAGTCCAGTGGATCCCCAATTTTTTTGTAGAGGCAAAAGTAGATAGTACTAATGCTCTATTTTGTGGTAGTGTGGGCGAGCAGGTAAGCTTATCAGAGGGTAGTGCTAAGCATTTTTTATACTCATAGAGGTATTAAATGAGATACACAATCAAAGAATAAATCTGAGACCCCTTTAGAAAAATACTTCTTTTTGCATATATTTTTAAACCAATAACTGCTTGCAAGGTAAGCACATTTTGAAGCATAAATACTTTTTTCTTGTAAAAGTGGACACTTAGTGCAGTTAATTTTTGAGCTCTTCAGTGTTAACCTATAGGAGGAAAACAAGTTCAGCAAACATGAACTATACAACATTATTATTGTTATTGGGCAAGGATCAGGACCACACCAACAGATCGTTCCTGGCAGCACTGGGGCAGCTGGGTGGAGAGGTGTAGTACAACGTTGGGTGACCAATGTATTTAAATGGGGATTGGTCTCCTTGGGGGGAAAAAAGCTGCAGGCTCTGGCTAGGAAGCCACTCACGGAGACCCAATAGGTAGGTAACAAATGTGGGGTGCTCTGGGACATAGGAGCACCTTTGGTCATCTTCTCCTAAGCCTAGGAGCGTCGAATGCAAGGCTGTCCTTTAGTGATGGGCTTCTGGGTCCGGGAGCACTTGTGCTTGAGGGGTCCTGTGGTCTGAAGCTACAGGCATAATAGTGGAGTCCAGAAAGGGTGAAACCACAGTGGACTCAAACTCAGGAGAGCTGGGGGCTGTCATGACACCACAGACCCACTTCAGATCGGGCCATAGGCGACGGCTGCAGTGGTTGATTCAGGTGTCAGGTTTCTCTCACCACAGAGGCTGCAGGAGAGATGGCATGTGTGCAGAGGCTGCAGGTGACTTTGGGGAGTCCAGAAGGGGTTAAATCATGATGGACATGGACTCTGGGGAGCTGTGGAACCTTGTTGGTACCGGAGGTCCACTCCAAATTAGGTAGATGACGGCGGGTGCAGTGGGGACTTCAGGTGTTTGGTCTTTGCGGTTCTGGAGGCTGCAGAGTCCTTCCTTTAGAGTTGGTTGGGGAGCAGGTCCCCTACTCATGGGAGTCTTGAGGTTTTTTTTTTTAAGGCAGGCAGTCCTTTTAGGTTTCTGGATGCTCAGCTACAGGACAAGTCGTATCTTGGTGCAGAGTCCGTCGAGGGTAGCAGACAGCAGCTGACCTGGTACCAACCCAGTAGACTTTTTCTCCACTTTTGCTGGTGCGACTCTTTGATGTCCTTGGGCTTCTTAGGTCATCAGGATCTGAGTTCTTGGGTTCAGGGGTGCCACCTAAATACTCAATTTAGGGGTGTTACAGGGTTGCCCACCTTTAAAGTGACTAAACCCTCTTTATGATCACTTCCATTGGGAAGTGGGCATAACACTGACTCTAGAGGTCTAATTCCACCCACAACAAGATGGAGGAATTTAAAAAGTGGTGTCTACTTCAGCTCATCCACTTTACGGGTGGGACTGGCAGGAGGTGGGCACACCCTCTAATCTAACTAATTTTCCCACTTATCTTGCAGCCAGAAAGTGGGTTCAGGACAGGTTGGTCATCTCCGCCATCTGGAGAGACCAGGATTACATTACAAAGGCAGCCAGGCCTTTGAGGCTTCCCACCCTGGAATGTCCATCCTGTCTGGAGGTGTCACTAACCCCACCCAGTGCAGACTTTTGTCTCTGGGCTCCGAGAGCCCTATCTCTCACCTTAGGGGGTCAGAAATGTGGCTAAGGTGGCTGAACTGGTCAGGACAAGTCAGTCAACCTACTAGTAGCTGGTAGGTTTTCAGGGGGCACCTCTAAGGTCCCTTCTGGGTGCATGTATTGGTAAATCCAACACTGGCATCAGTGTAGGTTTACCAATAGGAGATGTTTGATACCAAACATCCCTACCTTCAGTGAATCCATCATGTAGCTGGGGAATTCGTAGTGACCAGTGTCCAGCACATGTATTTAAAATGGCTTCCCTGGTCACCTAATATGTCTGAGAATTGACAAATACTTTGCAGGGGCATATCTGCTCGTGCAGATATGCCCTCACATGTAATATAATGCACCCTGCCTTTGGGCTGTAAGGCCTGCTAGAGGGGTGACTTACATATATACCATGCAGTGTTAGGGGACATGGCACACAGGCCATGTTGTGTTTTTACTTTTGTCTGCACCAAGGCACAAAGCCTGCAATGGCATCCTGTCATGTGCTTGGTGAGGGTCCCTTAGGGTGACACAATTTCTGCTGCAGCCCTTAGGGGCCGTTTTTAGTACCCCATGTCCTAGGTACCAGGGGTACCATTTTCCTGGGACTTACAGGGGGTGCTGAAGGTCTTGCCTATTGGGGAAACAAATGTGCAGATTTAGGAAAGAAATCTGGCAGTGGTGACCTGGCTAGCAGGAACCCACCCAGTGCACTTTCAGTCTAAATCACATCGGATACCAGGCAAAAAGTGGGGTCTAACCATACCAAAAAGGGTGCTTTCCTACAGCCGTTAGAATAAATGTTTTTTGGTCAGAATGTGAAAAAAAGAGAAACAATCTGTGTCGGGCAAATAGTGCAGATTTTACTGTAAGTCCAGGGCAGTCTCATCATCTACAAATAAACATCTCATAACTTTAAAATTATTTGTGGGTTTCGTCTTCATAAGGATGGAGCTAGCTGCTCTCAGCATCTCAGTGCATACGTCATCAGCAACGGGGATTTAAATCAAGTCAACTTTATTGCTTTAGGTAAGAACCTATTCTCGGAAACAGTCATGTGCAATTATTAAAATGAATACATAACTTAAACAGTTAAGAATGCACTACTATTATTTATGCGTCCTAAAAGGCAAAAAGTATTGTCACTATTAGTCCCCAGCTCATAATTTTAAAAAGGGTTCCATCTTTCTTAGCTGTAATTCCAATAGTTCACAGATTCATAGTTGTACTTTGTAATCAACATTTATATTCATAGGCTGGAATGTCACCTGCATATATACCAGAATAATATAACATAATTTATTTTAGTATTTTAAAAAAAAGTGAAGATGGCTGGCACACAATCTGTTTGACAGTCCATTGTAAAAAATAAAATAAAGTTGCATTTGTGATGGTACAGACCCCATGAGCTTAAATCATTCCTCAGAAAATATTATCTCAAATCAGCCAATCCTGAGCTCACATGGATTGTGTGATATTGACCCATTGAACAGATTTTACAAGCAACAGATGCAAACTAACTGTCTCACTAGGTCTCTGACTAAGAGCCAATAATGTTGAAGACATAAATTTGTCTAAAGCAGTAATGCATAAAACCAAAGCGAATCTTGGGGCTCATCACTGAAATAACATTGAGATTTTGATTCATTGTATTGAGCAGGCACAAATGTATCAGTTTTCAACACAGCATTCTTTGATCTACACCTGGAGGTAACAAAATTGATGTGATTTTGCAAGAAAAACCCCATAGTAACGGCTTGAGTGACATACCACAAAAATGACGACTAAGCATTTTCTAACCACTGATACGTGCCAGTGCCGTAAATGTTGTCAGTTGGAATTTCCATTTAAAACACGAGGCTATAACAACCCCAGAATATTTGTGTTATTTAAATCAACTGCATCACTCAACACTCTCAATTCACCAATATGTGCAATTCCCATTAAACCCTGCCAAACTTCATAATGCTTATCTTCCCAATATTGATGGTCAGGAAGTTTGTTCAGTTGTAATATCTCAAGTTGTGCCAAGAGCATGCACCTCTGTTGTAACCTCTTGGATTTAGATATCTCCCCTGAAAGGATTCCATCTCTGTCCTGACTGATCTTAACCTATAATGTTATGGCGAAAGGCCTGAGTTATTGAGCGTAACCCTGAGTTGATGCCCATACATTTTACACAGATTAATTAAAGTACTGCTGGACGGCTCATTGTCTGGTTAGTTAGACTCATGGACTCTAGACAGTTCTAGTCAAAGACCATCCCGTCAGCTACCTTTAGTTTAAGGTCACATTTTTGGGCTTAAATTCCTCTTTGCTGTACTCAAAAACTAAGTTGCTCAAGCCCCAACAGACACATTGTCTACTTTGCTTTATCTAAACATCTTCACAAGCTCAGCTGTGAACAAGCCCCTGAAGAAATTTATTGTCTCAATTGTGTCTCATCTAAAAGGGAAGAATGTGGCACCAGATATACTGAGCAGACTCCATCATGCGCTTGAAGATTGGAAGCTCAGTCAAAAAAGGTTCTAACTTGTTTAAAGGGGCGTTTCCCAAATTGGAATTTTCAGAACAACTATCAGTGTCACAACTTGGCCTCGGAGTATGAAATAAAAAAAATAACTTTATACGTTTCTCTTCTTGAACTGGTCAGGGACTTTTTCTTAGGTGCCCCTATTTTTTGTTTCTATTATTCAACAGACTCTTGACACATTCAAGAGATCATTTAAGTGGAAGATGATTCTGGTATGCCCATTCGGGTTGTACAATTTCTGAATCATTTGCCCTTCAATTTTCCCCCCTTGTCGAAGAACTGCATGTTTTGTCAGGTGACAGACATCCTGCCCACTAACAGGAAGTTAATTCTTCGTCCCTGTTTTCCACTGATGAAGTGATGGCAAGTGCCCTTAAAGTAGCATACACACGTTTGGATTTCTGTCAGGAGAATTTTGTCATAGTGTGCCCTGCTAGAAAGTAATCACATTAAAATAAAAAGTGAATTGCGACCTGCTTATGTCCTGCCACTTGAATGTATGTCCCAGAATGCAGGTCTAAAAAATATTTTGAACTTAAACCCTCTCATAATTTCGTTAAAAAGCATCTTGTTGATCATCACATATTTGGCTATGACACTGATCAATTTCTTTGAACATTACATTCTGGTCTTTGGGGCTTACTGGTGCATACTCAATAGCACTTTTAACCTAGAAGTTGATGGTGTACTATGTGATTTGTATCTCACTTTTTCACAGCCCTCCCATGAGAGAACCTGACTCATCAGTGGAATTTAAATCCTGTCTTATATTTTCTGAAGCATAAGCCATTCAAGCCCATGGCTTTCTGTGATGGTAGACAATCTGAGTGGCAGCAAATATCTGTCATTAGAGTCAGCAAGATCAAGGCTCTTTTGTCAAAAGAGCATAATATTGTCTTATCTGCATGCTTAATTTCTCAGAGGGACAGTAAAAATTCCAAAGTTACATATGCTAATGCAAGTGGCCAGTATTCTTATTTCTGGCAACTGTCTCCAGGGTTAAGTATAGGGAAGAAAGGTTAATGATGTAAAGCTACTGACGAAGATTTCAACATGTAGTCTTTATGGTTGGTCTCATAAATCCCTTAAAAGTTGTTAAATTGAAGGCGTAAACCTACAAAGCATAGATATTGGTCTTTGCTCAAAACTTTGTTAATTGGGACCAATAGATTTAATATGCTTCTCTATTTGCCCTTTCCAAAATAAGTTATATGCCAACCTATTTATAGTTCTAATATTAAAGTTACTGCTGATGTTGAGTATTCCCTGTTGGTGAACATGAATCTCATAAAATTCCATGTTTGGGGTGAGGAGCAGAGGGGGCACGCACTGCTTTTCTTTGTTTTTGACTTTCCAGCAGCATGTTTTTATATACCCTACACCACTTGTTATCTTCTTTTCTTCTGCATTCTCTAATGTTAAGTTGCCTTTCTCCTACAGGATGATGATCTCAAATGGGTGGACGAGAATGTTCCATCATCAGTAACTGATGTGTAAGTATCTCTTTCTCTGCAGTTAGAAAATACCAGAGCCCCGTCAGACTCTATTTTTTTGGGGGGAGGGAGGGGGGAGCTTCAGGGGGATGGTGATAGGGGGTTACGTGGCAAGCAGGAGGTTGAGGTTTTTTGTCTCTGGTGTTCTGGGGTCCGTGCTACTATGGCTCTGCAAACTGGACCAAGTGCAACCCCTTCAGCACTTGACTTCCAGTGGTAGCAATGGTGAGCACCCACAAGCTACTCACAGAAATAGTGTGCAGTTGCTTGAGCTTAGGACTCAACAGATACACAGTGGCGCAATAACTGATTGACCAACTCAGTGCTTTATTTTCAATCAGAAATGTACTTTCTTGTGCACTTGAACTAAACACTGCACATGCAGTTTAGGCAAGATGCAATTTAATATCCTGGGCACTGAGGTCTGATGATACCGCTACCCTTCCCCAAAGAATTAAAGTGAGAGCATGATTAGGCTGAAGTGCAGTTGACTCCCTCTGTAATTTTTTGCTCAGTCTTTCACAGTTCACGTTTACAGTTCTCACAGGTGAACCTTGGCTGCTCAGTGTGTGATGGATTCAGTGCAATCTGTCAGGTTCCCAGCTTCATCTCTGTGCATACTCTTTCCTGCTTTTGGGAGAACATACGAACCAACAACTCCAGCAGTGCCACCTCTGTGGCTATTTGAGCCCGCTTGGCAGACACATCTTAGGAGAGGTTGGTGCTTCACGTCTCCAATAGCTGTAGACTGCGGGCTACAGACAGAGATGGTGGTCCTTGTATATGTCTGGGTAACACAACAGGTGGGCAGGTGCTCTGCGGCCAACTGTGCAGACCCATTTTGGCCGATCACATCCTGGCCACGAGCAGGCCGGTCTTTCAGGGCTGAGCGGCCAAACTCAACTGGGCCACAAGACCACGCACCAACTTCACTTCTCTAGGTAAGGCAGCTCGGTTCAGGCCACAATTTCTTCTTCAGTGGCAGCTATGGTCAAGCTGCATTTTCTTCTGGCACAGTGATTGAGGTCGAGCCATGATTACTTCTGGACACAGCAGCCAGGTACAAGCAACTCTTCTCCTGTTACCTGCAGACAGTGTGGTACACAAATCACTCTTTGCAGCCCTCCTTTTTTGATTCATCCTATCAGCACCCGGCTCATGCTACAACTTGCACCTCCTATAAGACAACATCGGGCAGGAGATGTGTATCATTTGTCTTCACCTTCAGAACAAGTGTGAGCTTATTCTCCCTTCAAGTGACCTTTCCAGGATGTTCACCAGACACAGCCTTTGTACAGAGTGATGCTCCTCACAGCAGGGAAATCTCCCCTCTTTAGGACTCACATCAGAGGAATAAAAGATGTGTGGTTTCTGCACCCAGCTCTCGTGAGCCAATTGAAGTGTGATCAGGGAAAGAGAAAAGGATAGACCTTACCTCAATGGTCCCTTTCACCCGCAAAACAGAATCTATATTCCCACCGCTCACCCCTACCATCCACCAAATGGCAGTGCTTCAGGGATACAAATCCAATGTCTTGGAAAGGAGTGGTCAAATTGTAGGAAAAAATATACACACATAAATTCCATCAATGATGCAATAAATCTATCATTGAGCATGCAATTAAATTGCTTTTTAATCGAAGCATCTTGCCCAATCCCACCAACTAGGACAACAGTTCAAATTGTAGCAGTCATTTTTGTATATACATCGACCAAAGTAAGACCAAAGTAAACATTTTAAATCCTTCGAGTCAGTGTCTCACATCCAACAAACACTTAAAATCTAAACAACTAAACAATAAACAAAAAGACAACAATAATTAAACCAACAGTCCTCTCCTTAATTCAAGGAGCCATGTGATGTCCATACAGATTATGTTGAAGATCCACATGTGCGAGATGGGAAGGCCTATGGTATAAAGTTCTTTACAAACAAAATTCAACTTTGGTTGCAACCTCCCGAGAATATACAGTCAACGCGTTTCAGCCCCTACAGCTCTGGGCCTCCTCATGACTAGTGGAGAGAACCACACCCTACCATGGGGTATTTGTTGATTGGTGTGACTGGATTCCTACATCACATAAATAAGTGGCCCCAAGGGCATTATCCTAAATGTTCACATCTTTGTAGCAAACAGTACATCTAAATAGGGGCATACAGGTGAAAACGATCCCCCATGGATCCGAGTGCATGAGCCCCTTCGTCAGCAAAAAGCCTAATTATATTTCTAAAGGTACCTTGTCTCCTCTTACTTTAGTGTCTACGTCTCCTCCCTCCAACTTCATGAAGGTCAGCAGAAATCTTCCACTGTCTTCCAAAACAACCTCACTTCCAATTTGTGCAAAAGGCCAAGTTAAGATTTTCGAAATGGACACCACAGGCCTCCCTTACCCTGGTTTACTTACACACAACATACATGTACCATGCAGGCTACACATAAAACCTACTTGGGGTGTTAGCAGTAGGAATGGGTACGTACTTAGAAGCAGATGTTTACATCGGTGGGCTTGTAGGTCTCTCATTCCAGTGACACAGATAAAAAAAAGCATTCTGGTTCAACCTGTGGATATGCCATCACCGTTCATGTGCTAAAAACATGGCAGGAACAGTATTTTACATGGCGCGCCCCTCCAGGTTACTGGACTGATTCAGGACATTATTTGTGTCAGCTAGACAGACCATGACCTCCGTGCACATGCCAGAGTAGCGCAACAGGAGGGAGGGAGGGAGAGAGAGAGACAGGGGGGGGGGGGGGGGGGGGGGGGGGGAGAGAGGGAGATATAAATAAATAACCCATGGAAATTTACAAACCCCCACAAACATGCCAGTTTGTCAGCATTATTATTATTTTGCATTTGTAAAGTGCGTGGCTGCCGGAGGGCTTCCCAGCACTAAGTATTCACTGACTTCTGTACTTCCTTGTTTCACCATGGAAAGTGTTGGAGATTTACTCTAGCCAAAGCTGGCGCAACTCCCCTTCCAGGTTAGGAAGGGGAACAGACTACCTCTATATTTGCTGGTAGTGTAGGTGATGTGGTTTCGCTATAGGGAAAATTATTTTCCCAGCAGAGAGAAAAATGTGCCTTTGCACAATGGATCCTGTTTGCCCATTACAGAGCTCTGTATTATGGAGAAATCAACACAGCAGGAGTAAGACACTACTGGTGATGCCACATGACCGTCCCAGGAATACACCAGGAAACTTGCCCCTGTCACAGTTCTCCATGAATTATCCAGGGAACGTTTGTAAGTTCCAGAAATTTGTAACTCTACACTTCTACATAGGTGCAGATTTCTTTCTGTCTTTGTCATTCCTGCCTGTTATTATCCATGCGCTCCAGATGGGTTCCAAGCCACTGTAGCTTTTTCCAGCTCTGATGGTAGATAATGCTGAATTACAGACGCTGAGGACACTGGACCCGGTTTTACATAGAGCAGATCTCCCTCCATTAATTCCACAGCTGTACAGGGGAAGGATACGTGGACAGAGTCAGAGTCCAGCTCAATGGTTTGTGTGGTCATTACGAGTAGCCTGGATTTTCCCCACCCTGGAGGTTTGTGACAGAAGTGGTCAAATCCGGGCCATTACATGTGGGATCCTGAAGTTCCCTTTCGAAATGAGGAATTACAGGGGGAATCAAATTCCACATCTGATCCCCTTAGTTATTTCGAATTTCCCCCTGGATTGCCGCACAGATTTCAGCAACCAAAATCTCTGAGTGAAATTAACAGATCTGCAGAAAACTTATTGGGCCATTAACTGCTGTTGCCCAACCTCCTAACAGTGGCAAAAGAAGGGAGCACACAATGCGCCCCCAGCCGGGCCACAGCCTCCTGTCTCCAAGATGCCTTCCTTTCCAGCCTTCTTGTCTGTTTACTTGTGCCATCTGCTCAGAGTAGGTGGTGAATTACAGCGAAATGTCCCTGCATTCAGGAAATAGCCACAGAAAGAACCTGTAATTGCAGATCTATGGGCCAGATGTACTAACAAGCATTTGCAATGCAATAGGTCTCGCATTTGCTTGAGTTAAAGCTATTGGCATTGTAAATTCATAACTGGACCTTACTTGCCACATAAATTATTCAATCCTGCCTCATAATTACGTCATTCCATGCCATATAATTCCAGTGGCCCTGCATATAACTAAAGCACTTCCATGTACCTTCTTCCTTTATCTGCAGCAACAAATGAAAATGTTGCCACTTAGCATCCCAATTTGACTCTGCCATGCTTATTCCAACAGAATAACCATTTTCACTACCCCACCATCAGAGTTGCTGGCTGGCTAACACAATTCCCCAAAAAAGACACATGACAGCCACAGAGGAATAATGAGAGAAATAAACTAGAATGGTCACCAAAAGAGTGCTCAAACAGTCATAGTGTAATAAGGATATTAAGTTGGCCGGAATTGTGGTCAGAATTGTAATAAAGAGACTTTATTAAACATATACAATTATCATATAAATCTTTATCAGAAATAAACTTTTGGCATTAGACTATAATCCTCAAAAAAGCCCCTAGAAGGCACCATAACAAAAATATAATTTGTACGAAACATAGTCATATAGCCATATAGTTAGCCCCAAGAGGGGATAACCCCATGAAAAAATACATGAGAAAGTAATGCAGTGTAACCATATACTTACCCCCTAGAGAGCATTTTTAGGGCTAGCAGGCCTACGGTAATGATATTACAAGCAAGGCCTTTAAAACAAAACTTCTCTCAGCTGTAAAACAAAAGTTGTAGCCATGAGAAAGCTTAAAAGCCAGTGAATGGTGGGAGGGGTTATTATTTTGGGGTCCCGACTAACCTAGTGTGGGAATCCTGAGATGATGTACACAGTGTTTTGAAAGTGATCCCGTTGTCCTGGGACCACCACAGGCCGAGTTATGAGCAAAATCATTTTGTAAAAGTAATCCCCTGCAAAGCATTATGGGACAAGTTTCTGTGCCACAAATATTTTAATAGATTGATATGACTGTAATGCTTAGAGCAGCCCCTAGAGGACACCCTAATTAAAACAGCATTTGTAAGAAATATGGTCATGTAACTGTATAGTTAGGCCCTAGTGGGTATAACCACACAACAAAAATGGCAAAAACAAATGCAGTGCAACCATATAGTTAGCCCCTAGAGAGAATAGTACATTTCACATATTCAGGGCTTACAGGCCTATAGAAATGATATTACAAAGAAGGTCCTTAAAACATAACCTACTCTCAGATGTAAAACAAAGGTTCCAGCCATGAGAAAGGTTAAACAGACACTGAATATTGGGAGGGGTTATTATTTTGGGGTCCACACTGACCTAGTGTGACCCAAAGATAGAAAGACCACGTTGTTGTGATAGATTTTGTGGTGGTCCCATTGTCCTAGGACCACCACAGGCTGAGTTATGGGCAAAAATGTTTTGAAAAAGAACGTTTGCAAAGCATTATGGGATGTGTTTCCCGAGTGTTGTGAATATAGTAGTATCGACTCTCCCGCCATGGCAGAAGAGTCGTGTTTGCTTTGAGGAGTACTGTTTTAGTGAAGCATTCACCAATTTTAAGAGTTTTAAGGGGAGAGCCACAAGAAATAACTGATTAGGTAACTTTGAACAATATGACCAGCACTCTAATACTGTCGATCAAGTTCATGCTGTTGTGCCTGTTCGAGCTGTGAGCGCTATGGCCACCATGCAGCATGAAGGGGACAGACAAAAAAAATAGTTCTCCCACAGTGAAGCATATCGGCAATTGTGCAATAATCCATGTAAGAGAGGCAGTCTGCAAGACGTGACAAAAACAAAAACGGCCTTGAGGTGGGACAAACGCAAAGCAATTCTCAATGACTCAAGTGATTTTTTTTTTTTTTTTTTTTTTTAAAGGCAACCCCATGAATGGGTTAAAGTGATGGGTATTTGGGGGGGGAGCTAAAAGCCCACAATACTTACAACAGGTCAAAGTGCTTGTGGGTTCGACCTAAAAAACACAAAAACAGATGAGGGGTGCCAAAACCATCAGACTCCAAAATCTTCCAACCTAAATCAGTACTCCAACTTTCTATACCAGTAAATAATTCCTTAGCACGTCCAGGACATCTTGTTAGTTCTCTTCGTAGTCTCTGTTTTGATCGCATCTGACTATAATTTTCAAAGCAAGCTTGAGAGACATTACTCTATGATCAGAAATTTCAAATCTAGTTATCAGTGTGGTCTCAACTTTCCTGAACATCTGCTCTGAAGTTTTAAAAAAATGACATGGCCAAATAATAATTATTTGAACAAATTATAGTGGGTTTAGTGATTGTGCTGCAATCTTCCATAGTAGAGTTCTTGTGAACATCTTGCTCACAATTTCCCATCACTTTTTTATGAATCTATTCCATGAGATTCTAAATACAGTTATGGAATTTGTGCACGTTCCAGGTGGAAATAAGAAGAGCAGCCAAAACAGCATATATCATAGAAAAGTTCAAGTGAATAATAATATTTAGCTCATTATATGACTTGTGATGAGGTTATGCACATCCAAAGACCTGCAGTCCCACTAATTCCTTTGCCCTATAGAGGCTGATAACAAGAGAACAATTGAGATGGATACAGCCTAATAAGCACCCTCTAAAAAGCACTGAAATGACTTCAGTCAGTGAGAATGCTGGCAATGTTTGCATTCTAGGTTCAGTGGCAGGGACATGCATCGGTCATAGACAATTCCCATATTTTTGTTTGCCTGAATTGTGGCAAATTAGGAGGAGCAGGGACTAATTGCTTTATGAAACACATATTATTGGGCATTAACTGCTGATAGTTGCTCTTATTATGTGTCATCTGTGGTTGGTGATTGTGAGCCGACAATTAATAATGGTGCATGTCCTCTACAGAGGACAATAGCATGTAATTTGTCAAGTGCTTTGAGACAATACAAGCTGGGGTTTATGGTATATAAACCTTATCTTGATGATTATCATCATCATTTGTCACTGTCATAGCTACAGTATCTAATGAGGCCCTGAGTCTGATCGTTTGGAGCGTCTCCTTTGAAGACCTTTTTACAATTTCATATTTTGAAGGAAAGACTTCCGGTGAATGCATACCCGCAGAGGCCCCGATTCAATTGGGATTACAATAATAACACACTTTTTCCTCTGTACAAATTTCACCAGGTTTATAAAACCTGGTGGAATTTGTGAAGTTAAATACTGCAACAAAAAAAATTGTTTTGCGGCTCAGAAAAAGAGGAAATACGTGCCAGGTTATTCCCACTGTAATTTTAAGAATGTTTGTGGCCATGCCTTTTGTGGGATTTCCTGTTCGCAACTACTTTAACATTTATAACACATTTCCTGTTAATTCAGGTACTCACGATGTCAGACAGTAATGTCATACATTACATTTTCAGGAAACTGGTTACACAAAAACAGCTAAAATCTTTCTTGGCAGGGGCCCCAAAATCCTCAAAATGACTTTGGGTCGAGAGAGAAAGAGAGATAGAGTCTTGGGTAGAGGTAAGAAGGGAGAGGGACAGAGACTGACATAGAAGAATGGGGATGAGGTGATATAAAGAAAAATAACTTCTTTCCCAAGAGGACCTAAAGAATAAATAGGGCCCTTGACAATTGTCCACTTTTCGCATGCCTTAAATGTCTTGGTTATTCCTCATTCGGAGGCCTGGAACTCTGAAGTGCAGGTAGAAAATCTTCATGGAAATTGTGGCTTTTACCAGGTGTGGCAGTACCGCTCAAAGACAGAAAACTCACAATAACCAGGGTTTTCAACCAATGTTTTATCTGAATCTGACATGACTACTTCCAACCTACTCCAACCTGCCGATCAAGAATGGTACTGAGAATTGGACCCCCTCTCCCACCATTACAATCATATAAACACTGCTCCAGGCCTCTGATATGTGAAATAAACCTGCTACTGTGCATATGCTACAAACAGGTAGAGAAACCCTGCCTAGTTTTCTAGCTTAGTAAATTCAAAAGCTGCTGACAGGTGTACACATCAAGTCGATCAGCACACAACAGCCTCGTCTGGACATATGCTAAAATAGATATGTCATGTGCTACACATGACTCGGTGACAATATGCAGCAGAAGACAAAGAGAAATGTCAAGCTTTGATGGAAAAAAAAAAAGCAAAAAAACAATGCAGCTCAAAGCCCAGGAGAAGCCGTAGGAAGGTGAATCTGCAAAGCAACGATGGCGCAGACCACAGGAAGTTACGGGCTAGCATCAAAAACACATGAAATGGCATCACAGCTCATAAACATTAACATATATCAGTATCTTTTAGGCTTGGAAGACTAGACGTAGCAATATAACGTTGCACAAGGAAATACACTTCCCAGTGCATTTTCAATATGAAAGCACCTTTATGTGGAAAAGAACAGTGCAGCTATCAAGGTTGATAACAAACGTCATTACGTGCTCCATGCGTAAATGCTGCATATCACTTTAAAACTGCCCTTTTAGCTTTGCAATGCTGGGGAAAACAAGCCGACGGCCGCCATGAGCATGAGTGTAAAGGAGACATACAAAAGGACAAAGAAGTTTGTTCACAGCCACACTTATCGGCAAAAGTGCAGTTAGCCAGGTAACAGGAGTGATGCCCAAGGCGTTAAACAAACCACTGCAAGGAGGTACAACCGTAAAGCATTTGCCAATTATAACAAAGGATTTTTGAAGGGCAAGCCCACGGACGAGTAAACATGATGGGCATGAGGTGGGTGTGGTTAAAAGTCCAAATATGTAACTACACATCGGGAAAAGCAGCGCTTGCGCATTGCCATGGTCGCCCTAAAAATTGATTCAGTAAAAGGGGTCGCAAATTGCGCACTGACAAACTGAAATAATTCTGTTTCTGCAAACTGACCTATATAGGTCGCTCTGCAAAAATCTGATTCATTGTGCGTTGCACTTCTTCCTACCTCATTACTATTCTTCTAAATCTAATTGGAGATATGAAGTACCTACTGCGAAACTCATGATTTCGAACTGTGTGCAGAGATTAGGAAACACAGCCCCCTTGTAATGAGAGCCGGAGTGTCGTCTTGATGTTAAGAGAATAAACCCAGTAACAAATATCCCTTGCAGGACACAATTGTTTCCAGAGTGCAGTCTGAATAGAAGATCCTGTTCAGAGTGGGGTAGATTGGTGGGTTGGAAATGAGTCTAGTCCTCATTATGCGAAAGGTGGTAGCATATCACCAGACATTCTCCATCCCTGATTTATAAATAAGAAAGGGCGGAATACTCAGCAAGTGGTAAAACTGGAAGCAGAGACATCACCAGGGTACAGTGTGCTCATGCAAGCAAGATCCATCGGATACCTTCTAGTCGTACAATGCTGGTGGTGTGCGGGGGAGCACGGCCCAGGATAATACTAGGTGCGGGGCAAAGTTTGGTGTAATTTGCCCAGCGCCTGGTTGTATAATTTTTGTTTTTCTCCGATTGAGTTCTTTGCCTAATTTTCTACGGCGGGAGCCTCTTTTCAGGGCAAAAGGTCTTGTGAGAACTTTGAAACTGGACATGGGCCACGAGACCACGTGCAGCGAATGCAACATTCCCTGTTACTTTAGAAACCGAAGGGAAAATACACCGAGTAGGTATATTGGACGACTTCTCTATGTCAGGGCATACCGTGCATATAGTATCACCATGACAAAACCCCATGCGTATTTCATATTCTGCGTGTAATTTTGGCATTTTGGCCAACGTCACATGGATGTTGCACGAAAAATAAATTCATTTTCGCCCACGCCTAAAAAATACTTGCTTGTTGCTGGTCCCGTCCTTCGTGGTGTTTTTCGAGTGCAGTGTGGGTGGGGGTGCCCCAAAGTGTTCCCTTTGCACTCCCAACAGTAGGTGATCAGGGGTGTAGCTTCGGGCGTTGTTTGGGGTGTTACACCCCCCGAATAAAGGTATTGTGGAGTAAATTGGGTACAGGTGCTTCCAGTCAGGTATGGTGAAGTGTCTGTCTTCCCTCAGGAATTGTATATGCCTTCGCACAGTAAAACAAAAACTCGATGTCTTTATCTCTGTTCTGAAGTTCTTAAAACATGTTGGTTATTTTACTAAATATTTTGTGTTAAATTCCGCTAACAATCCGCACTGCTCATGAACCCCCTGCCAACCACTACCCCACCCCACCCCTGCTTCTCGGGGAATGTATTTTACCAAGGTATGCCAGCGTGATTTTGGGGAAATCTGAAGCGCACACCAGCCCTTCCCACCTCCCCCCTAGCAAGTGGTAGTGTAGTGTAGTGATACAGCTGGCACTGAGCGGGCCTACGTCACTATCTGCTTGGGAGTAGAGGAGTTTCTATGTGTAGCCCTCTCATCGGGGGATAGGGGTGACCTGGCTATTACCAGCCCCACGGAGTGAAATGTGAACACCACATGGCAGTTACTCTCCGCGAATAACCAAAATCCTTCTTTTTTGCAGCAAATAAACGGATACTTTTTGCCAGTTGTTGACAACCCTGTTTTCGTTTCCTCCTTTTGCAGCGCCCTCCCAGCCCTTCTGGACTCCGATGAGGTCAGTACATTCCTCGACACAAACTCGAGTCTCGTGAGCGAGCACGTGAATCACGTGAGGCTTAGCGTCTCGCGGGCAGCCCAGTCTGCCTCTGGTCGAGAGGTTGTGTTTTAGTCTTGTGACATTAATAGTGGTGATAGAGTGCTCGAAAATGGCAAGCAGCTGTATGCGCAAGACTGTCTGCCTGTGATGTTGTGCATTCGGCTCAAATTCTTTGTGAGATAGTGCCCTCTATACCTGTGTCCGAGTTATAAAGCAGAGTTACACACTAAGACACACACAACAAAACACACACAACCACCCCCCCCCCCCTCATTTTCTTTCACGGACTCCGATTGTCTTGCCCACTTTTACCCTCTCAAACACATACGCACCACCGACCCACTTCTTGCGTGACTATGTGAAAGAGAAGTGTCTGTGCTCGAATGCGTATGTATTACAATGCATATATGATCGTACCAAGCATGTCCCAGGTCTGGCTGAAGGTTTGATGATGGAGCCAGTCATTTTTACGTGGGCTCCTTCTCTGGTTCTCAGACCCAGTAGCAAGTAAAAACGGACATTGACTTGGTTCACTCCCGGACTTATAATCATGTCCTTCACTTCACTAGGAAAAACACTGATCGATTTGTGAACGGTGAATGTAAAGCACTTAAGGTAGTCCTTAATGATTTCATTGCTGTTTATAGTTCACGTTTTCCCGAATCGTGCATTCCCTAAGAGTGTTGGCTCTTTCCAGGATTATGCGTTTCTGAAATATTTCGTGTTGCATCCTACTTTACAAAGTGCATACTATGAACCCTCTCACCTCCAGGTGTTAAGAACAGGCCATGAATGGGAGTTCTGGAATTGAGGCTGAAAGCAGTGAGAGTTTCTCTGCCTGTCACCGGATCAAAAAGGTGTTCAGGACACATGGTCATCCAATCCTTGGTCTCTTTGCATAGAACACAGAGCAATGTTGTGTGCTTTGTGGTTGTGAAATGAAGAAGATGCAAGGAAGTGCGTTTAGGATGGAGTGAAATGAGTGTGCTGAAGTGGAAAGGGAAGAGTTGAACCACATGCAGATGTATGAGATGTGAAAAGAAAAATGGCGTACATGTCTGATATAAGAGTGAACATAAAAGGAGTGTTTGAGACACTCCAAAGACCATTACCCATTCCACAGAGCTCATAATGTTTAATTCTCAGTCTCACAATTTCACAGTTGAAGCATTTTCATTATTGCTTATTTTCAACAAAATCATTGTAGTTACTCATTTGTCTTAAAAAGCTAACAACCATTGACAAAACCAGTAGTCCAGGCTGGTTTTAGGTGTATGTCAGTTGTGTTTTGTATCTCTGCTAGTCACAGCTCCCCAGCCCTTCTGCCTGCCGCTGACAGCTCCATCCCGCATTCCCGAGCCTGTTTGCGACAGCTCTGCCTGCATTCCCGAGCCTGTTTGCGACAGCTCTGCCTGCATTCCCGAGCCTGTTTGCGACAGCTCTGCCTGCATTCCCGAGCCTGTTTGCGACAGCTCTGCCTGCATTTCTGAGCCCGATTGCGACAGCTTCGACTGCATTCCTAAGCCTGACTGCGACAGCTCCGCCTGCATTCCTGAGCCAGATTGAGTCTGCTGATGCTCCTGCCAATGCCTCTTTTGCACCACTGCCTTCTCCTCCCTTCCCGCCACCCAACCTTCCCTCTAACCTCCCAGGACATATAATGGAGGCCGCAGCAGGTGCGCCGCCAGTGTGCCAAAGGCAAGCCTGTCTGCACCCTTCCCTATCTTGACCTTGCCCAGGGCCAGGACCCCTGGTCCTCCCACCCTCCCCACCACCGCTACACCACCAAGGAGCTCCAACATTGGACACCCTATCAACAGCTGCTTCACAGCCTCCCTACACTCAACCAAAGGACCCTTCAGCTGCCTATACTGCTATTTCTTCTGCAATGCAGGCCCACCTGTGCACAGGAGCGCCTGCACTGTACCCACACAGAAGACTACGAACAATCATGCACCACTCTAGTGCATCCTGCTAAACACCCGCTCCTAATGCAGACATGCCACGGAAATCTGGGACACCATCACCACCCACAACCTTGACGTTGCCTTCATCACTGAAAAATGGCTAACACCCTCCTCAAACCCCGACAACGCCACGTCCACCCCTGATAGCTACAAGATGATACACCAAGACCGCACCACCAATCATGGCGGGGACATCCTCAGCATCTTCAAGGGAGCCATCCAATGCACCAGCATCGAATCCTCATGGAGCACCTCAACTCCTGACTCCAGACCGATGCCAACACCACGTTGCAAGGCACCCTCGCATACAGAGCCTGGGACCACACCCAGCCTTCCGCGATGCCATCACCAACCTCATTGCCCCTCGCTATCGACTCCCTCCTCTACATCCTTCTTGGCATTCTCAAGTTCCACCTTAACGATCTCAGTGACACCAACTCCACTTCCTTCATAGAGAACCTCAGCAATATCGGCTTCACCCAACTGGCCACCAAACCCAAGCACAAACCTGAACACACACTGGACGCCATCTCCACTTCTAGCGACTGAGTCAGTTTCAACCACATGACTGAACTCACCTGGACCAACCATGTCATCATCCACTTTACTATCTCCAATTCCCAGCACACCACCTCCAAGCACCTCTGCCCCCCCTATGGGCACAGGCCCTAGGCACCCCACAACCCAAACCCATGGTAGACCTCGACCTCAACTAGGCTGTCAAGCAAGCAAGATGGTACACTCCGAAGCTCTGAAACTCCAAACGTGACTGCCACCGACTCGAGAAACGATGGAGGGGTCCGTGGTCATGGGCCAACAAAGCCACCTACAAGGCAGCCCTCAACAACTACCACCACCACACCAAGGCATCAGAAAGAGCAGCAATCACTGCCAACGTTGACAACGCAGCCAACCACACGAAAGTACTCTTCAGAATCAAGGAATTCTCTTACCTGATAGCCACGGAGACCACCATCCGTCTATCCCTAGAACTCTGCGACACCCTCCCAGAGTATTTCCACAGCAAGATCACCACCATATACAACAATTTCGATCCCAACCCCCCACCTCCAACCTAGAAAACATCTCTCAAACAGTGAACACCAGGCACACAATAACCTCCTGGTCCCTGATTATCACACAGACCACCATAGCCATCATGTAATTCATCCACTCCGGGGCACCCACTGACCCCTGCCCCCACCGGCATTTCAACCTCAAAGCCAACACTATTAGCATTGAACTTACCCGCATGGTCAACACCTCCAACTCCACAGCAATCTTCCCGGATGAATGGAAGTGTGCAGAGGTCAGACCCCTCCTAAAAAAAACCTCTGCCAACCCCAGTGACCTAAAAAAAATACAGGCCGATCTCCCTAATCCCCTTACCAGCCAAAGTGCTAGAGAAATCTATCAACCAACAGCTCGCCGACTCCCTCAAATGAAACCACTTTCTCAACACCTCACAATCAGGATTCCGGGACAACCACAGCACAGAGACTGCACTGATCGTCACCACGGACGACATCAGGACCCTCCTGGACCAAGGAGAGTCCGCAGCTCCGATCCTTCTGGACCTCTTCACAGCGTTCAATAGTCTCCCACGACACTCTCCTCAACAGACTCCACAACATAGGCATTCAACAATATGAGTGGGTCGCCTCTTTCCTCTCAGGCTGCACACAGAGCATCCGCCTTCGGCCCTTCACTTCTGCACCCAAAAACATCACCTGCGCCGTACCCCAAGGATCCTCTCTCAGCCCAACCCTGTTCAAACTCTTCATGCCCTCCTCGCAGACCAAAGATCCCAACAACGCCAAAGCGAACGTCCGCATCGCCATGACCAACATAGTAACATGGATGAAAAACAGCTGCCTCAAACTAAACACTGACAAAATGGAAGACCTGATCTTCGGGAAGAACACCTCGTATAGGACCCTAGTTGGTGGCCAGTAGAATTCAGACCAATGCCCTCTCCTTCAGACCACGCACAAAACCTCAGCATCATCCTCGACTGCCAACTATCCATAAATCGACAAGTCAACTCAGTCACCGCCTCCTGCTTCTACATCCTCCATATGCTCAGCCGAATCTTCAAATGGATCCCTATTGACACCAGAAAGACAGTCACGCACGCCCTGGTCACAAGCCGCTTGGAATATAGCAATGCTCTCTACACTATAGTGTCCTCCCAGCTACTTAAGACTCCAGACTCTACAGAGCACTGCAGCCAGACTCCTCCTCAACCTCCCCAAGTGCTCAAGCATCACCCCACACCTCAGGAACCTCCACTGGCTCCCTTTCCAGAAGAGATGCCAATTCAAAATCTTCACACTTGCATACAAGGCTCTCCACCACCTCGGGCCATCAAACATCGACGTAGCTTCAGCAAGACAATTAAGCTTCACCTCGCTAAACCTCGCACACACACCCCATATCCATTAGAGCCACTGTGGAGGTCGATGCCTCTCCTACACAGCAGCCAAGTCCTAGAATAGCCTCCAACTCCACCTCCGAACAGCTCCCTCCCTGGCAGACTTCAGAAGGAGACTCAAGACGTGGCTTTTCGACAGAGACATGGCACCCTTATCGCCTAGATATCCTTAGGGGTGATAGTGCTGTGCTTTACAAATGCTATGATTGATTGATTGAATACAATAACAGAAAGCCCAGAGAGGCAGAGAATACTGGTCGGGTGGCACACTGTGGAAATCACATAATTTTAGTTTGTGTTTAATCCATGCCCTTTTATAAACATCTCGCCCACCCCACACACACTTTTTTCATCCCATTTAAAACCCTGGGGCACATTACAGACAGGGAATTGGGGGGCTCTCCTTTGTAAAATACAAGGTGAAGAATTACCCAAGTCTAAGCTTTCAGTAAAGTTAAACTATAGCCACGTTCACCTGATTCATGTTCCAATAATTCCTTCCAATAATATCCATCTGAACGATGGGGCTATTTTCAGATGTCTTCTGACTGTCTTTTTTGACACCTTCACATTTAGGAGAAAGACTTAGGTTGCCTAATTTGAGAGTCAAACATATGACCAGGAGGCCCAGGCCAGACTTTCAGGATAACTACGTAACATAAATGTACATTCAGTGGCTACACATGAAGCTCAATGACATAGTCCACGTTTGCCCTGAAATGCTGACCAGCATGCAGTCCTCCTGAGCCTATGTTGGACATACCTTTTCTAAATACACTTGCTTGTAATATCCTCTATACATTTGCAGGAATGCTAGCGAGAAGGGGAGAGGCAAGATAAAAAGAGGTGAGTTAGAAAGAGGTAGTGACAGAGAGAGGTAGAGGTATACAGGTAGAGAGGTCAAGTCGTGAGAGACAGAGGCATGAGAGGGCCAACTTGGGAAGAGGTACAGAACGACAGGTCATGTCAAGAGTGTATAGTAAGGCAGAGAGAAATAGGGTGAAGGTTAGAAAGGCGAGTGAGGTCTGGAGAGAAAAGCAATGAAGTAGTGAAGCAAATGAGGTACCCAATAAAAGATTGTGTTGATATGGAGTTAGAAATAGAGAGAATAAGGTAGAGAGTTCTGTTAATGGCTACCTTCCAGAATAAATAGCTCGGACCTGCTGTCTTTGTTGTAATGTTTCATAACAAACAGATTAGACCCAGGGTAACAAATTAGGCCTACACCCTGGATCAATGGCTTGTCAGCAAAACCAAATAACTCATCATACTGTACTGGGTGTCCTGAGCATACGCTTTCTGTCAAGGCAAAAAGTGCCATAGAATCTTTCTTCTTTTTTGTTTTTTTAAGGAAGCAAACACTTTTTACCAAACAAAAGTTTATAGAGAAGATTGTCATCTGTATAGTGCCAAAGCCCCTTTTTCAGTACTGCTTTTTAAACCTCTTTTTCTGGTCGTCAAATAAGGTCTGGCGACAGCTGAACTTCAATTGAGACCTAACACAAGGTAGAGCGAGAAATAAAGAGGTGGTGAAATAGGAGTAAGGTAGTAAGAGACTTAAAATAGAGTGAACAGAATTAGAAAAAGAGGGAGGGGAGGAAGTGAGTTGAGGTTGGTGAGGTGGTGAACGAATATTGAGAACTGAGAAGTTAGGTAATGAGAGAGAGAGAGAGAGGATAGAGAGAGATAGAGGGGCGAGGTATAGACAGATGGAAGTGAGGTAGACCGAGATGAGGGACATGAGGTTCAGAATGAGTTGAAATGGATGGAGATGAGATGGAAATAGGGCAGTGACGTGCTGAGAGAGTTGAATTAGAGACTGAACTGATGTAGAGAGAGATACTGATATAGATGAGCCTCAGAGATTATTATAGAGAGGCATGTTTGTGTGAGAGAGGTTGGGTTGAAAGAGGTGCACTCGGGGAGAGAGAGGTGAAGTAGATGTAGGTAAGATAGAGACTTGAGAAGGAAAGGATGTATGCAGAGTTATAGAGATAGATCAAGAAAAGAATTGTGGTAGAAGACGTGAGGTGGCATAAAGAATCAGACATGAGGTAGAGGCTTTTATAAAATAAATGCCACCAACTGCCTGAGAATGCAAGTGCTAAATGTGGCAGACAACTTTATGAAGCATGGATGCCCAGTGGTCAGATTAACAGTAATAGTGGCGTGCAGAAAAACATGTTCTTCTTTACCGTGGGACTTCAAACTGTGGTGCCCACTTTGGCCATGTGTTAAAGTATATATGTGCAGCAGTAGAAGAGATTTGCAGCACCAGGCAACAAGTCTGGTGGGGAGCACCTCCATTTATCTTCCTCACACCCCTCCACCCCAAACTCCCCAAAAAGGAAGCAACCACCAAGATAGTTCAACTTCACACACCCCATCAACTAATCCATCTGTTATAGTGCATCATATCCACTGCCCTATGTCCCGTCTGACCATGAGTAAAGACCTTGCACCTTCCAACAAAGGGGACAAAGAACCCCCGGTACCCCTTCCAGAAGATGTCAGAGCAGTGCTCCCACTGTCGATCATTCACAAGGTATGTACCGTCAAGGTTGGTGATGAGCATTTCCATCACAAGCACATTTAACAGCCACTGGAACCACCGCTCTTCCATGAGTGGGTCTGTCTCCAAGAGAATGCTAATGTAAAGCCATCAGAGTGCAGTTTTCTGGCCTTATGCCCAGGTTAGAACATTTTTGGATCAAGCAGAGATGGAACCCCCAAAATGTGTTGCAGAGACTCTATTTCTTCCCGAAAAAGAGGGTATGTTTTGGACAATCTCCCCAAGTATTGAAGCTTGTCCCTGTCATTCCACATCCGCTCGAACAGGCACTCAAGGTGCCTGGATACATTCTATGAACCTTAACAGGGGCGTAATGCCAATCATAAATGAATTCGTCATTGATTTCCTTGTTTTTCATGTTTATAGAGCATATGTGGAAACTCCTTCGGAGGAGCTCCCAGTTGCTGTCCAATCTGCGTATTTAGACCATTGTTCCATTCTTTGTTCTACCACCTCTCCGACTTGGTCTCCTTTAACAGCTTCTAGAGGTGAGAGACCGCCCCTTTTTAGGGTCCCCACTTGTTGTCTGAGACGGTGTCCTGTGCCTCAGAGTACCACTATCCACCTACGATGCCTACGTGGCACACAACCTCTCTGTTTCCTCCAGGCCGAAATCTGTCTTGGACTGATTAAAAGATTTTATGGTCCCTCTGTGAAAAAGGTTGGGGATTGTCCGGCATGCCCCTCCCTCTAGAACCTATAAGGGCCCTGATCTGAGATCGGCATGATATCCAAATTAAGATGTTTTGTTATGTTAAAGTAGCGAGCCTACAGTTCTTAGCCACTGCGTCCCAGCTGACGAGGTCGTTCCTGCTGGGGTAGATAAGTGCCCTACGTTATGCAAAAGAAAAGGCATTTGTGATCTGAAGTGCTCTTGCGATGGTGAAATATCTGTCTCTAGAGAGGATTTACTGAACATGACTGGGGGAGCAGCCCATGTAAAATGTATGGAACACCCGCAAAACCAATAGGTTTATAGATATTCCCAAAAATGTGCTGGGCTATTCTGGCACTGCAAACGCTAAAACGCGGATTCTAAAAATGTTGGAGTAATGATGCATTCATCAAGGGAATTGAATGTTTAACTTCCCCCAAACGTTTGGCAGCGCGAGGGAGGGTTTTCCAAAGGGAATACTTTTTCCTCTGCAGAGGAGGGAAAAAAAGGAAGTAAAAAATAAAATACATTTATGCACGACTTAGTCTAGCCTATCAGAACTTTGGTGAGTGGAAATGTTGCATGAGTCAGTTTTGGTCAGTAGGACCACACCTGGAAATCTACAGTTCTAAGGACATCTATTCCAAAGTATGAGGAAACCTGTGAGACTGGATGCCTGACTTTTTGAAGCTTGGCTTTGTTAATCTACTCTATTGTGCCCACGTCATGCACAGGTTAGATTGTGCAAGCGCTGATGTTAACTGTGGCTCACACAGGAGTAAGGGAATGGTTTTTGAGGTCACCACTAAGCAATGTGCCATTCTTCAAACATTAAATGGTCGTATGTTGTTCAAGGGAAACTGCTACTCTGCACCTGCATGAGTAAGAAGTTTCTAAATAACCAAGGTGGGGTGCCTTCTAAGTGGTCTCTGCTGAGCCCACTGCCACAGGTTCGAGTCTTCCTACAATGATGAGATGAGTAACACTAAGCTTGACAACATGGCTAAATGTTATCTAATCACCGGCGAACAATTCAGTTTGTGGAGCGTGCTATGTAAATATTTTCATACAACACTATCATGTACACTTTGAAACCAGGATGAGCAGCTACAACTCTATGGGTCGATTTACCACCTCCTCCCCTGTACACCTGAGCCCCATTATAGTCCTTTGCATTTTTTAAAAGTGAGTAGGGAAGCAAGCCATTCATTACATTTGTTCTTTTCTTTCAGGAGAGGTTGCTAACCCACTTTGAGAGGTCAAAAATGGAATAAAGGCAGAACTGAGGTGTTTGCAGCCCAAATATTGCGCTTCGGAAAGGGGATAAACCTATTGGGATTCCTCTTGTGATTGGAAAACGAGCAGACATTGTGCTTCCTACTTACCTACATGAGTGCACCCTCGCAGAGCCTTGTGGTGGCCAAGCCAGGGATATGTCACACAAAGGACAGGATGAAACATTTCACGTGTGCACCGCCTCCAGAATCCTGGACCTGGAAGTTGCTCAAATTTTATGTTGTCTGTCCCTTTATCTATGTGTTTTTTAAAGTAACTAAACCAACAGAACCTCTTGGATGCTGACGGAGAGCAGTGAGGACCGGACCAAGTAACTACAGCAGGCATGCTTCAATGTTCTTTTATCCTACTGTTACTTACAGGGTAAAGCATTCAATGATGGAAGTGGGCCTTTCGCATGGCACCTTGTATAGCCCATAAACATGCGCAAGCAAACCCTACTCTCTGTTGGGTGTTTTTTTGTTGTTGTAAGCAATTTATTAAGTGCAATTTTTTGTTATAAAAATACAAGATGTCTAACAATTTGACCCCATGGTTTGATTTACGTTAGTGTTAAAGCGGCTTGTGTTCTACCCGAGTGGGCTCAAAATAATATTTGTAATATTAGGGACAAGCAAGGTTTTACTGGGATCTTCTTCAGCTTGAAGACTGCCGGTGCGATTCCCCGCACTGAATTTCCATGGAGGGAAGGGTACCAGTTTGTAATATCTTTACAGGCTAGCATGTACTCCCAGGTATTCAAGGCACCATCTTATAATGTGTTTACCAGATACCCTGTATCGAATGGCACCATCTTGTAATATTTCTACACACTATCATGTACTCCCATGTATTCAAGAGCACCATTTAGTAATAAGTTTACCAAGCTAGCATGTATCGAAGGGCACCATCTTGTAATATGTACACAGACTAGCATGTACTCCCATGTATTCAAGGGACCAGCTTGTAATATGTTTACCAGCTAGCATCTCTTGAAGGGCACCATCTTGTAGTAAGTCTATAGACTAGCATGTCCTCCCATGTATTCAAGGCACCATCTTGTAGTATGTTTACTGGCTAGCATGTATTGAAGGGCACCAGCCTGTAATATGTCTACAGGCTAGCATGTAATCCCATGTATTGAAGGCACCATCTTGTAATATGTTTACCGGCTAGCGTGTATCGAATGGCACCATCTTATAATATGTCTACAGACTAGCATGTACTCATGTATTCAGGAGCACCGTTTTGCCTTATGTCTACAGGATAGCATATACATCCATGTATTCAAGAGCACCATCTTGTAAGATGTTTCCAAGCTAGCCTGTATTCAGTAAACTGAAGGGCATCATTTTGCAATATGTTTACAGACCAGCAGACGAAAACAATCCACCTTCTCTTCCAGTTTGATCCTACCGATCGGTTGTTTGGCAAGGGTCGAGGGAAGACAGCACGTCCTTTTGATACACTAATGTAATGACATTACAGTAATGCTTTGGTTATTGAGCTAATATCTTTCAATGTGAACGTTTATATTTGTTGCCTACGTTATGCAGTGCTCACCAGGAGCTTCTCAAATCCCTTGTTTTCTGATCTACAATTCTGGGAATTTTGAATAGCATTGCTCCAATTGAAAAGCTTTTTGTGCTTAAGCAGAATAATTCTGCCTACTAGTTTTAACGAATTCCCTCACTCTAATATTTCCTTCACAGAATTGTAGGTGCCAGAATTCATGTTCTGGTTCTCTGTAATGACGGTGTGCATAATTCCATTAGCATACTGTCCTGATGACTAATAACGGGATTTTCATCAGAGTTTCAGAGTATGTCAGAGAATGATTAACACTGCCTGGTTTTAGGGGACTAGAGTACCTCCGGATGGGCCGGTAGTTTCTTTGAATGAAGAAAAGATTGTTGCCTTCACTCAAGGTGTAGGATGTTATGGTGGAGTGCATTGGTGAGATTAATGCTGAAAAGTCACAAAAGATGCTGCACAATTGCGAGTTGACAACTTTGAAGCACCTCCATTCCAGAAAAAAATAGGAAACACTCTCTTCCACAATAACCAAAGCATATCCAAGCCTCAGGGCTTGCAACATATAGAGTTGTAGATGAGACTGCACTAGCAAGTGGTCCAGTTTCGGAGAGAGGCTTTAGATTTTCTAAGAGGACATGTTAATTATGTTTATTTTGTTAAAAAAACAAGTGGCTGCTAAAACCCCCACCGCACCTGGGTTGACAAGTGGATCTGAGATTATGACACTACTGTGTTTGCCGCTTCAGCTCCATTGAGTAATTTTGTGAGAAATATTCTTAGCTTACCTTGTCATCGGTAAGTCCTGCTCGTTGTTCATGTTGACACCATCACTTGCCCACGCGTACATTTAATTTGACGGGGTACTACATGTTTATTTCTCCTTACCTGTGGCTCTTCTCATTACCACAATCGCTGAATCCCGGGGGTGACTACAGCAAATCTGTGTTTTGGCTAAAACAATTTGTTATTTCTCGCCTTTGCTCTGATTCCCCTTGCAGTCGTACCAAACATGACTATTTTAAGTGGCAAGCTCTGGAAGATTGTAAGTTACAATTTGAAACTTCCAGTTATGCAGCAAACATAGGAAAAGGACACAGGTCAGATAAATGATTAACACTGCTACAAAAAATGAACAAAGCCATCGATAATGAGGAGAGCAGCATCAGAACCTGGAGATGCTGATCTTTTCCCAGCAGCTCCTTCACATCACCTGGATTCCCATTTGAAGATGGAGTATAGTTGCAATGGACTTGAGCTTAGGAGAATTACTCAGCCAGACCTCATTGTGAACACTACTCATGCTCCAGTCTGAATGGTCAACATTGCATTACACTGATAATAAGAATACTTGTTGGTTGTGCAAATGTGTTGTCTAAAGAGTCAAAGTTTGGAGCTCGAGAGATGCAGCTGACTATTCACTGGGATGCTCCTGGTGTCATGAGGCTCCCCATCGTATTGGGTAAAACAAATTAAAAGTAGTATGGCAATGTTAAATGAATGAATGAAAGAAACAAGAGTACTGGTTTGGTGAGGGTGAAAGGTATGAGAGCCACTGAAAAACGTTATCAGGGTACGGATCAAGATATACATTCTTTTGAGTTGAACACTTGTCATGTAAGTAAGAAGCATGCTGACAGTCCTAGAACAACTGAATGAACTGGAATAATCAAGACTGGACTAATTTACCTGACCTATTTTGTATGTTTTACTGAGTGTTAGGAGTTCTTATGCACATTAGTATAACCGTTGCTTATTTGTATATATGCCGTTCGATGGCATGTGTAGCTGCAGATATACATGCTGTGCATTATCCTGCCATCTAGTGTTGGGCTCGGAGTGTTTCAAGTTGTTTTTCTTCGAAGAAGTCTTTTCGAGTCACGGGACGAGTGGCTCCTCCCTTTCGGCTCCATTGCGCATGGGCGTCGACTCCATCTTAGATTGTTTTCTTTCCGCCATCGGGTTTGGACGTGTTCCTCTTCGCTCCATAATTCGAATCGGGGAAACTTAGAAAATCATAAAAATTCGTCTGTATTGTTTGCATTCAGGACCGGTTTAGTATCATAACATCAGCACCAACAACAAGACCACTTCGGCGGCCCTTCGGGGCTTACATACTTCATCAAGGCCTGGTCGGCCCGACCACACCCGTTGACAAAGAACTAATGGGGACCGGACCCCTTTCCGTTTCTGTCCGAAGTGCCACGCCAAAAATCCTTACACAGACCAGCATCGGGTCTGTAACCTGTGTTTATCGCCCGAACACAGAGAGGATACTTGTGAGGCCTGCAGAGCGTTTCGATCCAAGAAGACCTTAAGAGATCGATGCGCAAGACGGTTACAGATGGCCTCGAAACAGTCACAACATCTCAACGCCGAGGAAGAAGAGATGCGGATATCCAGGGTTCGGACTCGGATAAATCCTACGGGGATCGACCACCGACGGCAGCACAAAAAGTGAGTACACCTGCCCCGTCCCACATCCAAGGTCAGGTCAAGAAGCAAAAGGCCTCGGGGACGCCACTGCCGGAAGGCCATGGCTCAACCCACAGAAAAGACGGTGACCAAATAACATCGGCACCGAAAAAGGCCAAATCAGTGCCAAAGACTTACGACTCCGGTCGAGAAACCGGCACCGAAAAGAGTCGACATCGAATAATCGAGTCGAATAAATCTCGAAAAAGCCACTCAGAGCTGAAACCGACAATCTCCATCGGGGTTTCGATACCGAAAAAACCAGCTTCGGAGCCGAAAAAGGCGTCCTACACGGAAGAGCAGGGGCTCTCTCTACAGCTCAAAGAAAAGCACAGATTTGAGCAGGAACTGGATTTAGAAGACTATGATCAAACTTAGCAAAGGCTAGAAATCCAGAAACATATAGGGAAGATACAAACTATCCCTCCGCTCAAGTCCAAAAGAAAACAGAGTTTTCACGAGAGTGAGATGTAGCCAAAGGCCTAGGTGGTTAGAGAAAGATCACCACCCCCACAATTCTCACCACAAACGTCCCCACTTCAATCTCCACAGTTGTCACCAGTTGGTACACCAATGGTATAGTCACCCACACATACTGGGATGACTCAAGACTATGCGGACCCCTGGGATCTATACGACCCACCAGTTTCGGACAATAGTCCAGAGTGTTATCCGACAAAACCTTCGCCGCCAGAGGACAGTACGTCCAACACGCAGGTACTGGCCAGAGCAGCAACATTTCACAATGTAACAATGCACTCAGAACCAGTGGAAGACAACTTCCTGTTCAACACTCTGGCATCCACGCATGCATTATATCAAAGCCTGCCAATGTTACCGGGCATGCTTAAACATGCACAACAGGTTTTCCAAGAACCAGTGAAAGGCAGAGCAATCACGCCAAGGGTCGAGAAGAAATATAAACCGCCCCGTCAGACCCTGTGTTTATTACACAACAGCTCCCTCCGGACTCAGTGGTTGTGGGGGCTGCAAGAAAACGGGGCAATTTGCAGTCATCAGGGGATGTGCCACCCCCTGATAAGGAAAGTCGTAAATTCGACCCGGCTGGGAAAAGAGTGGCATCGCAAGCAGCCAATCAGTGGCGAATTGCCAACTCACACGCCCCCCTTGCCCGCTACGACCGAGCACACTGGGACGAGATGCAAGACATCATCCAGCACCTTCCCAAAGAGCATCAAAAACGTGCCCAACAAGTGGTTGAAGAGGGACAGGCCATATCAAATAACAAGATCCGCTCGGCAATAGACTCTGCTGATACAACGGCACGAACTGTAAATACAGCAGTAACAATTAGAAGGCATGCATGGCTGCGAAGTTCTGGGTTTAAACGAGAGGTACAGCAAGCAGTATTGAATATGCCGTTTAATCAACATCAACTATTCGGCCCGGAAGTGGATACCGCAATAGAAAAAATGAAAAAGGACATGGACACGGCTAAAGCCATGGGCGCGCTCTACTCCTCTAAATACAGGGGAACATTTAGGAAACCACAATTTAGGGGAGGGTTTAGACAGCAACCCTCAGAACCATCCACCTCCCAAACAAAACCCACTTACCAATCTCAGTACAAGAGAGGGGGGTTTTGTGGTTCCTACAGAGGACAGTTCCCAAGAGGAAGAGGGAAATTCCAGCCTGCCAAGCAGACCTCAGGTAGCAAGCAGTGACTTCAATGTCACACTTCCCCAACACATATCACCAGTGGGGGGGTGGAGATTAACAAAATACCACCACAATTGGGCACACATTACCACAGACATGTGGGTTCTATCAATTATCCAACATGGTTACTGCTGAGAGTTCACAAGATTCCCTCCAGATGCTCCCCCAAGAACGCACAGAATGTCAATACAACACTTAGACCTATTACAAATAGAAGTCCAAGCACTACTAGCAAAAGAAGCCATAGAACTGGTACCTTATCACCAGAGAGGAACAGGGGTTTACTCCCTGTATTTCCTTATCCCAAAGAAAGACAAAACGTTAAGGCCTATTTTAGATCTCAGAACACTGAATCTCTTCATCAAATCAGATCATTTCCACATGGTAACACTACAGGATGTAGTCCCTTTACTAAAACAAGGGGAATACATGACAACACTGGATCTAAAGGATGCGTATTTTCACATACCCATCCATCTCACAGGAAATACCTCAGGTTTGTAATACAAGGCAAACATTACCAATTCAAAGTGTTGCCATTCGGAATAACAACGGCCCCCAGGGTATTTACAAAATGCCTAGCTGTAGTAGCAGCTCATATAAGGAGAAATCCCATGCACGTATTCCCGTATCTAGATGATTGGCTAATAAAAGCCAACACTCAACAACAATGTCAAAATCACACGCAATATGTACTAGATACTCTGCACAAACTAGGGTTTTCTATAAATTACCAAAAATCACATGTACAACCATCCCAAATACAACCATACTTGGGAGCAACAGTCAACACACAAAGAGCAATTGCCACTCCAAGTCCACAAAGAGTCCAGTCGTTTCAAAATATAAAATCAAGCATGCAATCAAACCAACAATACACGGTCAGGTTTGTGATGAAACTACTAGGCATGATGTCCTCATGGATAGCTATTGTCCCAAACGCAAGACTACACATGCAGCCCTTACAACAGTGCCTAGCAAAACAATGGACACAGGCACAGGGTCAACTCCAAGATCTAGTGTTGATAGACCGCCAAACACACTCTTCCCTTCAATGGTGGAACCCTGTAAATTTAAACAAAGGGCGGCCTTTTCAAGACCCAGTACCTCACGCCATTATCACAACAGACGCCTCCATGATTGGGTGGGGAGCACACCTCAACAATCACAGCATACAAGGTCAATGGGACAGTCAACAAAAACATCTTCACATAAATCTTTTAGAACGGCTAGCAGTCTTTCTAGCACTAAAAGCCTTTCAACCCCTTCTAGCCCACAAACATATCCTTGTCAAGAGCGACAATATGACAACAATGTATTATTTAAACAAACGGGGGGACGCACTTGTCACAACTGTGTATCCTAGCGCAAAAAAATTGGCACTGGGCAATTCACAACAACATTCGCCTGATAGCACAATATATACCAGGCATTCACAATCAGCTAGCCGACAATCTCAGTCGAGATCACCAACAGTCTCACGAATGGGAAATACATCCCTAAAATCTAAAAGATCACTTCTACCACTGGGGGACACCAAACATAGATCTGTTTGCAACAAAAGAAAATGCAAAATGCCAAAACTTCGCGTCCAGATACCCACAACCTCAGTCCAAGGGCAATGCTCTATGGATCAGCTGGTCAGGGATATTTGCTTACGCTTTTCCCCCTCTCCTGCTCATTCCTTTTCTGGTTAACAAACTGAGTCAAAACAAACTCAAACTAATACTCATAGCACCAACGTGGGCTCGCCAACTGTGGTACACCACACTGTTGGACTTCTCTGTAGTACCGCACATCAAACTACCAAACAGACCAGATCTTTTAACACAACACAAACAACAGATCAGGCACCCAAATCCAGCATCGCTCAACCTAGCAATCTGGCTCCTGAAATCTTAGAATTCGGATATCTAAACCTCTCAAAAGAATGTATGGAGGTCATTAAACAAGCAAGAAAACCCACAACAAGGCATTGTTATGCTAATAAATGGAAAAGGTTTGTTTCCTTCTGCCAGGTTAATCAAATTACGCTGCTAAACGCCTACATACAAAACATTGTAAGTTATTTACTACACTTACAAAAAGCAAATCTTGCTTTTTCTTCCATTAAAATCCATCTCACTGCAATATCTGCTTATTTGCAGATTACACATACAAAATCGCTTTTTAAAATCCCAGTTATCAAAGCTTTTATGGAGGGACTAAAAAGAATCATACCCCCAAGAACACCACCAGTACCTTCGTGGAATCTTAATATTGTACTAACACGAATTATGGGTCCACCATTTGAACCCATGCATTCTTGTCAAATCCAATTCTTGACTTGGAAAGTCGCCTTTCTAATAGCCATCACTTCTCTAAGAAGAGTTAGCGAAATACAGGCATTTACTATCCAAGAACCCTTTATACAGATACATAAACATAAAGTGGTTATCCGTACAAATCCACAATTTTTACCAAAAGTCATATCACCGTATCATCTAAAACAAACTGTGGAACTCCCAGTCTTCTTTCCACAAACAGAATCAGTAGCAGAAAGGGCACTGCATACATTAGACATTAAAAGAGCGCTAATGTATTACATTGACAGAACACAACAATTTCGAAAAACAAAACAATTATTCGTAGCTTTCCAAAACCCTCACGCAGGTAACCCTATATCCAAACAAGGCATTGCCAGATGGATAGTCAAATGTATTCAGACCTGTTACCTTAAAGCTAAAAGAGAATTACCCATTACTCCAAGGGCATATTCCACTAGGAAAAAAGGTGCCACAATGGCTTTTCTTGGTAATATACCAATGACAGAGATTTGTAAGGCAGCCACCTGGTCTACGCCCCATACATTCACTAAGCATTACTGTGTAGATGTGTTAGCAACACAACAAGCCACAGTAGGATAGGCTGTACTGAGAACATTATTTCAGACAACTTCAACTCCTACAGGCTGACCACCGCTTTTGGGGAGATTACTGCTTTGTAGTCTATGCACAGCATGTGTATCTGCAGCTACACATGCCATCGAACGGAAAATGTCACTTACCCAGTGTACATCTGTTCGTGGCATGTTGCGCTGCAGATTCACATGCGCCCTCCCACCTCCCTGGGAGCCTGTAGCCATTTTAGTTGCATGTAAATTGTAAATATGTAAATAAATATTCCTTTAATACACAATATGTACATACATTTCTACTCCATTGCATGGGCCCCTCTAGTATCCTTACTTTACCAACTCCTACCTCACCCTTTGCGGGGAAAACAATCTAAGATGAAGTCGACGCCCATGCGCAATGGAGCCGAAAGGGAGGAGCCACTCGGTCCTGTGACTCGAAAAGACTTCTTCGAAGAAAAACAACTTGTAACACTCTGAGCCCAACACTAGATGTCAGGATAATGCACAGCATGTGAATCAGCAGCGCAACATGCCACGAACAGATGTACACTGGGTAAGTGACATTTTCCTTACCTGTTGTAACTCCTTCATTTAGCATCTAATGGAGCAAAACAATAAGAGATGTAGAATATTTTGATGAAAAAATGTGCATTTGTTGTGACCAAAGTCGACCCACCAGGACCTTGGGGAATGTAGGGCACTTAAAGGGACTACTGTGAAATCACAGTCTGTTTTAGTGGTAAATGCGTGAGGCACAATTGTTATAATTCTTTCGCTAAACCCTGAGGAGAATCCAAAGTGTTACATAACATAAGGGGTGGCTGGTGTCCCAATTCTTCGAAGCATGGATGCTGAGAAAGACTGTATAGTCCGCTTCTTGATTGGGGTGACTTCTCCCAGTAGTCATAATATTACTCCACACATATTTCCAATAAAGTCAACAAATTATAAGCACTGGGCTGGCCCAATGCCCGCACTAAGTTATGGTATTGTACTTAATAGGTCTTCGACAACAAACAGGTTAAAAAGGGGGTGATGCACGCAGTAAAAATAAGGGAACAAATGCTTTGCAATGCTCCATTTTCTTGGAAATGCCTCCTAAATGTTACTGAAATGTGGTTTATTATATGGCGTGGTTGTGAGACCTCAATGCGTGATAAGTTCACAATCCTGTCTTGGGTCCATTCAGGCCTGTTTGTCAAACCTTAGCTCAACCCTGGGTAGCTGTGGCTTCGGACAGTCAGGCCTAAACAAAGGAATAAGTACACAGCATTGAAACGGCCAAATAAGAAAGAAAAAGTACTCTCTAGAAATTCAACACCAATTTATAAAAATAGACTTCTTTTTACAGAATTATAGACACCAAAACTAACCAGATCCCCTAGAGGGTTCCAGAGGTATAAATACTTGCAGAAACAGTAAATCTTAACCTTGAAACTTCTTGAGGAAAACGTTTGGCAGAGTAGATTACGGTCATTTCCAGTTACTTTGGGTGACTGTCTCCGGCAGGAAACAGGTCAGGTGGACTAACAAAGTCCCAAAGAACAATTACCTCAAAGAGGACGCAATGTTCATTCCAGTTCCAGTGTTAATAGCAACTTGCAGTTGACCTCTATGGAGTGGTCCCGATGCAAGGGACGCAGGATGGTAAAGATGCTGAGGAGGCTGACTGGGGACTTCCTGGAGCTACACCTCGGTCCACGGTCCTGGTGGGTCGACTTGGACCACTGCAGTAGATATCTCTCAAAGTCCTCTTTGGTCCAACAAACATCCAGTTGCCATTGGACTACTGGTCTCCAGTCACAACAAAACCAGCAGTTTACACCTTCTGGCGATAACTCTCTTTCTGAGTAACCAAACTGCACTCTGACAGCTTTTCAGGGTCTGGCAGCCTCAGTTGCAGCTTTTGAGCATCAGGACTGGGTCTCTCAAGCTGCACTGTTGTTGTGAGCGACCATCCAGTGATCTGGGCTACCAACACACCAAGGCAGGCTTCTCCAGCTTTTGTGGCCCTGGAAAAAGAACAGCCTACTGACTCTTGGAGTCTCTGCTTCTGTCTGGGGTTTGGGGAGAACGTCTCTACCAGCACAGTCCTCACTTTGCTAGCCCAAGGATCCACAGGTGGAGATCAACATTGGTGTATCCTCTCTTTGCCAGGTAAAGGGTCAACAGGGAAGTTCTTCGATTCTTTTCTCCGGTACAGTTGAGATCTGAGGTCTGCGGTGCCCAAAAAGTGCCCTCGGGCAATGTCGCGGTCGCTAGCCAAGAGGCTTCTTGGATTCCTCACACCTGATGACAACTTCCTGTGAATTGTGTCAGCTAGCTATCGAAGAGTTCTCTAGTCTGCCCACTCCCAAGATTGCTGAACCGTCTCAGTGTGTGGAGCTTGGTGTGGCGAACCTGAGGGCTACACACCCACTGAAAAGATGATTTGACCAGTGTTTTACCCTTGGTGTACCCAAAGATCTCCTGTCTACCTACACAAAGGAGCAGCCCCTCTTCATGTGTGCTCACCATTTGCCCTTTAAAGGTGGCTTCTCCTCTGAAGTTCTTTATTGGACTCACCCTGTATAGCTTTTCCATCCACAAGGAGATAATTCCTCCCCTGGTAAGCACGTTGCAGGCTTTCCTGGAAGCCGTTCACACTCCTCCCCAAGAGGCCAGCAGGCCGTCTGGAAGTGAATCTTTTGTGTACAACCATAAACGGGCACTGGAAAACCTGTGGCAACAAAGTGACAACTTGCTAAAGTTGCACTTTGCCCATCAGTGACATTAGTGGGGCTTCTAGCCTTTAAACAGTAAAAACAACAATGTTGGTTTTTACTATTAGGAACTTAAATCATGAAACTACAGGTCTAACCTTTTAATATAGTGCACCCTGCCTTTAGGGCTAAGTAGGCCTGCTTTAGGGGTGACTAACAAATATTAAAAAGGAAGGCTTTGGCATTGTCATGGCTTTAAATGGCAAAATGCATTTAGAAATTTAAAACTGCTCTGCTGGCCAGCAGGCTGGGAGGCTTGCTTTTGCCTTGTCACACTTGTGGTGGCACAACTAGTCCTGCAGCCCACAACTTACAGGCCCTAGGGGACTTGCAAATAAGTCAAATTATGTCAATTAGGGATAAACCAATTAAACGTGCCTTTTAAGGGTCATAGCACATGCACTGGGTCCATGTTAGCTGAGCTCATGGCATTTTAGAGTCATTACACCAGTGCCAAGTAGTCAAAATGGCCACAGAAAGGGGGGTGAACCTGCAGAAAGTCTGTTTTCTAATGGGTAATTTGTGATAGAGCCTTCTAGCTACAGATTCCTCACCTTTTGAAATATTCCCCAGGTGTCAGCCTGGATCTGGACATTTTTCAGCAGTACCTCTGTGCACTGGTAGGTGGCACTGTGTGAGGCTGCATTGACGCTGTTCTGCTCTAGAAATTATGTGTGGCATCTATTTAGGTGCTAGGTGCGACTCCTGCTCTCAAGACTATTCTCACCCCCAGATGCAGAGCCCCAAAAGCAAATTGGTGTAACAAGTGTGCCCGGCCACTGATAAGCTCTCGGCAGTGTACTAGGCTTAGCTATAAGAAGATAAGAAGTCTATGTTTTTTAAATTTATTTAATAAACACTTTTATTGTTATTTTGTCCATTATATCATTTCCAGCTGTCGCTGGGCACCAATTAAACAAAACATCCAGTGTATGCAGATATGATAGCAAGTCCAAAATTAAAGCATCTGTGGAAAAACCTTTCACTTATTTATAGTAAGGAACCCAGCCCAAAATGATCCCACTATCTATCCCAAATCTGGTTATGCTTGCGTGGGCATTCCCTGGCCTCACAGACTGTTTTTTATTGCTGGGCACACCAGTCTACTCTGCACCACCACTGAGGCAATGTAGACAGCTCAGGAGATGTCCATCAAGACTCTATCTATGTTTTTTTTAATGTGCAGTATTTATAATATAAACAAAGGTTTGTAATGACAATAACTTAGTTTCGGAGTACGGTCCCAGTTGCTTTCTTCTGTCAGCTCATTCTCGAATACAAACTGAGATATCATAAGTTTCGAGTTAATTTTAATGCCCTTTTTATTGATTGCATCAAATATAGGCTGTTATTTATAGGCCAGCTGCTAGATTGCAGAATCACTGATAAGTAAAGATTTTCTTCACCTTGGGCACGGGGGACCCTACAATTTTTATACCCCAATATTTACCCCAACAAAAGGCCCACAATTCAATGAATCTTCTAGACTGAGGACGTTTTTCCAGGAAGAAGAGCTGGATGCTGTAGGATGGACTGCCACTCTGCCTGCTGCTTTGCTTTGCTGTGCTGGCCTGCTGCTTGTTGCCTCTGTCCTGGGAGTGAAAGGACTGGACTTTGCTTTTACATCCTG
This sequence comes from Pleurodeles waltl, assembly GCF_031143425.1. Taxonomy (NCBI): domain Eukaryota; kingdom Metazoa; phylum Chordata; class Amphibia; order Caudata; family Salamandridae; genus Pleurodeles; species Pleurodeles waltl. The sequence continues at coordinate 1,091,636,688 of NC_090448.1, read as the reverse complement.
CATTCCAAGGTTCTCCAAGGGCTTCAACTGAGCTTGCCTCCTGTTAAGAAGTCTCAGGAACATCAAAGACTTAATCTACCACTGCCTGGGCTCTTATGCTGAGAGTCCTGACTTGCCAACTGGTGCCAACTCCAGTCCCTGGGCCCTTGGAAGTGGAAGCCGATGACCTGAAGGAGAAAATCCACGCACTGATGCGCCACAGCAGAAAAATCAATGCATTGCTTGTCGCGTGGCTGCAGAATCGACACAGCACCTGTTTCAGCGCAATTCCATCTATTCTGCGTGTCTGGATTTTCCATGCATCATCCCCAGGTGTCAATTTCTCATCACCCCCACACCGCAGTAAGGAAGCAAGGCTGCGTGTCTGGAAATCAATGCATTACCTTTCCTGCGAGGAAAGAATCAACGTATCACCTCCCCTGCCAGTAAGGAATTGACGCATGATCTCACCTGAGAGAAAAGAATCAATATATTACCTCCCCTGCGCAGTAAGGGATTAACGTAATGCTTGGCTTTTCCAGCACCTCACCTCCCCTGCGGCCTGCATCTTCTTTATTTTTTGACACAACTAAGATACTGTGTGTAAAAAAGATACAACCATTGATTCCTATGGATTAAGACTCATTTAAACCTTTAAAAAGTGATATTTTTACTTCTGTATGTTGGATTGCTGTTGTTTTGGTCTTTTTTACTCCTGTAAATATTGGCCGTTTATTTGAACTGGTGTGGAGTACTTATGTGTATTTTTTTTTTTTTTTTTTTACTGTGTTTCTGTGTGTGTGTGTGTGTGTGTGTGTGTGTGTGTGTGTGTGTTCAAATACTTTACACATTGCCTCTGAGATAAGCCTGGCTGCCCAAGCCAAGCTACCAAAGCGGTGAGCAGGGGTTATCTGAGGTGTGTAACTCCCTTAGCCTGACTAGGGTGAAGGTCCCTACTTGAACAGGGTGCAAACCACTGCAAACTATAGACCCCATCTCTAACAATGCCTACAAATTAAAATATGACATTCACAAACAATGTACATAGTCCCAGTGCTGTGAGGGCAGGGCTCGAGTGTTTCATAGTCGGTTCCCTGAACCCCAATGCCCTCAAACTAGCGGTAGTGGTCGTTCCACATTCACTGTAGGTGACATTCAGGTTAAGCATCATTAGTAGTCTGAGTCTCAGAAGTCCTACTCTGACTGTTTATGAAAAGGGCAGGGGATTCTTGATATTCCTCCAATGCTGGGTAAGTTCCTTAGTCCCACCGATGGCAGAGAGGTGCAATGATTCAGGTACTGGTCCTCAGTCATTGCTCAAACCCGTTAGGGTCAACATGGTGGCCTCTATCCTCTGTCGACAGTTGCAAGCAGACCAAATTTTTTGCTTAGGCTTGGTGGCCCCCTCTGATATATGGGCTCACGGTTCCTCCACTGTACATAGGCACTGGCCTAATTGGCATAGCAGCATACGTCAAGGCAGGCCCATCTGGCATATGGGGTCATCAACTTACCTCACATGCGCTGTGGCCCAATCGGCATAGAAGAAGTCTTCATGATAGCCTCACCTAGCATACAAGGGTCACTGACTTTTCCCTGTACATGGGCAACAACTCAAACAGTGCAGCAACCGTCTCCTCACACCTTGTTACTGGGATCCACTCCTAAGGATTCCCCCACTGGACATCACTCCCTCTAACTCCCTCCTCTTCTTCACAAGGCAAACTGGTCTTGGCAAGCAGACAGGCTCTGTTGCTCCAAGGTTGGTGGCCTCGAAATCCCTGGGTGATGTCCTCTCACCCGGCTTGGAGACTAGAAGGTCTTGGCCCCCAGTCCTGGTCACAAGCAGAAATCTTGCAGAGCTTCTCCTCCTTGCAGAGCCCGACTGTCTGCTTAATAGTTGACAATTTTTGGGGTCTCATGCTCCCCTTGTTACTGTCCATTTCCAGACACCAAATACCTTTGAAGTTTATGTTGGGGTCTGCTTTCTTTAAATTAATCAATTAAGGATTTATAAAGTGTGGCAAATCACCTGGAAGGTCTTAAGGCACTTGTCAACATCAGGGCAGTGCGCGCTCTACGGGCGACTAGAATGCAAAAACCTAACAATTTCAAGCTAACATAATTTATGCATTGTGCTGATATGATGTTGTTTAACCTTTTGCATTGCAGAGTTTAATCCTAAAGACTTATGTTCAGCATGCATATAAATACTGTTCACATGCAATGTACTGCTGCAGGCTTTCAGAGTGTGTCAGGGCGTGGTCCCCTTCCAGGGCCTTCTAGAAGCTTTCCCTGCAGCATGCCTGGGTGTGGTTGGTGGGCTGGGCTAAGACTATAAAAGTGAGCCAGCCCAGCTCCACGTGCTCACTATTCAGAGGTCCCGGTGCATAGCAGCAGCTACTTCCTGAGCTCCTGTTCCGGAGGCCTACTTTGATCTTCCAGGCCTTTGCCCTTCATTTACACTGGTGATCCTTGATCAGAGCGGTAAGACGGAGGTTGGGCTGGGCCCCCGATCCCGTTTTCGAAGGCATCCGAGTTCTTGGGCCTAATTTTCATGTTGAGAGATTTTAAATTGTGTGTGTGAATGTGCTCTGGGTTTTTCTGGCATTTACATGTTAATATTCGACTTGGCAATACGCGCGATTCGTTCCTCGTGCTTTAACCCTTGATATTCATTGTGCGCTACCATTTCTTGGCAGTTACAGGGTGGCATTGGAATCAGCAAGACGCGCGATTCGTTCCTCGTGCTTTAACCCTTGATATTCATTGTGCGCTACCATTTCTTGGCAGTTACATGGTGGCATTCGAATCGGCAAGACGCGTGATTCGTTTCTCGTGCTTTAACCCGTGATATTCAGTGTGCGCTACCATTTCTTGGCAGTTACATTCGAATTGGCAAAATGTGCGATTCATTTCTTGTGTTTAAAATCACGGTGTTCATTATGCGCTACCACTTCATGGCATTCACTTGGTGGCTTTCGACTTGGCAAGACGTGTGATTTATTTCTCGAGTCTAAATAATGTTATTCATGGTGCACAATCATTCCATGGTATTTTACAACCTTTGTGAAAATCTGCAATGTGCGCAATTCATGTTCCGGCAATTTTGAGAAAACTAAAATACTAGAGTTCTAGATGTAATGTCGTATGTACATAATAAGTTTCTCAAACACGATTCATATGATGGTTTAGAAATCATTCAGATTATTTCCTGATCCTAATGCAAAAGATAATACTTGAATTTGAACATTGCATTTAACCTTTCCTGATTCCCTCACAGATATCCAGTAATCTTGAAGTCTAGTTATTTAAGTCTATGCTTAGGTTGTCCATGTTTTCAGAATGACAATGTTTAGAGTCATAGCCTAGTACAGATTAATGTGATATATTCTTGATATTGTGTGTTTTAACTTTTTACTTCCTACAGGTCTCCTTCCCAGCTGTTCCCTTCCTAATCCCCTTTTTCCCACTTGGACTCTCTTAGACTCTGTGACAATTTTAATCAGAGTATTGGAGCTGTCTTGTGGTGGAAGTGTTGGGAACGTGCACAGACCCCGAGGATCTGGTGACTCTGACAGCAATGGTAACTGCTTCATAGTGATATGTTCATTCAAACAGCCAGGTCTTGAATCCTTTCCTGAATTGCTGGAGCGATGAGGTAGCCCTGAGGTACAGGGAAAAGTCGGTCCAAGCTTTGGTTGGCAGGTGAGAGAAGGAGCGTTTTCTGCTGTTGTATCGGCAGATCCAGGGGGTGTCTGCGAGGAAGAGGGAGGTGGATCATACATGTCTGGTTGGTTGGTGGAAGGTCATGCGTATGCTTGTGCTTCGTTGTGCGGGGCGTTGAATGCGTGGGTCGATATCATGAACTGGCATCTCTTCTGGATTGGGAGCCAGTGTAGCTTCTTGAGGTGGGTGTGATGTGGGTCCGTCTGTGGAGGTCAAGGATAAGTCTTGCCTCTAGGGTTTGTATTGTCTGTAGTCTCTTCAGGAGGTGTGCAGTGATTCCTACATAGAGTGTGTGTGTGATGGGTCGCTTCGATCCGACCCACACACTTTGCGTACTTGTTCTGACACTGCCACTTTCACCACGGAAGCTACCTGGGAGGTCGGCTCTCTCATTGGTCCTCTGCCACCACGGCGGGACTTGACAGTGGTTAAAACAAGGCTTCCTCTTCTTCCTGGAGAGGAAGCCGGGAGTTGGAGCTGGAGTACACCAGAGTCAACAAACAACAAGGAACGGACGGATCAAGAGGACGCTGACGGAGGAGGCACGGAACCCGCTCTTCGGACGAGCGGAACTACTCTGGGATTTGTAGCGGAGGAGTGCAGTTGCGAAGACGAAGACCGCTGGCCCCGGGGAGCCTATGATTGAGCCGCCACGCTTCAGGAGAAGCGTGGCTACTCCCGGTACAGAGGTGCGGGACGGGGAAGAAAGGAGCGGGAGGCGGGAGGCGGGAGGCGAAGGAAAATAGGGAAGGAAAACGGGCACTTCACGGGGAGCACTGACAGAAAATAAGAGAGAGAGAGAAATAAGCACAAAGAACGAAACAAGTCGAAACAGTCGTATGAAAGAAAACAGGGAAAGACAAGAAACCAAAACGACTGAACAGGTCTAAGTAGGAAGGAAAAAGGACCAAGATAGCCGGGAAGTCAATCCACAAGAGATATTGTGGAAACAAACAAGGAAAGACGAAGGGGAAAAGGAAGATAGGAAAGAAACCAGCAAGGAGAGTGGAAGAAAGGAAAGAAGCCAGCAAGGAGAGTGGAAGAAAGGAAAGAAGCCAGCAAGGAGAGTGGAAGAGAGGACGAGGGGGACCAGGGAGGGACAGAAGAGAGTGACTAGAAAAGATAGGAAAAAGAAACCAGAGAGGCAAGGAAAAATAGAAGATAAAGAAATCCAGCCCCAAACCCACACTTACCGTGTCTTTTCTCTTCTATTTCCACACGCTTCCCGCGAGGCTAAAAGAAAAAAGACAAGAGAAAGTGTCTGGAAGAGGGACGCCATCACAACCTTCCAGTTCACAACAACTATCCTCTATTCATACCATCTATACTGTGTAAAGACCAATAAACACAACCTACATAAATCACAACCATGCAGTCTGGTGTCATAAATCGTACAGTGTGTTCCCAGCCTGCTGATGACAAGGGCCTGTGTGATGGTCCTTCTGGTGTTGACTGGGAGCCACATGAAGATCTTGCAGAGCATGCATAGGGTGTGGAAATAGGCGGATGAGACTATGTTTACTTGTTTCTTCATAGATAGCTTGCTGTCCAAGATGATGCCAAGGGTGAGGGCAAGGTCTGTTGGGGTGGGGGATGGGCCAAGTTTAGCAGGCCACCATTGTTCGTTCCTTGGTGAGGTGTTGTTGCTTGTCTGTGTTGAGTTTGAGACAGGTGTCCTTCATCCAGTCGGTGATGTTCATCATACAACTGTGAAAGTTGGCTCTGGTGGTGGGGGGGTCTTCTGACAATGAGAGGATGAGCTGGGTGTCATTGGCGTAGGAGATTATTCTGAGTTAGTGCAATCTGATGGTGTTGGCTGAGGAGGTCATGTTGAAGATGGTGGGGCTGAGAGACGCTCCTAGGGAGATGGATTCTCTGGATTCTTCCGGTGAGGTAAGAGGTGATCCACTTCAGGGTGTCTCCGTGGATTCAGATGTTGGGGAGTCTGTTGATGAAGATGTGATGGGAGACAGTGTTAAAGGCAGCTGACATGTCCAGGAGGGCGAGGGCTGCCATTTTGCCATGGTCCATGATGGGCCCTGATGTCGTTGTGACTGCAATCAGGGAAGTCTTGGTGCTGTGGTTGGCCAGCAATCCAGATGGTGAGGGGTCCAGGAGATTTTTGCATTCCAGGAATTCAGTGATTCGCTGATTAATTGCCTTCTCGAGAACCTTTGCTGGAAAGGGGAGCAGGGAGATGGGCAGGTAGTTCTTCAGTTCTGCTGGGTTGGCGGATGGTTTCTTCAGGAGGGGCCTCACTTCCCTGTGTTTACAGTCTTCAGGGGGAAGTGGCTGAGGTGATGGAGGTGTTCAGGACTTTCTTGAGCTTGTCACCAATCATTGCTCATGAGTTTGAAGACCTGGTGGGGCAGGGGTCTGTGGGTGGTGTCACACAGCTCTTGAGAGGGGTGAGGTTTATGCTGGCTTCTATGTGGTCTGCTTGGGTGTTCTTCTTTGTTTCTTTTAGGAGACGGTGACACTGGTTGACTGCTGCCTTGTAGGTCTGGTGGCCTGTATCTTTGCTGGTGCACCATTTCTTTTCTAGTCACTGGCAGTTGCGCTCACTGGATTTTAGCTCTGCAGTGAAGTAGCTGGCTCTTCTGGCAGGTCCTTTGGAATTGGCTAGCTTGGCGGGGGAGATTGTGTCAATGCATTCTGTGATCCACAGGGAGAAGTTCTTCGCAGCCTGTTATGGGGTGGATGTTGTGCCTGGAATCTACATCCTTTGAAGTGCCTTCTCATCTGCTCTCTCTTCCTCTAGAAAGCACAGCAGGAGCAATTCCAAATCTGATAGCCCCGTAACACAGGCAATGGAAGTGACTAGAGGTTCACACTTGGATGTCAGCCACAGTGATACGGGTATCAAAAAGTTACCCATGACCTCAGCCCTGCTGTTCATGCTTTTCTTATCAGGCCTATCTCCTTCCTGAGATGCACACAGGCTCCTTCCCAGTATCCTGTCTCTGAATTAAAGATCACCTTTTGAAGGGTACTGGAGGGCCTGGCTCTCCCTTTCTCCAGTGTGTTCCACCCAGCTGACAGGAATGTAGCAATACACAAATCTGTATGGGGGGGAATCTGCTACCTCCTCTCCTCATGTTTCCTTAGTCAGCCCTGGGCCTTCTGAAATGGAACCCAGAGCTTCCATGCATAGTGCCATTCACAGACACACATACACCCAGCATATGCCTATGGTATACATGCACTGCACAGCACTACATCCTTCACATATTGTACCATTCATAGGCACATATACACCCAGCACATGCATATAGCATACTCTCACAACACAGCACTGCCTCCTTTATGTGTCATTCACAGGCACAAATATATTTTACCAGCACGGCCTTAGACCTGTATTTTACCATTCATATGCACACATACACCCAGCACATGGATACCACACATGCACTGCACTACACCAAACCGATGTAGGCCAAGGGTGAGTTAATCATGCAGCAGATGAACATTAAATGAGTAGGCCTCACTATAGTGAGAAAGGTAAAAGATCTCTTCACTCTTACTGATCACTACATGGTATGCTGCCACCTCCACACTCGTGCTGTGTAACTCCTGGTAAAAGCAGTAGCCTTTCATCACTATGAGCGTATCGCTTTTGGTGTCCCTTATGGTCCGAACAGACCGATGTCCTTGCTACGGCCTATGTCATGGCACACATGCATAGTCCATTTTCACCCATTACAACAAAAATCAGCATTAGAGATCCAGACATCATTATAGTTACGGCACTCAGGGCAGGGGTGTACGTCCATCAGAATGCAACAGACTTTTCCATTCCAACAGTGTTAAAAATCAGGACTTATTTACAAGCCCTGTGCGCCACCAGAGCGCCACCAGAGTACCCCTTCCTGCACAAAAACAATCATGCCAACAACACAGACACCCTTGCACCATGGTGGAAGGGTGTCTGAGTTGGTGCTTGGCTGCAATTTGTGGGCTAGCTGAAAGGACAGGAATGCATTGTGTCTTGTAGATTCAGTGCATTTCTACCCTTTTGAATTGTCATATAGCAGCGCAGCAAAAGGCTCTCAGTTTCATGAAGTATTGTGTCCCTAAGGTCAGGCATCTCAATGCACTTAAAAAAGATCAGAAAACAGTCTGAGGTCTAGATCAGAGACATAGTTTAAAGGATTCATTACAAAAATTAATAGAATATGCGGTACAAAGTTAATGCCATGAAGGCTCCTCTGGAAACGGGGCATTACAGAGATTCAAAAATAATCTATGTCCCAAGTGGGCTAAAAAATCAAGATAGACATGGACAGCATCCCTAGAAGCAGAGGAAAGGTCATCCCCAAAACCAAGGGATTTAATACATTATGGTGGTCATTATGACCCTGGCGGTATTATAACCGCAGGGCCAAAATGAAGGGAGCACCGCCAACAGGCTGGCGGTGCCTCCCGGTGTATTTTGACCGCGGCGGTAGCGCCGCGGTCGCACCGCCGGGGCCGGCAGTTTACCGCCACAATGGCCCCAGCGGATGTAATCCGCCAGGGCAGCGCTGCTTGCAGCGCTGCCCTGGGGATTACGACCCCCCTACCGCCAGCCTGTTTCTGGCGGTTTGCACCGCCAGGAAGAGGCTGGTGGTAAGGGGTGTCCTGGGGCCCCCTGCACTGCCCATGCCATTGGCATAGGCAGTGCAGGGGCCCCCTAACAGGGCCCCGGCCAGCTTTTCACTGTCTGCATAGCAGACAGTGAAAAGCGCGACGGGTGCAACTGCACCCGTCGCACGGCCACAAAACCGCCGGCTCCATTAGGAGCCGGCTCCTATGTTGCGGCCTCATTCCCGCTGGGCCGGCGGGAATGTCATAATGGGGACCGCGTGAGTGCGGCCGCACAGCGGTTACCGCCTGGCGGGCAGCGGTAGCCGCCCGCCAATGTCGTAATGACCCCCCAAGTTTACAAATTAATTTAGTAAAACTGCAGAATCATAGTGGTATGATAAAATATGTTACTTTCACAGCAAAGCAGAGCACAGTTCCATTGAGCGCCATATTGCCTTAATACCAATGCACTATCCCACTACATGAATAATTATTCTGCCCTCTATGTTAATGCCATCCTGAGATGGTGGAACAAACGAGATACATGAACAACAGTGAACTATTATGAATGCATAGGGTACAGTAAGCTACCTGAAAGATCTTATTGTATTAGTTGCAGTTTATGACTGAGCCGGGGATAATTAAGAACAACATGAACAATGCCAACGGAAATAAACAAGTGTGATTCTGCTTGAGTGCATGCCGCAGAAAATACAAACAATTAAATTTACAGGGGGAAGAGAAGAAGGATATCCATTTTGAGAAAGATGCTGGTAGGCCCAAATTGAGACCTAGTTAACAAGAGTCAGGAAGACACACTTCTATGCAAAATAGCACATTTGTTTTAAAAGTACCAGTACTATACCAGTGTACCTGTGTAACCAAGTGTGAGATTACACTCTGCACGTTGTTAATGGTAATCAAAAATATAAATGCACAAAAATCCTCCACATCACTTGACATTGAAAAATATTTTTGGACGGATCTATGGAAATAAAGAGGGAAAGCACAGTCCCCAGAAAGGCAAGGTAGCAATATGGTGTCTCGTGTATGAGGCTAAAGTAAAGCCATCATTGAAACAGGGGATTTCAATGGTTGGAAATATCAATTGCCTGTTGCAGGCACATACTGCTACAATCATTGGCAAAGCCAATAGGTCTTGCCTATGCAAGAGCTATTGGCTTTGACAATGTGTTTTAGCCACATTGTTCATCAGCGTGGCTGCTGCTCAGCATGGTTAAAACTGGCAAAGAGGAGAGTGACATGGAGTGTCATAGAGTGAAATGGCGAAGAGTGGAGTAGAGTGTTGTAGAGTGGAGTGGCAGAGAGAGTTGTGTATTGGAGTGGAGTCGTGTAGAGTGGCATACACTGGAGTGGCATAGAGTAGAGTGGACGGGTGTAGAGTGCATTGGCATAGAGTGTTGGGGAGTATAGTGGTGTAGGGTGCAGTGGCATTGAATTCAGCAGCGTACAATGCAACGTTGTAGAATGCAATAGCATAGATTAGAGTGGTGAAAAGTAGAGTGGTGCAGAGTAAAGTGGTGCAGAGTAGAGTGGCACAGAGCTTTTGGTGTTGAGTGGTGCAGAGTGGAGTGGCATGGAGTTGAGTGATGCAGAGGGCAGTGGTGCAGAGAATAGTTGGGTGGCATAGAGTTCAGTGACGTAGGGTGGTGCAGAGTAGAATATAGTGCCATAGAGTGCAGTGGCTTGAAGTAGTGCAGAGTAGAGTGGCGGAGAGTAGAATGTCAGAATGCAGTGGTGTAGCGTGGAGTACAATGGCGTAGAGTAGAGTGCAGTGGTTAAGAGTAGAGTGCAGTGGCATAGAGTAGAGTGGCATAGAGTAGATTGTTTCAGAGTAGAGTCAAGTGGCCTAGAGTGGAGTGGTGCAGGGTAGAGTGCAGTTGCATAGAGTAGCATAGAGTGTAATGGCATAGAGTAAAGTGGTGTAGAGTGCACTGGCATAGAGTGCAATGGTGCAGAGTGGATTAGAGTAGCGTACACTGGATTGGTGTAGAGTGCAGGGGCATAGAGTTGAGTGTTACATACTAAAGTGCATTGGCATAGAGTGCAGTGGTGTGTTGCAGAGTGGTGCAGAGTACAGAGGTGTAGAGTGGAGTTATGCAGAGTAGATTGGTGTGGCCTAGACTGGAGTGTTGTAGAGTGCAGTGCTGAAGAGTGTAGTGGTGTAGAGCGGCGAAGAATGCATTGGCATAGAGTAGATGGGTACAGGGTAAAGTAGAGCGGTGTAGTGTGAAATGGCATAGAGTGCTGTGGCGTAGAGTGTTGTAAAGTGGATTGGTGTACAGTAGAGCACAGTGATGTGGAGTGGTGCAGAGTAGAGTGGAGTGGTGTAGAGTGAAGTATTCATGGTGTGGTAGAACACTGCCATTACAGACGCATTTTCAATTGAAATGACCATTACATTTGCACAGAATTACTGTTTTAGTAATAAAATTATACCGTGCACAGGCGAAAATGAGTGGATATGGCATCACCTAGTTTAATGATTCATTTTGATCATATTGAAGTATTTGTTTCTAACACTTCAGCAATAACAAAAAATGTGCTTCAGTTGTGCGTTCATAATAATTCTGATACATTCTGAAATACTTGCATAATTTATTTAAACGTTGTTGTGTGCTAGAAAAAAAGCTCTTCTCTACCTCCAGTATCCGCACAATTGTCACATAAATCCTCTCACTTTGAAGTCAGAGAAAGAAAAGTAAACAAACACCCTGGGAAGACAGCGCTGACATTTGACCTCTGTCTTTGAATGCACAGCAAATGTGATGAGATAACAATAAGATTTAAAGGCCTCTTAACAGAAGGCATGGAAGGATACACAAAACACGGTTTATGCAACAGGAGGGAAGAACTGAACCTGGAAAGCCTAAAGCAAATAAAGCCAGCAAATTGAAATCCAGAAAGTGTGAGTTACAAAGATGATTGGAATTGAGCAGAATGCATTCCTAGGTCAACTTTCTGAAAGTCTCCAAGATGTCTTTAGCAAAAAACCGGACACTTGTGCTGTCTAGTAGGCTGCAACCTAAAAAATGTGGCGGGAAGCTTAAGGGCTACATCAACTATTGTGATAAGACAAGCCTGGTTTGATTACAGCTGTCTTGCTCTACAGCACGTGTTCAGATATATTAAGTATTGGATATATTGTTGGTAAATTGTTTGCCATTAAAATGATGGGATAGGCTTTATTCTCAGATAAAGTTTCAAGGCATACAGCTTGTTTAAGTTGTTAGCAACTCCATTACAGCACAATGCCACCCGGTCCGTCACAGTTTTATGAAATGTATCGAGAATTTTTACTTTGAAAAGACACTCGAATGCTACCAAAAAGGACTATGCACAAAAGTTCGGAGAACAGATACTCTAACTGGATTTACTAAAGATATGCTCAAAAAAGCAGAAAAGGTGTGCTATTTTTTTTTTTTAGATGAAGGCCAATTCATGTAAGTGACTGCGGGTAAACGGTTGGCCCAGTTCTGGAAGTGAACTACAAAGTGCATATGACTTATGATAAGCATGGTTCCTCTATTTCGCCTACATATATGTTCACCGATAGAGGATTACTCTAAAATTGTAGCTGTCAGTGTATTGCATTCTGTTGCCTTGAAAGGATGCAGAATTCTGTATCTAGATCACAGTGGTACCTCAGAGCATAAGATCTGAAGGACATGATGGGGCAGAGAAAAATTCCGATTTCCTAAGTGGCCTAGGCTTAGTAACATTGAGCAAAATTGTATATGGTTACAGTGCATTATTGTCTCCTGTGTTTTTAATGGGGGTTTGTCCTTTATGGGCTAACAATATGGTTGCATGACCATGTTTATTACAAATTATATTTTTGTTATGGTGCTCACTAAGGGATGTTTTGAGCATTAAAGTCTAATGTCCAAAGTTCATTTTGGATAAAGGGTTTTATGATAATTGTATATGTTTTAATAATATCTCCTTATTACAATTATAACCATGATTCAGGCCAACTTAACATCCTTATTACACTATGACTGTTTGATCACTCTTGATAAGTTTGGATGACCCTTCTAGTTTATTTCCACTCTGTGGGTGTCTTGTGTCTTTTTCAGGGGAATTGTGTTAGTCAACCAGCAACTCTGATGGTGGGGTGGTGAAAGTGGTACTCCATTGGAATTAGCAGGGCAGATTTAAATTAGGATGCTAAATGGCAACATTTTAATTTTTTGCTGCAGATAGAGGAAGAAGGTAAATGGGAGTGCTTTAGTTATATGCAGAGCCACTGAAATTATATGGCAGGAAAAGACGAGATTATGAGGCAGGGTTGAACAATTTGTGTGGCGAGAAAAGTCCAGTTATGAATTTACAATGCCAATAGCTCTAACTCAAGGAAATGCGAGACCTATTGCATTGCAAATGCTTGTTATCTTCTGTAGTGGCCGTTTATATTGTACATAGTACTTGTCTACGTTTGGTCTCCATAGTTTTTTCTTGGATGTTGACCACTTTTTATTTTTCTTTGTATTTTTCTTGAGGAATTATAGAAAATCTAGCAATTCACACATCAAAATGCATGCCCCAGATTTGCAAAATGAACTCCAAACTTCACTAAAACAGAATACATTATTTTAAATTATTATCCCCCAAAGACTAATCCAGTTGAATTCACTTGGAACCTGGTGAGGGGCTGGGTACTTTTCAGCACTTGTCCTTGCATGCAGCTGTTTTACCTTGAAACGCAACAATGGGGCATGTACTGTTTGAACTAAAAACCTTGCATTTTAAGTCATTGGGATTTGATTGGAGAGGCCCATTTATTGATCTTTCCTTTTCAGACTTTACATTTTTGTTCCTTTACTTATATGATTTTATAGACAACCTTCTTGAAAGCCTTTACCTTGCTTAGGAAGTGAAACACGTCATCATTAGACATAACGTAGATTGCCAGTTAGGAGTCAAACCAACACGCGTATCATGAACATGAATTTCGTGGAACTCAGTAACTTCACAGTAACTTCGCCTCATGTATTTATTGGCCTTCTTCCTATGTAATGCAGAAAAGAAAAGCTCTGAAGGTTGGGCCATCATAGGCCATTAAGCCGTTAAAACTTTTTTTATAAACTTAAAATTGTTTAATACTGAAAGTAAAATCTTTCTGGTGTAGTTTAGAGAGTATCTCCCAAGGACGCAGCAGTATCTAAGTGAGCAACATATTAATAGATGGTAAATTGTGTTTGAGAGTGCTGCGAAGCAGTAAGTAAGCCCCCCGCCCCTATAAGGGACTATTGCTCATTTGATAACAGCATGAGCAGGGACAACTTCTGCTTCTAGGCGAGGTCTAATTCAGACGATGTGTGTGGCAGCCACTCGGAGATTATGGCTTGAATCAGTCACTTTCAGACTGAAACTTAGAAACCTTTACCATTAGGCTACAAGAGAAGCTGTGGAAGACTTGGTGAAAACATAACAATGCCATACATTCTGTAAATGGAATCCAGTGAGGCCTAATTGGGGAGCGCCAACTGCAATATATATATATATATATATAAAATAAAATCACATATATATGAGATGTGTTTTATTTCAAATAACTATTTCTTGATAGATGGCAAACAGTATGTGTTATTACTGAGGAGGGCGCACTGCACTTTTTGGGTGTCGGTTAGAGGCATCTTTATAGATTTTGTGTGGTTGGTAGAGGGGAGGGTTAACTAGAGGCCTAATAGGGGAATAGTTGTAGGATTGAGCATTTAGGCCACTACAAACAAGTCACAACTGTTGAGAGTGTCATCTGTTTGGGAAAGCCGGGTTTATTTTCTGCAGCCTTCCTGAATTAAACGTGGATGATCTTAGCGGTGAATTCCCCAGTTTAGCCACCATCATTTTACAAGTGTACCCAGTGTATGTTTTCTTGATGCTAACTAGGGAGGAGGCAGTCTTGAATGGAGAATGCTCTCTCTTTGGGTGTATCAGCGTAGTTTTAGCTGGAGAAAGGTGACCGATTCCGATTCGGTGAACTAAGCAGAGAGATTTGAATGAGCTGCCTCCGGCCATAACCAACCTGTGAAGGGCTTAGAGAAATGTGGTCCTTTATTGCACAAATATAAGTGATGTGGTTTTGTGCACTTTCCACAGTAGGCAGAACGAGGCACTGCTGTTCAGACCATTAGCATTGTCTAGACATGTTAAAACACAAATAGTAGTTTGTAAGATGCACAACGTATCTGGTTTTGGCCAGAGGTCAGCACCGGGACTTCTTATATGGTTCCTGGGCTTTTGTCCAACTTTCAAGCTACATGATGAAGCAAGAACACAAAAAAGTGACAAGGCCTTTCTGTAAAGCTTTGACAGAAGCACATCTCACACTTAACAAAGGAAAAGTGTGAATTCAGACAGACTTCGCTGAAGTTCTATGGGCACATTTTCTCACAGTACGCACTTATCCCTTCAATCATTCCTTGACATGGCCAGTTACTGTGCTTCTTTACTGTTCACATATCAGATTTGTTTCTGCAGGTCACCACTGAGAGATCTTACCAAGAATGTAAACACTTTTCACTAGTGCCAACACTGCCACGTCAGTCTGAAGCCATCAAAACTCGAAATACTGAGGCCATTGCCAATGGCTCACTTTCAACCTTCATTGCATACTGAAATTATTCCAAATGCCGCTCCTATGGACTGTGCGCCATGTCTTCTTGACTCAGAAACAACATGACACAGAGGGACCAGGTAAGATTATTGCTTATCCCAGTCACAGCTGGCACTGCTTACTCCCAAGCCGGGGAAGAAAGTCTGGCTCTACTCTGTGTCTTCCACCATTTCCATCAGGTCAATCAGGGAAAAACAATCTAAGCTTTCGCGGATCACCAGGTCCTCACTACCACATTCAGAATCCTCAAACAGAAGATATGCTGAAGATTGAAAGATGGGTAAGAAACAGTTTTGGTTGTGGAGGGTGGAAGTACCACTCAGGCAACAACCACAGTTCATGTCAGGGTGAAGCACTAAAGTCACTAAATGAACCTGTGCTTAACCCTCTGGAAGCTTGGCGCAAAGCAGTCAGTCTCAACATAGAGGCAATGTGTAAAGTATTGATACAGTACACAAATAGTAGTATGGTGGAATCACAATGCAAGAAAAATGTCAAACTAAACTAGATAAACAGAGTAAATGTTAAAAAAATAAAATGATAGCAGAATAACAAAAATCCAATTAGTAGAGCCCGATATATTCAATTTTAACATGTTTAGTGAAAATAGTGCCTAAAAATACAAAATGCTACTCACAGTCACCTGGTTGCACTCCACCCAGGGAAAGTCACAAGTTCAGGCCAGCCTCAATGGAGCACCGGCCAGGTAGGTTACTCCAGCTGGAAAGGTATCTTCTTAAGTCCAGTGTGAAGAGTTCCATTCACACTGGAGTGGGTTTTAAGGAGCAGGACGGGTGTCATGGACACTCATTGTTGTAGCACAACGAGCTGGTCGAGTGTTGCTGATGGTCTTTGCTGCAGTGTGAGGAGCCAAGCAACAGAGCTTTGTGTTGGCAGTCATTGCCAGCGGCAGACTCTTGGCACGAACACACTTGTTTGCGGTCATGAATAGCCCAAACTTAAGGATTTAACTTTTTTCTACTTGGAGGAGATCTTGCTGATGCCAGCCATGGGTCCAGAACCTGGGGTGGCACCTGTTGGCAATCAGGACTCATTCCAACAGAGACTAGCACCAGGGCTCAGGCAGGTCCAATTGCCACAAGTCAGCTGCACAGTTGCAGGGAGGTCTCTGACACCTGCGTTCCTATAGCTCACACAGGAGGTCAGCCAACTGACCTTTGGAGATGCTCTGGGTTGCCTGTGATGAAGACAAGAAGGTCCAATTTTCCTTCTCAGTCAGTAAGGCAGTCCTTCAAGCAACAGGGCCGCCCTTTTGCAGTACAGCAGACCTTCTAAATCTTCCACAGGTCCAGGGGTGTTCTGATGAGTGGCTCCGGAGGTCCAATGTTTATACTCTGTGCATTATGTGG
This sequence comes from Pleurodeles waltl, assembly GCF_031143425.1. NCBI lineage: Eukaryota > Metazoa > Chordata > Amphibia > Caudata > Salamandridae > Pleurodeles > Pleurodeles waltl. The sequence goes on along the minus strand of NC_090448.1, from coordinate 1,091,620,404 downwards.
GATTACTCGTGTCCTACCCCCATATTTAGTTTTAGAAAGTTCTTTCCCTTCGCCTGCCAAGGATCCAGTCTGTCATGGGTGACATGTCAGGGCAGGTCTGGTGTCAGATTTCTTTGTGTGTGCAGGAGGCAAAGTCCTTTGAAGTGCAAGTGGGGCTGAATGCAACCTCATCCCAGTCATCCTGTCAGGATGGAATATCCTGTCCACCCCTAAGCAGCCTTTGTGTTACTGTCTGGACACAATACACAATTCCAAACAGCAGAGACATTCACAGTCATGTGACTCAGGACATTGTCTGGGACAAGATAATGCCAACTTTTTAAAAGTGGCATTTTCAGGATTTATGACTTCACCATTAAAGAGGATATTAAATTACAATGCAATTTCAGTGTAAACAGTATCTTTCTTTCTGCTCCCAATCCAAAGTTGGCACTTATTACATTTAATAAGGTAACCCATTGTTAGCCAATGGGAGAGATAGGCCTTACAACAGTGAAAAATGCCTTTAGATGTTTTTGACTGACAAGACATGTAAAACTTAAGTACACATTGTAGACGGGTCTCGGAGACCGCGTCTAACTTACCCCGAATTCGCCATTACTCAGCAGACTCCCCGGAGACAGGGGACGCCACGCCGGAACAGCTACGACGACTTCCGGGTTCCGGGAGCAATACAAAAGAAGGACAACGATCCGGGAAGGGAAGGAGACACGACGGAGAAACAGAGCGAACAGGAAAGAACGCCAACCGAGAGAACAGAGTCACCGGCAGCCCCATCGAGGAAGCAGGAGTTGGACCGCCGGAGGTGTACAGAAACGCGAGAAACGGCGAAAAGAGAGACGCCGGAGACACGAGAGTGCCGCCACGACCTCGGAGGGTCGTGGCTTAACAAGGTACGGTCCCTCCTAGGGACAGGAGGGTTACGGGGAATCACGGGCACCGGGAAAGGCACCAGGGAGGCGGGAGGAAGGACGGGGAGGGTGAGTGAGACACAAGGGAAGGGGAAGGAAGGGAACCAGGCACTTTATGGACACCAGGAACCCTGAACCCCACCACTGACCACCCCCTCACGGACTCACCCTGCTTGCTGCCTTTTCCCTCACGAGCACAATAAACAGCCCAGTTCCACAGAAGGACTTACCTGTTCCTTTCTTTTCCCTTCATGCCCGGAGTTCGAGGGAGACGCCCACATCCTTCACAACCAGAACCGACCACAGGGAGAAGAAACCTAAGGAAAAAGGGAAAGAAATTGAGAAGAGCAGAAAACACAAGGCTTACCAAATATATAAAAACATTGAATAAGAGAATGTCCTGTGAATAAAACAGAGAATAAAACTTCAAACATAAAAAGCAGATACCCCTTCTCTGACTCTACTTGATCCGCTCGTAACGCAGCCTACCACAGTGGTGTCAGAAGTGGGATTCTTTTCCCAGGTGGGCTTACGAGCGTGGTTTATCATGAGTGAATCCCCATCCCTCGAGGATATGATTAAGCAACTTGCAGAAGGACAAAGACACCTACAGTTGGTGTGGGAAGCACACCAAAGAGAGGCCAAGGAAGACCGGGAGGCCTTACAATCGGCCTTAAAAAGTCAGGCTACAATCTTAGCCAATAACCAACTAGTGCATGAGACCGCATTACAAAAGTTAACAGATACAATAGCGACCAGTAAGGTACATCCAAACGTTCCCAGTTCGGTTCTACAAAAGTCCCAAGAGGGGGAGGTCATTATGGTCGGGAAAAAACAGAAGAATATCTGATGCGAAAATTCTATTGGCCCGGAGTGTATGCACTGATACGCAGATACTGTTCCCAATGTCCTAGATGCCAATTAACTGAACCAGGAATACCCAGGAAAGCGCCACTATACCCTTTACCCATTATTGATATCCCTTTTAACCGGGTGGGTATGGATCTTGTAGGACCCCTACTTCCCTCTTCTAAAGGAAATACTTACATTTTAGTCATAGTTGACTATACGACTAGATACCCTGAAGCCATACCCCTCTCCAGCATGACCACCAAAACAATAGCACAAGCCATGATAACAGTATTCTCCCGAATAGGTTTTCCCCAGGAAATACTGACAGATCAAGGTACACCCTTTATGTCAAAACTCATGAAACAGATATGTCAGATATTAGGGATCACCCAACTACGGACCTCGGTCTATCACCCCCAGACAGACGGGCTGGTAGAACGATATAACCGTACTATAAAGACACTGTTGAGGAAAACTGTGGACGAATCCGGTCGCAACTGGGATCAGAAACTTCCCTTGGTCCTATATGCCATACGAACCCACGAACAGTCTTCCACGGGACACAGTCCCTTTGAATTAGTTTTCGGGAGACAGCCTCGTTGACTCCTAGATATGTCCGCTGAGACGTGGGAGGAAGAACAGGAAGAAGGGAAACCCCTGATTGACTATATCCACCAATTCAAAAGTCAGTTGCAGACCCTCTGGGAAGATGTCCATAGTCATTTAGTCACGGCTCAAAACCAACAAAAATCGTACTATGACAAGGGAAGCAAAATACGTTCTTTTCTCCCCAATGACCAGGTCCTCATCATGCGACCGACATCTGAACATAAACTGATTGCTAAATGGCAAGGACCCTATAGGGTTATTAGAGCAGTCTCTCCTGTTACTTATCTATTAGAGATAAACGCCGGCCCGAGGAAAACCCAAATTTACCATATAAATTTATTAAAACAATGGAGACCTTCAGAAGAGACTGAAGAGCAAACGAACGCCGGTTGTTTCGTCTCTTCTACCGAAGAACGGGAAATAGATCTATACCCTTTACGAACAACACATCCAGAAGAGAAACCCAGTATTAGTAAAGAACTCACCGAAACTGAAAAAACCCAATTAAACACCCTAATCGAACAACATCCCCATTTCTTCTCAGAAATACCGGGAAGAACTTCATTGATATATCATCACATTAAAACACCTGTAGGACATGTAGTGCGTCTTCGTCCTTATCGCATCCCTGAAGCACGAAAACCCATCATTGAAACCGAAGTCGAAACAATGTTAGCATTAGGGGTTATTGAACCCTCTAACAGCCCCTGAATTCCCCAGTAGTGTTGGTTCCTAAACCAGACGGATCGATAAGATTTTGTATTGATTTTCGCAAACTTAATGAGATCTCCCTGTTCGACACCTACCCTATCCCCAGAGTGGATGACATCTTAGAGAAATTAGGGAAGGCTCGTTATTTATCAACCCTTGACTTAACCAAGGGATATTGGCAGATACCCCTCCACCCCGATGCCAAAGAAAAGACAGCCTTTTCAACCTCCTCCGGCCTTTATCAATTCACGGTTTTACCTTTTGGTCTTCACGGCGCTCTCGCGACTTTTCAGCGCCTGATGGATCAAATCTTAAAACCCTTCCAGACCTTTACCGCGGCCTACCTAGACGACATTGTCATCTTTAGTGAAACTTGGCAAGATCACTTATTGCATCTACATTCAATCTTCTCCGCCTTAACGGAAGCCGGTCTAACTGCCAACCCTAAGAAATGTTTACTAGGTAACACTGAAGTCTCATATCTAGGTTATATCATAGGGAGTGGCACTTTACAACCGCAGAAAAGCAAAGTTGAGGCCATACTTCAAGCAGCTAAACCCAGGACGAAGAAAGACCTACGATCATTCCTAGGCTTAGTAGGATACTACCGCCGATTTATCCCCAATTATTCTACCGTTGCAGCCCCTCTGACTGATCTCCTGACCAAACAAAGACCCACGAAACTGGCTCCATTTACCGACTCCCAACAGAGTAGTTTTGAAAGGCTAAAACAGTCCATTACCACAGACCCGATACTAAAATGCCCTGATTTTTCAAACAGTTTTCACTTATATACTGATGCTTCGGATGTCGGTCTCGGAGCTGTACTCACTCAGCCCGATGGAGAGGGATTCGACCGCCCTGTGGTTTTTCTAAGTAGAAAACTGTTTCCGCGGGAGACCCATTACCCAACTATCGAAAAAGAATGTCTCGCCATCAAATGGGCGGTGGACTCCTTGCAATATTATCTTTTAGGCAGGTCCTTCGTTTTATTTACTGACCATGCTCCTCTCACATGGCTTGCTTCTCACAAAGACTCTAACTCCAGAATCTTGAGATGGTTCCTAGAACTCCAACCCTTTACGTTCCAGGTACGCCACATCCCTGGTTCCCAACAAGGTCCAGCCGACTACCTCTCCCGGTTTCCTCCTTCGTCCTCCTCGGTCCTCGAGCAGTCCAGATCATGGGTAGGGGACTGTAGACGGGTCTCGGAAACCGTGTCTAACTTACCCCGAATTCGCCATTACTCTGCAGACTCCCCGGAGACGATGTTGCGTTCCCCTGGCAACGAGGGGACGCCACGCCGGAACAGCTACGACGACTTCCGGATTCCGGGAGCAATACAAAAGAAGGACAACGATCCGGGAAGGGAAGGAGACGCGACGGAGAAACAGAACGAACAGGAGAGAACGCCAACTGAGAGAACACAGTCACCGGCAGCCCCATCGAGGAAGCAGGAGTTGGACCGCCGGAGGTGTACAGAAACGCGAGAAACGGCGAAAAGAGAGACGCCGGAGACACGAGAGTGCCGCCACGACCTCGGAGGGTCGTGGCTTAACAAGGTACGGTCCCTCCTAGGGACAGGAGGGTTACGGGGAATCACGGGCACCGGGAAAGGCACCAGGGAGGCGGGAGGAAGGACGGGGAGGGTGAGTGAGACACAAGGGAAGGGGAAGGAAGGGAACCAGGCACTTTATGGACACCAGGAACCCTGAACCCCAACACTGACCACCCCCTCACGGACTCACCCTGCTTGCTGCCTTTTCCCTCACGAGCACAATAAACAGCCCAGTTCCACAGAAGGACTTACCTGTTCCTTTCTTTTCCCTTCATGCCCGGAGTTCGAGGGAGACGCCCACATCCTTCGCAACCAGAACCGACCACAGGGAGAAGAAACCTAAAGAAAAAGGGAAAGAAATTGAGAAGAGCAGAAAACACAAGGCTTACCAAATATATAAAAACATTGAATAAGAGAATGTCCTGTGAATAAAACAGAGAATAAAACTTCAAACATAAAAAGCAGATACCCCTTCTCTGACTCTACTTGATCCGCTCGTAACGCAGCCTACCACACACATGTTCTCCTTTTTAAATATAATGCAGCCTGCCCTATGAGCTTTAGAGTGGACTTTGAGTGTGGCCTAAACGCATTAAAAAGGAAGGTTTAGGCCTGGCTAAGGTTAATTTTCCAGGTTGAAATAGCACTTTAAAACTGCACTGCAGGCTGCATTGGCGGGCCCCAGACATGTTTTCAAATGCTACTTTAGAGGGTGGCACAATGAGTGCTGCTGCCTACAAGCAGAATTTAATTTAGAGGCCCTGGGTACATTGAGTAATATTTACTAGGGACTTATAAGTAAAGTAAATTAAATGTGCCAATTAGGTGTAAGCCAATTTTAGCATGTTTGAAGAAAAGAGCACAAGCACTTTAGCAATGGTTAGCAGTGGTAAAGTGTATAGAGTCTAAAGAGGGCAAACTAAATTCAGCAAACAGGAGGTGTGAAGGTAAATGTTTGGGGAATACCATGCTAAGGATGTCAAGTCTAACAGAGGAGGTCTTTTAAACTATTATTATTACTAGATAGTAAACAAACCTTGGAAGAATCACAATACTGTTGACTACTGCAAGACACTTGGTCAAAACTATTGTTTCCTAAGAAATATCTAGGATATCTTAAGAGGTAGGAACCAATGCTATAGACCAAAGGGGGCATTTTGCAAGCAACACATACACAATCTATGCTAATTTAAGTGATCAAAGTAATTAAATGCAGCATTGGTGACATCTTGAACACACCAAGAAGGTATAGATACACCCACAGCTCGTTTGTCACAAGTCAAGTTTTAAAGGGAAAACCACCTTTGTAGTGCAGATGGTAATCACACCCGAGACGGGCTGCTTTATTGTGTAGGTAGACAGGCTGGCAGCAGGGACAAAGGGGGAAAACCAGTGGCCAAATAATTATTTTTCCATGGCTGTGAACCCTCAGGTAGCCACACCTTTAGGGTGGGTTACCAAGCTCCACACACAGAAAGAAGAGTCTCACATTCTTGGGACTGGGTAGAATAGAACCTTCTAGGGCAGCTAGATGCCAAACGTTGCCAGAAGTAGTAATCAGATGGACGGGGACCTTGTAGCCCATTGGCTAGTGACCATGACCTCCACTGAGAGCACTTTCTGGGCATAAATGAGTCATCCTTGACACCTTGAACTCAGATCTCGTTGGACTGCAGAAGAGGACTGAAGAAGGACTACCTTGCTGCACCAAGGACCTAGCAAAGGAGAGGCTGCACTGAAGTTGGACTGTACCTGCTGCACCTTGGGACAGCAAAGTAAAGGACTTTGCCTGCTCTGTCCTGCCCAAGGAAAAGATGTTCCTGGGGCCACGCCAGAAGGAGAGACTCGAAGAGTCAGTTGACTGACTTCCTGTTCGCAGCAGTAGTAGCCTGCCTGGTGAGTTGATAGCCGAGATCACAGGATCATCACTCCTTACCCCCATGCTGGCTAAGAGACCAGGACCTGACCCTCAAAAGTTGCACCTGAGTCTGCAGGACCCAGGAGAGTCATTAGAGTGCAGTTTGGTCACCCAGGAGGGTTCTCAGTGAAAGAAGAAATCTGCTGACTCCATTGTGCCAGGCAAAAAGTAGCCCAGTGGTGACTGGACTTTTGCTAAGCCTGAGAGGACTTTGAGGGATTTTGACCTTTGTGGCCGAAATCGCTCTACCAAGTACCAAGCAATAGCCCCAGGATGGCCATGTTGACTGTACAGCATCTTTAGCAACCTGCATACTTTGCATCCCAACCACTCCATAAAGGTATATGGCAACGTTCCACTGGTGCAGGAACTGCTTTATAGGAGGACTGTTCCTTTGGACCTTGCTGGTCCACTTGACTGGTTCCTTGCCATTCAAGGTAAACTGCTGTCACTATTTCAAAAGCTGTTTTTTTTAAATCCAGAATACCCTGCCAATGTCCGTCATCAGCGAAAATCACACACAGTTCTTTAATCTGTGGCGATCCATAAAATTCCTACCAGACATTGTTCTTGACAAAAACAGTAACAGTATGGGTGGGCCTAATGCTCACGGCGGGAAAGGTCCCAAAATGCGAAACATGGAGAGATTACATCTTCCATATCAAAATCAACCCTTTTTGTGATATGCATAGTTGTGTATTTCGGAACAGGGCTCAGCTGCCACCCAAGGAAACCTACCAAACCCAGACATGTCTTCGTCTTCGTTTTGGAAAACAACAACCATCCTGGGACTGTTAATTTAGATAGTTGAGAAAGCTTCAGCTGAATTGTCATTCACTGAGTCTCCTGTTAAGTGAATCTGAGGGAGGGCAGACATCTAAAGAAGCGTTCTTGCCAGGGTGCCTGCTTGCCTGAAAGAAATATAAGTATGCACTCCCAGTTAATCTGAAAATGTAAACTGTAACCTACATTGTTAACGATGCTCAGGACCCAATACTGATCGAATCACTGGAAGTCTTGTGGTGACAAAGATTTATTATTTTTGCGTGGTAGTAAAAAGAGTTCCCAACTGAACTGTGAAGTGCACACTTTTAACTGTAATTGTACTTACATAGTGTTTACTACCCCTCAGGAAGTGTTAAAGGGACATTTATGTAAAAATAAAATTGTATTACCTATGGTCTGCGTATTACTAAAATCTATATTTTGGAAGAACTATTTTATGCTAAAACATTTTGCACATTTGTAGTAGTCTATTTTATAATACGTGTAATGCAAATATAAAATAATGACTTACATATTCATAGTGCTTTCTGTCCTTGCCGGTTACACACAGACCTCTACAGTGCACTAACTAATAGAGGTTTCATAAAGCACTACAGTGCATTTCCCACTGAGTAACAACTTTATTTTATTTATTTTTCATTTAAGTTGGCTGTTATTGTATATGTAGCTACCTGACAGTGAAAGACCTGAAAAAAAACATACAGTATATTTTGTAGCTTACTTATGAGAGGCTTGCGCCATCAGAGCATTACTTTTTTTGATGCCCCAGCAGCACAAGCCTGTCAATCATACCTATGAGGCAAAGCAAAGCCATCCTATGTGGCTTTGCATGGCCTCATAGATATGGAGTAAGGCAAAGCAATGCAAGCTGCTGCGTTGCCTTACTCTGCATCAAGGAGGTGTCCCAAGGGTGTTGCAGTGGCTGTTCCTATGCAACACCTATATATTTTCAAAATCACGTAAACTGGAGCAGTGCCAAAACTTTACGCCCAGAGCAGATGTAATGAGGAGAAATGTTTTCATTTTGCAGCACACATAGAAAGAGGAAAATGCCTCCCAGGATTTTTTTTGGTGCAGGAAGGTTCCCCTTCCTGGACAAAAACAATCCTACCTGTATTGGCGCTAGGCAGTAATTTGATAGCCAGTGCAGGGGGAAAGGACAGGAATGCACTGTATTTTATAAATGTGGTCCATTCCTGCCCTTTTATATTGGCGTAGAGCAGTATAGCAAGAAGACTTGCAGCGCTGCTCTACGCCAAATACTCAGAAATGAGGGCCTTTGTTTTTAGCGACACCTTTGACCACTCCACCTCACTCATAGACCTTTGGTTTGCTAAACACTGTTTAATATTATTTCTTGACCGTAGAAATGTTTTGCAATGGGAATTGAGGTCATTTATGATTGTCAATGATGAGGAGTACCAGGTCCTAGAAGTTTTTTTCAGGGGGTGGTCCTTATGCTTAAAAAGTTTGAGAGGGGGTCCCGGCATCAAAAACTTTGAAGACCTCTGCCCTAGAGGGTGATGGCCTGCACCTCATTGGACAGGAGCACCACCCCGCACCCCCAGGAGCAAGGATAAATATGGCAGACCTGCCTCACAATTCAGATCCCTGCTGGACGAAAATAGTGGAGAAGGTCTGCCCTGCTGAACCCCTGGCCTGCACCTGAAGAACTGCACTCACAAGGACTGCACCACCTGCACACTTTGGGCTTTACCAAGAAAAGGAGTTTCCCTTGCTTCTGCAACTCCAGGAGTGGACTACCTGTAAGCTACAGGTACAAAGGAGCTGACCAGCGTCTCATGTATCAAGTCCTGCAGGAAGAGCCCAGCTGACCAGCGTCCAGTGGCCATTTGAGGATTCTGACCAGGTACATTCTGGGAATCAACCAATCAATCAGGTTCTTGTAGAGTGAGGCTAATCACCTGTGAGGGTCTCAAGGCACTGGAGGTAGTAGGAGTTCAGCCAAAGAGCCACATCTTGAAGTTCTTCTTGAATTGAGGTAGTGAGGGTGATTGCCTGAGGTATAGCAGGAGAGCGTTCAAGGTCTTTGAAGCGAGGTGAGAGAAGGATCTTCCTCCATCTAAGTTCTTGCGTATCCTTGGGGGTGTGGCGAAGACCAGTTGGGCGGAGCGGAGGTGTAGGGGGGACGTGTGCAAGGTCAGTCGGTGGTTGAGGTATGCTGCTCTGATGTTATGGAGGGCTTTGCATGAGTGAATGAGGAGCTTGAAGGTGATTCTTTTGTTGATCAGGAGCCGGTGAAGGTCTCTTAGGTGACCAGAGATGTGGCTGCAGCGGGGGATGTCCAGGATGAGTCTGGCTGAGGCGTTCTGGATTCTCTGCAGTTTCTTTTGGAGTGTTTGGGTGCGCAGACATAGAGTGCATTTCCGTAGTCTAATTTGCTGCTGATGAATGACTGTTCTCCTGTACTCGATGAGGATCCATTTGAAAATCTTTCGAAGCAGGTGAGCTTGAGGATGAGAAGGCGTTGATTTGGCGGTTCATAGAGAGCGAGGAATCGAGGATGATGCCGAGGTTACGTGCGTAGTCAGTGGGTGAGGCGGGGAGTTCAGAGCATTGAGGGTCACCAGGAGTCATCCCAGGTAAAGGGGGTGGTACCCATGATGAGGATCTCGTTTTGTTGGAGTTGAGTTTCAGGCAGCTGTCCTTCATCCAGGCGGCATCTGCCTTCATTCTGTTGGAGAAGTTGCCTTTTGCGCTTGTAGGCTTGTCAGTGAAGGAGAGGATCAGCTGGGTGTCGTCGGCATAGGAGATGATGTTGAGTCTGTGGTTTCTGACAATGTTAGGCAGCGGGGTCATATAGATGTTGAAGAGTGTGGGGCTCAGAGAGGAGCCCTGAAGAACTCCACAGATGATATTTGTCAGTTTTGAGGAGAATGGTGGGAGCCTGACTGTCTGGGTTAAGCCGGTGAGGAAGGGGCGGATCCATTCTAAGGCTTTGCTGTGGATGCCGGCATCATGGAGTCTAGTGCAGAGGGTGAGGTGGGAGACAGTGTCGAAGGAGGCGGAGAGGTCAAGGAGAATGAGGACTGCGGTTTCGCCTCGGTCCAGGAGAGTGCGGATGTGGTCTGCTGCTGGAAGAAGTGCAGTCTCTGTGTTGTGGTTGCTTCTGAAGCCTGATTGGGAGGAGACCAAGATGTGGTTGGTTTCGATGAATATGGTGAGTTGGGCATTGATAGCCTTCTCAATGATTTTGTCTGGGAAGGGGAGCAGAGAGATGGGTATGTAGTTCTTGAGGTCCGTCGGGCTGGCAGAGAGTTTCTTCTGCAGTGGGTTGATTTCTGCATGCTTCCAGTCTTCTGGGAAGGTGGCAGACTCAATGGAACAGTTGATGGCGCGGCATAGTTCGGGGCGATAGTGACACTGGCTTGATTGAAGATTTGTTAGGGGCATGGGTGCAAGTGCGCTCCGGAGTAGATGTTTTACATGATCTTCAGTGTGCCATCAGTGGAGAGAATGGTCCATTTGAGCAGGGTCGGCTGGGAACTGGAGCCTTTGGGTGCTGTGGTCGCAGGTGGGAGACGAAGCAGTCGTAGATGTCAAAGATCTTGCAGTGGAAGAAGGTGTGGAGGTTGTTTAGGAGATCTTGGGAGTAGGGGATGTCTGTGGAGTTCATGCTGGGTTTGGTGAATTCTTTGATCACGGTGAAGAGTCCTGTTTTTTGCTGTTGTGTGCGTTGGCGTTGATGCATTCCTGAATGGCTGTTTTCTTTGTGATTCTGATGAGGTGGTGGTGTGTGGTGACAGCAGTTTTGAAGGCTGTTCAGTCGCCCGGGGTCTTGCTGCTCCCCCATCTTCTCTTGAGCTGTCTGCAGATGTACTTGGACTCTTGGAGGGTGGTGGAAAACCAGCTGGCTTTCATAGTGAGTTACGTGTCAGAGCGTTTCCTGAGGAAGGCCAGTGTGTTGGCACAATCAGAGATCCATTGTTGGAGGTTGAGTGGTGATGTGTTGGCGCCCGTGGTGTTTGGCGGAGGGCAGTGCGAGTTGGTCTTCGGAGACCTTGTTCCAGCGCTTTTTTCGCATGTGGCGGTGGGCACAGTGGTATTCGTGGGTTTGGTGAAGGAGAAGTGGATGCAGTGGTGATCGGTCCAGTGCAGTTTGGAGGTGTGGATGACAAGAATATTGGTGCTTGCGGAGAAGACCGGGTCAAGTGTGTGCCCTCCTGAGTGAGTTGGTGAAGTGACCAGTTGTTTGAGTCCCAGGGTGGCGAGGTTCTCCAGTAGGGTAGATGTGTTGTTGTCAGTGAGGTTTTCCAGCTGGAAATTGAGGTTGCAGAGGAGGATGTAGTGCGTAGAGGTGAGAGTGTGGTGTGCGATGAAGTCGGCTATGGATTTGCTAAAGGAGGGCAGGTTCTGGGGGTCTGTAGACGAAGGTGCCATGGAAGGTGGTGTTCGGGTTGGTCTGGATCTGGAAGTGTAGGTGCTCCATGCTGGAAGAGTGGTCATCAGAGCTAGTAGTGAGGCAGGGGGTATTTCTGTGAACGACGGCGATGCCTCCTCCCAGGCAGCTGATGTGGTCCTTGAGTATGATTTTTTAGCTGTCAGGAATGGCGGTAGCAATGTATGGGGCTGAGTTGGGGCTCATCAGGTTTCTGTTGAGGAAGGCGACGTCTGGAGAGATGAAGTCGAGCAGGTCCCAGATCTCCAGTCATGTTTGATGAGAGAGCGGGTGTTGAGAAGGATGCATCTGAGGTGGTCAGATTCGGTACTAGGTGGGCGTGTGGTAGGAGGGTCCGGTGTGTGGAGGCAGGAGAAGGCACATTTGCGGCAGGTGAACGGGCCTTGAGTGTCCTTTGCGGGACACGAGATGGCAGGCAGTGGATCGTCTGGTGCTGAGGGCGAGGAGGGTGCTAGCGTGGTAGCGATGGGAGGCGCAGTAACTAGGGTACATGGCTCTGGGCGCAGTCCAGGCACGGATGGGTACAGACGGGCTTGCCTTTGGCACTCCAACGCCATGCCTGCTCCTTGGCCGCACAGAGGCCACCATTAAGCAGAGCAGACAGGTGGGAAGGGCTGATCAGCTGGGAGGCAGGAAAGCAGTGCTGACAGGGGTGCAGGCCGCGGGGATGGAGCAGCAGCAGTGGTGGGAAGGGAGAGGAGCAAAGGATGTGTCAGAAGGAAAAAGCGGGGAAAGCCGCAGACATGGAAAAACAAAGGGAAAAACAGAAGGAAAAAAGCAAAAGGAAAAAAGCAGAAGGCAAGAGAAATAGACACAGAGACAGAGCTTACCACTGGACCACCAGAGGTGAGGCGCAGGAGGAGGAGGGCATCAAACATGCAAACCTGGAGCGCAGAGCAGCGTGAGGGCCAGCAGAAGTCAGGTGGAGCTGTGCGTGGGGAGCAACAGATACTGACAAACAGTCAGTGAAGTCACTCTGTCACCAGGCAGCGGCTGCCATTAAGAAGTGTAGGAAGGTTAAAGGAGCTGGTCAGGTGGGAGGTGGGAAAGCAGTGCTGAGATGAGGGCCGGCCAAAGGGATGGAGCAGGGGCAGAAAGGGAGAGGAGCGAGAGAATATACAGAAGGGGAAAGCGAGGAAAGCTGCAGGAATGGAAAAACAAAGGGCAAAATAGATGGAAAAAAGCAAAAGTTAAAAAGCAGAAGGCAAGAGAGACAGAGTTCACCACTGGACAACCAGGGACTTGTAGTCCCAACTCCTAAGGAGCAACTCAGAGCTTCTGGAACCTTGGTTCAAGTTTGTGGACAGTTCAAGTACCCAAAAAGGACCTTTGGAAGAAGATTCAGAAGTTTGGAGATGTTTGGAGCAACTCTTGTAAAAAGATCCATAAATTGAAGGTGTGCATTGTGGGAGTTGTAGTCCCAGACCCCAAGAGGCAAACCAGAGCCTCTGAGCTCTTGGCTGGTGCTGTGGACCACTTTCCTGACTCAAGAAACACTCCTGAAAGTAAGTATAATAGTGTTACATTGTGGGTGGCCTGAACTCTGGACTTTGTCCCTGTCCAGTACAACCTTTTTTTTTTTAACTCTTTGAGTACTATTTACTTCAAAGCACTAGTACTACTTTTAATATTTAAAAGTTCATATCTCTGGTTCCCTACATTGGATTTTTGTCATTTGTGTGTCATTTTAAAGATAAAAACATTTCCTATTTTTATCAATTGGTGTTGGATTTCTAATGTGTGTTGTGTTTTACTTATTTACTGTTTTGTTGACATTAAGGCCCTCACTACGACATTGACGGTAAATCCCTCTTACCGCCGCCGTGACGGTCGCCAACATACTGCCGCGGAGGCGAACATCCATTTGCCATATTATGACACACACACACACAAAACCGACAGAATACTGCCACAAACACATATCCGCCAGACCAAAGGTTGGTGTTAAAGTGTCGGTACAAACACCCATACCGTTATGCCAACAAAACAACGTCCACCACATTATGACCCACGAATTACCATGGCGAACATACAACGGCGGCAAACCATTGGCGGCACACACCGGCACGGTCAGAATGGCCACCCAAATACACACTGGCCAAAACTAAAATCACATACCTGACACTGATACACACACTACACCCACCCACAGCACTATGAAACACACACCTACATTACTCACAACCCTTTACGAACACGAAAAATAGCCAAGAGATAGCCACGCAAATCACAGCAACAACTACACACACCACAAACACCCATCCATCTGTCACACACCCCGCCACAATATTCAACACCCACTGCAGAACACACACCACACAACACCCATGTCCCCACAAAGACACCCCCGTTTCACAGATGAGGAGTTGCAGGTCATGGTGGAGGAAATAGGGTAGAACCACAGCTGTTTGGAGCACAGGTGCAGCAAATCTCAATTGCCAGGAAGATGGAGCTATGGAGGAGAATCGCTGACAGGGTGAACGCATCCAAGAACAAGGGACGACATCAGGAAGAGGTGAAATGACCAACAGGGGAAGGTACGTTCCATGGCAGCAAGGCACCAGATCACCATCCAGAGGACTGGCGGTGGACCCCCACCTCCTCCCCCACAGTTGACAGCATGGGAGGAGCACGTCTTGGCAATACTGCATCCTGAGGGACTTACTGGAGTAGCCGGAGGTCTGGGCACTGGTGAGTCAATATTTACTACCTATCACCCCCCCTTACCTGCAGGCCATCTCATCCCATCATCCTGACTCCCATCACTCCACTCCATCCCATACAATGCAGCTACACATATGACTAACCCCAAAGCCAAGCCCTGCATGCCATACCAATGCATGGACAGCCCTCCCAGCCCTGCATGTACACCCACCACCAATGCATGCACAGAATGGAGAACTAACAATCCCACAATACATCACCATACACAAACAAAGGTGGTAGGGCAACAGCAACAATATAGGAGCAGCTAGGGATGTACAATATGTCACAGACATGTAGCATAATACATCACTTAAATCCCCACAGGTCCCCAAGCCAATCCCAGCGACGAGGAGGTGCCACGACTATCCAGGCCCCCAACAGAAGATGCCCCAGTTATGACAGTAACCCTGCACTTCTGAATCTGGATGAATTACCTGGCCCGCCAGGGCCCACTGGTCAATCGGCCAACCAAGCCCACTCCCAGTCCACCACAGAGCCTCCCCCCTCAGTATCCAACACCACAGCACCACCCAACGTTCCCACACCTCTGTCCCTAGGACATGTCAATCAGCAGTGTGCTCAACTGTACAGGGACCCCAGTCCACACCTCAAAGCCAAGACAATCAGGGTTCTGGGGTCAGTGGCAGTGGGCACACCGTTCAGGGGACAGAGGCACAGGGGGACACGGACACTCAGAGGACAGCTGTGCGCCAGGGGGAGGACAGGCCCAGGGAACCGACTGTCCAGGAGGCACTTAATAGTGTCCTGCTGGCTTACCAACAATCCCAGGACAAGATAGGCCGGATTCTCAACAACATGCAGGAGAACCAGCAGCGGCAGGGGGTACATCATCAGGAGGTCAGGAAAGATTTGCAGGCCCTCAACACCACCATGGTCTCCATAGCAGGGGTGCTGGCTGATATGGCCACATCATGAGGGAATATACAGTACACCAGTGGGCCCCTTCAACTAGCCAGTCAACTGAACAGCCCGCCACATCTTCTGCAGCTAGTGGACAGGAGGACCTGCCAAAGGACCTACAGGCCACCAGCACCCCTCCACCTGTAGAAGGAGAACCACCCCACAAACGTTCCCTGTAACACAGACAGATGCCAAAGACACTTGCCAATACCTAGACTACTGCCAGGAAATGAGACCCTCCTGAATGTCCCCCTTGTGTTCCACTGTCTCACCTTGTCCACCTTGAAATGCCATTGCTTCCCTTCCTATGGCCCCTTGGACACTGGAGCTGTGCTACAAACAGACTGGACCAATACCCTGGATTTACCTCTACCATCACCCCCATTCCATTACACTATTTCTTCTATAAATTGCACTACAATAAACACCCTTGCACACAACTTGAGTGATAGTGCTTTATGTGATGAAAATGTGCAATTATGTGAGCAGTTACATCTTGTGCAGTTGACATCAACTTTGGTATAGTAAACACATAATGAGCTGTAGCTGTCTGTAGTCATCACATCAGTACACAGTTGTAATAACACCAACATCTGCAAATTGAGAAGGCATAGGCGACAGTCAGTTGAAATGCAACTGAAGTGTCTGCCATCCTGCTACAGACACACTGAAAACATAAATAATTAGAGGAATGGTCAGTTCCACTGACTTACCTGCGTGTCATTAGAAGTACTGCCGTATTACTGATGTTCTGTTGTCCACATCCTCATCCTGTGCCTCCTCATCCTCACTGTTCTCAGGGTCCACTGCTGCCACAGGGGCGTTTCCAATCTCCTCCTCCTGCCGATAAGGCACATGTCGTCTGAGGGCCAGGTTGTGCACCATGCAGCATACTACAACTATCTAGCAGACCTTCTCAGGGGGGTAGCACAGGGATCCACCTGTCAGATGGAAGCATCTGAACCAGGCCTTTAGGAGGCCGGAGGTACGTTGTATGATCCGCCTGGTTCGCCCATATGCATCATTATACCGATTATCAGCCCCTGTCGTGGCATTCTTTACAGGGGTCAGGAGCCACGACAGGTTTGGGTAGCTAGAGTCACCTGCAAGAATTGTGGGACCAACATTAGCCTTACACAATGGTATGGGGGATGACTCCAGAAGGCATACACTGAAATATATTGGGTGGGGACTCAGGCTCACCTATCAGCCACACCCTCTGTCTCTGTAATTGTGCCATCAAATTTGGGATGCTGCTATTCCTCAGGGCGAAGGCGTTATGCATCGAGCCAGGTTACTTGGCAGTGACGTGGGAGATGTACTGGTCCACCAGGCACACCATTTGCACATCGAGTGAGTGGAAACTCTTCCGATTCCTGAACACCTGTTCATTTTGGCGGGGTGGACAAATGCAATATGTGTTCCATCACTTGCCCCAGTAATATTAGGAATATGTCCCATTGCATAGAATCCAGCCTACACTGTGGCCAAATCTTCCACTTGGGGGAAAGCTATGTCGCTGCACATGTGTTTGAACAAGGCAGACAAAACCCTTGTCAGCACAATTGAGAACATTGACTGTGACATTCCTGCTGCCAAGTCCACTGTCAATTGGAAAGAACCAGTTGCTAGAAATAGAGCACTGATAGAACTTGCGCAAGAGGAGGGATCCCAGAGGGATGACAGATAGCTGATATCAGATCAACCTCCAATTGAGTGCAGCTCTCTGATTGTGGCTGTCCAGTCTATGGGTCAGTATTATATGCCTGCCCTCCAGTGTAGCCAAGTCCACAAGGGGTCTGTTCACAGGGTCTTGCCTCCTCCTCCTATTCCTCAGCAGTGGTAGGTATCTAACGGACACAAGAGTGAGAAGGGTATCACAAACTGAACAATGGAACCATCACCCCAGTGCAACTGAGCATGTAAGTAATCGGACAATGTGAATGGCAATATATGTACAATTCACAGCAATGACGCAGTTTCCAATTTCTGATTTTTCACCACCATAAAATGGCAACCGCCTGTCCTGTAAGTATGGACAGGTGGAAGTGATGTAACTCTGCCGGCATTGAGAGTCATGGCGGAAGGCGGTCTTGCACTGCCATGCTCAAACTCATTGGCTAAAATGGGGCTCTATGGAGTACAGTGTCCAATGGGGATCACCGGCGATGGTGACGGTGTACACCGCCGCGGACGTGAATGACATTTTCTATCTATAACCTCACTTGATTCCTGACTTTCCATAGGACAAAACCTACACTGTGTGTGCTGTTGTAACCTGTGTCTGGATCCTGCCATGGCTCGTGTGACAAGGGAAAGGGCCCCTGCCTTCACTTTGGAGGAGTTAGAGCGCCTGGTGGATGGGGCCCTACCCCTGTATGGACAGCTGTATGGGCCTTCAGACCAACAGGTGAGTACACCATGGGGACGATGCATGCGACAAGGTGTGGGGTATGTCTGGTGGTAGTGTACATGCGGGGCTCCGGGTGGTGTGTGTGCCAATGGAGATGGAAATGTAATTTGTGGGCCATATGTGTAACAGTCTGGATTGTATGGTTGATGGTGTCCTCCTGTCTGTATTACCTCTGCAGGTCACCGCTCATCAGAAGAAGGGATTGTGGCGTGCCATCGCCAAGGAGGTGCGGACCCTGGGGGTCTATAGCAGGCGGGGCACCCACTGTAGGAAAAGGTGGGAGGACCTGAGACGCTGGGCCCGGAAGACTGCGGAGGGCCATCTGAGGATGGTCTCCCAACGAAGGCGGGCTGCCCATCAGAACCTGACCCCCTGATGGCCCGCATACTGGTGGTGGCCTACCCAGAGCTGGATGGGCGCTTGAGGGCAGCACAGCAGCCACAAGGGGGTGAGTACAGCGAGCGTGACAACCATTTTTGTTGCCTGACATGGGATCCTTGTGGTGGGTTTCAGTTAGTGGGGGCCCCTTAATGCCAGCTCAGACATTGCTGTGTTGTCCAGCACAAGGTAAATGGGTGTATAGCAAAATCTTGTAATCTAGCTAGGTGGCATTCTATGTCAGACAGGGCTTAGTGGGTCCCAGTTGGGCGGTGTTTGGCTCACATCTTGCTGTGGTCCCTAGCCAATGGAATGCCACTGCAATGCTTTGTGCTCGATCCTGATCCTTGTGTGTGATGGTAATGTGTATGCCATCTGTGGTGTTGGTGCTGTAATTGACCCAGTGCTACCTTTCTCCCCACCCGCCTATTTTCTTCTGTCATCCTGTCCATGTGTGTATTAGCATCATCTGGCAGGGGAGCAGGGGCACTGGCGACTGAGGGAGCTGCACCCCACAGGACCCAGGAGGCAGAGTCCACCAATGCCAGTGGGACAGAGGGCAAGGGGAGCACCACAGCAGAGACTGGAGGTGACAACACTGACTGATTCCTCCTCTGATGGGAGCTCCCTGGTGGTAGCGGACACCTCAGGAGCCACCACAGCTACAGGTACAGCTGCCACCCCTATACCAGCACCACCCTCCCAGTAGCCCCCACCAAGTTGCCAGTGCCCGCTCACCCAGGAGGGTGGGCATCTCCTTCGCCCCAGGCACCTCAGGCCCTGCCCCAGTGAGCCCTGCTGCCCTCATTAAAGAGGCTATTGACCTTCTGAGATTCATCTCTGTAGGGCAGTCAACCATAGTGAATGCCATCCAGGGGCTGACATCCCAGATGCAGCAATGCAATGCATTCCTGGAGGGCATCCACAGTGGGTTGGCGGCCCTACAGAGATCATTTCAGTCTCTGGCCTTTTCTCTGCTGGCAGCCAGTGTCCCAGTTCCTATCGTCCCCCCTACAACTACCACTTCCCAGTCCCAGTCTCCTCAACCCCAGCCCATCCCATGCACACATACAGACAAGCATGCACACAAAACATCACACAGTAGCACAGTCAAACACAGGCAGCACACTTCAGACCACAAGCACTCACACAAACAACAGAAGGTTGCACTCACAATAACATCCACTGCCTCCACTGTCTCCCCTCCTCCTCTTCCTCCCTCACAGTCACATCCGCAATCACACCTGCATGCACTGCATCAACAGCCACCACCATCACCACATCAAGCAGCACACACCTCACTTGCAGACACCTCCACAACATCCATCCATGCGTCCCCTTTGTCCTCTCCCACCCTGTCTGCCCCAAGAGACACAATCGCACGATCTCTGACTCCCAACAGCCATCCACCTCACACATGCACACTGCTCATGCACCTGCACCCAAGTCCAGCAGACGTACACCCCCGACAACCACTCCCTCAACCTCCACTCCCATCTCTCCCCCCACATCCCACCCCAATGTCTCTAAGAAGCTTTTCCTTGCACATTTTGACCTCTTCCCTCCCCCTCCACCTCCCCCGTCCTGCCCGTAAGTGCAGGGTCCCAAAGACCCAGCACAGCACCTCAGCCAAACAGTCTGCCACTGCCCCCATCAAATCATCAGCTGCTGGCACAAAGGGGCCCCAGAGTGTGATGGCTGCCACTCCTACTGTGAGCACATCTCCACCTCAGAAACGGAGGACTAGGTTGGTGAAAACCAAGTGACATGAGACGTGGACAGTGGAGGCACCTTCTAGTCCTGGAGGCAAGGACACAAGTAACACGTCAAAGGCCAAGGGGACCCGTCACAAGAGGGAACACATAGATCCCCCTCCACCACCAAAGAAAGGGAAGGTTCACACTCCACCACCAAAGAAATGGAAGGATCACACTCCACCACCAAAGAAAGGGAAGATTCCCACTCTACCACCAAACAGAAGCAAGAGGACCCCTCCACCAGCAGAGGGCAAGGAGCCCTAACCCCAAGCGGAGGGAGCCAGGGTCACACCTCCACCAGCAGTGGGCAAGGGGCCCTCACCTCCAGCAGAGGCACAGCAGGCCTCACTTCCAGCAGAGGCACAGCAGCCCTCACCTCCAGCACAAGGCATGTAGGCCACCCTCCAGGGACTGTTGTGAAAGGAGCCCCCTCCAGAGCCAGTGGCCAGGCATGTTCCCCACTTCAGAGACTGTGGCCTTATACACCCCACCAGAGACAAATGAGCAAGGAGCCACCTCCAGAACCAGTGGGCATGTTCCCCAATTCAGAGACTGTGGCCTTAGACTCCCCACCAGAGACAATTGGGCAAGGAGCCCCCTCCAGAACCAGTGGGCATGTTCCCCACATCAGAGACTGTGGCCTTAGACTCCACAACAGGGACAATAGGGCAAGGAGTCACCTCCAGAACCAGTGGGCATGTCCCCCACTTCAGAGACTGTGGCCTTAGACTCCCCACCAGAGACAATTGGTCAAGGAGCCCCCTCCAGAACTGGTGGACATGTTCCCCACTTCAGCTGAGGTGTCCCCTACCCCACGCCCCTTCCCCCTGAGGTGCCTGCCCATTTCTAACATGATGCCCCTGCATAGTGGATTCTGGATTGTGTCAGGAGTCAAGTTGGGCCTTGGACTGTGCTGTGTGGCCATGTGGGACTTTTGTACTTTGGACTGGCATTGTCCCTTTCTGGACATTGACGCCTGCATTTGGTTTCGAATGGACAATACGGTGGCTGTTGGCATCAAATTACAGTGTTTGTTAAATCTCAATGTGGTCCTTGTTTTAATTAGATGTGGGTCCTGTGACATTGGTTTTACTCTGCAGCTGGTTCTGTATATTGTGTGTGTGCAAATGGTGTGTGTTCCTTTTCCTCTCTCCCTCCCTTGTGCGCTAGGCGGCTGTACTCACCATTGTCGTCTTCGTCAGCGTTGGTGTTCCAGGCGGGCCATGGCATAGAAGAGCATTGGGAAGACTTGAAGTTCCAGTTCCATGGTGGCGGCGGTGAGTCTTTCCTCTTGTGTGCAGTATTTCCGCCAGGCTTTTGATGGCGTTGGTACCGCCCAGGAAATCCTTGTGGTTTGCTATGTCATAATATGGTGGGCGGTACCTTGGCTTCCGCCTGGCTGTTAATGGCTACCGCCGTGGTCAGTGGTGTTCACGCCCTGACGGTTGGTGTGGTATTTTGCCTGTCAATGAGAAGTATCACCGCCATGGTCATAATTTGGCAGTAATTACCGCCAGGCTGTAGGTGGTCTTAACGCCACTTTTACAGTCATCGCCAATGTCATAATGGGGGCCTATATGTTTTACGCACCTGTCTCTTATGTTAGGCCTAACTGCTTGTGGGCCAAGCTACCAAGGGTTGAGCAAGGATTAATTTATTGAGACCTTGACTGGGCCTAGTGGGGAATTGTGGCCTATTGCTAAGTGTAGGTACCTACCTTCCCTTGCCAATACCCAACTTTCCAACAGTGGGCCTAGCACCCACAATAGAAATTAAATTAAACCAGGAATCCTTTAGGATTTGCATGGAATTCGGTTTGGGGATAACTTATTACCAACACTGTTTTTTACAGGAAATATTGATGTCTCTGTGTTTTGTGGACTCTTGTGTCATGAGCACTAGGTGAGACACACAAGTGATGTTACCCTATGCCAGGATGGACTTCCCGAACTCCTTTCTTCAAATAAAACATGATCTGCGGTGTCTAGTGGACCTTCTACACCTGGACTGGTTGAGGAGTAGAAAGACTGTATTGCCAGGTTTGGGGCTGGGGGAGAAGATTGTGGGGAAACACTCCCATCTTTCCCTTGGGTGGGGGCAAAAGACTGACTGAGCACATAAGACAAGGAAGCATAGTACCATGGCTCAGGGGGCTGCTCCCCCCCACCAAAAGAAGAATCCCTGATTTCTAGAGTGAGGGTCCTTGCTTGGAGATTGCCCTCTGAGGGAGATCCCCAAACAGGGATTCACTAAGGAGTCATACAATTCGAAAGATGGATTTTTTCTCTTTGCAACAATACTTCTCACATTGAAATAAATGCTTGGGGCCTGAAATATGCCCCTGAGCTCTGATGCAAGTGAAATGAGCTGATCAGAACATTTCACTTTCACTTTAAAGTTCATGTCGTAACACGCCATGTGCACTTATCATCATCAACCTGAAAAACAAAAAGAACAGCCTCAGTTTGCTGGGGAGGCTCTTGCCCAGCAGCCCAACCAGCAATAGGAAAAAGGAACTCCCTCTGCTACCAGCACCAAAGGGATTCCCTGCTCTAGGTGCTTTGACGTGACTTCCACATCAAGAGCACCTGGAAGACAGTGCTCTTGTCGCGGAGGTCAAATCAGTAGCGTCCAGTAGGTTAATGATACATGCAAATAACTTCATGTCACCGAGAACATTCTGCTTTGCAAATAGACCCGATTCATGCTTTCTTTTGGCTGTTTCCTGCCTGAAATTGCCTCTGCTTCAATAGATGTAAATGGGGGGGGGGGGAATAAATTCTCCCAATTCTATTTTTTAAATATCATACTTTCCCTTTCTAAAATGGTAGCATATATACTACTGTCCTGGTTTTGTTTAATCATTGGCTGCTAGGGCTTCTCATCTTCATTCACCTACCCATGGCTTCATTGTGCCCTTTTTTTAATGTCTGGGGCAAATTGTGCTTAACGCCGTCCTAACTTTCTTTCCACTAAAGGTATCCAAGCCATATGTGCATCCTTTTTTCCCACATCTTGAGAATTTCTAAAGAAAGCCAGAGTTTGTGTATTTCCCTGTATGGAACAGAGAAAATATGCAAAATATAAGAAAAAAATGTTTTTGTAGGAAAAATGTTTTGTGCAATAAAGTATTATGTTTTTTTTAAAAAATTGCTGCAACAAAAGATTTGCCATGCTAGGATCACTATATCCCCTGCTCTAAGGAAAGCCTTTGCACATTTTTGTGACTGTAGTCCATTCTTATTTTTTGCAGCTTCAACCTACTTGCATTTTGTGGTGCAGGCAGGTGTGAAACCCAAGTGTGAACCTGGAAGGATATCCATTTATAGACTCTAGACAAAATTCTGAATTCAATAATGTGTCTTCTGTGTAGATTGCTCTTGGTTTTCGAAAAGAACCTATTCTTTGAAATTCAAAAATAATTAAAATTTGGAGGAAAAATTGCAATTGGTGACATCGTTTTTATCTGGAATATTTTGCCTTGATAGCAAATTTACAAAGATAAGTTGTTGTTACATCCATCAGAGTCCTTTGGTCGTAGGCATGTGTAGTGTTTGTTGGTTGTCCTAAAACACATCATACCGAGAGGCAACAACTGAGATTTAGCTTGTAATGATTTTTCAACGTGTACCGAATTCGCAGCAATTCATTTGGTAAAACCAAATGAATGAAAAGAATGTATGAAGTAAATGTATGTATCTTTGAAATATGCACAAGATACTGAGATTAGGAATATTGGATATTTGTTAAAAAAATCAAAAACTGTCATAACAAAAAGTTTTTTACAACTCTGCTTGTTCTTGAAAGCCTGGAAGATTGTGCACTTTTTAGGAAAAAAAGCATAAGCTCTTTTGCACAGCACTCCCACCCTACAACAACCCTCTAACATTAGCTATATTTTGGCTATTCTGGCTATTTCTTGGTGCCGTCTAGGAGAATACACAAACCTTGGGCATCTTTAGAATCCCAGGGTTGCTGAGAAAAAGGACACTAATTTGGGTTGGAAACAAAAGTTATGAATGTTTAGATTTAACTACCCCAAACATCCAAAAAAGGATTAGCACTTGTAAACCCTAGCTGTCAAGTGGTTAACAAAGCAAGTCACTAACACACATATGCAGACAGCAAACATCTGGTCCCACTTCCTCCTCACTTTCTTTGAGAGATCTACCAAAGCGTCTAAGGGAATGGAAAAGTGTGTCAACCACATGCCTACTGGGAGAGGGAGCTGTGACATCACAAAGGCCTGTGGCGCTCATGGCTTCGTCGGCACGGTGACAGTAGAATCAGCAATTGGAGATGCAAGGGCAGATCAGAGACAGGGAGGGTTGGAGAGTATGATGGTCAAAAGGGAAAGAAGCGGGCAAGCCCCTGCAGAGAGGGAGTAGGAAATGGGTACCCTTAGTCTGACTACTCTTAAGAGAATTTCACGGGAACAATGAAGGCATATGTCTATGGTATGTATTGCCTTATTTTCCCTGGTGGGAGTGGTTCTAAGGCACTTCACTGCTATTAGTATTTAATGTGAGGCCTGACACTTGCTGACTTTGCCCGCAGATGAGTAGTGACAATTGGGAGCCGGTGTTGAACCTGGGTTGGAAAATGCCAGTCTGGGGTCAGGAGGTGCAGGAGTGGGGGGCTATGCTGTGAACAGCCAGAGGCTACTTGGACGGGGGAGGTCAGCAGAAAAGTGGCATAGACTGCACAGAGAAGCTGTCCGTGGCTGCCAGGTGAGTGAGGACATCTGCATGGAAAGGGGCAGTGATGGGTTTACTTGTGAGGGGGGCATTGCGCTGGGACATGTGAAGCACCCAACTGTTGCCACAAGGGGAATGTGGAACTAGGCGGGGATGAGCAAGTCGAGGAGGCATGGGGTGAGTGACGAACCATTCCTCTTCCACTGCATTGCCTGTTCTGGCTCATTCCCACCATCTGCCTTCAGAAGTTTCTTAAAGTGATTCCCCATTTTTTCTACGACCATGCTGTCTCTTCTTTTTGAACTCTGTTTTTCTTTGCCTTCACGCTTCCACCCTTCTTCTCTCTGCTCCCATTTCTGTGTCTCACTTCTCCCTTTTCTTCCTACCTCTCTTACACCCTCCCCTTTCTCAGACCCTTTCTTTCTTTCCCTATCGCTCATTCCCTGGTATATCTGGTCCTCTCTTTCTTCTTCATCCCCCTCCTCTCTCTCTTTCGCATCCTCCTCCACCACCCTCCATCCTCACCTCCCTTTCTCACCTCCCTTTCTCTTACTCCCTCGTGTCTCTATTATGAGGGACTCCTGGTCCCTCTTCCTCTTTCGCTCTTTCCTCTTTCTTGAGGTGTAGGCCCCGTTCCCTATTCCTCCAGACTCCTAGGGGTATCCTACCTGCAACTTGAGGAGACCGCAAGCACAGGTTATTTTTTTTTTTTACATAAATTTAAGGCTGATTGGAAGGTTCTGCCCTATCTTCGCTCAGGCTCTGCTTGCCGATCATAGAAAAACTCATGAAACCGCAATTTTTGCCTCGACTACAGCAATCCTAACTCTCTTGAATTCCTTTGAGTACAGCTGAAAGTTCACCTACAAAACTTATTTAGGTATTGTTCTTGCCCAAACTGTTTAATGCGACCTGTTGTGTGTTTGTTCTTGCCTGTCCTTCCTGTTTGTCATCATATAAGCAGGGAATGCGTGGTCTCCAACAACAGAATGGAACAGCTATAAACATAGGGATACAAACAAGTGAGGTCCATCTACCTGACTGTCATTAACGTTTCTGAAGCAGCAATTAGGGTCAGACAAAGGGCAGGGCAGGCATAGGTTCTCACCTTGAACAACAAAAGGTACGGTCCTGCCCTTCGTCCCTGCAATCGATCACGCAGCAGTGCTCAGGCAGAAACTATTTATTAGCACCGTGCTAACAAAGTTAAAACTAGCCCTAGATCCTCCTCACTTCATTGTCTTGGTCTGCACACTATGGGGGTCATTCAGACCCCGGCGGGCGGCGGGAGCCGCTCGCCTGGCGGGAACCGCCGAATGACCGCACCGCGGTCAAAAGACCGCGGCGGCCATTCTGTGTTTCCCGCTGGGCTGGCGGGCGACCGCCAGAAGGCCGCCCGCCAGCCCAGCGGGAAACCCCTTCCCACGAGGACGCCGGCTCCGAATGGAGCCGGCGTAGTGGGAAGGGTGCGACGGGTGCAGTTGCACCCGTCGCGAATTTCAATGTCTGCAATGCAGACACTGAAATTCTATGTGGGGCCCGCTTACGGGGGCCCCTGCAGTGCCCATGCCATTGGCATGGGCACTGCAGGGGCCCCCAGGGGCCCCACGACACCCCTCACCGCCATCCTGTTCCTGGCGGTCGGAACCGCCAGGAACAGGATGGCGGTGAGGGGGTCGGAATCCCCCATGGCGGCGCAGCAAGCTGCGCCGCCATGGGGGATTCCTCAGGGCATCGGAAAACCGGCGGGACACCGCCGGTTTTCCTGTTCTGACCGCGGCCAAACCGCCGCGGTCAGAATGCCCTGCGGGGCACCGCCAGCCTGTTGGCGGTGCTCCCGCCAATCCCGGCCCCGGCGGTCCTTGACCGCCGGGTCGGAATGACCCCCTATATCCTCCAGAACGCAGCTGATACACTTCTACTGTCTGGAAATATTTCCTCACCCCCACTTGGTGGCGTGTCACAACGAAGGGCATCCAAAATGGACACCACTTTGCTTTTTTAAATAAAACTCTGAACCAAACTTTAAGAGTGAACATTAGAAAACATCCACTCCAATGGCAGAATCTACGTTTTGATGTCTGCATTATTTACCCGCATACTTTCTCACTTAGGTATGATCATGAGGTTACTGCTGCATTTGAGCACAGCCAAAATGTCTCAAAATTATACTGCATATGCAGATGGCCATTACTTTAAATTAGCTGTTCTTGATGAAAAGGTGATCTAGTGTTATCCTTTTATGGGATAGAATGTTTTCCTGATTCTAGTCCTTATCAAAAGTACCTAATATAACACTGTCTCACATGCAAATTATATTGTTTACTTTTACAGTTTTTGCACTCTCGTCTTGCATGCAATCACAAAAAAAGCCTTGTCTGTAATACCAGGAAAATGGAACTTGCCCTAAATGTTCGAATTACTGCCTGGTTTTGTTTTTCAAATGACCTTCTACTTACTTTACATTCCTCTGCATATCTCCTCTCTTTGTGCACAGCTTACTCTAAATCAAATGCATTTGTACCTTAACCCCTGTGATTGTATTTCTGCAAATTCTCCAATTCTCATTCCAAAGATCACCACCTATCCTTTATAAAGTCGTACCCATGCAACCTAACAGTAACTATTCCTCTGTTACTGATCTATTAATCCCGCCAGCCCTGGGAATGAACTGACATACCACCCCCCACTCTCTAAAGAGCATGCCTAGCTCCTATTTAATAAATATACACAAAAAACGTAAGTAGATGTATGGAATGGTTTCCTTAAGAGGACAAGGCCAATCTTAATAACCACTTGCAATGAGGGTCCCAATCAACGATGAGCAACTTAAGTTTTATTGAAGATTCCGACCCTAGCACAGGATGTAGAACGACAGCACGACATACATCCTCCCACTGCCCCAAACTTCTGCACACACCCCCAATGTCTCTAGATTCCAATCCCTGTCATCACACTCTATATGACAACAACACATTCCATTAACACATCATGACATATCTTTCTACCTTAAAACATCAAAACAAAGATAAAAATAAATAAATAATTGAATCAATAGATACATAACTTTGACTATACACATACATATTATAATTGATACACAAACGTCCCAGCTGGAATCAGTAAATATGTGGTTAAGCACCAGCTGGAAGAAATCAGTACCTTGATAAGAATCCATATACGTGGCACATACATAATCATGCCTGAATGCCTACTGTGACTATCTAAAGCATTAACAAAGTAACACCCAGAAATTATTCTGCACATATGAAATCTTGTGAGTTTGACAACCCTTCTGCCATATCTTCCAAACCTGGTTCCATTACTGTTATGTGGAGATGATTAATTATGTCTCTGTGAAGATGATTTGTTATGGCTTTGGGATGAACCTTGAAGTGCCCTCAGCAACGGACAGTCATATGCATCAGCGACTCTCTCTCAATTCATATTTACATCCATGGCGATTTGCTCTTGACAGTGTTCATCCTTTTTCAACCAGTTCCTGATGTTGTGGCGATATGTTCCTTATGCTGCATTCCACATTCCGTGTACCCTCTGCAGAAACAAAACTATCGTTGGGTTCAGGGGAATGGGCTGCCTGGCATAAACTGCTTTAATGCCTCGTCAAAAGCAGTATGTGATATACAATGAAACTACAATACAATATATAACCTCCTGGTGAACACCAACTCGAATACTATAATACTCAGCGGTCGGGCTATCAATTGTAGTTCATACGGGCTGCATAATAATGTACTTTTTGACAACTCACAATGGGGATCAGAAACTGTGCACCTCTCTCTTACAACCCTCCATTTACCACACTGCTAAGGGTTGCACCATATAAGACAACTGCACCTTGGTGGTCATCATGCATGAGAAAAACTTCCCTCCCAGATACTAATTCAAAACAAAGATAACACACTTCGCACCTCACACCCTACACGGTGTCGCATGCTAGGTAGGCAAGCGTTATATAAATACAATACAACTGAAATATTGCGACTGCAGAAAACGTGCTTTCTGTGTGACTGGTTGCCAACCATGGGGGTACTTTGATGCAGCTACTTCATGCTTTGACCTTTGCTATAAGTGCATGTTCCAACTGCCTACCTACACACTCAGTATATTAATCAGACTAAAATTTGATCTTGTCATTTGAGTATGTGGGCCTATTGGCGCAATATTTCTATTTGACATCAGTTGCCACTGAGAACACAAAGAAGAAGATCCTAAGCATAATCTTTACAACCAAAGGCAATCGGTGGCACAGGCATTTACAGACAGCAGTGGAGAAGCTGCAACTAGCTGTAAAGAATACGGGTATTAGCCCTAACAACTATTCAGCCATCAAAGCTGCCATAAAGGGACAACTTTGCCGCTGTTCACGAGAATCTGACATTAGATGTCTCCAGGAATGGGACGTTCATGCTTCACGAATACCATCTTAAATTATTCAGCCAAACTGCCAGCACCTAAATCAAGCACTGGGAAAATGCAGCCTAAAACTAATACTGTGGGCAAGATTGGTGCCTCTCCCAAAAAGAGAGCTGAACAGTGGATGGAAATCACTCAGAAGCATTGAACGTTGCAGGCTGTATGACTATAAAAAGGAATTGTGGGCCCATCTGCTATGTCGTAGTTTGGACTCTTGCTCTGGGCAAGACTGCTAGTTAAAGGATGACAGTACTTTTGCTTGCAGGCGACTATGCCCATCCTACAACAAATCACAACTTTTGTCCAAACCTTACCAGCTCACTAGCAGCACCTCACCAGAAACACAATAGTAAAAGGTGATTTGTGGCAGCCTTTACGCATGGACTCAAGAATAAGACATCTCAGGGAGTGTTGTGGTTAAACGGAGATTATCACAGATATATCATGTCTCATACAAACACAGGCAATGACAAAGATGCATAAAGTTTCAATAGTTTTTATTTAACACAACTGCAGTTTGCGATATGTTGCATGGACTGCAATGATTAGGATAATGAATAATGCAAGAAACAGAATTGTGAAGACGAGAGTCATTATTACAAAGACCCCCACCATCTTGCAATGCATGGAAAAGACATACGAGGTGTAATATGCCCTAATACCCTAATGTGATAGGCCTAACCTCCTACCTAAAGGACAGCTGGGTTTGCTAAACCTAATCTGCCAATGCCATGTCCATGAGAGAAGCCCCCAACCCTCGTTACCTTGGAATAAGGTCTCTATCTCAGTCTCCGCAGGGACACGAAGGCTGGGTCAGCTTCAAGACGACGTGCAGCATCGGTATCAGCGATGGTGGTGATGCCCTCTGATCGGAATCCCTCTGATTATCTGTCTAAAGTGCGATATATTTATACAGATCTACCAGGACCCCTGACGTAGGTGTGTTCCCAAACAATAGATAACAGACATGCTTGGGACGGCAATTAATATAAACAATCCCTCGAAAGTATAGAGAGGGAAAATCCCTAAGTGTGAACACCTACAGTTTGTTTGTCTTTGTTGCTTGATCTTGACGCCTTAGTGCAGTGGCAATGATAATGCAAAGCATAACAAGCGGCCTAACTATCAACAAGGCAGCCATCTTAGATTAATTAAATAATTAAATGGGCTAAGACAGAGCAAGCTAAGTAGGTTAAAAGTCACTAGGTGACGGGGGCACGAGTCTGCAAGCCAAAGGCTAAGCTAATTCCTGTAATCCCATTAAAACAAACTAGGATTCACTACACTGTTGTCCAGGATTATACAGTGCTTGTTGTAAATTCATGAGGCCAATTATTTTTTTTACAGCACGGTGTACAAACTGTCATAGATGCTCAAAACCTCGTATTTGGGCTGGAAACGGTGCCATTGCCGTAACGGTATGATGAAGGTACAGGAACCCAAACGCTAAAATTGCTCTGAACTAAAAGCTAAAAGCATAAAAACTAGCTAAAAAACTATTTAAAAATATGTAAAAAAGGAATAAAAACTGTTCATCTAAAATACATACAGAGAAGGTAATGTCAACCATGACAAGCACTGGATGCCAAAGCAAGTTAAATTTAAATGCATAATTTTAAACGGGAATGGCAAGCCAATTCATCAAAGTATGTGCTGTACGCGTGATCTCGAAGAGTGTCATCAAAGTCACCAACCAAGGACCTCAAGAATGAGTCCACATCATCAGATGTTAAGTCGAGTGCTGGGCGGACAAACGGATCCACAGAGCAGTAGTGAGTAGTACTTTCTGGTGTAAAGTCATCCGTTGCAGTGCCGACATCCATGGTAGATCTCAAAACGGAAGTCTCATAGGTAGCCTCGCGGAGCAACCTTAGTCTCAAGGGGCATGACCGTGTATGAACCCTCATCAGGGACATCAGCAGTTCGTGGTCCACAGGAGATGTCGGTGCAACAGCAAGACAGACCATAGGCAAAAGTTCAAAGAGGCACCATATGCAGCGGAAAACTGGTTGTATGTGTAGGAAAGTACCATCTTGCCTGGCATGTTACCCCCATATTTCACTTTATGTATGTTGTTTTAGTCTATGTGCCACTGAGACCCTGCCAGGCAGGGCCCCAGTGCTCATAAGTATGTGCCCTGTATGTGTTCCCTGTGTGATGCCTAACTGTCTCACTGAGGCTCTGCTAACCAGAACCTCAGTGGTTATGCTCTCTCTGCTTTCCAAATTTGTCCCTAACAGGCTAGTGACTAAATTTACCAATTCACATTGGAATACTGGTACACCCATATAATTCCCTTGTATATGGTACTGAGGTACCCAGGGTATTAGGGTTCCAGGAGATCCCTATGGGCTGCAGCATTTCTTTTGCCACCCATAGGGAGCTCTGACAATTCTTACACAGGCCTGCCACTGCAGCCTGCGTGAAATAACGTCCACGTTATTTGACAGCCATTTACCACTGCACAAAAGTAACTTATAAGTCACCTATATGTCTAACCTCCACCTAGTGAAGGTTGGGTGGAAAGTTACCTAGTGTGTGGGCACCCTGACACTAGCCAAGGTGCCCCCACATCATTCAGGGCAAATTCCCCGGACTTTGTGAGTGTGGGGACACCATTACACGCGTGCACTATACATAGGTCACTACCTATGTATAGCGTCACAATGGTAACTCCAAACATGGCCATGTAACATGTCTAAGATCATGGAATTGTCCCCCCAATACCATTCTGGTATTGGGGGGGACAATTCCATGATCCCCTGGGTCTCTAGCACAGAACCCGGGTACTGCCAAACTGCCTTTCCTGGGTCTCCACTGCAGCTGCTGCTGCCAACCCCTCAGACAGGTTTCTGCCCTCCGAGGTCCAGGCAGCCCTGGCCCAGGAAGGTAGAACAAAGGATTTCCTCTGAGAGAGGGTGTTACACCCTCTCCCTTTGGAAATAGGTGTGATGGGCTGGGGAGGAGTAGCCTTCCCCAGCCTCTGGAAATGCTTTGATGGGCACAGATGGTGCCCATCTCTGCATAAGCCAGTCTACACCGGTTCAGGGATCCCCCAGCCCTGCTCTGGCGCGAAGCTGGACAAAGGAAAGGGGAGTGACCACTCCCCTGACCAGTACCTCCCAGGGGAGGTGCCCAGAGCTCCTCCAGGGTGTCCCAGACCTCTGCCATCTTGGAAACAGAGGTGTTGGGGGCACACTGGACTGCTCTGAGTGGCCAGTGCCAGCAGGTGACATCAGAGGCTCCTTCTGATAGGCTCTTACCTCTCTTGGTAGCCAATCCTCCTTCCTTGGTAGCCAAACCTCCTTTTCTGGCTATTTAGGGTCTCTGCTTTGGGGAATTCTTCAGATAACGAATGCAAGAGCTCACCAGAGTTCCTCTGCATCTCCCTCTTCACCTTCTACCAAAGGATCGACCAGTGACTGCTCCAGGACGCCTGCAAAACCACAACAAAGTAGCAAGACGACTACCAGTAACATTGTAGCGCCTAATCCTGCTGGATTTCTCGACTGTTTCCAGGTGGTGCATGCTCTGGGGGTAGCCAGCCTTCACCCTGCATCAGAAGCTCCGAAGAAATCTCCTGTGGGTCGACGGAATCTTCCTCCTGCTAACGCAGGCACCAAAATACTGCATCACTGGTCCTCTGGGTCCCCTCTCATCCTGACGAGCGTGGTCCCTGGAACACAGCAACTCTGTCTAAGTGACTTCCACAGTCCAGTGACTCTTCAGTCCAAGTTTGAAGGAGGTAAGTCCTTGCCTCACCACGCCAGACTGCAACAATGTGTAACGCGTGATTTGCAGCTGCTCCAGCTTCTGTGCACTCTTCCAGGATTTCCTTTGTGCACAGCCTAGCCTGGGTCACCAGCACTCCGTCCTGCAGTGCACAACCTTCTGAGTTGTCCTCCGGTGTCGTGGGACTCCCTTTTGTGAATTCGCGTGGACTCCGGTTCACTTTTCTTCTAAATGCCTGTTGGGGTACTTCTGCGGGTGCCTCCTGCTTCTGTGAGGGCTCTCTGAGTTGCTGAAATGGGTAAATTAATTATGCCATGTAAGAGCCAGATAGTTGAAGGACTTTGCTACTGTGAAGGGCAACTTATCTAGTTTCTCTACGTGAAGCATGGTGAAACTAGCCTCCCTTTTAGCCATTGTCTGTTGTTCCCTGGAAAAATTAAAAGCAGTGAAGAATTCACTCCTGTTAATGTACTTCCATGGAATACGGCCATTTTTCCGTGTCTGTAAAGTCCAACCCAGCTGCATGATGGAACGTAGCTGTGTCTGTCCGTGATATAACCGGGACAAGTCTGTCTGAGTGATATCAATAGCAGACAACACTATATTTGATAGTGAATAAATTCTGTTGGACAGAGTATTCATGCCGTTGTCGACAACCGCTAAAGCCTTCTCTAAATTTTTCTTATCCAATTGCCTTAAACGTGCAGCAGCCTGAATCTGTGAAAGTTTCCAAATTTCATTGTACATAGCATAAAGGAACCCTTTCAGGCACTTTTTTCTAGGACCCAGCAGAAAATCCTGCAAGTCTACATCTTCAGAAAGAGTGTTCAGGAGATTCTTAACTGCGGCTAACGTGTTGGTCTGCACCCATTGTTGGCACAGTTTACCCACACTGTATGTCGTAATTATACCTGTATGTTGACCCGATATAAAGCGAGGGTCTGGCCTGTTAATTGAAAAAAAACCTGAAGTGTTCAAGAAACACGCTTGACATTCATCAGTGTCAGTGGGCCATATTAACCACCCGCTTGGACTGGAAAGTGAAGAATTATAGGTACCAGCCTTAACCATTGCATCTAGCCTTTCCTCTGTGACATTAAGGAAGTATTGCCAGTCTTTAAACTTTGCCGGAGTGGGGATACTGGGCATGTTCATGTCTTCAATTTTTGCTAACCTGAGACAGGATGTCTGCTGAATAGTATCATTTAAGAAAATAATTTGCACAGGGATCAGGCATGCTCGAAATAAAGCCTCCCTACCCTGTCTCTGCCAGTCTTGTGTTTCCCACACACTTTTCAAGTCAATAGTGCTCTTCCAGTATTCGTAATCTTCAACTGCGAGCTGGGAAACAAAGGGATCTGAATAAATCATTTTTGTGTCAGTTAGCAACATTTTTCTAATTTGTGCTGGAGGTATTTTAAAATAATACGACTCTGCTTTTTTTGTGTCATGCCCAGAAAAATATGTACATTTATCACTATAGTATTTTGGGCTCCCCACCGGTGGTGTAGAACAGTGTTCCCACTGTGTGTAGTTTAATACTGGCCTGTATCTAGTGGCACGGTGTAGGTAGTAATGTCCCCAATTGTTATAGCAGAACATTTCCCCATAATTCATTGTATATTCATATACACCATCACTTTCAAATGCGGAATAGTCCTTCATTTCAGTTAGCATGGAATCAACTTTTTGGACATCCCAATCATCGGAGACAACATCAGGTGTAATTACATGTGTCATAGACATTTTCAACAGGTATGGTATTTGAATAATCTCTGTAGGCCCGTATATATCAAAGGGAACCGTGTCCCACACAATCCCATCAGAAATCGGTATTGCTGTAACATTTACAGGGGACAAGTCTCTTCGGACCTTATGTGAGGAGTGATATGGAGTTAAAACTTCATCAACAGGCTCAACAGGGGAGCGATCAGGAATATAGTGACCATTTATGAGCAAAAAGAAAACAGTCACAAAACCAATCCATAAAAATAATGCTGAAAATGTCAGACAGAACCATAAATAGTTCCATGGGTATATCAAATAATTCTTTTTAAGCCATTGATACAGCTTACTTCTTGTTGAAATATTGTCAATCACAGTAGTGGATGAGTCTGAATAAAAGTCATCAATGTCAATGAAATAGCCAGAAGCAGTCTCTGCAAACACGGGAGCCGGTGCATTATCTGTACTTTGGGCCACGTCACGTGGTGGCTCTTGGTAGACAGTGTCATTAGTCTGTGAGGTGTTTGTGTAAAAAACAGCCACATCTTGGACTGGAGTGGTCATTGAAGTGGTAACCGGAACTATCAAAAGCTCATTTTCCGCCCTCCCCATGATCGAGGAGGTATCTGGAACAGCATTGGACATTGTTGCATAGTCCGTAGTAGTGTTGTTCATCCTACTATGTAGATGTATGTCCTGTTGGGTAGTGAGAGGGGATCGGGAACCACCCAAGGGACCTCTTGGTCTACTGTGAAGGATTGGCCACATGGTGTAACTTGATGTCATCAATGGAGATAAATCTGTTTGTTCGAGAGCCAGACAGTGGTGGTAAGATGACAGTCCTGGAATCTTGAATTCCCAAGACTGGTACAGGTCCTCTGTATGATGGGTCGAATTCCTTCTTTACTGCGATCTTCTCACAAACTAGATCCCCAACTTTAGGAATCCAGCCAGTTGAAGTTTACGCTAAATCCCTTATTCCTAACGTGGCAGCACTGGTAGATGATTTATGATCACGAAATTGCTGAAGCTCCTGTAAGACAGTGAGACGTTCATTTATGTCAAATGGTGTTTCTGCTGCCACCATACCAGAGGCATCAAGATCTGGGACATACATAGAAATCCCAATCATAAGTAGTGCGTCCCCCCAAGGACCGTCTTGGCAGATTATTCAGTGCTCTCTGGATCCCAAATAGGTGATGTAACCAACTGCGGCCTGAACCTAATACTCGAGCTGTTAAGGACTGCTTTAGATCACGATTCTGCCTCTCCACGACCGAATTTCCCTCGGGATGGTATGGTGAGGAGTAATGGAGTTCCCCATGGTGTCCCTGAATGCCTTAGAGGCAAATGCAGGGCCCTGGTCCGAATGGAATGCTGCAACCGCATATGTACCGATAAAGATCAGCAAGTCTTTTATAACAGTCCGAGCGTCAGCCGACCGCTGTGGCCATACCCACAGGAATCTAGAACAAGAATCTACAGCAACTAGAATATATTTGTATGCACCATCAGGCTGTAGGGGACCACAATGGTCCAGGTACACACACTATAGTGGCCTGTTGGACACTGAGAGGGATGTCTGCGGTGGGCGTTTGATTTTAGAGCCCTTTATCTGCTGGCAAATGTCACAGCAAAGGACATATTTCTTTGTCCGTCTGCATAGACCAGGCACCAGAAGCGTTTCTGTAAAAGTGTTATCGTGGCTGATATACCAGCATGTGCAGAAGCGACAACCTCATGCACTGCTTTTACTAGATCTAATCTGTGGTCTGCGTTGGGGATCACTCGATCTCCAACCCCAGGAATTGTTGCATAGGCAATATTCTGTGCACTGATATGGTAAGTATAGTTTGTAGGGTATCCCTTTGGAAGGGGCTTGCCTGCAGCTGAAGCTTTCACGGCAGTCAGTATTTCATTATCCAATCTCGTTTGTGAATGAGTCACTGCAGCCACAGAAGCCGTAGCTACTGCTGCTTTGGCTGCTTCATCAGCCAATGTATTGCCAGTAACGTGTATTCCTACACATTGGTGGCCCAATCTATGTACTACATGGACACACAGTAGCTTATCTTTAAGATCAGCCACCCTCCCCCACAATATTTTGTGTTTAATGGTATTCCCTTTAGAATCTCTAAACCCGTTCAGCTTCCAATGATTGAGACAATCGTTGTATGCCTGAACGCAGTAGTATGAGTCGCAGACTATTAAAGTAAATCTTCCTGGCTCTGCGTGTTCTAGCGCTAGTATAAGAGCTTTAAATTCAGCCAACTGAGCTGTGCAGTCCCCTAGGGACGGCGTGTAGGTATTGTGAGGGTGGAAGACTCCATCTTCCATCACTCCGCTCACGGCTGCGCAAGCGGCTGAGTGTTGATGTTTAGTACCTACAGCTGGTTGTCCTGAACCATCAGTGTATATGACAGTGTGGTACCTGTCTAGTGGCAAGATATTTAGAGGAGTAGGGTACTCTTGTTCGTACTGGAGAAACTCTTGTGTCTGAAGATTTGAATAAAAAATGTAATCGACATCAGAGCGGTCAGAGACGTTGCCCATTGAATCCAACGTGGATGTAATGCTTTCGCGTTTGGAACGCTTGCTTTGGTGACAGCCTCTAAGGCCGGCACCAGAGAGACAACAATAATACGTTTCCCCTGGGCAAGTGGTCTCTCTTTTATGACGGCCATCTGAACTGCCGTCAGAATCTTTTCTGTAGGTGCAAAACGCTGTTCTGCATTAGAGTATAAATGTGATTTATATGCTATGGGTACTGTATCACCCTCGTTGAAGGTGACATAAGTAAATCCAATGGCACCAGCAATTATTCTGATGACCAAATTTGTTTTATTGTCACATGTGTAAGTGTTTAGCTTCTAGCATGTCCTGTTGCATTTACCTAATGATGTGTTTGTGTTCAATTGTCCAGTGTCGGCTAGAAAAAGTGGGCTGAACCAAGTCATAAAGTGGCTTGATACGTTGTGCATATTCTGGAATGTATGTTCTGCCAAAATTAAAGAAACCTAGTAATGACTGCAGTTTCTTAAGCGTGTTAGGAGGGTGCAGTTGAACACATTTCTCTAGAAAGTGCAAGGCCAGGCTCTTACCCTCGTTTGATAGCTTATATCCCAGGAACAATACACTGAGAAAGGCGATCTTGCTTTTCTTAAAATTGAATTTGTAACCGAGGTCTGCAAATCCCAAAATGATCCGATCGACCCTTGCAAGATCAGGTCGTCGTCTGTGAGATATATGTGATCCACATAGGATAACGCCTCGGAATCAATATCATGCAATATTGATGTTACACGGGCGGAAAATAGCCCCGGGCTGTTTTTATAGCCTTGAGGTAAACAACAAAAGCGTTTCTGAGAGCCAAATGAGAATGCACTCATGTCCCGACTTTCGTGTGCTAAGTTCTGGCCGAAAAAGCCATTAGATATGTCCAATGTTGTTTTATATTTTTTACGCACTATATTGTTTATTAGTGCTGTGCTGTGTGAAGTTTGTATAGCGTATGTACGTGTATGACTATTTAAATGTCTATAATCAATGACTATTCTGTATGAATGGTCCGGCTTTGCAACGGGGAATAATGGGTTATTCATTGCAGACGTACAGGGCTCAATTACTCCCTGATACTCAAGCTGGGTGAGGATCTCCCTCACAGGAGCTTTTGCTTCATGTTTGACAGGATATTGTGGCTGTGGTTGGGGTGTTGACCTAACCAGAATAACATGACAAGGAGACTCCTTGTCCCAACCTACATGATTGCGATATAACGCGGGTGCGTGCACTAAAGCCCATTCAGCAGCATAGGCTTCTTTTTCTGCTTCTGGAACAAGATCGGAGAAAGAAGGCAAAATGACATCTTCCCCATGTGGGAGCTTACGGACATGCTCAGGTGGCCAGTCTCTTTCGGCCAATAGGATATCACTAGTAAGTTCATCCCAAAATATCACACTAATGGTGCGCTCCACGTCTCGGGTGGGAGTACGCGGCAGTCCGCAGTTTCAACTGCGATAAAATCGCTAGTTGCTGTCACATCCAGGTGATCTTTAAGACTCTGGCGACATATCGTGACCTCTGCTGGCTGTCTAACTGAGCCACTGCCCACGTCTTGTTCCTCAACAGTGTTCTCAAGTATACTGGCATTTTTAGCTGTCAGTGCTGCCACCTTTTTCTTCTTAAACTGTGGCTTTTGCTGAGGAGTCTTTTCTTCTTTTTTAATGGTAGACTGTGGCGAGTCTTTCTTTTGTTTCACGTATTCAGGACGTCGGTCTGGACAGCCCCCTCTCTCGCTACATCTATCCGGTGCGTCCTGAAAGGAACGTGAATCAGTATATCTATCTGGAGCTTTAATATTCACCCTATTTCTGAGATTGTATCTCCTTTTGGAGTTCTCTGGGTGTGGTGAATCAACTCTCTTATTTCTCCTATCTTTGAAATCTTTTTGTTTGTCCCAGCGCTTCTTAGGGCCCTCTTGTGCCTGCTTTGTACCCTCCTTATGGGTGGTAACTTGTAACTCCAATTTCTTTGGCTTGGCTCCCAAACTATCCCGCCCTATACTAGTATAGGTATCGGAAATAATTTTCGGTAGCTGTCTCTCTTGTTCCTGGTGTGGAGTTTCCCGGAGACGCTGGCATATTGCCAGTGCTACCGCTTCCCCTTTAATATTACTGAGTATTATTGAGGAAACCGCATCAAAATTACGCATTAATTTCATCCCCAAATCCAAGGCTGGTGCAGCCCGTGCTCATTTTGTATTTATTTTAACACCTCCAGTAAATTGGCAAGTGTCGGGGTACCACGTGTGGTAGTATAAATGGCAGCGAAGACTGTACCCCATGTGGCGCAGTCATCCACCGATGGAACCATCCCAAAGGGCAAACACATAGTGAGCAGTCTATGTTTTTCCTGTGGTCCCGTATGGGGAAACACAGCTTCCATCTGATTCGTTTTCTGGGCAATCCAGAACTGTATTTTTTCTCGTTCTGTGGGTACTTTACCCATGATAGTATGCACTGTTTGTGGATTAATCCCAGAAGCCAATTGATAACCACCAGGTGCTGGCAGTGCTGGACACGCTGGTGTGGTGTTCAATGTTCGCATTACGAACTGAACTAATCGTCTATATGTCACTAATTCATTATATAAATCTCGCAGATCTGCTATTGTCATATTTTGTATGTCTGGGTGAGGCGTGTATGTGGCAAACATAGGCCACGTTGGTGCGTCATTACTTAAGGGACCTAGCCTCACTCTTTGTAGTACATGTGGTAGGGCGCCTTCAAACCAGTTCTGGTGCTCTTGGCATGTGAGTGATATTTCATGATACTGGTATGCTCGGTACCGTGGAGGTATGTTTGCAATTTCATATGTGTGGAATGTATGTGCTCTCTGGTCCACCTCTGGAAAGGTGACCCAACAATAAAATGTTTCTGTTTGGTATGCTTCATTAGTTTCTATTATAAGAGTAACATCCCCGCCTCATCTGTAAGGCCATGCGTTAATAAATGTTGTGTTAGTGCTTGTCTAGCATTTTCAGGAATGTCTACGGCATCTTACATTTTATTTAGCAAACGGAACACCAAAATGGGGAGACTAAGGCCCTCATTCTAACCCCGGCGGTCTCAGACCGCCGGGGCCAGGGTCGGCGGGAGCACCGCCGACAGACCGGCGGTGCCCCGCAGGGCATTCTGACCGCGGCGGTTTGGCCGCGGTCAGAAAGGGTAAACCGGCGGTCTCCCGCCGGTTTACCGCTGCCCTTAGAATCCCCCATGGCGGCGCAGCTTGCTGCGCCGCCATGGGGGATTCTGACACCCCCTACCGCCATCCTGTTCCTAGCGGTTCGCCCGCCAGGAACAGGATGGCGGTAGGGGGTGCCGCGGGGCCCCTGGGGGCCCCACAAAGTATTTCAGTGTCTGCCTAGCAGACACTGAAATACGCGACGGGTGCAACTGCACCCGTCGCACCTTCCCACTCCGCCAGCTCAATTCTGAGCCGGCATCTTAGTGGGAAGGTTGATTTGCCCTGGGCTGGCGGGCGGCCTTTTGGCGGCCGCCCGCCAGCCCAGGGCAAATCCCAAAATACGCTCAGCGGTCTTTCGACCGCGGAGCGGTATTTTGGTGGGGGAACTTCGGCGGGCGGCCTCCGCCGCCCGCCGAAGTTAGAATCACCCCCTAAGTCCTTTTATGAGTTCCAGGTCGAACAACCTACAGCTTAATCAGGTGTTACCTTTTCAGCTGAGGAGGAATTTCCCAAAGCCCACGGACGTCTCTGTATATTGGTACTTAGGGTACCTGTTTTCTGTGAGACAGTGATAGTCAGGGTATCCGTAAATTAGTGCCTAAACACCATCGTTGGTGGCACCATGTCATAGTTTGGACTCTTGCTCAGGTCAAGACTGCTGGTTAAAGGATGACAGTACTTTTGCTTGCAGACGACTATGCCCATCCTACAACAAATCGCAACTGTTGTCCCAACCTTACCGGCTCACTAGCAGCACCTCACCAGAAACACAATAGTAAAAGGTGATTTGTGACAGCCTTTACGCATGGACTCGAGAATAAGACATCTCAGGGAGTGTTGTGGTTAAAGAGAGATTACCCCTTTCTCACAGATATATCATGTCTCATACAAACACAGGCAATGACAAAGATGCAGTAAAGTTTCAATAGTTTTTATTTAACACAACTGCAGTGTGCTATATGTTGCATGGGCTGCAATGATTAGGATAATGAATAATGCAAGAAACAGAATTGTGAAGACGAGAGTCATTATTACAAAGACCCCCACCATCTTGCAATGCATGTAAAAGACATACGAGGTGTAATATGCCCTAATATCCTAATGTGATAGGCCTAACCTCCTACCTAAAGGAGAGCTGGGTTTTCTAAACCTAATCTGCCAATGCCATGTCCATGAGAGGAGCCCCCAATCCTCGTTACCTTGGAATGAGGTCCCTATCTCAGACTCCGCAGGGACACGAAGACTGGGTCAGCGTCAAGACGACTTGCAGCATCAGTATCAGCGATGGTGGCGATGCCTTCTGATCGGAATCCCTCTGATTATCTGTCTAAAGTGCGATGTATTTAAACAGATCTACCAGGACCCCAGACGTAGGTGTGTTCCCAAACAATCTATATAACAGACATGCTTGGGACGGCAATTATTATAAACAATCCCTCAAAAGTATATAGAGGGAAAATCCCTAAGTGTGAAAACCTACTGTTTGTTTGTCTTTGTTTCTTGATCTTGACACCTTAGCGCAGTGGCACTGATAATGCAAAGCATAACAAGCGGCCTATCAACAAGGCAGCCATCTTAGATGAATTAAATAATTAAATGGGCTAAGACAGAACAAGCTAAGTAGGTTAAAAGTCACTAGGTGACGTGGTCACGAGTCTGCAAGCCAAAGGCTAAGCTAACTCCTGTAATCCCATTAAAACAAACTAGGATTCACTACACTGTTGTCCAAGATTATACAGTGCTTGTTGTAAATTCCTGAGGCCAATTTTTTTTACAGCACAGTGTACAAACTGTCATAGATGCTCAAAACCTCGTATTTGAGCTGGAAACTGTGTCAGTCATGGTGAAGTTTAGCAACTGTGTATGCACCTGTCACTGTCATTGCTAGAGGGCAAACTGCTGGGCACTTTGCCCGCACTACCGTACCATGACCAGCATTTCAACAGTCATTAGACCAGTGCATATCAGTAAAGGGTTCAAATTCTATTCCTCCAAAGAACTATTTATATTAGTTCAATCAATGGAATAATTTTGAACTCACTGGTATAGGGCAGTGGTTCCCAACCTGTGGCCTGGGGACCCTTGGGGGTTCACAAAGCCTCCTCAGGGGGTCCGCAACTGCTTTGAAAATAAAATAATATTGACAGATTAATAAAGTGCATATAAATAAAATGGCTAAATGTACAATTGAAAATGTTAAAACATACAGTATATATAACAGAATTTGATACTGCAGACTAAAGATTAGACTAGTATCCTCAGATTGATTTGTGGGAGCAGTGCAGGTGCATCAAACAGACTATAGTATGGCTGATGTGTGGCTTCAATTACATTTAGAAAAGGTTCAACCTTCCTATTAAAATTATGTTTTAATTTTGTTTGCAAATCAAATAAAATGAGTTAGCATTTAAATATGTGCTTGATAAATGCTTGTTTCTGTATTGTTTTGTGGTTCAGAACATTGACAATGTTTAGTAGGTTGGGGTCCCTGGCTTCGGGCGGGGTCGTCCCTGGACTCCAACAATGATTTAGCTGGGGTTCTTGGGTTCCTGTAATGATATAGCAGCAGTCCACGGAAGTCAAAGGTGTGGAAACCAATGGTATAACTATACATTTTACCTTTTGCTATGTATTATTTTATTTTCATATTTTTCAAATTAAGAGAAATGCCATCATGAAAGGGTAAATGTATTGGCCAGTTGTCTTAATGCCTGAGATTTTACGATGTCTTGCTATTTTAACAATTCGTGATCGTTTGCTATTCCACATAAGTGGCGTTTTGATTCGTTAATTTGATTTGTAAAGGTTTTAAGTAATGTTATAAATGTTATGTTATGTTATGTTATAAAGATTTATATAGCGCCAAACTGCCAACGGCCTCGTAGCGCTTATATAGCCATAGTGCTGACATACTGCTCAAAAATTATTCAAAAGGTTTAAGTTTTAAATAGCCAGGTCTTCAGTTCTTTCCTGAACGACAACTCTTGAGAATTAACTCTCAACTTGAGAGGGAGATTATTCCAAAGTAAAGCACTTTGGTAAGCTACCGATCTTCCTCCCCATCTGGCTTTCCTTGTGGTTGGAACTTTAGCCAGATTAGCTGATGAGGATCTAAGAGATCTTGCTGGAGTGTAAGCCTGAATAAGAGTTTTCAACAATTCAGGTCCCTTATCGAATATAGATCTGTGAACGTGGCACAGGGCCTTGAACTGAATCCTTTCTGCTACCGGGAGCCAGTGTAAAGAAACAATTCCTGGCCGTATTGCGTGGTGTTTAGGGATGTCTAGTAGCAAACGAGCCGCTGCATTTTGTACTCTTTGCAGTCTCTGAATTACATATTTCGGGGAACCAATGAACAACGCATTTCCATAGTCAACCCGGGCACCAATCAGTGCCTGGACAACCAGTCTCCTCGCTGTGAAAGGTAAAATAGTTAAAACCTTCCTCAAGGTCCTTAGCAGAGCAAAGGCAGTTCCTGCTACTCTGTTTGCATGTTGGGCCATT
This sequence comes from Pleurodeles waltl, assembly GCF_031143425.1. Taxonomy (NCBI): domain Eukaryota; kingdom Metazoa; phylum Chordata; class Amphibia; order Caudata; family Salamandridae; genus Pleurodeles; species Pleurodeles waltl. The sequence goes on along the minus strand of NC_090448.1, from coordinate 1,091,576,624 downwards.
GAGAGAAGGGGATCCAGCCATACCCCAAGGCTTTTAATCAAACCTTTAGGAGGGGGAAGGGTCGATATTCCTCTCAATATGCTAGAATTAAGAGGAGGAATTTTATTTCCAAAAAACATAACCTCAGTTTTATCATCGTTAAGTTTTAGTTTACTATCAGTCATCCAGGTTGCAACTGCCTTCATACAAGGACCTAGGGCACTGCCCATATCCGGATGGGAGTTGGAAAAGGAGACTATCAGCTGCGTATCATCGGCATAAGAGACTAAGTTCAGTCCAAAGGGCTCAACTATGCCTGCCAATGGCCTCATGTAGATGTTAAAAAGTAATGGGCTCAAGGCCGAGCCCTGAGGAACACCACAGCTGCTAAAGGTGCTCCTAGAGATACATCCTCTGTCAAGTACCTGAAAAGACCTTCCATGTAAGAAGGAGCAAATCCAGTCTAACGCCAACCCAGCAATTCCACATCCTTGTATCCTTTCTATAAGGATTTTTAAATCAACTGTATCAAAGGCCGCATTTAGGTCAAGGAGGATAATCACGGTATCCATACCTAGGTCCATCCTCTTCCTTGCCTCTTCTGTTATAGCAATTAAGGCAGTTTCAGTGCCATGTTTAGGTCTGAAACCCATCTGGGTCGGATGTATAAAATTATATTCTTCCAGGAATGAGGATAACTGAGAGTGTACATGTTTCTCCGTCAGTTTGGCGATTAAGGGCAACAATGAGATAGGTCTATAGTTACTCAGTATCTTAGGATCCAAGCTGGTTTTCTTCAGGAGTGGCTTGACAATGGCTTGTTTCCAGTGATCAGGTACTATGCCATCACTCAGAGAATTATTAATAAGATTCTTTATTATTGGCCCTAATACTGAAATTCCCAAGGATAAGACCTGGGGGGGGCCGGGTCAAGTGGCGAACCCGATTTTATTGATCTCATTAGATTGCTAACTCCGTCCAGACTGATAGGAGTGAAATTTGTAAAAGTGATTACCTCCCCGGCCTCATGATTTATTCTCTTCTGTCCTATATAAGGGGTGTTAGGAAATGCAAGGTAAATATTCTGGATTTTTTCCAGGAAAAAGCTAGCCAACTCTTCTACATGTTGTTGGGGGAAATCCATGTTTTCTACTTCCTCTCTAGGATGGATGAGATCTTTTAGGGCATTGAAGATCTCTTTAGGTGAATTGGCAGCCACTTCGATTTTTTCTGCATAATAGATCGCTTGAGCTTTTTTGATTTCCAGGTGATAATCTCGGATCAAGTTTTTATAATCCATTTTCATAGCTTCATTTTTGGAGCAGCGCCATCTCCTTTCTAATTTCCTACATTGGGTGACTTCTTACGCCGGGAGCAATTAGACGAGGAAAGAGGTATAATCTCATCTAGGCTATTCTCTATCCATTTATTAACAGACTGCGAAAAAACTGTTATATTATTTGTATTTATACTCTGTGGTCTGTTCTTCTCCAGTGCAGAGACAAAATCTACGGATTTTAGCCTATGCCATTTCCTACGGCGGGGGGGTGCCCCCCTATGTGGGGTCTGGTAGTGCATAAGGTGTAATTCCATTTCTACAAGGAAATGGTCTGACCATACAAGCGGGGAAGATAGTAAAAATTTTAAATTAGGATTATTCGAGAAGGCCAGATCAAGTGTATGGCCCTTAACATGAGTGGGGCCCTGAATGAGTTGGTTTAGATCACAAGCATTCATCTCTGCTATCAACATCTTAGAAGATGCAGTATCTGTGTTTTCTATATGGAGGTTGAAGTCACCCAGCACTAAAAAATTAGATTTAGTGTGTGTTATTTGCGAAATGTGTTCTGCTAGTGACATTATAAAATCTCCCATGGGACCAGGAGGACGGTAAATCAGTACCCCCGAGAGTGTATAATGTGGGTTTACATTGATCGTAAACGACATGCTTTTGCAGCCTTTAATTAGGGTAGGGGTGCAATCGATCTTACATGTGTCTCTGAGAATGACTGCAATGCCTCCCCCTCTGCTAGGTCTATCCACTCTGCTAATCTTATAGCCTGAGGGGAGGGCCATGACAATATCTGGTGCAGAGCTTTCATTCAGCCATGTTTCTGTTAGAAACAAGGCCAGAGGTTCAATTTGTTCTATTAGGAGATGAATGTCCCTAGCATGGGCTCCTAATGAACGACAATTAACTAAACATATGGGAAATGTGACATAATTCTTTGCTTGTCGGTGGTTTGTGGAAGCTTTATGTGACCAGTCACACCTAGGGCATCTAAAATTAACCTTATCTGGATCTAGACTGTTATAGCATAGGCCGGAGGGGTTTTTATTAAGGAGAAGTAGTTCCTCACTTGAATATGTAATACCTCTCCCTCCGGCTAGGTCTCGGGCATAATTTCTAGGCTCTTGGCTCGTTCTGGCGCGGACGGGCGCAGACGGGCTTGCCTTTGGCGCGCCCGCTGCGCGCGTCGCGCTCCTGTTGTGGCTAAAATAGCCCTCCAGCATTAAAAGCTGGAGCGCTAACCCCCCAAAATGGCGGCCGAAAAACTGAACGAACTGCTAGTAAAAACGAGCTTCTCTCTCCTAAGACACACCAGTGCAAAGTGTAGTTTAAAAATCACAGATTCAGATTCACTTGTTAACAAATTAAAAACTTCACCTATATATTTGAATTACATTAAAACAGTATTTCGACGTGTTTTTAAAAAGAGGGAGAGGCACAGGGGACCTCTGCCTACCTTCAGGTACATACAATAAACTCATTCATTCATACTTCATTCTTTGACCTGTAGTATGTTCCAGCCTCATAATACAGGCAAAAACATTGTGAGTCGTCAGCCAGCTTTCAGCGCACGTATAGGGTTGTTCTATGAAGCAGTCTTTCTTCTTATCCCTGGCTATGGTTTTGTTGTCCTTTTTCATATTCTAGGATAACCGTCACTCGATCTAGCATTCTGATTGGCGGTCCTTCTTTTATGTCAACGGAGCTTGTTTTGACGTTTCATTCTATCGACCTTCTTCTGTTTTCATGACGTGCACTCTTGCTGCTAGTGGATGTTGTGAAAGCTGGGTTCCTCCGTGAAGGCTGCTGGCTTGGTTTGGGAGGGCGGAGACGACGAAGGAGGAAGAGGCGACAGCTGACATCGAAGGGTAGTTAGCGCTCCCTGGTCCATCATGCATGACGCCTTCGATCCGGTGCCCATTCTAGAGAAACTGCCGCTGCAGATAGAATGTATGGCAGCTTGGGGTAAGTTAAACGGAGCTCGTGGTAAAAGAGTACGAGGGGCTTGTGGAGTAGCTTGTAAAGGAATTGTGTGTGTGTATGGGGGGGGGGGGCAGTAACAGTTGGAAGGGAAGAACAGTCAGGGCACAGGGGAGACCACCTAGGGGGAATACAGGATGTGGTGACATAGAGGGTCTACGGTTTATTAAAGCCTTTGGGAGATTCAAGGGGTCGAGGAGCATTGGGAAGTTATGTTCGTAAAGAGCATCCGCAGGTAAGTGAGGATAACCATATCCTCCATGTCATCGCGAACACTGTCTCCCGCCTTAGTTTTGCCTGACAACCTAAGGCACCAGTTGTACTGAAACATATTGTACGAATTAAAATACATTTACTATACATGTTCACATTACATTTATTGTCACTGCAGCACGGAAAAAAGTTCATAGTAAAAAATGAGAGGCACGGGATAGGCTCAAGTTCCACACAACTAGCACCCGATACTTCTTTACAGACTAAACAAGCTTTGATAAATCCAATCGAGCTGAAGTTAGTGCACTAGCAAATTCAAGCAACATTTCTGTATGCCTGTCTGGTAAAACACGTTGTTGCCCATTTTTTACAATATAACTCTTCGTGTCTATAGGGTGTGTGCAGTACAGCAACTCATAGGAATCCAGTGGCCTTTTTGTGAGGTACATCAGCACTTATCAGTAGTACGTACGTTCCTCTACTACTGAAGCAGGTTCCAGTTCTTTTAAATCACAGGGTATTTTCACCTGCCAGCGTTCGTCTGGCCTTTGTAATTTGATTTTCATTTAGAGGATCAGCTCCTTTCTGGGAGCACTCCGATAATATCAGTCACGCCTATGAGCTACTTGTTGCTAATCACAGGGTTGAGTCTTGCCTCCATTGTGTATGGTTGCATGCCGAGATACCATGATCGAACTACTTCAGACAAATGTGTTGTGGCGTGGGTCACATGGTGTCTTGTGTGTGTAAAGTTTCTTGTCGTTCTGTGTTCCTTCCTCTTTCAGCATGGAATCAGTGAGCCTGTTAGGTTTCCATAGGGTGTAGTTGCGTTCCAGTGATATCATTTTGGAGAACTGACTTGGGTTCAGTACTGGCAAAAAAGTTTAAAATAGATTTTTTTTTTTGTAACTAGAAGTTCCTAAAGCAACAAGTAGGAAGCCAAAGAGAACAAGCATTTGCAGTGCAATCGGTCTCACATTTGCGAGGGTTAGAGCAATTGGCATTTTACATTACAATGTCTTTTATCTATGTGTTTTGGTTTGGAGCAGAATTATGTGGATTGAATTGGAATTGTTAGTTGTGGAATTATGTGGTGTGTAGTGTATTTGTGTCATGGAATTATGTGACATGTGAATACGTATGGGTGGGAGCTGCACAGAATAGATAGAGAGGGATAGGTAGTTTGTGCGTGAAGTGGTAACTAAACCCCAGACAGAGAAGCAGAAAGAGTGTGTGAGAAAGAAGGAGAGAGCAGGTCACAGACGGATAAAGAGGAGACCTTAAGGAAAGGAGGAGAGCATGGGTTTGAAGAAATTGTGTTTGAAGACCTGAAGTGACCTAATATGAGAGTGGTGGGAAGAGTGCATGTGAGAGAGTTGTGAGGCAATACAAGTGGGGGGGCAAGAAGATGACTTCTATTCAGCTCGAGATGGTACAGGAAGGTAGCATGTGTGAGCAGGCAGTATAGACAGGAGACAGGGAATGTAAGGGAGGGATGAGATGGGGTTCTGGATTTGCGAGATAAGAAGGAAAGTGGCAGTGTGAGGTAGAGGTGACAGGAGCAGGGTGCATGGGGGAAGATGATAGTGTTGGGGAAGTGCGAATTAGAGATGTGTTGCTTTGGAATTGTTTGTTGTGGAATTGCGTGGTGTGGTGTCTATAGGTAATTCGTGTTTGTCTAGAAAGTGAATAGGAGTGAAAAGAGAGCAGCAGCCAAATTAATGCAGGTTGTGAGGACAATGCTTGATATGTGGCTTTATTGGTTAGCAGCTCTCGAGTGTTTTTGGGAGAAAAACGTAAGCCTTCTCTACCTTCAAGTGAGTTTAATGTAGTTGTTAAAACTGCAGATTTAACCAAACTGGGTTAACTGGAACTTTACATTTGGTGTCATGCTCATTTAAAGTCTTTTACTTAGCATGGCAAACATCTAGTTTTTTTTTTTTATCGTTTCTGTGTCTACCCAGAGTTAACTGCCCCTCCCCCAATTTCTTGTAACAAAATTGTACTCTCTTCAAATGCCAATTGCTTTCTGCTTTTGCGCTTTGAACGCAACGCAGTCCTAATTTTTTTTTTGCCAATAACCTGATGCATTCTAGGATTTGTACTTTCATGGTTAATATTGTAAACATTGGCTGGAACCCCCAGCATACTGAGTGCTGTTAGTTAGAAAGCGAACACTGGCTTGAGGCGTCACAAGACATGGTGCCGCTTGGTAGCTAATGATATGGAGCCGTCCGTAAATCCTAAACAAAAGATATTTCAATCTGCATTTTTGAGTGAGGTGTTTACGACTAAGGGGGTCATTCTGACCCTGGCGGCCGGTGACCGCCAGGGTCACCGACCACGGGAGCACCGCCAACAGGCTGGCGGTGCTCCCGAGGGCATTCTGACCGCGGCGGTTCAGCCGCGGCCAGAAAGGGTAAACCAGCGGTCTCCCGCCGGTTTACCACTGCCCTTGTGAATCCTCCATGGCTGCGGAGCGCGCTCTGCAGCCATGGGGATTCTGACACCCCCTACCGCCATCCTGTTCCTGGCGGGTCTCCTGCCAGGAACAGGATGGCGGTAGGGGGTGCCGCGGGGCCCCTGGGGGCCCCTGCAGTGCCCATGCCCATGGCATGGGCACTGCAGGGGCCCCCGTAAGAGGGCCCCGCAAAGTATTTCAGTGTCTGCTAAGCAGACACTGAAATACGCGACGGGTGCAACTGCACCCGTCGCACCCCTGCAACTACGCCGGCTCAATTCTGAGCCGGCGTCCTCGTTGCAGGGGCATTTCCTCTGGGCCGGCGGGCGCTCTTTTGGAGAGCGCCCGCCGGCCCAGAGGAAATGTCTGAATGGCCGCCGCGGTCTTGTGACCGCGGTGCGGTCATTCAGCGGCGGTACCTTGGCGGACGGCCTCCGCCGTCCGCCAAGGTCAAAATGACCCCCTAAGTTCCCCTAAAGTCTCTTACTGTGTGTGTGAATAACTACTTTCTTTTTAAATTGCGCATTTTAACCAAAGCACTCGAGTTTCCCAGATCTATTTGTAAGTAGCTCAAACAGTACCATTTCTTCTTTGTTATCTGGGTCTTGTAGTAATCCTTACCCATTATAAAATCAGGATAACAATTCCCAAAATACATATTTTGCATCCTTACAAGCTTCGGAATACCAACATGTTAGCACGTGCTTCATTCTCATTTCTACTGACCTAGATACAGGACGGCAGGGATAAACCCCCAGCGAATAACAAACTGGCGCACTTGAAGACTTGCTTCAGAGGCTGCATGGTTTCTTTGCCCATCTACGCCATTGTTCTGCCTTTAGATCAGATGGCAGTAAAAGTCTTAAAGAGCGAAGGAAGAGCCAGGGGCACTGGAAAAGGAAGCAGAACGCTTCTTTGCAGCAACTGTCAAAATAGATTTCTGCAAAACTAAAGCTCTGGGGAGGAGCTTCCAAGAGGTTGATCAGCAGACGGCTGCACAACCACATAAGTCCTGACAAAGAATACATAAGATTATGGCACTTGAGACTTGCTGGAATACTCACTTAAGCACATAACAAAAATCCACTTAAACAAAGTTTGTAAATTAATTTTCATAAAAAAGGAGCATTAAAAATGGTCTAGAAAGATACTTAAATAGATTAATTAACCAGAAAAGTCTCCAAAAGCCAAGGAATCTCACAATATTTTTGGATAACTGCAAATTTCCCTTTGCTCTATTATGAGGTGTTGCTTTTTAATGGCCGAAAGATTGCACATTCATATCCATAGACTATGCAGACACCAGAGGAGTTGAAGCAAGATCCTTCTTTTATTTCTTCAAATGGGCAAGCTATAACAATATTTCTTACAGCTGGCTACATCTTTGATCCACAGAGGCATACTACTTAAAACGTTAAGACATGGGTGCCATGAAGCGCAGCATCCATGAAGTGGGCGCCCTGCTGGTACAAGCCAAGGCAAACAACAAAAATACATGCCTTGGCAAAGAGAGCAGGGGCATTGGGAGGGGGTAGAAGAAATAGTACCTGTATCACAGAGGACGGGCACTAATCAAGAGGAATTAATCTGTACTTGGACGATGCTCCTCAGCTAAGAACGGAAGTGACGTATTGGCTGCATGAACCAGTTAGGAGGCAGCAAAGAAGAGCGACACTGGAGTCAACCTATGGTAAGCAGCAGGCGGGATCAAAGTCCTTTTACTGAAACAGCAGGTCTTTCAGACAGCGCATGCATGCTGCCTAGGCTTGACATAAAAATGAGTTGTATGCCACACCAGTACCTGGTCTCTCTAAATGTCTGAAAATTCAAACAAGAATTTCAATGCAAAGGGTCTTGCATTTGCTCGAGTTAGAGCTACTAGCGTTGTAGAGTCCTAACTGGACTTTTCTTGCCACATAAATTTTAAATGAAAAGTAAAACAGTTGACATAAGTGAGCTGATTCAAAGCACCATGGCCACCATGAGCGCGAAGGAGAGACACAAAAAGAAAAAAAAGTTTGCTTGCAGTCAAACATCTCTGTAATCATGCAACTATCCATGTGATGGGCAGTCTGCAAGGTGGTACAAAAAAGCACCCCAAAGAGGGACAAACGTAAAGCATTTGCCAATGATGATAAAAGATATTTGAAAGGCAAGCCCACAAACTAGTGAAAGTGTTGGGAGTGCAGTGGGCGTGGTTAACAGCACACAATACTTACAACAGGTCAAAGCACTTGTGTGCTCGACCTAAAAAAGGAGCCAAGTTAGTGTTTGAAATGGAAGAATAGAAGTGTAGATACCGGAGTATCTGCTTGTTTCTGAGAACTGGGAGTACTCTCTGTTTGAAAGTATTGCACTTCTGCTAAAAAGTGCAAGTCTCCTTCACAAAATGAAGAAGTGTGGGTACTCCATACCTGACAGTACCGTCCCACCTAAAGCACTGGTCGCAACGCAGTGGCATGGGTTGTGGCCGTCATCCAAGGTGTCTATTGGATGAGTGTTGCTGCCCTCCTCCACGTCTGCCACAGGCGATTGATGGTATGCTCCTAGACAGCAACCTGGTTAGTGTGTCAGGAGCTCTTCTTCTTTTTTTTTTTTTTTTTTTTTTATTTTTTTTTTTTTTTTTTTTTTTAGAAAGGAATATTTTGTATTGTGCTGGCTATTAGGGGTCAACTGAGTACAGTGCAATGCTTTATCTAAGGCCAGGAGAGTCAAGTCTTACAGGATTTTATAGACGTCCTACTAGAAGAGTCCAGTTGTCTGCCAATGTAGGGTAATCTTGTGTTTTTTGAAAAACACTGCTGTTATATGTGCTCGCTAAAAGAGACTTGCGTTTCTGCCGTTCTCATTGGGAATACATGTAATTGCTGTCAGCTGCGACAGGGCAAATGTTTTTTTATTCTGGTTTGAAATGCGTGACCATTCAACTTCGGGGAGAGGTAGTGTATTGCTAAACACTTCAACAGCTATGTTACTTGAGTAGTGTCCACTATTGATATGTCTTATTGCAGGCGGTTCTGTATTTGGGACTCTTATCTAATGGTAGATTTGAAGCAGAATTTAGATTGGATTTTCGCTTCTTGAATACAAATGATCACTAGAGTCCTAGTTGTAATACTTCCGCACCTTACCAAAATGGCCAGCAAAGTGCATTTTCTGGGCAATTCCTTTAATGGTCCAAAAGAAACAATCATCTTAGAGCCTACCTTCACCCTAGTAAATTAGAAAATATAATGTACATCAGTGTTGAAGGAGCGGGTAAACTTAATTCATTCTGGCTGTACTAGCCTTGGTTTGATTGTATTTTCTTAGTCAGACTAGTATACGTCTAGGTGAAAATTCCAGTACTAGAAACGGTGTCCATTATGACCTGGAGTGAGGTGCCCACCGTGAATCGTGTGCAAATGGAAACGGATACATTAGACATAATTTAGTGGGGGGGGGCAAAGATTATACATAGCGATGGGGGCTAGAAGTGAGTAAAGTCATAGGGAGCGGAGGGAAAAAATAAAATGGCTATGTGGCACATGGAGACCGTCATTAGGGAAGGGTTAGTTAATGGTGCAGGGTTTATCAGCCCTGTGGTTAGGGTACAATATCGGTTAGGAAAGCGTAGCGTTTGAAAGCTTGCATGTGTGTATACACACAGACACCTACGTATTTGACAACAGATGTGACAGCTGGCGCATATGTGGCTTTGCTCCTGAATCTCGTGATGTGACCAACTTGAGTCACTTAACGATAGGTGCAACAGACATTGATGGAACATGGACCCTGAATAAGGACATTGGCCAATTTGAGACGGGCCTCCTCAAAGAATATAACTGTCCTCCCATTTTCCAAAACAGGAAAGAAACAAACAGGGACATCAACCTATAACATCGGCAATACTAGCGCACAACATTTTTGCACACAAAAGCAGCAAAAAACAGATAAAACCACGTGCTTCTATTAATCACTTCACCAATGTGCACAATAATAGAGGATGCTCTGCAGCAAATAATGACACACGTTCATTAGTACAGTGCACAGACAGAATTTCCATTTCAGAAAAGGACCAACCTGAAATAGTCCTTATTACTATCCAGAGTACACAGCACTGCCTAAATGCAAGTCAGGACACCATCTGATGCAAATTGCGATTGGTGGTGCATGGAACCAGACCACACTCAGTGACGCATGACTTGAACATGCAAATCTACCACAGTGGGACTTGACTTGAAGACTTTAACAGCTTCACAACAGTCCACACTGAGTGGCACACGATGTGAACACCAGGACACATTAAAAAGGATACCTCATACAGTTGCACATAAAAATGTACAATGAGAACCTCACATGCAAACCATTTTTGTCCTGCGTCTTTAAAGTTGGAGACAGACAGGCTAGTATGTCATAAACTTGATATACAGTAGCTTATGCCAAAAATACCACTTGGAGCAGGCCAAGAGTTTGATCACAAAATTGGAGTAAAACATCTCTTCAAATTCGGATTGTGCAACAGTAAACACATTTTTGCTCGGCACTTGAGAGTGTGACAAATTACACTTCCAAAACAGTTGTTTCCTGTACATCCTCATACCTACCAACACAAAATATATGCAAGGCTACCTATACAGTAGGTCTATTAAAAATAACCATATGTCCATCAATTATATTCAGTATGCATGTTTTTCATACTCGCAACATGTTTGCTGTACCATAGTTTTCCTTTTTTTTTCCTTATTGACAGATGCACAGTCAAAATCGGATCAATGCACGCTAAAAGAAGGGCACAATTCACAAATCTTTACTATTAATTACCTTTTTGATACCACTCTTGCTAATTCTGTTCCTAGGGAGGACATTCTCCAAAGGTCAGGAGACCCTTTTGTATCACGATGCCATGGATCACAAAAGAGACAAAATTACAAAGTTGTCTTTAAACTAATTGCACAACCTTTATCACCAAAGGACTGGGTTCAAAGGTTTGGGATCAGGGTTTGCCACAGAACTCGTAGTCATTCAGTTATGAAGTCCAGTCTTCATGTACTGAACATGGCATCTACCAGCAGCGTACAGCTTGCATTAACAGATAAGCAGCGCACACACAGAACACCACAGCCAAAATATACCACATGCAATATGAATGATGACAAATGAGCAACACACAACAGAATAAGATGTATGTAGGTACCAGGTCATACACAACGAGTGGCAAGTTAGTGTTTGACATTGTTTCAAAATGCAGACTCTTATGTTACATATGTTACGCCTGATAACACCACTCATCAATGATCAAAAATAGACCGTTCCCCATGTGCCTTTGGACCATAAGTGGCGCAACAAACATAGGGCCTGATTACGACCCTGGCGGTAAAAACCACCAGGGCCGTGGTCCGCGGGAGCACCGCCAACAGGCTGGCGGTGCTCCTTTGGGCATTCTGACCGCGGCGGTACAGCCGCGGCCAGAAACGGAAAGTCGGCGGTGTACCGCCGGCTTTCCGCTGCCCAGGGGAATCCTCCATGGCGGCGCAGCTTGCTGCGCCGCCATGGGGATTCCGACCCCCATACCGCCATCCTGTTCCTGGCGGTTTCGGCCGCCAGGAACAGGATGGCGGTATGGGGTGTCGTGGGGCCCCCGTAAGAGGGCCCCACTTAGAATTGCAGTGTCTGCTTAGCAGACACTGAAATTCGCGACGGGTGCTACAGCACCCGTCGCACCCCTTCCACTCCGCCGGCTCCATTCGGAGCCGGCTTCCTCGTGGAAGGGTGTTTCCCGCTGGGCTGGCGGGCGGCCTTTTGGTGGTCGCCCGCCAGCCCAGTGGGAAACCCAGAATGACCACCGCGGTCTTTTGACTGCGGTACGGTCTTCTGGCGGTTCCCGCTTGGCGGGCGGCTCCCGCCGCCCGCCAAGCTTGGAATCGCCCCCATAATGCCTTAGTACATTCTCTTAGTTATATATTTTTGTACAGTATTTATGTGAACCAAACCACACTTTTCCTCAGCTTTTCCTTTGCTGTCTTGGGGTTGTACACTGGGCCCCAGCCCTGCAGAATGTACATCTAATGTTCGATTGCACATTGGGGGATAGGAGATGCTGCACTGTCCCAGGACTATATACCATTCGGACACTCCTGCTGCTCCCTTTCCTTTGTCAGGAGCCTTATGGCACTCCTGATTGTAGCCCCAGTTCATTCTATTTCTTCTCACCTATTGTTTACAGACTTCCCTGGAACCACTACTCATGCTTTCTATTTGCATTGTTTCCGGGCATGCCTGAAGTTTTAAAGCACTGCAATTATGTCATCCATTATTTTCCACCTGCTGCAGCGTTTGCCTCCAATTTGTCTCATCTCAAATTCAGTGTTTAAAAGTTTGCAGACTACGGATGCAATGTTCGCTCGATGTGACTCTTAATTTTCTTGTGCAATGCCCGTCAGGTGCATGGAAGACTTCACTGTTCAGTTTTCTAATCCAGCTGCCTCTACCATTTGTAATTCTCATTCACAACGATGGCAATGTGCACTGCATGGTAAATGGACATGTACCCTGCCTCTGAGTGACACAACTTGCATGTGAAACTGGTACCTTTATGTTTTTTTTGTTCCAGCTAACATGCTAATCTAATATGCATGATGATGCTTAGGCCTGCCCATGATTATTCTGAGGTCCAGAGCCTATCTCACCGGCAGAACCCAGAGAGTCCACCTCCCCCTATTCTGCTCAGAGGCCACACAAATCATCTGCGGCGTACTCCAGGGTTCGTCCCTCTGCCTGACCCTCTTCAACGTCTACATGGCCCGCTCGCTAACAACGCCCGATCCCACAACTTCAACATCATCTCATACGCCGACGACACCCAGCTGATCCTCTCCCTCACCAAGGACTCCGCCAAGGTCAACCTGCATGAAGGAATGAAGGCCATTGCCGAATGGATGAAGAGCAGCTGCCTCAAACTCTAATTCCGACAAGAGGGAAGTCCTCATCTTCGGCTCCATCCCCTCCGCATGGGATGACTCCTGGTGGCCTGCCACTCAAGGAGCCGCTCCAACTCCCACCAACCATGCACACAACCTAGGATTCATCTTGGACTCCTCATCATCCATGACCCAGCGAGTCAACGTCCTTTTCTCCTCCTGCTTTAACACCCTCAGCATGCTCCGAAAGATCTACAAATGGATGCCCACCAAAACCAGAAGAACAGTCACCCAAGCCCTCGTAAGCTCAAACTGGACTACGGCAATGCTCTCTACACAGGAACCACGGGCAAACTCCAGAAGAGGCTGCAACGCATCCAGAACGCCTCTGCAAGCCCAGCCACTGCCACATCACACCACCTGAGAAACCTGCACTGGCTCCCATTCAACAAGAGAATCACCTTCAAACTCCTCACCCATGCTCACAAAGCACTGCACAACACCAGACCAGAATACCTCAACAGATGGCTTTCCTTCTACACCCTGACTCTGCATCTCCGCTCCGCCGCCCTCGCAACCGTCCCACGTGTCTGAAGAACTACAACCAGTGGTAGATTATTCTCGCACCTCGCTGCCAAAACATGGAACTCTCTTCCCACCCACCTGCGTCAGACCAAAGACCTCCTTACCTTCAGGAAACTTCTCAAAACCTGGCAGTTCGAGCAGTAGCAGCATGTCCCCTCACAGTCCTCCTCCCCCTCCCGCTTCCACAGTGCCTTGAGACCCTCACAGGTGAGTAGTGCCCTTTACAAGTTCCTGATTGATTGTACTGTGACTCAGAGGAGCGCACCAAGTGTGCTGTCTAATTAGGGCCTGCTGCCCATGTTCTGGATTTTTGACATAAAGTGTTGGTGGTGGCAGCATACCGTTTTGTGTGGCTGAAAGTACTAAACTGATCTTTTTCCTGGTTCAGATGGGGTACAGTGACTACCAGCCCCACTTCGTGTAGTTTCATTTATGACTGACACCCAGATAGATCCTTCTGCTGACATCGAATGTGCCTTTGTTTGGTATGCATGGTAGCAAGACTCCTTGTTGTGGTGGTAATATGATTCCTGGAACCAGATGATCAGATTTGGATTGCCCCTGGTTAGACATGGTGCATGAATGAGGCTGAAGTACAGCTTCCACAGAAAGTGGGAGTGTTTTGCTTGTATTGCTGAAGGTGAACAGAGGAACCTCAGACACTGAAGTGTGATGGGAGGATAGAGACAAGGCTACCTTTTTGCTGGGGAGTGCTAATTTGTCCTTCTTGTGCACTGTCCTTTTTGCTTTTCCTTGTGATCATGATTTGGATATCGTGCTTGCAGCCAGCCTCTTTTCTAGGTGCATTTTAGAAAGGCCGTGTCTGAGAAAACAAACAACCCCAAACCGGTTCCTGAACGTTTGGCAGTGGATTAATAACCGTTTCTGGAAAACCATTGTTCAGGTTGGACCCAAACCATCCCACTTTGGACCAGTTTCAAGTTCTTCTTGACCAAGGAAGGGGAGTGCAATTAACAGTAACTGAAGAGCTATTGTGATCCAGGTCTTGTGTTTGCCTGACAGCCAGTTTCCCAGAGGTCAGAGACCTCACCTGAAGTCTGTGCAGCTTATAGGATAGCAGTGGGTCTTTCTAGTGCCTTATAGCGAGCCTGCCTGCTCAGAGAGGGAACAACTGTGTCTGACCCTCCAAGAAGAGAAGCTGTCCAGGATGAAAAGCCCAGCCATGTTCCCAGCACCCAGAAGAGTGGGCTTGTTAACAGGAGCTCAGTTGACTCTGACCTGAGCTGTGACTAAGTCATCAGTCCCCCTTGCATAGTTCATGTAGCAAAATGCATGAAGTATCAACAACCATCCCCTCCATGGCCCAAGGGACTGCATGTTGTCTGGCATCACAACAATGTGACTAGAAGAGCCTGGTTTGCCCTCTGCCTTCACACCACCATAGCAAAGACCCTTCCACTGATCTAGAGGCCTCAGCTGCCAAAGATGAGTGACTATGCCAAGGCCTGACATATTGTTTTTTACCTAGTGGAAAGATAGAGAGCTGGGGCCGCACCCTGCAGTCCCTTGACTGCTGCTGGATGAAGTGCTGACTGTAAAGACTGCATGACCATCCCTTTGTCTTGAGTAAATCTGCATTTTAGAGGGATAAATGATTGATACCGTAAGTGTTTTTATTCAAGCTATGATGCAAACTGACTTATGGATTACTGAACATAGTATTTGCTCACACACCCTGATAGTGAGCTTATACTTGTACCTGATGCCTGCCTGCCTGTTATTGTTTAATTGCTGTTAAAACACTGTAAGGGTGCTGGAACCTTTGCAACTGTTATAACACCGTAGTTGGTGTAGGAACTGTGGACATTGGCAAGAGCCCCATAGTTGTATTTAGTTTATCCTTGTACCTGAACTCTAAGTTACTGGGTGTAGTAACTTGATTTACTGCAATATTAAAATACTTATCTTTTTATTAAGACAAGCATTGAGTTGGACAGCAAGTTATTTTGCAGGTTATTTAAGTACTTTCTGAATCTATACATGCACCATACCCCCCGAGAAGACTTTGACTGCTCATCTTCTCTGCCCTGAGAGGCAAGTGCAGAAGTGAAGTGGTGTATGTAGCCAAGTTTGCAGAGCCATTAGTAGGACAGACCTTCCGGCACCACAGGAAAGACAACCCCAAACACCATGGTTGAGATCCAGTATCCCTTATATACTCTGTGGCACCTCAGAAAAGCCGAGCCAAAACCTAGTCCATCACGTGTTCCATGAGCAGGAGAAGTGACATCATGACATAGTCATAGGTCATGACTGACCACAATGAGACTCACATTTCCCAGCATACTGGAGGTGAGACATTAGTAAAAAGATAGAGATCATGTTTGTAACAGAGGTACTTCAAGCGCATTGTGTAAGGTGTGAGTAACGATAAAGAAGGATAGGGCCCTTGATGAAGGGGAAGCTGGGCACAACTGCTGGTTATATGAGTAACATGGCAAGAGAGGCTACATTCTAGCGTATGAAGCCTTTTGTAAGAGTAAAGGTAAGGGAGACGGAGCAACCCCTGAAATGGCATAGAACACTTAGGTCAGTAGTGCTTGGGAAGCATTGTCTAAGATAGGTCAGTTGTAAGGACACAGAGGTGTTTGGGCTAAGTCAGAAGTAACCTCTGAACAATACCGCAAAGCACCTGAGATCATGGAGAAGTTCTTTGACCATGTATGTGGTCATTCTCTTTAGTTATGTTGGGATGTAGCGTTTTTTTTTCTTTATTATTATTTGCTATTTTTAGGGTCGTGCGCGTAAGTGCTCCTGCCCCGTTCTAATCTCTGTGGACTTTTAACCACGCCCATGCCACTTTTGTTGGTTTGCGGGCTTGCCTTTTTAAAATTCACTTGATTTTATTAGTAAATGGCATGCATATGTCATGCCTTTTCCAGTTTTTAGCCCTCCTTAAGCGCACGGGCCAACTACTGAAAACATACAAGGCTCCATGTTTTCCTTATGATTTCTATACTACTTTTTATTTTTATTTCATACACCTTGCGATCTCGCTGGGCAGTAATCGAGCTCTTTTAAGTCTACCAGTTTGATTCAATTATTTATCCCAGCGCTCCATTGCAAATTCAAGGTTTTACACAGCGTGATTGTGCTTGTTTAAAAAAAAAAAAAAATTCTTATGCAGTTACTTACATTGTGTCTGCAGATCCAATAGGAGATAGGGCTCAGACCATGTGCACTGTTAATATTTTTAGATGTGTAAATTGTTTAGTCTGATAAGTCATTCATTCATTTTTAAGTAAACCTGTCGGTGCCCAGGGAGGTGAAGTGACTTTTTACGATGTTATGAGGGGGGGGGGGGGTGTATGTGTGTGTGTCTGTCTGTCTGTCTGTCTGTCTGTCTGTCTGTCTGTCTGTCTCTCTCTCTCTCTTAGGACAGACCTCACCCTTAAACCTGTCAGCCAGGGCCTTGCTCATGACACTCCTCTGACAGTGGAGAGGCGTTAAAGTATATGCAGACCCTCTTTCTCCCGCAGGCCGTACAGTTCTTTTTGTTTTTCAGACTTGTGAATGTTCATTCGTCGCACGTTTTACTGATAGGGCATGTTGTTTATCGACAGTATTGGAAATGTATGTGAGGATTTCCCGCAGTTAAACTATCAAACTTTAGTGGTACACTTTGCACTCTGTTTTATATGCAAATCGATATAGTATCGGGAATGTTAGACAGAAGAATAGTATTGATTGCCAAGCACTATAATCAATAGTTTTTTCAGTAATTTTAGCTGTAAACTTAAGAGAACTGGTGGATATAAAAAAATTAATTACATCTTTTTCGATTTTAATTATTACAAATTGCACTAATTATTTACTGAGTAACACTTCAGTAAACCTGTTCAAGCTTTAATGAATCATATATTCAAGCAGGTATTTTGGGGGCACTGCATGTCAGCTGAGCTCAAGATTTCTAATCTTTTCCTGACCGGCAACTTTGCTAATATCTTTACAGGGCAAACCCACAAAAATGTAAATGTGAGTGTCTCATCATAAAGGGTCACTTTTCATGCCCAGTATTCAAGTGAAAGAGGGGACCTACGAGTGATACAAAACTTTCCACACATCTTTAAATTTAGTTGTTACATGTAGGCTTTGCGACAGTAACGTACCAAATATAAACAAATCAACTGACCGTTCTTTAACGGTTGGTTTTTAGTTTTAAATACTACTGTTGTCATTGGGAGCATGTTAGCCAAGTGGTTATTGAACTACCACCCATGTTTGGATTTCTAGTGTGTTCTGCAGACATTTTTGTTGAAAAGTGGAGGCGAAGACGAAGTGCTTAGTTCTTTATTTTGAAAATGTTTTGTGATAAATAGAGAAGGCTTTGTCAGTAATTACTACTTTTACGGGTAGTATATAGACTGACTTATTGTGGGGCCAGTGATGCCACTGTTTTTAGGTTGAGCATAGCAGCGTGCAAACGCTGCTTTTTCGACGTGTTGTTATCTATCTATTTGGGCTTTTAACCACATCCACCTCACGCCCATCACTATATCTCGTTCATGGGCTTGCCTTTCAGAAATCCTTTGTTGCCATTGGTAAAAGCTTTACGCTTGTCCCTCCTTAGGGTGGTTTTATTACCGCCTTGGACATCGACCCTGTTAGATGGCTAATTACACTTTTCCCGATATGTTTGACTCACAGCAAACTTCTTTTTTCTTTTGTGTCTCTCCTTCAAGCTCATGGTATGGCACTTTGAATCGGCTTACTTATGTGAAACTGATTTACTTTTAATTTTCAATTTATGTGGCAAGAAAAGTCCGGTTAGGAGTTTACAATGCTAACTCCAGCAAATGCGAGACCCATTGCATTGCAAATGCTTGTTTTATTTGACTTACTCCTTACCACTGGCTCGCTGGAAATAGAAAACACATTAACGTACTTCAAAATGGTGATATAAGTAATATTGATTTACTTTTCCTTGCAGAGGATTGGCTTCTTATTGGTACCAAGCAAGGTCATCTCCTTCTGTACAGGATCAAGAAAGAGACAGGTGAGTTGTAACCCACATTGCTTTTTACTACTACACTTTTATCTTTAACCTGGATAGTTAGGCTAGTCTTTAGTTATGAACGAAAGACTCAGAAGCCAGTGTTACCCCCCCCATTATTAGACTTATAATCTTACCTTGTATGCATTTCAGATGCACAGATGATGTGATATTTGTGCCACATCTTTCAGTCAGTGAATGATTAAAGTAATCAAGCATTTGCAGTCCTGAAGAGATGTCTGCTTTTATGTAGAATAGGGAGATGACTACCCTATGCGTTAACATTTGGTACTTGTAAAACTGAATGCTTGAAAAGCTGTCTTGGTCATATTTTTTTCAGATGATTAAAACTAGTGTTAAGGGTGTGTGTGTTTGTCTCGTGCCAGTGAATGTTTTATACTGTTAGAAATCACTGATTGTGAAAGGAAATTTCTGGGGCTGATTCATTAAACCCAGGGTTTGCTTGGAGCCTCTTATCTGAAAAATATCATATTAGTCATTTGGTTAGAGGTGAAAAAAGCATTTTCAAAAGTTCATTCTGAAAGAATAAGGCATGTAATCACCCAGCAACCCTTTAGCCCCATCTTATATTGTCCAACACCATCATATCCACTTATAAGCTTTAAAAGAACATCATTCATTTAATTTGTGAAAGACTAGGCACTGTAGGCCTGAGGTGAACCTTGACGAAGCATTTTAGTTCTTGAATTGTCAACAGACCATTTACTGTTGTGCTTTAGCGGGTCCTGAAAAACATTTTGGTGCTTAATTTAGTCCTAACCTAAGCATTGTGTTGCCTAAATTGGTGTAGATAAGGCTTTGTCAAGGTAAGTACCTGATTGGTTAGGACTGGATCATTTTAGTCTTTAAATTGGTTCCTTTTAAATGATCTCAGTGCTGTTTGAGTTTGTCGTGAAATAATCATCTTAGTGCCTTTGTAGTTTGTTGATGAAGTATTGTAGTATAATATAGTATATTTTAGCATATGTGAGTAAATTAACTCCCCTATTCAAGAGCAATGGCATTGTTCTAGGCGACTGTCAGCTCTGAGACAGGGCTTCAAAGGAGTTTGTGGCCCTACAGTGGTAAACCTAATCTATTTACTGGGAATCTACGTTCCATATGCTTCTCTATATTCACCAGTTTTATCGGCTTTAAAGGTCTAGCAAAGCAGTGGAGGTCTGAGGCAACTAACAAAACTGTAGCTTAGGCCAGTCTTGTGCTTTCTCATTGAGCACTTGAGTCCCTGGAGTCCATGTCCCAATCTTTTGGAGAGGCCTTCTCCGGCTTCGTCCCACCAAACATTTCCCGCCACTCAGTCTACTCAGAGATTCTCTTTAAACATGTGTAGCCACTCTCCTGCAGGAGCACATCCAGTCTGTTCTCTGCAATCACAAGCAATCATTCCTGACTCTGTCCACTGAAGACAAGTGTTCCTTCCACTCACTGATAACAATACCCCTTCCTCCAGGATACTCTGGTATCCCCTAAATGGCTTGCAAGGACACTAGTACCTCACAGGTACACACAGGCAAGACTTTTGCATTGGTCTTCGGTGGGTCACTGCAGTGTTTATAGTGGTTCATCTGTACCTCCTTCACACAGCCAAGCCTCACATGTTTGTCCTACTTCAATAACTGTCATCAGTGCAAAAAATGTCTGAACAGTGAATCGGACCCAACCACTTTAAGAAGACCAAGAATTGATGGCTTTTGCAGTTAGTTGCAGGTATTATCTTATAGCTCATTTTGTAACAGTACTGAAAAGGTGGCAATAAAGTTGATGTTGTATGTCAGCGTTCTGTCGTTTGGTGGTATAAAGTTGACCCTTTTAGAGAGAGATATCTGTAGGAAGTTCTGTGGTTTGCTTAGTGGTATGCCAATGATAACACTTGAGGGGAGTTTGCCTTAATGTCTTCCACTGATATTACTGTAAAGGGTTGGATGCTGATAAGTTCTACTCACTATCCTTCTTGACTGTTAGAGGAAATGTTGAATACTCTCTTTATAGCCGCATGCCACACTGCACTTAACAGCACATGAGAAAGGTTTCAAGTGTCTCCTTAAGAGGGTCCCAGTTAGGAGGAAAGAAGATAAAGGTAAAACAAAACCCATTGGAAATCTTGACGATGAAGAGGAATACAGAAGTTAATAAATAGCAAGGCACTGAATTCCCCCTGACAACACGGAAGAGGAATGAGCGAAGGAGTAGTAGATCAAGCAGAAGTTCCAACTGCAAGAAGCAAATATTGAGGGCAAAAAAAGCAGCAGCTGGTTCAAGAATGTAATGAAAAACAAGAGAATGCATTTGACGCATTCATCAATTATAGATGCCTCCTATAAATCAATCAAATCAGTCAGTATTTGTAAAGTGCAGCTCCTTATCTGTCAGCGTGTCAAAGCGCTGGGTGGGTGGTGGGGTGAAGTCCAAGGTCCTCATCTGAAGAGCCACGTCTTGAAGTTCTTCCTGAAGATGGTGAGTGACTGGCTTAGTCTGAGGTGCAGTGAGATGTTGTTCCATCTCTTCACTGCAGTGTAGGTAAAAATCATCCTCCGTCATTGGTTTTGCAGATGTGAGGGACAGTGGCCAGGGCCATTTGGGCAGAGCAGAGGGATCTGGTGGGGATGTGGAAGGAGACGCAGTGGTTCAGGCAGGCTGGTCCTGCATTGTGCAAGGCCTTGTATGTGTGGGTGAGAAGCTTGAATGTTATTCGCTTCTCGACTGGTAGCCAGTGGAGGGTCTTCAGGTGTTGGGAGATGTTTATCTGCGAGGGAGGTCCAGAATGGTCTGGCGGCGGCATTCTAGATGAAATGACGTTTTTTGATGTTCCTAGTTGAGGTGCTGGCGTAGAGGGCGTTGCCGTAGTCAACCTTGCTCGTGACTAAGGCGTGGGTGACAGTCCTAATATGTGAAACATGCATCAGAGTAAAACTAACTTTATCTTGAATTGGGAACATCAGGTAGAATTGTCTGCACCGTCCATCATCTTGGAAAGGGCAGTTTATAATTCTTATTCACACCTTTTACTTGAAACACATGATGTCAGTTTGGCACAAAAAGAAAATGCTGAAGTTTGACATCCTCTGCCCATGTTGAACACTGCAGCCCCATTTCAGTTTTTCTTGCCCAGTGCTCTGCACAACTCCCAGATACTCCCCAGGTCACTGCGAGCACAAAAATATTGGTGCTGTCTTGACATCGAGGATTCCTAACCACGCACTGAATGCAGGGCCATTAACATGCAGCAAGTATGAGGCCTTTAGTGGGGCCACCCAAAGTGGATCTCTTCACCCACTATCCAATAGAGCCTCTATAATAGTACTTCCCAAACCAGGTAAGGACCCCTATTTGTGTGGCAGTTATCGTCCCATATCCCTCCTCAACGGTGATGTTAAAATCCTGGCAGGGATACTCACGGCACGTCTCAAGCAGGTTTTACCTTCTCTGGTCCATCACACACAGGTTGGCTTTGTGCCAGGCTGCTCTTCCAAAAATCACATTCGCACACTTCTTCATGCTATATCGGCGACACGGGACTCATGTGAGGAAGCTCTTGCCCTCTCTCTAGATGCCGAGAGGGCCTTCGACCGCATGGAGTGGTGGTACCTCTTTGAAACACTAAAGCTCTTTGGCCTCGGAACCAGCTTCATTAATATGGTACGTCTACTATATGACTCTCCGATCGCACAGGTCAACTGTAGTGGGTTCCTCTCTGACACATTCCTGGTGCGTAGGGGAACCCGCCGGGGTTGCCCCCTGTTGCCCTTGTTGTTTCTTTTGGCTGTGGAACCCCTGGCGGCCACAATACGTGGCTCCAATGCCAACTCCGGGATACCCATTCCTGGCGGGGGTTCTACTATCTATCTGTATGCCGATGATATTCTATTTACCCTCACTGACTTAACCAACTCCTTACCGGCTCTTCGTGCCATACTCTCCAAGCTCCTGTCAGTATATAGAATTAACTGGGGTAAGAGTGAGGCATTACCGTTGTCTCCTGTAACAGTGAGCGCATCAGTCCGGGATGTCTCGGTAAAATGGAAACGGTCGCGCTTTCAATATCTCAGCATGTATATCAATAGGGGACTGGAGAACATGATCACAGATAATCTGGACCCTCTATTAACCAGTATGAAATGTGACTTTGATAAATGGACGCACCTAGGCCTTTCCATGTGAGGCAGAGCTCAGGCGGTATGGATGGTAACTCTACCACGCTTCCTATATGTCCTGGGCATGCTACCTTTATAGATTCCTCTGTCTACTCTCCGAGAAATAGACCGTCGCATTCGGGCCTTTGAGTGGGGATCAATGCATACGAGGCTACCCAGGGCAGCATTGCTCGCAAGATGTGAGTACGAGGACTGGTTCTTCCCTCTGTGGAACACTGTACGCTTGCATTACACCTCTCACAGTTAGTTTATCTGCAGCCGAAAGCGCGGGAACCACCTCTCTGGGTGGAGGTAGAAAGGACTATCTCCCATTCCTCATCGGGGTTACAGATACTTTATAATGTAATCTCTGCTCCCTTGCTTTCCACCAACCCCATGATCATAGCCCTGCGCAATTCCTGGTGACAAGCTCATCGCTTGCTCAAAATTGATCCCCAGATCCACGACAGAGCACCGTTGTGGGGCAATGGGGGATTACTCATAGGGGAGAAAATCATCTCATGGGAGGAGTGGCTTTCAAAGGGCCTTCTTCGACTGGACAAACTTCTGAATAGGGGCACATTGAAATCCTTCACAGAATTAAGGGAGAAATGTGATCTCCTGAAGCATCATCTATGGCGCTTTATTCAGCTTAAACATTGCCTGGAGGGACGATTGGGAAAGCCCCCCTGGAACTTCCCTCAATACCCAGTAGTCCACTATTTGGAGACCTGGGGATCCCTCCGAGGCATACTTTCCGGGCTCAACTCCCAGCTAAACTGTCACCTTGTTACCCTCCCACTTTTACTCTCCACTAAGGCAAAATGGCAGGCACGCCTCCAGACTGAATATGAATTGGAGGATTGGGCAGACATGATTGCGGCCAGAGATCGGTGGGCTAGAGAAGCTCGCCTAAAATTTAGTCTCTTCAAGACACTGCACGAATGGTACTGGACCCTGCAGAAGCTGCGCTCGGTGGAGTTATTATCCCACGCCTCCTGCTTGGAGATGCCTTCATGACTGCTGTGTTCTGCCTCACATCGTACATGACTGCCCAGCTATACATGCTTTTTGGCAGAAAGTGGTGCGTACCCTCTGGGAGATAATACCACTACCGGCCTCCCTCACCCCTTCCTTATTATTATTGCATGATACCAGTGAGATAATTTGCCTATCACGGCCACAACAACGCCTACTACATACTGCGCTTGCTACGGCCAAGGTATGTATCCTCAGACACTGGCGCACATCTGTTGCCCCTCTTCATGGGGAAATGGATTGCTGCTATGTACCAGGCGGCCAAGCGTGAGAAGCTCATTTACGGCCTCCAGGACAAGCTGGACGTCTTCCTACAGACGTGGGCCCCTTTCCTATCTGCACCGGAGGGTTAGCGGACATATGCCGGCACTGAGATTAATACTAACGGACATTGTTACACACACCGGGGACCTACACATTCACGCACCAAGCTACTACCCTATCTTTTCACTTGGTACTAGAGACACTCTATCCTTCACTCCTGTTTGGGCAAAGCAAAGGTTGGCTTGGATAAGATGTGCTCATCTACTAATCATTCCCATAACCCCTGTTCTCTCCGATGCCTCCCCCCTTCCCCTGGACTCAACTATTCTCGCACACCTACTCTCCCACGACCCACGCCCCCATCCTTCCCACTGTATTTCCATCCCTCCCCCCACCCGGCCGTTGTTACTGTTACTGTTTTTATTATTATTCTTACGCTCTCTTCCTATCCTCTTCTCTATACCCTTTCCATAGCTCCTTTTCTCTCTTCCACCTTATTTCCTCTCTCATTTCTCATGAATGTTGTTTTTTTATCATTGTATTTTCATTTTTGTTTATGGCTCTCACACCTCATAGCTCAGAACTAATCTCTGATAAATAGCATGTCATACCAGATGTTCACTATTCCTTGTGCTTAAAGTCCAGCACCTACCCTTCTCACCCATTAGTCAACATGATTTATATCAGCTCAAAAATCTGCTTAGTATGTTAAGACACTCTTGACACCTTAGTACCCTCCAGCGTGTTCTTGAAAGGGCGATCAGCTAAGTTATCCCATCGCCTATCTTCTCCTTCCCCACCCCTTCAGCATGTTTATAGATTCTCTTTCCCAGATCCATGCGTCAGGTTTTCCTTCTTTTTACTCCAATCTCTCTGTTTGGTTAACTGTCCCTGCCTTACAGCCCCCGCGACCTAAAAGAACCATGCATCTCTTACCGCGGGTCTCTCAGTTAGTGACTTCCCCCACGTCGTTTCCCTTGCCCCCACCCACAGTGGCGGTTGCTGCAGTGGGAGGAGGTGGGGGAAAACTAATAGACTGGGAATTGCTCTAAATATTGACCGATTAGGAATACTATCACTGGGACATGATTGGAGCCATGAACTTATCCTTATACACTTATTAGACTGCTTTTGTTGCGCTATCAGTTGCATTGCACGTTGGAGATATGTCATTAGTATTGAAGCCATGTTTGACATTTGTTCGCCACAGGTCATATATTATCTTTGCACGACTATAGACTCCTCCATCGATGTAACTGCTGGGTCTTTGTAAGGGTCACTTGTCTATTGCATGTTGAACGAGATTTAAATACTATGTTGATACTCTTGTTCTTGATTGTTGATTCTACAATCTTTAATAAAGAAATACAACACAAAAAAATATGCAGCAAGACTGCATGAGGAGTGCACCATCTTCTCCTGATGCTTGCAATGTCTGTTAAGCCCCCAGCACTGAGTTAAGAAATAGAAATCCTTCTACCGAGTCATGTCCCCCTAAATCAAAATTTTTGTGACAACCCATTGGGCAACATTAACCTCTCTTGGCTACTTTAAACATTTTACTTTCTGTTTCAGTACATACAATTTATTTTTATGGACTTAAGCTTACATTTGATTACTGTAATGTGTTGTTTGTGGTTCTACTATTTTTTCACCTAAAATGCACTTTAGAAGGAATACTTCATCCGTTTTCCAGTGTCCTAATCACCTTTTACTCTGCTCAGTAGGCTGCAACCAGTTTGAAGTGACTCTGGAAAAATCCAACAAGAACTTTTCCAAGAAAATACAACAGGTGAGTCGGATGCATTCAGTCAAAGGTAGTTATTGTTAGCTAGGAAAGACCTTTGTTCCTAGGTAGTGAGAGCAAACTGACAGTGAGACATGCTTTGTAGAGTTCTTTCCCTTGGTAGTCTTTTCAGCAGTCATGCCTAAAGAGTGTTACTGGGGAAAAAGTGTTTGTAAATCTGCCTACAAATATGGCAGTGTTGTAGTCTGAAACTTTGTAGAGCAGGGCACAGCTCTGAATTTAACCTGCACCAAAATCCTGCTTGCAGGTCTTTTCATTTGTGATCAGATCCACGAAGGTGAGCTTTCATGTTGTAATGTTGACCATGTAGGTTCCCCCAAATCACAATGTCTGTTGTTGTTTTTGCCATCAATGATCACAACTGTTTTATTTTCTTCCATCATACCTGCTCGTTGTTGTATTGTAACACTAGCACATTTTATAATGTCCTTGCGTCCATCAATCAGCTGATAATTTTAAGATCCTATCACCCACTATACCATTCAGTATTTCAATTTGCTCCATTGTAAACATTACCAAAGACATTATCAAAGTCCTTTTTCTCTCCCATTCTACACCTGTGTGTGCGCCATACTTTGCTTGATCTTCTGGGCCATCCCCCTAACAAAAAGAGACAGTTCAACTGCTTTTCTTATTATAACTGTCAGCATGACAAGTGGGTGTGTTAAAACGAAATTAGAGCGATGTAATAATGTCCGGATGGGCTGCACTCCTTTTCAGTTATTAACATAGTTTCCGAATAATCACCTCCTTGACTTAAGTCTGGGTGAACTGTTCCAAGTTTTACTGCACTGATCTTTGTGCGGGTAGTTATCACTAGTATAGAAATAGTTCTAGCTACTACATTGTGTAGTGAATGCTGGGACCAGGGTCTGTCTTATACTTCCTGTGGAAGGCTTTCCATTTCAAGACTCTGGAGTAAGCCTCTTGGGGTCTGGTGGATGGCATTTGGTTTATTAAACCTGGTATTTAAATGGATGCGGTTTCAATAGAATACTCTCAAGCACTGATAGATGTATATTTAAAATTGTAATAACCTTGAAAGTGATGGAAAGCAAAACCTTGTCATTATCAAATGTGCACCACTTCAAATCCTCATTCCACTGCCGTGCAAAGTAGTTGAGCTTTGAACTACAACATTCAAAGTTGATATTACTAAAGAACCCCTCTCTTTCTGAGAGAAAAAGTGTTCTATTTCAAGGAGGACATGGCCTCACAGTTTGGGCTGGACTTTTGTATTGGAGGAGGCTCCAGACTGATTTGCATTTCACTGTTTCCTAACTGAGGTGGCATGGTGTGCAAAATAACGATGGGTTGGGATGCTGCCCGAGTAATTATCAGTTGGGTGAGATTAATTCATGCATTCCGTACATCACTTTTTTGAATACTTCAATGAGATTCTTGGTGGGCAGTAAGTGGGTGATGAACAGTGAATTTCTTCTAAGGGCTACAAACCTACCTGCCTGGGGGCAAGTTATTGTGCCAAGGAGAGCATACGCTTCCAAATAAGGGCTACCTTCCCTCAGACATGGGCCCCCAGCTATTGCTACCCACCTTTGTCTTTCCAGCTAGAGGTTGTTGGTACTAGCCCGAGTAACACACCTTTGTCTTCCTAGCCAGAAGTCGTTGGTACTAGCAAGAGTAGAGATGTAGGACATATCGGTGACAGACTACAACTCAGGGAAGGTATAAGTGCCTCGTCTGATATGGATTGGGAGGAGCGTATTTGCCTCATCACTACAAGTGACCGAGCAGGGCATTTGCGAGTGAGAAATGCATGTCTTTATGTATATAATGTACCCGGTATGAGTGTGTGCCAGGTTTTCAGGAAAGTTGTACTGTAAATAGACATTTTAGTATGACACACAGGCATCTGCTGATTGTGTGTCATTGGGAGATGCTTGAAGGGTCTTTCTGAACCTGCATTTTAAGTTGGAGGTTCTTGTATTCACATTGAGTATTTCATGTCCCTTTACAATGTTTAACAGAACTCCTTGCATCAAATAAATAGGATTATTCTATCTATTACATACAAGAAGTGGCTGGCTGTCCCTAGTCCCAAGTGATTTATTGAGCACCGTACCTTCAAAAATATGAAAATAATAATGTCAGATTACTAAATGCTAAGATTGGTCTCCTTTGGCCTTGTTTTGGTTTACTGAATTTAGAAATATTCTGGTGAGGTAGAACTTTTTACTCCAAAAGACCCTAAGTCTGAAACACATCCCTTACGGGCAGTGTTCATGCAGTTGCACTGATTTAACATACTCTGTTCGGTGCAGTGCAGCTTAATCATAAATAGGTTGACATGCCATCGTCTAGAAACTGTGGTCAAATCTGATAAATGTTGAAGTGTATAATAACATACATTTTCTGGGCTGGTCTGTCAGATTTTGTGCAACTTCTGATCTATCTGTGATGATTCAAATAAAATGCCCATGTATGTTTTGAGAATGTACCAGTCATGACCTGGCCACATATTTGTTTTCTTACCTGTTGGAGGAAAGTACCCTCTTTCTTGGCATGGTTACCCCAATATTCTGCCTTTTGTCAGTGTTTTTCACTGTTTCAACTCGGATCCTACTAACCAGGACCCCAGTAGTTTTGCTCTCTCCTGTAAATTGTACCCTTTTCTTCCCACAATTGGCATACTGGTCCCCCGCATGTAAGTCCCTAGTATATTGTACCTAGTTACCCAGGGCATTGGGGTTCCAGGGGATCCCTATGGACTGCAGCAGTTATTCTGCCACCCATTGGGACCCCATGCAAAGGGGTCTGCAGGCCTGCCATTGCCACCTGCATGAAACTGGTGCATGCACCCATTTTCACTAAGTCACTACACCAGGTCACTGTAAGTCACCCCTGTGGTAGGCCCTCTCAGCACAGGGTGCAGATACCTGTGTGTGAGGGCACCCCTGCACTAGCAGAGGTACCCCCACAAACTCCATATCCATTTTCCTGGACTTTGTGATTGCGGGGATGACATTTTATGTGTTTACAGGACATAGGTCACTACCTATGTCCAGCTACATAATGGTAACTCCAAACATGGGCATGTTTGGTATCAAACATGTCGGAATCATACCCCTATACTGTTTCAAGTATTTGAAGTATGATTCCATGCACTCTAGAGCCTCCTTAGAGAACCCCCCCAGCATTGCTGCCATCAGCCTTACAGGGTTTTCTGGACAGCCCAAGCTGCTCCAACCCCTCCGAGAGGTTTCTGCCCTCCTGCTGCTTGATCCGATCAAGCCCAGGAAGGCAGAACAAAGAATTCCCTTTGTGAGAGGAAGGTAATACCCTCTCCTTTTGGAACTAGGTGTGACTGGCTTGGAAAGGGTAGCCTCCCCAAGCCATTGGCTTTGCTTTGAATGGCATATTTGGTGCCCTCTGTGCATAAACCAGTCCACACCTGTTCAGGTACCCCCAGTCCTTGCTCTGGCGCGAAACTGCACAATGGAAAGGGGAGTGACCACTACCCTGTCCATTACCACCCCAGGGGTGGAGCCTAGAGCTCCTCCAGAGGGTCTCTGGGTTCTGCCATCTTGATTCCATGGTTGGAAGTAGCTCTGGGAGCATCTGAGTTGCCAGGCAGGTGACATCAGAGCCCTTCCTGATAGGTGCTTACCTGGCTAGATGACCAATCCCCCTTTCAGGGCTATTTAGGGTCTCTATCTTGTGTGGGGTCCCCAGGTTCCCTTGCAAGATTCCAGCAGGACTCCCTTGCAACCTCTGCTTCGATGTTTAGCCTCTAGAACTGCAAGTGGAACCTCCACGACCTGACAAGCTGCTTCCAGGAAGAAAGGGCTCTTCTGCAACATTGTTTCCACAGCTCCTGCCAGCTTTGCAACACTTCCATCACCGTGCATCCTCAGAAGACTGCCACTCTTCAGCCTGCACAGGAAGAAGAAAGAATCTCCATTGAAGTAAAGGAGTCACTCCCCTGCAACCGCAGGCACCTACAGCAATCGACGACCGGCTGCGTGGATCTCCTCCCATCTTGAACTGCGTGGATCCTGCATCATGGGTGGTGGTCCGGAGTAGTCCTCTTGGTCCTCTCTGCCAGGTGTCCAACTTTGGTGGAGGTAAGCCCTTGCCTTCCCACGCAAGACAGTAACCCCAAGTACCACGTCTCTTGCAGCTGCCAAGGCTTGTTTTCTTCGTCTCCAAGGGATCTTCAGGCGATGCACAGCTCCAGGCGACACACAGCTCCAGCCCCCAGCACTCCTTCCTTCAAATCTCAGCCTCCTGCTTGGTTCTCCAGCGGCGTAGGATCCTCTTTTGTTGTGCAGCGTGGGCCTCCTCTGTGACTCCTGTGTTCCCCGTCCTGTGGCACTTCTGTTGGTGCTGGCTCTTCTCCTGTGGACTCTCTGCGATGCTGAGGGTCCCCTGTGACTCTCCCTCCTGGGCCTTGCTGGTCCCCGCCAGCACCTCTTTTCCACTAACCGTGAGTTTGCCTTTGCCAAGGCTTGTTGGTGGAATTCCTGCACCGACACCCATCTGCAATCTTCACTTCAGCGTGGGACATCTTCTGCATCCATCAGGAACTCTTCTGCGGCTCCAGGGCTGCAGTGCTGCCCTGTTCTTCATCACCATCGACCACCAATTCCTGCAAGAACAGCTGGGTGGGTAGTAGCTCCTACTTCTCCTGGACTCCACTGTGATTCTTGGACTTGGTCCCCTCTCTCCACAGGTCTTCTTCTCCAGGAATCCACTGCTGGGTTTCTTGCAGTCTTGGTTGGGTGTCTTCTTTTTCTTCTTTTCCTCCTTTTGGGTGTTTTGGGGAAATTCCGGTGATTTACTCTCGCTGGAGGGGGGTACTGTGTTACTTACCTCTGTGGTTTTCTGGTACTTCCAGCTCTCTTCTACACATTCCACTTACCTAGGTGGGGGGGTCCTGTGTTTGCATTCCATTTTTTTAGTATATGGTTTTTGCGCCCCCTATGCTCACTATTTGTTATTGCGATTTGCACTGTGTTCTAACCTTTTCTATGCCTATTTCTGATTGCTAGTGTATATATTTAGTGTATTACTTGCCTCCTATTGAAGGGTTGCCCCTTCTAGTATTTTGTGGTGATTTGTTCCAAAAATAAAGTACCTTTATTTTTGTAAAACTGCGTGTTTTCTTTCATGTGTAAGTGCTGTGTGACTACAGTGGCATTGCATTTGCATGTCTCCTAGATAAGCCTTGGCTGCTCATCCACAGCTATCTCTAGAGAGCCTGGGTTCTAGACACTGCCTACACTTCACTGAGAGGGGATATCTGGACCTGGTATAAGGTGTAAGTACCTTAGGTACCCACCACACACCAGACCAGCTTCCTACACCTGTGTTCGAAGATAAAGCTGTGAGAAATCACCACTTTTCAGACTGAGACGTGGTTGAAAATCTGACTAGGGTTGTTCAGATTGACTTTCAGTTGAGAACCAGCAATGTACAAGCTACTGCTTAGGTGACATCCGTTCATGTCCGAGATCCAACTGATTTTCTAACTATCCTCACACATAGTTGGCCTCAGTTTCCTCTGTACAAATTGGTTCCCTAGTCCCAATTTTCAGAACAAACCAACTGACCTAAAAGCTGCGTTTGTTTGTTTGTTTGTTTTTCTCATAAGGAGAAACCTGTGAACCAGTTGCTCTGGGATCGTACAAGAAAAGAGTAATCAGTATTTTTTTGCAGTATGTTCATACTACAGTCAGGCAAAAACGCCTAAGCAATAGTTGTGGCATCAGTTTAATAAACAAGAGATTCACTAAATCCCTGAAATGCTTGTTGCCCCCATGAGTTACAGTTATTCAATTTGAAATTAAGTCGGAGAATGTAACCTCTAGGTTAAAACAAATCGTTTAGAATGCTTTTGTTTTTTTATTAGAGGCTAGGAAACTAGCTTTCTATGCTTGGTAACAGTTTTTATATATAACAACAATTGAGACAGCAGGTGGCTGGTACATAATTCCTTAGACTCGTAGGTCATCTTGTAGAGATTCTTAAAGAGACCTTAATGGATGGTATATGTATTCACAATCGTTTTAAGTAACTGGGGCTTGAGTGCATTTGAGTCCACACAAATTAATATGGCCTTATGTAAACTTCCTCACTTGTGCTCCACTTTGCACATCTTTCTCCCGAATGTTGACTGAAGAAGGGGCGCATCTGGGACATAGCTGACTGCTGCTGCTGTTTCAGGCCCATTAGTGCATGTAGAGTGAGGTTATTATGTGGAGTGTGGTGGTGCAAACCTGAAACAAGTGCTTGAGGAATCACAGGGTTAGCACCACCTCGCAGCCTGTCCATCGTAGTCCGACCTTCTGAACTGTCCTTCTCATCAGTATTTCAAATTCTCAACCCAAGTGGGAATTTGTAGCTGGCCTCATAAGGAACTCATCATGAAGAGCACCTTCCTGCATTCTACCTTTCTATAACCCACCTATTAAATGACATGTTTAATAATTCTCACTTATCCTTATAGCACCACGTTGAAGCATCTGTTATGTTACTGTAATATATTCTTGTCTCCCACACCTTGCTTTATCTATTTAGAATGTCTACATGCTCTTGAAAATATTCAGGTAGATTTAAAAAGTAAACTAAAAGGTTTGTAGCTGACATAACATGCCTAGATCATTTTCATCTTTGTGAACTCGCTTATGCTTCATTTGCCAAATGTTGGATTTCAAGCAAATTCTTAAAACTGATTTTGTTCACCATAGGAACATTGCTTACAATTTATATATACATCTATAAAGTTACTGGCAAACCGCTTTCTGATTATAATATTTTTCTCTGTTTCAAATCTATTTCACAATACAATCTTCATGTTGTGTTGTTTCTTTAGGTCTCTGTGACTATATAGTGTGAATCCTTTGGTTCAAATTACTTGTAGTTCGAATCAAATGTTTAAGAACATAATTTAGGGAGAAGTGGGAGTTTGAAAGAAATGGAAGCTGGCTGTGAAGGAAAGCAACAAAAGGATATATGATTAGTAAAGAAAGGGCAGCGGAAAACTGCAGGAAGAAGAGGGTGGTTGTAATTTTTAAGACCGTTTCAACAGAACAACATTGCCACCATTTCTAAGAAGAAAATTGAAGAAAGAGGTAGAGGGAAATAGGCAACTAAAAGAGGGAGGTGAGTAGAGCATTTGGAAGAAAGAGTAAAAGGAGGTCATGGAGTTAAAGTATATTAGCTCCTATTGTTTTGCTTATTTGTCGTGTGTGTATGTGTGTGCGTCTCTGCCTCTCTCTTTCTCTTTCCTTTTCACTCTTTCTCATTTCTCTCTTTCTCTCATTGTTTCTTTCAATAGTTGGTGAGTGCATATATGGAAGTTTCTATATTAATGCAACCTTTTTTTATTTTTTCAGATTCACGTTGTCCCAAATTTTAAAATTCTGGTCAGCCTACTAGGTGAGTGTATGCATAATGTTAGTTTCACTATTTGGGACATGGTGCAGTTATGAGAAGGCACAATTAATAGAGGGCTTTATGTACTCTTATTCCATTTGAATGCATTTTTGGGCCAACAAGGAGGTAATTGTTAATTATATGCAAAAACTAATTTCTTTTGCAGGCTTATAGTCTTTGGTCCTCTTCTGTGTGCTGTGTGATCTCGAAATAGTGATTTTTTTTTTTTCTGCTTTTGTTTTAGTTTACCGTTTTTCACGGTGGGGCCTCTCGATTAGTTTTTATGTTAGAGGAGATGCATTCATTTATATTGTAAAGAATAATATCATTTTTTTTTTAAAGCAGCAGCTTTGAGCTACCAGAGACTGACACTGTTTTCCTGACCGAGAGGATAAAACAGTGTTTGAGAATCTGTGCATCTGTAACCATGGTAATCTGAGAAAGTTAGCTGTTGTGTATACCCATGTACTACACTTACTGTACTTGATAGTGAAACTAATTGGGGTGTGTTGTTTTAGATAGTAC
Organism: Pleurodeles waltl; assembly: GCF_031143425.1. Lineage (NCBI taxonomy): Eukaryota > Metazoa > Chordata > Amphibia > Caudata > Salamandridae > Pleurodeles > Pleurodeles waltl. The sequence continues at coordinate 1,091,543,019 of NC_090448.1, read as the reverse complement.
ACATTTTCAATGGACCTGAGCTTGGAAAATACAAGGTTCATTTCCTGATTACCCCAATAAGAACTACATTCTTTCCTAGTGTTTATGCAGGAAGATTTGGGGTAACCCTATCATGAGTGTTGGACTTGGCTTTTCCTTCAGCTCAGCCTGCAATGGAAAGAAGTGATCTTTGGCTTAAGCTTAGCTCAGCCTGCAAAGTATTATTGCAAGTCATTCCAATCATTAGAAATAGAACTGGGAGGTTTCCTCCTCCCTTACTTATCACTGCTTTTACTGTCTGTCTCTGCTTCTGCCCATGTCTCTCGATTTCCAGTATTCTTCATTCATACACACATCTATGTGGTGGTTGTTTGCTTTACATCTGTGGCTACCCTGCTTCTTACAGAAGGACCCAAAACTGCTTTTCAAAAATGTAATAATTAGGACTGTACCTAGCAGCCACACAAAAATGTGCTTCCAAGCCTCCTTCACCCTGTGGGTTTACATTCTCATATGTTCCTTTTTCTGACGTTTGGTGTAGACTGAAACATGCTTCTCTCTTGCTCAGAGATTTTGCAGTATGTGCACTTTTAAAATGTCCCACTCTCTTTTCTATGGCTCGGGCAGCCAATGATGCAAGGATAGAGATTAAAACCATGTGTATTGTGGGACAATCTGTTTTCAGCTGCTCATACCAGAAACTTAGCATGGACTGTCTGAAGAAAAACAGTTGCTGCATGGGTGCTGCTTGTTTGTGACCATTGTTTTGTGGTCCTTTTAAAAAAATAATACATGTTATGTTTGAAGCTCAATGTGACATCTTTAGCATATGAACCTTAATTTTATTTCAAGGAGGCGAACTGGATGTTTTCATGGCCTGGTCCCAAGTTCCTCAATATTCATTTTGGTATGGAGGCAGCACACACCCTTAGACCTCTCTTCCCCACTTTAAATGTATACACTTCAAATACACTTAATTACATAAATTATCCCGGAGCCAAAGAGTTCTTTTTTTACTTTTAGCATCTGTATATGCTCACCAGGTCTATTGTTAGATCTTTTGGTTTTGGCTTGAGTGTAGTCTCTTGTGCTTATTATACCTAGCCCTGTTGGAGCTTTTGCATATTCTTCAATAGTCAAGATCTTTGCCTTTGAGAGGTCAAGGCCTCTACTCCTGCTTTTTATCTGACAATGGAAAAACCTATGTTTTAACCCATTTGGGAACTCTACTGTCTTAATCAGTCTCCCTCTCTTCAAAAATAAAGTCTAGTGTTTGTGATGATGATGAAGGAAGACACAACTTCCTAAATTACTGTTTCGCAGAAATGTAATAGGCTCAAGAGAAGTAGTTTTGTGAGAGTTTTGAGAGAATGAAAGCAAAAAGAGGTTTGATTGCTGACTTGGGACTTACATGAGAATACACTTTTATAACTGAAATCCAGTTTTCTTACTTTCTTGACAAGTTATAGCGTACCACCTGTATAGTTGGTCCACCTGGAAATGGGCTAGAAAGATGAGGTGCTGCTTAGGATGACAACTTCAGTTTTGTGCATATCTTAACATTCTGACCCAAACATCTTGCCACTAAAGTCCTACAGGCTTGAAAGCGAGTTTAACTACCGTAGACATTAGATAGAAATGGGCTGGTGAAGATCCCCCCCCAGGGACGCATGACAAGAGCAGTCTGAGGGCAGAGTGGAAAGCGTGGATAACTTTGCCACAGATTTTGTACATTGTAGAGAACTATGACTCATTGGTCCTACAGAATGCATACGTTCACGGCTTGGTAAATCGGGTCCCTGGGCAATAGCTCCAGTTCATTATAGTGATCAGTATTTTCAGTATGCAACGTCCACAGAATGCAGCTTCATAAGGCTTCACCGAACATGTTGTGCTAGAGGTGGCCTAGTATGGCTCCAAAAGATCCACTTTTGTCCTTAGTTCGTCTGGCCTACCTAAGGCTCCAAAAAATCAACTTTTATCCATGCCCAGACCCTTTTTAGTTAGTAAGGGTCAAGCTGAAAACCAAACATATCCATCCTGGTTTAGTATCATGTTTAATCTGGGATTCACTGTTAATTACATTAATTACACACAAGTATTTCTCATGCAAGGAGATAATTTTCTCAAGAGTTTGAAAAGTGGGTACCAATCCTGGCATCTCTCCTCTAATGTTTCTAGGATTGATGCTTAAGAGGAGATGATGATCTGAGTACTTCATGCTTTTTATATTGTTTATGTAATCACAGAAATATAAAACACGTTTAAGTGCAGAGATAACATAGACTAAACAGGTTTTATGTATTCATGTACACATATATTGGACAGTTGGATATTGTATCACTGGTATGTTGCCTATTCTTATAAAGTGAAAATATGACAGGTTTCTGTTTCAATTAAAACACTTTGTGACCTTACATTCTGGTACTTCTCATATATATATATTTTTTTATATTTTTATTGAGTTTTCATTACAGATCTATGCAACATAAATTTGTGTTTACATTGGTAGGATTTAGTAGATCTAATATAACTTATACATTCACACAAAACAAGAAAAACATAACTTAGGTCTTGATATAGCATTCAATATATATTTGTCTGCTGTACCTGGTTGAGCGATCTTACAGTTTGGTATTTGGTGGCCCCGCATTTGAGCACCTGATTATCTTATTCCCTGATGGTTCTTGTTTGTTTGTGTTGGAGGGAGGGATACTGAGCTGATGTCTGTTTACTAGGTGTAACGTAGTAGTATTTGTTATGCGTGTTCTGATTGTACATTCATCACTTGTTGGTCGCTGTGGGTGCAGAAGTAGGTGCCCACACCTACCAAGTAGTGTGTCTCGCCCGGTTGCTTAATTATGTTGAAAATGGTTAAATACTAACTTGACATTGTCCAGTTCATGGCGGCCTCTCATCGTTTTTAGCCTCTAATCTGGTTACTAAAATTTCCCAGGTTTCACATCCTGTGTGTTGTTGACCCCCACGTGCTAATTTACTTAGTACCTGGAATTATGTGCGGGGTCCAGCGCAGTGTCAGGGAATGCCAGGATTTCAGATCGGGTGCTTTGGACGCTTGTACATCACATATGCTAGGTCTGCAAACTTATGTAGATGCCTGTGTTTCTTTTCTCTAGTTCTCAGCCCTAACAAACAGGATTTAGGGTCCACTGCAAGTGCAAGACCTGTCATTTTTGAAACCTCTTCTACAACTCCTCTCCACTCCCTGTGTATCTGAGCACACTCCCAAACCATATGGTAGAAGTGTGCCAGTGGGGCATCACACCGGGGGCAGGCAGATGCCGATTCAAGAAACATGCGATTAATCGTGGCTGGAGATAGGTATGTTTGGTGTGTATAGTTAAATTGTGTGTAGCGAAACCTGGGATTTCTCGATACCCCCCCGAGTGTGATAAAGGGCTTTCGGCCAATCCACTTGTGCTACCGGGTCTGGCAGGACTGCGTTCCATACACTCTCCAAATTGAGTTCAGGGGGTTTATTCAGGATTTTATACAAATTTGTCACTACTTTTATTTGATTATCATATTGCAGCATGTGATGTAGTGTGGGGGAGATCGGAGGTTCCAGGTCTCCAGCCGCCCATGTCTTTTTGATTAAGTGACATATAGCATTGTAGGCCAAAAATTGCCCAGGATTCACTGCTGTGAGGGTTTGTATAGATTCAAATGACATCAGTTTCCCCTCTTCAAAACAGTCCCCTACCGATATTATACGCACCTCCGTCCAGGTCGTGAGTGAGTGCGACCCCACTGCGTTAGCCCATCCAGGAATCAGCCCCAGTGGGAGGAGCGGCGAGTAGGGGAATACCTTATGGCCTTTTTGTATGTACCTCCACTAACATAAGTGTGCCACTGCCATTAACGGATTATCAGGCGCACCTTTCGGTGTTTTATTTGTTAGCTATGTGATCAAAGGTACTCCATGTAATCCCGCCAGTAGCCATGCAGATTCCGCCAGTGTTGGCCTATGCATCCAGTTCAGTATCCACTGTAACTGTGCAGCAGCGTAATAGAGTTTGAAATTGGGGGCGCCCAGCCCTCCCGCACTGATTGGGCGCTGCAGTGTGGCGAGTGCGACTCGCATTCTACCCTCACCCCATATAAGCTGCAGTAACACTGCGTTCAGATCTCGGAAGAAGCTCCTGGGGCCCCAGAGTGGTAGTGCCGCAAAGTAATATACCAACCGAGGTAGTAACAACATGTTTGCCACCGCCACTCTGCCCAGGGGCGATTTGTTCCAGAACCGCAGCTACCCCTTCATAGAAGCCAGTGCTCTCCCCAGGTTCCCGTCTCTAAGATCCTCAGTTCTATGATATATGTGGACCCCCAAGTATTTGAACTTATCAAAGCACCACTTCAGGCGACCTACAGGGGCATTTTCTTTTCTTGCCAGAGACCATCTAATTAACGGAAATACACATGATTTATCCCAGTTTACCACCAGACCCGATAGTTCCCCGTATTCGGTCAGACGTGACATTACTGAGGGTATCACCTTATTACCTTTCCGCACATATATTATGGCGTCATCTGCATACAGTGATATGATGTGGTGTAGCCCATTTCTGATTATTCCTCCCCTATCTTTCATAGCACGTATTCGGGTAGCCAGTGGTTCCATCGTTATGGCGAACAATAAGGGAGAGAGGGGACATCCCTGCTTAGTGCCTCTGGTGATTGGAAAAATATTGGATATTACCCCTCCCGTTTTCACCCTGGCTTGTGGCTTGGCATACAGTGTCTGTACCCATTGTATGTAGTTAGGTCTAATTCCCATACACTGCATAGTGGCAAATAGGAAGTCCCACCCTAGTGTGTCGAATGCCTTCTCGATATCTAATGATAGTACCATCTCATCATGTGCATCTGGGGGGGTATCTCCCATGACACCCAACAATGTACGGATATTTAGAAAAGTGTTACGTTTTGGGATGAATCCGTTTTGGTCCTCGTGTATCAAGGTATGTATGATGGGAGCTAACCTGTTAGCCAAGATTTTGCCTAGTATTTTACAATCTAAATTCAGAAGCGAGAGTGGCCTATAGGATTTGACGTCTGTGGGGTCACGTCCTTGTTTAGGAAGGACCACTATCATTGCCTCTCTTTGTGTTGAAGGCGGTGTCTTACTGGTCCATGCCTCCTCGAACACTTTCAGCAAGTGGGACTTTAAGTGTGTCGAATAAGTGGAGTAATATTCTATTGGAAGGCCATCTGTACCTGGGGCTTTATACCTGGGCATCTAGGCCAAGTCTAGTTCCTCCATTTTCAGAGGAGCCTCCAGTAACTCTGCCTGCGATAATTGCGCCAGTGGTGAGCCCGCCAGAAAGGACTTAAGTTGTTGGGGTGTGCATGTTGTACGTTTGGTGTAAAGATTCATGTAGTATTCCCTAAACGCCCCATTAATCTCTTCTTGTGTGGTGGCAATTATGCCTGCATCTCCCCTTATGGTCCCTATGGGGGGGACTGCTGGCGGTTCTCACGAAGGAGCCACGCCAACAGCCTGCCCGACCTGTCACCCTCTGTGTGTAGGCGGATTAAATTATATTTGTGGTCATGTCGACGGAGACGAGAATCTACTTCGTTATATTTTGTTCGCACCTCTTTTAGCACTGTGTAGGGAGTCTCATTTCGTGCCCCTGCTATTTCCGTTACTCTCAGTTCCTTTTCCAATTTGTTGACCTCCGCGTGAAGAGTGCGCCTCACTCCGCAGATGGTTGAGATACAGTGCCCTCTAACTACAACCTTGTGCGCCTCCCATTCTAACGCTCTGGAGCCGGTGGAATCTTTATTGATTTCCCAGTATTGTCTCACTGTTGTGTTTAATCCGTCTGCGAATGCCTGATCCTGGAGAGCCTCCACCTGCATTCGCCAGGTGGGGATCGTCGAGTGTCTCCTGCGCCCAGTTCAGTGTTATTCTAAGTGGTGAGTGATCCGATAGTGTTTTGGCCATGTATTCTGACTTGTTTATCAGTTCGCATATATCCCAAGTCCCCCATATTATATCTATTCTGGTGTGTACTTTGTGGGGTATTGAATAGAATGAGTATTCCCTCTGCTGCGGGTGCTTCGTGCGCCATAAGTCATATATTCTCATGTCTCCCGCCCATTCTAGCAAGTGGCATCTGGCAGTTCTATTCAGTGATGCTTTCGGGGTTATGTTTGACCTATCTAATTCTGCATTCGGTGTGCTGTTCAAGTCGCCACCCCAAATGGACGGGGCTGCGGTGTTTACTAATAGTGCTGGAGTGAGTGTGCCCAGGAATTCAACTATTGCACTATTGGGGGTGTAGATGCCGATTATCGATAATTGTCTCCCGTCTAATTGCCCCTCTATTACCACGTATCTGCCCCCTTGGTCTATTCTCTGTGAGGTTTGGACAAAGGGGACGCCACCTGCTATCCATACCAATACTCCTCTAGCAAAAGCAGAGTACGTTGTGCCTACCACCTGTCCACCCCATCTCTCACGTAAGTCCCGTAAGTCCGGCTCCAAGCAGTGTGTTTCTTGAAGAATGGCGATGTGTGCACCCTGTTGTCGGGCGTGCATATACCCGGGATCTTTTGCTTGGTGCACCCAGACCTCTCACATTCCACGTAATTATTTCATATTGATGCATTGGAGGGTTTACGTTTTGAGCCCTATAGCATTGTGTAATGCACCTGCTTGTGGTGCAATCCAGGTATCAATACCCTCACGGATCCCTCCCATCCCTACCTGGTATGTAGTTAAGGCTATCCGCCCCAACAGTGTTTCTTGTGTTTTGGATTGACCTTTTGTGCATAACCTATCCATCACCCCCCCTCCTCCCACCCTGCCTAAACCTCACACCCAACTATGAACTCGTGTTAAACTACACAACTCACTACTACTTAATAAAACTTGTATCCATGTGAATACCTTTGGGGGAGCTATATTGGCTACCAGATGTGGCTCTCTTACGGGGCTCACATCCTTCCGCAGGCATAGTCTGCGTGTACATCTGGGCGTTCCCGAAGTGTTCACCCCTCCCTGAACACATAATCAATTATATTAATCAATGTTTTCGGTAAGAAGGGATAAGTTGTTCAAAAGATACTCGTAGTCGACTACGTCTTCCTCCATATGAATACCCGCACAGATGGTCTGTGCCACCCTTCGAGTTTATTGCTCATTTAGGGAGGGGAAATGGCTGGCAACCTGTGTCTACAGTGCATCCGCGGATCTGGGGGTGAGCTTCGGGCCCTTTAGTACTTCTGTTATCGTAGAGTTTGTGCTGGCCGAATCGGATTCCGGGCTATCTGCAGGGATCTCCCGGAGTGCCTCAAAAGAATTTTGCATGTGCAGAGGAGTTTCTTTCAAGGCTTTTGCCCTTTCTTCTGCTGCCTGTTTTTCAGTGGGTTGTCCCTTGGATCTTTTCTTGGGGCGCTTCCGCAAAGGAGAAGTAAGCCATTCCTCTACTTCGTCCGTTCCAGCTTGGGATCGTGCAAGACCTTTGGCGTGCAGCCACGTCCAGGCATCCTCGGGGGAAGTGAATACGTGGGTGCGTTCATCTGATATTACTCTCAGCTTGGCAGGAAACAGCAAGGCGTATTTAATATTATGCTCGCGGAGGCGTTGTTTAATTTTTACATAGGAGTTGCGTTGTCTCTGTACCTCTTGGGTAAAGTCTGGGTAGGCATTAACTACTGAGTCCTCATGTCGAAATGGGCCTTTGCTACGGAACTGCTATAGTATTACATTGCGGTCTCTATGGTTTAAGAATCTTGCTATCAGCGCTCTGGGTGGTCGGCCCGGGGACGGTGGCCTCCTTGGAACTCTGTGTGCCCTTTCCACAGAGAAGAACTTCGATGGGGCCCCATTTAGCACCTCTTTAGCACCTCTTTAGCACCTCTTTGATCAGCCATTGTTATAAGAATATTTCTGTATTCTGCTCCGTTAGTTTTTCGGGAAATCCTAAAAAGTGTACGTTGTTTCGCCGGGATCTACCTTCTGCTTCTTCAGCCCGTCACCATAAGATCTTCACCTCTGCATTCAGCTGTTGAATTTGTTTTTGTTTTTCCGAAACAGACGGGTTCAACTCGTTGAGCACCTCTTCCGCTGATTTCACTCTCTCCGCCAAATTGCGATGGTCCACTCTGAGTAAGTTCAAATCTTGTGATACTGTGTCTATCCTGTTTTCCAAGGAGGTTTTAGTGTCCATAATCGCCTGCAATACTTTTTCAAATTGTGTAGAGTGGGCTAGGGGTGTGCTTTCCAATGATTGTAGAGTTGGTACTAGCTGTTGATCGCTTGGTGCCTGTCCTTGTGTGTGTCAGATCTGTTTACGGCCCTCCCTGTACGAGCAGGCCGGCGGCGGAGCCCGACGCGAGCGCACTTATATCAAGCAGCGCCTCCAGGTATTAAGTGGCTTGCCCCGGGGCCTTGTAGCCGGCCCTCTCCGTTCATTATATGTACATGTTCCCATAACTCCTGGCGGGGGGAACCCAAATAGTGATGGCGCAGGAAGAAGTATGGCAGGAGAAGGGGGTGGGGCGGGCTCCAGACTCACCCAGCCTCTCAGCCCGATCTCTGGTCCTGTATGGCTGTTGCCCCCGTTAGCAGTGGGGAAAGATGTCCTTTGTTGGCAGCCTGGAGTTTCCCCTCTGTATCTTGGGCATCACCGCCGGGCCCAGGCATGTATTTTCCAATGCGATGCGGTTCTCCTACGCCCGTGCCGGGGCTCGCCTGTCTCCCTGCCCGCTTGTTCCTCCCACGTTTTGCCGGCAGTTCAGTTTGGGTCAGCGTGTATTCCCGGGGCTCTACGCGAGCTCCTTCGCGTTCCCAGTACGGAGTTCGGCCGCCGGGGTGCCCCACCCGGCGGCAGGCACACGAGGGAATCGGTAACCGCCGCTGCTCGGGGCGAGATGGGGGGGCGGGGAGGAGAGCGGGTCGCCGTCCGCGCTTACTCCCGGGTTCGGGAGCCCCCCTCCGGAACGCCCCTCTCACCGTGCTTTGGCACCTTCGGCCAGGCCCTTAGGCAACGCCTGCGCCGTCCCAGATTCCGCGGGCCTTTGGGGGAAAATACAATGTCGCGGCCGCTGGCTCCCTCAGGGCCCGCACACAGGCCCGATCGGCGCGTCACAACTCGCGGCGCCGCTCGGCTCTTGGAGGCAGCCGACTCTCCGGCCCAAATTTATGTGCGTATATGCACCAGTCGCCGCTCCGGGAGCGCCCTACAGAATATTGTTCGTGGGCCCGAGTCGGAGCTCTCGTTTAAGCGTCCATCTCGGCCGCCGTTTTGGCTCCTTCCTGGTACTTCTCATATGTTGACAATAAACATTCATTTACCCTTTGTGTGCCCTACAAATCCAAAATACTCGTACTATCTTAGTTAAATTTGGAGATTCCAGGATCAAAGAGCAAATCCTCTCACAGGCAATTAAAAGAAGATCTTCAAGTCAGGAGATCTATTCAGCTTTCGTGTTTTCTCAGACATGTCGGCCTCAGTGGCCAAACGTCGACGTGAATTTGTGGGATTGATTGATGACTTCAAAAAGCTTGGCGCACCGGCAGGGATCGTTCAATTAACGAAGTTGAAAGTTTTGAGTAATGGCAAAATGCATATTTTTCACCGAGTCCAAGATGCCAAAGACTTTATAACCTCCTCAAAATGACACTTGAAATGTATAAGGGGGCTTCTTCTGAAAGGTTTTTTCTCCTCCCCCTTTTTTTTTTTCTTTTCTCGCTATCACTCGCAGAAATGCGCATCCTTGGGTGTCAGGCTCCCAGAGTGCCAAGTCAGTGCACTCAGTTCTGGGTTATTGGGGGGGGGGCATGGTAGTTGGGGCACTATGGGGGGCACGATGGAGGGAGAGGGCAAGACGGGGAAGGGCCTTGCTGCGTATAAGGGGCAGGGGGAAGAGGGGAGGTTTCACAAGGGGGAACAGGAGGGGGAAAACAGGGGGGGTCACACAGGTGGGTGGGGGATTCAGGAGGGAGTTTGTACAAAAAATGCAGGTGATAATCAACCAGATTAATTATTACTTGAAGAGAAAACACAAGACAAAAGCTTAGTTAAATTAGAAGTACAATGGGGCATGGTAACAAGGATCAGCAAATTGCGAGATGATGGGAATTAAATTAAGAGTAGTCTCCTGTAATCTGAATGGGGCTAATAACACGAAATTTTGCGCTGCGATTAGCTGGCTGGAATCTGCACAGGTTCAAGTCATATGTAGCTAATTCTTTTTATGCTTCGGCGGGTGCCGCAGTACAGGGGGTGGCAATTCTGTTCTCTAGGAAATTCGTAGGGAGAATTAATAGTCGTTTGAGACCCACAGGCGAGATGGATAATAATCTCCATAACTATGGCGGGTAAAGAGGTCCACTTCGTAAGTTATTATGGTCCGATAGAGGATGATATAAACCCAATGCAGACATTATATACGCATCTTTCTCCTCTTCAAGGGTATCCTGTAATTGGAGGAGACTTTAATGTTATTCCAAATACTCTGTGGGATTCATCACAGAAAAAGAAAGCACAAAATAAACCAAAAGCTTTGCAACTCCTTGCAAAACTGACACAAGAGTTAGCTCTATTAGATGTGTGGCATGCCGATCACCTCTATGCTAAAGAGTACACGTGTTATTCTAAAAGGTATAATATGGCATCAAGAATTGATTATATTCTAGTTTCATATGTGTTAAAATGGTATCAAACAGGAATTTTTGCAAATTCCTTCTCAGACCACTCTGTTCCCTGGGTTGATCTCGATGACTTCAAGGACTCGGGCGATCAGCCTCGTCGTTCACAATGGCGTCTGGATAGATCTCTTTTGGCAAATGAAGACTGGGTAGCCAACCTTAAAGTGTTAGTAACTGACTTTTTAAGGGTAAATAAGGGATCCATCTCTATTTTATTTTTTTTATGTCTGGGGGGCCACCAAAGCCTTCGTACGTGGGGAGGCTATCTCCTTTAAAGCACATCTAGGTAAAATAGCTCGTGAAAAAGCACTTTACTTCAAAAGGAGCTAGAACGGGCCCTAAAAAGAAAGCAAATATTGTCTAGTCCGGAGACGGTACAAGGGCTGGTAAGGGCCCAGGCTAAATTAAGAGATTTTTTTTCTGTCAAAGGAAATTCTAAATAGACATACTAGTTATTAACGTCAATATGAAGAAAGTGAACATGCTGGCAGATTTCTTGCCTGGTCGATTAAAAAGCGTGCCAGTACTAGCTTAATAAAAGCCATTTTCGATGAAGAGCAGGGCAGAATGGTCACACACTCTAAAGAGGTCGAGAAAGTGTTTCTCTCACATTACCGTAAGTTATATACAGAGACATTACAAGCAAATAACTCGCAAATCAAACAATACTTAGATACAGTAATTCTACAAAGGCACGACGCAGTGGCACAGAACTTATTATTATCCTCTATTACTTCTCAAGAAGTTACTAAAGCAATAAGGGATGCTCCCAATGGTAAAGCCCCAGGTGAAGATGGCCTTCTGGCAGAAATCTATAAAATTTTGCAAGATCAAATCGCTGATTTATTACTAGATTTATTCAATACAATATTAGAAGGAGCGGAGGTTCCCTCCGAATTTTCAAGAGCTAGAGTGGTCAGCTTTATCAAAAAAGATAAACCACCGGAATATCCGGGTTCAGTTCGACCAATTAGCTTGCTAAATAAGGATTATAAACTTTTTACTAAAATACTGGTCGTTCACGTAGCTCAGGTGGCACACGTACTGGTACACGAGGACCAGTGCGGATTTCTGCCGGGCAGGTTACTATCCACTAATACAAACTTTTTAGTACAGGCAATAGATTATCTATCGCATAGTTCCCATACGGCGGTAATTATGATGCTCGATGCCGAAAAGGCATTTGATTTAGTTCTATGGCAAGTGTTATTCTTGGTGCTTGCAAAGTTTGGCTTCCCCGCGAAGTTCATTCAGATAATACAGACTTTGTATACTGGGGCTCAAGCTAAGATTTCAGTTAAAGCCCAAACATTAGGGTCAGTACAAATAACACAAGGCACGAGACAGGGCTGCCTTCTCTCTCCAGTTTTATTTGCGCTCTTTATCGAGCCTTTAGCTGTAGAAATCCAACAAGATGCAGCCATTCAACCCCCTCTACCTCTACCATGTGGAATCATCGGTCCTGCCGCAAGGTTTCTGTGCTGCATCCTCACATGAATGTTTTCAAAAAAATTCAAGGATTACTTCTTAAGTGGCAGGAGACTACCATGACCATTATAGGGAGGACAGCATTGGTTAAAATGTCGATCCTTCCTTTACTATTATTTGTTTTCTCAAGCGTAATTTTGCGAGTCCCAAAAAAGTTTTTTGATAAGCTAGACGTATTAATTAGACAATTCATTTGGAATCACAAGAAGCCCCGGCTCCAGTTGGCAAAGCTATCTTTGGTAGTGGAAGACTGGGGATTAACTCTCCCCAATATGATGGTGTATTATGAAGCAGCAGTATTGGATTGGGCGCTAAGAGCAGCGCAAAAGCCAAAGTACAACTTCTATTTCAATCAGATGCTGCTAGAAACCAATGTTCAACATTCACGTTTTTTTAAATTCCCTCGCTTACCAAAAAGGCTCTGATATAAATTACCGGTTATGATTCAATCAACCATATCACAGGTAAAGGGCAAGTACCAAATTGACAAGACACACTTGTTTCGACGAGTAAGGGATATTTGGCTTTTAGGAGTGGAATTAACTCAAGGCAATATACAGCAATGGGAAGCGCTGGGCTTTATGACTTTAGAGGATTTTTATCTGGCAGATCGCTTCAAAACATGGGCACAGTGTGTAATGGGTGCAAGTGATATTCCAGCAAATTTAAAATGTTCATATTGTCAAATTTTGTACTCCTTACATTCAGCGCAACAACCATTGAACGGCGCTAATAAAGCTATTGCTCAGGCCTTCTATGAGAACCAATTAGGTATTGATAAATGGTATAAACTACTTCAGGATGCAAAGTCAACCAAGGTAATCTCCCAGATTTTGACGCAAATAGCCAGCATGACAGGATATAAGATAGAGATACAGCATTGGAGAAAGCACAAAGAGGTGCAGCATAAAGTACTCAGAGGGGCCAACTTAAAAAGAATTACCTTGTTCTCTAAGTGGTTGTTATATCATATCTCTGCTATGATGAGAGAAATTTATCCAGAGACATCAGGCTCTAGTCCACGTTGTGAAAAATGTCAGGGGGATTGGATACATATGTGCTTTTCTTGTGTATTTTTGACAAAATATTGGGAGCTGATTTTTCAGAGGTTGAGTTCCTGGATAGGCCATGTGATTGCCCCTAGCCCATTGGTGGCTTTCTGGGACATTACACAGGATACACACTTGTTGATTCCATGCAGACAAATGATTATCGCGGGTATTCTAATAGCCTCAGGCATGGAAATCACCAGTCCCCCCGACATACACACAATGGGAGGCGAAAATGGAGTCCACCAGGGTTAAAGAAAAATGATATGCCCAGCGGGTAGGAGCCATGCAAAGATACAAAGGGATATGGGCCAAAATGACCAACATGTTGATAAATCAAACGGAGGGGAGGGGAAGTTGAAGGTACAAACTCAAAAGATTTCAAATTCAAAAATGTTTGTTATCAGCAAATAAGCCTAGCATCAATGTAAAAGGCAATGTTATGAGTTGGATGAATGTATGTAATGCAAGCTTCACCTGCTGAATAGAAACAAAAACATTCATTTATCCTGTTAATCATGTTATACTGTTCTGTAATAATCCTGTAACTAAATGCTGTATGGTTAACTCACAGCTGTTTTCTGCTTTATGTAGAAATCGGTCTGGTAGTTAAAGGATATATCTTTTCATGTGAATAGGCTGGTGCTAAAACATTCATACTGACTGTAAAAGCCTAACTGCCAGCTTTCTGGTCAAAGTGGTAATTATACGCACGGACAGAACAACACCCTTGTTTTACCTAGGGTCACACAGTGACACTTGCTTCAATCCAGTCATCCAACAGTTGCTGAAAATTTCCATGAGCAATTTCCCAGGGGACCTGGAAAACGTATGCCCAAAGTGGGTTTCCAGGTACACTTCTGGGAAGGTAATGGGGTGTTTGTATTGGGATCCTATTCTAAAGCAGAGGGCTCTGCACACAGAAGAATGGCATAAACCCCTATAGTGCAGGGCCCCCGAGATCCAGTCAGCTCCCTTGGCAAAAGTGGTAGGTGGTGGGTGGGTGGCTCCATCTACTTTGCAGGGGCGGGCTCCCGACAAGTTTCGTTACACCACTGTCTGCACAGGGGGAATAGCATAGAGGATCACCTTTTCAAACACACACACATTTGTACCCTTTTTACATTATTATTTTTTTTAATTATTATTTTTCTTTTTTTTAAGGAATCCCTTTCTTTTGCACCCTTGTGAAAAATTGGGTTGTTGCTTTACTGGAGTGTGAACCCTGGTCAAGCAGCAACCACAATTCATGTCAGGGTAAGGCACAAGCAAACCCCAAATTAACCTGTTCTCACCCTATGGTAGCTTGGCACAGAGCAGTCAGGCTTAACTTGAAAGCAATGTGTAAAGTATTTGTGCAACATTGAAACAATAAAACAGTCAAAACACCACACAGAAGGATCCTACACCGAGTAAGAAAAATACAATTTCATTTAATAAAATAAGACCAAAACAGCAAGAATCCAATAAGTAGAACTTGAGTTATGAATTTTTAAAGGATAAACTGCAAAATATCGCTTAGAAACACAAATCGCCCTTAGCGGATATCTGGTTGTGCTGGACTGGGATGGATCAAAAGTTCAGGCCGATCACAATGGAATGTGGACCGGGTACATAGACTCAGTTAGGCCCGCTGCTCCAAAGTACCTTAAATCCTGGTTGCGCTGCATTGCTTATCTCTGAAGCAAAGATGCTTCGTGCAGCCGGGGCGGTGCATCAGGTGCAAGATGTGGCAAGGCTGTGATGCAAGATCCTAATGCGTTGACGTTGAGGATCCCATTGACGGTGCTTGTGGTGCAAAAACGAGTGTCAAGGATACGTGGTGAAGTCTAGAAGATGCGTTGGTTCTGATCCACGCAAGCAGTGATGCAGAGAGTCATCGTCAAAGTTGTTGTCAATGAGAGGAACTTGCGCTGGGGAAAGCATTGTGCAGTGGCGGTTCCGAAGGCGATGCGGCTGTGATGCGCTGGTTCTGTTCTGTGCAACAGCAGAGATGCATCGTTTCTGCTCTTGCAGGAGAGAATGAGTCAGTTCCACTGGAACAGGCACCTTAGACCCACTTCCAAGGTTCCAGGAGTGGGGTGACACCATTTGGCAGGGCAGACTCGCAGATGACAGAGTTCAGGTGCAGAAGCAGCAAGGTTTGAAGACCTTTATGTCTATGAGACTTCAGATCAGGAATCCAGCCAACTATGCTTTGGAATCACCTGGGTTCTGAGTCTGAGAGATTCAGGTCGAGTCCTTCTCACAGGCAAGAGGGCAACAAGTTAGCAAAGCAGGAGACCAGCTGTCCTGCAGAATGGCAGTCCTTCAGCAGCATATCAGTTCTTCCTGGCATAATATCCATAGGTCCAGAAGTTGTGATGTCAGTGTTCCAGTACGTATACCCAGTTCTGTCTTTCAAGTGGGGGAGACTTCAACGATGTACCTTTTAAGTGCACAGAGTTCCTGCCCTGGCTCCAGAGTCACTACAGGGGGTTATACAGCCCTTTGTGTGTGGACAGGACACAGCCTATTTAGGGGTACGTCCGTGTGTGCCCTGCTTCTCCCTTCCTTCCTGCCCAGGATGGCATATCAAGGCCCATCAGGTCCCACCTAAACTCCAATTGTGTCTGGCTGTCTAGGAGGAATACCCAAAACCCAGCTGTCACCCCACCCCGGACTCGTGAGCAGAGGTAGACAGCAGGCATCAAATGGCTAAAGTAAGAAAATGGCAACTTTCTAAAAATGGCATTTTCAGAGTTGCAATCTAAAATCCGACTTCACCGTAAGTTGTGATTTTAAATTGTGATTCCAGAGACACCAAACTTGGAAAATATATCTCTTCTTAATTGGAAGATATATATAGTTCTAATGGGTTAGAAAGGTAGCTCCAGTGTTATCTTATGGAAGAGATGGGCCGTGCAGTAATGAAGAAGAGTTTTTCACTACCAGGACATGTAAAACCTAGAAGTATATGTCCAGGTGTTTAAATGCAGTGCACCCTACCCTTTCGGCTACCTAGGACCTTCCTTTGTGGTGATATATATGTATTAAAAAGAAAGGTTTGGACCTTGCAAAAGGGTTATTTTGCCAGGTCGACAATGCAGTTCAAGACTGCACACATAGGATGCGCAATGGCAGGCCTAACTCAAAGGGCTATTGAAGTGGGTGGCACAATCAGTGCTGTAGGTCCACTAGTAGCATTTAATCTTCAGGCCCTGGGCACATGTAGGGCACTTTACTAGGGACTTGTAGGTAGAAGAAATAAGGCAATTGGGTATATGGCAACCTAATTGTTTTAAGGAAGGAGTACAAGCAATGGTTAACAGTGGTACAGTGCGCAGAATCCTAAGGCCAACAAAAACAAAGTCAGCAAAACAGGAGGACTGAAGCCAAAAAATTAAGGAAAACCACGCCAAGGAGTCCAGTCCTCTTCCCACCCTGAAAATAGATTCATGCTAGTCCTTAGCTGGAGTAAATATGTTACCAATTCCACAGTGGAAAGAGGAGTGAGAGGAGTTTGTGAGTGACACTGATTGAAAGTACCCTCTTTCTTGGCATGATTACCCCCTTTTTAGGTATCGCTTGCGAGACGCTGTAGTAGTTAGAAAAGGGCTTGGTGCCCCGTCCATGTCACATCAGTGTCTTTCATTGGTTCGTGGGCTTGCCTTTTAAAATCTGCTTGCTTTCATTAGTGAAAGGCATGCATACGTCATGCCTTTTCCTGTAGTTAGCCCTCCTCGAGCGCAGCGACCAAGTAATGAAAACATACGAGGCTCGCTGTTTTCGGTCCGGATTGTGGACTACTTTTTCTCTTTTTTCGCAGTGCGATCTCCCTGGGCAGAAGTCGAGCGCTTTGCAGGACATCGACCCTGTTACATAGTTAATTGCACTTTCGCCGGTTACGTAGATAATTGCACTTTTGACGATAGGTTTCACTACGAGTGTGAACTGTATCAGCACAATCGCGCTCTTTTTTTTCTCCATTTAATGATGCAAGAAAAGTCCGGTTGGGAGTTTACAACTGCTAATAGCTTTAACTCGGAGAAATGCGAAACCTGTTGTGTTGCAAATGCTTGTTCTTTCTGATGTCCATGTGTTTGACTGTGTTCACTGGGATCCTGCTAACCAGGATCCCAGTGATTTTGCTGTCTCTCCCAAAACTCTGTATTTCACCCACAGATGGCACACTGGTGCCCCATTATAAGTCCCTAGTATATGGTACCTAGGTACCCAGGGCATTGGGGTTCCAGGGGATCCCTATGGGTTGGAGCATATATTTTGCCACCCATAGGGAGCCCAAGCAAAGGGTTCTGCAGGACTGCCACTGCAGCCTGTGTGAAAAGGTGCAAGCGCCCTTTCACTGCCACTTTTCACTGCACCAGGTCACTTATAAGTCACCCCTATGGCAGGCCTTCCAGCCCAGAGGGCAATGTGCCTGGTACCTGTGTGTGAGGTCACCCCTGCACTAGCAGAGGTGCTCCCACGAACTCCAGGCCCATTTTTGCGAACTCCGTGAGTGTGGGGGCATCATTTTATGTGTGTACTGGACATAGATCTCTACCTATGAGTTGTGTGGATCCTGCTTCACGGGTGGTGAACTGAAGTGGTCCAGAGGCTCCTCTCTTCCAGCTATCCAACTTGGGTGGAGGTAAGCCCTGGCCTGCCCATGCAGGACAGTATCCCTGTGCATCGCGTCCTTTGCAGCTGCCAAGGCTTGTTGGCATCCCTTCCACAGGCATCTTGAAGCTCCATTCCCCCAGCACTCCTTCCTGCGACGCACAGCTCCCTGAGTGGTTCTCCGCGACATGGGAGCATTCCTGTGGGTGCTGCCTGTGCTTCTGCGGGCTCTCTGTTTTGCTGAGGACCCCCTTTGACTCCCCCTCCTGGGTAGAGTCCACGTTGTCCTTCCTGCTCCCCGGCAACTTCACTTTCCGATAACTGCGAGTTTTTTGTGTGCCAAGGCTTGTTGGCGGAATCGGAAGATGCAAACTAGACTGCAATCCTCCCTCTGGCATGGGACATCACCTGCATCCTCCAGGAACCTGACTTTGTCTTCTTGGGTGCAGTGCTGACTTCTTCAACAGTGGTTCACCTTTTGCACCTTCATCCTGGTGGGTAGGGGCTCCTGCCCTTCCTGGTGTCTTGCAGCCTCTTCTGGGCTGTGCATAATTCTTCTCTTCTCTGTGTGTGATCAGGAGAACCTACATTGATTTACTCCTGCTTTCCTGGTAGCTGGGGTGGGTTGTGGTACTTACCTTTGGGCTTTCCTAGTACTCCCAGCTCTCCTCTACACACTACTTTTACCTAGGTGGGGGGGGGGGCATACGTTTGCATTCCACTTTCTTAGTATATGCTTTGTGCCCCCCCTCGGCCTATTTCTAACTATTATGATTTTCACAAATTGCACTGTTTTCTAACTGTTTTCATGCCTATTTCCGCATACTAGTGTATTTAATTTGTGTATTACTTACGACCTAAGGGATTATAGCTTCTATGGTATTTTTGGTATTTGTGTCACCAAAATAATGTACCTTTATTTTTGTAACACTGGGTGTTTTCTTTCATGTGTGTAAGTACAAAGTGTGACTACAGTGGTATTGCATGAGCTTTGCATGTCTCCTAGATAAGCCTTGGCTGCTCATCCACAGCTACCTCTAGAGAGCCTGGCTTCTAGACACTGACTACCCTAAACTAATAAGGGATACCTGGACCTGGTATAAGGAGTAAGTATCATAGGTACCCACCACACACCAGGCCAGCCTCCTACAGACACTAAACGTATTTGTTTGGGGCATTAACAAACTTTCAAGGCTAACTGTGCTTTGGAATGCCCAATTTACAACCCTTCAGGGCAATATTTGGGAGCAGAGAACTTCACACTCTTGGCATGGATGTCTGCATGTGTAAATGGCATTACGCATGCAAGGAAATACTTTTCTGAATTCCTGACAGATAAATAGGGTGCCATGAATTTAACTTCTCCTTTTCAGCTTAAGCTGCCTCCTGTACGAATAGCTCTACACTTCTTAGTATTACACCATTGGCTGTTAACTCTCAGCACAGAGGTCCTCTTCCACACCACCCCTTCATTGCTCATGTTTGTCTTTCAGACCACTCCGCCTCTGCAGTCTTGTTACCATAGGGGCAGAATCTTGCTTCTGCAGTAATTGTGTGTAGCTTTGTTGCACTGGTGTAAAAACTTTGGTTGAAACCCTAGACAATAATTTTCCAGTCCTAGGTGAAAACCCCCCCCCTTCGTAAAACACTCCTAGTGAATACAACATTTTGTTTGTTTCTTTTTCTCAGACAGTAATGTGTATGTCCATGACCTGCTGACATTTCAACAAATCACCACAGTGTCCAAAGCTAAGGGAGCATCTTTGCTGGCATGTGACCTACAGGCAAGTATGAGAAAGACGGCAGTGTTCTTTATGTGCATCTTCGATTGAGTTGGTTTGAAGACCCTCGTAACTGTACAATTAGTGTAATAATGTAAAGTGTTCAATCAACATTCTGTAATTTGTTCTGGATCTTATAATATGATACAGGTTATGGTAAATCCAGAGTGTGACCTTGATCCGTTTTCCCAAGAGTTAGTATTTTAATGCATGTTGTGATTGGCGAATGGTCTTATGTTGGTTTTGGCTGATCCATTGGAAGGAGATTGTGTACTGCTCTTATTCTAAGTTATTCTCAGTTTCTGATTGATTACATCTGAGACAAGCCCAAAGGTAGCAGCGGGGCATATATTGGTATCTCTAATACAGTAGCTTCAGATGGGGCAAAAAGGGCTATTGGGTGCATTACTGTTCACCCTATAGCATTCACTGGCTATTGCGGTCTTCACCCTTTGGTAGAATTAGCTTGTTCCAAGATTAATTACGGTCTCTCGGGGAAACCGGTGCATAATGAAGAAATCTTGTGGATCACTTTGTTTCCACAGTATATATAATACCCGGAGCCACTGCTCTTACACTGCATTGGACATGTACAGCAAAAATGTTGCTGGCCTCTTGTCGCCTTCTTTTGTTCCTCAATCCATGTAACTTTTTCCTCTCAATTGTGGTACCCTCCCTGAGACTTTTATCAGGACCTTGGGGAAAATATAATTTCCATCAAAGATGATGCAAAACGTGCGCTATGCAGATCAGTGAAATGCATTAGTAGTGAAATGAGAGTTTTAGTAACTTGAACAAAACTTTGGCAAAGCCAGTACACCTGGCTTTAAATGGCAACCACGTGGAACCTCGGGGTTGTACTAATGATAATCCCTTGTATAGCACGTTAAAGTCAAACCTATTGAGCTTGCTGCTTCAGTGTCTGATTTAATGTGGGAATTCATCTAAGAGTTAGCCTGAAGTATTCTGCAACCCCCTTCATTCTTTGATGGAGTGAGAGACTATTAATCCAAGGTTGCGTTTAAACTCTTTAAACAGGAACAGTAAAATATAAAACTGCAGTTGAATAAAAATACAAAGACATGTCCGTGCATGCACCTGCACACAAATACACACACTCCTCAAGACTAGTGCAAAGTCACCTAGGCTTCTACATGTATTGGTACATGCATACAAAGATCAAAACATGACACATGCACTCCTTTTATAAACAAGCATTGGCAAGGCCAGTAGGTTTGACATTGACTGGCAGCCTTTTGGATTTATCAGTGCATATTTTGGTTTTATCAAATTGTGTTCCATGCTTTGTTTTGTGGGAAGCTTCCATGACCTTGTCAATCTAAAACAAATTGTATAAAAGCAAACAATGCTTTTTGTTCGCTAAATGTACAAATTGGAATAGTAAACCTTGGCACTGAAGGGAATTACTTTGTGTTTGTATGTGCTCCTTGAGAAAGGGGCAATATACTGTCACTCGCAGTGATTTGAGTTAATGAATTAAGAGGGCTGCCCCAGTGCACCAAGCTGTTTGCTGTAGTGGTTGGAAGAAAATGTGAATGATGCATGAGCAGGCTAATGTCCTCATTATGACATTGGCAGCCGGCCATACCCCCCTGAGCGGCCTACACCCCGCCGGCCCTGTTATGGTTTCCCCACTGGGTCGGCGAGCGCAGGCGGAAACAGTGTTTCCGCTCGCTGACCCAGAAGGGAACAGGGCCGTAACATTGCAGCCAGCTCCTAATGACTCTTGACTGGTAGGTAAGCTCTAACTGGTCACTCGCACACATGGATGGTTATGCAATCTTATACCATTCTGAAACCGGTAGTATTCCTCAGTATTGCTTTCTCAGCCCATTTAAAAAGGAAATTGCTTGCCGGTCCTCTAGGTGTATTACCATCTCTAGGCGACCTCCCAACATGGAAGCATAGTGGTTCTGATGTATGATGTCTTTGTGGCACCTTCAAAGAAGATATTGTCCATATTGTTGGAATATGCCCCATCTTAAAGAATGCTAAAGTTGCTCTGCAAAAAAAAGGCCTTTAAAGATCTTGGGCTCAGGGGCAGTAGAATGACAATAAAGAAAATACTTGTTCAAACTAACCCCCAGATCAATTACAAACTGATTTAACTCCTGACCTTGTGTGATCATGTCCTGAATACATTTTCTGCAGGCAGGGAATGATAATATTCACGGCTTGCGGCCTGAAGGCTAGCTTGAACCTTTTACCTATACAGACAAAATATAGACTACTGCCACTTAGAGATGTCCTTTTCCATAGGAATTTAACTGGGTTTGGCACTAATTAAGCAATAATGTCAATGTTTTTAGCAACATTAGGGAATTTGCAAAGTTTGTAGCAGAAACCTTTTAAACAATTGTTTATCTGTTGTTTGGGGGAACTCTTAATTGTTTCCTGCCTTAGCTCGTGTTCTGATGTACATGATTCTGCCTCCACCTCTTATCCTTACATGAATGTGTGTGCAACCAGTTTTTTTAATGAAATGCTTTTAAAGCTCATTTTGCTTTTGGTTGATCAGGACATGCGGCTTCTGTTTGATCAGTAGAGCGCTTGTGCTCTCGCAGATGGAATTTGCTGTCCCCCCCCCCCCCCCCCCCATTGTTCTTGTTTCTGCTGTACCCTTCGTCCCACCCTCTTCCCTGTCCTTGCTTGTTTTAGGAGCTGCAGGTGCTTGTTTTCTTTTTTTATTTGGTCCTGCACTGTAGATAGCAGGCACGGGAGGCATGTGGGGGAGAGCGGGAAGCTCTGCCAGTGTACACCGAGCGGGTGCGCTGCTCTCCTCCCCGTGCGCTGCTCATACTCAGTCTTCACAGCTGCTAGCATTCCCACAGTCCTGCAAGCCGGAGCCCTCTGTGTTTTCTTTTAATTGGTCCTGCACTGTAGATAGCAGCAATGGGAGGCGTGCGGGGGAGAGCAGGCAGCTTTGCCAGCGTACACCGGCTGGGCTTGAGCTGCTCTCCTCCCCTCGAGCTGCCCGTACTCCTATTCAGTCAGCTAAATTGGGTGGAATTTGTGTTGCATTTTGTTTGTTGTAGGTATCAGAGCGCTTTCTATGCGTGTCAATTACATTATCTAAATTCACAATAATTCTTTGGGGCAGTGGGTGAGATTACATATTCTCTTCATCACACTCTCTATGTCACTTTGAAGTACCATGTGCTTCTCTGCACCCTAGCTCTCCACTTTACTATTCATCTGTTTTTGAGCGCAAGGTCGCCAGGGGATTCCCACTGCTGGAGCTAGGGCAGTGTCTGTGCGCATGGAGCTTGGCTTCTGCCTTCCGCAATTACTGGTAAATGCAGGACACCCTGACCTCTACGGGGCTCCAGTAACCTCTGTTTGTCCCCCCACTTCCACCTCCCCTTGTATGCTCTTTTGCTTGTTTGCTTAGTGTCTGTTTTGGGTCCGGTTTTCTGCTTGTTTTTAACCTCTTGGGCGCCAAGGACGAGCTGGTCTCACCCTCGACCGCCATGCGGCGAAGACGAGACCAGCACGTCCTGTCGCCCGGCCCATAGGGAAAGCACTAGCCTCTTCCCGTGGGCCTCCCCCCCTCCCCCTGGGGAGGGATGGCAGAGGAAGCGCTTCCCCTGTAACACCAGACACCCCAGTGACGTCTGACGTCAGCGTGCAATAGTGCGCTGACCTCATCAGAGGTTGCCCCCATTGCGCTGGAGGCTCAGCTTCTATCGCGATCGAAAGAGAAAAGTTTTTGTTTCTCTTCCGATCGAAGGGTGGGGGAGATCGGGGAGGCATCAAAGGAAAGGAAAGGCTTTTCCTTGCCTTTCATGTCTTTCTGAGCATTCCGGCAGCATGATCGCATAGCGATTGTGCTGCAGGAATGCCCACTAGACACCAGAGATGTTTTTTTTTTTTTAAATGTAAACAGTAAAGGGGAGCGACCCCTTAGGCAAGAGTCACTCCCCTGGGGGAGGGGGGGCAAATTTATTTTAGGCTATTTCTACCCACCTTGGGGGCAGATCGGCCTATTTTTATAAGGGGGGCAGAAACCACAAACACCAGGGATTTTTTTTCTTTTTTCTTTTTTTTTTTACACCTATTTCACGCACGGTGAGTGACCCCTTAGGCATTTTTTTTCTTTACTATTTTATGTAAGGGGAGCAGCCCCTTGGCAAGGTCCGTTCCCATTGGGGCAAATTATTTTAGGCCATTTCTGCCCCTCTTCGGGGCAGATCAGCCTATTTCTATTAGGCCCATCTGCCCACCAGGGGGGCAGAACCACTTAGGCACCAGGGCGTGGTGTGTATGTGTTTTGTTTGGGGTGGCAGCCCCTTGGGCAAGCGTCGCTCCCCATGGGGGCACATTACTGTTGTCCATTTCTGCCCGCTTGGCAAAAAAAGAAAAAAAAGAGGGTGGGAGTATGGATATATCTCACCCCAAATAACGAAATAAATGTGGACAAAGTTGTTCTGCTGCACAGGTAGGCAGATGGGGCAGTTACACCCAACCCAGTCCCACCCAGACTGACGGAGGTAACAGTCTTTCAGCTCTCCCCCCGCACACTAAAAGATCTTATCCCAACGGCAAGCAAGGGGACATTTGTTTATTTAGGGTTTTGATTTTACATTTGGGCCTTGAGAGCTTGGCTGATTCTCAAAATCGTCCAACTTGGAATGATGAGGGCTACACTTTTTGGACTTTGGAAAGCTGCCATCTTGAAACATCTACAAGACCTAGACACATCTGAAAACTAAACATCTGGGTAAGTCCAGGGTGATGTGCTTCACATGCACTGCACCAATGTCTTACCCACAATGCCCTGCAAACCTTCAACTTTACTTGAAATCACACTTTTTCCCCACATTTATGTGATGGAACCTTCCGGAATCTGCAGGAATCCACAACATTCTTACCACCCAGTATTGGCGCACCTGTACCAATAAAAATTCTGCCTCACTTGTCAGCCTAAAAACGTTTTTTTTCAAGTTGCCATTTTGGACCTGCTTTGGTTTCCCCTAAATTTTGACATGTTTTTGGCTCTTCCCTGTCACAAGCACTTTGCCCACCTACATAACTGAGGTATAATTCTTATCGGGAGACTGAGGGAGACTTTTGGTGGTAGGAAATTTGTGCTGGTGGAGTGATCCCACACAGAAATGTGGGGAAAATGTGATTTTATTTTTAGTTACATTTGAGGTTTGCTGAGGATTCTGGGTAAGAAAAGACTGGGGGATCCACGCAAGTCACACCTCCCTAGACTCCTTCTGGTGTCTGGTTTTCAGAAATGTCTGGGTTTGGTTGCTTTCCCTAGATGGCTGCTGAGCCCAGGACCAAAAACACAGATGCGCCCCCCCCCCCTCCTGCAAATACAGGGAGTTTTGTAATTGATCATTTTGATGTGTCCACGTAGTGTTTTGGGGCGCTTCCTGTCGTGGGCACTAGGTGCTGGTTTTATCGGGAGACTGGGGGAAACACAGAATAGAAGAACAAGTGTTATTGCCCCTTGTTTTTCTCTACATTTTTTCGTTCCAAATGTAAGGCAGTGTGTAAGAAAGAAGTGTATTTGAGAAATGCTCTGTAATTCACATGCTAGTATGGGTCCCCCAAATTCAGGGATGTGCAAATAACCACTGAGTCAACACCTTGTTTTGTGCCCATTTAAGAAATATTAAGGTTTCCTTGCTATCTGTTTTTCACTCTTTTTATATTTTACCAAATGAGTTGCTGTATACAATGAAAACCCATTGCAAGGTGCTGCTTATTTATTGGCTCTGGGCACCTAGGGTTTTTGATGAATCTACAAGCCCTATTCCCCGCAACCAGAAGAGTCCAGCAGACATAATGCTTTCAAACATCTGCTGTAGCAGGAAAAAGTTACAGAAGAAAACGTGGACAGAAGTGGCTGAGTTTTTATTTATTTATTTATTTTTTAGCTCAATTGCAATCTTTTTTTATTTTAGCTGTTATTTTCTGTAGGGAAACCTTGCAGGATCGAACTAAATGACCCCTTGCTGAATTCAGACTTTTGTCTACTTTTCAGAAATGTCTAGCTTTCCGGGATCCAGCATTGGTTTCGCACCCATTTCTGTCACTAACTGAAGGAGGCTAAAGGCACAAAAAATAGTAAAAATGGGGTATGTCCCAGTAAAATGCCAAAATTGTGTTGAAAATGCGCTTTTCTGATTCAAGTCTGCCTGTTCCTGAAAGCTGGGAAGATGATAATTGTAGCACAGCAGCCCCTTTGTTTATTGCCATTTTCAGGGGAAAAAAACATATGCTTTCTTCTGCAGCCCTTTTTTCCCGTTTGTTGCAAAAAAATGAAATGTTTGCTGTATTTTGGCTAATTTCTTGGTGTCCTCCATGGGAACCCACAAGCTCTGAGTACCTTTAGAATCCCTAAGATGCTGGAAAAGAAAGAACGCAAATTTGGCTTGTGAACATACAGTTATGAGGGCCTAAGTGCGAACTATCCCAAATAGCCAGAAAAAGGCTCGTAACAGGAGGGGGAATAGGCCTGGCAGGTAAAGGGTTAAAGATGCATTCTGTATTTTGGCGACGGACACTGTTTTCGCAACCCAGATAAAACAAAACAATTGTGTGGTGTTAGGACACAGCGACAGGTTCCAGGACCTGCCCCTCTTATGGTTTCTGTAGGAAGTTGGCTCTGTATATACTATCTCAAAGTGAGAGATAGTGTTCACAGAGTCCAAGGGTTCCCCCTAGAGTTTGATAGTGGCAAAATTAGATAATTCTAATGCTCTATTTTGTGGTAGTGTGATCGAGCAGTAGGCTTATCAGAGGGTAGTGTTAAGCATTTGTTGTACACACACAGGCAATAAATGAGGAACACACACTCAAAGACTTAACTCCAGGCCAAAAGGTTTTATATAGAAAAATATATTTTCTTAATTTATTTTAGAACCACAAGATTCAAGATTTGATGTAAGTACATAAAATGCAAGGTACTTCACACAGGTAAGTATAGAACTTTGATTTTAAACAGTAGTACACACAGTTTTGGTTAAAATGTCAATGAGCTATTTTTAAAGTTGACACTGCAAAAATCAGCAGTTCCTGGGGGAGGTAAGTTTGGTTAGGTTTCTCAGGTAAGTAAAGCACTTACACAGTCAGTCTCCTGGGCATAGGCAGCCCATCGTTGGGGGTTCAAGGCAACCCCAAAGCCACAGCACCAGCAACACAGGGCCGGTTAGGTGCAGAGGTCAAAGGAGGGCCCAAAACACATAGGCGCCTATGAAGAACAGGGGTGCACCGGTCTTAGTCTGCTTACAGGTAAGTACCTGCGTACTCAGGGAGCAAACTGGGGGGTTTTTCTAGAGCACTGGGGGGGGACACACACAAGCCCACAAAACGCACCCTCAGCTGCATAGGGACGGCCGGTTGCAGTAGGCAAAGTAGGTGTTGGGTTTGCTATAGAAAGCAATGGAGGGACCCGGGTCACTTAGGTAATGCAGGCAGGGCACAGGGGGGCTTGTCGGGCTAGCCACCGACTTGGCTAGGATGAGGGCCGCATGCTTGTCACTCCTGCACTGGTAGGTGGTTCCTCTCAGTCCTGGGGGGTTGCAGGTGCGGTGCTTGGTCCAGGTGTCGGGTTCCTTTGTTATCAGGCAGTCGCTGTCAGGGGGAGCCTCTGGATCCTCTCTTCAGGCGTCGCTGTGGGGCTGCAGGGGGGTCGTTTTGGGGTGTCCACGTCTTTGGAGTCTCCTGGGAGTCCTCTCTGCTTTGTTGGTTTCTCCAAACTCGAGCCGGGGGCGCTGGTTGCAGTGTGTGAAGACTCACGCTTCTGGCGGGAAGTTGAGTCTCTTTAAAAGTTGCTTTAAAGTTGCAAAGTTGTTGCAGTTTCTGAACAGTGCCACTGTTCTCTGGAGTTTCTTGGTCCTTTAGACGCAGGACAGTCCTCTGAGTCCTCAGAGGTCGCTAGTCCCATCGGATGCATTGCTGTGCAGGTTCTTTTAGTCTGAAGACAGGCCAGTAGGGCCGGGGCCAAGTCATTTGGTGTCTCTGTCGTCTCTGAGGGGCTTTCAGGTCAGCAGTCCTTCTTCTTTCTTCAGGTTGCAGGAATCTCATTTCCTGGGTTCAGGGTCGCCTCTAAATACTAAATTTAGGGGTGTGTTTAGGTCTGGGGCCAGTAGCCAATGGCTACTGTCCTTGAGGGTGGCTACACCCTCTTTGGGCCTCCTCCCTGATGGGAGGGGGCACATCCCTATTCCAAATGGGGTAATCCTCCAAACTCAAGATGGATGATTTCTAAAGGCATGGGTCACCTCAGCTCAGTGCACCTTGGGGGCTGTTCTGATTGGTAGGTGACTCCTCCTTGTTTTTCTCATTATCTCCTCCGGACTTGCCGCCAAAACTGGGGGCTGTGTCCGGAGGGGTGGGCATCTCCACTAGCTGGGATGCCCCGGGGTGCTGTAACAGGCAGAAGCCTTTGAGGCTCACCGCCAGGTGTTACAGTTCCTGCAAGGGAAGGTGAGAAGCACCTCCACCCAGTGCAGGCTTTGTTCTTGGTCACAGAGTGACAAAGGCACTCAACCCATGTGGCCAGAAACTCGCCTGGTTGTGGCAGGCTGGCAGAAACTGGTCAGCCTAGCACTAGGAGTCGGACTGGTATTCCGACTGGGTGTATTTTACAATAAATTCCACACTGGCATCCGTGTGCATTTATTGTGCTGAGAAGTTTGATACCAAACTTCCCAGATTTCAGTGTAGCCATTATGGAACGGTGGAGTTCGTAATTGACAGACTCCCAGACCATATACTCTTGATGGCTACCCTGCACTTACAATGTCCAAGGTTTTGCTTAGACACTGTAGGGGCATAGTGCTCATGCAACTATGCCCTCACCTGTGGTATAGTGCACCCTGCCTTAGGGCTGTAAGGCCTGCTAGAGGGGTGACTTACCTATGCCACAGGCAATGGTTTAAGGGCATGGCACTCTGAGGGGAGTGCCATGTTGACTTAGTCATTTTCTCCCCACCAGCACACACAAGCTGTGAGGCAGTGTGTATGTGCTGAGTGAGGGGTCCCCATGGTAGTATAATACATGCTGCAGCCCTTAGATACTTTCCCTGGCCACAGGGCCCTTGGTTCCAGGGGTCTTACAAGGGACTTATCTGTGTGTCAGGGCTTTGCCAATTGTGGGAACAAAGGTACAGTTTAGAGAAAGAACACTGGTGCTGGGGCCTGGTTAGCAGGGTTCCAGCACACTTTCAATCATAACTGGCATCAACAAAAGGCAAAAGTTAGGGGGTAACCATGCCAAGGAAGCCATTTCCTTACAGTTTCTATGTAGAGCACTGCCTCGCCGAGATAGGATATACATTTTCTTGCATAGTTATTGTGCGCCATGACACAAGACCTCTTGGTGCTCCAGGAAAATAAAAAATAATCAGTGGGATCATTAGCGATTTATTTATGCAAATCTTTGCTACTTTAAGAGCAAGATGGGCAAGGTAAAATGGAAGCCGTCTGTCATACCGTCTCCCAGGCTTACGACACACTTTCTACTTTAGGTCTGGCCTCACCAGTAACGTTGCACAAGCTATCTTCTTAGCATATTTACGGATATTTATAGGCACAGGGTCTGTAGTTCCAGAATAAGCCATGTGTACAGTTTTGACAGCTACCTTTGAAACCGAGTGAGAGAGAAGTTTCCAAACACAACTTTTTTGTTTCAAAATAAATGTTTCTGCAGTATATTGTCATTTGCAGCGTCAGTAGCTCAAACTCTCGCAAATGCGAGACCAATTGCATTGCAAATGCTTGTTTTGATTGATAGCAAAAA
This sequence comes from Pleurodeles waltl, assembly GCF_031143425.1. NCBI lineage: Eukaryota > Metazoa > Chordata > Amphibia > Caudata > Salamandridae > Pleurodeles > Pleurodeles waltl. The sequence continues at coordinate 1,091,513,655 of NC_090448.1, read as the reverse complement.
TATAGTTCTCTTTTTAACCAGACTAAACTGTTGTTGCAATTATTATAAAATGAGGATTAAATGCGTGATGATTCAGTGTGCTTTTGAGATGCATAATAGTCCCCCTAGCATTGCACTGTAGGCAATCCACTGACCGCAGGGTGGTACACCAAACAGCCTATAGTTTGAAGTGAGAGAAAAATAGTGTTCTTGGTGAAGCCAAAGGCCACACTATGGACCTGATTACAACTTTGGAGGACGGTGTTAATCCGTCCCAAATGTGACGGTTATACCACCTACCGTATTACGAGTCCATTATATCTTATGGAACTCGTAATACGGTAGGTGGTATATCCGTCACATTTGGGACGGATTAACACCGTCCTCCAAAGTTGTAATCAGGCCCTATATAATTTTTAAAGAACTGGTAACAATATATTTGCAGACAGCTGCGGTGACAAGCCTGAACTAAGTATTGGAGCTGCAGTGGCAGCTGCTTAATATATTCGGGCAGAAATTCCAAGCCACACAATCTGGAAAAATGTATTAGGAAATTCTTGAATGCACAGTTCAGTGTTTGGATCAATGAAACAGTAGTATACCAGCGTCCCACGACGAAAATTGGATTGTCCTGTAGAAGGCATGTGAGGTGAATTATACAGTTGTGTAAGCATTGATTGTTTGCAGCCTACTACAAATTTCATCACAAAATTTTGGATCATGCCGAGGATCCTCATTCACTTCCTGAAGAGAAAAAACGTCCTTTTATCTCTTATGAGACCTTACAATTGATTTAAATGACTGATATGTTCACATGGACCCTGCTTCCTCATCAGCAATTAACTTTATCGTCGCAGAGATAATCCATTTAAAGAAATGTGATCAGTTTGTCAACATGATTCATTGTGGAAGAATTGAATCGGAAAACTAAATTAGAGATAATTGGGACAGTGCAGAGGGTGGTGAGCACATGTTCATTGAGTCCAAGTCTTGGCTGCCCAATACTATCTCTACAGTTACTTCACCCTTCTTATAGGAATGATGCTTATAGTTTTGTGGTTGCATTATTTTTATACTCTAACATTCGAAATGCAGATTACTTCTAGGTACATCTACATTTTTTTCCGTTGTTTTATTTATATATATATATTTATATATATATATATATATATATATATATATATATATATATATATGCAAAAAACAAAGGAGAACTCTAGGAAGTTCCCAATTTTAGGTGGAGAGCTGCTCTAGTAAGGAGCATCCTGCAACACCAGCGACACTCTAGATTTGCTCACCTCAAATGTCTGCTTATCTAGCAAAGTCTTTAAGCATAGGATTAACATAGTGCTATCCTCGCCGAGCTAGATAGTGACAAAGTCCAAAGCTGTAATACTGTGCCTGGAGTGGTAAATGGCTTTTGTCATTTTACAGCTCGGCAAGGATGACACTATGTCAATCCTATGCTTAAAGATTTTGCTGTACAAATGGCAAAAGACTTTGTCACTATCTAGACTTTGCTAGATAAGCAGACATTTGAGGTGAGCAAATCTAGAGTGTCGCTGGTGTTGCAGGGTGCTCCTTACTAGAGCAGCTCTCCACCTAAATTGGGAACTTCCTAGAGTTCTCCTTTGTTTTTTGCATAATTTATGTGTCACTCTATCCCTGAAAGGGCCTTGGTTTGATATATTTATATATTAAAATCTGTGTGTATATATTTTGCATTTTGTTCAGTGTTGCAACTCCTTACGTTTTTAATGCACTGCATGCTCTTTTTTTATTTGTTTTGTATGTAGGTTTTTATTGGGATTTATACAATGTAAAGATGCAGTAATGACAAATCGACTTAACAGTGGGACAGTGACATTGTGTTGTATTGCAAGCCTCATCAATGTGCCGTTCTCCGTCCTCCATCCCTGGGTCCCCATACAGTTCGGGCCCCAACATGTATATAACCAGGCGCCAGTCACTTAGTTAACATGTAATAGTAGTGTACTCTACCCCCTCCCCCCCCCCCTCGATGTGAGGTGACATACCGCCTCAACCTCCCTCAACTCGTGGGGAGTCTAACCACCCACTCAACATCACGATGGACATACATCAGAGAGGTCCAGTAAGTCAGTAAGCATTGCAGCCTAGCCTTGCAAATAGTTCATCAGCTTTTTGTCCCTACGGGATGTGCACATTTGACATCCTCCGCATTTGCCCACTCAACTACATCTTTCTTCCAGTCAGTTTGAGGGTAGTTGGGGACAGCCAGTGAATGGCTATTCTGTGTTTTAACCAGTGTAAGCCCCAGAAGTAGGAATCACCTACTTAACTTCTTTTTCTTCTTAAGTCTCTCATCCCAGAAGACATTCCCTATATCCCTGGGGTCTCCCAACCCACGGCCACCTTCGGAGAGACAAGTACCCCTGCTCAATATCTGCTTAAGCTAGGGCAATTCAAAATTTTGTGTATGAAATCTGCATCAATATGATTGCATTTGGGGCATGCAGAGGACCTGTCTGGATTAATGGTATGTAACATGGACGGGGTCAGGTACACTTGGTGGATAAAGTTAAATTGTGTCAACTTGAATCGCGCATTGGACGACGCAGTCCAGACTCCCTCATGTATGGCCACGCAGTTTTTAGCCTGTAGGGGTGTTCCCAATATGTCATGCCATCTGGCGTGCACTGAGAGATCGGTGAAAGGCAGGCCCCCTCCTCAGGGCACTAAGCAGATGTGAACTCAATCTACAGCCACCCTTTAAATTTAGTATGGCCACCAGAGTTCGCGAGTCAGAGGTAGATAAAGGAAAAATGACCAAATGCCATGGGCTGTTGCCGCAGTTTTGGAGTATTGAAGAAAATGCTCCGTGCCCAGGCTGAAGATATAGAGTCAGCAAATGTAATCAAATGGGCATCTGGATACAAATCCCTTAGGGTCTCAAAGCTCCACCCAACCCCCTTTAGCGCCACTTGCTTATAGACATTGATCTTGCAATCATCGTAAAGGGACAGAGATCCCACATCGGCATGTCAAAGGCAAATGGAGCCTCTTTTAAACCATTTTGACCGCTCGCTCCCAGGACCTGCACACCTGCCTCACTATAGCCGCCACAATGGACAAGACCCTAGCTCCCATCATCAGTAACCCCAGGAGGGCATTACCTCCACATATGCCCCGCAGCACTCAGATTTCCGAGTTCTCGCTGTCTGCCATCCAGTGCACTGCATGTGGTGACCAGGCTGCAAGGTAGTATAATACCATGTATGGCAGTTCAAGGTCGCCCCCCTCCACCCCCAAAATGCGTCTGTGTGTGGAGAGGCTAACACGCTTCCTCCTGAGACGCATAATAATTCAACAATTAGTTTAAGTTCCTGAAGAACTTGCCTAGGGATGTCATACAAGGACCCTGAAAAACGCAAAGACAGCGGGTGGTATGATCATTTTGACTATTGCCAACTTCCCCATCAATGACAGGTGTAGTGTGTTCCAAAACTTAGTGGATGGTTCTAATCTTTCCAACACTGTCCATTGGGTGGCAGCCCTGAACTCCGTTTCACTGTGGGATAGTCTAATCCCCTGGTAACTGATGCTCTTTATCTCCCATGTCAGTCCGAGGAAGGGCCTCCAGGAGCTTACCAGCCAAACCTCCCATTGGAAATATTTTAGATTTGGTATAGTTAACCAACAACTCGGATAGTTTGCTAAACTCTGCGAGGAGCTCCAAAATAATTGCGACTGAATACTCGGGCTTACATAAATAGAATAGAGCATAGGCAGCTTATTAGAGAGATCAAAGGCGTGCCCTGCATCCGGCACGCTATCGGCTTAATTGCTATTGCAAACAATAGAGGCAAGCAATAGAGGGGATAGGGGACTACGCTGTCTGGTCCCCGATGCAAAGTGATCTGGTTAGACACCATTCCGTCAACTGTTGCCATCGGTTTTGTGTACAATATCTGGACCCATTTCAGGGAGGTATCTACAGTGCCTACCCTCATTAGTACCTCCCACAAATATTCCCAAGAGAGGGAACCGAATGCTTGTTCAATGTCAAGGAGGGCCAATGCACATGGGTCCGTCTCAGAAACCAAGGCATGCCAGACCAGCGAGAGTTACTGTAAATTGAAGAGGGCATTCCTCCTTGGAATAAAACCACATTGGTCTTCGTGACTCAATTGGGGCATAAATGGCAAGAGCCATGTTGGGAGAAACTTGCTCAGGACTCTTGCGTCCACGTTTAGCATAGGAAGAGGACGATATGAAGGGACCTCTACAACGTCCTTGTCTGGCTTAGGTAACATGACTATGAGGGCTTCCCTTATGGATGCATGGTGTATCCCCCTCCCATGGGCTTCAGTATAAACTTCAAGGATCTCTCGTATAAGCTCTTATTTAGTTGTTAAGCTTTTACACTTGTCAACAGTGCAAAGTGCTCAGTTACATTTACTGGCTAGATTGTGTTTTACAAGTAAATGAATAACTAGTCCAGTTGTTTTCTTGCTATTGGTCACAATGACTTGCACAGAATACAAGTTTTGCTTGAATAAGGATCAAACTTTTATTGCATGTGCAGGTTCGGTAACATAAGCTTTTATTGGCACAGGGAATTTTAATTAGGATTCTAAGACAACTGAGCCTCGTTCTCTTCTCACCCTGATGCCAAATTCAACCCTTGTAGTTTACCCAACGGTAAGTGGTGAATTCCATTACCAGCACTTGTCTCTTGCTGTACTTTACCTGACTGTTGTGATCATGGCACTTGCACGAGCGAGGATTGTTTTTTTTTAATTTTTAATTTTTAAATTTTTTTTTTTAGAACCACCATCTCCATCTTTGGAAATAGTCACAGCCTTGCTGGATAATAGCTTTGTTATCATGCTGCCACGTGTCTGCAGACTTCGAAAAAGGATAAACGTTTCCTTTTCAAAACACTGTCACTTCATGGGGGGGAGATCTTCAACCCTTTTGAGTACTGCAATGCTCTCTGAGACTACCTTAAAAATCACAGCGATTATTCTGTTTCAACACACAGTTAAAACCATTGGATGTCACCTTGAACGAGTGGCAGGTTTCATCCCAGACGAGAAAGTCGCAAGAGGGGTACTGATACCAAAAGCTCATCTCTACATATGTTGAGTGAAAGTGTCCTGTATGCCTTCTAATGAATGACAACGAGGCCAGAGTATCAGAAAGAAGATCATGCCTGTCTGAGAAAACAGCAAATACATAGTGTTAAGATATATATATATATATATATATATATATATATATATATTAATATATATATTATTTTTTTACCTTCAATAGCTTTAAGGCGGAGTTAATCGAGCAGGGATTTAAAATTGTGATCTGTAGTTATTTAGGATACCATTTGTCCCATTAAACAGACATATGTGCCTTATTTTTTTTTTTAAATGCTAGTAGCTTATTTTTTTTACTTGTTGATATAGAAAAGAATATGTTTAAGCATGCCAATCAATTGCTTCAAGTTGTCCCTTGGAGTGCTCCAGAATGGTGGGAAAAGAGGTGTCTATCCTGGGTCTGTTGTGAGGCCAGAAGAAAATAAAAGTCTCCGACAGTTAATTCAAAGCAACTGGAGTGAACTTGTAAAGATGGTCGCTGCTGTAGAAGAGTGTCTTGGGAATTTGAATCTGCAAAAATATGGGGTGGTGACCTCTGTGAAAACTGTGGAGGGACATGTTTGAATGCTGGAAGTGTGTTGTCTGTAATGCACATGGAGCTCTGGGAGATAAATCCAGCATTTGATGACAGCATGTAAACAAAATCTATTGTTCCTTCATGTCAGTGGAGAATATGCTGTAGACATTGGAAAATGAACGGTGAGCAGTGAATATCCAGACAGTGGTGTTCCCACCTTTGAGCGTGGTTTCTTGATGTGCTTGTATTGAAGCAAACCATTTTCATTAAGCATGGTTACTCTGGCAGAGAGCTGTGTGAGAGGAGAAAACTTTCCTTTTTCATACACGGGTGTGGCATGATCCTATCTCTAAGGAAGAATAAAGGAAGTCCTCTGCAGGCTGAAGACTGCCATAAAGAAACTGTAGATGAACTTCCAAATTAACAGCATAGCCCCTTTTTTATGCATATTGCAAGAGGCAAAAACATAAAACTAAGGGCTTCTGCGGGGTGGGTGGTGGGGGAGATGCATGCGTGTGTGTGTGTGTGTGTGTGTGTGTGTGTGTGTGTGTTTGTATTTTGTGGAATTGTGTTTTATTTTATTGTTGACCTGGTTTGATGCAGTGCAGAATGTTGAATCTTAAATGTGCTAACCAGAGCAACTAGGTGTTTGCTTTAAATGTTCTCACCCGGGGGTACTTCTAAGCTCTGTTCTTCCTTAAAGGGTGTAAAAAAATATGTAACCTACAGAAATTGAATTTTTCATTAAAATGTTATTTCCACATTTGTATGAACAATACATTATGGGCCTTATTACGACCTTAATGGAGGGGTTTCCTCCATCACAAATGTGACGGATATCCCGTCCGCAGTATTACGATCTCCATTGAATATAATGGAATTATAAAACGGCGGACAGGATAGCCGCCACATTTGTGAAGGAGGAAATCCCTCGGTTCAAGGTCGTAATAAGGCCTCTATGTGTGTTGACTTCATATCGTACTGAAACAATCACTTGGCTGTTTGAGCACAAATAACATAACTTGAGCTGAAATCTCATATTCCTAATCTTTATATGCACCTAGTTGGAATAATGTGTGATGTCAGACATTGTGACTGGTATTATCACAAAGTTTTACTTTCTACTCTATTTTGGCCATATAAAATCTTCTAGGTTATACTTTGCGGTATATGCAAGGCAAAACTCTTTGACTTTGCACTCGGCTCACATTTGAAATGAGGCTCAAACACTGTCCGTGACTTATCTCAGTTCTCGTAGTGAATCAATAAGAATACATAAATCTATAAAGCAAAATCAATCTCACATTTTTAGTGAAATATCAGTTTACCATCAAGACAACTAGCATAAGGAAAAGGATAATTCTAGTCATCCCCACATTTGAAAAGAGCTTTTTAGGTGCTAACAACATGCATATGGAACGCCTTTGATCTTTAAATCAGCTAGGTGAATTTTCATTTAAACCTCCACCACACATTGAAAACAAGTTTGTTTCAAACTTAGATACTTTTTCTTCCATAGAACTGGTGTGGTCTTGATCTGTGTAATTCCAGGAAGCCACATCACATCCGTAGTGAATACCCCAGTGTACAAAAAAGTTAACAATAACATGATGACCGGGTTGTCTTTGAGATGCCTCCTGGTATGTCACTGGTCGCCTGAAAGTATTCCGAAGCCAAACAGTGCACTGTAGAAAGTACCAAGACATGGGCTTAGATGGCACTTTAAAGGGCAAATCCTGGTACATTTTCAATTTTCCAGCTAGCCATTTCCAGTAACTGTGATTGGCTGCCATACAAAAAAGTGTCACCTGTTGCCTGGGGACAGTGCGACAAAGCTGAAAACGTCAGTGGGCAGCACTGGTGGCATCAGTGACCCTAAGAGCAGTAGCGAGGATTAGTGTATGAAGACTCTTTTCCAGACCTTTGGCAGAGACTGGTACAAAGTAGGTAACAGCAGGAATCATGGCAGAAAAGCAAAGCAACTTTACATCTTCTGTGGAGCATCTACTATGAGGGAGGCAAAGGGAGAGGGAGCTGTGCAGAAAAGAATGTGCTTAGGAAAGTGAATGTCAATTATGGGCAGGTAGAGATGAGGTCTGGGTGCTCTCAAAGGATTGGCAGGTATTGGCTTCGGCAGTATCTCTTAGGATCTTGTACTTGCACCATCCGTGATTGAACTGCTTGGATACAAAATGCCACTTTCAGAAAGCAGGGATCCTGAACAACCAGCTAGGCAAAGCTGAAAGCATAGATTCTCCACCACGCAAGCTTAAAGTGAGAATAGCCTCAAAAGTGCACAGAATACATTATGGACAGTTTAGGTTTGTATATTAACAGTATGAGCTTTCAGCTGAACCTCGGCTGCCACCTAGTTACAGAAGAATCAATTTTGTTGGTTCTTTAGAGTTCCCTGGACCCTGTTGTGCTGTGGCTGGAGTAAAGTGAGTTTTGTTTGGCTCATTTGAGGTGTGCTTATCGTACAATGTAATCTATAATGACCTGATGGAGCAGAGATCTTTTGTTTGGAAAAATACATCGAGTAAGCCAATGGGTGGCTTTAGATGATCCTCTTTAGCCACTAATTTGAGACCTTCTCATTCGCATCTTGGATCAACCCAGTGGGGTATTTTTCTTCTGCCTTCATGTTATTTCCCATTTGGTGAATTGTGCCTTCATTTACTCCTACTCCTCCTCGTATCCTTTCACTAGGCTCCATGTGTCCATACTCCATTCTCACACAAGCAGATACACATCAACCTGCTTGAAAGCTTTCACCATTCCAGCTGTGCAGCCACACCCATACACCTACTTGGCTGGCATATGTATACATGCCATCCAACCAGTCATTCATCCAGCCAACATCCACTTGTGCCTGCATGTGGCCTGTGTTTGTCTCATTGCATGTGTGTGAGAATCTGAGCAATGTGGGTGCAAATATGTGTTGTTTGTATGTATGTGGGTGTCTTCAGGTGTGTGATCCAATTCCCAGTACTGCTCATTTAATGGGGTATCGCCTATTGGATTTAACTTATTATTTGAGGAATGGATTTTAGAGGTCTTGACTGCATCTCAGCTGATTGGCAAGGAGTCAATACAGAAGCAAGAGCTGTGAGTTAATAGCAATAAAAATATTCAGCCATAAAGGGAGGAATTAAACCTGTTTCTACATGGTCAAAACATTGGTGCAGTTTGTAGCTAAAGAGGGTCAGGAACAATTGTTCGTAAGGTGGAACAAAATGTCCTTATCTAGAAATCCATTTACACTGTTTTGTCTGTAGCAGAAGAGTTGTTTAATTTCAGTTTCTTTTGTAAATCACTATTGTAAGCACACCATGACTTTTTCATTTTTTAATCAATTGCAAATTATTATTGGCAAAGCAATGCTTTATAGAATATTTGAGCTGTGTGCTGTTTCCATAACTTATTTAGAGGTTCCAGTAACTGGTAGCTTTAACAAGCAGAATTGACTGTCTTTCCATGCCCTCCCATCTCACTCGAAGGCTCCTAGTTCACTCTGCTGCGTTATACACAACCTGCCCTAATACTCAGTGCATTAGCTAAATTGTGCCTGTTTTCCCAACACCATAACTCTGGTCAATTTCTGTTATGCCCTCTAAGTTGCACAGTACTTGCCTGTAACTCATGGTCCATGCACATCGCCACTGCCTCATAAAACACCACTGCAACACAAACGCTTCACCTTTAAACCAAAGTACATATACATATAAAACATCCCAGACACATTAGCTTTGCCAGTGCTTGTTTTTTTAGTATGTATGTATGTGTGTGTTGGGTTTTCTATTACAAGGTTATTGTTTTTCCTGTCTGCAGCATACTCACACTGGAGAAGAAGTTTTACGGATGTGTGTCGCAGTGAGAAAAAAGTTGCAGCTTTACTTCTGGAAGGACCGGGATTTTTATGAACTGCAAGTGAGTAGGCCAAATAGTGTATCAAATTACAGAGAGGACAAAACTAGATTGTGTTAGGACGTTTAACTATTAAGTACACTTGTTTTAAGTGGTATAATATGCAGAAATCTATCATTATAAGTAGTTAGTTCAGGTTTAGGATGTTTGAGTTCAGTCTAGGTCATTGGCATGTATAGAATATTGAAAACTATTAGAAAACTCAGAGCTGGGTTGCAAAATAAGTATGTAACATAAGAAAGAAGAAATAAATGTTACTTTTATATCCTTCAGGAATAGAAAAAGGGAACCCTCCAGTTAGATGGTCCAGGGTGCAGGTACTCTTATTAAGACATTAATGGAGCACGTGAGACTGATTGTAAACCATAAGAGAGTTACTTTGTTAAAAAGTTATTTATTCTGTTCAGGACTGTCAATTGAAATAGTCCCAAATGTAAGTATCTACAGTAGAGTAAAGGAAATTTATTGTTAAAAAAAAAAAAAAGCATTAAAAAATATATATAGTTCCACAGGCTGAAGTCAGTGCCACTCAGCTGGCGTCTATAGAGTAATGCCAACAAAAAACATGAATACTAGGTGTAGTAGCCACCAATCGGAACTGTTGTTAGTCTTTACCTTGCTTGTTTTTATATCTGGAGTCATGACATCACAGTCGGTACTTTAGGAGAATTTTTACATTGCATCTTTGCTAATGTTATACGTGTGTGTGTATTTTATTTATATATATATATATATATATATATATATATATATATATATATATATATATTCGATGACATGTGTAGCTGCAGATACACATGCTGTGCATTATCCTGCCATCTAGTGTTGGGCTCAGAGTGTTACAAGTTGTTTTTCTTCGAAGAAGTCTTTTCGAGTCACGAGACCAAGGGACTCCTCCCTTTCGGCTCCATTGCGCTCGGAGTGTTACAAGTTTTTTTTCTTCGAAGAAGTCTTTTCGAGTCACGAGACCAAGGGACTCCTCCCTTTCGGCTCCATTGCGCATGGGCGTCGACTCCATCTTAGATTGTTTTCTTGTATGCAGAGCCCATAGAAGACGTTTTTTGTTTAACACATTGGCATCCACTCACAGCTCATACCAAAGTTTGCCAATGCTACCAGGCATGTTAAAACACGCCAAACAAGTATTTCAGGGCCCAGTAAAAGGCAGTGCCATCACGCCTAGGGTGGAGGAGAAATATAAACCTCCCCCAACGGACCCTGTGTTTATAACACAGCAACTAACTCCAGATTCAGTGGTGGTGGGAGCAGCCCGAAAGAGGGCCAACTCACAATCCTCAGGGGACGCACCACCGCCCGACAAGGAAAGTCAGAAATTCGACGCAGCAGGCAAAAGGGTAGCAGCACATGCGGCCAACCAATGGCGAATTGCCAATTCTCAGGCTCTACTGGCTCGCTACGCCAGGGCACATTGGGACGAGATGCAACATATCATCCAGCACTTGCCCAAGGAGTACCAAAAACATGCCCAACAGGTTGTTGAGGAAGGATAAACGATCTCAAACAACCAAATAATGTCTGCAATGGACTCTGCAGAAACCGCAGCAAGGACAGTGAACACTGCGGTAACCATTCGTAGGCACGCATGGTTACGGAGCTCGGGTTTCAAACCAGAAATCCAGCAAGCTGTGCTAAATATGCCGTTCAACCAAGAACAATTGTTTGGGCCGTAGGTGAATACGGCAATAGAAAAACTAAAAAAGGATACAGACAAGGCCAAAGCCCTGGGCGCGCTCTACTCCCCGCAAAGCAGAGGCACTTTTAGAAAGCTGCACTTTAGAGGGGGGTTTTGTTCCCAAACCACAGAGCCTTACACCTCACAAGTCAGACCCACATATCAGGGCCAGTATCAACGAGGAGGTTTTCGAGGCACATACAGGGGTGGACAATTCCCAAAGGCAAGAGGGAAATTCCAGAGCCCAAAAACCCCTCAAACCAAATAGTGACTTCAATGTCACAAACCCCCACCACTCAACACCAGTGGGGGGGAGACTTACCGCACACTACCACAACTGGGAAAACATAACTACGGACGCATGGGTCCTAGCCATTATCCAACATGGTTATTGCATAGAATTCATACAATTTCCATCAGATGTGCCACCAAGAGCACACAACATGTCCAAGCAACACCTAGACCTGTTACAACTAGAAGTCCAAGCATTGTTACAAAAACAAGCAATAGAACTGGTACCCAACCATCAAAAAGGAACAGGGGTCTATTCCCTGTATTTCCTGATTCCAAAGAAAGACAGAACGCTGAGACCCATATTAGACCTCAGAACACTGAATCTTTACATCGAATCAGATCACTTTCACATGGTAACACTTCAAGACGTGATTCCCTTGCTCAAAAAACAAGACTACACGTCAACATTAGATCTCAAGGATGCATATTTTCACATACCCATCCATCCTTCCCACAGGAAATACTTAAGGTTTGTAATCCAAGGCGTACATTACCAATTCAAGGTGTTACCATTCGGGATAACAACAGCCCCAAGGGTATTCACAAAATGCCTTGCAGTAGTAGCCGCTCACATCAGGAGGCAACACATGCACGTATTCCCTTACTTGGACGATTGGTTAATAAAAACCAGCACTCAGCAACAGTGTCTTCTACACACACAATACGTGATAGAAACTACATAAACTAGGGTTCTCTATAAATGACCAAAAATCACATCTACAACCATCCCAAATACAATAATACTTGAGAGCCACACTCAATACACAGAAGGCTATTGCCTCCCCAAGTCCACAAAGGGTACATGCGTTCCGCAATACAATATTAAACATACAGCAAAATCAACACTACCAAGTGAGGTTTGTAATGAAACTTCTAGGCATAATGTCCTCATGCATAGACATTGTCCCAAATGCAAGACTGCACATGCGGCCCTTACAACAGTGCCTAACAATACAATGGACACAAGCACAGGGTCAACTCCAAGATCTAGTGTTGATAGACCGCCAAACACACCTCTCGCTTCAATGGTGGAACCCTATACATTTAAACCAAGGGCGGTCATTCCAAGACCCAGTGCCTCAATACGTGATCACAACAGATGCTTCAATGATAGGGTGGGGAGCACACCTCAACCAGCACAGCATACAGGGACAATGGAACATTCAACAAAAACAACTGCACATAAATCACTTAGAACTGTTGGCAGTGTTTCTAGCATTGAAAGCATTTCAACCACTGATAGCCCACAAACACATTCTTGTCAAAACAGACAACATGACAACAATGTATTACCTCAACAAACAGGGAGGGACACACTCCTCACAACTGTGTCTCTTAGCACAAAAAATTTGGCATTGGCAATTCACAATCACATTTGCCTAATAGCACAATACATCCCAGGTATTCAAAACCAGTTGTCCGACAATCTCAGTCGAGCTCACCAACAAACACACGAATGGGAAATTCATCCCCAAATCCTACAAATGTACTTTCGACGCTGGGGAACACCACAAATAGACCTATTCGCAACAAAAGAAAACGCAAAATGCCAAAACTTTGCATCCAGCTATCCACACCCTCTGTCCAAAGGCAATGCACTATGGATGAGTTGGTCACGGATATTTGCTCAAGCTTTTCCCCCTCTGCCACTCCTTCCTTATCTGGTAAACAAATTGAGTCAAAGCAGACTCAAACTAATACTCATAGCACCAACCTGGGCTCGCCAACCGTGCTGGACCTGTCAGTAGTACCTCATATCAAACTACCAAACAGATCAATTCTGTTAACTCAACACAAACAACAGATCAGACACCCAAATCCAGCATCGCTCAATCTAGCAATCTGGCTCCTGAAGTCTTAGAATTTGGACATTTAGACCTTACACAAGAATGTATGGAGGTCATTAAACAAGCTAGAAAACCTAATACAAGACATTATTATAGCAGTAATAAACAAATATTTTACATTTGTTTGCATAACAATCAAATTCAACCACTACATGCGTCTACAAATAACATTGTAAGCTACTTATTACACTTACAAAAATCTAAACTAGCTTTCTCTTCTATTAAGATACATCTCACAGCAATATCGGCCTATCTGCAGATTACACATTCAACATCACTTTTTAGAATCCCCGTCAGCAAAGCATTTATGGAGGGAGTAAAAAGAATCCTACCCCTGAGAGCACCACCAGTCCCTTCGTGGAATCTCAATATTGTGTTAACACAGCTCATGGGACCACAATTTGAACCCATGCACTCTTGTGACATGCAGTATTTAACATGGAAAGTAGCCTTTCTAATAGCTATCACATCTCTTAGAAGAGTAAGTGAAATACAAGCATTCACTATACAAGAACCCTTTATACAAATACACAAACATAAAGTGGTTCTACGCACAAATCCCAAATTTTTACCAAAAGTTATATCACCGTTCCACCTAAACCAAACAGTGGAATTCCCAGTCTTTTTTCCACAACCAGACTCAGTAGCTGAAAGAGCCTTACATACGTTAGACATTAAAAGAGCACTAATGTATTACATTGATAGAACAAAGCAGTTTTGCAAAACAAAACAATTGTTTGTAGCCTTCCAAAAACCTCATGCAGGAAATCCAATATCCAAACAAGGCATTGCCAGATGGATAGTGAAATGTATTCAAACCAGCTACATAAAAGCAAAAAGAGATCTACCTATTACACCAAAGGCACACTCCACTAGGAAAAAAGGCACCACAATGGCTTTTCTAGGGAATATACCTATGACCGAAATCTGTAAGGCAGCCACATGGTCCACGCCTCATACATTCACAAAACATTACTGTGTAGATGTGTTAACACAACAAGCCACAGTAGGACAGGCTGTACTACGAACATTATTCCAAATAACTTCAACTCCTACAGCCTAAGCCACTGCTTTTTGGGGAGATTACTGTTTACTAGTCTATGCACAGCATGTGTATCTGCAGCTACACATGCCATCGAACGGAAAATGTCACTTACCCAGTGTACATTTGTTCGTGGCATGAGACGCTGCAGATTCACATGCGCCCTCCCACCTCCCTGGCACCCTGTAGCCGTTATAAGTTGGTTCAAAACTGTAAAAACTGTAAAACTTGTAAATTTGTATTTATACTTTTTAAGGTACATACATACTTACTTAATTGCATGGGCACAATTACTATATTCACTACTCCTACCTCACCCTCTGCGGGGAAAACAATCTAAGATGGAGTCGACGCCCATGCGCAATGGAGCTGAAAGGGAGGACTCTCTCGGTCTCGTGACTCAAAAAGACATCTTCGAAGAAAAACAACTTGTAACACTCCGAGCCCAACACAAGATGGCAGGATAATGCACAGCATGTGGATCTGCAGCGTCTCATGCCACGAACAGATGTACACTGGGTAAGTGACATTTTCTATATATATATATATATATATATATATATATATATATATATATATTATGTTCGGTAGCATTTTTTTTTTTTTGAAAACGTTAGTGTTGTCACCGATATACTCGCCTAAGCATTACTTTAATCTTTTTTTTTTTTTTCAGTGAATTTCTAGGGTTTTTTAACGTAAAATATTATTTTATTAATGTACATAAAGCCACCCGCCAGCTATGCAGATCTGGAGTGTTAGCCACAGGGCCTGCGGCAAATCCCCCACAGGCAGCCAACCCCACACTATGCACAGCCTCCAGCCATGCACAGCAGGGGGTTGCAACAGGGACTGGCGTGTGGCCAGGCCCTGTTGCCGACTCACCTGGAGGCATCCAACCCACCTGCCTGCGGGCAGACAACCTCACGCTCCACACAGCCTTTCAGTGCCCAGCCTGCAGCCAACTCCTCAGAGGCTGCCTACCCCACACTGCTCACAGCCTTCGCTTGTGCGTGGTGTGGGGATAGCCACATGGCTTGTGTTGCAGGCAGGCCCTGCTTCCAACTAACCTCCAGCAGACTGCTAACCCCACACTACACACACCCCTTGCCATGCGCAACATAGGGGTGGCATTCGGGCCCCAGGGACCTCATCCCCCAAGGACAAATATAATTTTTTTTTAAAAGAGGAGAGGTGGTGCCATGCGGCCAGATTGCCCAGGCCTTATTAGGCCTAGAGGCCCAATCCCCCAAGGCCTTAAGTATTCTAAAGGGGGTGGGTGCTTGCCATCCCCCCTCCCTCCCCCTTGCTGAGCTTTATTAGGCCTTTTGGACCCCATCCCACAGAACTGTTTGTTTATTTTGTTCCTCAGGGTGGTGGGGTGGGGTGGGGTGGGAGGCACGCACCTTCCTCCAGACAGGAGCAATCACCAGTGTGTGAGCATATGTGACACGTACACATGTGTCCTGTGGATTATGGGAAAAGTAGTTCAGTATGGACCAGCATTGGTATGTGAAAGAAGAGTTTTTCTTCTTGAGATCATAACTCTACTTAAGTGTTCTCTCACATCTACTTTTATAGTAGATAGCAAGATAGAATAGAACACTTTTAAAATGTATAATATAGTGAAGTGAACCAACCCATCTTTGTTCTCTGAATAGAACCAACCCATCTTTGTTCTATGCAGTTGTAACTGAAGGAAATGTATTTAATTATCTCCTGTCACTCTAGATTACCCATTGTCTGTGATCGAACAGGAAGCTTGTGATCAAAAGGTTATGTTATATAGTCCGAATCATGCAAAGAACAGTAATAAAAAAAATTAAAAAACTCATTTTTGTGTGTGTGTTTAAATGAAACCACAAGAGTGAATACTCTTCCTGTACCACAAAAATGGCATAAATTAGTAACGCCTCCTAATAATTCTGCCAAGTCTTCAAAGAGAACAGGGCATTCATATCTTTTGTTAAATTGGATAATTTATCACCTAATGAATTAAGATAATTCCAGGTAACTTCGTCATTAAGGTCTCTATTTGTTTTGAGTCAAAATATCCACCCCGTTCTCTTTTAAGTAGTATGTTAGAACTATGCAGAGCAACTTTCTTAATAATTAGCAAACTAAGGTCATCATGAGAGTGGTCCTTGTCCAAGAAATGAACAGTCATTTTGATCGTGTTACAATGACCTAAAATGTTAATATATTGTTCACATATCTGAAGCCAATATTTTTCATGAACTCATACCAATGTATTTGAGGCCGCTGAGACACAAATAAAACCGACTGCTAGGTCCATGTATGGAGACTTGTTCAGACCATTGGCCTGAATCCACTACAGCAGCTTTGAGTAGTAGAGAATCATGAAATAGGATGCTGCAGTTTGAATATCTTCGTGTGAAATAACTTCTCTTTTCTTTTGACTAGGGGGACTTCAGTGTGCCAGATGTACCTAAGTCCATGGCATGGTGTGAGAGCTCCATCTGTGTTGGCTTCAAAAGGGACTATTATCTAATAAGGGTGAGGCATGGGTTTTGTGTGGGTTGATGTAACATCTGTTTTATTTCTCAAAATGTGCCTTGGGTTTTCTTATGGTATGGATTCGGTTAATCCTACTGTGTATGATTCAGTGCTTTGAAATGTCTTTCATTGTGTTTAGTTCATAAGTTCGCCACAGCTTATGCTTACTAACTGAACTACAAGGATATAATATATTGTTCACGCCTTCTTAGAACATCACTTAGTTGGATAGGGTTTAAGGGTATGCCACTTGGAAACTCTGGATATGGGGAACTTTCCGACTTCTAGGCCTCCAGCTTGAAGGCAGAACTTTTTTTCCATTGTGATACTGTCTGACTAGCTGAGCAAGATTTCTGATAATTCTCTGCTTATTGGTATGATCTGTGTCATTTTTATATATATATATATATATATATATATATATATATATATATATATATATATTAGTGGTTTTCAAAAGTGATTCAGGCTGAACCCTGTAGTTTGTGTATAATTTATATACATAGATGGTGCTAGAGCTTGAACTGAAAAGCGGAGGAACTACAAGGAAAGAAACTGAAACAGATTGCTTTAACCTGTGTAGTTTTAGGAGTTAGTTAGCAGGAGATTACATCACATTTCCTGAAGGTCTCCAATGACTTCATCTCAGAGAAGGGCAGACTGTAATTTCATAGTTCCTTTCCTTTTCTTAGGCAGATATTTTCTTCTTCTGTTAAATCTCTCACACAATTGAGTAGAGAGGTTCTTGTGTGATGCAATCAGTGGAGAAGTGTATGAAAGTACAATACATCTGTACCAATAAACAACTATCACCTCTGACTCCATTTCTAGATACATTTAAAGGCATGTCTTATATTGAATACCTTTTTAAACCTACTGACGGATCTTTTTGAGAGTTGTTTGGAGCTCTTCCATGTTACCCATGCATTTATAAACTTTTGAATAACCACAACAGTTTTAAGGAGAGAAATGTAAAATTTTGCATGGATTTGGAGTATTCATTTTTTTAAAACATGTACATATTCTTTAATTTGAAGATGTGCTTAAATTATCCATTTGATTATACATGATCATTAATCAAATGTAAATCCATTTCCCTAGTCCCAACTATGGGACTCCTGCACGGTCTTCTTTCCCATCATCTCGCCTCTGCTCTTTATATTGAGTGCTAACACCATTTGACAAATATTGAAATTAACCTGTTGATTACTTTTCACATTTTCTTTTTAAATATTGACAATTTTGTATGTTTTTTTCTGTTATCTGCAAAATGACATTACAGATTCGTTGTACCGATTTTGAAAATATGAAGGAGGCTGATCAGAAGCCTTGTGGTGATACTAGTGGAGCATCCTTTACCTTTCATGGAACTTGGACGTTCACATGTCCTCTGTGATGCACATGTGAGACAGTCCTTTCAATACTACGTAGTGGCATGGGAATTGGCCCAGCATTTGTGTCGAATTCTCTCAAAATAGCAACTATGCATACATTTACTAACATTTGTAATGCCTGTTCGATCACTGGTTGCATTCTAAAGTTACACCCAAGGATGGGTTCGTGGCTCAACGAGTATAGGAAAGTTTCCTTAAATTTATTTGTTTTTTATTTGGGGTGTAGGTTACGGAATGTCTTAACAATGATACATTTCAGTATGAAGGACCATTCACAGTAGTAATCTGAGGGCTGTAAGGCTTACTCCAGGAAAACCGACAATTATAGTTTCCACAGTGTGTGTCTTAGGAATCCTAAAAGATGTAGACAAAGTAACAAAAACCTAAGCATGCACTGCATCAATCTTAATTTGGTAAATATGCCTCAAAAAAAGGAACACATGTTTCAGCAAAGAGCTCTTTTATTTCGGTGTTGAAATTCTGTAGTGTGTATATTGGTTTTTAGGTCTCACCTAAGACATTTTGTTTACTTATAGGAAGCTTATCCCGCCCATTGGTTAGCTTCATCATCCCTCTCATATTCTTGTGTCTCTTTGGTCAGTCGTAGCCGGCCTGACTTCCTCTTCGTGCTTTTGTCCTTCCCCTGTAGCATGTTCCAAGTACTGCTCCCTTTCTGCACCAGTATCTTTCTGCTGCTTGCACTTTCGGAGGTTTTTTTGTTTTTGTTTTTAGTTGCAGAACTTTTGCTGAACATTGGAGTGCATGTGTTTGCAGGCCGAACCCACCCCTCCCCATCCCTCTTCACGTTCTTGCGATGTGCACCAGCTATTTTTGCTTACCCAGTTGTTTTTGCTTTCTCCATTGCTTTTGTTTGCTCTGTTGTTTTTGTTTGCTCCGTTGTTTTTGCTTGTCCCATTGTTGTCAGTTGTTGATTTCCCTGTTGTTGTTGCTTGCCCCATTGTTGTAGCCCTGTTGTTGATTGCCCTGACCTCTTGCATCCTTGCTTATTCTGTCCCCTATGTTCTTGCCTTTGACCCCCTCCACCCAGCATTGCTTGCCCTGCTCCCTCCTCACAGAAAAATAAGCGCTTTAGCCGCATTATAGCACTTTTTTTTTTCTACCTTTCAGGCATACTGCTGTAGAATATTGTTAAAACACAGTAGCTCTTGCATAGGTGAGGCCATTTGGCTTTGCTATCCTTGTGGTATCCAGATATGCAACGGCAGGGATGGAGCACGGGGGAGCGAAAAAGAGTGGAAAAAAAGGAGAAAAAGGAGACAAGAAGAGGAAAAAGATTAAAAAAAGAGAAAATGAGAAAATCAGTAAGCTCTATGGCAATTGCAGAAGCCTGAGGTCATGAAAAATCCTTCTACAGTGGCACCAGTAATAGATAAGAAATACAGAGCACCAGACAACTCCCCAGATTGTCTGAAAAGTCACCCAAAACCAGATTTGATGGTTATGCAGGCAGCGTCAAAAAACCCAACACCACCTCCTGACAGGGAAGGTAGGAGGTTGGATAATATTGGAAAGCATTTCTCTGCCTTGGTGATGATGACTATAAGGGCGTCCAATGCATTAGCCACACTGGGTAGGTATGACCGTCAAATGTGTTCAGATTTAACAGTTGATCGATTCTTTGCCAGAGGACAAGAAACGAGAAGCAAAATCTGTCCTTCAAGAGAAAAAACATCCTCTGTCATCATGGATACGGCGATGGATGTAGCTTTGACTGGATTTAGACAAAAAACAATATTGAAACAATATCAACCTTGGTTGTCTACAGAAAGCTGTTGCCAGCAAAGTAGGAGAAGAGCAGCTATAGGAAGAGGACAGGAGTCCTCTAGGAGGCAGTGAGAAGCCACGACACCGGTCACCTCTCCCAGATTAGATCCCTTAAAATGTAAGAGGTACACTTAGCAACTTTTACAAAAATTAGAAGACCATCGCTTCGGGCAGTTGGGTGTTGGATATCTTTCAGAACGGACACAATGTAGAGTTTATCCAGAAACCTCCTTGCAGGAGGTCTCATCAACATCTCTGTCTGTTAAGAGGAAACACGGGCTCTTATGCTGAAGGGAGCTATAGAAGATGCCCCACAAGCTTGCAGGAACACAGGTTTGTCCTCCAACGTCTTCCTGCTGAAGGCAAAAAATGGGAACAAGTGCTGGATCCGTGACAGCTCAACAATTCCCTCAAAAAGCAGTCATTCAGAATGGTTACACTGCAGGATATCATTCAGCTGATAAACATAGGAGATCATATGACATCCTTGGATCTGCTGGATGCCTATTTCCACATTCCCATACATGTCAAACACAGTAGGTATCTCCGATTCGAGGTGGCCAGACGTCACTACTAATTCAAAGTCCTACCTTTTTAGATTAAAGTCTGCCCCAAGAATATTCTCCAAGTGCATCGCACCTGTAGCATACTATCTAAGATGAAATGGCACTTGGATATATCAATTCCTGGACAACTGGCTAATAAAAGCAACTTTGTACTAGGCTGCGATAAGTTCCACAAAGGCAGGCTTTTTATATTTTCAGAAATATGGTACTGGAACTAGATGGGGAGAAATCATGCTTCACACCATAAGAATCACATTCTGGGGCAGCCATCCTGGACTCAGCACTTTGCAAGCATTTTTCAGCAAAACAAAGGATTAAGGTAATGATGAGTCTAGTGTCTACCCTCTCCAAAAAAGGTTTAAAAAAAATTCCACTTCAATCAGGCAGTACAAATCGTTTGTAGGAATTATATCATTGTGCATTCCTTCGATCCCCAATTGTTGCTTGTTTATGAGACTACTACATGAGCAGGTGGACAAACAGTGGACACAAGAAATGAGTTCGTTTGACAATGTTATCAGCATAATGCCAGAAATTGTAAAGGCTATAAATTGGTGGATGAAAAGGGACAATATTTTCATAGGTCTAACTTTTCTCAGCAAACTACCAAGTTATGTCAGGACAACAGATGCATCCATGAAAGGTTGTGGAGCACATCTCCAAAACTTGGAAGTGAGAGGCAAGTGATTAACTGAGGATAAGAAGAAGCACATACGTTTCTTAGAACTGAAAGCTGTGGCTTTAAGGCTCTGTGCTTTCTTGCCAAGAATAAGGAAATCAGAGGTTTTGATTTAAACAGACAAATGTTTTATCTAAACAAGCAAGGTGGAACAAGATCATATCTACTGTCCAAGGAAGCACAAAGGCTCCATGAGAGTGGGGCACGTACAAGGCAAGGAAAACCAGTGGGCAGATCACCTAAGCAGGTTTCTAAGAGAATGCCACCAATGTGAAATGTCACAAACTCAGCTGTACTAAATATTCAGCAAATAGGGAATACCTACCTCTTACCCAGGGGTGTGGAATTTATTAAAATATCTACTTGTCCAGTGGACAGGTTGCTTCTCAAATCTACTTGTCCTGTAAAAAGATCTACTTGTCCCTTTGGTGCCATGTAGTGTGGCGACAAATTATGGCAGCAATCTCATTATGTAAGTGCTCTGATAATAGCCTCTCTGATTATGCCAGGGCTACTACCATAGTAGGGCTTAAATACTTGCAGTTTCAATCCCTACTGTAACAATTTCCTTATTTTGCCACCTTTCTGCAGATCTGCATACTGGGGCTGGAGGAAGCAGTAAGCAATAGTTCTAGGGCTGGAATGCCTTTGAGTCTGCAAACCTACTAACCTGCATGTTTTAAAGATTTTTACCAGCTTCTCTCTAATATTTTCCCATAATAAGAAAGGTTGGACATTTACTCCTGACAATGGCAGAATTAGAACTTCTTCCAGGGTTGGGAAGAAAGTGGCTGGAGGGAAAAGGAACTTGCAAATGCTCAATAGATTTTTACATGAGCAAATCTACACATCGTATTTACCCATGCTAAAATACAGTTCACAAATATTTTATAGGGTACAACATATACCATGGGTGCACTTTTGTGACTTTCTTTAAGAATTTGGGGCCACATGTAGGTAGGTTCAGATTTGCGACCTGCAAATTGCGAGTCGCCAATCCGAATGTAGGATGGTGTCCCTGACACCATCTGTGATTCGCAAGGGCTTCGCAAATGCCCACCTCATGAATAATCATGAGGTGGGTCGCAATTTGCGACCCCCTCGCGAATGGCGGCCCTCACAGGGATGGTGGCCTGCTGGAGACAGCAGACCACCATGTCTGTGACTGCTTTTCAATAAAGCAGTTTTTTTTTTGTAATGCAGCCCGTTTTCCGTAAAGGAAAACGAGATGCATAACAAAAATGAAAAATGAAACGTTTTCGTTTCATTTTTTCAGAGCAGACAGTGGTCCACAGGACCACTGCCTGCTCTGAAAAAATGTTTACAGTGACATTCACAATGGGGAAGGGGTCCCATGTGGATCCCTTCCCTTTTGCGAAAGTGTTAGCACCCATTTGAAATGGGTGCAAACTGCGATTGGTTTGCGCCCGCGGTCACAAAACAATCCTACATTGCACTGCGAGTCGCAATTAGGAAGGGAACACCCCTTACTAATTGCGAGTCGCAAACCCGTTTTGCGATTCGGTAACCAGGTTACCGAATCGCAAAACTGGGTTTGTGCATCGCAGTGTGCTTTTTGCATGTCGCAAACAGCGAAAGTCGCTGTTTGCGACATGCAAAAAGCTACCTACATGTGGGTCTTGGTCCCTAATTAGGTCTGGTGTTAACAAAGACATTTTGTTTTTATTAAACTTCTATTTCTCTCTCTTTCGGCTGGCTTTACTGTGAGTGATCGCATTCTTCTCTTCCACAAGGAGCATATTGCCACACAAAGTAGTTTTGTTCAGTGTCAGGAACTACAGTGGCAATCAGTGACGTAACTAAACTGGACGGTGCCCCTTTGTAAAGAACATGGAGGAGCCCCCTCTCCAGACTCACTCAGGGCAGGTGCTGTGCTGAAGGGGCCCCCTGGAGGGCGGCTGCGGGGCCTTTGTTATGCCGCTGGTGTGCTTTTAGAAAGTTCAAAAACTTTTTTGGGGGGGGTTTGCCAGTGTTTGTTACAATGTTGAGGGCCTGGTAGTTCCCACAACAATAAAGTGTTACAAAAGCCATGTCAAAACAAGACACGCATTGATGAAACTAAAAGACGTATAAAAATATGTCAGATCAGTTGGCTTTGTCAGTGTTTGTTTATTTTCATGCTTCCCATAATCGTGTTGAAAATGGTTACACTGATTTTCCATTAGAAATATTTTTGGGAAATACTAGCATGCATCAACACATTTTACTAAATGACACTTCATTTGCATATAATCAGAGAGCATTCTGGGAGCATTAAACTTAGCCTCATAGCCTAAACTTTTCAAACATGTGTATACACGTTTTTTTTTTTTGTACTGGAACCAACGTCAGTAGTGAAGTGTGACCTTAAAACATTTATTTACAGCACTCACCCTAATAATGAAGACTTTCAAATAATGAACCATAAATACAAGTTCGAACAGCATTATCTTTTGGAAACACATTAACTCAACTGCAGAGAGTTCCACTCTCTGTAATCAGGCAGCCAAAGGGTTTGTGCTGCAGGGGGTTGGGCCTACTTGTCCCAAGGACAAAGTAAACATAAAAACTTGTAGCCCTTGACCCCAAACAGGATGTCCCGGGCGTCGGGCGATAGGAATTCCACATCCCTGCTCTTACCTGTTCCCTACTCTGATAAAACGGAAATGCCAACATTATGCAAGCCAATTTCCACACAGGGGATCATGGGGGAATGCGCTCCACATCTCATGGACAGTTATATTTGCATGCGCCCTCCCGCCTCTACCTCTGATTCCATGGACTCTAAACAAGATGAAAGGAGAACCATGTTGAATTATACCTATAAGCCCAGAGTGGACATGACAATTTTGGTACACGGAACTAATACTAATGCCGAACATATTCCCTCAAACCAATTCTAGGATTGCTCTCCAGAAACAATGGTTGGGTAATGCAACTGAATCTGAAATCACTCAATTTAGTGGCCTGGCTTCTGAATACAATGAGTTCCATAAGCTGAATATTTCTTAACAATGAAGAGACATTCTAGCAAAAGCCAGAGGCGAACTCACAAATAAATCTTATAAGGCAAAATGGTTAAGATTTTGTAATTGGTGCTCTTCAAATAATTATCACCCTTTTTCTTCGACATCTGCACAGGTATTACCGTACCTACGTAGCTTAGGTCAGCAATATCCAGATTAAGGGGATCTAGAACCTAAAAATCTTTATGGACAGACACACTAATAAAAGAATTTCTACAAGTGGTATTTAGAGTTTATCCCTCACTAAAGAAACCACCAATTCCTTGGCAGCTAAACACAGTCTTGTCATATACATAGGGCAGACATCAAATATCTTTCATGAAAAACAGTTCTTTTCATAGCCCTTACATCGGCTAGAAGAATTAGCGAAGTACATGCTTTTACAATACAAATGGCATACTTACAATTTAAGAAGGACAGAATTATCTTGCGTACTAATCCTCAGTTCATACTAAAGGTTCCAGCAGATTTTCAGCTAGACTAACTTATTGTCCTAACGTCATTCTTTCAAAAGAGGCAGAAAGGGCTCTTCACCCACTGGATGTCGAGGTGTCTGAAACTTTATATCAAAAGAACTAAGGGCTAGATGTACAAAGCTTTTGTGTTTGCAAACTGACAGATTTGCTGAATTGGCCCATTTGTAAATGTAAAAATGCTATTATCAAAACACAAATTGGGTTTATGATTCGGTATTAAAAAGGGGTATGTTTTAGGTGTTCCATCCCAATACCGAATGGCAGTAGTATGTTTGAATGTTTTGCAAACAAAATGCAGTCGCAAAAATTCACATTTTTCTACCCACTTCAAGTAGGTGGTAACCAAGTCGTAAATGGGAAGGGGCCCCCCAAAGTATCACTTCTCCTTTTGTGAATGTTTGTAAACATTTCTAAGAGCAGGTAGTGGTCTCACAGACCACTGCCTACCTTTTAAAAATGAAAAGAAAACTTATTTTTTTGTTTGAAACACATCCCGTTTTCCTTTAAGGAAAATGGGTTGCATTAAAAAAAATGCTTTATTTAAAAGCAATCACAGACATAGTGGTCTGCTGACCCCAGCAGACCACCATCCCTGTGATTTTAGTGATTGCCAATGGGCTGCGAAGCAAGAAATACCTCATTATTATCCATGAGGTAGGTCTATTTGCGACCCACTGGGAATCGCAAAATGTGCAATACACACTTTTATGCATGGGTGTTTGCGATTACCAAATGGCGAATTGCAAAAACAAAACAAACAAAAAAACACTATTTAGTATACACACTCGATTGCCCATGTACATCTGGCCCTAAAACGTTTAGAAAATCTGATCAGTTTCTGGTTGCTTCTGCACCTCCACAGTAAGTTCAAACTGTTTCACGAGGTGGTATTAATAGATGGATGTCAGCAGCCATAACCTTTGTCATGAAAAAGCAGGATGACCGCTTGAATCTAAAGTGTGTTCTCACTCAATAAGAAATGTAGCGATCTCTGCAGTTCTGTTTGCTGGAGTTTCATTGCCCGACATATGCAGAGCAGCCACATGAACAAACAGGCATACTTTTACTGGACACTACTTTCTAGACGCAACAACCAAATATGATGCTGCTGTGTGTCAAACAGTTCTTCGCAGCTTATTTCAATGAGGTGATCTTGTGCTATACATTTTAGCATGGTTATTATTGACTGCAATTTATATATTTATGTGTGTATTTATGTATATTCTACCCGCCTCTGCAAAATTTATATGGACATTAGATCAGTTAGTTACTGCGAGCTATTCAGATTCAATCATGTGGAACTATGAAAGATTCAGTACTGGAGAAAAAAAAAGTTACCTACCTGTACACTGTGGTTCTCCAGTATTGATATATGTCACAGATTCACGTGACCCTCCCACCTCCCCTTCAGTCTCTCACCACATTGGTTGGTAATATTCTAGTAATAGGTATTTTGTGCACTACTGATATGTAATCAGAGGTGTAGTGGTTCTGGAGGAGAGGAATAAGGCAGGGGCTTCTTTCTGATTGTTTGAAATTTGGTTCCATCAAAACGATGTGAATTGGTATACTATTTTATGAGATTACACTTTACTGCCTAACCAATTGATTTTTACTGCTAGTTATAATTACCATGGGAGACCACATGCTTTCATTAAGACTAATTATCATTCAGCAGGGGCCATATGTACGAACACATTTTCCCATAGACATAGAATGGGTAAATCCCTTTGATACATCTGGCCCCAGGTGTTTTATAGTTCACCTCTTTGAATTTTGTTTCTTAAGTAATCACTTGCGACTCGCATAGTAAATAAGCAATAAATTTGCCACAATACAATTGAGCCTAGAGGGCCTAATGTAACAGTATATAATCACATCTCATAACTATTGATCACAAAAGCTTTGAAGAGGTTCTAGGTACAAATTCACCCAGGGCAACACGCTGGTTGTCTGTTAACTCTGAATTATATTTGAATGAAAAGATGCGAATGGCAAACTATTATGTGCCTCAAATAATCATTAAATATTTTAAGGATAAACACCAGTAGCAATTGATGTCTAGTTTAATTAATTATGTAAAATGATTCGAAGTAATACTGAGATCATTAAGTTGTTGTACGTAAAACAAATTATAAATCAAACCCAATGATTAAAAAAAAAAGCACAGTGGTAGGATCACAGGCTATACTATCTGTAGTCGTGTTTTGGGTACTAAGAGTTTCGTTTGTTTTTTTTCTTTTCTTTCAGGACAGTCTAATATCACGCTGTGCTGGTGTCCTTAGTTTAAGTCTGTGTCAAATGTAAATTATAGTAATTTTGCCTTTGCTGGCTGGTGAAGCCGTTGAGGTTTATATAGGAAAGCTCAGCTTTGTTACTTTACATTATTAGCACAGCAGAATATCTCTGTTACTTGGCTAGGGATTTAAGTAGATGCTCGTTATCCACAACTGAATTAACATGAAGCAGGAAGTGGCTCCATATGATCTACTGAGGTGATTTTGCAGTATAACTGTGTCATCGTCGGCACATGGGTGAATTTTCATATTGTTTGTGTTCAGGGTGCATAGTAAATGAAGGGGGTAAAATGGTTTCCTGGGGTGCTTCAAAGAACTTGCAAAGTTTTTGGCATCGAGCAGTTCTCAAATAGACAATCTGGTGGTGGTGTGTGAAGTCAGCTATGAGCCATTGCTTGATCAAGTCCATAAAATTGATTTGGGCCTCCAGGATGTTGATCAGTGCTTCTAGGTAGTAAGGCTGTTAAGTGATTGTGCAGGATTAGGAAGCAGGGATTGTTATTATTAAAGAGGAGAGTGTTTTGAGTAACCTGAAAAAGAGATGTCTCTGCTGCAGCTCCTCCTGAAGTCAGATTGCTAGCATTGGAAGGCTTGTAAGAAATTGTACTTGCTGATTTAACCTTTTAATTTTGTAGACACTGTTTCCTTAATGAATGGCAGATGAAAATGGTTGATGTGTGATTGGTGAGGTGTTTTGGGTCAGAGTAGGTTTTGTAGACATTTTATGCTTATAGATGTATGATGTGTCTTCATTGAGTGTGGCACCAAGTGCTTTTACAAAGCAGTTTAATTTGCCATGCATGTATGCCTGTTGCATGTCGTCGAAGTAGGACCTTACTTTGGGCCTGATTACAACTTTGGAGGAGGTGTTAATCCGTCCCAAAAGTGACGGTAAAGTGACGGAATACCACCAGACGTATTACGAGTCCATTATATCCTATGGAACTCGTAATACGGCTGGTGGTATATCCGTCACATTTGGGACGGATTAACACCTCCTCCAAAGTTGTAATCAGGCCCTTTATTTCTTATCTTGATGAAGAGGTTTATTGATGGCATTGCACATGTCAACTGATTATAGGATTGTAAAGTTTTTGTAGGGTTTTGCAGCCATGAAAGTTCTTTCTACAGTTGAGTTGATGGTTCTTATCGAAAAATACCTTGGGAGCGGTGATGATCAGCTATTCTGTGAGGTTGTCTAGAGCATTGACCATTTTTATTCCTCGTCTGATAATATTGTGTTTGTTCTCCAAGAGTTCTTGGGTGCACCTGGAGACTGGTGATTTTGTCTTGGTAACTGTGTTTTGAGCAGTGTACTGGGTTCCATATAGTTTTGCAAGGATGTATTTAATTTCTTAAGATCTTCTGTGGGGATGTGTTTGAGGGCACAGTAGGTTGTTCTTTCCCTTTTCAGTATGCCTTAGTAGATGGGTTTAAATGTATCTTATAATGAAGTTAGGTATATAAAAGGCACTTGGGACCAGATGTACTAAACGCTTTATAGTACCCAGTATGCTGAGTCAATTAGTAATTGTCCTGAAAGGCCAGCAAATGCAAATACGATGTTGTAGCTGCCCAGCTAAGGTCCTTTTGTATAAATGGTGCCCCATTACTATTACCAAATCCACTCAGAAAGATTGATTTTATCCAAAATCTAATTTCTGTTTAGGATTGTATGCATATTATATTCTTCTTTACTGGCTGTTCTTCCGTAACTGTCTCAATAGTGTTATTTATTCCCCCTAATGTTGTTTTTACTGCCTGAATACTGCTCTTTCATGAGGTGGCCTTTTTTGTACACCCTGTTTGCTTCCTTGTTAATTGTCATGAAAGAGAAAGATAAGGATTAGAGCCTAAGCACTGCCATATGCCATATTCCTCCTTGTCTGGTGGAAAATCGTACCTGTTTTTATGCCGTTTATCCTGAATTATTTAGGCCTAAATTAGTTGACTTGCGACTTTTCTGTGACCCCACTGCCCCTTCCCCCCACTTGTTAGAACTAGTCCATGGTATTCTAGATTTCATATCCCAATGAGCTGCAATGGGTATTCAGGACTTCAGTGTTGGAAATCCGTCCCTTACCATATTAAACTGTTATGTTTACACATGTTTGTTGACCCTTGCAGAAAATGGTCTTCCTCACAAAGTAGACCCTTAGTAAGCACAACAGTTCTCAAATTGCATATCATACCTGATATTGTGAATTGACTTTGGCACCAACTGAAGATGAACTTGACCAGGTGTTTTTGGCAAGTAGGATGCTGTTCTACTCTGACAGCTTTGTTTCCAGTGCACCTGGTAAAATCTTTATTTCCAATTCAGTCTCATAGTTTTCTGAATGATGAGCCAATGTCCATATCCCACTCCCACAACTGACCACACTTCTCACCCCCTTGTTCTCCAGGTTTTTTTTTCCTGTGCTCGTCCTTTGCCTAAACTACACCGTACGTGTCCTAAATATATTATTCTTATTTAACCACTACCTCTTTGAATTTTTTTGGTATGTCTCTTATTTCTGAAATGTTTAAATGTGCAATCCGACTTCTCTCCATTTCCATAATGACACAGTGGTATTTGAGCCCAATTATTCCTTAATATGATTTTCCTCCCCTTGGCGTTTGTATTTTCCAACCATTCCAGGTATCTCCCAAACTGTATACATCTGAATGCCACATAAGAGTGGATCCAAAAGCAATCACTGGGATGTGA
The DNA here is from genome assembly GCF_031143425.1 of Pleurodeles waltl. NCBI lineage: Eukaryota > Metazoa > Chordata > Amphibia > Caudata > Salamandridae > Pleurodeles > Pleurodeles waltl. The sequence goes on along the minus strand of NC_090448.1, from coordinate 1,091,483,774 downwards.
CTGAAAAAGGTAGAAAAAGGCTGATGGATGGATTGATTGTTTGATTGCAGACCCTATTCTGAAGCCTCCCCATTTTCCCCCAACTGCAGAATGAAGCTGTTTTCTTGCCTAAAAAAAAAAAATGTATACATTTTTCCTGATTGTTTTAAATCATTGAGATGTGTGTGTTCATAGCATGTGTGGTTGTAAATACACATGTTCTGCATACTCTGGCAATCTGTTGTTGAGTTGCACTTTTGCAAGCAAGACCTGTTGTGACCCCCTCCATTGTTCCAGAATGCATCGAGGCAACAGCTTCACCTCCATATTGTTTTCTTCCACCATTGGACTTGGACGTACGGAACACTGCTCTGAAGTTGAATCATTAGACACTTAATTTGGTTCCATTTCAGATTCTGCAGCCTCCTCTTTCACCCTAGCTATGTCAACAAACACTTTGCATTGAAGAACTTAAATTTTTGCAATTCCCTTCAAGTTTGCTAGGCAGCTTACCGCTCCCATGGCAGTTGGGCATCAAGCCCAGAGCTCAGCTGGACAAAGCTGCAACCTTCGAGACCCTTCCCTCTTGAGGTCAGATTGATGTTTAGCAAGACAAAGGGCACCAACCTTCATCATGCTCAATGACCAGTTAGTTATTGTAGGAAGCTGGCTCTTTATATGATATATGAAGAGGAGATACATCGTGCAAAGAGTCCAGGGGTTCCCTTACTAGTGGACAGGGGCTTGCTTTAGCAATCCCAAGGTGCTCTTCTAGGGGCTAGTTTGGTCGAGCAGTCTTAGGCTTATCAGAGAGGAGTGTGAGACATCTTCAGATACATACACATACAGTCAATAAATGAGACACACGACTCAATAGGTAGATCTGCACCAATTTACAAAAATAACAAGTATCTTTATATATTTAGGCACCAGAGTAAATACGATCAGATAAGTATGTTTTGCAAGAGAAATACTTTCAGGTTTCAAAAGTCAACAGTGCGTTTTTCACAAGCTGCAATGTTACTCTATGGAGGAAAGAAAAATACTTCAAACAGGTATAGTACAGTGACTTATGGGACCAATCTCCTAACTTAAGGTAGGTATGGGGCAAGGTCCAAGGCCACACCAACAGGTCACACTGGGTGGCACAGTGGCGGTCAAGTGCAGAGGTGCAGTCCAGCTTTGGGCACCTAATATTAGTCTATCTGGATCGGTCCGGTTACAAAGAGGCTGCAGGCTTGGACTGAGAGGCCATTCGGGCTGAACCAACAAGAGGCCTTACCACTCTGGATGCTTAGGGATGCGGGGACACCTTAGGTCCTCTTCTCCATGGGCACGGGGTGACAGGTGCAGAGGTGTCTTGAGATGTTGGATTTTCCCCACCAGGAGCACCCGCGGTTGAAGGGGCCTGCAATTAGAGGCTGCAGGTGGTGTTGGTGAATGTCTGGTGGTGGCAGGCTAGCTTAAACTAGTCAGTCAGCTCTCCAGTAGTTGGTAGTGTTTCAGGAGGCACCTCTAAGGTGCCATGTGGTTGCACGTATTAATAAATCAATCACTGTCATCAGTGAGGGTTTATTAATACAAGATGTTTAATACCAGTCGTCCCTATTTTCATTGAAGCCATCATGTAGGTGGGAAACTTGCAGTGACCAGTGTCCAGCAAATGTACTTAAAACGGCTTCACATTTCACTCACTATGTCTAAGAAACAACAAAGACATTGCAGGGGCATATCTGGTCGTGCAGATATGTCCTCACATGTAATTTAATGCACCCTGCCGTAGGGCTGTAAGGCCTGCTGTATAGGTGACTTACATATATTGCACGCTGTGTTACGGGACCTGGCACACAGGCTGTGTGCTATGTTGTGTTTTCACTTTTAGCTGCACTAAGAGACACAGCCTGCATTGGCACACACATGTCTGCGCTAGGCTAGTGGTCCCTGAGGGTGGCAGAATACATGCTTCAGCTCTTGGAAACCATCTTTGGTATCCATGCCCTAGATACCAGAGGTACCATTTACTAGGGACTTGGAGGGATGGCCAAGGTATTGCCAATTGGGGATCAATTGCACAGTTTTAGGGAAAGAGGTCTGGGGATCAGGATAACAGGTACCCAGTGCTCTTTCAGTCAAAATTGCATCAATTACCAGGCATAAAGTGGGGGTGACCATGCAAAAAGGGGCACTTTCCTCGAGCTATCTAGGCACTGAGAAGCCTTGCTTGCCACCTGGGCTGCAGACCCTGTTGGCACTGGAAGCTCTGTCTGACTCCATGCTGAAGGCACCAACATCTCTGTCCCATGCCCCCAAGTCCAGTTTGAAGTTGATGCTAAAGAACCAAGACAGCAGGGCATTGAAGTCTCTGATCCGGCCACCTTCAACACTCAGGTCCAAGACCTAAGGGGGACTGTATTCTAAAGACTGGCTGACCCCTGAGTGAAAAGCTGAAAACTGTTAATTTTTCAAGATACTCGCTAAGCCTCAAGCTCCAGGACTGATCCCCATTTAAAAAAATGTTTGGCCTTTGGGGAAGAACCTCTTATACCCCCATCAAGCCCTTAGGAAGTTAGGCATATGATTATTAGTCCTACATTTTTCCTTCATTGGTTGTGCACACTGCCCTTAAGAGGGCCTCGGCACAAATTACATTGAATGTTCCTTCCCCTGGGTAAGGAATCAAAGAAGATTGATGACGTTGCTGGAAGAAGGGCAGCTTTTGAGGCGGTCAGTCCTGGTGGAGAGGAACTTGTTGCAGCGGGTAAAACTATCAGCAACTCCGATATAATGTGTGCCCTTGATGCAGTGGACAGTGGCTAGGGAGATCAACACCAGCCTATTACTCGACTGGCTTAGGTTGTCAGATTGTTGGCCACAGGCGTATCAGCAACTTCTAAATTCACCTTTTGACTGCAAGCATCTTTTTGGTGCATATGTTCATCGGATGCTACCAAGAAGGGTACTTACTTAGCAAAATCTGTGGGCGCCTCACAGACTCCCATGCCAAAATGTGCTTTTCCAAAGCAGTACACCAGGGGAGGAAAGGGGGCCCGACACAGCAGTACCCATTATCTATTAGACACATCTAGCCGCAGATTCCTTACTTTAGAATCTTCCCCCGGTACGAGCCTGAATCCGGAAACTTTCTTTCCCCATAGTACATCTGCATGTCAGTAGAGAGCGTCACGGGACTCTGTAGCAACTTGTCCACCAGATATGACGTCAGCGGAGTCCATATAATCTCCTTGCCAATGTCGGTTCCTTCTTTTCCATGCTTGCAACCCAGATCTGGTGACGGTTGTTTAGGCTGTTTAGGACTACTGCAACATTTTCATCATACTGGAAACAGTGTGCTTTTCTATGTCTTTTGGTTTAAATCCTGTGGACGACAAATGTCTGCTTCGGACCCCCACTCGGTTTGTATGTGGTGCCTGGGAGAGCACCACAACACAGAAGAGTGTGACTCCTGTTGGCAACTTCGGCCAAACGCTCTGCAAGAGCATTGAATGACCCTTCTGGCAGTGCGGATGTCGGAGTCATCTCTGACTTCCCATCGAATGAGGTCTCCTCCTTGGACTGATGTCTGTTGTCAGGGCCGTTCAAGGAGTCGTTCTCGTGGACTCCATCGACATCCAGAGGTAAGCCTTGACGCAAGCAGTCAAAGTCACAGAAGTTACCGACTTAACCGCATATGACCTCCTGCCATTCCTTAGTTGAGAGATGAGGTTAGAGTCTAACCCGCATCTCACTCCCTTTCCGGGAGATGGGGAGACTCTAGACAAGATGTGTGATTATTATGCTTCCCTTTACGCTGTCTTTTGTCAAACACTTCCCTCTGGAGCACCTGTGGCTCACAAGGAGGTGAGAAGAGCCTTCAGTGTATCCACGCCGTTGGATTCGCCCTCTGCTTCAGTTAGGCCTTCAGTGTCTGTTGACAAAGCCATTACGGCAGTGGTGCACAGCCCTTTGGGGTTCCCACCTTCGGCACTGGCATCCTTTCAGTCGACTCCAGCGATGCCAATTGAAGCTGAATTCCCTCCCCTCCGTCTGAAGTCTAAATCAACGTTGAGGAATCACCTTCTCAATGTTGGTCGACGTCTGGAACTGCGCCACTCATGCCTGTTATCCCAAATACTTCTCCACAAGATTCCACTCATGTTTTTCCTACTGAGAGAGATGGTGGGGAGGCGGTCGGGGAGTTAGAACCTCTTAGAGAGGACACTTGGTTAACTGACATAGCTTCTGCTAATGGCTTGCCTTCTTCCCCAGCATCAGGCTTACTTTCATCCACTGGACATTTATGGAGGCATGCCCCTCCTTTGCAGACATGCGGAAGAGGTTTGCGGTGTGTTGGGTCTGACTCTACCTTTAGTGGAATTGGCTTCAGATTCCCTAATTTATGTCCTCTATCGAAGCCAGACCGTGGTTGAACCAGTGCGTCCTTACAGCAAAGCCCTACATGATGTCTTGTTAGAAGCTTGGGCTAAGCCTGATATGGGGGCCCTGTTGACAGGACTATATCCCACAGGCATCTGTCTGCTCCTCCCCCCCCCCCCCCCCCCCTCCCGGTGATCTGGCCATGTCTAATAAGACATCTTACTCATCGAAGTTTGGTGGCACAGGACTCTTTAGCTTTCAAGTATATGGAGTCTCGCCCACATGCCCCATCTGATAGAGAGCCCAGGAGTGTAGATGTTTGTGGCAGGAATTTTTTTTCCTCTACAATGTCTGCTTTACGCTCTGTCAATAGAACATGTGTTATTGGACAATTCTTTATGGGACTCGTTAGTGAACATTTTACCTTTGTTTCCGGGAGAAATCAGGAGGTCTCTTACTCCTATGATTCAGAACAGCCAGCAAGCAGCTAAACTAATCATTCACTGTGGCATGGATACCATTGACTCTCTGGGATGAGAATTGGCTTACTCAGTTGCGCTACGCGGCCAGCCTGGTTACACACCTCAGAGTTTTCGGAGCCAGTACAAGCCACATTGATTGACATGCCGTTTGATGGTGCCTATTTATTTTGTGCACAGGCTGACTCAGCTTTAAGGCGTTTTCGTGACAGGAAGGGTAGAGCACCAAATTAGCTTGCTTCCTCTCTACCATGAGGTCTAGTTCATTACTTCTGCACTCTTTAGTGCAGTGTTATTGATTCTTAAATATTCAACAGAAGGATCATGCTTTGGCAGGGCTGTGAGGCTTTTTCAGTTGTACATATCTGTTACAATGCAATTGTGGGACCCAGTGGGTGTACCTGCTTGGCAGGTGCTAATTGTTCTTAATTTGTTGTTAGAGTATATAGTGCCCTGATCCCCTGTGGACCTTTTCATGCCAGATGTTTAAGGCTTCTTTCTTTATGATCATTACTTGATGTAAAGTAATGACCTTGCATTTGTTTGTCAACAACAGCGTCATAGAGGGTTGTCACTTTTTACTACACCTGATATAAGGTGATATTGTTTACTCTGAAGAAAAGCTAGTGCTTAGGAGTTATGTGTGTGGTATATACCGTACTCTAAGTGGACTATTTGATTATTTGCATGTATGTTAGTAAGCATTCATATAAATATATATATGCAGTCAGGATTCCTGACCTTGTGAGCTATTACACCTTCATTTGAGGGTATAGAGTTGCCCCCTCGACAGAGTTATTTTTCTTACTTGTGAGATTAAGGAATTATACTAGTTTTCCCTTGAAATATAAACAGCTCCTTTGGAGTGTCAGTATATTGTTTAACCTCTGTCAATGAGGTTTCTTTATAAGGTTTATACAGCACTAGGGTTTCTATTTGTTAAGTCACTTTTGTACTAGCAGATATAAGGTAGCTGTTGATATACACTAATTATGGTGCACGTCTGCTTTTACCCATGTTATAGTAACATCAGTTTTTCTACTTTTGGTAGATTCGAAACTTTAAAAGCTAGAAAGTATCTTCTAGGGGGTTTAAAGAGTTCCTTGTCTCGTCCTTAATGTTTTATATTAGATAGCCATTGCAGTTTGGTGGATTTTCTGCACTTCGGAGTAGACATTGTTAAGGACATGTTTTTTTAGCATTATTCTTTTCTTTCCCTGGCCTATAACAGTTTATCATGGGCCTTCATTGACATGTATCTCTCTGTAGATTCTATTCTGGTTAATAAATATAATAATTAATATTATTGAGTCTTTAGGAGTTTTCTGCATTTGGGCATTTGCTTTCAAGACTTCCTTCTTTTTGGAAGGGTTTTACCCTCTTCTGGTGTACTTCATCTTCTTCTCTATGAAGATATTTATATCTGTTGTGCTTGAAAAGGTTATATGTTAATAGCTCATCTAGGTAAAATTGTTTTCTTTGTTTACCTGACTCTAGTTGTTGTAGGTTTGGTTTACACTTTGAGAAGGTTTGTTGTAGGACGGATTCTTCTTATTTCAGAATCTTAAAATATTTAAGTTTTTGCATCATTGACCCCCCCCCTTTCTAATTCATTTGTAGATGAGTCTTAATCATTACAATAGTCACATACTCGCCTTGGTTTCCACCAAACTTCATACTTGCTGTTTTAATCAGCTTTAAAGAAATAATAATAATAATAAATAAATTCATTTTATCGGTTACTACATAAGCGTGCGTTTGTTATACTCCCGTGTCAGTAAGTATATATTAAGAATATTTTGAGGATGGTTTTTATCTTCCATAGCTACTTTTTCAGGGGAAAGTTTATTTATGTGCCAAATTATATCTATTTTGGTCCTCACCTTCTTTTTTAAAGGGGCAATTGTATGTTTTCACTGTAAGAGATAAACATTCTATGCGTGTCTTATAGTGTAGTTCTGATAGAATATACCTTTACATAGTAAGGGGTATTATTCAGTGGCATGTTGTACTGCTCTGAGTTTCAACAGAACATATAATTTCGGACTACATATAAGAACAAATAGATCATCTTCACTAGCGCATTTGGCGATACTGTCGCACAGTAATGGGTAGTGTTCTTACCCATGTTTCCTTTGCCTTTATGATGTAATTGCTGTGGCCTTACCACAGTTTTGATGGGGAGTTCCTGCAATGGTTCACATACCATTTAGGGAGCAAGTAGCTTGTTATTCATTTTGTTAGCTCACCTCTAACACAAATTGGTCATATTAACATGGATTTTCTTTCTTCCATGTTTTTTAATGTTTATCAGTCATTATAAGTGGCTCCTCCCATGACTTTTACATTCTAAAATATGTTAGGGCGCAGCTACATTCTAAGAATGCCTTGTCTTTCTGACTTATTTTAGACTGGTTTTGTTGTAAGAAGATATTTTTTAATGATAGTGTTTTTATGACTTTATTAATGTGGTTTTTAAGCAGTTCCTGTACTAACAAGAATTTCTTTACTCATAAATATTATTACAAATGCATGGTCTATTTCTCTTGTACTACACCGGGTTTCTTCTGGATAGAAGACTTTCAATGTTGTTGGGTTGCTTCTGACACACATTTGACATACTAACATGGATAAGCTTATTCTAATGGTTTTCATGTCGTATGGTTTTATTTACCTTCCACAGGTTTTGATGTTGTAGAGTATATTATCACTCACCTTAATTATTATGATTGTCTGGTCGTTTTCTCTTGTTCTAGACCGGTTTTGTGATAATTAAAGACTTTTTGAAGATCTCAGTTTGCAGTCCCTCCTCTGGGTTACTATGCTTTGGTATCTGATTCTAAAGTAAGAGATCTACAGCTAGATGTCTCTATCAGATGAACTAGTTACTTAGTTTCGGCCCGCTCTGCAAACTGAGTCCTTTTTTGTCTCAGAATATTTCGTTATCGAAATCAACACCTAGAATTAAGAATTCAGTGATTATTTGACACAATGGTGTCCTTTGTTCAAAGCACACTGTTTCAATAGGCAGTTTCTATGTGTGGTTCGAGAGCGGAAAATAGTCACAGAAGAAACTGACGTAGTTGGCTGGGGGGATTATATGGACCCAGCTGAAGTTTCATCCAGTGGATGACGTCCATACGGAGTCGCGTAACAACCTCTACCAAGGCGCAGACGTACTAGGGCCGGAAAAAAGTTTCAAGATCCAAGCTCGCACCGTGGGAGAATTCATATAAGGAGTCTGCAGCTAGATCCTGTCTCTACCAGATAATGCGTTACCGAAGGTAACTAACTTGTTCAGCAACACCCCTTTCAAGAGTAAGTCCTTTCACACAGGTGCCTATAGAGGAAATGGTCATGGTAGAGGTAGAGGCGACCCTACAAGTGCTCCTCTGCTACAAAGCATTAACTCTCTTCTCCTTCCCCTGATCACACTACACCTGTTGAGAGAAGGATAACGCACTTCCTGACACACTGGGCAAATTTTACATCAGGTCATTGGATCCTCTCCATTGTGCGGAAAGTCGCTATAGAACCTGTAGGAAGTTGGCTCTGTATATACTATTTCAAAGTAAGAAATAGTGTGCACAGAGTCCAAAGGTTCCCCTTAGAGGTAAGATAGTGGCAAAAAGAGATAATTCTAATGCTCTATTTTGTGGTAGTGTGGTCGAGCAGTAGGCTTATCAGAGGGTAGTGTTAAGCATTTGTTGTACACACACAGGCAATAAATGAGGAACACACCCTCAAAGACAAATTCCAGGCCAATAGGTTTTTATATAGAAAAATATATTTTCTTAATTTATTTTAAGAACCACAGGTTCAAGATTTACAAACAATACTTTAAATGAAAGGTATTTCACTCGGGTATCTTAGGAACTTTGAATTATCACAATAGCATGTACAGCTTTGGCAAAAATTGCAATAAGCTATTTTAAAAGTGGACACGGTGCAAAAATCAACAGTTCCTGGGGAAGGTAAGTAATTGTTAAGTTCACAGGTAAGTAAAACACTTACAGGGTTCAAAGTTGGGTCCAAGGTAGCCCACCATTGGGGGTTCAAAGCAACCCCAAAGTTACCACACCAGCAGCTCAGGGCCGGTCAGGTGCAGAGGTCAAAGTGGTGCCCAAAACACCTAGGATTCAATGGAAATAGGGGTGCCCTTGTTCCAGTCTGCCAGCAGGTAAGTAACCGTGACTTCGGAGGGCAGACCAGAGGGGTTTTGTAGGGCACCGGGGGAGACACAAGCAGGCACAGAAAATACACCCTCAGCGGCACAGGGGCGGCCGGGTGCAGAGTGCAAACAGGCGTCGGGTTTTCAATAGGAATCAATGGGGAGACCCGGGAGTCTCGTCAACCATACAGGCAGGTACAGGGGGGGCTCCTCGGGGTAGCCACCACCTGGGCTAGGCAGAGGGTCGCCTGGGGGTCGCTCCTGCATTAGAGTTCGGTTCCTTCAGGTCCTGGGGGCTGCAGGTGCAGTGTGTTTTCCAGGAATAGGGTTCCTTGAAGCAGGCAGTCGCGGTCAGGGGGAGCCTCTGGATTTCCTCTGCAGGTGTCGCTGTGGGGGTTTGGGGGGGGGTCAACTCTGGCTACTCACAGGCTTGCAGTCGCCGGGGAGTCCTCCCTGTAGTGTTAGTTTTCCGCAGGTTGAGCCGGGGGCGTCTGGTGCAGAGTGGAAAGTCTCACGCTTCCGGCGGGAAACGTGTGGTCTTTAAAAGTTGCTTCTTTGTTGCAAAGTGTTGCAGTTTCTTGAACAGGGCCGCTGTTCTCGGGAGCAGCTTCTTGGTCCTTTAGATGCAGGGTAGTCCTCTGAGGCTTCAGAGGTCGCTGGACCCTGTTGGATGCGTCACTGTTGCAGTTTTCTTCGAAGTAGGGAGACAGGCCGGTGGGGCTAGGGCCAAATCAGTTGTCATCTCCGTCTTCACTGCAGGGCTTCAGGTCAGCAGTCCTTCTTCTTCTTCAGGTTGCAGGTGTTAGAAATGGGGTTTTTGGTTGGCAGTCAGGTTACCCCCTGTCCAAGCAAAAGCCCTCACTCTAGTCAGGGTAAGTCACACACAATCCAAGATTATCCTGTGCCCACCCTCTGGTAGCTTGGCACAAGCAGTCAGGCTTAACTTAGAAGGCAATGTGTAAAGTATTTGTGCAATAAATCATACAATACCACCATATAGCACCCCAAAAATACACCACACAGTGTTTAGAAAAATATAGAATATTTATCAGGATAATTGTAGGTCAAAACGAATAAAGTTGCAATGTGAATTTGTAGAGATATCACTGAAAAGTGATACAAATTGTCTTAAGTCTTTAAAAAGCAAACAAAGTCTCTTTCAAGCACAAAGTACCTGGTTTGGAGTGGAAAATCTCCTCAGAGGGCCACAGAAGAAGAGATACGTGGAAAAAGGGTGTGTGCGTCGATTTCTCCCCAGCACACACGGACTTGCGTCGTTATTTTTCACGCGGGGAAGTCGTGCGTCGTTTTCCGGCGCGCGGACAGTCTTTCTGTGGATCGCGGGGATTACCAGGGTCTGTGCGTGGATTTCCTGCTTGTTTTCCGGCTGCGCGTCATTCTGCGGGGCTGCGTGTCGAAATTACGATCTCACGGCAGGCGTCGCGTCGGTTTCTCCTCTGGAGGTCGGGCGGCGTTGTCCTTGCGAAGCCGTGCGTCGAAGTTCCGGTCGTCCCGAAGGCGTCGCGTCGATCAGCGTCAGTGTGCGGCGTTTTTCTCGCCGCGGAACAAGCTCTGCGTCGAAAATTTCAGCGCACGGAGCGTCCAAGTGAAAAAGAGAAGTCTTTTTGGTCCTGAGACTTCAGGGAACAGGAGGCAAGCTCTATCAAAGCCCTTGGAGAGCACTTTCACAGCCAGACAAGAGTTCAGCAAGGCAGCAGGCCAACAGCAAGGCAGCAGTCCTTTGTAGAAAGCAGACAGGTGAGTCCTTTGAGCAGCCAGGCAGTTCTTCTTGGCAGGATGTAGTTTCTGGTTCAGGTTTCTTCTCCAGCAAGTGTCTGATGAGGTAGGGCAGAGGCCCTGTTTTATACCCAAATGTGCCTTTGAAGTGGGGGAGACTTCAAAGAGTGGCTCAGAAGTGCACCAGGTCCCCTTTCAGTTCAATCCTGTCTGCCAGGGTCCCAGTAGGGGGTGTGGCAGTCCTTTGTGTGAGAGCAGGCCCTCCACCCTCCCCGCCCAGGAAGACCCATTCAAAATGCAGATGTATGCAAGTGAGGCTGAGTACCCTGTGTTTGGGGGGTGTCTGAGTGAATGCACAAGGAGCTGTCAACTAAGCCCAGCCAGACGTGGATTGTAAGGCACAGAAAGATTTAAGTGCAAAGAAATGCTCACTTTCTAAAAGTGGCATTTCTAGAATAGTAATATTAAATCCAACTTCACCAGTCAGCAGGATTTTATATTACCATTCTGGCCATACTAAATATGACCTTCCTACTCCTTTCAGATCAGCAGCTACCACTTCAATACTGTATGAGGGCAGCCCCAATGTTAGCCTATGAAGGGAGCAGGCCTCACAGTAGTGCAAAAACGAATTTAGGAGTTTTACACTACCAGGACATGTAAACTACACAGGTACATGTCTTGCCTTTCACCCACACAGCACCCTGCTCTAGGGGTTACCTAGGGCACACATTAGAGGTGACTTATATGTGGAGAAAGGGGAGGTTTAGGCTTGGCAAGTACTTTTAAATGCCAAGTCGAGGTGACAGTGAAACTGCACACACAGGCCTTGCAATGGCAGGCCTGAGACAAGGAAAAGGGGCTACTTAAGTGGGTGGCACAACCAGTGCTGCAGGCCCACTAGTAGCATTTAATCTACCGGCCCTATGCACATAGAGAGCACATTACTAGGGACTTATAAGTAAGTTAATAGGCCAATCAGGTATGATTCAAGGTTACCAGGTTTTAAGGGAGAGAGCATATGCACTTTAGCACTGGTTAGCAGTGGTAAAGTGCGCAGAGTCTAAAAGCCAGCAAAAACAGTGTCCAAAAAGTGGAGGGAGGCAGGCAAAAAGTTAGGGGTGACCACCCTAAGGCTGTCAGGTCTAACAGCAGGAATCTATCTTCCTTGATTCTGGGGACTCTTAAATACTCAATTTAGGGGGGTGTTTAGGTCTGGGAGGATAGTAGCCAATGGCTACAAGCCCTGAGGGTGGCTACACCCTCTTTGTGCCTCCTCCCTGTGGGGAGGGGGTCACATCCCTAATCCTATTGGGGGAATCCTCCATCTGCAAGATGGAGGATTTCTAAAAGTCAGTCACCTCCGCTCAGGACACCTTAGGGGCTGTCCTGACTGGGGAGTGACTCCTCCTTGTTTTTCTTATCTCCTCCAGCCTTGCCGCCAAAAGTGGGGGCAGTGGCCGGAGAGGCGGGCATCTCCACTAGCTGGGATGCCCTGTGGCGCTGTAACAAAGGGGGGGTGAGCCTTTGAGGCTCATCGCCAGGTGTTACAGTTCCTGCAGGGGGAGGTGAGAAGCATCTCCGCCCAGTACAGGTTTTGTTCCTGGCCACAGAGCGACAAAGGCACTCTCTCCATGAGGCCAGCAACATGTCTGGGGTATGGCAAGCTGGCAAAAACTAGTCAGCCCACACTAGAAGTCGGGTATGTTTTCAGGGGGCATCTCTAAGATGCCCTCTGGGTGTATTTTTGCAATAAAGTGCACACTGGCATCAGTGTGCATTTATTGTGCTGAGAAGTTTGATACCAAACATCACAGTTTGCAGTGTAACCAATATGGTGCTGTGGAGTTCGTGTATGACTGACTCCCAGACCATATACTCTTATGGCTACCCTGCACTTACAATGTCTAAGGTTTTGCTTAGACACTGTAGGGGCATAGTGCTCATGCACCTATGCTCTCACCTGTGGTGTAGTGCACCCTGCCTTAGGGCTGTAAGGCCTGCTAGTGGGGTGACTTACCTATGCCACAGGCAGTGTGAGGTTGGCATGGCACCCTGAGGGGCATGCCATGTCGACTCAGTCATTTTCTCCCCACCAGCACACACAAGCTGTCAAGCAGTGTATATGTGCTGATTGAGGGGGCCCTAGGGTGGCATAAGACATGCTGCAGTCCTTAGAGACCTTCCCTGGCATCAGGGCCCTTGGTACCAGGGGTACCAGTTACAAGGGACTTACCTGGGTGCCAGGGTGGTGCCAATTGTGGAGACAAAGGTACAGTTTAGGGAAAGAACACGGGTGCTGGGGCCTGGTTAGCAGGGTCCCAGCACACTTTCAAATCATAACTTGGCATCAGCAAAGGCAAAAAGTCAGGGGGTAACCATGCCAAGGAGGCATTTCTTTATAGAACCCAATTTCCGTACATCAACGAAGGGCAAGCATCTACTCACTCTACTTCCTTACTTCCAAAAAGGAGAACAGACTCTGGCGGATCCTAGACCTCTAACGATTGATCAGATTCATCTCCGCTGAACACTTTCACAAGGTCACATTGCAGGACGTCACCCCATTTGCTACAACTGGGCACCTTCTTCTACACCCTAGACCTGAAAGAAGTATACTTTTACATCCCCCAGACTCCCAGTGTAACGCTTTCAGAGATGTCAGTCAGTCCTCACAAGAAGCTCCCAGTATGGCTGGACCTTTTCAGTCAGGGTCGATTCAGACACTTTGATCCCAAACAACTCAATCTTACCTTCCCCTAAAAATGCATGGTAATTCTGCAAGAGACTGGGAAACCCACTACTTGTGTTTGCTACATAGCAAAATGGAAAGGATTATGCACCCACTATCTTTTTAAACAGATAGACATGTTCAGTCTCAGTGCAGGAGATCCTTTCCTAACTTAAGGCTGGTGTGATATACTCTTTCATATTGCCTAATCTCACTGCAGTTGCAGCATACCTTCAAAACAGACAGAAGTCCTCCATTTTCAGGGTATCCGTCATTAAGGCTTTCATGGAAGGGTTAGAAAGTGTCGTCCCTCCAGAGAGGTCTCCTACACCTGTATGGAACTTAAATGTGGCCTTTCTTTCAAACCCTTACATTTATGTGCATGTGTTCCAATTCTTGTAGTTTTCTTCATAGCAATCACTTCACTCAGACGCATTAGTGAGCTGCAAGCTCTTACAATACAGGAACCATACTTCCAGGTTCACAGAGATAAGGTGGATCTTTGCATTAACCTTACGTTCCTACTTAAGCTGGTCTTATCTTCCACATCAACCAAAGTATTGAACTACCTATTTTGTTTTTTCCCACAGCCAGAGGTGGTGCTTTACACACTCAATGTTAAGAGCGCTTGTGCGTTATATTGACAGAACTAAACCATTCAAAAAGTCTAATCAGTTAGCTTTTTGTAGCCGTTATTAAATCCAACAAGGATTCTGCTATTAGTGTTCAAACCTTTTAAGCTAAGGCCTAGAGCTCTCTACTGGTACCCTCAAGAGCACATACTACACTGAAAAAAGGAGCCTCACTGGCCTTTTTTTGGGTAACATTTCTATGTTGGATATTTTCAAGACCACTACTTAGTTAGCACCACACATGTTAACTAAGCACTGCTGTGTGGACATACTGGCACTCCTACTGGTTTTAGTTGGACAAGTTGTGTTAAAGACACGTTTCCAAACATCTGCACCATCTACTAGCTAGCGACGGCATTTGATATGGACTTCTTTACAGTATATGCATAGCTTGTGTATTTACTGTCAAACATGCTATGAACAGAAAATATTACTAACAATGTAAACATCAGTTTGTGCTGTGTAGTGCTGTAAATTCACATGCATCTTCCCTCCTCCTCGGAAGCCAACAATGAACATACATTTTTGGTTTATCTTTTCTAGATTATCAATTTCTTTAGTTCAGCACACTCTGTCTTCGAAACTGCGTTTCACTTACACTACTCACCAGCCAAGTGGGGAAAATACTGTGAGGTGGAGCCATTGTGCTAATGCATTCAGAAACAACAGGTTTTGTGACTTGAACTTATTCAAAGAAAAACAGGTTGCAAATGTCCAGGCCCAACACATTTTGGCAGGAGTTTGCATATGAATCTACAGCACTACATGCTTGTAATGTTACTACAAAGAACTGTGCCAAATATGTGTATTTGTAGAGTGCGCAGCACACCAGGGAGGGTATCTTGGCATTAAAATGCAATTAAAGGTCAGTTTAAGTTCCTACTGAGTTAGTACAAACAAAGTGTATCTAATGATGTATGGTGTATAATAGCTCTGTACAGCAGTCATAGGCCTGTCCTTAAATTTCTGCAACTTGTGTTTGTAAGAATTGTGTTGCATCACTCGTAGTATACAGTACTGTTATTTCTATATGTGTCAGCAGTTCTCATTTATGCTGTTTCACTGCTATACAGGTCGATGGAAAAGGCTCCATCAAAGAACTGTTTCCAACTGGGAAACAGCTGGAACCTCTGGTGGCCCCTTTGGCAGACAGAAAGGTAGCAGTTGGCCAGGATGACCTTACTGTGGTGCTGAACGAAGAGGGGACGTGTACCCAGAAATGTGCCTTAAACTGGACTGATATTCCCATGGCTATGGGTAAGTAGCATTCATATTTCTGAAAGCACACATTTATATTGGTATGTTTTGGAGAATGTGACACATTCTCCACTGTCATTGGTGTTTACAATTATTTGAATTTCTTTACAATTGTTTTAACTGCAAGTGCTCACAGCAGTAGTTTGCTTGTTTGAGACCCAACCAATGTTTGGAGGTAGAAAGATCAAGGCATCAACAAGCAAGCTTCATTTAAATTGTAGGGATTCACCGGCATAGGTCACGTGCAATTCCATTGTTCCTCATTTTAATACAGTCATCCTTTTGCAAGATAATGAGAAATTAATATCATTATCATGGTGGTTTCAGCATTCAGTGGATGACTTTGCCTGGTTGCCTGACATTTAAAGGAACTTCATACTACTTTCCAAGAATTCTGAGAATCCCTATTGTATGGTCCGGGCACTGAATGTATTTTCATTGTGGGTTTTAAAGGCAAGGGATGCCATTTTGTGTTAATAGATTTTAAATTCTTGCATGTTTTGCAGAGCAAACACCAATACCAGCTGTTCAAGCAGTTTACATTTTCTAAAAATGTTATCTGATATTAGTAGGGTGACTTAACGTATTGCTAAGCTGAACTTATTGGTAAGGTCAGTCACGGCTACTGGTTGATAATTGATAATTAGACCCCATATCTTCTTTTGACTCCAGAACATCAGCCTCCCTACATTGTTGCTGTACTGCCAAGATATGTGGAAATTCGCACATTTGAACCTCGGCTACTTGTACAGAGCATAGAGCTTCAAAGGCCTCGTTTCATCGCCTCTGGAGGGTATGAAATCATCTTCATCACTTACCTCTTTATGGCACATGCTGTTTTGTTCTTCCTTCCTTGTCATAACGTACCTGTTGCAGTATTTTGGCATGTGCAAATAAAAGTGAAGGCAGGACATTATTGTTTATTGATTATCCCACCACCATTTATCATACCCCCTACTCCAAGTTGATTCTCTATGGCAGAGAGATCATTATATGCTTCAAAGGTTTCACTAATAATAATTGACCATTTGTGCTGGGGCAAAAGCTAATTACTGTCTGGACTATAGATTGATTTGTGATGACTGTTGTGATTCTGTGCCATCATCTCAAGAGGCACCAATGAGAAATTAGTATTATTATGCTTCTTTTGCAAAGCAAACCATTTGGAATTAGCAAAGATTTCAAGTTATCCCTTGTTGGCCATGAGTAGCTTATCTGGGGCTGTATTACAAGAAAGAGCCCCAGGGCGCAACAGGATTTTGTGCCCCAGGGCACTTTGGTATTACAGAATGGGCCACAGATGCTTGTACGGCTCCTTCTGTAACTCTGTTCCACATGTAGCACCAGCACTATCTCAGAAAGGTATTCCTGATTTCCATGGGGGTGTGGCCTCATGCAACTAAGAATCTCTTTGCCACTGAGCCTGTGCCTTATTATGAATGCACGCGCAAAGAAGCTGTCAGGAGGCGCACTAAAAGGGTAAAGCACTATCAGTGTGCCCTCTGATGGCAGCCTTCAAGGGTGGGGAAGAAGGTACTGTGGAAATCCCCTCTCCCTCACCCCCTTCCCCCCAAAAGACATTCCCTTGCATGCGGGTGCAGTCACTCACTGAACTGACCTGCAATGGGACCTCTAGCCCCTCCTCAAATTGCAAGCGGGTTGCTGCCTACACAGTGAAACATGGAGCGGCCTTGAAGCAGCCGCTCCTTATTTTCACTTAAATGCGCTGCCCCCTGGGCAGCATGAGTTTGTGGTGCACTTTCCCTGTTTGCGCTGTGGCGCACCTGTAAATAGGCATGCTAACGGGAAAAGTGCGCCCTATGTGTAGTAAGGCACTGGTCCTTTTTACATCTTTAGATAGATTAATCTGTTTACCAGCCTCTTGTAGCAATGAAAAATGATACTTAAGATTGATAATTGTGATTGAATAATTAAATTAACAGTGAGTGTTTCTTTAGTTGTCTCCACTAATATTACATAATTGATTGTGCAGACTACAGCCCCTAGGAATCACACGTGTACCTGGTATTGCTCACACCCGGCAGTGAGAGGGTTAGTTATTTCTTTGACTGAAGCCATGACCATACAGTTTTAAGTTATGCTATGCTTCCTTTAGCAGTGCAGAGTAAGTTGTCTTTTTGTTTAAGACATAACTTTAGATTGAATCAATTAACACTGTATGAGAGGTCAGCATTGTTTATATCACCCCTTTTAAAAAGTCCCTACCCTGTAAGACTTGTTAGCACTCTTTGTGCCTTTGTTTCTGTTGGCCAAAGACTTATTGACACTGTTTGTTTTCTTAGTTTTTGTAGACCAAAATAGAATTTGATGCCTGAATTTGGAGGGTTATCACGTCTATCCTGCTTCTCCATACCTTTGTACCCCAGTCCCCTACTAATTCTTCTGTTCGAAGTGTAGAGAAGCTTCTGATTCGGACAGCAACGAGTCTCCACTCAAATCTGGAATTGCAACTCACACAGGAATAAACATTTTTTCTTTATCCCTCAGCTCCCCCAGATATTACACCAGCTAAAATGGACTGACTTGAGATATATGTGTAAATGTAGTCATTAGCGTGCATCCCGAAATCATTCAAATGCACAGTATACACCTAGAACCATTGTAGTTGTTTTCTTATCCATGAGCACAAAGGCATAGTAATGGGTGGACATCAATGGATATTTGTGAAAGAGGCTGTAGTGTCTGAATTGCCATGCTGGGTATTGTTAGACTGAAGAATTAATTGCAACCATTATTTTCTGACTTTCAGCACAAACATTGTGTACGTGGCCAGTAACCATTTTGTGTGGCGGCTAGTTCCTGTTTCTATTGCAACACAGATTCAGCAGCTCCTTCAGGACAAGCAGTTTGAACTGGCTCTTCAGCTTGCTGTATGTATCCCTAAGCAAAGCACCAATAATGCTTATGTCTCAGTATGAACTGGTTAATGCAAAAATGTAACACGTGCTGAGAAGGGATTCGTTTGTACTCATACCTAATGTAGTTTATACTTTATGTACATCAGTTAAATGCAGTGGTTCTGTATAAAAATTCACTGTCCCTAGCTAAAGAAAATGATTAGACAGTAAAGTCCCCTAGTGGAAAACGTTTCTTTGGTGTGCATCAGTCTGTCTTCAGAGTATAGTATGTAGTTACCTGATTAGTGAGGGTTGGAACATTTGTTGTGTTTTTGTGGACATCAAACCTTTTTTTGTTCTCTGACTGCAAAGCAACTTTGAGAAAATGTTATCAAGAGTAGTAGGTGTTCTTGCTAAAACTATCATGTAGTTTGGTGGATTAACACATTTCCACGTGTTTCTGTGGCCCTAATTAGTATATCAAGCAGCCCAGCTTTCACAAATTCCAGATCCAAACAGTACACAGTCAGTAAAAGAGGTCTACCAAACTATGCTACTGCTAGAGTATGCCCTGGAGCACGGCAAATACCTAACAGTCGTTTGTAACTGACTAAGCCAGAGAAAGCCTCTCCTGCCCATGCTCTGCTGTCTTGGAGGTGAGGTTTGTCGCAGGCCCCTGTAATGTGCTACTGCAGAGCTAGTAGTGCTGGACTAATCCACTGTAGAAGCAGCACAGCAGACCGGACTCACAGTTATCCTACAGTGGGCTATTGTAGGAAGCTGCATTCTGGTTGCAGTAGTCACCCCCCTCCCCTCTTTTTGCCTAGTTTTTGATGCAACTTTGACTGAAGTGCATTAGGGTCTGGCTAACCAGGTCCCCAATGCCAGTGATCCCTCCCCAAAAAACAAGACCCCTGGTCACTTGATCCCCGCAAGTAATGACTCCTTTAGCACCTATGTAAGCACCTATTAAGTAGTACCTCTGGTACTTATAGCTTAAATACTAAAAAGTATCCCTAAAAGCTGCAGCATAACTATTGCTACTCTAAGGGACCTAAGCAAAAACAACAGATGATGGACTGAATGCGTGACAGATCCAAAATTCACCCCAGTCACAGATCTGGGTTTAATCCATCATTTTTTTTTGCTTACCACGACACGCTAGTTTGGCCGCAGCCATATACAAATCGGTCTTGACCCTGCTCCCCATTAGCAAAAAAAAAAAAATGAATTCAGGCCCAGATCTCTGTACTGGGGGTGACTGTTTAACATTGTTCAGCATTCCGTCTATCACTTGTCCTTTTTGCATTTGTTGCCTTAAGTGGGACCGATATGCCCAGACGTCGATCCTGTGCTCCCCATGCCACTGGAGGCAAGCTAGCCTGGCTGATGACAGGTGATACTCCGAAACCAGTCCCAGGATGCTTGTTTCCAGTCCAGGGAGAACAAAGCACACAGCATGTGTGCCATGTCCTCTAAACACTATGTAATATTTGTAAGTCACCCCTACAGCAGGTCTTACAGCCCTGAGCCAGGATGCATTATATTACATTTGTGGACATATCTTCGGAAACAGATATGTCCCTGCTATGTCGTTGTCAATTCCTAGACATAGAAAGTGAACAGGGAGTCCATTTTAAGTATATGTGCTGAACACTGGTCAGCACAAGTTCTCCAGCTACATGATGGCTTCACTGAAACTATGGATGTTTGGTATCAAACATCTCACATTAATAAACCCTCACTGATGCCAGTGATGGATTTATTAATACATGCAGCCCGAGGGAACCTTAGAGGTACCCCCTGAAAACCTACCGACTACCGGTGTGCTGACTGACTACTTCTAGCAAGCCCACCGCCTTTGGTATGCAGATCTGGCTTCCCTCAGAAGGGAGATGCCGATTTCCCCCTGCCCCAGGGCCTATTGGACACCTAGAAAGGTGGAAACATTAACTATGCAGGAGGCGTGTTGCACTGCCAGGCTGGACACACCTCTAGGGTGACTAGCCTGACGTGAAAACAACCTTATAGATTCCATCATCTTGTTTGTGGTGGCATTAACTATTCTGGGACAGGGTGATGCCCACTGCACAAAGGAAGTGGTTATCTAGTGGGTATAGTTACTCCAGGGTTCAGCAGCCTATTGACTGCTACCTCTTACTCCCCTTAACTCCCCTAAATTGAGTATTTAAGGAAGCCCTTAATAACAGGAAGTCAGATCTTCGCTGGACACAAAAGGAGTAGACAAAGAAGCCTGTTGACCCAAGAACAAATGATCATGACTGACTTGGCGCCAACCCTGCCAGCCTGCCTGCTACACCTGACCCTTGTGGAGTAACTGACCTGTTGCTGCAGCCTCCAAGAACTCTGGGGAGCTGCCTGTGCTTCGCAAATCACCAAGAAAAGCTCCCTTGAGGAGGAGCTGCTCCCCTCCATCTGCAGAAAACCAGAGAAAAACAGTTAGGGCCCAGGACCACCAAAACCCAAAGTGGATAGCACCACTGCACTGGAGTCTCCTATCCCGAGCTGAATTGAACCAACAGTGTCAGCGTGGTTTCCAGGCCCTCCAGAGAAGAAGCCCAACTTGACTTTGACCAGCCCCCCCCCCCTACTCCCTGCCAGTCCAAACCTGTAGCCGCTTTCTGCAGGCCCCCTCTACCACCCCCGGTGACGGAAACCCAATGAGGCCAAACCACCTCTGCACCCGGCCACCCTAGAGCAAGGAGAACAGGATCATTGGTGTCCCTATGCAGCTGAGCATCGAAAGACTTGAACCCTTTAGATGGTTCACCCGTACTGGGCTCCAAGTCCAACCCTGCAACATCTTTGTGACCGGACCGAGCCCCATTGACTTGAATGGTACATCCAATGGCTTAACACACCTCTGCACCCGGATGCCCCAGAGCCTCCCGAGGTGACCTGTTGGTGTGGCCTTGGACCTTTCCCCTTACTCACCTTAAGTCCTGGAGAACATTCCTGTAAGTTGCTTTTGAGTACCTGTTTGCCATATGTTTTTCTTCCATAGAGTAACATTCGAGCTTCAGAAACAATGCATAGTGTCGACTTTTAAAAGCTGTAAAACTTAATCACTGGAATAGTAATCACCTGATTCCAGTGATCTTGGTATCTAAATTTATATAAAGGTATGTGTTATTTTTATAAATTGGTGTTGGATTTCTCTATTAAGTGTGAGCCTCACTTACTGCCTATGTGTGTTCCTTACATGGTTAACACTGCCCTCTGAAATGCCTAACTGTTCACCCACACTACTTCAAAAGAGAGCATTTGGGGTGTCATTTGTGCCTGTAAAAAAACTGTAAACTGTGCACTTGTATAGCGCACTACTCACCCGTTAGGGTATCAAGGCGCTGTACTCATACCGCTATGGAACCCCTCCTGGCTTTTCCCTGTGAGGTGCCCACTCCTGGGCACCCCCAGGGTGAAGCCAGGCATCCAAGCGCTGGTGGGGCCGTTGTGGAGATTAAGCAAGCTATTGCCCAGAGTTGCAGAGTGGGACCCATTAATTAGATTAGGCACCGAGGCGAGAATTATCTGGTCCAAGGGAAATTGAGCCCAAGACCTGCCGAAGCGGGACTTGAACCCTGGTCTTGAGCCAGATCTCTGCTTCAGGGTCTGCCGCTCTAACCATTGTGCCACACTTCTCCACCTCTGTTATTGCTTGGGGTTTGCTTGGCCTTTTTACACAGTGCATCTCCATTTGGTCCACTATGTAAAGAGCAAGCTTCCTACAGCTATATAAGCCATACAGTTGGCGTGGTGGCGGATCTGAAAGACAGACAGATGAGAGTACTGTATGATGAGCATATCTGCTCACATACAGTACTCTTACTTGCTTGACTTGCAGTTCCCTCATTACTTATAGTTATAATGACTTGGGTCAAGCAGTGTAAATTATTCACTAGCCAGTGGGATGTTATGTCTCCATACATGGCAGTGGTTAGCTCCCCAGCCAGTGCTTGGTTAGTTCCGAGACTGGTGCAGGAAAATACAATGGCCTAAGCTTTTGGTGAAAGTAATGGGAAACGTGACTGGTTTGGGATCTAGGTGCACTATCTCACTTTCTTGCATAAGGTGTTCTGTGGAAAAATCAAGTATATAAATATTCCTGCAAAAGATACTAATAACATCCGTATGTGTAATGCTACATCTCTGAATACTGATTCCCAAGTAGGGTCCCAACATATTTTCTAGTACACTTTGCTTTTTCTTAATTTACTGGAACCTTAACGATGATAGTAGTTCTGAGTTTGAAGGTACACGTCAAAACTCAAAATCATGGTATCTTACTCTTCCATTCAAACTATGGTGGAGATTGAGGGCTGGGAGCTCAACCTTTGTTGATTGTACTTCAGCTTGCTCCTTATCACAAGTAGATTTTTGGGTGTACTTTTGACACTTTGAAGCTACCCAAAGTTGACACAAAGTGCTCTACAAAACTTCTAAATAAATAAAATGTTCGATGGCATATGTTGCTGCAGATACACATGTTTGGCACAGTCCGCTGCCTGGTGTTGGGCTCGGAGTATTACAAGTTGTTTTTCTTCGAAGAAGTCTTTTTGGTCATGGGACCGAAGGACTCCTCCCTCTTTGGCTCCATTGCGCATGGGCGTCGACTCCATCTTAGATTGTTTTTTTTCCTCTGTCGGGTTCGGACGTATTCCTTTTCGCTCCGTGTTTCGGTTCGGAAAGTTAGTCAGAATCTCGGAAGAAAGCGTCGGTATTGTTCCGTTCGGTATCGGGATAGTTAGGTACATCGACACCGATCATCGTAAGACTTTGGGGCAGTTTCGATCCCCCATCGGGGCCTGGTCGGCCCGACCGCGTGCGACATCGAAGCCGATGGAACGGACCCCGTTTCGTTTCTGCCCAAAATGTCACAGTAAGTATCCTTATACAGATCAGCACTTGGTCTGTAACTTGTGCTTGTCCCCCGAGCACAAGGAGGATACCTGTGAAGCCTGTCGAGCCTTCCGGTCCAGAAAAACACTCCGGGACCGAAGAGCCAGGCGTCACCAAATGGCGTCCACGTCGACAAAACAACGTTTCGACGACGAAGAGGAAACATTCTCGGTTCCGGAATCAGAATCCGGAGACTCCGACGTCGAACAACAGCAACAAACTGTGAGTAAGACGTCGAAAAGTAAATCCATCGACAAACCGAAAGCCCAGGGGACGCCACTGCCAACAGGCCATGGCTCGACCCATAAATCAGGCGACCCGTCGAAGGGGCCGAAAAAGGGCACGCCCATAGCGAAGACACCCGACTCCGGTCGAGGGACCGCCATGGAGCAACCTCGGAGCCAAGAAAGCGGCTCCGAGAGACAAAAACAAGATACCGGCACCGAAAAACATCGGCACCGAGAATCCATGCCGAAAGGAACAAAAATTCTGTCGGTGCCGAAACCGAAAAAAGATTCTCTCTCGGCGCCGAAAAATACCACACCTTCATCCTACTCAGAGGAACAAGGACTAAGTGGCCAGATGCACAAATTTGGACAAGAGCTCCAAAGTGTAGAATCGGACTACACACAAAAGAGACTGTGCATCCAGCAAGATACAGGGAAGATATCAACCCTTCCCCCAATCATGAGGAAAAGAAAGATCGGACTTCCAAAGGATGACACACAACCACAAGCCAAAGTGGTTAAAAAAGTCACGCCTCCGCCCTCTCCTCCACAGGCATCGCCGGCACAAACACCGCCACAAATGCACTCACCAGCGCAAACTACCATAAGTCATGACGATCAGGATCAAGACGCTTGGGACCTGTATGACACCCCAGTGCCGGACAATGATCCCGAGTCATACCCCACAAAGCCGTCACCGCCAGAGGACAGTACCTCATACTCGCAATTGGTGGCTAGGGCTGCAGACTTCCACAATGTCCAACTGCATTCCGATCCTATAGAGGATGATTTCTTATTTAACACCCTCTCGGCTACACATAGCCAATATCAATGTCTCCCAATGCTACCAGGGATGTTACGGCACGCAAAACAAATTTTTGAGGAGCCCGTAAAATCAAGAGCCATCACCCCAAGGGTGGATAAGAAATACAAACCACCACCCACAGACCCAGTGTTCATTACTTCGCAGTTACCACCCGACTCTGTGGTAGTAGGGGCAGCTCGCAAAAGAGCAAATTCACATACATCTGGCGACGCCCCACCTCCGGACAAAGAAAGCCGAAAATTTGACGCGGCAGGGAAAAGAGTGGCGTCACAGGCAGCCAACCAGTGGCGCATCGCAAATTCACAAGCGCTGCTGGCCAGATATGACCGCGCACACTGGGACGAGATGCAACTTCTCGTAGACCATCTTCCCCAGGAATACCAAAAAAGGGCGCAGCAAATAGTGGAAGAGGGACAAACGATCTCAAACAATCAAATCCGCTCTTCACTAGACGCAGCCGATACTGCAGCAAGAACAGTCAACACTGCTGTCACCATAAGGAGACACGCTTGGCTACGCACTTCAGGCTTCAAACCTGAAATCCAGCAGGCTGTCCTTAATATGCCCTTCAACGAGAAACAACTGTTTGGCTCGGAAGTGGATACAGCCATTGAAAAACTTAAAAAGGACACAGACACGGCCAAAGCCATGGGCGCACTCTACTCCCCGCAGAGCAGAGGCTCTTTCAGAAAAACTCCATTTAGAGGGGGGTTTCGTGGCCAACCCACAGACACCACCAGCCAACAATCAAGAACCACACCATATCAGGGTTCCTTCCAAAGGGGTGGTTTCAGGGGATATCGGGGGGGGTCAATTCCCAAGGAGTAGGGGAAGATTCCAAACTGCAAAAACACCTCCACCTAAACAGTGACTTTCAAGTCACGCAACCCCTTCACTCAACACCAGTGGGGGGAAGACTAAGCCAATTCTACCAATCTTGGCAACAGATTACAACAGACAATTGGGTATTAGCAATAATCCAACATGGCTATTGCATAGAATTCCACAACTTCCCACCAAACATCCCCCCCAAAATGTCACAACATCATTTAGAACTTTTAGGACTAGAAGTTCAAGCACTACTGCAAAAGGATGCAATAGAATTAGTACCAGTACAACAAAAAAACACAGGAGTTTACTCCCTGTACTTTCTAATTCCAAAAAGAGACGAAACATTGAGACCAATATTAGATCTCAGGACACTAAATACCTACATCATATCGGACCATTTTCACATGGTCACACTACAAGACATCATTCCACTGCTCAAACAACAAGATTACATGACCACGTTAGACCTAAAGGATGCGTACTTTCATATACCAATACACCCTTCTCACAGAAAGTACCTACGGTTCGTATTCAAAGGAATACATTACTAATTCAAGGTGTTGCCATTTGGAATAACAACTGCACCAAGAGTGTTCACAAAATGTCTAGCAGTAGTAGCAGCACACATCAGGAGACAACAGATACATGTGTTCCCTTACCTAGACGACTGGCTAATCAAAACCAACACAGTAAAAAAATGCGCAAACGACACCACCTTTGTCATACAAACCCTTCACAAACTGGGGTTTTCCATCAACTACACAAAATCACACCTAGAACCGTGTCAAACACAACAATATCTAGGAGCAACCATCAACACATCAAAAGGAATTGCCACTCCAAGTCCACAAAGAGTGCAAGCATTCCACAAGCTAATAAGTGCTATGTTTCCAAACCAAAAGATACAAGCAAAATTTGCGCTAAAACTTCTAGGCATGATGTCATCATGCATAGCCATTGTCCCAAACGCAAGACTACACATGCGACCCTTACAACAGTGTCTAGCATCACAATGGTCACAGGCACAGGGTCAACTTCAAAATCTGGTGTTGGTAGACCGCCAAACATACCTCTCGCTTCTATGGTGGAACAGCAAAAATTTAAACAAAGGGCGGACATTTCAAGACCCAGTGCCTCAATACGTTATAACAACAGATGCTTCCATGACAGGGTGGGGAGCACACCTCAATCACCACAGCATTCAAGGACAATGGGATATACACGAAACAAAACTTCATATCAATTACCTAGAACTGTTGGCAGTATTTCTAGCGTTAAAAGCCTTCCAACCCATAATAACACACAAAGACATTCTTGTCAAAACAGACAACATGACAACAATGTATTATCTAAACAAACAAGGAGGAACACACTCAACACAATTGTGCCTCCTAACACAAAAAATTTGGCAGTGGGCGATTCACAACAACATTCGCCTAATAGCACAATTTATTCCAGGAATACAAAACCAACTAGCAGACAACCTTTCGCGAGACCACCAACAAGTCCACGAATGGGAAATTCACCCCCAAGTTCTGAACAAGTACTTTCAAATTTGGGGAACACCCCAGATAGATTTGTTCGCAACAAGAGAAAACTCAAAATGCCAAAACTTCGCATCCAGATACCCACACCGCGAATCACGAGGCAATGCTCTATGGATGAATTGGTCAGGGATATTTGCGTACGCTTTTCCCCCTCTCCCTCTCCTTCCATATCTAGTAAACAAGTTGAGTCAAAACCAACTCAAACTCATACTGATAGCACCCACATGGGCAAGACAACCTTGGTATACAACTCTACTAGACCTTTCACTAGTACCGCATGTCAAACTACCCAACAGGCCAGATCTGTTAACACAACACAAACAACAGATCAGACATCCAAACCCAGCATCATTGAATCTGGCAATTTGGCTCCTGAAATCCTAGAATTCGGACACTTGGACCTCACACAAGAATGCATGGAGGTCATAAAACAAGCTAGAAAACCTTCCACTAGACACTGCTATGCATCTAAGTGGAAAAGATTTGTTTACTACTGCCATGCCAATCAAATACAACCAGTACATGCCTCTACTAAAGACATAGTAGGATACTTACTACATTTGCAAAAAGCAAATCTCGCTTTTTCATCCATAAAAATACACCTCGCAGCTATATCTGCTTACCTACAAACTACTCATTCATCGTCTCTATTTAGAATACCAGTTATTAAAGCATTCATGGAAGGGCTAAAAAGAATTATACCACCAAGAACACCACCAGTTCCTTCATGGAACCTTAACATCGTCTTAACAAGACTCATGGGTCCCCCTTTCGAACCCATGCATTCCTGTGAAATGCAATATCTAACCTGGAAGGTCGCATTTCTCATTGCAATCACATCCCTCAGAAGAGTAAGTGAAATACAGGCATTTACCATACAAGAACCATTTATTCAAATACACAACAATAAAATAGTTCTAAGAACAAATCCAAAATTTCTGCCAAAAGTAATCTCACCATTCCATTTAAATCAGACAGTAGAATTGCCAGTGTTCTTCCCACAACCAAATTCTGTGGCTGAAAGGGCACTACATACACTAGACATCAAAAGAGCACTAATGTATTACATTGACAGAACAAAGCTAATCAGGAAAACAAAACAACTGTTCATAGCTTTTCAAAAACCACACATAGGAAATCCAATCTCTAAACAAGGCATTGCTAGATGGATAGTCAGATGCATTCAAACATGCTATCTTAAAGCCAAAAGAGAATTGCCTATTACACCAAAGGCACACTCAACCAGAAAGAAAGGTGCTACAATGGCCTTTCTAGGAAACATTCCTATGAGCGAAATATGTAAGGCTGCAACCTGGTCTACGCCTCATACGTTTACTAAACACTACTGGGTAGACGTACTAAATGCACAACAAGCTACAGTGGGCCAAGCTGTACTAAGAACATTATTCCAAACTACTTCAACTCCTACAGGCTAAACCACCGCTTTTAGGGGAGGTAACTGCTTTATAGTCTATGCCAAACATGTGTATCTGCAGCAACATATGCCATCGAACTGAAAATGTCACTTACCCAGTGTACATCTGTTCGTGGCATTAGTCGCTGCAGATTCACATGTACCCTCCCACCTCCCCGGGAAGCCTGTAGCCGTTTAGAAGTAGATCATAAACCTTAAACATCTGAACATTTGTAAATAATTATTAGAAACTCTTATCATACATACATATTCACTCCATTGCATGGGCACTATTTATACCAAACAACTCCATCCTCACCCTCTGCGGGGAAAACAATCTAAGATGGAGTCGACGCCCATGCGCAATGGAGCCAAAGAGGGAGGAGTCCTTCGGTCCCATGACCAAAAAGACTTCTTTGAAGAAAAACAACTTGTAATACTCCGAGCCCAACACCAGGCAGCGGACTGTGCCAAACATGTGAATCTGCAGCGACTAATGCCACGAACAGATGTACACTGGGTAAGTGACATTTTCAATACTTAGAATGGTACTCTGAGATCTAGTGCAATTGGAGTGTAAATCTGTCATATTTTCAAAGAATAAATAATTAATTCCTGATTTTAAAAAACTGTTCTTCCTGATGCCAGCCGGACAATGCTTGTTCTGAATTACCTATATATTTTTGGTTTTGTAGAGAATGAAAGAGGACTCCGACAGTGAAAAACATCATCAGATTAACCACATTCAGAATCTTTATGCCTTTAACCTTTTCTGCCAAAAGCGTTTTGATGACTCTATGCAAGTATTTGCCATGCTTGGAACAGGTGAGACTGTTTTGGTATGTATTGTTTTAAAAGTGTTTGACTGATTCGACTAACAAAGAAAGAACATTTGTTGTAGCCACTTTTGTACAGTATATATACTTAGTACAAATATGAAATCATAGCCCAACAGAACAATGTTTTGCTGTGACAAGATTTGTACTTGTTGGTTGGGTGGATTTGAGCCCGACCTTTGCTGGTGATTCTGTAAATATGTGAAAGTTTTACAGATGTGGTCTGGTTCTCAGGTAATATTTCTGCTTAATCGTTAGTCATCCCTCCTCAAAAACACCCACCAGGCAGACAGATCTCAATATTAATCTGGGTATTCTAATGAATACTGTGGTTATGTCATGTCTCACATAAGTCATCACTAGGTTCGAACTCCCTCAGTTGATTGTGATTTTTGCTCTTTAAAAGAGGTTATAAATCTATTTTATTCAGGACTCACTCTATGATCATTGTGCTTCTGCACAACTATTATCATTCATTTCTGCTCTTCCAAAGAATCAACTAGTACATATGTGTGCTTCCTAGAACAATTCTTTTGTCACTTGTACTTTTATCTGCCCTTCTTTAGCTTAGGCTCATCACCATCTCTTCTATTTGCAATCAGTTACTGCAAGTACTTCTGAAACTAGTCACTTTTGCTTGTGGCGATTGTGGGCTTCTGGTTGAGCCATGTACTGGCTTGTGTGGTTATTACCAGTGTCGTCCTTCTAGTGAGCAATGTCATTTTTTTACACTATTTGAGTTTGACTTTGGCCAATCTACCAAGTCTGCTTCAAAACCTTCCCTTTCCCATCATGTGCTTGAAGTTGTGGGACTATGTAAGCACTCCGTGGCACGAGCCATGCTGTATCTTCTAGCTTGATGCCTTGAGCTAATGCTTTCTTCTCTATTGAGCCTTCCCATAATCTCCAGTGCTGTGTGCTACAGTCATATATTTTCCTACATTGATATTCAGTATCCACGTGTGTTGATTATAGCATTGCAAGCACACGTTCTGATTTTTAAATAATTCTAGCGTTCACTGCAGTAACATCAATTTTAGGAAGGCAGTCCTGAAGATCCAGCCTTATATAGTACGCCTGTAATCTGTCTTTTAATGCTTGAACTTTTCCTTTAAATGCCATTGGCACTATTTAGAGAATGTCTTTCTGTAATCACCATCGAAATTGAAAATGTTTCCAATTTCACCCCAGTAGGGAAAAATAGAAGGCAAGTCAGATCAAATGGTCAGGGCATAGTGACACTTCTTTGGAAAAACAATGCAGAGGACATAGTTTTAATCCATTTGCTGATGGTATTTGGCCAGTACTTCAGCTAAGGTTCTTGATACTAGAGAATGGATGGCGGCCGTTGGTTCTGCGGAGGCTTTGGACCTTGGTGTAAGATTTTATCTGAGTTGTACTACTAAGTCTCAAAGAAAGGCACTATGTGAGAGAGACTTTTGTTTAGAGGCAGGTGGCAAAATGGCAAAGGAAGGGTTTCAGGTCAAGGTGAGCTAACTGGCTGCCTTACTGTTGTATTGGGTAATGTAAACCTTGTTACATAGTGTTAAGTAATAACGTAAACCTTAATAGACAGTTCCTTGCCTGCAAGCGAAGCCTGTAGAGTAGCCAAGGTTGAATGTAATCAGTAATCTTTGTTATGCCCCTTCCTAGTGCACTTCGGTCAAAATCTTTGTTTCCT
This sequence comes from Pleurodeles waltl, assembly GCF_031143425.1. NCBI lineage: Eukaryota > Metazoa > Chordata > Amphibia > Caudata > Salamandridae > Pleurodeles > Pleurodeles waltl. Next base: position 1,091,453,274 of record NC_090448.1, on the reverse strand, counting down.
GTGACCGCTCCTTCACAATCATCATCGGAGCATCATTTTGCCATTTTATTTTTGAGACCAAGATCAAGAGAAATTACTCTTTAAAAAATATTTTGAAAAATAACAGTCCTGATCCATCATTTGTTTTAGCCACAACTTCTTGTGTTTAGCTTATACAGTGTAATGGAAAGTGTGTAAAAGAGTAGGCTGAAAGATTGATTTCTAGGCCCAAATTACAGCAAAATCCTGCATGGAAAAGCAAAAGCCAGAGTGGAACAGAGTTAAATTGTAATTACAGTATAATCAGTCTCCACACCAGCAGTGAGGAATTGGGGCCTAGCAACTGTTGCTGTGCTTGGTTTAGGGGACGGTGTAGTGGCTCCTCTCCAGAGAGTGGCTGCCTCCATAGGAAAGGTGAAGGAAGTATTGAGGTCTCTCTGGACCACTTCTGGCGAGTTTGTGGGAGATCCGTTAGTGCAACTTAATACAAAATTTCAGTTTTGAAGACTGGGTTCTCCTGTCATTTTGGAACCAATAGTGGGAAATGGCTGGTACTTATTTGTACACAGTGCTCCTTTGGAAACATTTGCCCAGGCGATTTCGGCTGCTCAGAACTCACTGTGCTTTACAGCTGAGGTGCACTCTGCCTATCAGTTTGTGCGCTTGTGTAAAAGGAAGTAAGCTCAGCAGCAAAAATGGAGACACACTTCTGCTGTGAATACGATTTTACTCCTATGAAAGTTTCACAAGTGAGCAAGGTTGTGTGTGGCAAGTAAGACACTGAAATGTAATACATTACAATAACGTTTGAGGGGAAGTTGGGAAATATGATTTTTGTAGATAACTGCAACTTACATTATTGAACAGATGGTATTCCCTATGTTTCTCAGGAATTGGTGGAACAGATTTTTATTTATATTGAAAATGTGCCGACTTGGTTCCTTAGCTCAGAAGCTAATTTGATATTTATATGATAAAGTAACATCATAGAAAACCTCTATCCACTCTCGAAATGTTAGCTACTGCACTGGCTTTCATAGTGTTAGGAATGTGGACTACCATTATAATATGTAGCCAGTGGAGCGTTAGACAAACCTTTGAAAGAAAAAACTATGGCTTTCAGCCAGAAAGTATAATTGTGCAGTGATTTGCAGTTCTTCACTGATGTAAAAATATTTTGTAAACAAATGTTTCTCTTTTTAGATCCAACTCATGTGATTGGCCTGTATCCCGACTTGCTACCCACCGAATACAAGAAGCAAATTCAGTATCCCAACCCAGTGCCAGGGCTGTCTGGTGCAGAACTGGAGAAGGCACACTTGGCACTCATAGACTATCTTGCTCAGGTATACACACTGGCTATTCCAGGAAGTAATAAATACAGGCGTAAGAAGCTTCTGAAGTGCAAACCTTCTTACACTATTTCTTGTATCTTACTACTAGTCTTGTAAAATGAGTTTGGGGAATCAAGGTTAAGATAGCATCTTTATAAAAAAAAATTGACATTGTGTTTGTTGTAACTAAAGTACATTATAAATGTGATTTTCTTTCACTGATACTGTTTGAAAACTACACTGAATTTAAATTAGTGATTGAGGTGTTGTGTGGAAAGAAATGGAAATGGCCTCAGAGTTGCCAACCATGCTCTGTTGGCACCTCACTACTCAGTAGACAGCATCACAGATGTTTACAAACATAGGGCAAACATAGAACCACTTTGCAGAATTAAAATCATGCGACAGACGTTTGCGTCTAGGCAATTTGATTTTCTTCATAAAATACTTTTGCAAAATCTTAAAGAAGCTAGCAGGCACAAAAATCTTTTTTTCATATGACCGCTCCTTCACAACCATCATCGGAGCATAATTTTGGCATTTTTGAGACCAAGCTCAAGAGAAATTACTGTTTTAAAAAAAATATATATTTAAAAAATCACAGACCTGACCCATAATTTCTTTTAGCCACAACTTCTTGTTGCTTCAACAAACCCTGTGACAAACTATGGAAGCCATTTACCTTTCCTTTTCTCGCAGCTAATAATAGATTTAAAAAAATATATTTTAAAGCATACCTTTTGGTTCCTCTGACTCATTTTGCACTCTGGGTAGGAATGTCTTTCCGGGAAGCAAATGAAACCAGCATAAGCTCTGGTAAACCGCCAAATTGCCACCAAATGAGCCCACTCTACAATGTCTAAGAGACAGTCTAGCATTGGGCGCTAATTTACAGCTGTTGCTTATTTCGCAACGCTACCCATTGTCTTTGCATGATCAGATGGTTTTAGCAAAGTTTGCTTGAGACAATGTACTGAAGATGCAAGTCTATGCTTGTCAGTTTCTTGGTACCTGTATGTATAGAGGTTTATACTCCAGTTACTTTGCAGCAATTGTAATTAATATGAACATATCCAGGAGGACAAATAAAACTAAGAACCCAAGACACCGACTCTGCGATCCTCCTGAGGGCGGTATGAAAACGTCAATATAAATTATGTATGTACTCCAGTGCTTAGCAGCAAATAGTGTCTAAATGTGCTTTGATCCCCGAAAGCAGCACAGTGTCATGCTATTCTGGTGCAACACCCTCTAAAAGGTTTCATTATACATTATTTTATATATTTTGTGTAAGAGAACATTTTTTACTCTGTCCTTTATCTCTATGTCACTAACATTGCAGAAGAGAAGTCACCTTGTAAAGCAGCTGAATGACACTGACCACCACTCGAGCACATCACCCTTAATGGAGGGAACCCCCACCATCAAATCTAGGAAGAAGCTGCTGCAGATAATTGACACCACACTTCTGAAGTGCTACCTTCATGTGAGTATTTGACTAACAACACCACATTGCTGTTACCTTCTTATGGCTGTTGAAGCAGACGCACCAGCTGTTTTCTTGTAGGCTATTCTACCACTTAACTAGATTACCCTATGCAGATGAATTCTCGTGCTATATTGACTAGCACACCACAGAACCTCCTTTTTTTTTTTTTTTTTTTTAAACCTTTTCTTTGCAATTCAACAATATACAATGAAGGACATTCTAACTGTAATAATGTAAACTTAGCATCCGGCGGAGTCTTGTGTGCAGGAAAGCAGCACACTCCTGACAGTTACCAATCAACGTATAGGGCCCACCTGCCCAGTACAGCCATGTGACCTGTCTCACCGGGCTCAGTGTGCCACCACTGTAGGAGGCTGGCCTGGCTTATAGTGGGTACCTGATGGTACTTACACCTTGTGCCAGGTCCAGTTATCCCTTATTAGTAGATTAGTAGTGTTATAGCAGCTTAGGCTGATAGAGGTGGCTATAGCAGAGCAGCTTAGGTTGAACTAGGAGACATGCAAAGATCCTACTATACCACTTATATCCTATAGCACTATATCATAAGAATCACAATATTCAGAGTTTCTAAAAATGAAGGTACCTTATTCTAGTGACAATGTGCCAAAAACATCTCAGAGGATATACTCCCTTAGGAGGTAAGTAAAATATACAAAATATACACACAAACCAAAATCAGGTAAGTAAACAGTTAGAAAAGTAGTGCAAACACTGAAGAATACAATAGGATGCAATAGGACACAATAGGCCTAGGGGCAACACAAACCATATACTCTAAAAGTGGAGTGGGGGGGGAGCAGGGAGGGGGGAGGGGAAAGGTGCAAAAGGGCTGCCTCCCGGTGGAAGAAGCTGAAGATTCTGCAACAACGGAAGATGCCAGGAACTTCTTTGCACAGAAGATGTCCCACAGTGTGCTGGAGGATGCAGAGGTTTTTCCACGCAGAAAGACCGCAAACAAGCCTTGCTAGCTGCAAGAGTCGCGGTTGAAGAAAATGGGTGCTGCCCGGGTCCAGGAAGGACCTGGATGCCACCCCTTGGAGGAGGAGACAGAGGGGTCGCTCAGCAAGACAGAGAGCCCACGCAGAAGCAGGCAGCACCCGCAGAAGCACTTGAACAGGCGTTCAAGAAATCTGAGCACGGCGGTCGTCTCAACACTACAAAAGAGGGTCCCACGAAGCCGGTGGTCAACTGAGCGAGTTGAGCAATGCAGGACGGAGTTCTGGGGACCTTGGCTATGCTGTGCACAAAGGATTCCTTGAAAAAGTGCACAGAAGCCCTAGCAGCTGCAGTTCATGCAGTACACAGGTTTACTGTCTGGCGTGGGGAGGCAAGGACTTACCTCCACCAAATTTGGACAGACAGACCACTGGACTGTCGGGGTCACTTGGATCCAGCCCCTGTGTTCCAGGGACCACGCTCTTCAAGATGAGAGGGGACCCAGAGGACCAGTGATGCAGAAGTTTGGTGCCTGCGTTAGCAGGGGGAAGATTAAGTCGACCCAAGGGAGTTTTCTTCCTGGCTTCCAATGCTGGGTGAAGGCAGACAGCCCCCAGAGTATGCACCACCAGGAAACAGTCGAGAAAGCCGGCAGGATTAGGCGCAACAATGTTGCTGGTAGTCATCTTGCTACTTTGTTGCAGTTTTGCAGGCGTCCTGGAGCAGTCAGCGGTCGATCCTTGGCAGAAGTTGAAGAGGGAGATGCAGAGGAACTCTGGTGAGCTCTTGCATTTGTTATCTGAAGAGAAGCCCACAGGAGAGACCCTAAATAGGCTACTCCTCTCACGCCCTTAACACCTATTTCCAAAGGGAGAGGCTGCAACACCCTCTCTCAGGAAATTCTTTGTTCTGCCTTCCTGGAACTGGCCTGCCCAGACCCCAGGAGGGCAGAAGCCTGTCTGTGGGTTGGCAGCAGCGGTAGCTGCAGGGAAAACCCCAGAGAGCTGGTTTGGCAGTACCCGGGGTCCATGTTGGAGCCCCGGGGATGCATGGGGTTGGCACCCCAATACCAGATTTGGCATGGGGGCAATTCCATGATCTTAGACATGTTACATGGCCATATTCGGAGTTACCATTGTGAAGCTACATATAGGTCTTTGACCTATATGTAGTGCACGCATGTCCCCGCACTCACAAAGTCCGGGGAAATTGCCCTGAACTATGTGGGGGCACCTTGGCTAGTGCCAGGGTGCCCTCACACTTAGTAACTTTGCACCTAATCTTCACCAGGTGAGGGTTAGACATATAGGTGACTTATAAGTTACTTAAGAGCAGTGTAAAATGGCTGTGAAATAACATTGACGTTATTTCACTCAGGCTGCAGTGGCAGTCCTGTCTAAGAATTGTCTGAGCTCCCTATGGTTGGCAAAATAAATGCTGCAGCCCATAGGGATCTCCTGGAACCCCAATACCCTGGGTACCTAGGTACCATATACTAGGGAACTATAAGGGTGTTCCAGTGTGCCAATCAGAATTGGTGAAAATGGTCACTAGCCTGCAGTGACAATTTTAAAAGCAGAGAGAGCATAAACACTGAGGTTCTGGTTAGCCGAGCCTCAGTGATACAGTTAGGCACCACACAGGGAACACATATAGGCCACAAACTATGTGCACTGGGGTCCTGGCTAGCAGGATCCCAGTGACACAGGCAAAAACAAACTGACACACAAATAAAAATGGGGGTAACATGCCAGGCAAGATGGTACTTTCCTGCAACCACATAGTCACAGTGCCTCTTTCAGTTGGGAAAGTGTTTACTTGAATTGAGTTCATATCATGCATTGGCATGATAAACAATACAGGGACAGACTGTTTTTCCATGGTGATAGCAGCAGGTTTATTCAACTCTGCAGCTATCTCCAGTATGTGAGTGCTGGGGAGCATATGTTAGCAGCTCTAGTGACTTAACTTGTCCATTGTGGGTGTTGGTCCAAGGTCATTGAAAGCAAGCTTTAGTTTGCAGTTTAAATTATGCATTCTGTTTAGTTGCTTTAGTCTTCTTTTGCCCTGGTGCTAGTTGTTTACTTCCCATTAACTATCAGAATGAAGCAGCCTGATATTCTTTCTGTTTATATTTGATGTGACAAATGCCATCTGTGAGAGCTGGGATGCCTCACCTTCTGCTGTACGTGTCTTTATTTTGCTAAAAGAGTAAATGTTCTCATAATCCTGCATCATCTCAATAAAACACAATAAAATGTAACGCATGCTGTTTCTTGTTTACAGACCAACATGGCTTTGGTGGCACCGCTTTTGAGGCTGGAGAACAACCATTGTCACATTGAGGAGAGTGAACATGTTTTGAAGAAGGCACACAAATACAGCGAGTTGATAATCCTGTATGAGAAGAAGGGGTTGCATGAAAAAGGTAATGGGAATGATGTTCATTAGGAGCCCAGCGTCTGCTTAGAAAAAGGTGACACCACCTTTAAACATGCTAGACGTTATTCACAGGGAATGTGGCTGAACTAGAGCGTTGTTGCATTCAACCTGAACAATTGATTATGTAGGAGTGAAGTACCCTCTTCCACCTAAAAACTCCTATAGTATTATGTTGAGAAATTTATAAAGGATACCACTGGGTTGATAACACTTTGGCAAGATTGGACAGCTTCAACAGTGCTCTAAACTGAGCAAGTGGGTTTTTGTTCAGGAACTCACCCAGTAAATTGTGCTACTACTCCTCTCCCTCCCTTCATCCACTTTATGGCATCAGGTTATTTTAAGTATAGTCCCCTCCTGAGGTAGAGTGAGAAATTTGTCCTTAAAGCATTCTTATCAAGTGAAAAGATAAATCTAATGATCCAACTATTTCTTCCAGTTGCCATGATGGTGCCTAAATATCAGAAGCCATAACTAGAAACATGAAAGTTCACCCCTGTGGCTCCTTCCTTGTTTGGAACAAGAGACCTCTTTTAAATGTGCATCCATCTCTCTTTAGGTGACTTTGAACTTTATAGGAAGCATTTCTTAAAATCATGTAATCTAATGTTTATTTAAATATCACATTCAACGATTCATACTTGAGCACACATTCTCCTTACTGGGCTACCAGTTTGAGAGAACAGAGATTTCAAGATTATTCTTTTCATTTGCAATTCTGTCCTGCAGTGCAAACTGCATGACACAATTATTAGTTGATGAAACTGTAATCACAAGTGCTGAGTGACTGACTGAAGATATGGGGTCACAGGACCATTCACAATGAAGAAGGTTTATCCCTGAAATGATCTTTCCTGCCCTACAAACTTGTAATGCTGTTCTATTTTCTTCTTAAAGCAATGTTGTATGACTTAGCCATGCCTGTGTGTTTTAGGTTATTTTTTGCTGTTTTAAAAAAGACATATGTTCTCAGTTGTCTTGATGTGACACAGATCACAACTTCTAATTGCAAGCTAATAATCCACAGTCTCAGAATCCATCCTTATACCTTGAGGATATGACTCTACTACTTTGAAGGTGGAGTTGCAGCGTAAATCAACATTATGGCTGTTGTCTGAGTTTTGCTTGCTGTCATAATGAATGATGGCTGTCTCAGTTCAGTTGTGTCCTTTCACCAACATCAAAGGGAAGTGCAGTTGAAACTCCTTTGTACCTGTGTGAGCAGCTGCAGCATATCAATGAATAGAGCCTACAAGTTGCCATCTACTAAAACTCTTGATAGCGGAAAATGTATCTATATTGAAAAGATGATATAGCCAACATGATTTATCACATGGTTTCAAAGCAATATGTAATGTGTGTGGTTTTCAAAGCTAACTTCATGTCTCAAACCTCCTGTTCCCATGATGGTGACAATGGATTGTCCCTGTAGGCACCTATGCCAACTGTCAGATTGGCACATGACGCATGCAGGATTTGGTGTTGAAAGTGTGGCTATTACCACCACTATCCACTTTTACAGGATTGGGCAGAGACATAATATATAGAAATTATAAGTTCGATGGCATCTGTCGCTGTAGATACACATGGTATGCATGAGCTCGCCATCTGGTGTTGGGTCGGAGTGTTATAAGTTGTTTTTCTTCGAAGAAGTGTTTTCGAGTCACGGGACCGAGTGACTCCTCCTTCTGTGCTCATTGCGCATGGGCGTCGACTCCATCTTCGATTGTTTTCTTTCCGCCATCGGGTTCGGACGTGTTCCTGTCGCTCCGAGTTTCGGAACGGAAAGATAGCTGAAACTGGAAGATTTTCGACGGTATCGTTGCGATCCGGTTCGAGATAGACACATACGACGACGCGTTGAACATCGAAGCGCTTCGGTGCCTTTCGGGGTAGATTTCGGCACCCCGTCGGGGCCTAGTCGGCCCGACCGCGTGGAGAACAACGCCGATGGAACGGACCCCGTTTCGATTCTGCCCCGAATGCCACAACAAATATCCTTATACGGACCTACACTCGGTCTGTAACCTGTGCCTGTCACCCGAGCACAGCGAAGAATCCTGTGAGGCCTGTCGGGCGTTCCGGTCCCGAAAAACTCTGCGCGACCGTCGAGCGAGAAGACTGCAGATGGCGTCCACGCCAAAGGAGCGTCGACAGTTCGAGACAGAAGAGGAACAGGAGGAATCCTTTTCCATCCAGGATTCAGACTCCGATGAGCTAGACTCTACAAAAACTGTGAGTAAGACGTCGAGATCAGAACTTAAAAAAGGAAAGAAGGCCCAGGGGACGCCACTGCCAACCGGCCATGGCTCCACCCAAATTCTCGGTGACCAACGATCGGCACCGAAAAAGGCCCATTCAGTGTCGAGATCGTCCGACTTCGGTCGAGACACCGGCACGCAGCCTCCTCGGGACCGAGAGAGTGCTAAACAGAAGCATCGACACCGAGAGTTCGGTGTCGACACGGATCGACGCCGAGACAGTGGCGCCGAAGACCATAGAGGCCAAGAATTTTCGGCACAGAAAAAGAGGAAGGTTACCTCGGAGCCGAAAAAACAATCAACAGGGTTTTCGGAGCCGAAAAAAGCGACATCAGACCCTGTTTCAGGCTCCTATACTGAAGAGCATTCTATGTCTTCACAAATGAAGAAACATAGATTTGAACAAGAACTGCAATCCACTGACGTGGATCACACGCAAAAGCGTATCTTTATTCAGCACGGGACTGGGAAGATCAGTACCCTTCCACCTGTCAAACGAAAGAGAACGCTTCAGTTTACTCCTCAGCAACAAACAGCACAAAAGGTAACACCTCCTCCCTCGCCTCCACCTGTAACTCCGGCTTCGCCAACTTACACCCCGTCACATTCGCCAGCTCACACCGCCATGAGCCACGATGACCAAGATCAGGATGTGTGGGACTTGTACGACGCACCAGTGTCTGATAACAGCCCAGACACATACCCAACTAGGCCATCACCACCGGAAGACAGCACAGCCTACTCACAAGTGGTGGCTAGAGCAGCTCTGTTCCATAATGTGGAACTACACTCGGAACAAGTAGAGGATGATTTTTTATTTAACACCCTCTCTTCAACCCACAGCTCCTACCAAAGCCTGCCGATGCTCCCAGGCATGCTACGCCATGCAAAGGACATTTTCAAGGAGCCAGTTAAAAGTAGGGCAGTGACGCCTAGGGTGGACAAAAAGTATAAGGCGCCTCCTACGGACCCTGTATTCATCACCTCTCAGCTGCCACCAGATTCTGTGGTGGTAGGGGCTGCCAGAAAACGGGCAAATTCACACACTTCTGGGGATGCACCTCCCCCAGATAAAGAAAGCAGGAAGTTCGATGCAGCCGGGAAGAGGGTTGCTGTCCAAGCAGCAAACCAGTGGCGCATCGCAAATTCACAAGCGCTGCTAGCGCGATACGACAGAGCCCACTGGGATGAGATGCAGCATCTCATTGAACATCTCCCAAAAGATCTGCAAAAAAGAGCAAAACAGGTTGTTGAGGAGGGTCAAAACATTTCCAACAATCAAATACGCTCCTCCATGGATGCAGCAGACACGGCCGCAAGGACCATTAATACGTCGGTTACCATCCGTAGGCACGCATGGCTCAGAACGTCTGGTTTCAAGCCAGAAATTCAGCAGGCAGTGCTTAACATGCCAGTAAACGAAAAACTTCTGTTCGGTCCGGAGGTCGACACAGCCATAGAAAAGCTCAAGAAGGACACTGACACTGCCAAGGCCATGGGCGCACTCTACTCCCCGCAGAGCAGAGGATCTTATAACACCTTCCGCAAAACACCTTTTAGAGGAGGGTTTCGGGGTCAGGCCACACAAGCTAGCACCTCACAGTCCGCACCGCCCACCTACCAGGGACAGTACAGGGGAGGTTTTCGGGGCCAGTATAGAGGGGGGCAATTCCCTAGGAATAGAGGAAGATTTCAAAGCCCCAAAACCACTACCAACAAGCAGTGACTCACACGTCACTCACCCCTCCCACACAACACCAGTGGGGGGGAGGATACGTCAATATTACGAAGCATGGTACAAAATAACTACAGACACATGGGTCCTAGCAATTATCCAACATGGTTATTGCATAGAATTCATGCAATTCCCTCCAGACATACCACCAAAATCACAAAATTTATCAAAATACCATTCACAGCTTCTAGAGATAGAAGTTCAAGCACTACTGCAAAAAAATGCAATAGAATTAGTACCAAGCACACAAATAAACACAGGAGTTTATTCACTGTACTTCTTGATACCAAAAAAGGACGAAACACTGAGACCAATTCTAGACCTCAGGGTAGTAAACACATTCATCAAATCAGACCACTTTCACATGGTCACACTACAAGAAGTGTTACCATTGCTCAAAAAACACGACTACATGACAACCCTAGACCTCAAGGACGCATATTTCCATATACCAATACATCAATCACACAGGAAATATCTAAGGTTTGTATTCAAAGGAATACATTACCAATTCAAAGTATTGCCTTTTGGTTTAACAACCGCTCCAAGAGTATTCACAAAATGCCTAGCAGTAGTCGCTGCACACATCAGAAGGCAGCAAATACATGTGTTCCCGTATCTAGACGACTGGCTAATCAAAACCAGTTCGCTCACACAATGCTCAAACCACACAAATCAAGTCATACAAACCCTCTACAAACTAGGGTTCACCGTCAACTTTGCAAAATCAAACATTCTGCCAAGCAAAGTACAGCAATATCTAGGAGCCATAATAGACACGACAAAAGGAGTAGCAACGCCAACTCCACAAAGGATCCACAATTTCAACAGGGTCATTCAACACATGTCTCCAAACCAAACAATACAAGCAAGAACAATACTACAGCTCCTAGGCATGATGTCCTCATGCATAGCCATTGTCCCAAACGCAAGACTGCACATGAGGCCCTTACAACAGTGCCTAGCCTCACAGTGGTCTCAAGCACAGGGTCACCTTCTAGATCTGGTGTTGCTAGACCGCCAAACTTACCTCTCGCTTCTATGGTGGAACAGTATAAATTTAAACATAGGGCGGCCTTTCCAAGACCCAGTGCCACAGTACGTAATAACAACAGATGCTTCCATGACAGGGTGGGGAGCACATCTCAATCAACACAACATAAGAGGACAAAAGGTAACACCTCCTCCCTCGCCTCCACCTGTAACACCTACATCAAACAAAACTGCATATAAATCATCTAGAATTATTAGCAGTTTTTCAAGCACTAAAAGCTTTCCAACCAATCATAACCCACAAATACATCCTTGTCAAAACAGACAACATGACAACGATGTATTATCTAAACAAACAAGGAGGAACACATTCAACGCAGTTAAGCTTGTTAGCTCAAAAAATATGGAAGTGAGCAATCCACCATCAAATTGGTCTAATAGCACAGTTTATTCCGGGGATCCAGAATCAGCTGGCAGACAATCTCTCTCGAGATCACCAGCAAGTCCACGAATGGGAAATCCACCCACAGATTCTGAACACCTACTTCACACTCTGGGGAACACCACAAATAGACTTATTTGCAACAAAAGAGAACGCAAAATGCCAAAACTTCGCGTCCAGATACCCACACAAGCAATCCCAAGGCAATGCCCTATGGATGAACTGGTCAGGAATATTTGCTTACGCTTTTCCTCCTCTCCCTCTCCTTCCTTACCTAGTAAACAAATTGAGTCAAAACAAACTCAAACTCATTTTAATAGCACCAACGTGGGCAAGACAACCCTGGTACACAACACTGCTAGATCTGTCTGTAGTACCACACATCAAACTGCCCAACAAACCAGATCTGTTAACGCAACACAACCAACAGATCAGACACCCGGACCCAGCATCGCTGAATCTAGCAATCTGGCTCCTGAAATCCTAGAATTCGGACACTTACAACTTAGCCAAGAGTGTATGGAAGTCATAAAGCAGGCCAGAAGGCCATCCACTAGACACTGCTACGCAAGTAAGTGGAAAAGATTTGTTTGGTACTGTCATCATAATCAGATACAACCACTAGACGCAACTCCAAAACATATAGTAAATTACTTGCTCCATTTACAAAAAGCAAAGCTAGCCTTCTCTTCTATTAAAATACACCTTGCAGCAATATCTGCATACCTGCAAACTACATATTCAACTTCCTTGTATAGGATACCAGTTATCAAAGCATTCATAGAAGGGCTTAAAAGAATTATACCACCAAGAACACCACCTGTTCCTTCATGGAACCTAAACGTGGTTCTAACAAGACTCATGGGCCCACCTTTCGAACCCATGCGCTCTTGCGAAATACAATTCCTAACCTGGAAAGTTGCCTTTCTCATCGCCATTACATCTCTAAGAAGAGTAAGTGAAATTCAAGCGTTCACAACACAAGAGCCTTTTATACAAATACATAAAAATAAGGTCGTCCTACGACCTAATCCAAAATTTTTACCCAAAGTTATTTCACCATTCCATCTAAATCAAACGGTAGAACTACCAGTTTTTTTCCCACAGCCAGATTCTGTGGCTGAAAGAGCACTACATACATTAGATGTCAAAAGAGCATTAATGTACTACATTGACAGAACAAAAAACATCAGAAAAACTAAACAGCTATTTATTGCATTCCAAAAACCTCATGCAGGTAACCCAATATCAAAACAAGGTATAGCCAGATGGATAGTTAAATGCATCCAAATTTGCTACCTTAAAGCAAAAAGACAACTGCCCATTACTCCCAGGGCACATTCAACAAGGAAAAAAGGTGCTTCAATGGCCTTTTTAGGAAACATCCCAATGCAGGAAATATGTAAGGCAGCCACTTGGTCTACGCCTCACACATTCACCAAACACTACTGTATAGATGTGCTATCCGCACAACAAGCTACAGTAGGTCAAGCTGTATTAAGAACTCTATTTCAGACAACTTCTACTCCTACAGGCTAAACCACCGCTTATGGGGAACTAACTGCTTACTAGTCTATGCATACCATGTGTATCTACAGCGACAGATGCCATCGAACTGAAAATGTCACTTACCCAGTGTACATCTGTTCGTGGCATCAGTCGCTGAGATTCACATGGACCCACCCACCTCCCCGGAAGCCTGTAGCAGTTCAGAAGTTACCTTCAATTTTGAACATTTGTATATATATTATTTAATCCTTTAATAGGTACATACTTACATTTTTCATTGCGCGGGCACTATTACTATAGTACAACTCCTACCTCACCCTCTGCGGGGAAAACAATCGAAGATGGAGTCGACGCCCATGCGCAATGAGCACAGAAGGAGGAGTCACTCGGTCCCGTGACTCGAAAACACTTCTTCGAAGAAAAACAACTTGTAACACTCCGACCCAACACCAGATGGCGAGCTCATGCATACCATGTGAATCTCAGCGACTGATGCCACGAACAGATGTACACTGGGTAAGTGACATTTTCATTTCTTGCTCTTAAATCAGATTTGACCACCATAAAAATAGTTCCTAGAAAGAACAGACATCAATCAGTCAATCAGTGATTTATAAACGCGGCTAATCACCCACAGGGTCTCAAGGCACTGTTTGTGGGTGTGCTTCTCAGACGAAGAGCTAGGTCTTGAGGTCCTTCCTTAACTGCTTCAGTGATGCAGTCTGCCTGAGCTTGAGAGGTAGCGTGTTCCATGTCCGGACTGCTAGGTAGGAAAAGGATCTTCCTCCTGCTGTGCTTTTCCGGATCTTGGGATCTGCTGCAAGGGCGAGTTGGGAAGAACGGCGTTGTCTGTTGGGTACATAGAAGGTGAGACTGTGGTTGAGGTATGCCTGTCCTATGTTGTGCAGTGCCTTGTAGGTGTGGATCAGGAGTTTGTATGTGATGCACAGCCAGTCTAGGTCCCTGAGGTGGGAGGAGTTTTGGCTGTGTCGGGGGATGTCCAGGGCATATTTTGTGTACCATCCAACATGCAATAGAAAATAAATGAAGTTTACATGAATTTGTTTGTTACAGAGAGCCAGAGCTCCCTAAAGGCAAGTGGTTCGCTCCAGTATGATCAACAGTATGTTTGAAGCAGATTTTGAGTCTTCCAAAAATAGTTAAAGTTGATAAAATCTCCCAGAAATCTCACAATTACTCCACAGTTGATTGGCAAATGTCAGCATATTGATAATTCAAACTTTCGGTTTGAACTGTGCATCAGGTGTATTTGTCCTGTTTTAAACATCCTAAGAAAGCACCTAACTTGATTGCTTACTTAGATCTTGTCCCTGACACAGCACTGATTATCTTAGATCTCATGAGGTACTCTTTAGAACAGTAGGGACTTGTTCTCTGGCTTTCAGTGCGTTATTTAAAGTTGGCAAGCACAGTTCACATGATTTGATGAATGAAGGGCACCTATTGTTCTGAGAGTAACTGGGATTTGCTAATGCATTTTCTCTACCCCTGTACAGCTTTCCTACCTGGTGAAAAGATCAGAAAGATAAAGAATATTAATTTAAAACACAATGAAATTCTCCTTCTGTCATTTGCAGCTCTTCAGGTTCTAGTGGATCAATCCAAAAAAGCAAACTCGCCATTGAAGGGCCACGAGAGGACTGTTCAGTATCTTCAACGGCTAGGTGAGCAGTAAATAGAAATGCGTAAGAGGCGTCCATTTGATCTGTAAAATGTAAAACTTGGGAATTGTTAATTTAACCATAGTGAATCAACTAAAGTGCTAACTGAATATCTCAAGGTTGGGATGCAATTTTTTCATTACTTCTTTTATTGATGTCCTACTGTTCAGTTTAGTTTTGTAGAAGTTAATTCCATCTTGGTCTCTAGCATATATCTATCTAATATTAGAAAGCTTTGCAAAGAGCTTAATATTTCAGAGTTTGATCTTTTGTTGATATCACTGAACATTAGGTACATTAACAGTCAATCAAACAATTCAACATCAGTACTTCACCATATTATGTAAAATAGAATTATTTCAAAAACACTATTGCTTAAAGCATGCCACAACAAACATCGCCGAATGCTAAAGTGGGAGCAGAAAAACTAAGATCAGAAACAATAACTACTTTAACTACTTTTAATTCTTTCTGTATCCCTTAACTCCTTTTCCTGTTGGAAAGATCCCTCATCTCATCTGGAATCTTTCACCAAATACCTAGAGAGAGCCTCTCCTTCCCTGCTTTAGGCAGGGGTGTCAGTCCTACCACTGTCCCACGTAAGCAGGCCACACATCATACACTGGGGCTTTAGAAACATTATTAATTACTGATTAAGCTGATGTGTTTCTTCCTCAATTTTAGGGGAATCATATAATAAATATAACATTATTGTGCCATTGGACTTTTCTGACATAGCAGGGTATAATTATTTATACCAAAAATAACTCAGTATTTACGTTTGACGGACTATCATGGAATGGAAGACTGCCGTTTAGCCTGCTGCTGATGGCTAAACGGATTTTTAAAGTCCCAGTGAAACAAGGGAAAGGGCCTTTAACAACTGGTATTGGCAGAAGCAGAAGGGCCATATATGGGATAAAGGACCCCCTGCCATACATTGTAAGGCTATTGCAAATCAAAGAGGAGTTCCATGACCATAGAGGAACGAGACCAAGGGCCAAGTTCCTTTATAAGGTTTGGGAACTCCAAGGTGACTTACAATATCCTTACAATACATGACATGGGGTACTTCATTCCTTATAGTACATGGTCACACATCAGCTTTTTCCACAAATCACTATAATCCTTGGTACGTAGCTGTTTCATAGAAGGGAGATCATATTTGCAAACCTGAAGAGTAAAAATAGAATCATAGAATCTCTAGTTCAAAGTTAAATACATAAAAAGTTGTTAAATATTTGTTGCAAAACGTATTAGAATCACTTTAGCACAAGTCAATAAAAATATTTTAGAAACCTACACAGAGATAATAACTTTTCTAAAACTACCTTACAAGTATAAAGAATAAACATTGTGCCATAGACCCCCTTTCAGATCTTCGTTTTACACAGAGCAGAAGATAAGCAACATTTTGTTTTCGCTGTTTAAACACCTGCTTTAACTATGCTTCATGACCTACCTTTCTTTTTGGCTGCTGGCAGCAGGCATTGTGATGACAGAACTCTACTGTAATACGTAATTAATGTTGACTTCTGATGTGATGTAGTTGTCGACTGAGTGGGCAAAAGTCGACGATTATAAAGAAATTAGAGAGACTTTTAATACAGGGATTGCACAATTCCATTTATTATTGGGCTATTAGAACATTTCACCCACTAAGGGTAGAATGTTGTGAATTAGGAAGGGGACACAGTAAGACAAACATTGAAATATTGGAGCAGAAAGCTCATCCCAGCCATTTTTAGCCTTGAGCCAATTCATCCTCTACAACGGAACTCCTAACACTCCAGTGTTCTAATAATGATTACACTCCATCTTGTATATTTCCCTTAGGTGAGTGAAATGTTTCCTGCTTTAGAAAAAATAAGTTTGTCACCACATTTAGAGACCGGAATCAGAGAGACAAAGTTCAGAATCAATGTCTACTGCTCTATAATTCCCTATCACTCATAACTCCTATGATAAAAAAAAAAACCTTCCCCTGCCTCCTTTAAAAGTCTCATCTAGAATTGTCCACCAAACACTGAGATCCTCAGGCCTGCTCTAGTCATGTGACTCAGTCTGACTTATTTTCCTAGGTAAGCCACTTGGGAATGTCGCAGCAGAGTCCACCTTGGAGAAGGTATTTGATGTCTTCCCACAGAAAGCAAAAAAGTCATTTGTACATCATCTGCAGTCAGCTCACTGCTTTGCACACTTACCCACATACATGTGTGTGGATCATAACCTATTCAGAGCATGAGTCGAGAGTACACACGAGTAGAGGGTGTCTACCCAATATTTTCACAGGGTGGACACCATCTACTCTGCCAAGAGTTTGGCACCAGAGAAATATGCTAAACTTGTCCCAGTATAATTTTCAGACATTGGAACACTTTCAGCAGTGCCTGCACATTGTCTGCTTTCCTTCTGAGCAGAGCAGCAACGTGCAGGTAGTGAGGAGGCTCATCAGATTTTAGCTGGGCGTATAATAAAGACCGAAACTAAGGGGCCATCAAGCCTCCTTTTGTTGGTGTATCCTGGTTTGGAGCTATGAGGATCCCCACACCTAAATGCATTGGAGGGGAAACAAAGGTTATCTCTTCACAGGTACTTAAGAGAGGCATGCTTTTGACTTTGTCCAGTCCCTGTATATAAGAGACATGTTTGCACTCTAATAATGTCAGATATGCTGTTCTGTACCAGTATTTGTGCAAATAACAATTTGAATACCACTATTTTGTTTTTAGTTTTTATAGGGTTATAGCGCTACTCATCACAGTGCAGTGTCAGAGCTGTTTGAATCTCACGTACATAGTATACGTTGACAGTAAATCATATGTGTGTCAATGTACAGGATGTGTTACGTAAGACAGTCAGGGTTACAAGGTATAGGAGTTACATGTCCTTCATAGCTCACTGTGCTATTTTAGAAGGATTACAATTTATGAACTGCAAGTAACAAAAAGATCCTTGTGTTAAAAGCAGTAACCCACTTACCATTTAATTAAAATAAAAAAAATCTGTTATCTGCGTGTTACGTAATGTGCATTTCAGGAGACATATTAACCCTGTGTACCACTTTGATACAAAACTGGAAGTAGACAAAACACAGATCTCTCAAGCAAATACTTTAACCTCTAGTGTTATCTTACCATTATTAATGCTCCCTAAGATTTAGTTGACACACAAGATCTCTGCAGCAGGTACTTGAACCCCATAAGATATTTTAAATGCATACTTTACAACCAATTTAGCAGGACAGATTTACCTCTTAATTTTCTCCGTGTTGCCAATTTCTTATCGGCAGAGTTTTAAAAAACAGTAAGTACAATTTGAAGACCCTGGAGAGCCGGGTCCATGCCAGGTTATTAGCATATCCACATTTAGAAAATTTTTGATTTCTGAAACATCTTTTTTCTAAATGTGGATATGCTAAAAACCTGCCATGAACTAGGCTCTCCAGGACCTACTTTGCAGAACCCTGGCCTAGACAAAATGTGTTCTGACTTGGAATGTCTTTGCTTTTTGAAGTGGAGGACGATCTTGTCACTCCAAACTTAAACAGGACAAAACAAAAACCTCTATGTGTCCGAAGACAAGGACAATTTGTTTCTAGTCTTAGGCTTTTAATTACCACACAAATGCATTCTGGGGATTGAGTTAAGGACTTTGCCAGTTAGATGCAATCCTAACGCGCGACAGCAAAACTTTCTGCCAGGGAGGGGGAACATGGCGGCTCGCTGAGATGCGCAGACCGCAGTCTCAACCCTCTGCTCCGCATCGCTGGCTCCCCCGCTGTGGGGACGAGCCCCAGTTCGCTTTTTTTTGTTTTTTACTTTTTCTGCACTTACCTGGCACTTGCGGCGCATGGGCGCCCCGTGTTTAGGCCCCCTCAAGTCGCAGCTCCCTCCACGTTGGATCCAAGCAGCTTGGTCGCTCCACCGACAAAGGGCCGGCGGCCAGGCTCTGCTTCCAGGGCAATAGGGGCGGAGTCAGCACAGGCTTGTGCTTGGCTCTGCCTGGGCTGAACCAGGACCTTCTCGGGGAGCAGAATTTGGAGCTCCTTTGCAACAAAATTGTTTGTCAACATAATTTTACGCCCCAGGCTCTCGACCACTGGCCCTCCTACATGACCCCCAGATGCCCATCAGGATCAGGGGCCAGAACTCTGCTACGGGACAGTCAATATTAAACTGTGGGGATAAGATATTGTTGACCAAAACCCGAGCAGAGGGGACCTTATCGATAGTTTTAATTGCGTTAAAAAGGTTATCTCCCAAATTGTTGCAGTCCCGCAACTTTGTTGGTTCGGATAGGTGCCTTAGAATGTGGGAACCCTTTTTGGCTTTCTATAGAACCATCTCCTCCAGATATCAGGATACTGTGAATTAATAGACTCTACCCGTTTTGACTCCTGTGATCTGATTCTGGTAAGAGTCCAATGATTAAGTCTTGAGATCGAACAGTTAGGAGGGTGGGAGCGGACTAGTGCCGTCCCTCCCCCTAAGGCTGATGGGGGGCTGTTTGTTCCTTTAGTGACACTGAAGCACTAGAGCCATGATCAAGGCTGGGGCACGCTGTGGTCTCTTGTCTGTCTCTTGTTACATATGAGGACTCAAAAAACTAAAAATGCATTCTGGGTCTTGTAGTTGTGGGTTACTTGTTCAGTTGTAACCATTGAAAGATCACACGTGAGAACAAGGATATGTAAAAAGGAAAATCCCAGACTGGAACATGTGGTTCTCATGACATGGTTCATATAGTAACTCAAGTCGCAAATAACAAAAGAAAAAGAGTAACAAGGGTGTTAATGTCATGTCCACCCGAACTAGTCTGAATCAATATTACAGCTCACAGAAAATCAAATCACCCAGAAGTGCATAAAAGGTACCCTGGACCCCAATGCCAGCAATGAAAATGCCTCCCGCCCAACACACTCTCATGTTGACTTATAGGAGATAACCATAGGTGAGATGGTGGGGACCCTTACATCTTTTGGGCCCTGTGCATTGCACTTGCAGCGCTATTGATAGCTACACCCCTGCCAGTGTTTCATGAAAGTATGTGTTATATCTACATTGGTTTAAATGTTGAAATGAAAAAAAAATCACTATTGAAGAATAAAATAGGACTCAACTCGTTTTTTGAAAAGTGTAACTATATAAAATGTAAAACAGCGCAGACGCCAGACTACATCTCCAATAAACCCAGCTTGCTTTTAAAGAACAGACCTTTCGAGGGTTAATAGAGTGGAAGCTGCCTCGAACTGATGAAGAAATGCTAATGTGATTTAAACATCTCAGCAGGAATATGCCTCTGGGGAGGGAGCAGTGGCAGTGTCTGGGCTGTAGCGACTGAAATTCTTTGCCAGATTTTTATAAACATTTTGAATCTGAAATCCTTTTTGAAAATATACTCATAGTGTTAAAAGTTCCCTCGGAACCATGTAACACATGTTTAATTTTGTTGTTTCAATTCTTCTAATACGAGAAACGGGCAAAATTATGTTCGCAAATTCTCTGGTCTCACGTAAGCATAAGTTTAAGTACAGTTTTAGTTCCATATTGTAATACCTCACAGCACATTATTTGTAGCATGTTTAGCTACATTCCGGTAGCTCTGAGGCGCATAGCGCAGAATTGTAAGCAATTCTGAAGTCACCAGTCACACTGCTGTGTAAACAGTGTAACCTTTAAAAATACAAACGGCCTCAGTCAGGGTCATCAGATGGCCGCAGTAAACTGCATTATTATCCTTGCTGGTGGCGGCGACGTGACCAGATCAACCTGCCTGTGACTCATGGCCAGGCCACAAGATGGGCACAGAGGAGGATTTTGTGCAATGACTTAAGATCCATCCAAATTTTTAACAACCCTTTTGCCATCTGCGGAGGGCGTGGCGGAGTCTCAGCATTGGCTTTTCCCATTTATTTGTTGTAAAAAAAATGTAAAACATTTATTTGACCAATAATTATCCCAATAACATCGGAATTTTCCTTAAAGTGGCTATGAAGCTTGTACACATTGCAGTTTTCCAACAGCCGGCAAGGACTGGTTTGGGGATGGGGAAACACACAAGGGTGGGGGGGGGGGGTGCAGGGTGAGATGAAGCAGCGTCAAGGCCGGTGAGGGATCGAGACGAAGCTTTTAAAAGCAGAAATACAGAATGGTGCATGCTAGATTGAGCAGGGTCGGTTGGAGGAGCAATAGAAACGAAATGTGCACACATAGAAACTGTTCAAGAGCTGGAAAATCTAGACAGAGGGCATCATTGTATGCTGTTCCCAAGCCTCATTTGAAGCACTGACCAGCCTTATTATGCGGTCTGCAGGGGGCTTGGCAAGATCTCGGAATCGCCTCTCTATGTATTTATTGTAAATTTTAAAAAATGTGAAAGCTGTGTGTATTTGACCAAACACTATGCCGATAGCAGAGGGTGTGGGTGGGGTCTCTGCATCGGCTCTCCCATATATTTACTGTTGACACCACTGCATTCCTAATGCTTGTTTTATTATGTTTGCTCGAGTTAGAGCTCTTGGCGTTGTAAATTACTGACTGGACTTTTCTTGCCACACAGACTGAAAATAAAGAGAGAAAGAGGGCGAGCTGGCCCTGGAAAAGCCCCCCTCTGCTGTTGGTTAATGTTTACAGAGGGAGCTGGTGGGGAGGAGGGACTGAACACACACCCACAGTGTAAGACAAACGGGCAAATGCAAAAAAAAAAAAAAATCCCTTACAGAGGAGATTAACAGGACATAGCGAAATTCTACAGTAGTTTGTGCTGCTTCCAAAGAGAAAAAGGCATGACAAAGAGGCAGAACTGACCACTAGCAAGCAAGGATTTTTAAAGGACACTGGAACCAACAAATGAAATCCCTTGAACCCACAGTATAAGTATACTTAAAAGTATACAACACATCAAACGCTAATGCTCGTCCTAAAAATAATAAATATCTTCATCTATGTTTAGGCACCAAAAACAATATGATCAGGTAAGTATGTTTTGCATGTTTTGCAAGAAAAATACTTATAGATTTCAAAAGTTGACAATGCAATTTTTTAGAAGTGGCAATGTTATCCTATGGGGGGAAGAACACGTACTGCATTCAGGTATAGTACAGCGACTTACGTGGCCAATTTCCTGGAGGTTAGGTAAGTATTGGGCAAGGGTCAGGACCACACCAACAGGTCACACCGGGCGACACAGGGGCAGCTGGGTGCAGAGGTGTAGTACGGTGTCAGGTGCCCATTGTTACTCAATGGAGATTGGTCTGGTTGAAAAACTGCTACAGGTGAGGACTGGGAATCCGGTCAGGAGGAACCAACAAGTGGGTTCCAATCTTGAGATGCTCAGGGAAGTGAGGGCACCTCTGGTTCTCTTCTCTATGGGCCAGAGGCAACAGGTGTAGAGTTGCCTTGAAGAGTCGAGTTTTTTCCACAGAAGCACTTGCGGTTGAGGGTGCCCTGTGTGCAGAGGCTGCAGGTGACGTCAGAGGGTCTAGTGTGGGCAAGTCCAAGGTGGCTTTGTCTCTGGAGGACGGGGGAACCACGGTGGCACTGTTGGTCCACTTCATCTTGGGCTGTGCGGCACCGATACAGTGGTGCTTTCAGGTGTCTGGTTTTCGGCAGTTAGGAGTCCTAACGGTCTGTCTTAGGGTGCCTGCAAGACACAGGAAACCAACTCTGCTGCTCCACGGGAGTCCTGGGAACTTTGTTGAAGACGGGCAGTCCTCCCAGGCTTTGGAAGCACAACAGCTGCAGGATGAAACAACTTTGGTGCAAGTTGGCAGGAGCAGCAGACAGGGTGACAGGGCTGGGTCCAGGTCAAGTGCTTCCTTCTTTGCTTTTGCTGCTCTTGATTGTCCTTCGTAGTTCAACAGGAATCTGCTGTTCTGGTGCCAGGGGCTCCCTTGAATATTGCATTTAGGGGCATTTCTGGGAATGTAGGGTAGTAGCCAATGGGCTACTTATCCCTGGGGTCACTGCACACCCTATATGACCACTTCCTGTCCCAGAATTCCTAAATCAGCCAACAACACAATGGCAGATTTCTAAACGTGTGTCCACATCAGGCAGTGCACCTTAGGGATGCGACTGACCTGAGGGGTGGACACATCTGTCTGAATATTAAGTTTCCCCCTGTCCAGTTACCAAATGGGCCCTGGGGCAGGGGGATCGGCAACTTTCCGTTTAGTGAAGCCAGTTCTGCATACCAAGGGCGGTGGGTTTCTTTGAAGCCCCGTGCATTGGAATGCAGATTTGCAGATCATCCTGTTGGGTGGGGTGTGCAAGCACCTCTCCAGAGCAGGCTTTGTTTCCGACCACTGGAGAGCAAAGGCTGTCACCCTTGGGGGTCAGAATCGTGTTTGGTGGTGGCAGGCTGGCTAAAACTAGTCAGTCCGCACACTGGTAGTTGGTAGGTTATCGAGGGCCCTTCTAAGGTGTCCTCTGGGTGCATGTATTAATAAATCCATCACTGGCATCAGTGAGGGTTTATTAATACAAGATGTTTGATGCCAAACATCCCTATTTTCAGTGAAGCCATCATATAGCTGGGGAACTCGTAGTGACCCGTGTCCACCACATGTACTTAGAATGGCTTCCCTTTTCGCTCACTACGTCTAAGAATCAAGACATTGCAGGGGCATAGCTGCTCATGCAGATATGTCCTCACATGTAATATAATGCACCCTGCCTTAGGGCTGTAAGGCCTGCTGTAGGGGTGGCTTAAATATATTGCATGCACCGTTAGGGTACTTGGCACACAGGCTTTGTGCTTTGTCATGTTTAAACTTTTAGCGGCACCAAGACATGCAGCCTGCAGTGGCAGTCTGCATGTACTAGGTGAGGGGTCCCTGAGAGTGGCACAATAAATGCTGCTGCCCTTCAGGATACTCTTTGGTACCCATGTCCTAGGTACCTGGTTTACCTTTTGTCTAGGGACTTACAGGGGTGCCAAAGTTTTTGCCAATTGGGAGCAGTTGCACAGTTTTAGGGAAAGAGGTTTGGCACTGGAGACCTGAATAGCAGGAACCCAGTTCACTTTCAGTCAAAACTGCATCAGATATGAGGCAGAAAGCGGGGGTGGCCATGTAAAAAAGGGGCACTTTCCTACACTAATTTCCTGTGAGGTTATGGGTTCTGATGCCACTTCCTGTGATCCCATGTGCTATTTTATGTGCTGTGATGTCACTTGCATACCGCCTAACTTGGTTAGTCCCCCCCACTTCTTTCTTTAGGACTTGTGCCCTGAACCTATTCATTTAGCACTGGGTAGATTCCTAATTGCACAGGGCCATACTCCTCGCTGACCTCTTGACAATTTGGATCCTTTTTTCTGTTATTTATTCTCGCAATTTCTTTGTAATTTAACTAGGTAGCTTATGACATGAACAGCTAAAGGCCAGAGCACAGCAGCATGTCACTGACCATTTTCCACAACTGATCAGCTTCTCTTGTTTGGGATACAGTCGTGTGTGGCATGTCTGTGTTCTATGCACTGTGATGGGTCTGAGGCCTTCCAGGAAATGCCTGGTTTGCATGTCAAGTAAGATTCAGTAGGGTTAAAATTAAGTAAGACTGAGCTGAATCCACTGGAGATGTTAGAATCATGAGGGGGACTTAGTTATTGGTATGGTAGTGCTTATGATTAATCAGATAATAAAGCATCCTCCCAAGGCACCCACTGCTTTGCCTTGCTGATGAGCACTCTAGCTGACCGTGCACTAGTTGTGCGCATTACATTGAAATAGGTGAAAGTTTCTAGGCCTATGAAGACTTGCTACAATCTAGCTATCACAGTTCAAGAAAAGAGAGTGAAGCACCTTGAGTGTGAGTTAGCCCATGGGGACAAACCCTCTCTTGCTCTAGAGACCTGTGCACCATTGAGTTAAGAGCATTATACCTCCATGCATGGGGGTCCCAAGCCTCTGTTGCACTGTGCATTTCAGCCAACCTCTCGTTCTGGGCACGGGGCTGAAGGCCATCTGCACCTATGGTCATTTAGGTTTCCTCTCTGGCTGACATTCTTGGACAGTCTTTTTTCACACTGGTGACCTCCTACTGGGAGTCAAGCCCAGCTCCTCCTGTGGGTGTTACCTGTTGCAGTTCCACCATGATTAGGTGGGTTTGTCTCCTGACTGCCTGCTCTGTAGGATTGACAGGTGAGAGCACCATCCATTCAGTAAGCAGAAAGCATTGCTGCAAAAATGAACAGGAGACTTGTCTCTTCAAATGTTCAAGCATGCCATCAGTCCCCTCAAAAAGGCACCATAAGAAGTGGATGCATCAAGTGCAAGTGATCATTGCCATAATTGACTCTAAGTACATCCATTTACTAGTGCACTTTTGAGAGCTCTGGCGAACGCTGGGTCCACACCTCACAAAGTAATATGTCCTCTGACTATCCTGATGTTGGCTAGGCAGAGGTGAGTTGCACCTATCCCCATGGTTAAACTTTACAGAGTATGTCTGGTCCTGATAGTCCATCATCAGCTCTCCCTTGGACTCTTTACTGCCTTAGCCATTTATATTTATAGATCATTGAATAATTAATTCATGATTTATTTTGTTAAGATTGTTTCTTGCTGAATCCGAACAATTAGTGGCTGTTTGGACAACACACAAGACTCTTTTTTTTTTTTTTAGAAATATGCTTCCATTCCAGGATCCTGATCCTACTTGCTTGTGTACCAAGTGGTCATGCTAGATCAATGCATGGGGGTTGTGCATGTACACCACAGCTCCAAATGTTTGCCAGTGAAGTGATCACAAGACGTGCCAAACACTATTGAACTTGCTACGCCCCAAAACTGTCCTAGAGGCATTAAGCTACATTTTCTAAAGTCTGCCTCAAAGATGCTAAAGCACCTATAAAAAGCCTACTACAGTAGCTTGTGTGCAACACAATTATAACATGTCCACTAGTTGCCCTTTACCAACATCGAGGTAAAGGTTTTCTTTCTTAACAGATGGATACAATCACCAGTTTTTTGTTGAAGTATTCATCTGCTTCTCCAGATCAAGGTGACTGTCCAGTATGATAATCAGGGTTTAACTTTATCGCACAGTACACCTGGGTGCATGGAACCAGATGTTCATTACATTTAACTTAGGACCACTTATCTTTCCAAAAGATTGCAATGTCAAGTAGAAAATTCAAATGGTATCTATTTCCTGATATAGGCGACAACCTAATTTCTAATCGATCTGCTCCTGTAGTATTAAAGAGTTCATGAAAGAACTATTTAAAATGTTTCTTTTGGTAACCATGATGATATCTTCATGGGAATTAAATACTTTCTATTACTCACTGGTATGTCTGCCATTTGAGCACATCCATAAAGGTTTTGTGCTGTTCTTGAGTAACTGCATTCCTCCTAAGGCATCTGAACTCTCAGAACCCATCTCATCAATTTTTGTCATTCATCTGATTGCTACAATACAGACTATCCTCTATGCCACATTTTGTCTCCGTGCTGGTTAAGAATGTGTGGTGGGACAACAACAGAACTGTAGGGTACTGTTGTATCTAATTAGACTGTTGCTGGTTATCACTGTATTTTTGCATCCTGCCATCGGTTGCTCTTCTAGGTATGCTCTGGCAATCCTTGGCTGTTTGTGTCACAATTCTTAATGAGTGGGACCATCATATTCCAAAACTTCATTATTTATGTGAGTGGTGACTCCTAAACATTTATTTTGGAAACATCCCAATTACATTTATATTTGTTATTGTACTTAGTCTCCATGTTGACCAACCTCTCTATAGTCATTTTCATTTCCATCAATAGGTTCCCGAAATAGTACAACTTGGTGAACAGATGTCACGATAGCAGTGGCACTTTCATTTTTTCATCTATGCTATATTGTAACAGCAATTTCTGTGACGCTCTTTGGTGCTAACCAGTTCCTCCTTTCTTTCTCTGGTTTCAAAGCATTGCTTGAGAATGGTCTGATTCCCCAAGGAGCCTGATTTGTTGATTTTATTAGTTATGGATTTTGTAAATTTGTATTTTTACATAAGTTATATCACTTTCTAAAACCACATAACCTAATAAATAAAGTAGGTTTTAGACCAGAAAGGGAAATATATTCTTTTATGAATTCCTTATATGCGTTCTCCAATTTGGGCAATTGGGAACTCTTTTTTATTTTTTTAATTATTTAATCCAATGAAGCATCAAATTAATTCCGAAATTCAGTTGGAAGTTATATTACTACTTATAGCTCGTGTGGTTGGAATTGAAGTGTGTGTCCGTTCTGGAAACAGGAAGATGCCACTCAATGAGTTACAGTTGGGGAACTTTAGCAAAAATGCAATGTGGAGGATTGGCACAAAGTCAATCAAGTCATATAATGGTACTGATGGTTATGTCAATACATCTGGCAGCAATATTATATTCAGTTTGTGGGAACCTCATTAGGTGTCAGCATGGAAGATGTAACACGAGGGTTAGAATAGCCTTGTGGGCAATTGTATGACTGTTTTTTCCACTTTTCTTTTTCTAGGGGCAGATAATCTATCCCTTGTGTTCCCCTATTCAGTATGGGTGCTTCGAGACTTTCCAGAAGATGGTTTGAAGGTTTGTTTCCAAATTCTATTTTTTCTACTCTCCTAATTGCATGTGTGGTTACTGTTTCTAATGTTTATCTGATAGGGACTTCCAGCCACATATTCCTAGAATGTTCCCCGGGCATCAGACTGGATCTGATAAACAATTTGAGCAGTACCTCTGCACACTGTTAGGTGCTGTCGTTCAGCCTCTACCCACCTAGTCTGCACTAGAAATGACATGCGCAGTACCTATGTAGGTGCCACCACGGCACACTGATGTCAGCTCTTTCCTTTCTGCGTCAGATAGAGCTGATACAGTCAGAGCTTCCCTCAAGTTTTTTGACTGTTTTTTTTCTCAACTTTTTGTCAACACTTTGAGAGATTTTTTTCCCTCCTGCTATGACAATATGTCCCCAAAGTAACTGGCTAGTTTCAAACCATGTGGTGCCTGTCACAGGCAGATGTCTGTGACAGACCTACAGTTGGTGGGTTTAGGGACCATAACTCCAAGTTCTGCAGCATCATGCAGATGAAGGCACTGAGGGAGCAATCCCTGAAGCTCCTCACTGCCTGACGTCTGATGACCCCATGACACTCAGGATCCTGGTCGCGTTGAAGGTCTGGGACCATTCGCTGAAACGCAGCAGGCAATTGTTGTCACACTCAGTCGTCGGGGAAGTCCGGCAAGTCTCACAAACACAAGAAGTCAAAGACATCTTTAACTTTGCCGCACCCATGGAAGTCTTCCAGCGAGGTGCAAGAGTAATCGACACTCCAAGCCTTGCGCTTCGGCAGAGTCTGAGGCAGGGTCTGCTCTGTGCTTCCGTGACTCTCCCGAAACCAGAGCGACCCCCACCTAGCTTAAGGAATAATGAGGCCTTGCACCTCCTATTTGTGTGACCCAGCCCCTCTGGAGTGCCTTCTGGCCCCATGGGCTCAAGTGTGGCCCCTACTGGATCCTTTCTTGTGGGTTTGCCCTCTGCATCAGTCTGGCCACATGGTTCCCATGTTGGATCTGATCTGGGGCTGCCGGTGAGACAGAGACTTTACTCTGCACCCACTTCCATGCCAAAGCTCCTAGCACTGCCATCCCCATTGTCATTCTCAACTCTAACATGGAGCTGGACAGGCATCTCCCGACGCTGGTTGCGAGATCGACTGGCGCCATGCTGTCCAGATTGGAGCTGCTGCCTTTTTTCTATTTGACAGGCCTGGGGAGGGAGACAAATGAGAAGGGTCTGAGGACCCTTATGCATCCAAGCGTTCCGTAGATGAGAATGACAACTACTGGTATAAGCAACTGGCGGAGGCCAGTGGGTTAGACATATCACCTGACACTGGCTTGATCTCTCCTCGTACTGTGGCTATCGAGGAGGAGAGCCTCTTTTTCTTTTGTCGTGTGTAGGGGGGGCTGAGTTCTTGGACCTTCAGCTGCCCTCAGTGGCAGTCAAGATGAACGTCTTGACGGGGGTGCTTCAGCAGGGTGTCGCCCCTTCTGAACCTTTACTCCCCTTTAGTGAAGCCCTCACTGACGTCCTACTCTTGGCCTCGTCTAAGACCTGCCTGGGGTACCAGTCCATAGGACAATTGTCTGCTGCCACCACCCTGCTCCTGGGGACCCACGTTTTCTTATCCACCACCTCGCCCCTGAGAGCTTCTTATCCACCACATCTAAAATCCGCCCCGGTGCGTTTCCTGGCTCTGGATAGGAAATCCAAGAGACTTGATACCTTTGGCAAGAAAAAGTTCTCCACCACCAGCTTTGCACTGAAGTTCAATATTCCTATCCGATCTGTAATTTGGTTGCGCAAATGCTGCAAATGGTCTTGGGTCGAAGCCTGAGCCATAATCTCCCAATCTCCCTGGCGAGAGAGGCATAGCAAAGTGCCCTTCTTTTTTTTTTTTTTTTTTTTTTTTTTTAACATGGTCACCCCCCACTTTTTGCCTGGTATTTGATGCAATTTTGGCTGAAAGTGCACCAGGTTCCTTAATACCAGGTCCCCAGTGCTAGATCTCTTTCTCTAAAACTGTGCAACTGTTCCCCACTTGACAGTACCTTTGCCCCTCCCCGACCCCCACGCAAACCGAAACACCCCATCCCCCCCCAATAAGTCCCTAGTAATTGGTACGCCTGGTACCTAGGACATAGGCACCAAACAGAGTCCCCTAGGCCTGCAGCATGTATTGTACCACCCTCTGGGACTCCTCACCTAGCACATGCGGACTGCCATTGCAGGCTGCAGGTGTTGGTGCAGTTAAAAGTGAAAACACGAGATGACACACAGCCTGTGTGACATGTCCACTAACACTGCTTGTAATATAAGTAAGTCACACCTACAGCAGGTCTTACAGCCCTAAGGCAGGGTGCATTATCTTACATGTGAGGTTATCTGCACAAGCTCTAAGACGTAGTGAGTGAACAGGAAAGACATTTTAAGTACATGTGCAGGACATTGGTCACTACGAATTCCCCAGCTCCATGATGGCTAAACTGAAAATAAAGATGTTTGATATCAAATATCTCACATTAATAAACCCTCACTGATGCCAGTGCCAGTGCCAGTGACGGTTTATTAATACATGCAGCCATAGGGCACCTTAGAAGTGCCCCCTGAAAACCTACCAACTACGGGTGTGCAGACTGACCAGTTTTAGCCAGCCTGCCATCACCAGAAATGCTTCTGAACCCCCACCAAACAGGATGACCTGCGACTCTGCTTTCCAAGGCAGAGGGTTTCAAAGAAGCCAACCGCCCTTGGTATGCAGACCTGGCTTCACTCAAAGCAGAGGTGCTGACACCCCACCTCCTCTCACCCCTCCAATCCGGGCCCATATGGCACCATGACAGGCGAAAAAATTAAGTATTCATAGAGGTGTGTCCACTCCTCAGGTCAGACCCACCCCTAACATGGGCTACCTGATGTGGACACAACATTTAGAAATCTGCCATCTCGGTGTTGGCAGATTTAGGAACTCTAGGACACGGTTATGCCCACTTCTTACAGAAGGTGGTCATACAGTGGGTGTAGTGACCCCAGGGTTAAGTAGCCCATTGGCTACTTCCCCACACTCCCTGAAAAGCCCCTAAGTGCAGTATTTAGGAGAGGCCCTGGCACCAGGAAAGTGGATTCCTGCTGACCTACGAAGAAGGCCACTCAAGAGCCGCAAAAGCGAAGGAAGAAGCATCTGACCTGAATCCAATCCTGCTGGGTGGTCTTCTGCTCCCATCGAATTGTGCCAAAGTCGTCTCATCCTGCAGCTGTTGTACCTCCAAAGCCTGGGAGAACTACCTTCCTTCAACAAAGTTCCCAGGACTCCCATGGAGCCTCGGAGCTGCCTCCCTGCATCTTGCAGGAACCCCAAGAGAACTGCGAGGACTCCGGACTGCTGAAAACCCAACATCTGGAAGCACAACTGCACCCATGCCGTCGAGCCCGAATTGAAGTGGGCCAACGGTACCAGTGTGGTCCCCCGGCCTTCTAGAAACAAAACACACCTTGGAGCTTTCCCCACTCGGGATCCTCCAACTTTGCCTGCAGCCTCTGCACACAGGCTCCCTCAACCTCAAGTGCTCTGGTGGAGAAAACCCGACACCGCTATACCAGTTGCCCCTGGTCTGTGGAGAAGAGGGACCCGAAGTGCCCCCACACCAGACCATCTCAATATTGGAACACCACCTGTTGGTTTCTCCTGACTGGATCCACAGTCCTAACCTGCAGCACCTTTTTGGCTGGACCAATCTCCGTTGAGTAACATTGGGCACTCTTTTCCTTACTACACCTCTGCATCCGGCCGCCTGGTGTGACCTGTTGGTGTCGTCCTGACCCTTGCATGGTACTCACCTTAAGTCCAGAAGATTGGTCCCGTAAGTGGCTGTACTATACCTGAATGCAGTACTCGTTCTTCACTCCATAGGATAACATTGGCACTTCGGAAAATTTTGAAATCTACAAATATTTTGCTTGCAAAATGTACTTACCTGATCGTATTGATTCTGGTGCCTAAACACATATAAAGATACATGCTTTTTTTGTAAAGTAGTGTGGATCACCATCTTGAGTTGCATGTCTCATTTATTCACTAGGTGTGTATTTGCAAATAGCTCACAGTCCTCTTCGATAAGCGTGAGGCTGCTCGACCACACTGCCCCCTAAAAGAGCACCTTAGGATTGCTAGAGCAATCCCCTGTAAACTGGTAAGGGAACCCCTGGACTCTTTGCACGATATACCTCATTTTGGTAGATCATATAAAGAGCCAGCTTCCTACACAAAGTTCACCAAACAATGTAGAATGGACATGACCGACTTGCTGGGTAGAGCGATTTCAGCGTTAGTGGCCTTGCGATGCAATGCCTGGCTGAGAATCACTGGCTTTTCAGGGGATAGCCAAGCTCTCATCTTTCTGGAGAGAAGGCAGACTCTGTGATTAAGCATTTTAAGAATAGCAGAGCTACAGCAAGGTCCTTGGGCATGTCTATGGCCGCTCATCACCCCAGTCTGCATGCCACCCGTTTCGTGGGCATGAAACAGGGTCCCCAACCGCATCCATACCATTTGCAGCCACCATGGCGAACAGGCTTTCTGACCTTTTTGTGGCCGAAGACGTGGTTCATCTAGACCACATGGGGCAGGTAGCCAGTCCACCACCCCTTCCTCAGAGAGCTGACACATCCATTAAACTCCTTTAGTTTGCCCTCTGACCATCATGGACATCCAGTGGGGGGACCGTTGAGTTTTGCAAATCGTCCAAACAGGGTATTTCCTCCTTTTTGTGATTGTCCCTCTACCCTTGCACCGACTTACGACTGGCTGATGGAGTACTACCTCTCCTTCCTCCACCAGGAAGTGCTGGTTCTTGGCCAAGGGAGCCTTAGAGAGGGTGCCGGCATCAGAAGTAGGTCGTGGTTGCTATTTCTGCTACTTTCTGGTGCCCAAGAAGAACGGAGACCTTCGTCCTATTCCACACCTGTGCCTTCTCAATCTCTTCCTGAAAAATGAGAAGTCCAAAATGCTAATGCTCGGGCAAGTTCTTTCTACCCTGGACCCAGAATACTGGATGGTGGTATTAAACCTACAGTATGTTAATTTCCATATCCCCGTCCTGCCTGCCCACAGACATTGCCTGCGGCTCTTGGTGGGCCAGGAGCATTGTCAGTTTGCTGTGACCCCCTCCGGCCTTATCAGCACCTCTCGGGTGTTCAGGAAAGTGATGGCAGTGCTTGCAGAGGTCTGGGGTTCCAGTTTATCCCCTCTGTAACTATTGGCTGTTAAAGGCGGGCTCGCCCCAGGCAATCATCACCCACGTCCAGACTATGGCGAACCTTCTGCATTTCTTGGGGTTCACTATCAACGTGCCACAGCCACACCTGACTCCTTCTCAGATGTTCCTTTTCATCAGAGCTGTTGTGGATAAAGTGCAGTTTCAAGCCTATCCTCCTGAGTGGTGAGTCCTGGATCTTCAGGCTATGATAACAATGTTTGTTTATTTATTTAGTTATTGGTTTTGTAATGTGCACAGCTACCCTCTGGGGTTTTCCAGCACACTGCACAAATCAGGTAGGGTGGAAGCGGGAAGATTCAAAATAGCCAAGTCTTCAGGCCTTTACAAAAGGCCAACAATGTGCTACAAATTTTTAAAGCTTCTGGAAGAGCATTCTACAACTTAGGGCCAAGGTATGAGAAGGCACGTCCTTTCATGCAAGAAAGACGGAACCCCAGTAAGTAAATAAAGAGAGATTAGAAGAGGAAAGAGACCGTGAAGTGTGATAAAGGTCACCAATTCCTGGATCTAGTGTGGTTTCATGCCTTGTTTGATTTTAACCATGTAGCATTATGCCTTGAACTCAATACGTTTTGAGACCTTAAGCCAATGCAATTACCGAAAGAAATGGGAGACTGACTCAGATTCAGGCAGGTGGAAAAGCAGTCTGGCAGCTTCATTTTTTAACTATTTGACGGTGATGAATGGTTGTCTTGTCAGCTCCTAAATGAAGTATGTTATCGTAATCTAGTCTGGATAAAATCAGAGCCTGGACGCGGTCCTCTGAGCTGCAGGCGGGATTAGCCAGATAATCGTTCTCAACCACCTAAGAACAATAAAAAAATGATGGCAACATGGGATCTTGGGTTGCCTGTTGACTCGTAGTCAACGTGTCATCGATCAAAAAGCCCACATTTTTCACTTTCCTAGATGGAGAGGGTAAGGCTCCTAAATCAGAAGGCCAATGTCTAGAGCCCCAAAGAGCAGGGTTCTTACCTAAGATCATAACCTCTGTTTTATCCCCATTGAGCTTAAGGGAATTCTTGTTCATCCAACTGGAGAATATGCTCACACCATGATTCAGAGTAGAGGAGTCTTAGCATTAATCTGAAGAAAGAGAAAAGAAAATCTGCGTGTCATCCACATAGGAAAAGAGACTAAACCCACAGTTCATTATTAAACTAGCCAGAGGACTAACCTTGATATTAAATAGGAGCAGACTTAAAACCGAACCTTGAGGGACTACTGTAGTCAAGGCCCAAGGCGTGGATTTGGTATCTGTTGAGAAAACTTGGAACATTCTATCTGTCAGAAACTAAATCAACCATCTCAGAGCTAAACCTTCAAGACCGAGGACGTCAAGTCTATCTAGTGAAATG
Organism: Pleurodeles waltl; assembly: GCF_031143425.1. NCBI lineage: Eukaryota > Metazoa > Chordata > Amphibia > Caudata > Salamandridae > Pleurodeles > Pleurodeles waltl. The sequence goes on along the minus strand of NC_090448.1, from coordinate 1,091,419,272 downwards.
AAATGAGATACAGTATTGAAAGCCACACTCAGATCTAGTAGAATGAGTGCTGCAGTACCACCACAGTCCACATGTTGTTTTAGATGTTCCATGACGCAGAAAGGCAGATTCAGTGCTGTGACCGACTCTGAAGCCGAACTGTGATAGATGAAGAAAATTGTTAGCTTTAATGAAGGAAGTGAGATGGCATTGACATGTTTTTCTAGTACTTTAGAGAAGACTGGTAGTAAAGAGAAGGGACGATGATTTGCTAAGTTAGAAGAATCTAAATTCGGCTTTTTCAGTAAAGGTAAAACCACAGCATATTTCCATCTCAAAGGTATCACCCCATCCCATAGAGTAGAATTAAGGAGATCCATTATCAAAGTTACGCTATGAGTGTACCTCCCAGCAAACTTAAAATTGCTAAAGGGTCCAGTTGAGATCAAGATTTAATGGGTTGCAAAGTATTTAGAAAATATGTATAATCAAAGAGAGGCCAATCCTTCAGGTTTGAATGTAAATGATTATCCGAGATGTCATGACTAAGTTTCCCCCTTAGTCAAATTCCCCGAGTCAACAGTCTGATCGGAATCGAGTTTCACAGTCACCTTAATTAGCTGTGTATGAATATTTTCAACTTTGATAGTATAGTGGCAAATGAAACATTACTGACATTTGCTAGTTCTTTCACCACTTTAAAGAGATACCGCAAGCAGTTTTGGGCATTTAATTTTTTTTCTGCATAAAAGGTCGTGCCAGCATGTTTACACTGATAAGCTTTCAAAGATTCTTGGTATTTGCTTTTCGCCTCCTCCATGTAAGATTTTCTCCATCTTTCTAGTGCTTTGCAGCATTTCTTTTCACTTTAAAGGGTGTCAGTAAACCAAGGCACTGGAGGAAGAACTCTGCCAGCATGTTTGGTGGTCATAGGTAGAGAAACATTGATGGGCTTAATGAGCCATGAGTGGATCATGGCCTAGTCCAGCTCAGCCTGATGCACTAATAGTGGTTGATTATTGAGTAACTGTTCATTCCAAGTTAAGATATTTAGCTTAGACCAGTTTCTGTAATTCTCCTTTGAATCAGGGTGAGTTGTCAACCTTGGAGATCAGGCCACACATTTAAAAGGCACAACATAATGATGTGACCAACATAGTGACAGCTGGGGTCAATTAGCAGATCCTTGATGTTAGAAAAGATAGGATCAAGAATATGTCCTGCCTCATAAGTGGGCTAAGAGTTTAAGAGTACAAGATGGAGGGCACATAGGTACTCGATAAAGGAGATACACATGTTATTGTGGCCATCTTCTAAACAGAGATTAAGATCCCCAAGTAGGATAAAATTGGTAAATTTTAAAACACAGGGCACAAACAATTCGGGTAATGAGCTGCACCACTTTCCTACATAACCGGGGGTGGTAGATCAAGGCTCCAAAGAGCGAATCTGATGGGTATAGGAGAGAGTAAAAATCAAGGCTTTGATGTTTCAGCCTGTAGCCTGGATTTCGGTGAGAATGACCATGGGGTCGTTCGGCCTCATGGCCTCCTGCATCCTGCTTGTAACCCATGCCCGTTAGCATATGCAGGCTCTGCAGTGGGATATGAAGTCCCAGTGGGCAGAGCAGTGGTGAATCTCTCCGACATGGTCCCTGGAATTGTGAAACAATTGCTGGGGTAGCTGACGAACCATGATTGGGTCCATGGCAGACCCCTCTCCCTTCTCCAACCAGAGCTGACTGTGGTGACAGATGCCTCACTCCTGCGATGGGGTGGCCTCCTGGGGTAGGTGGTGATCAGAGGTCGTAGTCTGGGCTCCACATCAACCTGTTGTAGTTTCAGGTAATTCTCATGGCATTAAAAGCTTTTCTTTCTTTGATCAAGGCAAGGCTGATACAGGTGTTTATGGACAACTCCACCACCATGTGATACTGCAAGAAACAGGGCAAGTGGGTTTGTGGACCCTTTGTCAAGAGGCTCTGCCTCCCCGGACATGGCTGGAACATCAGGGCATTTCCCTTGTGTTCACCACCTGGCGGGCTCATTGCCATAGTGGACGAACTCTGTTAAAGATGCCTACCACTGGAAGTGGTGCAGGGTCTCTTGCAGCAGTGGGGAGAACCTTGGTTAGATGGGTTCACCAGTGCCAAGAACGCAAAATGACTACACTTTTGTGTTTGGAGTTTTCAAGGCGACACCAGACTCTTTTCTTCTTCAGTGGAGCTCCGGCCTCCTGTACACCCTTCTGACTGTACCACTCCTGCTCAGAGTTCTCAAGAAGATCAGGAGCTACTAGGCCCAAGTTAAATTTTTAGCTTCAAAGCACGGAGAGTCTGGTGTCCGAGCTATTGAGCATGAGCATAACCCTTCGGGAGGATCTTCTGTCGTATCAACAGGGAGGGTTCTGCACCCGGACCTGCTTACCCACCACCTTCATGTCTAGAGACTGAGCTGCGACAACAAACAGCTTTCGGCTTTCATCCTGAAGACTGTGATATTGTTCTGGCAGCCAGGCATCCCTCCACTAAGTCTCTATATGCTTGCCATTGGGATACATTTGTGATATGCTGTGATTCTCATAACATCAACCCTCTTTCTGCACCCCTCTCTAAGGTCTTTCTGTTTCTTCTGCCATTGACACAGCAGGGCTTTGCTCTGGTCACAGGTAAAAGGTATCTATCAGCCATTTTGGCATTTTTGCAGTTGCTGGACCAGCCTTCTTTATTCAGGTCACCTGCTAGATTTCTTAAAGGCTTGCAGGACGTATCCCCTCAGGTCATTCATTTATCATGCCCCAGTGTCATCTAAATCTTTTTCTCACCTTTTTGACGTGTGCACCCTTTGAACCTCTGCACAATTGTCTTTCTAGTGGTCATAACATCGGTCAGCGAATTGCTGGCACTCTCGACGCACCCTCCCTACACCACCTTCTACCCAGACATGCTGGTCCTCAGGACATGTGCCTCCCTTTCGAAGGTTGTGACTCCCTTCCATGTCAGCCAGATCACCCTGCCTACGTTCCTTGCTTCACCCCACCCATCCAAGGAGGAGGAGAACCTCCACTGTCTGGACCCAAGAAGAGCATTGTTCTACCTTGAGTGCACAAAAGCGTTCCTAGTGGATGATCAACTCTTCGTGGGGTATTTCGGAGCTAAGCGAGGGAAGGCTGAGTGGAGAAATGGACCATCTCAAGTTAAGTTGTCGTCTGTAACAAGATCTGCTATGCACTGACCAAGAAGCAACCCCTGAGGGATTGCTTACAAATTCCACCAGAGCTAAGTCTGCAACCACTGCATTAGCCAACTTGAGTCCCTGTCCTGTACATCTGTCAGGCAGCAATGTGGGCATCTTGTCACACATTTACTAAACACTACTGTCTGGACATTCAGGTCGGTCCCAACAGGCACTTTGCCTATTTGGTCCTGCAGAACTTTTCGGTTTAAACTGACTTCTCAAACCTACCTCTGGGGAGACATTGTTTGGGTATCTATCTAAGATAAGGAATCTGCAGTTATAAGTCTCTAGCAGATGAACAGGTTACTTACCTTCAGAAGCTTCTTACCTGGTAGAGAGACTATCCTACCACAGATTCATTACCAACCCTCCCCACGAGCCGATTGCACTGTAAGGAGCACCCTTCTCAGGGCCTTAGTATTACATACCAGTGGTTAGGTCTCATTGCGGCTCTTCACCCATGCCGTGTAGAGTCGCAAAAGTAGCTGATGTTAGTGCACCAGGGTGGTACCTACAAAGGTACCACGCACATCAATCCTGGCACAGACGATGCTGATGTGTGGCTGAACAACACCACCTGCTGGCGTGCAGAGGTACTGCTCAAATGCTTCTGGATCCAGTCTGATGCCTAAGGTATGGGATCTGTGGCTAGAGTCTCTACCAGACAATACGTTACAAAAGGTAAGTGACTTGTTCTTCAGTTGGTGATTTATGACATCTGGTCAAACAATAATTGGAAAAGCCTTCATGCTTTTTTTCTGTGTATGCCAGCCTACAGGAACCATTATTCACTATAGTCAATTGCTTGTGGAAAGCCATGAGTAATTTGTTGGCCGCAAGTGAGAAAATCATACAAAGATATTGGGTTTTGTGTATAAATGGGAATTCGAAATACTTGTGGGTGGAACTTTCCACAAGCTCGTCTATTGAAAACAAATTTAAAGACTCACCCGTTGTAATTGGTATGACTTAAAATTGCAAAGCCACAATTGTCGCCCATCTTTTCATCATGGCTCCTTGCTAGTGCTTGCTTTGCACTTGTTTGTATTTAAAAGAAGCTCAAAAGTGTCCCTCATAATGTCTGTAAAGTTTTTATCCACTATGTCTAACAGTGGTTTGACATGCTAAGTGTTGATTCTAGTTTATTCCGTGTTATTTCATTTTTACTTAAACCCTATCCTAACAGAAAGAGATTTTTCAGCATCCTTCCTCATTTAGTACAGGGGTAGCTGTTTAAGAATCCATAGTTCCTAATGAACTGTCTCTCTTAGTGCATTTATCCAGAAGCATCAAGGTTTCACTGTTCTTTGTCTTTGGCAGATATTTACAGAGGATCTACCCGAGGTGGAAGCTCTACCACGCAAAGAAGTGCTTAATTTCTTGATGGAGAACTTCAGACCACTAGCTATTCCATACTTGGTGAGTTTATTTCCTAACATTGTAGCTTGTTCACAATGAACAGTTTTCAATTATGTCTTTTTTTGGTCTGACTTATTGTTCTTGCAGGAACCTCATTATCTGTGACCGTAATTGAATATATGAAAGTTAACATATTTAATTTTCGTTAGGATATTTAATTTTGAGCTATTGAGACAAGAAGATTTTAATGCTAGTGTGTTGAGACATACCAGAGTATCTTGGGTGTGATCTGAGAACTAAGAGGTCTTGTCTTTTTGTATTTCTTTTCAGGAGCACATCATTCATATTTGGGAAGAGACTGGTCCACAGTTCCATAATTGCCTGATCAAGCTTTACTGTGAGAAGGTTCAGATGTTAATGAAGAAATATATTGAATCATCTAATGGTATGCAACTTGAGTGCGTTGAAATGTGGGGTAAAGGGAAGAGTGGGAAGCTCATGTGCCAAATTAACTTCTGGAATCCCTTTGTATTACTCTTGCAACGTTTACGCTCAGATCTTAACTGAATTGTCAAAATCTGTGTTTTGTATTTAAAGTTCCAGTAATATGGCAGTCATTATTAAATGCTCTTTGTCTCTTGTCACATATACATACCGGCTCAGAATTTGATAGTAATTAACCATGATTGTCCTCCTTTTGACATATTTGTCCTTAAATTATGTAATTGACTCTTAAGTGTAAAGCTTTAACGTTCTTTTTGGACCTACTGGATTTGTCTGTGCAACTGATTAAGAGTGCACCAGGAAAAATAGCCCTCTATTTCCCTCTGGGTAAGATTCTACAGGTATTGGTATTTCCCTGGGGTTAAATTCCAGAGGGACTGCAAGTTGAGACAATCACAAACAGAAATTATAGTGGAAAGTTGTGTTTCTACACTGATTTCTGCATGTATTTGTTGGCTGTTTCCCCTGTGCTCATGTAAACCGGTTTTACCAGCCAAAATGTGAGTGGGGAATGAAGTGCAGCTTAAACATATGCCCCTGGTAATTCCATTGCAGGCAGAAACTCCAGTTTCCTCCATAACCTGCATTACAAGGATATTTCTGATAGAACCTTTGGTATTCATTATGGTATTGTAATCTACAGTCTCCACTGTGTTATTGTCCCATGTTTTATATACAGTTCCTTGCAACCATTTGGATCTGTCTTAAATTCTGATAGGTTTTAATATTTTCAGTGGACACACTGGGAATCCCCAGTACAAATTTAAGGAAGCCGTGCTAGAACACCATGAAAGGAGCTGCTGACCCTTATGATAAAGTACTAATGGCTTTAGGTTATGGTGTAGATTAAATAATAAGATACATTTTTAGAAGATACTATCACTTGCAAATTTTCCAGTGCTAGAGGCCATACATTTTTAGCTCAATCTCTTTAAAACTCATTGACAGGCACTTATTTAATGAACAAGAGTAGTTTTCAGGTTGAATGCACAAGCACTTCAAACCTGTTGTCTTCTATTCTGTGGGCTTTAACCACATCATCTCACGGCCATCACTTTCATTTGTTCGTGGGTTTGCCTTTCAAAAATCCCTTTGTCATTGCTACATGCTTTATGTTTGTCCTGCCCTGAGGCTGATAAGTTACGCCTTGGACACCGAACCTGTTACGTAGATAATTGCACGATTGCCGTTATGCTTTATTGTGAGCAAACAAGTTTTTTATTTTGTCTCTCTCCTTTGCGCACCATGGCGCTTTCAAGTCGTACACAGCGCGAATTCAGTCTGCAGTATTGAAGTGCTTTGCATGACTTCCACTTTCTTCACATTGTTTATTTTGTTTCTCCATGGCCATGGGGCTGTCAGGTTTTAGACAACGCGAACTCTATCTGCCCTTTGCGTGACTACCAGTTAATTCATATTGTTTCTTTTGTCTTTCATTCTCGCACCATGGCGCTTTCAAGTTTTACACAGCGCAATGGGCAGTTTTGGAGCGCTTAGCATGACTACCAGTTACTTCACATTGTGTCTTTTGTTTTTCCTTCGCATTCCTTGGCAGCCATGGCACTTTAAAGTTTTACACATTATAATGGGCAGTATCAAAGCTCTTTGCATGTATAACAGTTACTTAACACTGTTTCTTAGTTACCTCATGTCACAGTTAAGAAGAGGGCAATGCACCCCGTTCATGCACAGCTTACAAAGTTGCAGCTCAAAGCTTGTTTAACTATAGTTAAGAACCTTAATTTTCTTCATCGTATAGTGCTGTGATACCCTATCCTTGACAATTCCTGTTTCACTGTTTCTCATTAAAAGTTCCCTTTTGTCACACACGTTCTTGCAGAGCTGCTTGCAGAGTGGAATTATGTGTCAGGAAAGGACCAAAATATCAGGCAGGGTTGACCAATTTATGTGGCAGAAAAGTCCAATTATGCATTTACAATGCCAAAAGCTCTAACTTTCGCAAATGCGCGCCCTGTTGCATTGCAAATGCTTGTTATGAACTGCTGTAGCCTGTGGAATTCTACTTAGTCGGTATTGGGGCTTATTTTGTTTAGAATTTCCTTAATGACATTTCAAATGATCAATAACGATGGTCATGTTATGACAATAACATTGGTCAGTATACAGGCCCCACATTGCTATTCATAATGTTCTAGGATACATTCCTCAGCTCTAGTTGAGTAACCTCTAGTGTGATACTCAGTTTCACCCCCATCAGGCAGGTCACAGTGATCATTAAGGCAACTGTTATGTGTTGCAGTTCTTTACAGTCCATTCCTAATGGCATTGGGGGAAAGGAGCATCATAACACTGGAAGACCTTGTTTCCAATATTTTTCACCATTTAACATACCATAAATAACGTCCACCATAGGTCCTCGACACCCCCCCCCCCCTTCCGTTACACATTTAGTCAGGTATCTTGGTCTGGTCCTCCTCCTTGGACTCCACTAATGCTTGAGTCATACAACTCCAGGATAACAAGTCGCCCGCAAACCACTCATCACTGCAGGATCTCAGTCTACTTATAAATATTGGTATTAAAAGAGAAGTCGAGGTCATATATATGGTTTAAGTGTGTTTAAAAGTATGTGGGACAAAATATTAAGCTTCTGTAGACAGCTTAATATTTGCAAAAATGATGCAAGAGGAGATGTTTATAACTTATTGCTTGACCCTCCTGATTTAGGGCTCTTCATCAACCAGTCATCAACATGTTGATAACATTAAAACTGGGGCAGATGCCAGTTATGTTTGCTGAAAGAGACTTTTTGCTGGTAGTGTGAAAGTTACAAGTGTTACAATTTAGTCCTTCATTCACTTGTTCTTTCAGTGCAGTGGTTTGGTTGAGTCTCCGGTACAGTATGTTCATGTATTTATGCTATTTAATGTGTCAGTGAAGTACAAGTTACTTACCTTAAGTAACAATAGGTTCGATGGCATGTGTAGCTACAGATACACATGCTGTGCACTGTTCCTGCCATCTAGTGTTGGGCTCAGAGTGTTACAAGTTGTTTTTCTTCGAAGAAGTCTTTTTGAGTCACAGGACCGAGTGACTCCTCCCTTTCGGCTCCATTGCGCATGGGCATCAACTCCATCGTAGATTGTTTCCTTTCCACCATCGGGTTCGGACGTTGTTCCTCTTCGCTCCGTAATTCGAATCGGGAAAGTTTAGAAAATCATTGAAATCCGTCGGTATTGTTGCATTCGCGACCGGTTTTCTATAGATACATCGGCACCGACGAGACAACCACTTCGGCGGCCCTTCGGGGCTTCCGCACTCAACCGAGGCCTGGTCGGCCCAACCACACCCATCGTCGAAGACTCCTGGACCAGACCCCCTTCCGTTTCTGTCTGATGTGCCACGCCAAGTATCCTTATACAGACCAGCATCGGGTCTGTAATCAGTGTTTGTCGCCAGAACACAGAGAGGATACCTGTGAGGCCTGCAAGGCTTTTCAATCGAAGAAGACCTTAAGAGATCGACGAGCAAGGCGTTTGCAGATGGCATCGAAGTCGACACAACACCTCAACGTCGAGGAGGAAGAGATGGCTATCTCGATCCAGGGTTCGGAATCGGACGACTCCGACGGAGACCAGCCACCGACGGCAGGACAAAAAGTGAGTACACCTGCCCCGTCCCAGCCCCAAACTCAGGTGAAAAAACAGAAGGCCTCGGGGAGGCCACTGCCGGAAGGCCATGGCTCGACCCAGAAGAAAAGCGGTGACCAAATAACATCTTCGGCACCGAAAAAGGCCAAGATCGTGCCAAAGTCTTCCGACTCGGGTCGAGAAACCGGCATCAAAAAGTCGACAACGATTGGTCGAATCGAATAAGCCTCGAAAGAGCCTATTGGAGCAGAGACCGACCATATTCATGGGTGTTTTGGTACTGAAAAAACGGCTTCGGACCCGAAAAAGACTTCTTATACAGAAGAACATGGGTTCTCCCAACAACTTAGAGAGGCACAGGTTTGAGCAGGAGCTGGATTTGTTAGAGCTTGACCAAACTCAACCAAGGTTACAAATCCAAAAGGACACAGGAAAAATTCAAACCATCCCTCCGCTCAAGTTTAAAAGAAAATTGGCTTTTCATGCAGAGACTGAAACTGAGCAGCCAAGAGCAAAGGTGGTTAGAGAAAGGTCACCAATCCCACATTTCTCCCCAGAAATGTCGCTACCTCACTCGCCACAACGGACAAGGTCCCCAGTTGGCACACCAACGGCACAGTCACCCACACATATTGTGCAGACGCAGGACGATGCAGACCCCTGGGACCTATACGACCCACCAGTTTCAGACAACAGTCCTGAGTGTTATCCTTCAAAGCCTTCTCCTCCAGAGAATAGCACATCCTACACGCAAGTACTGGCTAGGGCGGCGACATTCCATAATGTCACTATGCACTCAGAACCAGTGGAGGATGACTTACTTTTTAATACACTGGCATCCACGCATGCTTCATATCAAAGCCTGCCAATGTTACCAGGCATGCTTAAGCATGCACAACAGGTCTTTCAGGAACCGGTCAACGGAAGGGCCATTACACCGAGGGTAGAGAAAAAATATAAAATTCCCCTGTCAGACCCTGTGTTTATTACACAGCAGCTCCCTCTGGACTCTGTTGTAGTGGGAGCCGCAAGTAAACAGGAAAATTCTCAATCGTCAGGGGATGTGCCTCCTCCACCCCCCCAGATAAAGAAAGCCGTAAATTCGGCACGGCAGGAAAAAGAATGGCGTCGCAGGTGGCCAACCAATGGCGTATCGCCAATTCACAGGCCCTCCTCGCCCGTTACGACAGAGCACATTGGGATGAAATGCAGGATATTATTCAGCATTTACCAAAAGAACATCAAAACGGGCTGAACAGGTGGTAGAGGAGGGACAGGCCATCTCCAACAACCAAATCCGTTATGCACTGGACTCTGCCGATACAGCAGCAAGAGCTGTCAACACAGCATTTACCATCAGGAGGCATGCATGGCTACGCAGTTCTTGTTATAAACCAGAAATACAGCAGGCGGGATTCAACATGCCGTTCAACCAGCAGCAACTATTTGGGCCGGAGGTGGGCACTGCGATAGAATAACTGAAGGACACAGACACGGCCAAAGCCATGGGTGCGCTCTACTCTTCCCAATATAGGGGAGCATTTAGGAAGCCACAATTTAGGGGAGGGTTTAGACAGCAACCCTCAGAGCCATTCACCGCCCAAACAAAGCCCACTTACCAGTCTCCGTACCAGAGAGGGGGGTTTCGTGGTTCATACAGGGGACAATACCCAAGAGCAAGGGGAAATTTCAGCCTGCCAAGCAGACCCCTAGTAACAAGCAGTGACTTCAATGTCACACTTCCCCCAGCACACATCACTAGTGGGGGGAAGATTAACAAAATACCACAAACATTGGTCAAACATTACCACGGACACATGGGTTCTATCAATTATCCAACATGGTTACTGCATAGAGTTCACACATTTCCCTCCAGATGTTCCCCCAAGGACGCACAAACTGTCAGCACAACATGTAGACCTACTACAAATAGAGGTGCTAGCACTATTAACAAAACAAGCCATAGAACTAGTACCGCACCATCAAAAAGGAACAGGGGTTTACTCCCTATATTTCCTTATTCCCAAAAAAGACAAAACACTAAGACCAATTCTAGATCTCAGGACGTTAAACTTCTTCATCATATCAGATCATTTCCACATGGTCACACTACAAGACGTAGTTCCCTTGCTAAAACAAGGAGAATACATGGCAACACTGGATCCAAAGGATGCGTATTCCACATACCCATTCATCCATCTCACAGGAAATACCTTAGATTTTGTCATACAGGGCAACCATTACCAATTCAAAGTATTGCCCTTTGGGATAACAACAGCACCCAGAGTATTTACAAAATGCCTAGCTGTAGTAGCAGCTCATATAAGGAGACATCACATGCACGTATTCCCATATCTAGACGATTGGCTCATAAAAGCCAACACTCAACACTGGTGTCAAACTCACACGCAATATGTAATAGATACTCTACACAAACTAGGGTTTTCTATAAATTACCAAAAATCTTACTTGCAACCATCCTAAATACAACAATCCTTGGGAGCCACACTCAACACGCAAAAAGCAATTGCCACTCCAAGTCCACAAAGAGTTCAATCGTTTCAAAATATAGTGTCAAGCATACAACCAAACCAACAGTACACAGTCAGGTTCGTAATGAAACTACTAGGCATGATGTCCTCATGCATTGCTATTGTTCCAAACGATGAAGGGTGCAGGAGGAAACATAAGAGTGAGGCCTTTAAGAACCTCCCAACAAAGGGAGATTTGAAAAGAGAAGGTTGGGTAAGGTAGCCTTAAGAAGGCAGAGATGGCAGACAAATATCCCTGAGGGTGCCCAGAGCAGAGCGCTGCTGGGCAAGAGAGAGAATAAAGAGGAGAACCTCTGAGAGAGGTGCAGAGTGGGGATCAACAGATTTGTTGATACACCATGCCACAAATTTCTTCCAACGACAGGTGTATACCGTTTTGGTGGAGGGACGCTTGGCTGGCAAGATGACATTACAGACTTCGGATGGAAGGTCAAAAGCCATCCACTGTCGCCCCTCAATCTCCATGCAAGGAGGCAGAGACTGGATAGGTTCAGGTGGATAACTGTCCTCTGCTGCTGCCACAGAAGATCCTTCCGAAGGGGCAGCCTGATCGGAGGATCGATGGCCATGCTTAATAGCTTGGGATACCAGACTCTTCGTGCCCAGTTTGGAACCACCAAGATTACTTGGGCCCGGTCTTGCCTTATCTTCAGAACTCTGGGCAGAAGTGGTATCAGTGGGAAGGCGTACAGGAGCCCTGAGTTCCACTTGTGATGAAAAGCGTTGCTGACCGAGTGCCACCTTGGAAGCTCCAATGTGCAAAACAGCTGACATTGTGCGATCTCTGCAGAGACTAACAGATCTAACCAAGGCTCTCCGTACTGCTGAAACAGACCTTGCACCACCTCCGGATGGAGACGCCATTTGTGATCGACTATTTATCGATGACTGAGTTTGTCTCCTCTGACGATCAGAGAGCCCGCCAGATGTTGAACCACCAGGGAAATGCCCTGGTGTCCCTGCTATCTCCAAAGGCGAGGAGTCTCTTGACAAAGGTCCACGACCCCACTCCGTCCTGCTTGTTGCAGTACCACATGGCAGTGGTGTTGGTGAACACCTTCACCATTTTCTCTTTGAGAGAGGGAAGGAATGCTTTCAATGCAAGTCGAATCGCCCGGCGCTCCAAAAGGTTGATGTGGAGCCCGGACTCCACTAGAGACCAGAGGCCTGTGATCTCCACTTCTCCCATGTGGCCGCCCCATCCCAGGAGTGATGCATTTGTCACTACTGTGAGATCTGGTTGGGTAAGGGAGAGAAATCTGCTGTTGACCCACTCTGGATTCAACAACCACCACTGCAGGTCTTTTGCAGTTCCCTTCGAGATCTGAACCATGTGTGAAACATTCCCCTGATGCTGCGCACACTGGAACTTCAGGTCCCACTGCAGAGCCCGCATATGCCATCTGGCATGTTGGACCAGCAGGATACAGGAGGCCATGAGGTCTGGCAGCCTCAGAGTCACTCTCAGCGAAATCCAGGATAGAGGATGAAACAATGGTGCCATAACCTGAATAACCTCACTTTTCTGGGGGATAAGCCCGAAATTACACTGTGCCCAGAACAGCTCTGATAAAAGGGAGTGTCTGAGAGGGACTCAGGTGCGACTTCGGCACGTTTATAGTGAACCTCAGAGAATGCAGGAGGTTCGCCGCAGTCTGGAGGTGGGAGATAACTTTCAAGGGCATGTCCGCCTTCAACAGCCAGTCGTCTTGGTAGGGGACGACTGGAAGCCCTAATCTGCGCAGAAGAGCTGCAACCACTACCATCACTTTTGTGAACACCCGAGGGGCGCTGGTAAGGCCAAAGGGGAGCACTGTAAACTGAAAGTGCTCATGACCTACCATGGATCGTACGTAACATCTGTGGGCTGGCAGGATGGGAATGTGGAAGTAGGTGTCCTGCAAGTCCAACACTACCATCCAGTCTCCAAGGCAGAAATGACCTGAGCGATGGCTAGCATCTTAAACTTCTCCTTCTTGAGGAAGAGATTGAGGGACCGGAGGTCTAGGATAGGGCAAAGACCCTTGTCCTTTTTGGGCACCAGAAAGTACCAGGAATAGCAACCACAACCTACTTTTGGCACAGGGACCCTCTCTATGGCTCACTTGGGAAGGACACCTTGACCTTCTCGCGGACACGTGCCAAATGAACCTCCGATAGATGATCGAATGATAGTGGCATTGCTGGAGGGGAAGTCTTGAATGGGAGGGAGTAGCCCCTTTGGACGATTTGTAAAACCCACCTGTCCATGGTAATAGATTCTCAGTGGGGCAGGTGGGGGCGAATCCTGCAGCCAACTGGTCCCAGCACTGGGCGGCCCGCTGACTCCCTGATCCATGAGCACGTTGGATTCCGCAGTCGGGGCTGTGCAGCATGCACAGGTCGGTGGTCAGGTGGAAATGAACACAGTTGGGTGCCCCATTCCATAGCCACGAAAGGAACGAAAGGCAGACTGAGGGGGGCAAGGAGCGGCGGCAAGGCCAAGGGACCGAGCCATAGCCCTGGAATCCTTGAAGCGCTTGAGCGCTGAGCCCGCCTTGTCTCCGAAGAGACGAGTGTCATCAAAGGGCATGTCCATCAAAGATTGTTGGACATCCCCGGAAAAAAACAGACATCCTCAACCAGGCATGACGTCTCAGTGCCACAGTCAATGCAACTGATCTGCCCAGAGTCGGTCGTATCCAGTCCACAACGTATCCTGAACTTGCCTGCGTGTCTCATCTGTCACCGCTTGGGAGAGAAGGTTCCCGGCCTCCTTCGTAACTCGCAGCAGCACGTGCGCAACCGTATCCCAGAGAGTATGGGAATAGCGGCCCAAAAGGCATGCGGTGTTCACGGACCGCAGCGCTGGACTGGCAGAAGAAAACCTCTTCTTCCCCAAGATGTCAAGTCTTTTTGATTCCCTTCTGGGGGAGCGGTAGGGGATGCGCCAGATGATGATAAAGCCTGGATGACAAAGCTCTCAGGCGCAGGGTGTTGTGTAAGGAATTGTGGGTCAGTCGGCGCAGGCCAATGGCGGCGGGCAACCGTCCTATTCACAGGAGTCCCTGTGCTGGGTTTGGACCAGTTCCCCATTAGGAGGTCCATAAGGGCCTCATTCAAGAGAAGGAGGGGTGCTGAGTTGTAGTCCCTAGGCTGAAGCACTTCTGTCAGGAGGTTAGTCCTGACTTCCACAGATTGAAGCTTAAGGTCCAAAACCTCAGCTGCCCTTCTCACCACCAAAGAATATGACGTTCCCTACTCCGTAACCACAGTAGAAGGAGAGGGCATGCCAGTGTCAGGGGAAGTGTCCAACTCACTGGCATCACCCAAATCCTGTACCCAGTCTGTCAGGGTCAAGCTGGTATTCTAAAGGCTCCAGTGATCCCTCTATACTATCACCATATCCATACTCATAGCAATAGGGGGTCAGTATCAACCGACACAGGAGAGCCAATGGAATTGGTGTCGAGCGACATTGTTCCAGCTCCAGGTGGTCGGGGATAAGTATAGGGTTGACGTCGATTGTGGGCCTAATCAGCGACGGGAGCGTCAATGTCTGACCCAACTCCGGGAAAGGTTGCATTGGCACGACTGGCGTTGGGATGAATCCGAAAGCTGATCCTGAGGTGACCTCTGGAGTCGGGGCCAAAGCCATCTACTTGGAACCCCAGGGGGCCCTCACCGACTCCACTGTGCCCAAAGGTGCCGAGGGTGGGTCGGGCTGCCCAAATACGAGGCGCATGGCCTCATAAAATTCTTTAAGTTGGGCAGGGGTGGCACCGGTTCCCGGAAAGTCAGGGAGGTGCGGAGCGGTCCCAGGTGGAGGCTCCGTAGACGGAGGCCTAGAGCGTTGACGCTCTTTCCACGTCACGTGTGAGCGACGGGGCAAAGCAGAAGAACATTTTGACGACAACTTCTTACCCGAATGTCCAGATGACTTGGGCAAAGAGGACTGGTGATGACTCCGCGAACTGTCTCCTGATCTTCCTCTCGAACGGGACCAGGAATGACACAGAGACACTCTGAGCACGTCTTCGGGTCGTGGTTGCACTCCAAACACCAAAGGCACACAAGGTGCTGATCCGACATCATGCGGAGACAGGAGTTGCAGGGCTTGAATTTGGTTTTACGGGACATCCCTCGTCTCAAACCAAAACTTGTCAAAAACAAATTTGACAAAAATGTCATAGTTAGTCAAAAAATGACTGGGGTAGCTCTTCTCTGGATCTGCGCATAGGCTGTTGTGGTAAGAAAATAACTGATGTCAGCGTGCCGGGGTGGCACCTATATACGATAACGGGCAACCACGAGTCGACAGATGCTGCTTGAAAAAAATATATCCAGATCCAGTCTGACGCCTGGGGGAAATTCTAAGGTAAGAAATTTGCAACTAGAAGTCTCTATCAGATAATATTTTCCTAATGTGTCTGATGGTGAGATAGTCACCTGTTAAACCTAATTGGAGAGTGTATTATTGATGTATTCTTAAGAACTTTCGATATCTATTCGGATGTTAAAACAAAATCATGTGGTGTTAAATATAATTAAGTTGGCCTAACTAATAACATATTATTTGATCACACATGTTTCTAATTTAATTCAAATTGAAACCATTTATTCTATTCTCAGGCTGAAATAGACATGATGCCTTCCATGAGGGCCAGATATAGACTATTCCCCAACCTAATTCGCCTATTGCTACAGCAGTACATTAAATTAAAAATATTCACTTCTGGTGATTCAGGGGAACAGGCAGATGGCACATCACCAACTTAGCTTTCCACATTTAGCAGAGCTTTCCCGGATGCCTGTTGAGAAATGCTAAAACAGTGCATAGGTTAACTTTTAGAATCTGATGCTGAACTCTATGAAACAGTAACCTGATAATTTCCTAAATAGGGTGTCTCTGTGTTCCTCATGATGTGTTAGCACAAACCTTTAGTGCCATTTTATTTTACAAAGATTTCTCTATATTTAACATGGTCTTCAGAATTGATAGTCTCTTAAAGGATACTAGTAGCTCCCCTCACCTCTGCCAGCAGCAACAGTTAATGTGATCCTAGTGCAGGCCTGCCCACCAAAGAGGCTGAGAAAGCTCAAAACTATCCAACACTTGAGCTGGGGCAGTTGGAGCTGAACTGGTACTTGGACCCCCTTCCCGCACTGCATATGCTGGAGGTCGGCCACCGTAGCAGTTAAGGGTCACTGGTGTTCTTTTTCTTCCAGATTTTGGAACCAGCATACTCTTTTCTGTACTATTTCCACAGTTCAGAACACACGTGTGCCTCTCATAGAAATCTTGTGAATAGCAGTTTCAAGTGAAACAAAAGTATTACGCTGAAGCTAGCTTGAGCACATTTAAGATGAAGACGTTTTTCTCCCTAAAGGTGGACAATATAGTGAACCGGTACAGCCAGACATTTGCGTTTAGTCCAGGAGACATTTCATTTTCCTCTAGCATTGGCCGACAAACCTTTATTCTTAAATTTACCACACATGCAGTTGATATGTATAGCATACCTATTTTTCACTTGTTCAGTTGTCAAAGGGGGGGCATCAGTTCTGTCTCGACACACAGTATTGCGACACATAGTATTTCTCCCCCTACACAGTATCAAACTAGCATCCCCATTATGCTCCAAGATTAAAGTCCTTGATGTTATGTTGGAATGGTTGCAGCAACTCAAACTGTCCAACTTGACATGATTTCATAAGAGCTAGGCTAATCTTGCCATATGTCATTGTGATGTGATTTTGTTTATTTTCCTTATTCTTTGACGACAGGTCTACCCCTGGTCCCAGCTGGAAGCGAGGAAGGGGAATTGGGTGAATACCGTAGCAAACTCCTTGCCTTTCTGGAGATATCAAACTTCTATGAACCTGACGGGCTCATCAGTGACTTTCCATTTAATGGTAAGAAGCAGCGCTTACAGAGAGATGCAAGTCGGAAGAATGGGGTACTGTCAAACAGTAAAAGTCAATGTGACAAAGTAAATAATTGGCTTGTCAACAATTTCCCTCACTTATTGTATTGCTTTTTTTCCTACGTTTATTTATCACACATCTTGCTTTTAGACATTAGAGAAATTTACAATGCAACAATTAGAAATGCTTTTTAAGATATTAGAAGGGTAAAAAGGCAGATACTTCAGTAAACCACTGCAAGGGCAGTGTACATGTGCTTGGTGAGGGGTCCTCCAGGGTGGCATAATACATGGTGCAGTCCTTGGGGACCGTCCCTGGTCACAGAGCCCTTGGTACCAAGGGTAGCTTTTACAAGGGACTTAACTGTGTGCCATGGGTGTGCCAATTGCAGAAACAAAGGTACAGATTTTGGGAAAGAACACTGGTGCTGGGGCTTGGTTAGCAGGGTCCCAGCACACTTTCAATCAGAGTTAACATCCACATAAGGCAGAAAGTGGGGGGTTAATCATACCAACAGTGGCACTTTCCTAACGCCTCCCTCATTGAAAACCAGAAATTAACCTTGATTGTGCTGAAACTCTTAGCAACCTATGATATTGTAGACTACACCATTCTGCTACAGAGTCGTAATCCATGTGCGTGTGGTTCAGGACTGATCAGATCACTTCACCTCAGTCAGAGTTAGCTAATACTAATTCATCCTGAAGTGCACTGCATAGTACCATCAACCTTCCTGTTCTTTTCAGTATCTGAATACTAAATCTGACACAAACCCACGTAAAATAAAGTGAAATTCCAAATGTATGCTGACAACATCAAGACATGTTATTCTGTAGACTAATCTCTGGATGAAGAAGTATTTCCTTTACTGGAATGGATCAGAGTATGTTAATCATACAAGATGTTTGCTTTGATTTCTACCCTATCCACTGACCTGGCAGTCTGGACCCTCTCACCATTCCTTTAGTTTTATTCCAGTTCAGTTGTGACTTTCAGCTATCTCCTCTGACAAATTTGCAAACTAATCACAGAATGAAACTTATTATGTCTGAGACCAGAATGTCATACTGGGCACTCTGAGACTACTACAAGTAGCCTACCCCTGCCTTCCAACAAAACATTTGCAGTGCTTCAAAGAGTTCAAAACTAGGCAGCCAGAATATGTCTACTCCTAGGGGGAGGCATGGCCTAATCAAGCCAGCTCTGAAAGTACTTTATTGGCTATCCAGAATATCAGTTAGCACACACAGCAAAATGCACAAAGCATACAAGAGCAGAGGGCCTGGATACCTCAATAGGTGCCTCAACACTGCTTGCCACCAGAAATATGTTGTCTGCGTACTCTCATCTTATGCAACTGTGCTCCTTCAATAGACATAAAAGTGTTGGAAAATCTTGTGGGTGGGTCTAGGGCCCTCGATTTTGGAATAATCTTAGGCGTTGGGTCTAGGTTACCGCATTCCAGGAAGCTTAAGTAAACTGAGCAACATTTGTCTTGAATGAACTTAACCAATGATCTAGATTGAAGATTGAAGTTTCTAGGACCTTCCCTACATTTGACTGAACTGCAAACCTCTTAAACTATTTTTACCATTTGTTTTTGCTTCAGCACTCTGAAGTGATACAGCTGACTTCTTAGTGCTCTTTTGAAATACATGATTTACTGCATTATGTTAAACATGATTGTTAGTCTAGATCTCATTTCTTTGTTTCCCTTTTTGTACAAAACACTTAAAAACAACCACGAAGTAAGTTGTAAAACAGCCCTGAGAGAAAATGATTACCATCTCTAATTTATGTGGATTTCAGGGTGAGTTGAGATTATTTTAACATGCAGGACTCTGCTCCAGAACACATTTTCCTCAGTTCCTATTCTGCTGTAGATTTTCAGTTATCTTCCAATTAGAGCTGGGTGTGAGCGTCAGTTGTAAATTTAGGAAGGATTGTCTTGCTGGAGAATGATTGTTAATGGAACTATTTTTCCCTTCTGACTCTTAGCAAGATCGTTACTCTTTTCCTATCTTGCTTAAAGAGTCTTTATTCTGTTCACCCCTTCTCCTTTTACTTTATCTCTGTTTGTTTCTTTTAAGTGGTAGATGTTGAATTTCTTTGTATTATTCAACAGGATTGTTGGAAGAACGTGCTCTCCTACTGGGCCGTATGGGGAAGCATGAACATGCTCTAGTCATTTATGTCCACGTCCTGAAGAACATAAGAATGGCGGAAGAGTAAGTTGAACTGTGCATTGAAGATGCTTTAGTGTGAACACTGTGTGGAGACCATTGAGCAAGATTTTAGTTTAGCTGCAGAACTTCATCAAGAATCGGAAATGCTTATAACCTGCAAAACCTATACAAATGAAAAGGTTCCTGAATCAACAGTTGAAATCATGAGTGCTAAACTGTGTGTCTTTCTGTAAACATTTATTTTTTACCTTAAGTGTTAGAAGAATAGCCTTATTTCTTATGGTACAGGAGACCAATATTCTGACTGTCTAGCAAAAGAAGAATCTTTCTTGTCAGAATCACTTAACTGGCAGGTCTTGTCTTAATATTGTCCCTTGAATCTAGGACAGGCCAGTCCAACATTGGTCCACTGTTCCTACACACTGCCTTACTTATTTTTTTTTTAGCTAACTACTGATTATACACATATTTAAGCATATGTTTTGATACCAAGATCTAGTGCAGCAATCACTACCCCTCTGTGCCTAGGGAGATGATTATTATAAGATTTGAGTCCCTACTGAACATAGACCAGGCGATATCATATGATAAAATTGGCAAACAACATTTTAACGCGATTTGAAGTTGTCCATTCAGTGTCTTCTTCCCAGTTTTATGTGAAGAAACGCGAGTACTAAATTGGCGATTGTGAGCAGTTTCTCAATTTGCCTCTTTCTTCCAATACAGCTACTGCAACAAGTACTATGATCGCACTCAAGAGGGCAGCAAAGATGTGAGTGTCTTCAAACATGAGTTTGTACCTAATTTGAGAGGTTTATAACTTTACAGAAGTGTAGGTAAGTATGTGTGCATTGGGACCAGCCTAGCAACATACCAGTCTCAATCTCTCTATCAAGTGCTCACTGGCTGCTCGGAGATCAGTATACTACTTTTTATCCCCTATAATGTTCAAATGTTATTCCACTGCAAACTTGAGTGCATGCCTTTCTTACTACGTATTTGAAATGCATCCATTAATACAGTGTAAATCTGACCTGGGCATTGTCATATGAAGACATATAGAAGTTGCCTACTCTTTTCCACACTGATGACCAAAGATTCATGAAAAGTCCTATAAAATGTACTCGCCATAAACATATTTGTCAATTCTAGCAAAACTTTGTTGAATCATGCATACTTCTCCAGGAACACCATTACATTTACCGCCTCGTTAAAGTGCTCATTAGCGTAATTGTTTTTTGACATAGTTAAAAAGAATCTCTTGTGTCCAGTCAATTAAATCCAGGGGCCACGTATAGCAAAATCACATATACTACTTTTAGTAAACCATCATTTTATAATAGAAATGGACTATCTGAGAGAGACATTTAGCCACAGATCCCTTACCTTAGAATATCCCCCAGCTGTCAGACTGGATCTGTAAAGTTTTGAGCAGTACCTCTGCTTTCCAGTATGTGGCATTGTTCTGGCCAGTGTCATATATGCCGTGACGTGTGCAGTACTTATATAGGCACCATACCAGTACGCGGACATCAGTTCTTTTCTTTCAGCACAGATCTGGAGAGAGCTACTTTGGTGTTCTTTTTTGGACAATTTTTTCAACATTTTGTCTACCTTTTCTGAGACTGAATCGTCACCCAAACATCCTATGGAGTTTAAACCCTGAGGTTCCTGTCACAGGCAGATGTCTGTGACAAACCCCCATCTGGTTTGTGTGTGGTACCTGGAGCTGGGCCAAGACTCAAATGCCTATGAGGAATGCCATGCCATGAACCCAAGGTCACTGCAGTTCGATCTCTGAAGCTGCTGGTCACTCAATGCCAATCAATTCTGGAATGCTCCAGCAGGGTGTGGTGTCTGAGTGCCACTGATGGTGCAATCACTCTGCCTAGCAAGTCAGTTGTATCCAGTCCGCAGCGAATGATGAACTTTGTTGCATCTGTGCCATCTGCATTTGCCTGGGTCAGTATGGTTTAGGCCTCCTTTAAGACCATGGGTAGCACTAGCACAGCTAAATAACCCAATCCCAAACTCCGTGGATGAATCGGCCCAAGAGGTACGCAGTGTTTATCAACTGCAGTGCAAGGCTGGCGGAAGAAAACATCTTCTTGCCAAAGATATTCAGCCTCTTGGATTTCTTATTTAGTGTTGTGGTAGGGAACACATCAGAGTCAGCTTTGTAGGTCTGGAAAACTAGACTTTCTGGGGTGAGGTGCTGGGTAAGAACACCCGGGTCCCCAGGAGCGGAGCAGAAAGCTGGGTCCACAGGAGCTAAGCAATGGCAATGGTCAATTGTCCTGGGCACAGAACCCCCTGTGCAGTGCTTGGCTCATGTCCCCCGCTGAACAGCTGTGAGGGCACTGCTGTCAAGATGTTCGTCTTGACTACCACTGAGGCCCAGGATCTCAGCCGCTTTCCTCACCACCATGTCAAAGGTAGCCCATTCCACTGTAGCCATACTAGGAGAAGAGACTGAGCAATTGTCTGAGGAGGTGTCCAGACTACTGGCATCCACCAGTTCATCATACCAATTGTCCTCTGGCTCTTCCAAGGGTTTCTGGTAGCCATAAGGGTCCTCAGATCCTCATCAATCATACTCCATACAGGACCTGTTGAAAAAAGAAGGCCCTGTCTCAGACTCAAAGTCGAGTCCCGGCCAGAGCCAGGTATGATGGTGGCATTGGCGGCACAGGGAACTGTTAATGAGATTGGCTCTGGGTAATATTGTAGTCTTGCAACCGGAGCCGGCCCAGATCCAGCACCGGATTCAGGGGCCCGACTGGCACAAAGGGCAGACCCGTTGGTGGAAATTCAGTAGAGGCACCCGTCAAATCCATGAGGTCCGAAGACATTCCAGAGTAGCTGGCCCACCGGAAAAATCAATCAGGTGCTATTTGTATAGCGTGACTTCTCATTCAAGTGGGTACCCAGGCGCTTCCTGCAGGTATTTATTTCAAAAGTCAGGCTTTCAGTCTCTTTCAGAAGTTGGTCAACATGGGTGCGGTGTGGAGGAGGGGGTGGTGTTTCATGCTTTGGCGGTGAGGTGGGAGAAGGAGCGTCCTCTGGCGTGGCAGCAGCATATGCGTGGTATCTATGCGAGGACAATGTGTGCAGAGCGGAGGTTCCTGGTCGGTTCGTGGAGGTGAAGGCGGTGGTTCAGTTTGACCGGTCCTTCGTAATGAAGGGCTTTGTAGGCATAGGTTAGGAGCTTGAAGTGCCCTCTTTTGTAGATCAGGACCAATGGTGGTCCTTCATGTGCTAGGTGTTGTGGGTTCTCCTGGGCAGGTTGAGGATCAGTCTGGAAGCTGCGTCCTGGCTCGTCTGGAGTTTTTGCATGACTTCAGTGGGGGTGTCTGCCTAGAGTGCATTATCTTATTCCAGTCAGCTGGTGATGAGGGTCTGCGTCACTGTCTTTCTCATGCCGATGGAGAGCCACTTAAAGATCTTGCAGAGCATGTGGAAGCAGGCTGAGGAAAGAACATTGACCTGGCGTTTCGTGGAGAGTTAGCTGACGAGAATAATACAGAGGTTGCAGACGTGGTCTCTCGGTGTGGGGGTGGGTTCGAGCTCTACTGGCCACCAGTTGTTTCAGAGGATTGAGTGACTGCGGAAGATCAGAACCTCCGTTTTGCTCTGAACTTCAGGCATTTGTCCTTCATCCAGGCGGATACGTCCTTCATAAAGTTGTTGAAGTTGCTCTTCATCTTGGTGGGGTCTGTTGAGAGCGAGAAGACGAGCTGTGTCTCGTCAGTGTAGGAGATGATGTTGATGTCATGTGATCTCACAATTGTCTGCGAGTGCTGTCATGTAGATGTTGAAGAGTGTTCGGCTTAGAGAGGACTTTGGGAGATGCCGCAGATGGTGTGCTTGATCTGTGAGGTGAAGGGGGAGAGGCAGACTCTCTGGGTGCGTCCGGTGAGGAAGGATGCCATCCATCTGAGTGTATTGTCTGTGATCCCAAGCTGACATAGTGGGTTGATCAGCGTGTGGTGGGAGACTGTGTGAAGGCACGGAGAGGTTGAGCAGGATAAGGGCGGCTGCTTCTCTCTTAAGTAGGGCGCGAATGTTGTCTGTTGCAGTGATCAGAGCTGTCTCAGTGCTGTGATTGGCTCTGAAGCCTGATTGGAAGGCGTCTAGCAGGTTGTTTCTCTCCAGATGTTCAGTGGGTTGGAGGTTGATGGCCTTCTCCAGGACTTTGGCGGGGAACAGGAGCAGAGAGATCTGGCAGTAATTCTGGAGCTCGCTGGGGTCTGCAGAGGGCTTCTTCCGGAGGAGTCTAATCTCTGTGTGTTTCCAGGCTTTTCGTAAAACTGTCCATGGTTAACGAGGCATTGAGGATGGTGGTGAGCTGATGGCTGATCTAGTTTCTTCCGATGTTGAAGATCCTGTGGCAGCAGGGGTTGGTGGGTGCTCCCGAATGGATCGAGCTCATGAGTGTGATCGTGTTCGGTGAGCTGAGTTGTCCCCATGTGGTGAGCGGGTGGTCAGCGGTGAAGGTTGATGGGATGCCGGGGAGATCTGAGAGTTGGTGATCGAAGTCCCTGTAGATGGTTCCAATCTTGTTGTGGAAGTGGTCAGCGAGGGCATCACAGTTAAATTGGAGGGCTGGTGATGGCTGATGGGCAGGCAAACTCCCTGACAATGGTGAAGAGTTCCTTGGATTGGTTTGCACTGTTCTCGATCACAGGTCAAGGCCTCCTTTTTTTTTTTTTTTTTTTTTTTTTTTTGTGGCTTTGATCTGTCGGTGGTAGTCATTGAGGGCCATTTTGAAGGTGACTCAGTCGGTGTGGTTCTTGCAGGTGCGTTATCTTCTCTCCAGTTATCCGCACCTATGTTTTGATTTGCCGAGTTCCAGGGTATACCAGCTGGCTTTTTTGGTGATTCAATGGGCCTTGGCTGGTTTATTTGAGGCGACCAGGTCGGCAGCGCTGATGATTCAGTTGTTAAAGTTCTTTACTGCCTGATCCAAGTTGGTTGTGACGTTTGGCGGTGAGGTGCTGAGAGCATCGATCCATTGCTGCTGAGTGACTTTGGTCCAGCCACGGGAGGGGGCTCTGTGGCGGTTGGGGGCTGGTGCAGAGGGTCCAACGAAGGTGAAGTGTACGATGTAGTGGTCCAACCAGGTGAGTTCTGTGGTGTGGCTGTAGCTGATTCTGGTGCTGGACATGAAGATGGGGATCCAAAGTGTGTCGTGCTTTGTGCGTCGGACTCATGACCAGCTGCCTGAGGCCGATGTTGTCCAGTCTTTCCAGTAGGACGGTGGAGTTGGTGTTGGTGGAGTCGTCCAAAGGGGGTAATTGCAGTCTCCAAGGAAGGTGTTGTATTCGAATTCAATGGCAAGCGGGATGATGAATTCAGCGATGCCATCGCTGAGGCTGGATCTTGGTCCTGGTGGTCTGTATGCAAGTTCCCAGAGGAGGGCTACCCAACTTAACGTGTGGGAGCCTGACCTAGGGTGGTAACGTTGTTCCTGTGCCTCATCCAGTGACTTGAATTTAAACCTCTTGGACTTCTTTGTTTTTATTATTATTTTTGCCTGGAATGGCATCATGAACGGGCCAGGGACTTTTCCTTGTGGCCCGAACCTAGAGGTGGTGCATGGTCCCTTCAGAAATTGGGAGAACCATGATTAGATCTAGTTATCATCACTTTTGCGTGCTGAGTTTCTAGTGCCACTCTTGCTCTAAGACTCTTTTAGTCTCAAGTAGAGCTTAGTCCTCCTATACACCTTTTCGCCAATAACACAGAGTTCTCAAGAAGATCAGAAACAGCTCATTTTTGTGGCTCCAGATTAGACTCTGAGAGTATTGTTCCCAGAACTCAGGAGCACGAACATCCATCCTCAAATCAGGCTGCCCATTGGAGGGTTTACTGTCACACCAGCTGGGCAGAGTACTGCACCTCCACCAGTGCAGCCTCCAATTTCATGCATGGAGATTGACTTACGGCAGTGTACAGTTTTTGACATCCCTTCAGAAGTCTGTGATGTTATTCTGGCAGGCAACTAAGACAGTGTACACCTGCCGTTGGGACAGATTTGTGACTTGGTGTGCTACCAAAAATGTTAGTCTCCTTTCTGCACCTTTGTCTGAGGTTTTGTTATTCGTTCTATTGTTGCATTGGGCACCGTTTAAAGGCTATCTTTCAGCCATATCAGCATATTTGCGGTTGCAGGATCAGCCATCCCTGTTTAAGTCACCTGTTATATTTTGTTTCCTAAAAGCACTACAACATATGTTCCCTCTGAAACCCTTCATTGTGCCCGACTTGTAACTAGTTTTGAAATTCCTTGTGTGATCAGCTTCGAGCCTCTGCACAATTGCCCTCTATACCTTCTGACCACCAAAAGCTTTTCTAATGGCCACTACATCGACAAGAGGGTAAGTGTACTGCAGGCACGCTTGCTGAACCCTCCTTAAATGACATTTTTTCCTCAGACAAACTGGTCCTGAGAACACCTGCTTCTGGCGAAAGCAAGGACACTTTTTCAGACTATCACACTGCCAACCTTCGCCAATCTTTCCTCTGCCTCACGCTTCCAAAGAGGAGGAGACACTCCACTTCCTGGACCAAAAAAGAGCATAATCGTTTTACATTGATTGTACCAAAGGGTTCTGGGTGGATGATCAACTCTTCATTAGATTTTATGGGCAAAGAAAGAAAAGGCTGTACAGAATCGCCCATCTGAAGATGGATTGTACTCTGCATTGAAATCTGCTACACATGGCAAAGAAGCAGCCCCCTGGGTCCTTGCATGCTCATTCCACCAGAGCCAAAGCTGCGACCACTGCTTTAGTTTGCGGATTCCTAGTCCTGGACCTCTGTGAAGATGGAACTTCGGCACCTCTACACATATTTACTAAGCACTGCTGTCTGGACAGTCAGGTCTGTCGTAATGGGCCTTTTTGGCCCCCCAGGGCTTCCTAGTCTAAATCTGTTTGCAAACCCACCTCCGGGGATGTATTGCTTCGGTATCTATTCTAAAGTAAGGCATCAGTAGCTAGAAGTCTCTTTCAGATGAACACGTTACTTACCTTCAGTTACACCTTATCTGGTAGAGACTCTATCTAGCCGTAGATTCCTTACTAACCCTCCTGTCCTTCTTGATCTGCGAACCGATTTCTCTTCTTAGGGTAGCCCTTGTAGGTCCTTAGTGTCTGCATTCTAATCCATCAGCAGTCTGTTGTGCCTCCGTGCTTCTGATGTGGAAATGTCAAGCAATTAAATTGATGTCGGCGCCTATACAGGGACCACGCACCTCGCTTCCGACACGGCTGATGCAGAGCAGAACAATACCACCTACCGGTCGCAGAGATACTTCTTGAAGGTTTCTGGATTTAGCTGACCACTGGGGAATAGTCTAAGATAAAGAATCTGCAGCTAGATAGAGTCTGTATCAAATATGGCATTACCAAAGGCAAGTAACTTGTTCTTCAAAAGCACGTTTGAAAACACTTCTGTGGCTTACAGGCGATACGGAAGTCCATATGAAGCTTGTGATATCATATTTACTATTTTTGCTGAAACTTAGCAACTTGGTACTTTTATGAAGCACACCCCTCTTTGCAATAGGCAGCTAGATGCCACCTCTTTCCCATACTAAACTGAAATTAAATTTGTCACAGAAATGTTTTCTCAAAAATGTTTCACGAAGTTTGTGTTGTTGGTGAGGAGAAAAACTTTAGAGTGACAAGCAAGCCTTCAGGATCCTTATTTATAAAGTAAGGGGAAAGCCATTATTTTTGGTCTCAAAGCACAAGAAATGCAGAGTTTGTTTTTGCACTAAAAATACTACATTACATAAACATTTCACAAAAACACAATTTTTGCTGTTATATCAGTATCTTCTTGTGTAATAAGGAAGGGAGTCAACTGTGTACACACTCCAAATTTAAGTTTTTCTCCAATAAACCTAGAGAAAAATGATTGGTCTGCATTTTCTTAAAAGGATAGTATCTATCTATCTATCTATCTATCTATCTATCTATCTATCTATCTATCTATCTATCTATCTATCTATCTATCTATCTATGACTGTCTATGTACAGGAAAAAACAATATAGCTTTACAACATAAGACCTACCCTTTTCTGCCTTTCAGATATTGGATGCCTGAACACCAGCTCAAGCTATTTCTGTCTTTACATTTTATTTTTATAGGTGGAAGTATCTGACCAATTTTCACATCATCCGTTAAAGTGTCCTAGAATATTCCAACATTTTAGAAAGTCTTCCTTCGGTTTTACTGTTTTTGTTTTTTTATCACAACCATTATTCCTTCACCTTTTTATGAAATACTCTTTTTCACATAGTTTCTCAGATATAGGGAGAATGTCCCTTCTGTCTGAATAGGTTCATAAAAACCCTAAAGGTCTGCATTCGGGACTCTCCTCATGGGCACTGTATGTTCAAGAACATAATCGGAGCTGGCAGCAGGTTGGACTTCCTTTAATGAGAAGCCAAAGGAAGCTACTGCCGCCACCTATGCGCTGAAAGAGACCACAGTGGACTCTTCTTCTGAAAGAAGAAAAATAACTCACTGGTCACAGTGAATTCCCAACTGTCGGTCACATTCATAGCACTAAACACCTCAAACTTCAACAGCAGGATGCGTCCAATGTTAAAGCCATTTAATATCAAGAGACTTGCTGTCATAAACCCATGCTCTCCCCTTGTGATCTTTTTGGAGATGGTTCTGTCTGTTCCAAGCTAGATTGCCCTTTAGAGGCCGAGGTACAGGCCCTTTACGATAGCCCCAATAGCTGTGTAAGTCCAGACAGCTGCTGCCACACCATTAGCCGCCCAATGGGTCTGGGCTACCCGAGAGGCAAGACTGCCTCTATTGCGCCAACTGAAGGTGTTGCATTAGCCACCAAGGACGCTTGTAGACTACTGGCAGGCCCCTTAGATTCCTTGGTAAATAATTTTTCTTTGCCTAATACCATGATTACTTGTCAGAAAGTAAACATCGTCTCCTGGAACGTGGCAGGTCTCAAATCCAAACTTTCACTGCCTCATGAGAATACCTTCACAGACTCTTACGATAAATGTATCTTCCAGGAAACTTGGCTCGTCGAACCAGCCTACAAACCGGCTATGTGTCCTACCATCTTCCCCCTACCCTTAGTAAGAGGGGGCCCTTAATATGTTAAAAACCACACTACAGTGCGTAGTGAAATGGCTGCTATGGACAGCACCAATATCCTAGGCATCAGCCACAAGGGACCTGGGACCACTGTCATCAACATATTTAACATTTATGCCAGGTGGGCAAGGGGGCCGAACTATTCTGTTACTCTGCAATCTCTCAAGAGCTTGCTGGGCGAGAGATCTTCCAACTATACCCTTATAGTAGCAGGGGACTTTGTTACGTTCATACCTCTTTGGACATTATGGGCGATTACCTGGAAGAAGACAATTTTTGGCACATACCCAGGCTTGAGCTCCCCTCCTTTTAAGAAGTGGTACTAGGCCGCACTGCAGTTAAAGACCTTGACTCAGCCTAGGTCTGAGGGCAGTTAATGGAAGAACAAAATCCGATAGGCATGCTGACAGCATGTTTATTGGCCCACAGGGGAAGAGTCGCATCAATTATATTTTGATGGACCTTAGACATTGGCATTTAGTAGATGATATGGCAGTCCGTAATCAAATAGACAGCGACCACAACCCTCTCAGTCTAGAGCCCCCATGGGAGTGGGCGCACACCACGCCAAATCCCGTGAAAGTAAATAGGAAGGTGCAGCCTGTGAACAACAGACGCCTTTTAAGATGGAGCAAGGTCGTCCTTCAAGACGATATCCTTAGCACCATCAGCCAAGATCTGACTCAGTGTGTAGCATTGATATCTATGATGGTTGAGGAAGTGTGAAATTCCTCCTCCCTTCTGGACATTCACACTGGGTTTTTCAATAGATTGGAACAGTTATTCACTACGCCAGCTCCACACACCACACGTAGCTCTTTACCCTGTGATGGGGATGAATGGTTCAACTGCGAGTGTCTGTTGGCCTGGGCAAATCTGATTAGTGCAATTAAGCAAAAAGACGTTGCCTGTGTTAGGATTCTGTGGAAACAGTACAAGCAGACGCAGAGTAAAGCCAGGAAGGACTGGGATGAGGAGAGATGGAGGCTCATAAAGAACGCTTGTGAACGCAGGGACTCTAAATCCTTGTGGTCCATGGTAAGCAAAAGCAACCATAGGGGAGTTCCTGCATCTGTCAATAACATCCAGCCCTCAGACTAGTTTCAACATTTCAATTCCCTATATAATGCTGAAAGTCATTCTCCGACCACCCCTGTCCCCTCACTCCCTTTACAGCAGGGTGCTAGCCACTGAGATGGTATGTTTAACCTGGGAGATATACGTGATGCACTTAACAACATAGTACTTTTCAAAGCTGCTGGCCCCGATGGTATTCCTGGAGATCTTTTTCTACACAACATTGACAAGTGGGCTGAGTACTTTCTCCTTTTATCTAATGCAATTGCTAGCGGAGCTCAAATTCCCGAGTCATGGAGGGGTGCCGAGGTAATACCCATTTACAAGAAAGACGATAGGTCTTTACCCGGTAATTATAGGTCCATAAGCCTTATTGATACAATTCAAAAGGTATTTTTGTTGAGCTCTACTATCCAAACTTCACAACTGGATCACCAATAACATTCTGTCACTATTTCAGGCCGGCTTCAGGTCAAAAACGAGCACCGTAGATCAGGTGTTGCTTTTTTGCTTCTGTATTGGAAGGTTGTAGTGATAGGGAGGGGGAGTCTTTTTGTAGCCTTTATAGACCTTAAATCGACTTTCGATCTGGCCCCCAGAGGTAAACTCTGGGAGGTTCTTAGTGAGATGGATATGCTCACCGAGATCTTGGCTATAATCGTTCGACTTCATGAAGGCAATTTTGCAAGGGAACGCTGGGGGGAAGCAAGATGACCTTACCGACCCAATTATGGTGGCCAGTGGCGTCCGGCAGAGCTGTGTACTAGCTCCAACCCTTTTCTCCTTATATCTGAACCAGGTCGTCCAGCACCTTACCTCCCAGTCCTCTGACGCACGAGCCCTATGCAGGGAAAAAATTGCGACACTCTTGTTTGCTGACGACACCCTGATAGTATCCAAAACTTTGATGGGTCTCCAACTTCTGCCAAATCGATTCGATGACTTGTGTTCCCAGAGAGGCTTAGAAATAAAGACCTCCAACACTAAGTTTATGGTCATTAACCCGTATAGATCCTACAGGGGGAACCTTACTCTAGGTGGGTCGAAACTAGAAAGAGATTATACCTTTCAATATCTTGGAATTAACCTATCTGACTTAATGTCCTGGAAAACCCATACCAATTGTACATCACTAAAATTCGGCCAGTTGGTGGGAGCTCTTTTAAGAGAGCACCATAGATCCACTACCCCCACAATAGCTGCAGCTCTCCAGATTTACAACATGAAGTCAGTTAGCACAGCACTTTATGGGGCGGAACTTTGGGGCTTTGAGGATGTTAAGGAGATTACCCGTACAGAAAATATGTTCCTCAGAAACCATTAACTGCTATAGTCAGTCTTAGACCGCTGCTGTACTGGAGGAGAATCATGGTTACTCCTGAATTGTCCTACTATACCAGTGCTTTTAGGGAAGACTGTTTGCTGGACACCTCCAAACAAATCAAATGGATCAACTCAGTTAAATCATCTTTGATCGCAATTGGGTTGGGAGACTCATGGAACTGCCCATCGACAGGGCCCCTACCCACCAAATAAGTGAAGTCTTGTTATTGGGAGTGGGAAGCTCAGTCCATGTCTCCCTCACTTTTTGTAGGGTGTCTAACTAGTGAGTTTTTGGATTTCAAATCTACCTGGCTGTTGGAGCCTTACCTGGATGGTATCTTAGATCCGAATGACAGGAAGCGCTACATGCAATTTAGATTTGTCTGCTTTCCCCTCAAAGATTTTACTAATAGATGGCAGAATAGGGCGTCCGCTAACTCACTTAGTCCCTGTTGCTATTTATTTCAGGAGTCCATTGCCCATGTTTTCTTTGCATGTCCCTTCTACATCCCCCCACGTAGGAAATGGCTTGTCCCAACCTGCATTCGGTTGGGGACCCGAGACCATACTGTAGCTATGAGGATTCTAAAATTAGACCCTAGTCCTCCTATTGCAATCGCAGTTGCTAAATTCCTCAGAGGCATGTGGCACATTAGAAGGAAGCTGGCTAAGATTTTTTAGTTTTTTAAATCTCTCACGTAGTTGCACTTTCCAGTTTTTATTCTGGAATTTGGAACTGTACTTTGCATTGTATTGTCTTTTGTGTTCTTATTTATTTTAATGCAATATTTTATGTAATATTTATTGTGGTGTTTTGTGACTTTTATGGCACTGGATGCCGAAATAAGGTATTATTTGTCGGAAATAGAGCCAAAATATATTTGATGTTGAGGAATTCAAGCTCGAACTAATTAAAATTCCTTCATAGATACTCAAGGAAGAAAAGGCAGTTTTTTGTCCTTCCAAATAGGTTCATGATGGGGAAGAGATTTCCAAAGTTTTTACCTGAAACAACTCATCACAGTAGAAAGACAGCACCTCACGAGTAAGCCAAAAGACCACATAAAACTATACCACCATTGCGGATTCCAGCAGAAGGGTGATACTTGTTTGTTTCACATTATACACCTGACAGTTGAGTTTCTAAGGGCCATATGTACGAAAGCTTTTTCCCATAGACACAGAATGGGTAAAATCCTTTCGTACATCTGGCCCTAAGTCTCTAAGATGATGGCAGGCTATGAGTGTGCTTAACTGCCCTTGCAAGTTACTTAAGCTAAATTATCAGTGATTTTTCAAACTTATGAATACAGATTCCCAGGTGCCCAGAGCCTACTGTGTGTATTTTACAGATGGTAACAGCAACTAGCAGATGTGTTTGAGGCTGTTTAGCAAATAAGGGCACTTGAGTAGTACTCGATCTACCTGAGAAATGACTCGCCTGTGGATTTAGTGATACTTTCGTCAGAGGTAAACAAAAGGTTAGAATTGCTTTAAAGGCAACAACTTTGAAGTTGCAACCATTTCTTCTGTAACACTCTTTCAGAGCATGCTGGTATCATATCACGTTATTAGTTTGTCAGTGCTGCCACAGGTTTGACACCAATGTAATGGGATACACAGAGGCAGTCATTTTAGATACACCTCATAGGCTTGGAACATCAACCACCTCATTTGATATTAATCCTTCCCTTTGCTAGACATTGTTGTTCATCACCAGATGAGGATATCTATTGCACCAAGAACCTGAACACCATGAAGACAGTAGACTTGAAGAAGAGAGACCACTGCAGGCTCTCCTAGTCAAAGCCTTTAAAGAACGATCAGCAGTGAGTTCACCAGGTTTCTGGCAACATCATCGAACTTCAGCAGCCTCATAATCAATAACACTTCAGGCCATATTCCCTGCATCAAGGCATTTCATGCATTTCTTGTGGACTACGAGGCAAGACCAAGCCTGCTCAGAAACAAAGGCATTTGCTAGCGCAGGGTAGGTCTACGCATTAAGGCCTATCTTCAGCATCAGAATGATCAACAGTTGGGTGAAGAATTAGATGTGTGTCGTAGTCCTGCATACCACTTACTTTCCTATTCCTGCATCTCCATAATGCCTGCGGTCTGGATTGGGAAAAGAGGGTTTCCAATTCATAGTTCACCTGTTCAACTGAAATTTAGCTCAGTGTTTTTTTTTTTTTTTTAATGCATGGCAGTGATGGTGGCACATCTCAGAATAACACACAGTTAGAGCTACCCAAATAAATACGCTTGGCTGCACACAGCAAGTTATTCCCATGATGGGTGCAACCAAAGAACATGATAAAGTCTGCTTTTCCAGCAACATGTTCTTAAACGGATGTTATTTTGCGTGTATTTATAAAAAGCACTCAATGGTATTCTGGTACAGATGCTAGTGATGGATGCGTTTCTGTCCTGCTCCTATTTTGGGTGGTTTAAACCATTTGAAACTGACTTAAAGCTGTG
This sequence comes from Pleurodeles waltl, assembly GCF_031143425.1. NCBI lineage: Eukaryota > Metazoa > Chordata > Amphibia > Caudata > Salamandridae > Pleurodeles > Pleurodeles waltl. The sequence continues at coordinate 1,091,385,913 of NC_090448.1, read as the reverse complement.
GTCATAATCCTAACAGCTGCCTACTTGCAAGGAGAGCAAAACTAAGCATCACCCTATCTGATACTTAAAGTTGAGTCATTGATGTTCTGACACATTTTTATAAATCACTGGGGAAATACAATAGTGGTGTTTCTCAGATCTTTTCCATAACCATTCAGAAGAATGTGGTGCCAGTCAAATCTTCAGAACAGGGCAGAATACACCTTAGCAAATTAGTTGTGGAATTTAGGCAGTGTGGTTCCTAAATTCTTTCAGTATGGCCACTTGAAATTAACTTGTTAGAGTATGAAACTTCTTTCATCAGGTGTTCCTATTCTGGACAAGATTCTGCATCTAGTGCATTGGGAAAACATCAATTCAGTAAAATGTCAGGACGAAACGCTAATACCTTACATCTAGTGAGTGACTCAGTCAAGCTTACACAAAGTATCACTGATTTTTTGTTACAGCTTATTAAAAGAACCATTAATGGCCTTCCACTCAAACCCATGCATAAAGCCTCCTCTGAAACAACCCTTCTTACCATTTGTCTGCAGAGTTATGAAAATTCAGAAGTGTGTTTTGTTTCTACAAAATAAGCTTGTGTTAGGAACTCATCCAACCTTTCTTCCAAATGTTATTTCACAACTTCACTGTACTAAAATTATCGCTTGGCCAATTTTTCCCAAATGCTTCAACAACTTCAAAAGACTCTATATATTATATATAAAAAGAACATTTACATACATCTCAGCAGTACAAAAAACACTAGAATTTGTAATCCGCATTTTATCAAATACAGTTCCCTCAGTACAGCAATAGTGGCATTCAAACAGTCCATAGATTGTTTGATTATCTCCTCTATTATCCTTTGTTAACTGAAAGAAAAGAAGCTTCTGTGAAGTTCAACAAGGGTATACTCACCTAGAATAAAGGCTGCAACTACAGGCCTTCTAAGAAATAATCCTATCACTGAGATGTGCTGGGCAGCCACTAGGAAGTCAGACCATACATTTGCATAACAAAGTTGGGGGGGACCTGGGTTCTAGAACAGATAACCAAGTAGGCCAGGTTTCCATATGAAGCTTTTTGCCTAAATACTGTAAGCATATTACAATAAGTGTTCTCACTGTTCCCCTCTGAAAGTAGCCTTCTCTCTTGAGGATGAGGGTAATCCAATTATTTTCAATGTTCATGAATATTAGTAAGGAGTGTGTGATGGGGAAGGACAGTTTATTTACTTGGGATCCTATTTCTCAATGACTGTAATATTTGCTACCCAACCTGTTCCCCGGGAGGTTAAGAAGATAATTTTGGTGTTCACATTAATGAGAGCTTCAAATTGAACAGCCTTGGTGTTGGATCTAACCCCTGATGGTTAGCAGTGATGACTCTGAAGTATTAAAGTCACATTGCTGTTCTTGGTCTACTTTTACAGACCGACACCTAACTGGTCACTCTTTTCCATCTTGCTTTATACAAATGATGCTGCACTGTATATTTGTATTTTATGCTTTTTGTGCTATAGATTAAAAGTTCTTATAGCATTTCAAATATACACTTTTTTGTTAGCTTTTAGCTTTTAGCAAATGTTTGTGCAAGAACATTTTACCAGAAATGCAAGAAATGTCCAACAGTGTAAAAGTTTTACACATTTCTAAGCTTTCCATAGATTCTGTACACAGTGTCAAAGCGTTATTGGACTGTTTGCAAGGGGTTGACTCATAGATGAGTAGGCACCAACTGAAGCGTAATGGCAATAAAACTGAGATTCTTCAGCCGGTTAGCTTCACACCAGTTTGGGTTCTCCATCTTTGGATACCATGTCTTGGTGAGAGATCAATTCTAGTGACGTGTGAAAAATCTAGGAGTGACATTTGACTCACTCTCTGATCAAATTAACATGTTGATGGTTCGTGCATCTTTCAACTGTGCATGATCCAGAGGATCTTTCTCTCATAAATCCAAATTCCCAATGCTTTAATGTCAGGAATATTGAAGTATTTTAACACTATGGGGGTCATTCTAAGTCTGTCGAAAGACCGCAGAGGGTATTCTAGGTTTTTCCCTGGGCTGGCGGGCGGTCGCCAAAAGACCGCCCGCCAGCCCAGGGAAAAACTCCCTTCCCACGAGGATGCCGGCTCGTAATCGAGCCGGCGGAGTGGGAAGGTGCGACGGGTGCTGTTGCACCCGTCGCGTATTTCACTGTCTGCTATGCAGACAGTGAAATACTAGCGGGGCCCTCTTACGGGGGCCCCTGCAGTGCCCATGCCATTGGCATGGGCACTGCAGGGGCCCCCAGGGGCCCCGCGACACCCCCTACCGCCATCCTGTTCCTGGCGGGCGAACCGCCAGGAACAGGATGGCGGTAGGGGGTGTCAGAATCCCCCATGGCGGCGCAGCGAGCTGCGCCGCCATGGGGGATTCAAATGGGCAACGGAAAACCGGCGGGAGACCGCCGGTTTTCCATTTCTGACCGCGGCCAAAGCGCCGCGGTCAGAATGCCCAAGGGAGCACCGCCGGCCTGTCGGCGGTGCTCCCGCCCCCGGTGCTCCCGCCCCCGTTGGCCCTGGCGGTGCAACACCGCCAGGGTCATAATGAGGGCCTATTTGTCTTGATTTTCTAGGCAAGGCATCACACAATCTTCAATGTGTCCAAACTTCAAGAGCAAAACTGCCACTCAGTTTCAGTAGATCTGATTTCATTGTTGCGGCTCGGTCTACTTTGTACTGGCTTCCATTGAAGCAACATAGGGGGTTATTCCAACTTTGGAGGAAGTGGTAATCTGTCCCAAAAGTGACGGTAAAGTGACGGATATACCACCAGCCGTATTACAAGTCCATTATATCCTATGGAACTCGTAATACGGCTGGTGGTAAATCCGTCACATTTGGGACGGATTACCACCTCCTCCAAAGTTGGAATAACCCCCATAGTGTGTTCAGATTTCTTAGCTTGGTTCACATGGCCATTTTTAATTAAAAACCTTAGCTTGTATCCAAACATTTTGTTTTTATAGACCTCAACACTGCCTGCATTTAGGCTTGTGCCTTTCAAACGATCTTACCCAAAGTCCATCATACAACCATCGAGGGCAGAGCTTTCTACATTGCAGGGGCGAAACGCTAGACTACTCTACCAGTTTCATCAAGATCACAAAGCTCTTTGCTGAAATTCGGGAACAATTTGAAAACTTGCTTTTTAAATCCTTTTGAGCTCCATTTCCAGTTTCTGACTTTTTAAGTTGTTAACCTGTTATTCAGCACCAATATACCTTTGGGTGATAGGTACGCTTTAAATACATTATAAATGTAGAAAACTGCCAAGACATTCTGCTCATGGCATTAAAGATTCTTCCATTGATATACAAATCAAAAGTTTCGTTTATTTTGCCGGATTATGCATCCATACTGTCTTCTTAAACAAAGTTTAGACACTTTACCATAAAAAGGAGAAAAATATTCAGAACATTCTTTGGGCTGTTCTTCTGCTCAGCATTACACACATCTTTATCTTTTTAGCTTTTATTGACATATTTGGATACAATGTGAAAATTACAAAGCATCAAGAATGATGGCAGTTTTGGTGACATCACCTGCTTTTGCTTGATTTTAACTTCTCATTTTTGATGTGTGTCTTTCCTAAGCTTGCCAGTCACTAGGTGCTCGACTTCTATTGTTGCTTTCAGTACATTCTCCTTCACTGGGGCATTACATTTTCTGAGTTTTGCCCACCGTATCACACAGGTCTTATTCCTCAAATTGGACTTTGGCTGAAAGAGAAGCAATCTCATTTGTAAGAAATAAAGTCCAAAGAATGGTAATTTGTCAAAAATCATTTGACTTTGGCTTTAGTTTGAAATGAAAGAAAGGTAATATGTGTGTATGTATTTCAAAATGGATGTTCTCCACTTTAACTGCGAAGGATGTGAAAAGGTCTGTGGCATATCCATTCTTATGTTCTGAATTGACCAAGCGGCAAAAAACAGTGCAGAATCAGTGTGCTGTTTTTTTTTTTTTTCTTTTCAATTTGACTAGAATATTGGTACAAAAAATATGTTCTTTATATTTAGCAACAGCGTCTTCTGCACCAAACTCTGTGTCAACAAGCAGGTTTTCTGCGCAGTCACTTACTAAACTTTAAAAAAAAAGAAAAAAATCAGAGTAATGATGCTGGGTAAAAGCTCGTTTTATGGCCTTCTATTCTTCTTGCTTTGTACAGGTGTATCTGTCCTTGCTGCGAATGTACCTGTCACCACCAGACGTTCACTGTCTAGGGCCTATCATGGTGAAGCTAGAGGAACCCCAGGCAAATCTCCAAGCAGCTTTGAATGTTTTGGAGCTCCATCATGGAAAACTGAATACAACAAAGGTATAGCAATGGATACCTAGTATGATGGATTTAGCATGTTATATTGAGCGCACTAGGTTACTGGAGTGATGCAAGAAGCTATTGATGTGCAGACTAAATAAATTAATGTTATGTTCTGTCTGAAACCAGCAAATAACAACATGTGCTGAGATTACAGTTTTATCATTTTTTTTAATGCATGTTTTTTTTTTTTTTTTTTTAACGCATTTTAGTATAGCATTCTGAAGGGTTTTGCTACTTTTTGAAACCCCTTGTAGGATACATTGTCATCAACCTGCCAATTTCAACAGGGGCTGAATTCCTAATCTATTCAGGGCACCCAATTTACCTGTAGCACTCCCGGAAATATGTTGACATTTTTGGGTAACTCTTACTTCCCAGAGTACTGCATTTTTAATAAGCCTGTATATGGTGGCTCCTGGTCGGTGATTTTCATCCACTAGTTTGTCATTCACACTTTGCTTCCGCCCACTACAGCATACTCCATGTGGCAATGAGTCCGCCCAATTTAGCCATTGACTCACTTCTGTGTACATGATGGGATTTGCTTTACAAATAGTACCTTTGAGTGCAGACCTCATTGAACAATGCATTCTTTATTTATAGATGTATTTCTTTATTATTTTTTCCTTTTCTTTAATTTTTGTGTTTGATGTAACACCTTAAGTGACGACCATGAGTATGCCGAGACGTGTGTCCCTTCCTCCCTATGCCTCTGGAACTAAGCTACACCTGACTGAGGAGACCCAGTCAGGTCGAAACCAATCTTGGGTTGCTTGTATTCCGATTCAGGAAGGACCTCACTTGGCAGATCAGGCCAGACTGTTCCTGTTGCAGTAACATCAAGACTGGTTTGCATATAGCTGCGTCTAATTTGAGGCGGTATGGTGGGCAGAATGACAATGGCCAGTGGTTAGACTTATTGCAAATATCCTCCCATATCTTTAGTGTGTTTGGAGTCTTTATTTGACAGTCTGTAGCTAACTTGGTATGTCTACAGAGCATAAATGATGATTCAAGCAGATGTAAAACCCCGTCCCCTTGTTTTACTTGCATAGTGCTCAGCCTTGTCGATGGTAGCACATGGCCTTTTCACTACAGACAAGGTATAGGAGGACAGACAAGTTTCTCTTGATGAGCATCTGCATTTTGGCCATCTGCCGTCTTAGTAGACGAGCATGCAGTGTCACTCATTTCTTGTCCATAAGCTACACTACTAACTTTACAGCAGAGGTATTGTGTGTCCTGAATTTTGTAAAAACACTGGACAGTCTTGGTATTACCATCCTGTGATGTGTGACACCTTCATGTTGAGAAAGAGCACACTTTTAGCGGAAAGGTGCAATGCAGGAAGATTTTATTTTGTCTTCCATGATTGTTTGCAGGACTTTTTTCATATTTTATTTTATTGGGGGGTTAAGTTTCAGAAGCTGGTTAGTAAATAGCTCTGCTTCATCTCCATTTATTTTCTGTAGGGATTTTATGGCTTGACCTTTATTCCATAGCACGGTTGAGAGTTAAGCAAAGAAAACAGGTTCAGCACTCAAGAAATTACAGCAGTAATTGCATACTATGGCAAAATTTGTTGATCCTCCAATTTTTCAGGTATTTTTTTAGAATATTAAATCACCAGCCCAAAAATCAGATTTGGTCCTATTAAGAGCTATATTTATATTGTTAACTGGTTGTATACTACCATCATGTTGTGAAAATTGGAGCATAGTCTTTTAAGCTTTAAAAAAGTAGTGAAAAATTAGTTATTTTACTTTTACTTGGGTTTTATTCTCATTGGTGCTGTGTGCATAGAGCTTCTCCTATTCAGCTGTTTCCCGGTATGCTGTGGATGTAACTTGCACATAATTAGGATGTTAGTGTTCAATGGAGAAGAAGATAGGAGGAGATATTCCTGCTTAGTAGTTACTGGAAATCAATCATCACAAGATACTTCAAAGAATGAAGAGTCTCGTATACATGGTCAGGATCTTCACAAATGTTACACAATTATCCTGTAAGCCTTTTCATGCAGTTGAGAAATTTAAAGTGTTTTTTTTTCATGAAGTGAGCAGAAGAAAAAATAACAGAGATGGAATGAGAGAGACACTTTGACAGCGTGGCTAATGGATTCTTTGCTGTGGTTGATGTCCTCATGCTTCATTAATGTCACTGATCTGAAGCGCAAAGGAATATCTGAAGAGTAAAACCAAGAATACACCACAAGTGCTGTTTCATAGAATCATTTTAAGGGGGTCAATAAGCAAATGTTTGTGTTGTAAATCTAGATAGTGGAAATTAAAGAGCACACTTCAAAGCTGTAGAAACGGCACAAATCCGTAAAGGAGTGCATGCCCATCCCTTTTGCTCATATCTACTTGCTAGTTCAGTGGATGAAACCTCTATGGAACTTTCACCTTTCCTATCCTTTGCTTTAAGTTTGTGGGTTTCTTATTAGAGAGTGCATCAGAGAAGGTGGTAAAGTGGTTGCTGCGGGGATCAGCCTTCATGAGACACTTCAAAGAACTTTTGGCCTTATTTAGAGTTTGATGAAGCTCACAGAGAATGGGGCGGTTTTACCGGTGGAATGCTGGAGATGGGAATTTCCCAAAACAGTAATAAAGTCAAACTACAACTCGAAAAAAATCCCAACTGAATTAGAAAAAGAGTACATTTTTATAAATAAATTGACACTAAAATGACAGAAATTCAACAAGTTGAACCTGAGATGATTTTTTACAATGTTTTTAATAAAAACAGTGACAAAGGAAATTAAGCACCAATCAAGGTCACTTGGTTGTGATTGACTAGAACATAGGTGTGATTTGAGGCCCAACACAATGGAGTGCACGTCAGTTACTGAAACCAGGTTCAACCCATTCAGAAATGTTATTTTGGGACTTAGTTTAACAAGCATTTAGCCAGTAGGTGTTGCCTGTACAAGAACTATTGGCTTTGGCAATGTGAATTTGCTATGTTGTATACCAGTGTCCTTTACTGGTTTTGTTTGAGTAGAATGTTGCAGAGTAGCAGGAGTAGAGTAGAGTGGAGTGGAGTAGAGTTCAGTGGTTCAGTGGCGTAGAGGGGCGTGGTGTAGAGGGGCATGGTGCTGAGGGGTGTGTCATAGAGTGGAATAGGGTAGAGTGGCTTGAGGTAGTGGAGTGCTTTGGATTGGGGTGGAGTGGGTTGGAGGATTCAGTGGAATGGGGTGGATTGTAGTGGGTCGACTGGATGGGGAGTATTGGTTTGGATTTGGGTGGATTGATGTGGGTTGACTGGATGGGGTGGATTGGTTTGGATTTGGGCGGATTGAAGTGGAAGTGAGGTGGATTGGGTTGGGGCAGACTGGAGTGGGGAAGGTTGTTTTGGATTGGAGTTGCACAGATTGATTTGGGCTGGAGTGGGTCAGATTGTTTTGAAGTGGGGTGGATTGGATTGGATTAGAATGGGGTGGATTGCAGTGGATTGGGTTGGAGTGGATTGGATTGGAGTGGATGGGATTGAGGTGAATTGGGTTAGTGTGGGTGGAATGGATTAGAGTCCTGTGGATTGGGGTAGAGGATTAGGATGGAGTGAGTGGATTGGATTGGGGCGATTGGGATAGAATTAGCGGATTGGGATGAGATATGTCTGCCAGGCTGAAGAGTTCATACAACTCAATTGACTACTAAAGACTCCTGCTCCTCACAGGAAGAGTGCTGTGATCATTTTATAAAAAATGTAAATTCAGCTTTTGTCATGGGGAATTTGTTGCTCGGGTTATGCACCATCATGATGTACTGCATCATGTGAGCACAATGTCCGGGGCCCTCTCCAAGGAGACTAAACTGCTAACTGTAGATCACTCCACTGGAGAAAGTAATAGGTAGTTGGACAACTGCAGCAGGCGCAGTGTTTTTCTTCCAAGAGTTGGAGTTTTATTATGAGATATATTTACATAATTCAAAAGGATTGTGAATTTCTTTGGTAGATCTGCCTTTGTTAGAAAAACACAAAACTAGTCAAGGCTGTCTCCATGCTTCCAGAGAAAGGTCTGCTGAGATTTTTAGATCATACTTTTGGAGCACAAATATTTAATTTACGTGCATAAAGAGGAAATCCTGAAGCTAATGTAACTACAGCCACTTCACTTTAAACATTGGCTTACTTTGGAAGCATATCAAACTAGTGAGGTTTTTTGTTCCAGGAGTGTGGGGAAATCTAAATGGCTTTGATGTAGTTTTAGGGAAAGAGGCAAGGAGCTCAAGTTTTGGCAGTGATTTCTGAAAAGGCTCAGTTTCCCAAAAGTGTCCTTCAAAGTCACACTTTCACAAAATATGCAGCCTGAAAGCACAAACTTGAGATAGAAGAGTGGCACATAAAATTCTTAAACACATAGCTATGTGAAACTTCATATTGGGCTTTATGAGAAAAGCAGATGACTTGGAAGAGCTCTTTTCAAATAGGCAGCCGGTGCAAGAATACAAGATTGGTTAAAATACAAAGTCTCTTTTAGAGGCTGAGAATCACGTGGCCTGCAGCGCTCTGTAATCTGAAGGCAAAAGGTAAAATAGGCAGGCAAGCTTAAGTATAGAGTTGCAGTAGTGTAAATTTAAGCCATAAATGAACATTTATCGAGATTGGTACAAAGGTCCTGTGCAGAAGAGGCAGGAGTTGGAGGGGTCCCAAGATCAAGCGGTCATACATTGTGCATCCAAAAGGGTTGGTCTCCAAAGGCTACTAGATTGTCTTTTTAGTGTTTAGTTTCTTGGATTTGGCATTCATCAAGTTGGCCACGGCTTGCACACATTCCTTGATTTTAGTGTATTGTGAACATGGGTGTCTACTGCAACATTTTTGAAATATGTTGTTCTCATAAACATACTATTAAGTCCCAGTCATTTACTGTCTTTACTGTTATGTGGTAAGAATACTTGAGGTCTTTAAGTCAAGCGAGTACACTTAAATATGATCATATTTCTTTTACTAAAAATGTTTTCCAGTAGTACTGTTATGCCTGTTTCTATCTAGTAGCAGAACATTTCATACACACTTTCTAAATGTTCTAAAGGTTGCTATGTTATCACACTTTTGGCTTCACAGTAAAGCGTTACCACTACAACATAGTTATGCCCACTACATCTCCTCCATCTAACTGTACTTATTTCTCTCTATACAAGGCTATTCACCTTTTGCCAGCAAACACGCAAATTTCAGAGATAAGAACGTTCTTGGAGAAGGTCCTGGAGGAAAATGCACAACGGAAGCGGTTCAACCAAGTTTTAAAGAATCTGCTGCATGCGGAGTACTTGAGGGTATGTCTCAAATGTCTTGCTCTTCCCCAACCACATGAAAATATACTTGGTGTTTAGCTTCTTAGCTTAAAATAATTGCTGTGATAAAAGCCTTTTTATGTTATCTGCATCATTACTGCACTTAATCAATGCCTAAAGGACACTAGGAATTCAGAAATGTATTCATATCCTGCACAATCTGTAGCTAAGCTTTTCTTACAGATGGTAGAGCTGCCCTTCCGTAGTCAAAGGTTTGACCTGTCCTCAATATAGTGAGCTCTCTAACATACATGATTCTAACTGTCAAGTGGAGGGAGTCTCATCTCTTAAACCCGTTCCACAGCTCTGTAGAATGCTCAGGTCTACATGTGCATGCTTCTGCATGCCTGTCCACCAGTTTGTAAATACAACTTGAGCTATTTAAGATTCTCTTTTTAACAATTGATAGGTAACGTGTGAATAAGAACGCATGTGCCGAGAAGATCATTACACTGTAAGAGTTCACAGAGCACTATATGACCAATTTTTGTGTGTCTGATTGAGAAGACTATTCAAATTACCTGCTTGGGGAATTACCAGATTTAGAGCCATCACTGAAATATTTAGTTGCCCTTTCATCTGTTGTAGTTGGGGCATTCAAGAGTTTGGCTTCTTGAACAGAAAAGACATGTCTGCCAATGTAAGCTTTGATGAATTTTAGAATAACCTATTGAACTCATGTGGTACAGGGTAGAGAATTGAGAGATACATAATGCTGAAAGTGTACTGTGAGAAAAGAGGGACCAGTGTAATGAACAGTCCTGTCCAGAACTCACAAATATGAAAACTAAATGTTTTGCTGTGCTTGACATGAGTGCAGCCTACCAAGGGGCTAGTGGGATGTGTTAATGCTGACCAGTATCCCTGGCAAGCACAGTGGTGACACTTCAAAGTTGTCGCAGCAGTGTCCTCACATTCTAGAGTAGAAGAAGGCACAGATATGAACAGTTAGAGAAAACCTAACACAAAGATAACAACGATGCAGTTGCTCTAACATGTTTAGATTCAGAGAGCAGTGATAAGATTTTTCAAAGGAGCCAACACTGAATAATATTTTGCATGTGTGCCTATAAAGTAAGGATAGCCTCAAGTTCTAAACCGAGATGTTAAACTTGCTTGCCTGTATGAGAATATTTGCCCAGTGTTGAATCATCATCAATATGTTTTATAGTGCATGCAGTAGTGAAAGAATGTCATGGAGCTAAAGCATTTTGAGGTGCAAGAGTGCAAAAAAGCTGACAAGAAGGTTAATCTGACAATAGGAGAGTTATCAGATGTTTAAATAGTCATCGTTTGGGTGGAGTGAAACAAGTAGGGAATGCTAAATATTTGCTGCTGTATAAGCAAAAATAGGATCACCTGCTCTGCCATCACACATCTTGGGCACAACTAACAAAGAAGCTGAAGTAGAATTAAGAGCGCATAAGCAGAATGAAGAGAACATGTCAGGTGGAAAGACTCCCTAAATTACATACAAAAGCTGGACTTGCCATATAAAAATTATGGTGAATGCAGAGACATTTGAATAGTACGGGCTTGTCAGAAATGTGGTTCCCTGAAGCATGTGCACCTAATATTGCACTTGCAGTCCCCGAGCCATCCCAAATATTCATGTGGATTGTCCCAACAAGAAGAATAGCAGAGTTTTAAATATTTTTCAGAATCACATTAAGGTCACAGAGAAACCCCTGACCAACATCAGAAAAGTGGAAATAATTGCTGTGAATGTAAGCCAGACTTCTACGTTAGTTGTAACATTTATATTGGTTTATTAACCTCCAGAGCTGCAGGCAGTTTCAGCTGGGATTTCCCTAAATGAATGCACTACATACTCATAACCTGTTAATTTTGAGTGACTTTGATATTAAGGTCGAAAAGGTATCTAAATCTAAATGTTTAATTGACTTTTGTAAGACTTTGCAGTTAACGTTATTATCTTTTTCTCCAACTCATTTCGCTCAATTTCATCTAGACTATTTTTTCACTAACTCCAATATTATGGTTTAACCAGGGTTTAATTATATGCATGATGACACTGATATACGTATCCAGTGGAAGGCCAAATAAACTTCTCCACACTAGTCAACTTCTTTGCTTTTGGTGGGAATGCAATGCCCTAAGGGGGAACTAGACTACCTCACCAAAGGAACTAATGCTTAGATTACAAAAACGTTAGACCAAATTGCTCCTTTGAGTGATGTTAAATCATACAACAAATGTCCAGCAGAAGCTTTGTATACAGATGTTACTTAGTTACAAAATATTGATGTGAAGTACTTGAAACAGACTGGTGTAAGAACCACACCACAACGATTAACACCAGGTATGCACTAGCCATTAAACAGTATCAAAGACTAGCAGAGGAAACCCAAGCACAATGTCATAATACATGTATTATTTTAGTGGTTAACAGCACAACGGAAGTGTTTAAAATTATGAAAGAATTATATTTTTCTGCAGCCTGCTCCATGTCTATCACCCTTTCTACAGTGCTTTGTGAAGGGCTAGCCTCACATTCTTTCTAAAATTAAAATTATTTAGGCTATGTTTTATATAATCTCAGTGCCTAAGTCCTCAGTAGAGTTTTCTAAGATTAGAAAAGGATGATGAGACCAAGAGGATGCGGTTCATGATTTTTGGCCAATTGATGCTTACAGAGAAACATATAATATGTCTACAACTATTAAATCAGGCTCCCGCCTGGATCCCTGTCCTGCCACAATATTTCATAGAGCAATTGATACCTTGGCACCCATTGTGCCCTTTATTCCATACATTTGCTTGAGCACTGGGTCAAGCCCCTGGATGTGTAGGATGTTTTTCAACTGTTCTGCTCTCAAATCATGTCTCAAAAGGTCCTTAAATCAATCTATGTAAGATTATATCTATTTTGTCTCTAAGTGATGATGTAATTAAAAGAATCAAATCTATCTAAAAGGGGAATTAATTCACGTGTGCAACCTTTGAGTAATAATATTCTTTAAATAACCACGTGATGGACAGTGGAGTGCTTTTATTTTCACCTTTCGTGATTCCAATACAGCTTTGTTAAATTGTGATGTCAGAACATTTCTGTTGCCATATTTCTAACAGCTCCTTTTCATGTATATACGTATGTACTTGGCGGCTGATTTGTGGACTCTTACTGCATCATGATGTGTAATGCTCTTAAAGACATTCGTCTTAAACTCTTTCCTGAACTAGAGCAGGGTTGGGCAGCTCTAATGTGATTAGCATTATCTTTGGAATACACAACTACTTATTACAATAAAGGCTTCAAACTCATAGCTGTTGAATGTTTCTTTTTTGTGGGTGGCATCAAATAAATAGTCACATCAAGCCTCCTTAGGATAATGACCTAGAACATCTACTCCAGATGTAGGTGGCTATTTTGTTTGAATGTAAATACAAGATTGTTCTGAGACCACAACAGGCACTGATAGCGGTATTATTGTAGAGATGTAGTGTAGTAACATGAGACTTTGGAAATTGCTTTTTTAGAGGTAGTAGATGCACAAATGTGAGAGAAAATATTGTTGTCATGGTCTGTAAAGGCAGATCATGGATCTGGATCACGCCTCTTCGCACTTTAGCACTTCGGGTCTAGGGCAGTTGAACCATAAACAACCTGCCACTCTGATGACATCTGTATAAGAGAAGATGAAGAACTTTGCAAATATTAACTTTTTAGTATATCGTGAAAGCTACATGTACTTGAAGTACCTTTTAAACCTCTAATTTATCCATCTGTTTAGAAACCCATGGATTGTAATTTCAGGGGAAAATTGCATCTGGTGGTGGTGATCTCCAAATCCTGAGACACACTACATTAATCTAATGGTAACAACAACTAATCTTCAGTTGTATTACATCAAATAAAATAAAATAACCCTGACTTCAGAAGTTTTTCCCTAGATTTATTTTTCATAGTTAACTAACTGAAAGGGAGCTTTGTTAGTAAGTTAACTTCTGAAAATCCCTTTTAGTTTGTAAACAGCAAGTGCTACATTTGCTTTGTCACCACTGTAAATTTCTTCTTTAGTAACTGTTAAGGACTTTGATGAACTGTCTCTTTCCTACAGTTAAATTTGTAATGTACCTTTGAAGAATCAAATGATTGGATGATTATTATTTGTAATCGCAAATATTACAGTTGACTTTTGCTAATAGACATTTTATACTCTTATCAGGGCACTCACAAACCTCTTCTTGTTTGGCCCAAAATGGCTGCAAGCAACCCCCAAAAGTGTCTACCCTGCCACTTGATTTAAAATGGTGTCAGACAGACATGCTGGAAGACAACTACGTTAATTTTTTGTCGTTTTTAGTATCATGGGTACTGTAGTCTTTAGTTCCACTGACTACAATTTAAGACATGTTCTTTGCTCAAGGATTCATTAGCCAGATTCCTTTGTTCCTTTCATTGGGTTTTTGAGTCCATTGATTAGTGTTGAATGCTAGTAAATAAACCAATGTAACATAGGTGATTATATATATTTGTGTGTTCAAGCACTTGACAGTACTGCCAGTAGGCAGAGAATTAACACAAACAAATTTTAACAAAACTATACAAAATGAATAAGCCTTGGATCACTACATTCTCTGCGCCAAAGTTAAACGGTTATGCCTTCCTTTCTACATTCTGTGCGCTAAAGTTAAATGTTTATGCCTTCCTCACTGAACTGTTTAAGCTAGGTATAGAGAAAAGAAATGTAACTTTGTTACGAATGCTCCTGCAAGAACAGGAATCCACCGTTCGTAAAGTCCATGATATAAGACCTCTAGAGTGATCAGATTCCAAAAATACTGTTTTCCACCTGTGCATACAATTCTGTGATTATTTTATAAAGAAGTAGATGACTAGGGCCTACAAAGTTCCAAAAATACAAAGAGGAAGCATTGGTGAGGTGCACATGAATATGTACTTAAAATAAAAAGGGAGCTCTTAATATTAATAGCTAATGTAAGGAAAGGGGAAAGACAATAATCCAATAAAAAGAACACCTGCCTGTCCTCAATTACTTTAATCTTTCTCTTTTACCTTACTTCATCATATCTAAATAGGTATATACAATGATCCATCTAGACATAGTGACAAGAAAATATTTGACAAATGAATGTCTAATGCATTCAATTGCATTTGTTGCAAAAACGTTTTTATTTATATATATATATATATATATATATATATATATATATATATATATATATATATATATATATATATATATATATATATATATATATGATGGCATGTGTAGCTGCAGATACACATGCTATGCATATCGATTCCAACATCTAGTGTTTGGCTCGGAGTGTTACAAGTAGTTATTCTTTGAAGAAGTCTTTTAGAGTCACAGGATCGAGTGACTCCTCCTCTCGGTTCCATTGTGCATGGTCATCAACTCCATTGTTTTCTTTCCGCCGTCTGGTTCGGATGTGTTTCCTCTCGCTTAGAGATTTCGATTCGAAAACTTTATAAAAACCTTCCCTTTCTTCGGTATTGTCTCGATCGCATTCTCCATCTAGCACCGAACCAGTAGTACCGTCGGGAAAAAAACACTTTGTTCGCCCTTTGGGGCGAACTTGCCCAACTCTGGTGTATTCGGGCCAACCGCGTGGAGAGCCTGATGGATCGGACTCCATTCCGATTCTGCCCTTGGTGCCACGCCAAGTACCCATACACAGACCAGCATTTGGTTTGCAACCTGTGTCTTTCTCCAGACCATCCGGAGGAAAACTGTGAGGCCTGTCGATCGTTTAGATCAAAAAAGACTTAGAGATCGAAGAGCAAGAAGGCTGGAAATGGCGTCGAAGAGCAGTGAACATCTCGACGTCACCGAAGAGGAGCAGACGCAAACAGCAGTCTCTGTACGAGTTACAGAGTCTGAGCAGGAATCCGAAGATGACAGACCCATCACAGCTGGCCAGCATGTGAGTATGTCTGCCCCTGCACCCCCACACAAGAAACGTCATAGGGCCTTGGGTACACCACTGCCGGAAGGCCATGGTTTGACCCGAAAAAAGACTGTCTGTGACCAACCTTCGTGTTCGGCACCGAAAAAGGCCACACCTCCGACTACTTCAGAGTCGACAAAGACTGTCAAGGGCTCCATTTCGGACTCCAGCAAAAAAACAGCAAATTTTGGGGTCGAAAATTAGAAAGGCAGTTTCGGAGCAGAGACCTTCCACAACATTCTCAATACTGAAAAAGCATCAAACTTCGGAACTGAAAAAGACATGTTGTACAGAGGAGCAAGGAATTTCCAAAAAACTAAGAGAAAGCCATAAACCCTCCGAGGAGGAGTCAGACATTGAGCTCATTCTACAAGTTATGGATGAGAGGCAATCTAGGATACATATCCATAAAGAGACAGGGAGAATTATTACAGAACCTCTTCTAAGACAAAGAGAAAGCTGGCATTCCAAGAAGAACTGGATACTGCACAGCCCCCAGCTAAAGTGCCAAAGCAAAAAGAGAAGCCAGTACCTCCTCAGTCTTCTCATCCTCATTCTCCACACCTATCTACCTCTCCTCACACCAGCCCTCCTCCAGTGCCTTCTCCAACACATTCTTTTGGTTCACAAGAAGACATTGTAGATCCATGGGACCTTTATGATCCTCATTCCATCCCAGATAACGACCCTGATACCTACCCATCTAAACCATCTCCACCTGAAGATACCACAGTATACAATCAGTTTATAGCCAGGGCTGCAGCTTACCATGGGGTAACAATGCACACTGAACCATTAGAGGAAGATTTTTGGTTTAACACGTTATCCTAAACACATTGTAGGTACCAATGCCTCCCAAAGTTACCAGGCTTGGTAAAACATGCGGACCAAATTTTTAATGAACCTGTGAAATCAAGAATAATCACACCTAGAATAGAAAAGAAATATAAGCCTGCACCCTCTGACCCTGATTCTATTACCCATCAGGTGCCTCCGGATTCAATGGTGGTTAGTGCTGCACGAAAGAGGGCAAATAGCTAGTCTTCAGGAGATGCACCCCCTCCTGATAAAGAGAGCAGGAAATTTGACGCTGCTGAGAAAAGAGTTGCGTCCCAAGCAGCAAATCAATGGAGGATAGCTAATTCTCAGGCACTGCTAGCCTGTTATGATAGAGCTCTTTGGGATGAGATGTAGGATATCATACAGCATCTCCAAAAAACAACACCAAAAGCGGGCACAACAAGTAGTAGAGGAAGGGCAAGCTACCAGTAACAACCAGATAAGGTCTGCCCTTGATGCGGCTGATACAGCTGCGAGGAGCGTCAACACAGCAATTACCATTTGAAGACATGTATGGCTGCGCTCCTCTGGTTTTAAACCAGAAATCCATCAGGCTGTGTTAAACATGCCTTTTGGTAAGAAACACCTCTTTGGCCCAGAAGTGGGCACTACAATAGAAAAATTGAGAAAAGACTCAGATACAGCAAAAGCAATGGGTGCTCTGTATACTACACCATGTAGGGGGTCATGCGTAAGCCTCAGTTTCGAGGAGGTCTTAGACCACAATCCTCTGAGGCATCAACTTCACAAACAAAACCAACATATCAAACCCAGTACCAGCGAGGTGGGTTTAGAGGAACATACAGAGGATAATACTCTAGAAATAGAGGTAGATTCCAAACCTCTAAACAACCAGCAACACAACCAAAAGTGACTTTGTTCACTCCCTTCCACTCCACACATCTCCTGTGGGGGGAAGACTACAGCAGTTCCACTCACATTGGCAAAATATCATCACAGACAACTGGGTGTTCTCAATTATCCGCAATGGCTACTGCCTAGAATTGAAAAACACTCCTCCAAATATTCCACCAAGATATCACAAGTTATCCCCAGAACATACAGTTCTGTTACAACAAGAGGTTCAATTTCTTCTACTCAAACAAGCAATAGAATTAGTTCCACAGTCTCAACTGAGAACAGGAGTATAATCACTATACTTTCTAATTCCCCAAAAAGGTGGCACCCTATGGCCAATATTAGAACTCAGGCCCCTCAATTTTTACATTCTATCAGAACATTTTCACATTGTAACTGCGAGATGTTATCTCACTGCTACAAAAACAAGATTTTATGAGAGCCCTAGACCTCAAAGATGTGTATTTCCACATACCCATCCACCCAGCTCACAAAACACACCTCAGGTTTGTCATACAAGGAAAACACTACCAGTTCAAAGTGTTACCCTTGGAGCTGTTGTTATGCCGAAAGGTATTCACAAAGTGCTTAGCAGTAGTAGCAGCATACCTAAGAAGACAACACATCCTTGTCTTTCCATATCTAGACAATTGGCTAATAAAATCAAGCAATCGTACACAATGCCAAAACCATACACGTTACATGATAGAAACTCTGCACACACCAGGTACCAAAAGTCACACCTTCAACCAGCACAAGTACAACCATATTTAGGTGCTATCCTAAATACTCAACTAGCTCTAGCGTATCCAGATTCACAAAGGATACAAGCTTTTCAACATCTAATTCCACTTATACAACTAAATCAACAATTCACTGTAAAATTTGTCATGAAAATCTTAGGAATGATGGCATCTTGCATAGCAATAGTCCCACATGCAAGTCTAAATATGAGGACCTTACAACAGTGCCTTGCACAACAATGGTCACAGGCACATGGTCAACTTCAAGATCTAGTGTTGATAGACCGCAAAACACATATGTCCCTTCAATGGTGGAATCACAGCAATTGAATAAAGGGGCAGTCGTTTCAAGACCCTGTGCCTCAGACATAATCACAACAGATGCATCAATGATTGGTTGGGGAGCTCACCTAAACAATCATAAGACTCAAGGGCAATGGGATGTCAAACAGAAACATCTACACATAAACCATTTGGAATTATTAGCTGTGTTCCTTGCCCTCAAAGCATTTCAACCTCTTCTCAAACAGAAGAATGTTCTTATAAAGACAGACAACATGACAACCATGTATTATCCCAACAAACAGGGAGGAACACATTCATCTCAACTGTCCCTTCTAACCCAAACAAATTGGAAATGGGCAATTCACAATCAAAGTCACCTATTAACACAGTACATTCCAGGGATGGACAATCAGTTGGCAGATGTCCTCAGCAGAAATCACCAACAAACACACGAATGAGAGATTCACCCTCAAGTACTTCAAAAGTACTTTAAAAAATGGGGAACACCAGACAAAGATCTGTTCGCAACAAGCGAAAATACAAAATGCTAAAACTTCGCATCCAGACACCCACATCCCCTATCCAAGGGCAATGCTCTATGGATCAGTTGGTCAGGGATATTTGCCTAAGCTTTTCCCCCTCTCCCACTCATTCCATTGCTAGTCAACAAGTTGTGGCAAACTTTACTCAACGTCAGCCGTGGTACACAGCACTACTAGATCTATCTGTAGAACTTCACTCTAAACTCCCACTCAGACCAGATTTGCTAACACAAAACAAATGTCAAATCAGACATCCAGACCCCAATGCTCTCAATCTAGCGATTTGGCTCCTCAAGTCATTGAATTTGGATACTTAAAACCCCCATCAGAATGTATGGAAGTCATTAAACAAGCACGAACACCCACTACTAGACAGTGCTACGCAAACAAGTGGAAAAGATTTGTCTACTATTGTCAATCTAAAACCATAGATCCTCTTACAGCGTCAAAACAAGACATTGTATGTTACTTACTTCATTTACAAAAATCAAATGTAGCTTTTTCCTTCATAAAAATACACCATACTGCAATATCTGCATATTTACAAACTATTCATCATAGATCTTTATTTAGAGTTCCTGTTATTAAAGCTTTCATGGAAGGGTTAAAACACATCATTCCACCAAGAACACCACCAGTTCCATCTTGGAATTTAAATATAGTACTTACAAGACTTATGGGACCACCTTTTGAACCCATGCACTCTTGCCAAACTCAATTTCTAACATGGAAGTTTGCCTTCCTTGTGGCAATTACTTCTTTAAGAAGAGTAATTGAAATACAAGCTTTCACTCTTGAAGAACCTTTTTCCAAGTACACAAACACAAGGCTGTACTAAGAACAAATCAAAAATTTCTACCAAAAGTAGTCTCACCTTTTCACATCAATCAAATAGTGGAATTGCCAGTCTTATTTCCACAGCCAGATTATGTGGCAGAAAGAGCTCTGCATACACTAGATTTCAAAAGAGCTCTAATGTATTACATTGACAGAACTAAACCGTTTAGGAAAACAAAACAAAAAGGCAACTTTTAGTAACTCCTAAAGCACATTCTACAAGAAAGAAAGGTGCAACAATGGCTTTTTTTTAGGAAACATACCAATGGCTGATATATGCAAAGCAGCTAAATGTTCAACACCTCATACATTTACTAAACACTACTGTATTGATGTTTTCTCACAACAACAAGCCACTGCAGGACAAGCTGTCCTAAGAACATTATTTCAAACAACTTCAACTTCTACAAGCTAGCCACCGCTGTTTTGGGAGGACTAACTGCTTTGTAGTCTATGTATAGCATGTGTAGCTGCAGCTACACATGCCATTGAATGGAGAATGTCACTTACCCAGTGTAAATCTGTTTGTGGCATGTTGTGCTGCAGATTCACATGCACTCTTTCTCCTCCACGGAAGCCTTTGGCTGTTGTAGTATTATTATATATTGTAAATATGTATATACATTGCATGGACATCTAATTTCTGTACTATATACATACATATACACTAGTACACTCTTTACTTCACCTTCCTGTGGGAAACCAATCTAATAAAGGACTCAATGCCCATGCGCACTATCACTGAGAGGAGGAGTCACTCGATCTTGTGACTCGAAAACCTTCTTTGTAGAAAAACAACTTGTAACACTCCTAGCCCAACACTAGATGGCGGACTTACACAAAGCATGTGAATCTACAGCACTACATGCCACAAACAGATGTCTACTGAGTAAGTAACATTATTATTTTATATATATATATATATATATTTTTTTTTGTTGTTGTTTTTTTTACGGAAAAACCAAAGGTTATAGGGATGTAATAGTTGGGTTCTGAATTTACTCGTACAAAACAATAGAAATTCAACAGCTAGAGTTCTTTTAAGTAACTATAACTCACGCCAAAGGTCACTATAACTCTCGCACTACATGTCACAAACAGATGCTTACTGGGTAAGTAACATTTTCCTTTACAGTTTAGCAGGCCTGGCTGCGCTATATAGAAAAGTAGAGTACAGAATAAAACTCCTTCTCTTGGGAGTGTAGCCAAGCGGAGCATGGAGTAGGTGTGTAATCTGCCAAGCTCCTTGCCATCCCGTCCCAAAAGATGCATAAGCACACAAAAGAGGACTCCACACAGTCACAGCATACCCCTGCAAGGTGCGGGGGTACCCCCGTGCCACAGAAGGAGACAATTGGAGGGCGCACTCTCCCACGCCGATGAAGGTGCTGCTATGATGGCAGCATAGGAAGGACTGTGCTTGTGGGTTTGCTGGCTGTGGAGGCCCCGGCCGGGGAGGACCAGCAAGAGTTCCCCAGACCTCCCTCTGGTGAAATGGAAGAGCCAATGAGATGGCAGGGTGCTTTCCAGCGAGTCCCCCCAGTAGGCAGTTGAACCAATGCACCCCTTGGGACAGTGAAAGAATACAGTGGGGTGGCCCACCCTATTTCTCCAGGGCAGGGCCACTCCTCACCACCATACACCTCGATTGACCACAGCCAAGCCCTCATCATAGCCTGTACTCCAAGGGACACTCAGCGCAAAACTCAGTGAGTCGATGGGGAAATCTGAGGCCTGAATTGCTCAACTGCCACTGCTGGAGTATAGTAAATATATTGCGCGACTGCACCCCAATCCTGACCCTCAGTGCCCTGACTCTATGTGTGGCTCCGGTCGACCCGCAAGCCCTGTGCTTTCATAGAACAACCCTCTATGCCACACCCCTTACCTTCCAGGACCTTGGGTGCATAAAAGGGAGTGTGGAGAATGATGACAGCCTGTTGACCCTGTAGAGGGCCCAGGGCATGCATGGACCTGTGTAGGAAAGAGCCTCTTTTGTCATTTGTCACCCCATCTCTCCAAACCCCTACACTTGGCAGAGGTGTAGGGGTGTGACCTCCTCTCCCAGCCAGGATGAACTTTATAGGGCGGGGAGCTTCAAAGGCTTTGCCGTCTTTGCAATGCAACCAAGGTCCCTCCAAATGGCGGAGATGACCTTCCATTCCTGTCCTGGCCCCACTTTTGGTGGCAGCACAGGTGGGAAAATTAGTTAGCAGGAGTGCCTACTTTATGCCAGTCTCATCCCTAAGGTGGATGAGCTGAAGTGGGCACTAATTTTCAAATTCCGCCATCTTGCTTGGAAGATATTAGGCCACTGGGGTTAGGGTTATGCTCACTTCCCAGCAGAAGTGGTCATAATAAGGGTGTAGTCACCCTAATGGTGGCCAGCCCATTGGCTACCACCTGGCACTCCCTGTAACACCTCCAAATTCAGTATTTATGTGGCACCCCTGAACACTAGAACTCAGATTTTGACAGCCTAAGAAGACCCAGACAAAGAAACGTTGCACCCGAGGAAGAGAAAAAGAGGTGGCAGCTGACCTGGAGCCAGCCCCTCTGGCCTGCCTGCTGACCTTGAAGGATGTTGCACAAGTAGCCAACTCGTCCTCTTAAATAAAGACTCCAGTCTCCAGTGGACAGCGGTCTTGCCTTACAGAAAGAAACTCCCAAGAAAGGACTCTGCAGCTGCTGGAATCCCAGAAACCCGACACCAGAAGTTACCAGTGCACCCGAGGTGAAGCCAACCAACTGTGCCAACGCAGGTCCCAGCTGCCCAAAGACCGAGTCACATGTGGTCTCACCCTTGCAGCCTCTGCATGCAGGACCCCTCTCCCACAAGCCTGTGAATGGAGAAAACCTGGCATATCCAGCAACCACTGCACTTGTGACTCCTGACCCAGCTGAGGTGGGTCATCGGTGCCAACAATGTCTCCCGTTTCCTACGAGCTTGAGTCTGCCCTGGGTCCACCCCTGCCAGACTCCCTGTAGACAACTGCAGCCTCAACACACAGGAGCCCCTGAGCGCGAGTGCTCCCGGACGTGAAAGACACCCCTGCATCTGTCACCCCTGGGAACAGGAGAAGAGGACCAAGGTGCACCTATGTCCCGAGCACCCGAAGTCTACTACTTACCTGCTTGTTGTCCCTGACTGGCTTCCTAGCCAGAGCCTGCAGTCTGTCTTCATGAGGACCAAACTCCCATAGGAAACAATTGGGCACTCAATGCCTTACTGCACCTCTGCACCCAGCCACCCCAGTGCCGCCCAGTTTGATCTGTTGGTGTGGTTCTGACCAGTGCCCAGTACTTAGCTTAGCCCTGAGATTGGCCTCGTAAGTTATTGTTAACCCTGTGTTAGCTGAACATTGTTTTTCTCCATAGGATAACATTGAGAGAACTCTGAAAATTGCACTAAGTGTTGATTTCTGAAACTGCTAAGTATTTATGCTTAAAAGTCTACTTACCGGATTAGGAAGTTCTTGGGTTTGAAACATATATAAAAAGAATTGTTATTTTTCTAACTTGGTCTTGGATTTAGAATGTGTGTCTCATTCATTTCCTCTGTGACTGCAACAAATGATTAGCACTACCCTCTGATAAGCCTAACCGCTCACCCACACTACCATTAGTCCTGTCTACTTTTGCATCTGCAAAACCAATTGGGGATCCACTGGACTCTTTGCACAGTGTACTTCATTTTAGTGCACTATATAGAGAACTTGCTTTCTACAGCCAGCTACCGACACAACAGACTATAGAGGGTAGATATTCCTTCACATAACAGAGCACACAGCCCCCTGATTACTGTGCCATGGAGGAGAGAGTCTCTCACCACGTACTGTAACCTCAGGCAAGCACAATCGGGGGAAGATCCCATGAAAAGACCCTTGGGGAAAGGGGGGGTGCCCAGACTGGTACCAAGGTCCCCCCCTCTCATTGACTGTCTGCGCAGTGGCTCTCACGACAAATCTATAAAGAAGTAGAGAAGCACCACCCATACAGGGACTGCTTTGCACACCCTAACAATTCTCCCACAAAGGTGAGATGTGTGGGGTTGATGCCCTCACAAGTGTTGCAACACTCCACCTAGTGGCTCCCACACTGGCTCACAGGACAAATACATCCTCCATCAGTGGTCAGCGACCCTCCTGGGGATCCTCCAGACTCCGTACAAAGGACTGAATCAAGCTTATCCCACCACTGTCTGTTTTCATCATGCTGCGATTGCAGAATAGCTGTGGCCCTGCTATATCCCCACAGGAGGGAGAACTGTGAGGCGACACCCAGACATGCACACCATCCACTTCCCAAGCACAGACCAACTACTCCGGGGCCAGAATGGTGAACGGCAAACCCACCAAGGAGGGCATGGTCATAGACATGTGAACACGCCAAGCAATTGAGGAAGAGGCACTCATATCATCAGCACCTCCACAAGGCAGCAACCAGAAGCCAACTATGGCACTTTCAGAGGAATACATGGATCCCTTCCTCTCTAAAAACTGATCAGAAATTTACTGAACTCAAATTCTGCATTCGAGTGGGCCCCAGAGAGGTCATTGAACTGGGGGAATCTCATGGACCACCTACAGCGAGCAGCAGGTTCACATAGTAAGGACCATGAAATCTTATAGAGGAGGTTCAACGCCTCGAAGACCAGAAGGTCGAACTACAGCTGACCCAAGAGGACCTCAAAAACACCATACGAATAAGAGATTTTCCACAGTGAGCAGAAGGTAACATTATCATAAGCTTTGTTCCACACCTACTCCATACTATCAAACATGGGGTGAACCTTTCAGCCCACATGTAAGATAGATTTTTTTTTTGGGGTCCCATTGGCCTACTTAAGTTTTCATATTTCCTCCCTATTTGTTTTCCCTCCAGTGGGTGGGACTGGGAGGAGGGGATTTTCTTTTTGGGGGGGGGGGGGGGGAAGGGAAGGGGGGAATTATAGGTCTTCTATACATTGATCCTATCTATCTGGTGCCCAGGGCACCCTTCATTAGCAGCAAACAGCAAGAGACCACCCTAATCCAAACAGTGAACCCCCTTCAATATTTAAGCTAATGTCACTAAATATGCAAGGCTTAACCTCTCCAAATAATTTAATTCATGCAGACCACTACCAAATGCTCCATCGCCACTATCCCCACCAATGCTGGACGTCCCTCACCACTAAAAGGGCAGGTGTCCCAATGTTCTGCTAATCACACATTGGAGGTGACCCTATTTCGGTGACTCAAGATCCAGAGGGCAAATTCCTAAATCTCACCTCCAACAGAGGTACTGAAACCCTTATGATGCTTTACATACATGCCCCTAGTGCATCTTAAGTCTTGTTCCTACACAGCACACTGAAACAGCAGCTACAACATACCACAAGGGAGGTAATAGTGGGGGGCGACGATCTCAGTCTAGCATGGGACCCTGACTGTGACGGAGAGACACACTCCTGTCAGGGAACAGTAGTGATTTCTGCACTTTAAAAAAGGGAAAATCACTGCCCTGGGACTTGTAGATGCCTGGTGCTACCTTCACCCAGGCACTAGACATGAATCTCTGTGCTCACATATCCACACATCTTACTCTCATATTGACTGCATATTCATAACCCACTCTTGCCTCACTAAACTATCATCCACTGCAATATCTGATATCTCTATCTCAGGCCACGCCCATGTGAAACTCGCTTGGTATCAAGACTTGCTTCTTCCCAACACCCCATGCAGTGGCGCTTAAACCCTCAAATACTGTGAGATGTGTGAAAAGGGGGGATATCTTGGAGGACATAAATGACTGCTTCACACGCAACTCCTCTCCAGTTGTCCCTGCATGCACACGCTGGGATGCTTTCAAAGTCACGATCTGGGGAAGAATCCGTGTCATTGAGAAGAATAGGGCCAGAGAGGCAAACTTGTGGAAAATGTTTTGCAAGCAGAAATACAAGACTTGGAGGTCCTTGACAAACAAGAGCCCACCAAAATCCTCAAACAGAAACTGGCTATAACTCTGGGTCAACTAAAACTCAGCAGAACTGACTGCATACTGCACCCTCATAACAACAGGGCAGCACTTCTATGACCGAGACTGCAAAGTGAGCAGTCTTTGTGCCCTCAAATTAAGAGCCCTGCAGGCCAAAACTGATATCTCACGGGTCAAGCTAGGGGTATAAACATGGGCTGTGAAGGGTAAGGACAAATAAAAGGCCTTTTGTGAATTCTACCAGACTCTATACACAAGAAATGGTGGACCCTACACTCACATAGTGTTTTCTAGGTCAATGTGACTGGTAACCCAACCCTTTTCAATACAAGGACTCCTTAGAAACCCCCATGGATGCCGAAGAGCCGTCCGAGCTGGGCAATCCGAGGCATGGCAGTGGGTAAAACGCCAGACAGCCTGCCACTAGAATTTTACAAAGCGTTTTTATCGGCCCTTTAGGGACACCTGGTCGCATCTGACAATGCGACCAGGTGTCCCTGTTTGGGGCATGTAAATGTTTTTAAAATGAATATCCTCCTCAGAGTTCTACACTTATTTCAAATGCTATCAACCCCCATACCATGCTAGGACATAATCCAGCTCAAGAATAATATATGCACATTTGTCTGGGTGGAGAAAACTCCACGCATCTCCAACAAAATCTTAATGCTCCGAAAAAACCGGGATGCGGTCTGGCTTGCCCCAACCTCCCAAAATATTACCCCAACCTCCTGAAATATTACTTGCCAGCCCACCTACATTGGGTGAAAGCAAGAAACAATGACTGCACATTGGCTGGGTGGTGATCTGTTGACCACTCTAGGACTTAGCCACTGAGGCATACACGCCCCAAGAATGCCTACATGCCACACCCACAAAGAAGGTTCTAGACATTAGATAGTACTCAGAAAGGGACTCATGACCTTCCCTTCTTCCAGTAATCCCATTGATAATAATCCAGAATTCACACCAGCGCTGAACTCTGTCATCTTCCCAGAGCAGGAGGAGGGAGTGGCTGCAAAATTATGGGTGACCTCTTTTAGGGTGACAACATTCAATCATTTGAAGAATGCAAACAGAATTTCCATATCATGGAGAAGTTGCGCCTCCAGTACTTCCATTTCAGACACGGGTGCTACACTGCTTAAATCCTGTGGCAGCCACTAGGTCTCGGACCCGCTTTGCAAAACTGGTACTGACCTTTGAGGGCTGAAAGAGTGCGATATCCAAAATCTACTGAACCGTCAGAGATTCTAAAACTTGCTTTTCTCCCAACTAGCAGTCATGGTGGGCGACAGAATTAGGAAAGGACATATCTTCTAAAGACTGGGCACTCCTTTGTGCAGCCATAACAAAATCCCTACACAGCTTTCCCCAGAAAGAATCTGCATATAATGTGATGGTGCAATTGTACCTCACCCAGCATTCCTTTGTTAGCTGATTTCCCAGTTGGATTTTTGTGGAGACCCCTGGCACTGATGAGTGGTTGGGGGGGGGAGCTCTGTTATTTGTTGTACTTCATAAATAACCTGTGGCAAGCAATTGCACATTTGATGTTTTATAGTGGAAAATTAATGAAGAAAAATCTTTTTTTTAAATCCTAATACTGTATCCCCGGAATGGGAATAGCTAGAAAAATAATTCCACAACATGAATATTGAGGAAAAGTAACTTATTGAAAGTTACCTTTTCAGTGCCTGAAGTTCCTGGATACTAACTTTGCATGTGCTCTCACACTTCTGCCAGCCAGTAATTAACATTTGAATATGTGCGAAAAGGGTGCTAGGTGCCTTCCAGGAGCAAATAATAGACTGACCTGTATGGGCGGAACTGATCCCTCTAAACCTGACTTAATATATAGGTTGGGGCTGTGAGAAGCTGAGACTTCAGGGGACATAAGGCTGACCTCCTGTTAAAGCTACATGGATACAACCAATTATGAGGCATATTTTGCCTGCAACTGCCTAGCTGGCCAGTGGCAACTGGATCTGTACTGGGCACTGCTGTTTGGCTTCTGCTTGACACAGTGTGTGTCTCCAAGTGGCTCCCTTTTGAGACACCTTCCCTTTTGTCCTGAAGTCATTAGAAGTGTACCCCTGTTGTGGATTGAGACTTAAAAGACTTAAGTCAGAAGGTAGTCTTTGATCAGGGCGAAACTGGTTGGTGTTTCCGACTCCCGCTGTAATGTAGTCAGTGTCGAATAGAGCCTAGGAGTGGTGGGGTCATCACTTGTTCTGACAAGTGTGTCAAGTGTTCATGGATGGCACCATTACCACTCCCATTTGCGTTGGACATTAATTGATGTTGCCCATTTGAAACTGGATCCCAAGCAGACTTGAGTCAGATAAGACTTATTACAGTTTACCCCTGAAAGTGTCCCCTGGGGGTAGTTACTGTCTAGTGTAACTGTCAATATGTGATCATGCAATTGACCAACATTGATGTGATGTGCCTGTTCTGCACTGCTGTTTTTGTTTGAACACTTAAAGTATTTTTGAAAAAAACGTATTTATGTGTAAAGACTGTAGCCTGAACATGTTTAATTTAATAGATCGAATAGCTATATTTAAAATGAGTTAAAGTGGGGCTTTGGATCAGCATATAAGTAAAAACATGTACGAAAAATACTGTTTTGAGATCTTGCATGTAGTTCTGAGTAATTAATTTTTCATTAATTCAATGGCAATTTCTTGTGATTGTGAAGGATCAGAACTTGCAAATAAGTTACTTTTACTCTTGGAAGCTTTCAGATGTTTCTAGGGTAGATGGCATTGCATAGGTTCAGACAACATATTACCATGGTTTCTGTTCTTCTCTACTTTGCAAGGAGGTATGGCAACTAGCTAGATGAATGATGCTGCATGGTTGGTCTAGCTAAGTTGCAGCCCTTTTGTTCTTGTAGGTATTGTCAGTTCTGGTGCATCTGCTAACGGAGTAGGATAGAAAACTAGTTGCATGTTACCAAGGTCAGACACTACCTGTACTCTTGGGTAAAACTGGGAGCAAATATAATAAACCTTGTGTTCGATGGCATATGTTGCTGCAGATACACATGTTTCGCACAGTCCGCTGCCTGGTGTTGGGCTCGGAGTATTACAAGTTGTTTTTCTTCGAAGAAGTCTTTTTTGGTCACGGGACCGAAGGACTCCTCCCTCTTCGGCTCCATTGCGCATGGGCGTCGACTCCATCTTAGATTGTTTTTTTCCGCTGTCGGGTTCGGACGTATTCCTTTTCGCTCCGTGTTTCGGGTCGGAAAGTTAGTCAGAATCTCGGAAGAAAGCGTCGGTATTGTTCCGTTCGGTATCGGGATAGTTAGGTACATCGACACCGATCATCGGAAGATTTTGGGGTAGCTTCGATCCCCCGCCGGGGCCTGGTCGGCCCGACCGCGTGCGACATCGAAGCCGATGGAACGGACCCCGTTTCGTTTCTGCCCAAAATGTCACAGTAAGTATCCTTATACAGATCAGCACTTGGTCTGTAACTTGTGCTTGTCCCCCTAGCACAAGGAGGATACCTGTGAGGCCTGTCGAGCCTTCCGGTCAAGAAAAACACTCCGGGACCGAAGAGCCAGGCGTCTACAAATGGCGTCCACGCCGACAAAACAACGTTTCGACGACGAAGAGGAAACATTCTCGGTTCCGGAATCAGAATCCGGAGACTCCGACGTCGAACAACAGCAACAAACAGTGAGTAAGACGTCGAAAATTAAAACCATCAAGAAGACAAAAGCCCAGGGGACGCCACTGCCAACAGGCCATGGCTCGACCCATAAAACCGGCGAGCCTTCGAAGGCGCCGAAAAAGGGCACGCCCATAGCAAAGACACCCGACTCCGGTCGAGGGACCGCCATGGTGCAACCTCGGAGCCGAGATAGCGGCTCCGAGAGGCAAAAACAAGATGCCGGCACCGAAAAACATCGAAAAAAATTTCAGGCAATTTCGGTCCACCATTTGAACCCATGCACTCTTGTGAGATTCAATACTTAACCTGGAAAGTAGCCTTCCTAATAGCTATCACATCTCTCAGAAGAGTAAGTGAAATACAAGCCTTTACCATACAGGAACCCTTTATACAAATACACAAACATAAAGTGGTTCTACGCACAAATCCCAAATTTTAGCCAAAAGTTATATCACCGTTCCACTTAAATCAAACGGTGGAACTCCCAGTGTTCTTTCCACAACCAGACTCTGTAGCTGGAAGAGCATTACATACATTAGACATAAAAGGAGCACTAATGTATTACATTGATAGAACCAAACAAATTCGCAAAACAAAACAATTGTTTGTAGCTTTCCAAAAACCTCATGCAGGGAATCCAATATCCAAACAAGGCATTGCCAGATGGATAGTTAAATGTATTCAGACCTGTTATATTAAAGCAAAGAGAGAACTGCCTATTACACCAAAGACACACTCCACTAGGAAGAAAGGTGCCACCATGGCCTTTCTGGGAAATATACCAATGACAGAAATCTGTAAGGCAGCCACATGGTCTACGCCTCATACTTTAACTAAACATTACTGTGTGGATGTGTTAACAACACAACAAGCCACAGTAGGACAGGCAGTATTACGAACATTATTTCAAACAACTTCAACTCCTACAGGTTAAACCACCGCATTTGGGGAGATAACTGCTTACTAGTCTATGCACAGCATGTGTATCTGCAGCTACACATGCCATCGAACGGAAAATGTCACTTACCCAGTGTACATCTGTTCGCGGCATGAGACGCTGCAGATTCACATGCGCCCTCCCCGGGAGCCTGTAGCCGTTATAAGTTGATAAAAATTATTTTGTACATTTATAAATTTGTAAATACAACACTTTTAATCACATTATGTACATACATACTTACTCCATTGCATGGGCACTATTACTATATACACAACTCCTACCTCACCCTCTGCGGGGAAAACAATCTAAGATGGAGTCGACGCCCATGCGCAATGGAGCCGAAATGGGAGGAGTCCCTCGATCTCATGATTCGAAAAGACTTCTGCAAAGAAAAACAACTTGTAACACTCCGAGTCCAACACTAGATGGCGAGATATGCACAGCATGTGAATCTGCAGCATCTCATGCCACGAACAGATGTACACTGGGTAAGCGACATTTTCCATCTATATATATATATATATATATATATATATATACACACACACACATATATACTAGAAAAAGGTGTGTTCCAAGAAACATTGTTTATGATCACTAGCAAATACTTGTGCTACATAACTTTCATAGACTCTGATTTTCTGTGCCACCGCCTACCACACCAGAAAAATATAATTTCCTATTCTTATGCTTCCATCCACTCCATTATTTAAGTCACAGAAGAGACACAAGATTTTTTTTTTCTCCATTAAATAAAACCTTTCACTAAAAAGTGGCTAAAAAAGTAATTAAGTGAATGCCCTTTGTTTTTTAACATGCCCTTTGTGTTTTTAAGTTATACACTGTTAAGAGTTGTGTGAATACATTTTGATCTATTTTGATTGCTGAAACCATTCAATGGCACGCAGGTGAGTGGCCCTATCAATTTACCTATTTATCCATTCTTGGTTTAGGTGCAAGAAGAGAGGATATCACACCAACAAGTGAAATGTATCATTACAGAGGAGAAAGTGTGTAATGTGTGCAAGAAAAAAATTGGGAACAGGTAAGGTCACCATTTCATTTATATTTCCTAAAACCCACCATTGAACTTGTCAATTATATGGAAAGAGACATCATTAAATTCATTTTAAAAAATAACACATCCAGAGTATTCTCCGTATGTTGCTAGCTCAGCAGTTAATTTTGAGCACTTCAAAGCTGCAAACTAGCTTAGCATGAATAGGTTTTAGCTGTGTATTATTAAATACCTTGAAAGGCGAGACCTGTTGGCTTTCCCAGTGCTTGTACTTCAGTTTGTGCCTAGGAGTAGGTGCTGTGAGAATTTAGAGTAGAGAATAATCAACTCCTTTCAGTTGCTCAAGGAGCTGAATATTGTTATAGGACAGTTTGAATGTTGAAAATGCAATAATAGTCCATTATTATTTTGTGTGACAATATTATTAATGTTGTGCTATTTGTGTTACTTGACTCCTTTTAAAGTTCCCACAGTATACATGTCCTTCAGCATATATTCCACTGCTTAGAAGGTTCTAGGCATTCTGAACTTTCTTGGAAGTGTGTTTTATTCGTGGAGGCAGATGGGTTCTATCAGTGTGGCCTCACCTAAGTTCCTCTAATAGGTTTGCCACTAGAAAATTGATGGTTGCCTGATAGAGGCAGTTGCTGGATTTGTGCAAGCACGTTTGACCTGGTAAAGTAATCGTATAGTTGTAGCATTTGTTCTAATGGATACTTGTACCTGCAGATTCCCCGTCTGTTGAATATCACCAAATGCCTGACTGCATCCAGAATAATTTCATAGTTTGCCTTTGCTGGTAAAGGACGTTAACTCCATTTTGGCATGGAACCTTAGATTCCTACTGTCCAAACTTTTGGATCGGAAGCTGCTGCTCCTGATTTTCAAAACTGTTTTCTATGTTTTACAAAGGATTTTCGCTCCAGTTCTTCAGTGCAGTCCATAGGAATGCCGCTGCAAAAGAAATCCATATTTAAATTTTGCTGCACTTGCATTTCCCACCCCCACTACGTCTGACTAGGAAGCCTTGGTTTGAAGCATGACTTGAATTCATGCAACAAGTACTCCCTTATTCACCCCAGACCCATCAAGCAATGTGAGGCAAAGTTATTTTTTTTGGGCTTAACACAGGTCACGTTCAAAAGCAGTCTTAATTGAAGTTATGTTCCTCTCCTCCATCAAAATCATTGAGAGAGTAGAGGAGAAACCTAAGAAGAGGAGAAAACATAACAAAAGCTTCCATCAAGTCCACTCGAAGCATAGAGGTAAGTCATTTTAATATACTCAGTTCCCCATAGAAACCTCCTCTGACTTGGACCATGTGGACATTACCCCTAGTGGACCCACCTACTCTGGTGCCCACCGAAGGTCCTGTTCTGTGGCCTTTGCTGCTTCTACCATCTTTTTACGCCAATGCGGACATATCTAGTTTCCGGTGCTTTGAGCCAATCTGGCTAATTTCCTCCGTGCCATAATGGTGCAGGTCAGGCAGGCCCCATTCATATGCCTAGGGGGAGCATGGGCCCATTTTGCGCTTGATATGGGTTTTCGCTGGCGATTCTGTCTTGTGCGCCATTATTTCCCCTCTGGCACAGGTTGGGGCTACTCTGTGCTCCTTCTGCCAGCGCTGAGGCTTTTGTGCCCTCGAGCATCCATTGCAGGTAGCCTTGGGGACACTTTTTGATTTAAGGGGTGTTGTGGGCATCTATACAGCTTCCCCCCCCCCCCCAATATCTTGGAGTGCTTGGTTGCTGAGGATAATTCACCAGGATCGGGACAAGCCATTGTCATCACCCTGGATTGGACGAGAAGGTGTGGTATGTAAAACCTCCTGTATCTCTACTTCTGTCCCTGAAATGGAACACAAGCAACCCAAGACTGATTTTGCCCTGATTGGAGTTCATCAGTTGTTTGCAGCTTGGTTCCATTGGCACAGTGAGCAGGGGCCCATGTCTGGGCATAGCCGTTGTACTTAGGGCGTCACACTAAGTATATTAAAAAGTAATGGGTCGTACTGCCCCATGCAGAGGCAACAGCCCTTGATGATCCCATAATGACTGAGGAAATCAATGAGGCAATTTCCTCACTGGGAACTGGCAAGACCCCCAGGACCTAACGGGTTTCCGTCGGAATTCTATAAAATATTTTGGGACAAATTAACGCCACAGCTCGGGGCCTTATACGGCAAAGTGGACCGACTGGGCTCCTTTTAGGAGGTAATGGATATGGCCACTACCGGGGTGCTCCCCAAAATGCAACCACCATCACGGCGTTCCGCGGACTATTGACCGATCTCCCTTATAAACAGTGAGGTGAAGATTTATGCCATGATTCTTGCATCGCACCTTAAGAGGGTCCTGCCAGCGCTGATCCACCCGGATCAGTGTGGTTTTATGGCCAACCGTAGCACGCAACACTGTGTACGTTGTCTGCATGTGGCATTGGCGCGACGTCACCAGCTATCCCAAGACCATGGCCCTCCTCTTTGACTTTGAGAAGGCTTTTTATACTGTGGACTGGGGGTTCCTCTTTCTAGTGTTGCAGAGTGCTGGCTTGGGCCCTAGACTTTTTCATTTTGTCCGTGCCTTATACGCCAATCCCATGGCTCCAGTCCAGGTCCATGGTATTCTATCCTTCTCCTTCCAGATCACAGGGTAATGCGTCAGGGCTGCCCCCTATATCCCCTCCTTTTTGTCTTGTCCATTGAGCCTTTGGCACAACTGATCAGAATCGACCCTCTGTATCACAGCTGGAGCTGGGGAAACGCATAGGAGGACAGAGTGGCTTTGTATGCGGATCATGTCTGTCTTTAAATGGCAGAGCCCAGTGAATCTGGCCCGCAGTGTTTTCAACCCCTCCGTTGTTATGAGGAGGCATTGGGGCTTAAAATGAACCCTGCCAAATCAGTATTGGTCCCCGTGGCACCTCCATGGGATTACTACAACTGGCAGGAAGTAATACCTAGTCGTCGGTTGAGCTTTAAGTACTTAGGTATATAGGTGACCCTCCTCCCAGAGCTAACTTGGTCCCTGAACTTGGTGCTGTTAATGTCCCGAACTAAGGCAGACCTGCGGTGATGGCAGGCACTACAGTTGAATGTATTGGGCCATGTGGCCTTATATAAAATGGTGGTACTGCCACGTATTTTGTATGTACTTCAGAACTTACCGTTCCCAATCCCATGTTTCTGGTTCTAAAAACTAGACGGGGCAACAACCTCATTTCTTTGGCATGGCTCGAGGCACCGGATTGCACTGCAGCATTGCCAGAGGGGGTTATACGACGGGGGATGACCATGGCTAACCCCTATTTATATTACTTAGTTACGCAACTCCTGGTCGTGCGTGACTGGTTCAATGGGGGGGGTTGGCCGATCCAGCTTGAATTGACGGCACTTAGTTTCTCTCTTAGGGGCTCACCACTCCCCGTGAAATGGACCCCGTGACTAGAGCAGTATTTCTCGCATGGCATGCACCCCTTCATCACAACTGATGGAATAGCATCTTCACCCAGCAGACCCCCTTATGGCGTGGCACTTGACTAAAAGAGTCTTTTGCGTTGAAAAGGTTAGAAAAATGGGACTTGCTGGGCTTTTCACAACTGGGAGATGTGTGGAGGGGAGTATTTGATGCGATCCTTTCAAGACATACAGACTGACTTCCAACTCTCCCGCACACAATTCTTCAGATACCTCCAACTGCAGCATGCCCTGAACATGCACTTATCCTGCACTGATTCACTACCTGAATAAAAGCCACTGGAGGCGAAATTGCTCATGGGTGCTCTACGGAAAAAACTGGTGTCCCAGATTTACAAGATGTTAAATAACCATGCCCCAGGTGACCTGAATCACATCAGGAGTAGGTGGGAGGGATGGCTGGGACCTCTGGAGGAGACAGATTGGGTGGATGCGCTGATGGCACCCAGGCTACTGGTGGTGTTGGCGCAGTTGTGATTAATACAGTTGTATTTTCTGTATGGGTCTTACCTTTCTCCTCTTTGACTGTACCAAGCCAGCCTCCGCCCGTCTGCCCAGTGCCCTAGATGCCTGGAAGACTCAGAGGATTTTTTCCATATGGTCTGGGAGTGCCCCTGTATAGAGGCTTACTAGGGCAAGATATTCCGTGAACTGACCACAGTGTTGAGAAGTGTGCAGCAGATGTCCTCAATACTGGTCTTGTTGGGCGCTATGGATAAACTGGAGGGCTCGAGGGCCAACGAAGCATTTGTGTGAATTGATATATTGATGGCAAAAAGAGACATTGCCGCCACTTGGAACACTGCGTAAGGCCCGCCTTTACGAAAATGGCAAATGGAGTTGACTGGTGTGCAAGTCAGGAAAAATCGGTCTATGAGGCAAGGGGCTGTCCACATAAACATGCAAAGGTGTGGGGGAAATGGCTGGGTCTTCTCCCTTAACCACTCATTATTGTACGCCCAGTGCGGAATGTTAATAATATTGATGTGCCATACTGACAATCTGTGTTGTCTGTGCAGTGTTGTGCACAAGCTGGTGCGGCTAGCTCTTACCTGTGCTCTTCTATAGTTTTTGTTCTTCTCCTTTTCTTTCTTTAAAACAACAATAAAAATTGTTTATTAAAAAAAAAAAAGAAAGTAATGGGTGGGATGGCTTGAATTGATCTCAGCCACTGGTAATTACTCAGGCTGCATCCCCAATAATCATTATTTCACGCACCATACCACCTCAGTTTGAACCCAGTCATATTTAAATCAATGTTTCCCCTGCTTCAATAGGAGCAGTCTGGCACGAATTGCAAGGCCAGGTCCTCTCTGAAAATGAACACAAGCAACCTAAGACCTGTTTTGCCCTTATTGGGGATCACTAGTCAGCTGCAGCTGGGTTTCCAGTGGTGCAGTGAGTAGGGAAGCCTCATCTGGGTGTACCCATCAGTTAGGGCGTAACACTGAAGTATACAAAAAATGACGGATGGAATGCTAGAATTAGCCTCGCCCATTATTAATTATTAGTCATTCAAATCCATTGTGCACATCGCCCTACCTTTGCTTGGACCAAGCCATATGCAAATCAGTTTGACCCTCCCCAATAGAACCATTCCAGTCAGAGGTGCCAGGCCATGGTCCTCACTGAACTATAACACAAGTACCCCCAGGCTGGTTTAGCCATGATTTGGGATTGTCAGTCAGGTGCAACTTTGTTCCCATAGCACTGTGAGCATGAGATCTATGTCTGGGCATACCTATCACACTTGAGCTCCACACAAGTATTTAAAAAAAAAAGTGATGGGTGGAATGCTTCAGTTAATCTCAGACTCTGCAAATTACTCGGCTAGAACAACATGTACTTACATGCTCTGGCAATATCCTTCTTTGTGAAGGAAGAGGCAAACTTTTACTTGCATTTTATGAGTGAAATATGCTTTAAGAAGTCAAAAGTAACCAGTACAGATTGTTTGCTTTTCAGAAGTGGTCTCTCTCTGTACTAGTCTTTGTCTTTGACAGGTGGCATGTGTGTTTATGTTTAAGCATCTTGTGACATCAACTGATCCAGAAGCATTCACTTATGTCTTATGCCTTAGGTCTAAGCTTAGCCTTTAGGTCTAAGCTTAGCCTTTAGGTCTAAGGTTAGACTTCAGGTCTAAGTTTAACTTTCTTAATAGGGCCCTCAGGGTAGTTACTTTTGCACCCATCCCTTACCCACCATTCTCCTGAACCACATGCCCACAATTCCATTAAGTACAGGCAGAGAAAAGAGAACTAAGTTATGGATGATAGGTGTCAGCCTACAGGTGCAGATGTGCTCCTATCCAAATATTGAACAAGTATTGCCCTGTTACCTGGTTTGTGTCAAGGACATCCGTGAGTAAAAGTAGTGGGTTACCTAACAACTGGTAATATGAGAGTCCTAATTCTTTGGAACATTTGGTGCACCATAATATCTCACATGGCTTAACCCAGCATTTAACATTTGAACTATAGTATCCAAAAGGAAGGGCACTCAATTAGTTATTTTCTAGGGTGAAGAGTGTCAGAGGAAAAGCCAAAGGCACAGTTCCACCCATTTTGGTAACTACGTGGGAGTGCGGTTCCCGTGGCTAATATGCTATCGTAAATCAGAACGTAGAATTTGAGATGAGATTTTCATAATGCCAGGTTAGGTAAGATTACGTGAATCATATCTTTTAGATCCTTTTCTGATGAGGTGCTACCATTTTTCTCCAATAGAAATTAATCGTACATGTTGTCGCATATCTTGTTTGGTGTGCATCAGTGATCAGCCACTTGCTATAGTTGATCCATTAGCACAAATTCAGCATTGTTTGTACATTCAACCCACATGGAGTACATACTTTCTAGCGAAGATGTGTCTCTTCCTCCCCGAGATACGTATTTCAACTTGTTTTCAGCAAACCTTTCCTTCATATCAAACATTTGAGTTGTTTTTTTCGTTACTGGTCCAAACGCAACATTCGGTCAGTAATGTTTATCGAGAGCTACATAGGCTAAGAGTGAAATGGTATTCCATGAGATGGAGCAAAGCCATCGCAGTCCCTTGGTCGCATAATCTGATTTAATACTTTCAAGTCAAGATTTCTTGTAGAGGTTTGAAATTTTGGAAACCGTCTGCATTGCAAAACCTACATATGAATGATTCTAAATAAGTGAATTATAATATCTACTTTCTGTAACATTATTGTCCATTTGTCCACTCATATATTATTGGAGAAGACTTGTAAATTCGACACCATTTCATTCTTCAAGTAAAAAATATTTTACTTCCAAAAAGAACAACTGGATGTTACTGAACTTTATTGTACTTGGTGGTTGTGCGGCACAAATGGCAACATTACAAAGCTCCAGTGATTTTCAGTGAGGAATGTGAGTAATCTAAAGCATCTTCTGAATTAAATTGATGGGCTTGAAAACATTTAGAGACCTTAGGTGGCAAAAATATATTTGGCATGCATGGTTAAATGAAGCACGGAGAGTGTCTGCTGAGATTATTTTTGTGAAGTGGTAAGATATGCAAAGGTTAATCAGTTTGCTTTCTCTTTTGCCTTAGTGCATTCGCCCGGTACCCCAATGGTGTAGTTGTGCATTATTACTGCTCCAAAGATGTCAGCAGTGTGGACACTTGAATGTCAGATATCATCTGGAGAACGGACTGCGGTACAAATTGGCCATGTCTTGGAGAGAAGTCGTTGGCTGCTGCTACATCTATAAGTCTGATTTGAGAGACCATGTGCGCTCGGTACAAACCACAGTATGGTGGTGCATACTGACTGTGCATCAGAAACAAGACTTGTATAGCACAGATGTTTGCATGCATAAACCATCGGATCAGCTTTGCTCCTGGTAGCACCATCAACACATGATGGAAAGAAGCACTTTATCTTGCACTGTGGCCTATTTTGGTCTAACATTTGTTGAAGCAACTCTTTTTGATGAGTGTAGTTTACGTTGAATGTTTATAAAAACTGGCATATTGCTTAACTGTACAGAGACTCTGGACCATTTTATAATGGAAAACATACTTTGAATAGGTTACTGGAATATAATGGCTAATTGAAAGGTCTCTGAAGTGACTTTTGCTCTTGTAGCATGGCACCCATTCTGCATTTATTTGCTAAAAACAAAGGTGAGTGAAGAAGTCTTCAAGTAGCTTTTCTTACTGTGAGAACGCTTTGTTGCTTTCTGTGTATGCTTTTTTTTAACAATGGGTCTAACTTAACAGCCAGATGACACTCACTCTAATCAGGTACATACTGGAAATCTAAAAGACAGTTGGTAACTGAGATAAGATACAAGTCAGTCTCCAAAAATAGATATTGATAAACTGCATACAATTGCAACCTTCCATTGTACCTGGAAAGTTGGAGTGAGGTATCCGGGTGATTTCCCTTTTTGACATGGATACTCATTCTCAACTTGCGGCAGGACAGCTTCAGGGTTAAATGGATAACGCTCTAAATAGCCACAGCTTGCTTCAATCGTCCAAATTTTATACTCTAAGTGTCCTAGGAGTAGGTGTGGTTGGATCTTTCCATTGAAAGGTAGAAGTGCTTCAGAGAAGATTGCTCTTCTTTGATTACCGACAGTCCCTCTCTTCTCTCCAGGTGGCAGGTCCACTTTTTAAGTCTGTTCCAGGTGTCCTGACTAGAGATATGGGTGTAATATTCTGTCATAAGTGAGAGGTGGCAGAATCTTCCACCATTCTACTTTGCTACTCTGCACTGGAATGCTGGGCATTCTACCTGTTTCAGCTAACCCTAAACAAGAAATGAACCTTTCTACACCCATTTTGCCTTTAAGTGGGCACACAGTGTTTCAACTAATCTGATTAGATCACTGGACTGGCCAAAAGAATGTCCTGACCAGTTTAATAAATTGGAGATCAACCAGTCAGATTGGCTGAAATGCCTTTCTAGGAAGAAAGGGCTGATGGAAATTCATTAAGTTGGACTTGATTCTTCTCTTTGGAAGATGATATTCTGACTGGCAACAGAAATCCAAAGGGGAGCAGATATGCAACCTGTTTAGCCCCCTTCAGGCGTATTTGTGGGCCGTTTTGTCCAATCCCACTTAGGTGGACTGTATCAGTCCCACCTGATTTCTACAGTTCGAAAATATAGCAAGATATTTTCTGCTTAATGCCACAATGTCCGTATCCTACTTGCTTTTAGAAACACTGATATATAAAGGAAATCTTTTACTATAATGTAGATCTGAAGCCCAAACCACATTTGGATCTACTAGAGTAATTTAATCATTATCTATCCCTCAATCAATTAGGGAAAGTAATTGTTGTATGTTTCATGAATGGCCTAAAGCAAAGCTACACTGAGAATGCTTGTGTCATTGGAGCCCGTGAGATGTAAGAAGGTGCTAGAAGTCTTGCAGCTAGACACAAAACGGTTAGATCTGAGAATTTAATACAGTTAGTTTCTTTACTGAAGTCACACAGGCTGTAAGTAGCGAGTGGAGTTTGAGATAACATATTCAATACCTCCCGACCCTAGTGTAGAATGCACCTTCAATAGGAAGATATGTTTTAGAAGGCTGGACCTTTTAGAAATGTTTATTGCAGAGGTATTCAATTTTATGCACATTTTCAAGTGTATTAAAATCTCAAACTTTATAGACCAGACAAAGTATCTCCCTAGGGTGAAGTTCTTCCTTGAGTCACATTGCTACATACAGTTATGAACATAGTTTAAACATAATTATAATTCAGCTGCTTTTGTTTTCAGCTCTTTTTAGACTGCCTGCTTCCCAGATGGGACTTCCCGGGTTTAGTCACCAAAGGAGAAGGAGACCGTGTGCTCAAGTTGGAATGCTAAAGTGTTTCTAAAGATAAAAATGCTCAGACCTTATGGTTAAAATGTGATCAGCAACAATGTCACCACATTACTGTCTAGTGTGTGAGCTAGGAAGCCAACAGTAGCCATTAAGCACTACCACAGTAATGAAAGTAAAAGAGCAATCTGCTGCAAAAACAAGATGGCAGCAGAACATCCTGTATCGATATTGCATCATATGTTAAAAGAGGCATTATCTAGTCGGAGCAAAGAAAGCTTGCATGCTCAAATTTAAACCATGAATTTTTAAAGTTGAAAACCAAGCTAGGCTTACATTTTCTATAGGCGTCTTGTCAATTGATATCGTACACCTTGGTCACACTATACCCCATGGCCTACCACTGTGCTCAATTTGTATACACCATTTAGAAAATTACAATTTGTTGATATCATTAATGCATTTCCACATGCCATCTAAGCAGCGGTAAACTTATATTGAAATTAATCATAGTGAATTTTCCAGGGGAAAAACATGAGTAGAGCGGTTCAACTTTTAGATAAAATTGTGTGTCTTTTCTTTAAAATATTTACAACCCTAACTACTCTATTTTATGAAGAATTGACATGTTTTATACTAAACCTCTTTCCCACCCCAACACGTGTATCTGAAAAACATCTAATAAATCAAGTCAGTTGCATAAACTGATTGAGTGGAGTGTTTATTTCATTTTCCTTTTTGTTGTAGGTATTAGAGAAAATTTTAATGTAAACGTAAGTTAATTCTTATTAGTTACTCATATAGGAATGAAAAAAGTCCCCATCTTGATTGATTGAAATGACTCTTGTAACATGTAGCTACTTGACAAAACTCAAACTTTGTAACCAGCCAGTGTGGCTCTCTTGATTAATATTTTCATACCGGAAAGCTTTGTTTTCTGTGCGTTAGGAATACTTCTTCAGGGTTTCAGTCTGGTTCAGGAAATGCTTTTACCCAGCAAAGTCCCTCCAGTGCTGCAGGTGTTACCACTCTGCTCCAGTCCCAACCCTACCTCTGGATGTGACATCGCTAGCATATACAGGGGATCAACCAGTCCCTAGATGTCAGTTCCGTATTTCTGCAGCTCATTGATCTCACAGACAAACTCTTCAAATATTGGACAGGGGATAGGACAAATGTCCCCTCAGAGGACTTCAGGCTTTAACCCTTGCAGATAGTGCAGCGGAAAATGCCCCTTTTGAGCCCCCACAATGACTGTGTGAGGTGCCTGGAATTCTTGAGCCTCCATGCACCCCAAGGCCATCAAGGAGTGGGAGGACAAGATAGTTTTGACTAAGGCCTGGAGGGAGACATGTAAGCAGATTCCCTCTCACAAAAGTAAGTTCCCTTCCACAGAATGTTCTCGTACCATGAAATCTGCCCTCAAAAAATATTAAATGCTCCTTGGGAAAGACAGGTCTTTTTCCTTGACCAGGTTGTCCCCGTACCAGGACGATTCAGAGTTCCAATGGTGTTCCCCTGATGCTGGACTCTTTCTTGATGTAATGGTCACTAGTACCAAAAAAGATGAGATCAAAGGTTATCAGTTCTTCGGCCGAGCCTGCACACGTCAAGGCCTCTTGGCTAGAACTGGTGGGTCTTTCTAGGATGGCTCTGCAATTCTATGGCCTGTCCCCAAATAGAGAATACATTCATGCAGGCTTGGTGACACCGATTTAGGCGGTACACCTCGATGGGGGTCAACAAGGCAAAGTTTAAAATGGCTAAGGTGCCATCCCCCATTCATTCTTGTCCTTTAGCACCACTCAAAGATAACATCAGGGGCTACGTATCTTTCTCCAGCGAAGGAGTCAATATAGGGGAGTATCATACATGTGGTGAAGAATGCGGCCAAGGCCAGTTTTTAATGACCATAATGTGAGCACCTCCCTAGAGCCCAATGTTTTTACATTTTCGGAGGAGATTTTTCATTCAGATTCAGATATGATGCCTTTGCTGTGAAGTATATGAACTATGAACGCACAGAGGAAGATGACTCCGAGGCTAATCATGCATTGCCACATTAAAATCCAAATCCGGCATTTACTTTGACTTGACAAATGCCAGGTATAGATACTTTACCAGAAGAGGGTATTGCCTACCCCTCTTCTGCTGCTTTTGAAGATCTCATCTGTTACAACAGTTGTTTGGAAGGCAGCAGAGGTCTTAAAATTAACTTTGCTAGCTGCAGGTGGAAAGTCTGACTTAGACAGAAATGTTGCAATCACACCCATGTTCTTTAGAGGTCTTGCTCCTATGAGACTCTCCTAGACCCTATAGTGGGTGCCTAGGGGATCCCTTTTTCTGGCCCAGTAGATTGCCAGATGACATAGGCCTGTTCATGGTGACCCACACACTTTGTACTCCTAACCCACAGTAGGGAGTCTGCCTTTTGTTATGCTCATATGGACAAGGAATCCTAAAAGCTTGACACCTTATATCACAAGCTTTTGTTTCTGGCAGCTTGCCATTCCACACTGCTAACACCACCTGCCATTTAGGGCAGATATGTCCATGGCCTATGGAAACTGGCAGAACTTTTGATTAGCCCTCGGCCAGAACACATGAAGCAGCCAATTTGACTGGTGAGTGATGCCCTAGATGCAGCATACCAGATCTGAAGTGTGGCTTTGACTCTGTGTACACTGTTTCTCGGCCTAAAAGTACAATTGTCACTCGGTTGATACGTTGACATATTTGGATGCGTTCTGATATGTTCTTACACTATTTCTTGTAATAAGGGCCCTATAGAACCTCAAAAACCTCTGACAAGCACAGGTTTGAAACATCTTACCAACTTGAGCCTATGTGACACTCTGATCCACTCATCTCCTGCAGCTTACCTGTAGATAATGCTTACTGAACAATGATAATTTTACTCTGTGACCATAGATGAATAGGCACAAGAATATGCACCATATATTTTTAAAGGCTTCAATAAATATCAAAGTCCTGTTCTAGTGCATTTTATAGGAGGTATTGTTTTTGCAGAAATAAAAATAATGGTGATAATAAACAAGGGAGCGTAGGATTATAATATAAGATTGATATAGTTATAAGCGATATTCATTAGGTCAGACCAGCAATTAAATCAAGCATTTGATGGTACTGTCGAATACCTCTGTGAGGGGCAGAGGAACCCAGACCCAGAGAGGAAGTACCCCGGGGGCAAAGTCGACAGCATCAACACTGACCCGGAAGAGGTGGGAGCGGTTGCAAAACACATCCAGAAGAAGGACACGGGACTTGGAGGGGTTTTAAAACCTGAGCGAGACGAGAGACG
This sequence comes from Pleurodeles waltl, assembly GCF_031143425.1. Classification (NCBI taxonomy): domain Eukaryota; kingdom Metazoa; phylum Chordata; class Amphibia; order Caudata; family Salamandridae; genus Pleurodeles; species Pleurodeles waltl. Next base: position 1,091,341,975 of record NC_090448.1, on the reverse strand, counting down.
AAAAGAGTGGTTTTCTCCAGGAGGAGAAGACACGGCGACGGCAGATAGCGGGACGGACGGGCCAGAGCGGAACCCCAGAAAAAGACGATGTGGAGGAGAGGCGCTGAGCAACCCCGGAGCCGAGACAGCGGAAGACGTCTTGGAGGAAAGAAGGAGCGCACAGACCGGCCACGTTCTGGGAAGAACGTGGCCCAGTCAGGTACCGACCAAAGACGAAACAGGACACGGGGAGACAGGAATTTGTTTATTTAAATAATCAAATAGAAGGGGGAGTGGGGAACTGAAGGGAATTCATCACGGGAATACACACATAATTAAGGTTTTGTTATTTCATTGATTCACGGGGGCACCGAAGCTGTTATCTGATAAGAGACTCAGATACATGTAGACACATTATATAAACGAGAGGGAAACTGAGGAAAACAAAGCAGCTAGGATCCTTAGCAGTAGAAGAAATACAAGGAAAAGGAGAAAGACAGATAGACAGACAAAATATCACAGAGAGACAGAGGATTACAGAAGAGCCTTCAAAGAGAAAGAAAGGAAGTTGGAAAGCCAGGAAAGAGAAAGTCAAGGGTAACAAGAGTATTGACAACAACAAAAGAAAGGCAGAAAGACAAAGACAACACCCAGGAAGAAAATAGAGAGAAATGAAAAAGAAAACAAAAGGGGCAGAGAAGACATAGAGGAAAAAAGGAAACAATATCTACCTCCTAAAAGGTCTTTTATGTTCTTCTTTCTTCCTATGTGCCTCCTGAGTTTCCACCTGAAAAGAAAGACGGAGCAGAGTCAAGAAGCTGAAGACGTACCAGCAAAATAGAGAGACAGAGAGAAAACAAAACAAAAAAAAGACTTGTATAGAAAGACTGCAACACATAATATTACGGAAAAGAAATCAAACTTTAAATTACTATAACACCTACAAGCCTCCATTATATCTGACCCTGTCACACCCTCCTTCTTTAGCCACTAGATATTATATATCTCTATTCACAATCAAGGAGCTTTAAACAAATATCCTAGATGGCCATTCAGCACACATACCTTTTGCTAATTTCTTGGTGAATGTTTTTTAACCTGCAGCCTAAATTTGAGGAAAATGTCTATGTTGTCAAGCTTGTTCCTGGGAACCAGACCGAGAACACCAGCAGCATTGGTACTTGACATTCAGGAAAGTGTCTGAATACACGCTCAGGAATCTGAAGGTGCACTTTCAACTAAAGTGCTTGTGTATTGGGTTTATATATTGTTTGTGATATTATGAAAATGTTAGACCTTGTGATTTGAGATGTCAGAGGCAGAAAAATAATATATGAAGTTCTCCTGTACATGTGCTTTATAAATCACATTATATGAATACATCACATATGAGCTGTTTGCACTGTTAATCGGCATGAAAGCCTTACATTATATCATGTATATATATGTGTGTATGTGTATGTGTGTATATATATATATATATATATATATATATATATATATATATATTCAACAACAAATTACTTCTAAAAAGAAGAGAAAGTTACAGCCACTCGTGTCACTAAGAAAAATTAATTTAATGTGGCAGAATAAACAAAACAGCAAAAAAACTTTGTGTATTGGGTTTATATATTGTTTGTGATATTATGAAAATGTTAGACCTTGTGATTTGAGATGTCAGAGGCAGAAAAATAATATATGAAGTTCTCCTGTACATGTGCTTTATAAATCACATTATATGAATACATCACATATGAGCTGTTTGCACTGTTAATCGGCATGAAAGCCTTACATTATATCATGTATATATATGTGTGTATGTATATATATATATATATATGTATATTCAACAACAAATTACTTCTAAAAAGAAGAGAAAGTTACAGCCACTTGTGTCACTAAGAAAAATTAATTTAATGTGGCAGAATAAACAAAACAGCAAAAAAACTCTAACGCGTTTCAGGAGACAAAGCTCCCTTGTTCACAGAGATATCTTCAGCCCCATTTCCCTCTCCATTTTACATACTCCCCAAAACATAAACATAAAAAACTGACTAAATTTCCTTTATACATTGATGGCTGCCATATTTGTATGTACCACTAATACCATAAACATAACCTCAATTAAACATAGAAATAACCTTATTCACCGAATTTTCCATGTGATTGTAACTCACTTGTATATATATTATCACTTCTTATGTAATTATACCACTCAACTTATTATATATACACACCCCAAACTTACTTTATATTCTGAATGCATCAGTTACATAATGTCTCTCCTAAATTATCCTACCTCTTGTAGTTAGTGGACATTCTCAAAGCCATACCATTTGTATAGTCCTTGAGTTAAATCAGTATAATAGCTCTTTTGCTTTTATATGCTCCATTTAAATTCCTGTCAAAAGATAGAAATGAGGAAACATTAATAATATCAACAACAAAAAAATCATACAATAAAATTACTAATACTAAATCTAAGTAATCATATCAGAGAAAACTAATGCTAATATCACGACTAGTTAGTGCAAATGTACAGATAATTCTTCATCCTTTTTCATCCCTATAGGGTCCATCGTATTACATTTAATAATTAGCCTGGATTCCAGTTTTCTCAAATCCAAAGTCCTATTTCCACCTCTTACTCTCATTGAGATCCTGTCAAGAACCATAAACTGTAGTTTGTTTAAATTTTTGTCATGATATTCTTTGAAGTGTCTAGCCACAGGATATGACTTGTCTTCGTTCTTAATTGCTCTCATATGTTCCAGGATACATTTTTTTAGCCATGTGTATCGTGCTACCTATGTAAAATCTATTACATGGACATTTTAAAGCATAAATACAATAATCCGATATACAAGAGACATGCTTCCTTATTATAAAAGGTTTTTTCGTCCCCGGAAACTCCACCTCCTTACAATTAGAACTATACTTGCACGCTTTACATTTGCCACAAGTATAAAATCCTTGAATAGACTTTGTTTGTTCATCTCTGGATATCAAACTGTGGCTTAACACATCTTTCAGAGAGCGACTTCTTTTAAAAGTAAAGGCTGGGTAGTCATCTAATAATTTGCCTATATTATCGTCTGTTTTGAGGGACGGCCAGAATTGCAAAAAGGCCTTTTTAATATCATTAACCCTATTATGGTAAGAAGTTGTAAATCTTATCGTAATATTCTTATTTTTGGTATTTTCCAACTTTTCAACCAAAAGATCCTCCCTTTTAATTTTACAGACCCTACTTATTGCTTTATTGATTACTGTCTGTGGGTAGCCTCTTTCTCGAAATCTGTTGACCATTACTTCAACCTCACTCTCAAACGTGGTGTCTAAACTACAGTTCCTTCTAGCCCGTAATAGTTCTCCAAAACGGGATACTATAGATTAAATTCTTTGGATGGCTACTGGTTGCATGAAGGATACTGTTACCCGCTGTGTTTTTCCTAAAAAGTTCACATTCTAATTTAGCCTTAACTACTTTAATTTTTACATTCCAAAATTCCAGCTCCGCTGAATTCAATGTACAGCTGAACTTTAAATTTAACTTCTTGTTGTTCAATTCCTCGACAAAATGAGGAGCTGATGCTTTACTACCTCTCCAAATACAGAAAATGTCGTCAATATACCTCACCCAAAGGACTGCACGGTCATCATAACCTGTGATGTTCCAGACCACCTGTTCCTCCCACCAACCTAGGTATAAACCTGCATAGCTGGGGGCGAAACAGGTCCCCATTGCAGTCCCCTGGCGTTGTCGGTATAATGTATTGTCAAAAATTAAAAAGTTATAAGTCAGACACATTCGTATCATGTCTAATAACATTTCGGTGTGTAGAAGGTATGACAATGATCTGGCCCTCAAAAAATGTCTCACTGCCTCAATACCCTTTTCATGTGGAATGCATGTATATAAGCTATTGACATCTAAGCTAAGGAGGAGATAATCTTCTTCCCAACCTATTCCTTCAATAATCCGTAGAAAATCTCTAGTATCTTTAATATAAGAGGGAAGAGACTCCACAAAAGGGCGCAGGAAAAAATCTACATATTTCGAAACATTCTCCAGCAGACTGCCCATAGATGATACAATGGGTCTCCCTGGTGGATCTGTCGCATTTTTATGTAATTTGGGTAAGAAGTAAACTGCAGCAGTTCTGGTGAATTCTACCTTCAAGAATTGATACTCCTCTAATTCAATCAATCCTGAATTCCTGTATTCCTCTAATCTATCATACACTTCCTTCTTAGCTTTTAACATTTCATTTCTGTCAGCTACTGAATAGCTTTCTCTATCTTGTAGTTGTCTTAACCCTTACTTTAAGTAATTGTCTCTAGATAGAATTACAACATTTCCACCTTTGTCGGATTGTTTAATCACTATACTTTTATCACTCTGAAGAGACTGAATTGCTTTTCTATGTTTCATTGATAAATTATCAAATCTAGGTCTCTTCGTGTGTCTGAGAGATTTCAAACATACAATTACACCTCTCTCAAAAACATTGATTGCTTCACAATTTACTGGTGGTAAGAAAATTGATTTGGATTTAAAATTAGTAGGGCATCTTTCACCAATATCATTTCCCATCTGAGATAGGTTCAGAATCGGATCTTGTTCCGCTGCAGTATTTTCATCGAGTTCACATAAAGTATGCAATAAATCAATATCTCCGATTTCCAAAATTGATGGCCTGTTAATGCTATTTGTATTTCCATCCTTCACTTTGGTTTCAAACCATTTTTTTTTATTTTAACATCCTCACAAAATGAAAAAAATCGATACGACTTTGTGTATAATCAAATTGCATAACTGGACAAAATGATAAACCTAATGCTAGTACTTCACGTTCCGTATCAGAGATCATTCTTGTAGACAGGTTAACAACTGTCTTTTTTTTGCATTACTTCATTGATAATTGGCCCCTCGTCTGTACTCCTGTTGAACCTTCCTTTGAGTCTCTGAAGCCTCTTCTTGGTCTTATATGTATGTTTATGTGCATATAATGTAATAATAATGACCAAAATATGGATAAGTGAGCAAATGAATGTAATTAGGGGTTCAAAAGTGAGAAACGTGCAAAGCACATTACACCCTCCAGTTGATAGGCAACAATTCTAGTGAATGTTTCTAATTAATCTATGCACAGCTATTTATCATCAAGCTAAGCAAACTCCTTGAGCCTACTTCAACTAAACAGCATGGTACAAAAAATTCAAATGAATTAAGAGTGAAAAGCTGGCTTTCAGATAACTAATGAAGGACCACTTGTGCTGATCACTTTTCTGCTAGTTTACTGAGTCTGTTTTATTCTAGCATTTGAAAACATGAGATTTCCAGATCTGCGCTGTCAAAGACAGAATGCAAGTACGGCAGTGATGATGTAATACCAGTTATACTTGTATTTTAAGTTGGTGATCCAAAACATGCAGGAGGAATAACTTTACTGACAGTAGAAGTATATGACGGGACTGAAGTTGTAAATGGTGAATGTGAATAAGGCATCAAATTCAGCATCAAAGATGAAGTTAAAGATGTAGGAGCTATAATGGGATTAACGTGTGACATCACACTTGAAAAATCTGATTATTATGTAGGCAGCGGTCCCACAAATGTTAACTGTGGCACATGTCAGTATAAATGGTGAGTCAAATGAAGCAGCCTAGCTTATAAGCATTTGCATTGCATTGCAGCCTTAGCAGTCAAATCAAACCCCATTCACCTACTGACAGCACTGCTGGTTGTTCCTCTGTTCAGAGGAAAATCCAAGGTGACAGCAATAAGTGAGAAAGAGATCTCCAACAAGGAGATCAAAACTTGTAAAATCATAGAGTTTAATGTTTACTCAGGCTCTAAAGTAGATCTGCCCCTAAGTTGAAGGATGTGGCTTGGCAACAGTGATATTCACTTTGATAGGAGTTGTAGGAATCGATCTTTATTGCCTTAGAAAGAGGAACTCCACTATGACACCTAGAATGATGGCAGCGATTGATACTGCACCATTCCTTTCACGTTGAACCTAAGAAGGCAGGAGAAATTCTGGAAATAGTCTTAGAGCTTCTTAACAATCCAGAACTGACATCTTTGAAAAGATAGGCAAAATACCAGTTGTATTCAAAACATGAAATAGAGTGTGGACCAAATCAGCAAAATGGGTCAGAAACTACATATGCAAAAGCTGCTTTATTTTAATCTTCAAGTGGGCTGTGTGGCAATGAAATGTTTCTGCTATAGAGGTCAAAGAAGCCTTTCGTTTTGTTAAAATTGCTAGTAATGTGTTAAAATTATGTAGGTGCAAATTTAACATTGACCTTTAACCGCGAAGCAACTTAAGAAACTTTTATTGTAGGAGAATGCATTGTAACCCCACAAAACTTTAACATTTTCTGAACAGTTAGCAAATGTATGTCTTCTTTACCAAGACAACAGCAAGAAATATTTGTTTCAGTAACATAAATTCTAAAGCATGACAGAAAGGGATGAACAGTTGCTCCAATCAATATGCTAGCAAGGCGAGGTTTAGTAGGGTTACAAGAACAATGAATACTGTTTTATCACAGAAGTGAATGTCCCAATGGGTTAGTGTACAAAGAAGTGAAAACTAAGTCAGAAGTCAGGACTTCCTTCAGTGAGACACTGGAATGGAAAAGGAAAATATTAAGTATTTTGCAAGAATATGTTGCGAATATGTTCACACCCTCCTATAGATATGTGTTTTTGACAGCCATAGAAATAAAGAGCATTGATAGTTAAGGAAACAACCCCATGTAAATACCTCATTAAATCTGGATCTTCAGCAAGAGAGAAGTGTATACTCTGTTTCTATGATGAATTGGGAGACGATTGTAGTGTTCCTCTTCCTTAGAGTTAACTATTTGCTGGCAGTGCGATTATAAGGCAGAAAAAGAGCAGCCTTGTTCATCAGAGACCAGGGTACTTTGAGATATTTGAAAATTTATAGTGCCCAACTGAGTTGGTAGTGCACACATTTGTGTGTATCCTTGCTATAATGAATCTAAGTCCTCCTTTAAAAGATTAAAAACAGAAGAGGTGATAGATGAGATAGTGTAGCTGCACTTAGCTAGGATCCAAAATCTATTGTCTAAGACAAGGTAGTTTGCCATATTTCTTATCCTGTCTGATTCTTCACTCATAGAATACAGCTGTTTCTACTTTGTTGCTGCATAGATTACTGTAGCAGTAAGTCATTTATTTGTTATAGAATTTCATCCCAATATAAAAACAGCCAAATTCATATTGTCACTTACTTTCAACGTGTGTTATTTTCACAACATTCAGGTTTGTCTGGGATGGCGTGGACACATACATAATTATTGTGATAGGAGAATGTGTATAGTAGATAGGATCAGGGCTGCTTGCTGGAGGACCTGTAGCTTTAGACAAAAATCATTGCGTACACACATTCACAGCAACATCTTCTTGTCATTTCCATTTCAAAAAATGTCAGATTAAAATGTGGAATTGATGTGTCTCCTAATATGAAATAGAAGCAAAACTCATGCAAGTCAAACATCTGAACACTCTAGGATATATTTAGGCAGGAAACAACAACGTAAATTTGAGCTTGCCAAAACCTAGTTCCTTACACACTTTTTTCCTGCACATTTTCTTTCCAATTTGTATATCTCGGTTCAAGGAATAATTCTAAAAACCCATTGCCTTTATGTCTGGTTCCCACAATGTTCTTAACATTTTCAGACTTATGTAAATAATAAGCTGATAGATCAGATCTGTTATCGTCATTAAAATATTTAAAACATTTTTGCAAGGCTCCATCAACTGTTTCCCACAGCGTCCCCATTGTGTAAAATTATAAATTCCACCTTGACTAATTGATTGATGAATGTAATAATGACATAGTGCTGAATTATTATTTTTTTTTAATTTGAAGCATCCGGATAATGGTCTTCATTGACCAATGAAGCATACACATCAAGATTACACATTAGGGTTTAACAGTGTGATGTCTCATTAACTGGAAAAGGGTCCTGGTGTGACAGTGTCATCCAATTAGATTCTAAAAATGTAAGGTATATAAATCACTTCAGTAGAGCCTAAAATGTGATATGGTCCTCTTTCCCAGATAACTCCATTAGACAAATGATGTGCAGTGAAGTTAACAGCATTGTAACCTTTTAAGAAAGAGACATTCATAAATGATGTGCCCATGCACCATCATCAAAATAACATTGTAAGCCATAAACTAGTGATACAAATGCTGCAAAGACCACAATGTATGACCATAGTGGGTGGATATACCCGTCATAGCCCTGGCAACAAGTAAGAATTCATCTGTATTGTTGAATAAATGATTTCAGAAATTGGTGTTTCTGGAAGAGATTGTATAAAAGAACCCCATTTACCCTTTTGATTGGTGGTTCTTTTTGTGACAGTGCAGTTTGTTGCTGAGATGCCTATCTGTAGCTGATATAGAATCATTTGGCGGTGCACCTAATATTGCAGTTGTAGCAAGTGTAGTTGATGTTACAGCATGTTCAATCATTTGAAGATGTTGCTTGCATAACACCACATCTTGTTTAATACTTGAGGTTGGATGTAAAGCTGGAGACTTAGCAGGTTCATACTTGGACCAATGACGTCAACTTGATTTATCTCCTCTTGTGCAACTTCAGATCAGTGGGAGGGCATACTGAACCTGGAGGCACTTCGATGTTGGTGGTGGGCCACTGAACAGAAATGTCATCATGATGCTTCTTTCAGTGATCGATTGACACCTTCCTGTTTTTCTTCTTACCATGAAATGGAGGCAGGATTACTGCCCTTGTGCCTTCTACCCCCAAAACTGGCACAGGTGGTCCGTAGGATCATTTGAAGGTTGTCTTATTGAGAATCCATTCTTTGACTAGTTTTTCCACTGTGAGAAGCTACCTGTCGACTGTCTGCTTACGGGCAGCCTAAGATAGCTTTATTTGTGTCTGTCCAATTCTTTCCAGAAAATGTGGGTGTCATCAGGTTATTTTTGCTTCTCATAGTTGAGCAAGTATGATCTGCCAAAGTTCAAGAACGGTATTAGACTTGCAGATTTCTTTTTGTGTATTTGGAGTCTACAGGGTCTGTAAGAAATCTGGCCCTAATCTTTTGCCTTCACTGGATAATTCATATCCCAAAAATATTACATTGAGGTGCGTAATCTTGAATTTACAAACGTTCACCTTATACTCTTGTGGAACTAGATATTGTTCTGTTCACCCTGCCTAGTTGTGTATGCAATTCGTCTGTGGCATCGATATACTACAACCTTCATTATTCTTTTATTTTTTTATGCATTTTCTTGGTTTTTAACACAAATGAAAATGATACAAATAATAGTGATAGCTGGTCCAATTGCACCCCCAATACATATAGGCATAGTGCCCCCCCCCTATTGCCTTGACTGGTGCTTAGCGAGAGGCTGAGAAGAGAGCAAAGTGGTGCTTGGGGTAAACTGATAAGACCATCATTATTCTTTCTGCAAAGAGCCCAGGGCTGTTTTTATATCCAGTCAGGAGTCTCGTATAACCATATTAAGTACCACTGAATGTAAAAGCTTTTAGACACAGTGGTTCTTCACTAGGTTCATCATCAGTTCCGTACTGTGTGCATTTAGTTCATTGTGTATGTGCTTTCAAATTTCTCTAATCTATCACCATTCTGTTGGCGTTGCATGGCTTGAACACTAGAAAAAGAGGGGTGGTCAAGTGACAAGACACCATCCCAACCTCACACTGTAATTGATCCACAATAGCCCTTGTATTGCTCTTTATCGCTTGCTTTAATGGATATTGATTGTGTTCTGTGATTCGCTCAATAGGGGAATCAAATGTGCTACCTGCTTGATTTCTGTACACCGGAGTTTGCTTCAAAACCACTTGCATGTATACTGATTGTGTAGGGGGAGGCCGTGGCGTGCGTCCAATTGAGTGCTTCAAAATGGGTCTGGCGCCCACAAGTTCAGGGTCTCCTCCCCTTTACGTAGCTATTTCGCACTCACCTGTCCCAACAGGGCCCTCATGAGGTGCTTGTTTGGCAACGATCCTGATTTCCACCTCTGCGTTGCGTCAGTGCATCAGGCAGCAGGCCCATGGCACTTCCTTTCTACCGTGGCCCATCTCATTACTTCACCACTCCCCCTCATCTCATGGCCCCCCCAAGTTCCTCGCCACACTGGGGCCACCCAGCCTAGAGGGAACAACACCGGGGGCATTGCAGGGCCTTACTGCAGCTCAAATCCGACCTCAAAGGCACAGCCCAAACAGGGGGAATCAGGTTGCCTGTCTAAGCAGTGGGCCAGGACACGAGCTCAACATGTCCTCTCTGCCGCGGCCCATCCTACTGATATGCGGCTTTAGACAGCCGGGGGTGCTGCTGGCTTTCTGAGGCCCCCAGCACTCCTGCCAGCTGGGGTTGTCGCTGGTGTCTCGAGGCCCTGTACTTTCTTCTCCCCACTGTGGCCAGTCGGCCTGGGAAGATCGGGCCTGGTGTACCGCCGTGCCGCGCTGCATGCCATCGCCGGTCCCACATTCAGGGTCCATTCAGGGGATGGTCATGTCGGCCAGGTCTGCCGACCATGCATGGAGGAGGGAGGCCGGACTGTGCCTCTTGTGGGGCGGAGGGTATTCCTCTACTGCCTGCAGTCAAGAGAGGACCAGGCCTGCCTCTGACAATGTGGTCCGCATCCTGTTGCCACTTCCACTCAGGGCAGGACTATGCCAGTGACTCATGGGTGTCGCCTGTAATCTGCGGTTTGCAAACGTGTCCGTTCCCTGGCAAATGGATGGATGTAAGGGATTTAGGTGACAGGCTGAGGGAGCTCCTCTAAGTGGTGGCCATCTTGTTCAGCTGCTAGCCGCACCCCCTGAGAATGTGCAGTGTTGAATGTTTTTCATGTTGTAGTTTGTGCAAGAACAGTTGTTGGGAGATGCAGTCCACTGGAATACAACACAGTTCTCTTGTACGCCTTCCTTGTCCTGCCTGTAGTTCTGGAAAAAGATAAAAAACAATGGGGCCCAAATCATACTAGCGGCTCCGGACTGGGCCAGGAGAGTGTAGTACCTGGAACTTCTGGGCATGAGCAGAAACACCCTTCAAACAGGATACCACTTCATGAGGATCTAACGTTGCATCAATGAGGCAGGGTCCTCCACCTGAATCTGCACAATCTACACCTACATGCATGGAAACTGATCAGCAGCAGTTGACTCCATTTGATCTACTCCCTGAGGTGGTGGTTTTACTCTTGCGGCCAGGTGTCCTTCCACAAAATAGATTTTTGCTGGCCGTTGGGACAAATTTGTGGTCTGCTGTGGCATTCGTAAGACTCATCTCAAAACTGTCAGACTTTTTATTTTATTTATTTTTTATCTTTGGCTCAGGAGGGCCTTACAGTGGGCAATATTAAAGGTAATTTGTTGGCCTTTTCAGTCTTTCTATGTCTACCAACTGTCCCTGTTTAAATCACTTCTTGTGATGAGATGTGTTAAAGGTTTGAAATACATGTTAACTCAAGCCATTTATGATGCCACAAGGGGAACTTAACTTGGTCGTCAACGTTTCTCATATATATGCCTTGACAGCCAGGTGCAGCAGAGCCTGCATTTTGCCTGCTCATCCTGCAAGACTTTTTGACCTGATTCCACTCTTTGAGAGGTACCTCTATGGTATCTATTCTAAGGTGGAGAATTTGTGGTTCGAATTATGCATCAGAAAAACCAATGAGTTACCTTGGTAATGCTCTTTCTGGTAGATATTACATTGCTGCCTTCCCACCTGTTTTGTGGCTTCTTTTTGACATTTAAAAATGTCCCAAGTTAGTATTCAGTACACTGTACTAACGTTTATTCACACTGTGTATGAGGGCATTGTATGAGGGCATGGAAAGAGAAAAAAGAAACTGACTTCAGCGCGCAAGGATTGAACTTTTATGCAGATCCTTTCCGTCACGTCCAGGGTAATACGAAATCAATGCCGAGCCCCATGATGCCACCAAGCAGCATGCCGGAGCACTACTGAAGAAACGTATCTGGATCAAGGTTTGCCTCTGGGGAGTATTCTAAGGTTAGGAACCTATTATTAGATAGAGTACCTGCCAGACAGAGCATTAGCGAAGGCAACGAACTTGTTTGTCTTGGATTTCGAAGATAAAGTTGACTAAGCGTGTATACTAGTGTACATGGTACAAATGTTCACTCACAGCGGTTGCTATTTTCTCTGAGTTTGTTTGACCTGTAGCGTATGCTGAATCATTTACATTTGTGCGTTGACACCATTGTAACTTGTCTTCCCTGGGCCTGCATTTTGTTAGGATGTCCACCAACAAGCTGTGCATACTCATGATGACATAAATTACCAGTATAATGCAAGGGGCGGTGTTGGCACTAGGGATGGCATTTTATGTCCTGAATTACCATCATATTACAATTGGTCTTTTCAATATGCCTAGAATGAATCTGTGACGTACCCCAGGGATCGTCCCTCAGCCCAACCCTCTTTAACGTTTACATGGCTCCGCTCGCAAACATCGTCAGATCTCACAACCTCAACATCGTCTCATACGCCGATGATACCCAGCTGATCCTCTCCCTCGCTAAGGACCCTCCCACCGCCAAAACCAACCTCCATGAAGGAATGAAGGCCAACACCGAATGGATGAAGAACAGCTGCCTGAAACTGAATTCTGACAAAACTGAGGTCCTCATCCTCCGCTCCACCCCCTCCACCTTGGACGACTCCTGGTGGCCTGCCACACTGGGAACCACACCAACACCCACCGACCACGCACGCAACCAGGGATTCATCCTGGACTCATCGCTATCAGTGACGCAGCAAGTCAACGCCGTCTCTTCCTCCTGCTTCAACACCCTCTGCATGCTTCAGAAGATCTACAAATGGATCTCCACCAGAACCAGAAGGGTGGTCACCCAATCCCTCGTAAGCAGCAGACTGGATTACGAAAACGCCCTCTACGCAGGAACCACAGCCAAGCTCCTGAAAAGACTGCAACACATACAGAACGCCTCCGCACACATCATCTTGGACATCCTCCGCTATAGCCACATCACAGCCCACCTGAGAGACCTGCACTGGCTCCTTATCCTGCACAACACCAGACCAGAATACCTCAACAGATGGCTCTCCTTCTACACCCCGACCCAACAGCTTCGCTCTGTTGACCTTGCCCTCGCCCCTCTCCCACGCATCCACAGAACAACTGCAGGTGGCAGATCGTTCTCCCACCTCGCCACCAAGACGTGGAACACTCTTCCTGTCCACCTGCGACAGACCCAGGACCTACTAACCTTCCGGATGCACCTCAAGACTTGGCTGTTTGAGCAGAAGCAGTTCCCCCTCTACCCCCTCCCCTCAGCACCTTGAGACCCTCACGGGTGAGTAGTGCGCTTTACAAATGCTTTGATTGCTTGATTGAAGAATTGCCACCATCATGCCAGAATTGTCATTCTACCAAGGATGCCTACAAAATGCCAGAAATTGCTGCCATTGTGCCAGGCTGTATGTTGTGCCAGGGTGGGGGCAGTATTGTGCAATGGTTGTCAACATTGTACCAAGAATTACCATATTACATCCTGATCATCACTATTCCATACATGGGGATCACCATGCCATGGATACGCCCATTATGATAAGAAAGACCATCATTTTTTTAGGATTAGCAGTATGCTGGAGATAGACACCTTAACAAAGGCATCTTATGAGCTTCATATCTCATGATAAAGTATTGAGAATGCAGCTGAGATAAAAAGACATGTTTAATGAGCGTAGAATATATTGATTAACAGGAGAGGAATAAAAGACAACAATAAGTTAAGGATATCATTCCAGGAACTAAAAAATACAAAAACTTCAGGAATCGAACGGGAGAACACAAATTTTGCTAAAAGAAATGAAGAAACTTTGGTCCATTATGTGACAAAGGTATTTAGAATTGTTAGAGTTATAAGCAAAAATATTGCTGTTCTTGAGGCTGTTCTGCCCCCTCACATTACTCTCTTTCTTTCTTTCTCTTAAGGGAGCAATATCTTTCCTTAAAACTTAGCCACTATCTTGGCAATTCAGTAGGTGAATATGATTTACAGGAGGATGCGTTTTGGCTACAAACCCCATCAATATGTTTATATTGATACTGTAAGAACATAGGGCTTCATTCCAAGTTTGGGCGGTCGGGCCACCAGACTGCCATCTTGGTGGTTGCCACAAGTCCGCCATGTTGGCAGTAATATAGACCTCTGTATTACGTGTCACACAGCCAGGACCGCCAAAAGCCAGCCAAAAAAGGGGCACCGCCAGGACTCGTGAGAGCGGTAAATAGGTGGTCTGACTGCAAGCTCACCAACCAACCACCGAACCTATTACAAGTCAAAAGTCACAATGACGTTTCAGCCATGGTGGTCTCCTAATGGCGGATCGAACCTCGGCGGTTTGCGGTCACCACAGTAATACACACCACCACATTGGATGGATTTGAGAACAACACAGCTGATACACATCCCACACCCGACACACCTGCGAAGCACACTATAAATCCCACCCCTTCACACACCACAATCCTTTGCATTTTCACAGCAAAACTCTGCAAGACAGTGCGAAATTCCCACAACTTAAAATCCACTGAAATAGGCACCCCTCCAATTTACACCAACCACACACCCCACACCTTCATCACACCCCATCACATCCATCTGCACCTCCCTACTCCCTTTACTCCCCGTCACCTGTTCATTTTCCCAGCACCCACCTATTTATTTTTAACACCACCATGTCACAAAAGAAAAATCCCTGTTTCACTAAAGATGAGTTAAGAGTTGTGGTGGATCATTAGAGCAGAGCCACATTTATTTGGAGGGCAAGTTCAGCAAACTACTAATGCATGGAAAATGGAAATGTGGCAAAGGATCGTCGACAGAGTGAATTCTGTAGGCCCTAACCTGCGCACCAAGGACGACATTATGAAGAGGTGGAACGACCTCAGGGGGAAGGGTCCGTTCCATGACATCCAGGCACCAGCTGCATGTCCAGCAGACTAGCGGTGGTCCCTCCCCTCCTCCCTTACAACTCGCATCCTGGAAGGAGAAGGTCTTGGCCATCCTGCATCCTGAGGGCTTGACAGGAATACCTTGGGGAGTGGAATTGAGTAAGTCACAACACAAAAATATTGCACCTAAATGTATTGTCATGCATGCACACTGCTCACCTTTGGACACCTTCACTGACACCCCAGTCACCAGCCCCGTCTCCACCTGTCCAAAGAACACTGGCTGCCATCTCACATGGGAGCTAGACTCACCTGGGGGAACCTCATCTTTGTATACTGGCTGTAGGACAGGGGCTGACAGCATTACAATTCCCAGCAGGCACTGTCCTACTACATCTACTCATCCCTTGAACTGTACTCACCTAGAAAGGATCACAACTGTATAGTGGGTGGGTGTAGGTCAGACACTGACAGGAATGCAAAGGCCAGGATGCATTAGTAGTGTTACCCCACTCAGCCAACACACTGTTCTCTGCCATAATGAGCCTTCCACCTCTACTCAGCCATTGAACTGTACTCACCTAGAAAGGATCACGCCTGTATTGTGTGTGTAATACATGGAGTCAAATGGCTACAATACAAAGGAGAATCCCTAACTGCCACTCTAAGTACCAGTCCAGTGAACACCTGCCAAAATAGAATTTACCTGGGAATTCACATATGAAGTGCACTCACCTGGGGGGATGCCACATAACAAGTGCATGAAGAACGGGGAGTCACAAGATTGCTAAGTCAGAAGGCTAGGTCTACCCAATTCAGAGCACCAGCCCACTCTGCATATGCTCAAATATCCTTGTAGGTTAACTTGCAATGGAAGTGTACTCACCTCACAGGATTGCCCATGTATACTGTGTGTAGTACTTGGGGAAATATCACTGTATATCCCAGTAGGGCAAGTTCATGTAACTCCTCTCACCATGCTAGTGCCATGTGACATTGTATTTGTCTGTGAACTCACTAATGAAGTTTACCCATGTGGTAGGGACCATAATACAGGGCATGGTACACCCTGTGATGTGGTTACACACCCAAAACCATCTTAAGCATCTTTGCCAAGATGATATGTTGTGGACAGGGACAGCTCAAAATGTGGGCTATTAAACTTTATCTGAATGGTATTGGCAGCAGACATATCCACAATGCACTGACCACATGGTGACAACTATCATGTATACTGCAGGGTATTGGGTCTGCCTGCATAACAGCCAACTAGGTATTAAGATGACCTAAATCACATCCACTGCTTTGCCTGCACTGATGGCAAGATTTAAGTCCATGACCATCCCTCCAAGTGCTAAGGTACTCAGACATTCTGAAGCCAGTTGACTGAAAGGGAATAGATATGTTACTCAAATCTCAAGTCACTACAAAGGATAGCATGTGTACCTGTCACATAAGGGAATGCTGCTAACCTCAATGTGTACATGACCCTAGCCAAATGTCACTGTCATCTATTGGAGGTAGATGTCACAATACAACCTGTAACATTATGGGCCTCATTACGAGTTTGGCAGAGGGGATTACTCCGTCACAAATGTCACGTATATCCCGTCCGCAGTATTACAAGTTCCATTATATCATATGGAACTTGTAAGACGCCAGACGGGATATCTGTCACATTTGTGACGGAGTAATCCCCTCCACCAAACTCTTGATGAGGCCCCATATCTCTCATGTCAACTGGTCGAGCAGCCACTGAGACTACTGACACCAATGAAGAGACTGCCACAACCGCCATGGATGAAGCCCTCAGTGAGGACACCACTCCTGGATGTGTGGACGTTGAGGATGGTTCTGGCCCAGACGACACCAGTGAGCCTCACCCTGACCACATTGACTCCTCCCAGCCCTGTGGCCTCAACATCTCAGGCAGCCACTCACCCCCCAACCCTGTGTCCCGAGGACAGTCACTAACATCTTATGCCCCTCAATCCAGGTTCCTGGGTCACAGCAAGCCAACTCCGACAATGAAAGACTTGGAATCATTGGAAGGGGACAGGCTGTGCCAAGGGTGCAGGCATGTGGGGGTAGGGTCTGTGGGAGGGATGGTGTGGCCCAGCAGCAAGAGCCTGCTGGTGATGTTCCTGGCAGGACACCATCAGCCAAGTCTTGGGAGCCTACCAACAATCCCAAGGCATGATGGGCCAAGTACTTACCGAACTCATGGAGATGAAGCAGCTGTAGAGGGACTTCCATTGGGAAGCCAAGGAAAAGTGGGAGACCTCAAACACCATCTTGGTCTCCATAACTGGGGTGTTAAAAGGAGATCTGCAGTACCCTGATCAAGGACCGTGAACAACGTACCCCTTCCTGTGGCCTAGCTACACCAGCCCCTTCAACATCTGTGACAGCCACTGGAAGCACCCTTGCTTCTGTAGTTACTGAACCCCCTTGTAAGCGTGGACGTCCACCCAAGGCTTCAGGAGGTGTGGATGGCAAGACACCAACAACTGCCAGGTCGTGACCTCTTCCTGATGGAACTCCTTTGTGTACTACAGATTCACTCTGTTGACTGGTCTTTTACCATTTTCCATTTGACACTGGACTTCGGAATTCAAATGTTGTGGCATCTACTCTATTGAGTACATCCACCATGATTGATCACTTCACTTAACTTTTTTATTTTTTTGAGTTTCATAATTATTCCATGTACATGTGTAAATAAACACACCTATCACAAAAGCACTTCTTGCCACCTTTTTTTCTTAAAACAATTTTGAAATGTTAAACTTGTGGACTACACACGAGGAAGACACAAGATGGTAATGGAAGGATGAAGAGATCTCAGGTAGTGTCATGCTGAGGATGACTAGCAACACAATGTCACAAGAGTCTGGTCAAACCAAACCTTTTATTTCACTGTACTGCACATAAGCTGTTAAAAGGTCTGGACTCCCATAGCCAAGAAAGTCTGAATCACATTGAGTCAGGCCAGATATCCCAAAGGGACCGTTCATCAGACCACAGTAGAATGTGCTTTGTCAGACCTTGTCCTGTAGAATAGGCCAACTAATAAGTGGATGTTGTCACCAGCTTCCTTATCACATACTAAACCAGGTTTGCCAATTCTACATACCCCTAGGCACAGCCAAAGAGCAGTATAACATTTCCTGATCATAGGTCCACCCTATTACGATGACCGAGCATCTGATGGTACGATGCGAATCTGTGTCAGCCTTGTTGCACAGGTACTCTGACCTGCTGTGTGAAAACGCATTAACAGCCACAAAAAGGTCATGCAGGATCACTGTACATACAATGCGAAGGGAAAATGCATGGATTGCACTGGATGACATGTAGCAAGCCAACATGGTCACACATGAAACAATTGGCCCGTCACACCACAAGTCACTAGTGTATTGTGCACTTCAGATCTCCCCGCACCCACTGTCCAGGCTCCATTCACACAGGACCCATACACCCCAAATCTGTGACCAACATTACCTGGATCAATCCATGTTCACTTCACATGTCAGAACAGCTACAACTACCTCTCTGAAACTCTGAAATGCCCACATGAGGATGGCAAGATGAAGACACCTGGGTGAAAAATTTGAATACAGGGAGTTAAGGCATGAAAAATCGTACATATGACCCACACCACAAAGTACTGTAGATCTACTCACATTGCAATGAGACTGACATAAACAAGGCAGATTGTAAAGGTAGTTACATGTCCTAGTCTGACTTAGACAGCAAAGCTTGGCTGTATACTACATAGCATGAGATGCCCTGTCTTTAGTGGGAAATTACCCCAGTTAACACATTCTGACCCCTACACTGCCCCAGACAGTCACAGAAATCACATCACATGACATGCTTACACTCAAGTGAAGTAGTGATTGATGAGATCTGCCCACGAGTCTTCACCTCCCTCTTCATCACTGTCATCCTCACTTGGCATTTCAGGGGGGCTCACCCGGTGGCACTGCTAACTTCCCTCATCTGGTATATATGGGATATTCCTCTACAAGGCAATGTTGTTGAGCATGCAGCAGGCCACAATGATCTTATAATTGTTTTAGGTGAGAAGAGGAGGGCTCCACCTGTCTTGTCTAGACACTGAAATCTGGCTTCAGGAGCCCCAAACCCCATGCTGTGTTCTTCCTTGGACATCGTTAAAGCTGACTTCCCCTGGCTTAGTTGTGTTCCTCACCGGTGTCAATAACCATGGACGGTTTGGGTATGCAGAGTCCCCTGTAAGTGAATGCGACATATGCGAAACTATGAGTCCTCTCATCATTATCACTGCAACAGGCATTGCTTCAAATAAAGGCATGACATATGTGATGTACCAGCCAGCCAGGCCCTCTCTGGGTACAGGTGTGACATCAGCTGTAGAATTGCACTGTTCCGCATGATGAAGGCATCATGAACTGAACCTGGATAATGGGCACAGACCTGTGAAATGTAGAGGTCTGCCAAACAAACAACCTGGACATTGATGGAATGGAAATTCTTCCAGTTCCAATAGACTTGTTCATTGCCCTGCAGTGGAACCATGGCTACATGTGTACCATCAGTGGCTCCCACACATGTGGGATGTGTGCCAAACCTTAGAAGTCAGCCTTCACAAGGGCAAAATCCTCACATTGAGATAATTGGATGTAGATGTCCAGGTGAATCAACATTGCTGAGAGTACGTCCTTCAATACTAGACTGAATATAGGCTGCGGCATCCCAGCACATAGTGCCACTGTATTCTGGATGGACCCTGTGGCCAGGAAGTGTAACACTGCTATGACTTGTGTAGTGGGTGGTATGCTATTTGGATGACGAATGGCAGGCATGAGATATGGTTCCAACTGACGACAGAGATCCATGATTTGTTTCCCTTTTCAGGTGAAAGATCTAGATAATGTGTCAGTCTTATGTGGCCTGAAGGACTGCCAGTGGACAGGACACAGGAGGATGTCTGATCCTTCCCCTTCCTGGATACCTATATGGGACAAAAAATTAGTATAGGCATCATTCAACGTGTCCCTTGCAACATACATGCATATCATTCACAAACTGTGTCAAAGCATGTCAGAGGTTGAGGACATGATACGCAGTACACATGACCACGGTCACTCACACAGAAGTAACATGTTTCCTCGTTGCATTCCCACAACTGTGTACACATCATCTACCTGGACAGCAACTATTTGTGAATGAGACTTGACACTCTGTGAATTGATGTCACATAGCATAATTTGGGCGGGGGCTGTGTCCCAGAACAAGTAGCCATATGTGCGTAGCGTATGCCCAAAAGGGTGTAAAAGTCGATGGACCTACATGCCAGGACAAGACCAGCACTCACCATTAGCATTAACAATTTATTTATTTTTTACTTGTGACGCATTTTATTTGGCCATAAACTGTATGTTATGCCCCTAAAATGGCGGCTACCTGTCACACATATATATGTGCATGGAAAACAGTTAATGGATTGGTACAATTACAACGGTGCTCCATTTCATGTTGTGCCACAGATAGGAGTGTGCCACCTTTTGGTTATCATCTGACTGATACCCTCTTGCGTCACAGTATGTCATTTGGCATGTAGGACTGCAGTTACATGGCAGTTCGACCAAGATTGTGGAACAACTCTGTGTTTCCCATGTGGCATTATGTTGATTAGTGCACGGCACCGGTGTAGTGATTGGGGATTGTGCCCGGGCTTTAGGCATGTGTCATGGAGTGACTTGCAGTGACTTTTACATCACGTGTTTGGGTACAGGCATTCATCACAGACAAATGGCAGGCTTGCCCTTTCGGAGATGTGAGTAGTGATGTGGCTTCACATTGGACAATGGGTTGGGGTCCTTCTTTTGGTCATTGCAGGTTCGGTGACTCTCAAGCATGCAAAGAACAGATGTTTACTACAGACACACTCCGATGATGTCATTGTGATTGGTGTCAGACATTAATGGTGGCTATCCTGTGGCTTGCTGATTCATTGTTGTGTGTTTTCTCGAGACATCTCTTCCTGACATATCAGACCTGACCTCAATGTTGGTCCTTTTAATGCCACATGTGAGGCCTATCTGGGTGACTTTGCTATTACCTCCTTGACTCAGTTGGGACAGGTGTAACTTATTGAGCTGTACATTGTTGGAATGTGTCCATTTTGACATGGGTATTTCCATGTCACTACCTCCAGGATCTTGCAGATAGGAATCTGAGATAGCTGGTTTTCATTGGCATCATCTCTATTGTTGATACATCATGTAAGTGTGAGATAGATGTGTGCATTTGGTTATGTGTGAAATATGGCAGAGTAGTTTACAGTGGGATACCATTGTTGGCTGCAAGTTGACTGGGCTCTGCTGCATGAGGAACATCTTGGAGGAAGGAGAGGTCACCTAGTAGTAGTTATGATTTTGTGGTTGCTAGACTTCATCAATTCAGTTGTAGTTGTCTGAGATCCTGATTTTCTGGTAGGCAACTTTGGTAAATCCAGACCTCATGCATGCATATGTCATGGCATATGAATGTGCCACTTGGTTGAAGGTTTTGCTGGGGGCTAGTTGACATGATGGTATTGTCTGTCACTTAGAGTTGTGGTTGAAGGGTAGTCATGTACTTGTTTCTATTTCTCTTTGTATTTGCAGCATTAGCATAGGCAGACGAAAGAGACGTGGCCGAGCCGAGTGGGTAGGCATCTGGCCATGGGACCTCAGGGACCCAGTTGTCTGGAGGGCAGTGGGAGTGCCACGGGGGAGACCAGGACCAAGTTATCATCTATGGATTCCTCCTCCAATGGCCACTCCCTAGTGGTGGTGGACCCACTGGGAACCCCCCATGCCATCCTTGTCCACTACCCCCATTCTATCACCGCCTTTCCTGTTGCTCCCCACCCAGTTGACTGTGCCTGCTTACGCAAGAGGTTGGATGTCTCCTTTGCCACAGGCACCTCTGCTCCAGCCCCTGTTACCCCTCCTTCCCTCAGTTAGGAGGCTATTGACCTAGCCATCGTGAATGCCATCCAGGGGCTGGTGACACAATTCCAACGGACGTAGGCGTTTTTGGAGGGCATTCACGGTGCAGTGGCTGGCCTACAGAGATCTTTTCAGGCTCAGGCCTCCACAGTGACAGCAGCCAGTCATCCCCCACCTTCCGTCCCCCCCTCCCTCTTCCCAGTAAAATTCCACCTACCCTGACCTACCCAAAGCACACAAACAGACCCTCAAGCATCCACCACAACAGACAAAGTAGCGCACACAAACACAAGCACCACAAGACACACTGGCATGCACACAGACAACATCCAGACACAGCAATCCCCAGCATCACACACACGACATCAAGCATACCTACAGGCACCACATCAACAGTCACTGATACAGCCACCACACCCATCCTAGCTGCAGACACCACTCCAGCAAATACTCAGACATCCACCCTAGTCACCACACCCACAGATACCACAACTACAGGCACACCTATATCCACCACCCCAACATCACCACCCCAACAAACAGCCACCCACCCACTACGGCATCACCCAGCACCTCCACCCCCCTTAAGCCCAAGACACATAAATGCCTTCACTCAAACACACAACAGACACCCACCACACACAAACATTCCTCCCACAAGCACGCACCCACGACATCCACACCTACACATTATACAACCACTACCTCAACCTCCAAATCCTGTTACCCTTCTGATGACCGCCCTTGTGTGTCCAAGAAGTTTTTCCTCTGTGACATTGAACTTACCCCTCTCCTTCCCCCCGTACCACACCCAAAAGGTCATCTGTCTTGTCCAAGGCTGCCCCTCCCTCCTCTAAGGCCTCCCCTGCTCCCACTGCAAGCACCCATACTCCTCCCTCAAAAAAGAAGCCCACCCCTCTCAAGAAGAAGCCCCCCCAGCCCAAACCCCTCTCCTAAGTCTGATCCATACACCTCACCCCCAGATAATCCCTGAGGTGCCTGCCTGCCTCCTTGATGCCCCTTCCTGTGGAGGGTACATGGCAGTCAGGTGTCAAGTAGGGGCACAACTCTGTGTCATTTAGGCAGATCTGATGGACTGCCCCATGGCCTTGGACTTTCTGAAGCTTTACACATAATAAACCCAAACTGTTGTTTTTGGGTACACCTTTGTCCTGCTCTTCATTTTTCGAGCTTTATGTAGTTCTGAATGACTTTAGTAGTGTACCTGCAGTTGTGTGTGTTTGAGCCTGCTTGCTGCTCCACGTGGTGCTGTTTGCAGTATGTGAGTTTGTGTGCACTGCTGGTGTCCCCCAAGAGGAGGTTAAGTGTTGTGTATGTAGGTATCTGTGTGTAATTGCAATGTTGGGATTGTGACATTGGGAAGTGTTTGTTATGGTAAGTATTTATTTTTGTGTTTTCCAGTGTTAGCATGAATGGTGTTAGACTTGTCATCCTGATATGGCTTATGGATTCATGGAATGTGTGTCATCTTGAGTATAGTTTGTGCAGACATGGAGTGTGTAAAAGTGTGCTGGCTGTGTTTGCATTTGCCTGTGCATGTGTCCATTTAGGTGCGTGTCCCTTGCAGCAGGTTCCTTTAGAGGTCTGTCCCATACAGTAGGAGTTGTTTTAGTATTGTTTGTCCCTGTGACCCATTTAGGGCCATTTCCTGTGGACATGTTGATATGCCCCCATCCCAACAATATAGGTATAGTTGTGAAGTTGTTCCTGGTGTATTTGTCTCTCTGTGTTTTGTGCATGACATTGTCCTTCCATTGCAGTGTGTTGTGTATGTCCATTGCAGGGTTTTTTACTGGTGCTGTTTGTGTTCCGTGCCACAGAAATTGAGATGTGTGTTGTATGTGGGGGGTGTCCCTGGCCAGTGGTGGGTGTGAGTGTGAGAGTTGTATTTGTATATGTGCTGTAGGTGTGTTGTTGTTGCTGTGTGTGACAATGTTGTGTAGCCTTCAGTGTCCCTGTGCATGAGCCGTGTGGCTGTGTGTATTTGTGTGCTGTTGCCATGCTGTGTTAGTGTGCTGGCCAAAGTGTACGTATTGTGAGTGTGTATGTGTCCGTGTTGCTGTGTGTCAGTGAGTGTGTATTGTATAAAACATGCGGCTGCTGCCCGTGGCATCCCCCTACGATGTTACGTGCAGTTTTTAAGGATTAATGATACAGGTAGGAATGTGTACTTATGGTTGGTTTCGCCTCTATATCGACATTGATTTAATTGTCTCTGGATGAGCAGTGGCATGACGTTTGTGGAGGGCTCCATGCCGGCTCCGGACGTGTGAGACTGCCTGCAGTTGAGTGCCTCCCCTTGTACTCTCCATTTCCACCTCCTGATACGTGGTGGTCGGACTGCCACAGTCACATTGACAGTGTGCAACCTCGTAATGGGTCCGGCGGAAACACAGGCTCCACCAGCCTGTTTGTGCTTGCTTGTGACCATGGTGGTCTGTGCTGCCTGGAGGTGGCGGCAGACAGCTGGTGATCTTCTGTGGGTACAGCTTCTATACTCGTAATACGGCGGTCCGCTCCACCAGACCATTGGCGGTCGGCCCGCCAAACTCTTAATCAGCCCCCTAGTCTCCATTGGGAGATTCATAAAGTCATTAGTCCTAAAAAGTTTTTTAACCTCCTTAACAGGTCATACATGTGGATTTTATTCAGGTAAAGTAGCTTTGAGGGTACATTTCTTGCAGCAGTGCAAAATGAGATGCAAGTATAATAAATCTTGGGCGGGCATGGAGATTATGACCTGGGTATATACCTCTACCCAGCCTGATTTCTTTTTGTCTAGAGGCACTGGTTTTTATAAAATATTTAGTACCCGAAACATTAACCAACTTCTCTGCCACTGCAAATAACCCAACTTTGTGGTTGTGGTAATAATATTGACACATAATTACAAAATGGTATTCTTGGACTTTTTAACTTATTGAGAGATTTCTAGCTGTCATACCAATATAAAATAAATGAAACTGTGAGAAAGAATACATTAAAAAAAATTAAATCCCATTGAGAATGAATACAAATATTGAATATCCTTCCATATCATAATTGGAATAGTTCAACACTGGACTAGATAATTAATGATAATATTATATATGCTGACAAAGAAACCAGACGGAAGGTTAAAAGTATTAGAAATAAATATAATTTATCACTAATAAGAGCTTGAAGGGAGTATTATATTATGATTATTGTAACCAAAATGTAAGCTTTGTCAGTAAGTTATGGTTTAACTAAATTGAATCCATAATAATCACATTCATTTGTAATTTGTGAATTGCTAGGATAGCAAGGAAAATACCCAGATTTATCAAGCCTTTATGTTGTCCTTACATCACAACAATGCAAAAGCTTCAGTAATATTTACAAATGGACGCACAGGGTGGTTGTGCTGGCCTGCATGCCTTTGTAAAGCAATATAACTCAACACTGCTGCTTTCTCTGCGTTACATCACACTTTAAGCTTGGAGGCATTCCATGGGTGAAGCATAGGTGTTTCCATGCATCTACCTGTGACATTTGGTGTATTCCCAGATTTACTAAACCTATTAAACCTGAAAATAAGTTGAAATGTTATGCTTTGCCCAGTGAGGTGTAACAAGAAGAAATATCTTTATTGCTACTTTATTTTCTCTTGCCATGAGTGTTGCAATATTTAGCACACGAAAAAAGAGGAAAATGCTGCTAAGGGTTGTTTTTGTGCAAGAAGTGATCCCTTTCTGCACAAAAACATTCCTGACTGTAATGAAGGCACCGTTGCACTATGGTGCAGGGGTGCCTGCATTGGTGCTAGGCTGCACGCAGTGTGCCTGCGCAAGGAAAGAGCAGAAATGCTCTGCATCTTTGTAAATATGGAGCATTCCTGCTCTCTCCTTTCCACACAATGCAGCACAGCAACTTTGCTTACACCCCTGATTTGTTTGAATATGCCCCTAATTTTAGAAAAATTTGATCTGTCATTGTTAAACACGTAATAGGTCTTAAACCTGCTTCACTAGTTCAGCTAACCTGAACAATTTAAAAACATAAATATTACAAAAATGATTAATATGAGAAGATGAAAAGCATTTCTAAGAGCTGGAAATCTAGACAATGAAAATGCATCATTGCCAGACCTATAAAAGGCACCTGATTACAGATTCCACAAGCAAGGAGCCCTCCTTCAATTATAAACGTAATTGTTGTCAAGGTGAATCACAAAAGTTACTAAGTTAACCTATGCTTAACTCTGGTAGTTTTACAAAAAGCAGTCAGGCTTACCTTGGAGGTAAGGTGTAAAGTATTTATGCAGCACACTAACAATAATAAAGTGAAAACATAACACAGGAAAAATTCCAACCAATTTAGACAAATGGAGTCATTTTTAATACATAAAATGACACAAAATCAGCAGTATCCGGAGGTCTGTGTTTATATTTGTTTTAGATAAAAATAACACTGGACTGGGACAAAGTCATAAGTTCCGGACGACTGCGATGGAGTGCGGGCTGGATACAGGGCCAAGATCACCCTGCTAGGAGTTGTACCTTTTGTCCTTGATGCAAGGTCCACGTGGTATTGCCTGTGAGGATTTCTTGTTGTTTGTCTTAGCTTAAGGTAAAGTTTTCTGCTGCATGGCTAGGCTTTGTGGGGCTTCATGTCATTCGGCGTCAGATCTGATGAAGCCTTCGGGTAGGCTCTGCGGTGTGAGGCATCCCTTGGCATTGGGAATGGTGCACCTTTTAGGCGTGATCTGCATGGTGTAGACCTGCAGTGTTTTGTGTTGCTGGTGTCTTTTCCTGTGAAACCTTTGGTTGGCAGCTGCATGGCCTTTGGGGGCTGTGCATCACTTCGGATCTGATGGAACCTTCAATTATGCAAGGGAGAGTGATCTCTGCCAGCCAAGGGTCCAAGACATGAGGGGCATCTGTTGGGGATAAGGATTCCAACAGAGACCAAAAACAGGGCATTGGCAGTTCCAGTTGGTGCTGGTCAGCTGAGCAGTTGCAGAACAGACCTCTGGAAGTTTGTTGTCATTGGAGCCAAAAGAAGAGGTCAGCCAGCTGATCCTTGCAGTCACTTATGGGGATCCTTCTTCAGACAGCAGGGTAGTCCGTCTTCTAAATCTTCCACAGGTCCTGTAGTGTTCGAATGAGAGGTTCTGAAGGTCCCATTTTTATACTTTGTTCCTGACTTTGTGTGGGGGAATTCCCTGATTTACCCCCTGAAATGGTTTTAGTCAGTCCTTCCCCTGGCCCTGGATCCAAACTATCTAGGTTGACAAAGACAAGGACAGGCCTGGTGTCATTTTCCTTTGTCTGTGCTGAAGGTGGAGCCCTTTGAAGTGAAATTAGGGCAGGGTACAACTCCTCCCCAGCAATCCTGTCAGGAAGACCCTCTCCCCTCACACCTAGGCTTCCATTATCTCACTGGAAGCAATACACAACCCACGATAGCAGAGCCATTCAGTGGCATGTGACCCAAGGCACTGGCAGAAAGGTTATTTTGGTTTAGATAGAAAAATGCCAACTTTCTAAAAGTGGAATTTTCAGAATAGTAACTTGAAATATGACTGTACTATTAAAGAGGATTATAATTAATTTGAGTGTAAATCTCTCTTTCTGCTACCAGTCTGAAGTTAGCACTTACTTAATGTAATAAGTTAACCCAGCGTTAGCCAATGGGAGAAGATAGCCTTACAGCAGTGAAAAAAGGTAGGAGTTTTTCACTACTGGGACACGTAAAACTTAAACACACATGTCCTACTTTTTAAATACCATGCACCAAGCCCTATGAGCCTTTAGGGTCTACTTTAGGGATGACATAAGTAATAAAAAGTAAGGTTTAGGGCTGGCAAAAGGTTTATTTTTCCAGGTCAAAATCGTTGTTTAAACTTGGACTACATCCCACAGTGGCAGGCCTGAGACATCTATCTGATAGAGACTTCTAGCTGCAGATTCCTTGCCTGTGAATTCTCCCCAGGCGTCAGACTAGATCCACAAGATTTTTTGTGAGCAGTACCCCTGTGCGCCATTAGGCGGCGTTGATCAACTCCACGGCCATCGTCGGCATCGTGCGTGCCAGAAATGACATTGGGGTTCCTATATAGGCCCCACCCAGGTGCGCCAACATCAGTTCTTTTCCTTCTGAGCCAGCCAGCGCTAATCCGAGAGAAAAGCTACCCCTCAGTCATTTTTTGACTGGCCTTTTTTAACTTTGTGTCAAATATTTTTGAGGTTTACCTCCTGGTGTGTCAAGAATGTCATCACACAAGAAGATTTTTAAGCCCTGTGAAGCTTGTCACTGGCCGATGTCGGTGATGGATCTGCACTTCGCCTGCTTGTGATGTTTGGATCGTGACCACAACCCAAAGTCATGATTTAAGTGCTGGGTCATGCATCCAAAGGCTTTGAAGGAGCCGTCCTTAAAGTTGTTGGTGGTCAGGGACACAACTCCCAGCAAGTCGAGGCCCCAGTCAAGAGGAAGGTCCCAGGACCAGTTGCAGAGTCCGAAGTTGTCGGCGTCCCACTCCAACTACTCAGGGCGATCGAGTAAGTCGAAGCACAAGAAGAAAAGTAAGAAGTTAAAGCAGTATGTGACTTCTCTTCGTACGTCAGCTGAGGCGACGAGAGAGAGTCATCATTCTAGGCCTTGTTCTTCAGTAACCTGTGCCTGGGTCGAATTCACACCTCCCACACTTTCTGGGAGCCAGAGTGACCCCTGCCCAATTAAAATTATTTTATGAGGCCATGCACCACATTTTTGGGTAGTCTGGCCCTGTCAGTGCGCTTCTGGGTTCCCTGGTCCGAGGGAGACCCATCTGGTTCTGTTCTGGCACTTAGGCCGTCATTACGAACTCCGCGAGTTTGGCGCTGATGGTCAACAAAAGATCACCAGCGTACAGAACCCCCTGCCGGCCACATAAAGAACATTCAGGTGGGCCGACGGGTGGAAACAGTGCAGTACCCGAGCCAATTTGGCAGTGCGGCGGGTGCAGCAGCCCCTGTACTTTCCATGCCAAGTGTATGGACAATGCAGGGGCCCGAGTCATCCATTCCCCCAGCCTTTCCCTGGTGGTGTAAACCAGGGAAAGGCTGGTGGAACTTGACTCATTATCCAGCAGACAGTGCTGCGTGCAGCGCTGCCCTGTCGGATAGGAAACTCTGCCACCGCCAGGCTGCCTGGTGGTGGAAGCCTGGCGGTGGCGGAGTTTCAAAAGTGACGGTTCTGCCACGTTCAAGTTCAGCTTTATTTCGGTAAAAAAAAAATACCATAAAAACACAATTTACAAAACACTATAATAAATATAAAAACAAAGAAAAACAGAAAAAAAAACAAAGAAGAAAAATCCTCTGACTAATAATTGCAAACATCCCATCAATGCTATATAACATAAGTAATATCACAAGCAAGAATAAAAATACAGGGATAAAAATACTGTGTAATATAAATACATTTGAGTTTGTAGCCAAATATTAAAAACTGGACCTCACAGAGAAACAAATGTCTTATCCTCAGTTTAATACTTCTCATTCATAAATTATCTATAAAAGGCTAAACTATTGTGCTGCGATTCACACTCAAATCAACTATGATACAATACATTATGAATTACCCCTCAAAGATTTTGTTCGAATATGCCAGAGTGCCTCTAAAAATGTTGCCAAGACGCATGCCACAGTCCCATGAGGATTTGTTTTGCAAATCCTAAGAGCTAAGGGCCGGTCCCTAACACCCATGGATCTGCAAAGTGGTATGATCCAACAGGCCCTCTGTTTGGAATAGGCGGGACAATGAAATAAAACATGGGCAGTACACTCCGCAATTCCACATCCTATTGGACATAAATGTTAGTGTCTTTCATGTTGGGTCCATCTACAAGTGAAAGTGTGTAGTGACAGAGATCATACTCCTAATATGAAGTGCACGTGCAAAAGGAGATAAAATCAAATCCATGTAATGCTCAAATTTATAGTGGCATTTGACTGATATGAAACTATCTGTCATACTGAAAGAATACACCTCTGCTAATTTTGCTACCTGTAGGTTTAGCCAATATGCGTCCTTTAGAACCTGCATGACATTTTTTGGGAGATGGAAAAGGTCTGACCAATAGACACCCAACCCAAGTTTAATAAAAGTATTTTCAACATAATTGCATCACATGCAGGCGTGCTCAACAAGACACTCGGCCATGTTCTATATGGGCTGAAGATGTCCGTAGACCAGATCCTAATCCAATACAACAGTGGCCTTAAAGCAGCAAAATGTGAGATGGAGTGT
This sequence comes from Pleurodeles waltl, assembly GCF_031143425.1. Taxonomy (NCBI): domain Eukaryota; kingdom Metazoa; phylum Chordata; class Amphibia; order Caudata; family Salamandridae; genus Pleurodeles; species Pleurodeles waltl. The sequence goes on along the minus strand of NC_090448.1, from coordinate 1,091,311,722 downwards.
AAATTTAAATCCATCAGGATAGGCAAAGTGAGGGAGCTTACAAGTATTTTTAATAAGGTTTTCATATAAACCCCCCCCCTCTAGCTTCGTTTTATATATTTCTATTGCAGGACTGATGGCAAATCTAGGAGATCTTGCGGCAAACCTCAGAATACCCCCCGACTTTTGATTCAGGCTCAAAAAGGACTTTAATGGTTGAGCCGGCCATTTGTGTGAGTCCTCCAATGTGACTCCCAGATAATCAAATTCAGACATTCTTTCTAGTATATCACCATCCAAAGGTATCTGTTTCCTCACTTTGTGTTTTATGTCACCAAAAAACATATATTTGGCTTTGGAAGTATTGATTTTTAAACCATGGTCCCTACAGAAGCCCATAAACCTCTCAAGTAAGTTAGCAAGTCCAGAGGCAGTTTGCGATAGTAACAAAGTGTCATCAGCAAACAACAGACACAGGGTTTTTACCCCGCCTATTTTGGGCGCGTCATTAACACAATCCTATAAGAAAAGAATGCAAGCATTAATAAACAATAAGAAGAGTGTGGGGGCCAACACACAACCCTGTCTTACCCCTTTACAAACTGGAATCTCTCTCGTTAATTCCCCATTTGTTCCCCCATCCAATTCTGGCATAACTCTCAGAATACAGATCTTTGATCAGATTTAGTTGGGGTCCAGGACCTCCCACAATTTACAACACAGGACCAAATCAACAGCAGGCTTGAGATCTACGAAAGCAACAAAGAGTTTCCCTGCATCTAGGTCCACCATCTTCCTTTTAATCGTAAAGAAGTGAAAGACCTGGTCAACTGTGCTTATTTTCTGCCTAAAGTCTGCCTGAAAGTGACTGAAGGCTTGACTTTCTTCTATCCATTCCTTAAGCCTATTCAGGACCTGGTAACAAAATATTTTTGGGGGTTTATCGAAAAGACTACAACTCAGTAAAATGGGCAATCCAGTTTTCAGGGGGAATTTGACACTCAGGACTAAAATTCTAATTTCGTCCATTTTTGGCCACCAAGGACCAAAAGCGTTTTGGATTTCTGTCCTTAGCTGCTAATAATAATTCCTGCCATGATGTCTCTTCCCAATGGGTTTTGCTGGTCTTCAATACAGATGCATACTCACGACTTGCAGAGATTATCATAGATTTATCTTTTAATTTTATTGCTTTTAATAGACTACCCTTAGCCTCTCTACGTGCCTTACCAAACCACCTATGGTGTTATCCTGCTTTCAAGTGTTTATTCTCCCTAGCAGTTTTAAAAAATAACTCTTTCAAGGAAGAAAAGAGGCCTACGTGCAAGGCCATACCCTCATTTGGGGAGTATGAACAAAAACCATCAGATAATTGGTGGGTTGATACAAGGACACACATTTTTGTCCACAATTTGTTAGAGCTTCTAAAAGAATCCCATTTCAAGGGACGCTTGTTGGAAGACACCACTAAAGAAGAAGTGCCTCCATAATTTTGTTGAACATCTCTTTTAGCAAAAAACTGTCCATCATATGTTACCAAGATAGGAGCGTGATCACTATTATATTGGTTGCCCACCCTAATGTCTTTAAAGGCATGCCATATCCTCACATCAATAAGCACAAGGTCAAGTATGCTACTATAAGACCCTCTGAAAAATGTGGAAAAAACACCCATTTCTTGGCAAAGGCTGTGGGTTATCATAAAATCTATGATCTGAAGAGCCCTGATGCTGGATTTCAGCCACTTTCTCTGAGATGAAAAAGAGGGAATTCTCCATATTGAGTCTTCTAACTGCGTAGTCTCAGAGAAAGCAGCGTTCGGCTCAAGGGACACATTAAACTCACCAGCTACAATAATAAAATGTGAAGAAAGAAAATTCAACACAAGGTCATTCAACAACTCAATATATTTAGACATTTGATTTGGATGGCCAGGTCTGTTGTAAACATTAACACACAGTAGCAGAAAACCTTTCTTTAACTGTATTGATAGGGCCAATATGTCAGCCAAATCCTCTTAAATTACCTTAATTTTGCCCACCTCAACAATTCTTATCCATGTAATGAGACCCCCTGCTGCTCTCCAAGCAGGAGACGGGCTAGCCTCCTTAGAAAAGGAGCTGTTCCCCTGTCTATAAACATTTGAGGTGGCTCAGGTTTCTTGAAACAAACAGATATTAAATTTATCAATATATTCGCCCCAATCAAAGTCATCTAATTTATCACAAATTCCGACCACATTCCATGTCATAAATTCCAGGATTAAGGTCTCAAAAACCGTATAGACCTTCTGGGGGAGCTCCAGAGTACACGTTCTTGCAGAGCTCTCCATGGGTTTTTATTTTGCCATTTTTACACTGAACACTAATGCCAGACTCCTACGGAAATAGGGTTCTAGATCTGGATCACTGTCAGGGTGCAGATTGGCAACAAGGGGAGTACAGTGTTAGCCCGTGAGGCTGGAGAAAAAAAACTATCAGTCAATATCTGAAGTAGCATCTGTTTGAACTATCCCCCGTTAATTGTTCCTCTCGCACATGCTCCTTCTTATGGTCCATAAAGGATGTCACTTCAGGTGTAACTAAGGCCCCAGTTCCCTCATTTTGAGATCTAATGTTCGAGGAGGTGGAGGTTCTCTTCATTAAGGGACTATTCACAGGCCAACAGCTTTTGAAACAAATATTTGAACCATTTGGCAAGGGATTTCGAGCTTCCAGGGATAACAAGCCCTTGACCAACCTAGAGCTGGATAGCGTTAGTTTAATAATATCCCAGTGACCCGCCTTCTCAGTGAAACGTTTGGCGGATAACATATCTGAATGGATAATGGAACCACATTGTCTGGTGTGCCGTATCCAATGAATGGTCTTATTTATTAATGATGATCTATCTTCACGTATGTTGGGGGATAATAAAGGTACCTTGCACATATAAATTGGATAGCCACTACTAGAGAGTTTAAAGGAAGTTTGCGCAGTTGTAGAATCCCACACCAGTTTTTCACGAGGTCGAGGAGCAGGTAAGACACAAGAATGACCCTTGGTACCAGATGGAATAGTGGGACTAGCCTGTGATCCTTTGCCACCATAAACAAACCTGGCAAGGGGACCCAAGCAGCCCTTATTCCTCACGATTCCTTGCTTTGAGGAGGTGTAGTTGGTGGAGATGGGCTCTTTCCTATGAATAGATATAGTATCCCGTATCAAACTGGAGGACCGAAGGGTATTTAATACTTCCACCATTTTTTGCTTCAGCTCCCTCACTTCTTCTTTTAAGCCAGAAATAAGAGAAGCCATTTCCCCCTGAGATAGAGCTGCAATGGAGTGTTGACTTAAGGATCGTGAACTTAGGATAGCACTTCCCTGTTCGTGGACATGATCCTGAGTTTCCAGCGGCAAGAAACGATTTGTACAGGGAATATCGTGGATAATTACGCTGTCTGACGAGGCATTCTCTGTGTGATGGACTGATTCCCATGGCCTTTACGTTTAGACCGTCGGGCTGAACTGCCGGTATCACCAAAGTATCTCCATTTGAGGAACCCGTTCCGTGGATTCTTCAACAAGGATTCTACCTCTTCAATCGAGGTGTCTATTTCATTAGTTACACAATTAGAAAGGGTATGTGGCATTTGACAAAGCTTAGGAATTTTAGTTTGCACTGGGCCCACTGTTGGGCTTCCTATTGCCTTATGTTTCCCCATTCTTGTGATACAAAACTATCTACAACAGAGGACTAGCAATACCAAACAACAATGGGTTTCAACAACATTTCCTACCTCAGGGCCAAGAGGGGTTGCCCAGCCCAGCCTCAATAGGTCTCAGTCGGGCGTGAATGGGACTGCCCTTTGCCCGGGAATCAAAGACGCTGTTTAGCGTCAGCTGCGACGATAAGCGCCGCCCCCTGTGTCCCTGGGGGGCAGCGTCTCTGGTGCTGGTGTCCCGTGCAGGCGTCCTGCGCTGCAGGAGTCAAGGACGCTCTTTAGCAGGCGTCCCTATGACTGGCCAGGTCAGGTGTGCTGAGGCTCTTCGTCTCCAACAGTTGCTCAGTCCCCCGGAAGTGAATAGCAAACAGGTCACCAGCGCGGTCTCCACTCACTAACATTGATCTCCACGCTGCTTGCCTCTGGTCCCCAGATGACCTTGACGCCTTTTAACTGTTTTCTGATGCATAGATCTCTTAAAAAGGGCTTCTTATTTTTTTCTTCTCTCATGGTGTGGACGATCTTCTGGACCCCTGAGACATTTCAACAAGTTTTCCCTCCATAGTGAGCTGGGGCAGGTGTTGTGGGAGTTGAAGTAATTTGCTCAGGAACACAGTCCCGTGGTATGTGAAGCTGTGATTTGAATCTGCCCCCCTGGTTCCATGGACCTGGTTCCATGGACCACTGCCCCCCTGACCCCCTGCTGACACGTTCATAATATGGCTGTCTGGGCCGCCATGACAGAGGCGGTAATTACCGCCACTGCCGGCATGGTGGCCCAGAACGCCATGTTCATAATGAGAGCCTTAGTCTTCGGTGCCAATGAGCTATCAGAGATCCAGTCCTGGATCCGTACCAGTGCCGGTTGTACCACCTTGACCGTCACCAGCACCGGTCCCAATGCCTACGCTCCTGTGCCATCATCATCCCCGACTCCGACATGGAGCCAGATAGACGTCACCCAACACTGACTCTAATGCCTGCAGGAACTTTGTCTCCTAGATCGGATCCTGAGCCCTATTCTGTTGGGAGAGGCCTCGGGCGGGGTCAGTGGACCCTTTAGAATAACAGCCTTATGGATACTCAACCTTCCTCACGCAACACCACACCCCTGAGAGCTAGGTGGTCCAGGCCTCAATTTTCCACAGTGCGTTCCCTACCGCTCTTCCATAAGATTTTTCTTCCACAGGCCTGGCAATGCAGTCCGAGAACCCTGCATGCCTTTTGGGACGTTATTCTCACACTCTGTGGGTAATTCTGACTTTCCCGCTGGGCTGGCGGGCGGTCGCCTTCAGACCGCCAGCCAGCCCAGCGGGAAAGAGGCTTCCACGATGAAGCCGGCTCGGAATCGAGCCGGCGGAGTGGAAGCTGTGCGACGGGTGCAGTTGCACCCGTCGCGTATTTCACTGTCTGCACAGCAGACAGTGAAATACATGTAGGGGCCCTCTTATGGGGGCCCCTGCAATGCCCATGCCAGTGGCATGGGCACTGCAGGGGCCCCCAGGGGCCCCGCGACCCCCCCTACTGCCATCCGGATCTCGGCGGTCCGACCGCCGGGATCTGGATGGCGGTAGGGGGGGTCGGAATTACATTACATTTGGGGCAGTTGCGTATAGAGTGCCATAGAAGGCCCAGAATGCCTCTGCAGCTTCTCCTGTTGACTTCACCGTGGCAGAGGGCCCGGTGCGGATCATTTTGATTGCCCCGGCGTGCATCTGATTCTGCAATCGGCGTGCAAGCATACGCCCGCGATCACCATGGAGATAAAATTTACACTGAATGCGCAGTATCACATACTCAGCCCAATCTTGATCGATTTGTTTGAGGAGGAGACAGGCCTTTTCCAGGTCCCTCCATACTTTGTGGGCCCCTGTCTGTTTATGGGCAGACTCCAAGGTTGCCACCTCATTTTTCCAGAGCCTTCCTTCTCTCCCTTCGATGACAATAGTCTGTAGTGGATATTGCTATCAATTCCCCTCTAACCACCAACTTCAAGGCTTCCCAGAGTGAGGCTAGCTGGGTATCCCCAGTGACGTTTGTAGTTATGTCGTTATTGTTTTTTGAGAGCAGCAATGTTGGCCTAAGAGTGTAACACGTGCCCCGCATCTTCCAGTGTGGTCTCACCTCTTGCAGTGCTGGCACACGTACCGATGGGTGCAGTGGGGCATGGTGGGACAGCAACCGTGGAGCTATAGTGTTGTCCTCTATGAGTCCCAGGAGGGAAGGGGTAGTGAAAAGGTAATCTATTTGAGCAAAGGTTGTATGTGCGGCCGAGTAGAAGGTATCATCACAGGTCGCAGGATGGAGGCCACGCGATACATCTTGCAAGCTGCAATCAGCAAGCCACTGGAGCCCCGCCTTGGACATTGCTCTTACCTGTCCATTGGGTTGCCCCGATCTATCTACATATGTGTCCCTAATTAAGTTGAGGTCGCTCCCCGTGAGTATTGCCTCGTCCGGTGTCTGTAGTAGTGGAGCCAGGGATGAGGTTAGAAATGCTTCTTGACTTTCATTGGGCTCATAGATATTCACTAGGGTCATTTGAAATTATCCTAGCGCTAAGCGTATGGCTAGGAGGCAACCCCGGATCTACCCCATAGTCATTAGAATGTCTCCCTTAAATTTATGCAAATAGAGGATAGCCACTCTGCCTTTCTTGGTTGGTCCCAGGGACCAAATTTGCTTCGGAAAGTGGCGGGAGCACATCCTATACATATCTTTTAAGAGCAAGTGAGTCTTCTGGAGGAGGCATATATCTGACCCCGAATGCTCCAGGAAGGAGAGAACAGCAAGGTACTTGGCAGGATTGTTGAGCCACCTCACATTTAAATTAAGGATTTTCAGGTCCATCAGCCCCAGGGAAAAAAGCTAAGAGCACACAGAGGCCCCTTCAGGCATCGCGCCCCACATGAACCCACTCTGGCCCACATTAAACACCTAAATGCTGTGCTAGTTAGCAGATATTAACCTCGGAAAATAATACACATAAACACCCCAATCGAACTCAACCAACAAAATCAAATACAGCATTGAAACCAACTTTACAGTATGGTAACAGTCAAAAAGATGTGGCCCCATTGGACCAGGGGGACCATTTGCTCCTGTATCGACTAATCAGAGGTCCAATGGGGATGTAAGGGCAAGGTTCATGCCACCCTCATATGATGCCTTCTCCATCTCCACCACTATCTGCCCTGCCCTTTTACAACCTGTTGCTAAGTGGGGAAGACCGGTCAGGTCGACGTCTCCTGTACTGGATCGCCAGTCAGTGTGTCCAAGACCGCCTTCTGCTCTAAGGCCATAGTGGCTGGAACTATCTAACCACCGCCAATGGCTTCCTGGCCTTCTGTTTGCGCTGCCGCCTCGTGTCCCCTGAGACCTAGGCTCAGCCGAAGTAGTGTCTCCTTCGGGCTCCGTTATGCCAAGCACCTCAAAGGCCTCCCTCAGGGACCATAGTTGATAGAGCTTCCCCTCGTACCAAAATATAATACGGAAGGGGTGGCCCCATGAGTAGGATATCTGAGCCATCCTTAGGTGTACAGTGACAGGCCGAAAGTCCCTCCACTTTTGACAGGTGATGACAGCGTGGTCCTGATACACTAGAGGACTATGATCTCAGAATCTGAGGGGATGCTGCTCCCGAGCTCTGCGGAGAATAAGCTCTTTTAGGGTAAAATGAATGCACACCAGGATATCAGCAGGGGGGCTCAGCAGTTGGCGTGGCAGACCCACCCTATGAAGGCAATCAAATTTCATGGTTGGCGGTGCCACATCCACTAGAATGGAACAGAAGAGGGCTTTCACGTAGGCCTCCAAGTCCTCACCCTCTGCCACCGAAGAGACTCCCCTGATGTGGATGTTATTCCACCTGGAGCGATTCTCCAAATCCTCCGTATGGGCTTGAAGTTCTATTTACTGGTCACAGGCAAATGATTTCTTGTGTGCCTCCATTCTATCTCTTTGTTCCGCTCATTGTCCTTATGCTCCAGCCTATGCTCCAACCCTTTCCCGTCGCTTGTCCAAATCTTTGCGTACTTCCCAAAAGTCGACAGAAAGGTCCCTCTTGACAGACTGCAGGTCGTCTCGTAGCGAGGTGAATAAGCAGCGAGTCATCGCCTCCTCCGCTTCACCCCCGCCAGAAAGGGCGATCGTTGGGCTCCCCTCTATCTCTAGTGCCCCCATCAGGCTTGGTCAACATATCTTGCAGGGTCCAATCTCTCTTGGCCTTAGCCGCCATGCTCTGCATGCTTATCTCCAGGTCTCTGTTTATTACCAGCGCAAGGCTCCAGATGTTGCACGGGGTACCTCAGTCGCACAACAGGACCCATTTTGTTCATCCAGGGTGGCCCAGGATCCCGCTCAGATCCTGCACGCCAAGCAGCCAGCCTCAGGGGTCACTGGCTCAGCGGGCCCCCGTAACAGGCACTCTGCATCTCCAGCCCCCTCATGCAGCCATAGCCAGGGTCCAAGATAGACAACCATGCGCCCACCAAGGCCCAAGCCCCTTAGATAGTCAATAGGCCGTGTTGAAACCCTCAGGGGCACCAACTCTGTGAAAAGAGGGGGTCCAGGTGCACACCCTGGGTTGGCTACATGGGCCCCAAGAAGCAATGTTACAGATGAAGTGGGGGGGACCATACTGGCCTCAGGGACCAGCATCATCCCCGAACCAGAAAGCGATGAAGGCCTACAGCTTCACAGTCCATGCCAAGGAGCCAATACCAGCCCCAGGCTCGCAGTGGGATTTAGACAGGGGGCTCTCCTCTGAAATCCACAGCATTGAAGCTGTACAGCACCGCCGAAGGACCAGGTGCTGTCCGGTACATCCATAGGAGGGGGAGGGGGTCAGCCCCCCTAACAACAGCATCTCTTCAGGGGCAAAGAGGGAGGGGGGCCGCACAAGCACAGGGCTGCAGTCTAGTAGGGGCCCACCTTGCTAACAACAGGGCACAAGGCCCCTCACTATGCCGGCTGCCTAACACGGACCCAGCCACACATCAGGGCGCACCACGAAGCAGGCACTGTCTACCGCCAGCCCCCCCCTCACCTGTCATCTCTCACCGGCAGGCCACATGGCCCAGATCGGGTACCGGAGGCCCCGCTGGTAGTTGGGCCTCGTTCAGCAGAGCCGTCTGCCGAATCACCGCCACTCCCACGCCCAACACAGGCATCTCGCCAGGGCCCATGTGAGCCACCCCCAGGAAGTCAGCAGGGCAGCACTCCCAATCGCCTCTGGGCACCCAGGCCCCCCACAGTCTTCCAGGGCAAGGCCTCTCACCAGGCGCCTTGCGCCGGATCTCTCTGCAGCATTCCTCCGCTACACCAACCGGCTGAAGCAGGGACCAGTCACTCTTCTGCTAATACCCCCTCAATCAGGGGTGAATCCAGCTGTCCAGCAGGATGCTATCAGCAGCTAAGCCGAGGCAAGGACGGAGAAACAGAATCTGTGTCTCACCCGTCTGCCATCTTGGCCATGGCCCCTGATTATAGACATTTAAACAGCCACGCATGTACTTTTGTAATAGATAATCCATATAGTATGGCTTTAAGAAACAATATTGTCCGTAAAACATACAAAACACCCCTGGATATTTCCAACAGTTTTTTCTGCCAAAACAGTGCCTGATGGCAGGGATTTGACTGCTTATTATGCGCTCAGCTCCAAACACTGTTTCTGTTGGTTCCCTAAGGGGTATGAGAACCGCCCTGGACTTTTACTGCCTGTTTAACATCAATATTGCATGATATTGATCCAGAAGTATTGTCCTATGTTGATTATATATATGTAATGGATGACGACTTAAACACTCACCTAGCGAGGGCAGATCGCATTGTTTTGGGATTTGCTGAACATGGCTACAAATTCAATTTCAGAAAAACTAAAATTGCTTTTCTCAGTGTCTTGTTCTTAGGATACGAGTTATCAAATGAGAGAAAGAGCCTGGCACCACACTTCTAGAAAAGTGTGCCCAGTTACAATTCCAAAAGCTTAAATCCTTATTAGAATTTTTCAGTTTTGGCAGTACATACATCCCAGACTCTACACAACAAATGAAAACACTGTATGATTTAATTCACCCAGATTTCTCCAGTAAACATTGGACATCAGAACATAAACAAATTCTCTGATCACTACATACTGACATTCCTGCAGCACTACACTTACACACACATTTAAATAAAACAAACTTGGTCATTCAGATAATGCCAGGTGCTACTCGCTTTTCTTATGTCACATTCAATGAAGGTGACACAGTGGTGATTGCATATAAATCACATTTATATTCTAATGCAAAAATGTGTTTTGCATCAACTGAAAAAATTCTGACTGCAGTTCAGATGGCTGTCATAATTGAAAGACCACTGGCTCAAGGGAAACACATCATTGTCAGTACTCCTATCCCAGCCTTAGAGGATGTCACAAATGTCAGTGCCCCCGGCACAAAAACCTTACATCCTGGATGGATACAATAGGCCACCTACTTGACTTCTACTGATGTAGACCATGTTTTTGACCCTCCATTACAAACTCAAGAATTTCTCTACTATGAACAAGAATATCCAATGGCCGCCAACATATTGCCTCTTGAGCAGTATAAATATACTACATATATATATATATATATATATATATATATATACTGACATTACCGCGCAGCCTGATAGAGGCCTCAACCATCAATTCTCTGCATCTGGCGCAGCTGTTTATGGAGTGATGAGGGATTGAGAGTTCCACCCTGAACCAACGTTTATGCAGTCCCTTATGTAGTCCTGTGCACCACACAACTGGCTGAACTCAAAGTTTTGATTCTGGCACTGGAGCATACAATTCCTGAATTCCCCACTCTTATAGTATGTGATTCATATTACTGTGTCCAGTCTTTCAATGAAGACTTGCATTGTTGGTGTCTAAATTGATTCACAGATTCAAAAGAGAATACTGTAAAGCATAGAGTGCTGTGGGTGAAAAGTGGCAGAACTCAGACAGTCTGCCACAGGCTCATGTAATTTATATATTGACACCAACACGTTGGAGTATACATTGTAGGGAATTCACTGGCTGATGAAGCAGCCAAATCAGTAGCTGTGATTACTCGTGTTCGTAAAAGGGCAGATGAAGAAATAATGGCTGCTGTTAATACTTTGAGCAACAACACTCCTTTACCAAAAGCATATCCAGCAAAATACTCCTACCACTTAAATGACCAAAACATTCCTTATGGTACCATTTTGGGGGTGGGTGATCAAATAATCCCCAACCAAGACCACAGGCTAAAATTAATTAAAGCAGCACATGAGGGTGTTATATCTTTCCATGCTGATGTGGTGGCTCAGTTTCTTTGTTATACAAATGCTATTGGTGGAATGGTCCGTACAAACAGACGAAGCAGTATGTTATTAGTTGTGACACTTGCCAACATGTTAAGGGCTCAACCATTTAATGCCCACTGCAGACACTCTGTTTAGTTTCAAACAAACCCCCACAATGTGTATACCTAGACCACTGCAGGCCATTACATTTGGATGAGCATTTAATAACATTCTACTTGCTGTAGAGTCTTGTTCCAGATTCCTCTGGGTGTGGCCACAGTAATAGACTGAAGTTCGCATTACTATTAAAGAGTTGCAAGTTTTCATTGGGACATATGCAGTAGTTGCATTCCACTCAGACTAGGGCCCTGCTTTTGCCTCTAAGGCTTACAGGGACACCATGAGAACCTGGGTGTAGCTGTGCATTATTGCTCCTCGTATCATCCTGAGGGAAATTCAATAGTGGAGAGGAAAAACCGAGACTTAAAGCAATCCTTAACAGCTAGAGTATTATGTTCAGATCACAGTTGGATCCATCACCTGTATGGAGTCCAGAGAGCATTAAATCTACCTAGATGATCTTTGGGTGGCCAGACCCCATATGAAGTCCTGTTTGGCATCCAGATGTAAATCCCAGATCTTGATGATCGCAGCGCAGTGGCAGCAGAAAAACCTTTTTAACTTAAATTAACCTTTCGCTGTCTTACAGGAACTCCAAAATTTCCTAAATGAGCCTTCAAACATACGTAAAGGAGCAACCAGCACCTACCAGCAGGATTTCAAATGCTGGGAATCTGGTTCAAGAAAAAATGCAGTGAAGAAAGAATTTTGACCATCATACTGTGCACTGGAGCAAGTACTTGAAATTCAAGGTACCAGAATTGTGATTTTGCCAAGACAAACACTTTGTCTCATTGATCCAGTAAATTTGCATCATGTTGCTGATCCTACACAGTAGGCCTCAAGGACTCCTGGGAGTTCCCTAACCCCTTTCACTGCCATACAGGAAATACATCTTCAAGCATTACACAACAACAATATTGTTTTCCCCAGGCTGAGGAGGGTGATGAATGCACATTTGTTGATTCCTGTTACCACAGCAAATGCAAGAAACATACTTTTCAAAGCAACAGAATTGTTTATGATGAACCTCCTTTGGGGTGTATACCAGTTCTCTTTCACTTTCTGAGGCTGCTGTCTTCACACAGACAGCTTCTCAAGTACTTTATTGACTTTTTTTTCATTGTTATTTATTGAGTTTTACAGTAGACATTCATAGCATAACTGCGATACTGTATGCATTCTGTACTCAAGTACATCATGAAATTGGTCAACAGATGTACCTCAAATTGCTAGAATGCCTCAGGTTAGTAAGTGAGGTAACGAGAGAGATATTGAGGGAGGGGACTAGACAAGGGCGCAGGAGAAGAAGGAACAGGGGATGAAAAAACAAACTTGCCACTCAGTGGGGTCAATGTTCTACATAATGATAGGGGTCTAGTAGCATCTCATCCCACATTGGCAAAGCAGTTTGGCAGGCCGGGACAAACGAAGAGGGACACTTGGACTCCATCACAGTTGGGTGGGCACTGTGAAGATCAGACATGGCCTCAGGCGTGTCACCATGAAGTCTGAGGCAAGTCACCACAGGGGCCCAAATGTCCTTTGGGTGTGATCGTGCGGGCATCAGTACCCAATACGCATCAAGCAATTCCTGCAGCGTCATGAAGCCCCTTACTGCTACTGGGCACCGGCAGTCTGCCCCAGTGTATCACCACTCCGGGTACTTTGTCGACATTGATGACTTCTCTTCTGATTCTTCTCACACTTCCGTTCATGGTTTACGTGGTTTTCTTCACTGGTTAAAATACACTTATTTGATCTGTTTGTTGTCTTATTTCTGGATTACACTTACATTATTTTATTTGCTCCTATGGACTGGATTTGTGATTGTTTTCTGCTTGCTCATAAATGGTCATTATCTTCCAGGACACGCTGCTGTTGAACTGGTTTTGGAGGTGTTGAAGCATCATTCTTCTTCTCACAAAGTGAGACCCCGCCGTGTAAACATTTCTGCTGTTCTAGTTCCTGAAGGGATTGTTTGGGCTAAGGTCCCATATGAAAGGTCCTACAGAGACTATACATATTCCATATGTTTTCATAGCGGCTATGGATGATGTGAAAATCCCAGGTGTTATGTCTATGAAAAGGACATTAGAATGGTGTCTTCAATGCTCTCTGAGCTTGAATATTATACTGTATTCGAAAGGGGGGATATGTATTTGAATTCTGCTAATTACAGTGAAATGTTTTGTTATCATCACTATGCTCACTATTACCCACATAGAGATAGCATTCAAAGTACAGTTTCAATTATACACAATGGGAAAGTTTGCCCGGATCCACCAGTGGGAAGTTCCAAAACATATTTATACAAATGTACATATTTTTCTGGGCACGATACTTCAGATCCTGTGTCTTATTATTTTAAAATAACTCACTTAAAATCAAGGAAAAGTGCTGCCCTTAAAAAATTGAATTAATTTATTCAAATTTGTTTGTTTCCCAATTAGCAATTAAAGGCTATAAATATTGAAACGATACGATTGATTTAAAATCAGTTTGGGGAACAAAAAGCTGCCACGTGCAGGGCATAGGTGCCTTATGTCAAGCATGTCTAATTCACTTCAGATGATTTTTCTGAATGACACATGTAGGCGACCCATTGCTTATGTCAAGCCAAAAAGTAAAGAAATGAATGTGCCTAGTATTCCCTCAATTGCGCATTTTGAAAATTAGCAACATTTAATCATTTACACTGAATAATAGGTCAATTGTATGGCACACTTTTAAATCTACACTTTGAGGTACTAATGGGTGGGTATTGTGGCCAGTGGACACAAATGGTTGTCATGTGTGTTTTTTAAACTCCTCACTGGGTTTTAAAGCAAGCAGACCAGACCCTCGTTATATCCAGTCACAGTACTCAGGGGTGATCACTACATACAGGGTTGGAAAACCTTTTTAGCAATTGTTGCAACATTCCACTTTATCAGTTGTAAAAGAGCTCCTCTTGCGCCTCTCTGATGACATGGATTTGCAGGATTTCTTGTTAGGTCCTAGGTCAACATCAATCAATCAATCAAACAATCAGTGATTTATAAAGTGCAGCTAATCACCCGTATGGTCTCAAGGCGCTGTTTGTGGGCATGCTGTTCAGTCGAAGAGCCACGTCTTGAGGTCCTTCCTGAACTGCTTCAGTGATGTGGTCTACCTGAGCTTTGTGGAGATAAGGTGTTACATATCCAGGGTGCTAGGTAGGAGAAGGGTCTTCCTCCTGCTGTGCTTTTCCATTTCTCTGGAACACGAGCAAAAAGATTCCTGTATGCCTTTTAAAATGAAAGATGGAAGCTTTCTCAAATGTAAGTTATGGCGCGTTTGAGGCAAAAGGAACAGGCTAATTTAAAAAAAAAGAGTTGGCTGTTGTTAACAATGGAATGAATACATTGTCCACTCTCATTTACAAATTAAATAACATTGTGACTTCTGCAACTGATAGCATACAAAATGGCATGTCTTTGTTACAGCATGGACAAAGTCAACTTAGATCTATTATGCAGTTGAGTTAGACACTACAGGTTCTTAAATTGAACTGTATACCCTGGAAGCACATGAACACAACATAATTGTTCCCTCCTTTTAATATAACATGTGAACAACTAAAAATGGCAAAGAAAGATGTTACATACACAATCCTTAATATAGAGAAATTAGAAAAGTTGCCTATCACAGTAGCCGAAACAACATCAGCACTATGGCTAATATATGGAGTTATCTCACTGCCACTCTCAACGTATCAGTTTACATCATGCTTGAAACATTTTCCAGTGGGTAGATATGAAGCTCTAGGAGAGATTTTTATACACAAGGTGTGGGAATTACCCTTCAGTTACAAATGTGTGATTGGAGATAGGTTTTTCCTATTGTAAACAAATGTGAAACTTCACTAAGCTACTAAATGATTTGTAAACAGGTGACATTGCACGGAATCTGTAACACGTCCATGGCCAATTTAATGTGTTATTTCAAGGAAGTATCAGTTTCCTTGATTCTGCCAGTGTTTCAGTTACTTTCAAATGGAAGGTACTTGATGCTGAATGATCAAGGCTGTTGTGGGACGAAAGCAGATGCCCTACGGGGTTTTGGTTTCTCAAATGGTGACCTGCTGCAGTAATGTACTTTTTCCTCCCTTGCATGAGATTAGGGTAGCTAACTTGTGGTCTTCCGTTCTTACCTTTGATGTTAATTTCGATAAGCTGAGCTAGCTGAAAGCACTATTGTTTCAGAAACACTTGCCACTTACATCTGCCCGTGAAAC
Source organism: Pleurodeles waltl (assembly GCF_031143425.1). Classification (NCBI taxonomy): domain Eukaryota; kingdom Metazoa; phylum Chordata; class Amphibia; order Caudata; family Salamandridae; genus Pleurodeles; species Pleurodeles waltl. Next base: position 1,091,296,351 of record NC_090448.1, on the reverse strand, counting down.
TTTTGAATTGCAAGTTCTAAGGTCGTCCTCTGAAATACAATAGGTGTTAAATACCCAGGGGCTGATTTAAGAGCCCCTAGTGCCTCCTTGCACCACATTAGCATCATTGTTTTTTACAAAAAAGTGTCCCAACGAGGCAAAAATTGCAGCGCTATATTTACAAAGTGGCACAATGCATGCATTGCGCCACTTTGTAAACCTTTGCGCTACCTTATGCCTGTGCCAGACATAATGTATACAAAGGAGGTGTTCCCTCGTTATGGGGGCCGAAAAATGGTGCAGAGAAATCTAAAAGGTTTCTTTGCATCATTTATTTCAGCACTTTTAACGCCTGCTCAAGCAGGCGTTAAATGGAAGCATGCTATTTTTTAAATGGGCCTCAATGGGCTTTGCAGGATTAGCGTCAACATTTTTTACGCTAATCCTGCAAAGCCCCAAACTAGTGTCAAATATGTTGATTCTTGTTCTCCTAACTACTGCTAAGGTGCGCCATATCTTAGTTACGGCACACACATGGTGGCACTAGGTGGGGCGCTAAGGGGCTTAAGAAAAGTGGCCCTACACCAGGTGTGCAGCACCATTTTTCCTAAATCGGGGCCCAACTTTCCTCAAAACTTTGGTGAACTTGTGAGTTGCATCTTTAATGCACCTAACACCGCAGGTGTTGTACACTTTTTTTTTAAGGGGTTGGGTCTGAGTTTGACAGCCTTTTCCACACCATTTTCAGAGTAATTCCATCTTAAATACACTGTTTGTTTTCAAGTGTATGTGGAGGCATACCACTTGTGTTATTCCTAATTGGTGGTATTTTAATTCTGCTTTTGCTGCTCCGCAAATGATGTCCCATCTCAAAGCCAAATGGTGAAGGAACTACTGCACATCCAGCTGTGTCTTGAACTCATGATACAGTACTTTGGCATACCTTTACCGGAGGAACTAAATGGTGACTGGTCTTTGTCCTTTTGACCACTGTGGTTCTACTGTGAGCAGCCTGTGTTCCGCTGTCTTTGGTGCCCTTTCAAGTGTGCTCTCTACATATGTCTTGCAACACAACTGATACAATCTATGGATATGGATCTGCCGATGTCCCTATCAAGGGTTCATTTTAGGTGGTGTCATATGAGACTGCCGTTGCTTCAGGATGCCTTCTGAGAACCATTTTATGTGGATATGGATGCTTGGCTCCAAGATTCCCTCCTTCTGGGTCACCCACTGTGGGCACTCTACAGGATGCTACTACCTCTGCGGCTGCTGAGGATTTTGATCATGTTTGTTGCTTTAACTTGCTCACCGAGGCTCTTGTGGTGCTGTTGTCTGGGAAAGTGGATCCATTCTGGATTCTATTGACTCTAACTATATGGATGACATATTGGAAGCCTCCACAAATTTTTAAATTTGGCCCTTGTTTTTTTAAAAAAAATTCTGTTTGATTTTATATTTTCAATTGCCTCATTTTTAATTCAGCTTGTTACTTTGCTTCTTGGAGTGAATGTTGTATTCCTTTTATTACTTTTATAGTATGGTATCTTTAGAATCTGTCTTTTCATGGCAAAGGGTAGGGTTTAGTGAGGCCATCTTGGACACACATTGGTTCCCTATTTTAGATTTGTTTTATACTTCTCATTTTACACGTTTTACTGCCTTGTTTTTAACATGGCTTTTTAGCAGTGACATTTCATACACTTTGCTTGCATTATATTATTCTAGGAATTTAATGTACGAGTTGCTTGTTTTAGCCTGAACTGCCAGGTCCAGGTCCTCTCCGGACCGGAAACAAGCATCCTGGGGCCAGTATCACCCCTCATCAGCCAGGCTAGCTTGAATCCAGTGGCACAGTGAACAATGGACCCATTTCTGACATACCCTGCAACTTAGAGTGAACATAGTAACGCAACAAGATGATGGACGGAGTGCTGAAACTTTTTAAAAACTCATCCCCAGTCACAGATCTGGGTTATATCCATCATTCTTTTGCTAACCATGCCACCCCAATTTGGACTCAGCCATATGCAAATCTGTCTTGACCCTGGTCCCCATGAGAACAGTCCAGCCCAAACTGCCAGGCCAGGCCTTCCCTGAACTGGAAACAAGCGTCCTGGGACCCGTTTTGGGGTATCACCCCTCATCAGTCAGGCTGGCTTGAATCCAGTAGCAAACAGAGCAAGAGACCCACGTCTGGGCATACCCTTGCCACTAAGGGCGAATATAGCAACACAAGGACTGGGTGTTGCTTGGCACTACACCAAGATGGCTGCAAATTGATTTTGCTCTGCTGGCTGGAGCAGCTATCCTGCTGTAAGTCCCCTTTTGCTGCTTGGTATCTGGCAGCAGCAGGATATGATTTACCTGTTAGTGATTCTTCACTCAGCGGAGGTGACCAGAGCCCGCCACGGCACCTAGCAGGCACGCGCCAGAGGATGACATCTCGAGCTGGGCCTGTGCTGCTTCCTGTGGTTCCCCCCTTTCCATGATGCGGTGTTCCCCTGCACCCTTCATTGCAGGGGTGCGCGCTGTGTAGTATCGGGCGGGACATGCTGGGTTTGTAGTAGGTAACCGCTGGGAGCTCTGGCAGGGACGTGGACAGCCTGTGATGCCTGTTGGCAGCTACGGGAATTTGAGGTCTGGTCACGACCTACCTTCGCAGTCACTGAATTTGGCAGAGACAACTCTTTCTTTCAATGAGGCCAGCATTAGCACGTGGAGACAACTGCCCTGCGCTTCCTTTTCTCCTCTTGTCATTGCGCTACAGTGCATGTCTGCTGCTTGATCTCCCCCTCATTAACATTGAACTCTAAATAAAGGGATGAAGTGAGACTTGCCTGTTAGAATACATTGATCAGATGGTCTGGGGCTCAAACCTGTTGGGTTGCTCCTCGTGCCACCTTCCGCTTTAGATGTACTGACTGTCTGGCTCTTTACGTTTGGCCATGGGCAAAATGTATGCAAAACAACAGCACCTAACTTTGGAGGCTCGAAGGCAATCATGCCTGTCTGCACCATCTGATCAGCAATTGCCAAGGGGGTCGAGGGATGCGGGGGAGGTCTCTCCCCGCAGATGAGGTCATTAAAGCTCTTGTAGTAGACAGAAGATCGCGCCTCAGTGCCTTTGACCACAAGCTGGATTCACTCACCAGGTGCATGGATGACACAAAAGATTGTATGGATAAGGAGCATGCGTGATTGTCTGACGCTGAGCAGCACATCTCTGGTGTTGAAGATGGGCACACGCAACAAGCCAAACCCGTGGAAATGCTGAAAGGAGAGATACGTAAAGTGCAACTAAAAATGAGGATTTGGAAGTAAGATCCAGGAGAAACAATGCACGCATCCTTGGCATTCCAGAATCTATTGCAATGGGGCTCAACAAAGACTACATACGAAAAGTTCCTCTTCACTCTGTTTGGTGCAAACTGCTTTTCCCAGTCCTTTGTGATTGAGTGTGCACATCATTTATTAGCCCCTCAGACAATCCCAAGAGTACCTCCTAGGCTCATTATTGTTAAATTCTTAAATTGTAGGGACAGAGATTAGGTGCTCCATTTGGCTCGTGAGACAACGGAGGTGCATCATGAAAATATGCCCCTTACCTACTTTCCTGACTTTATTCAAGCTTTGCAGGATGCTCATCGAAAGTTCCTTCTGGTTAAAAAGAAGTTACAGCAGCATGGCATAGCTTATGCCATGCTATATCCAGTTAAATTGCGCTTTTACTGGAAGGCTCTTCACTGACTCCACTACAGTATTGGCCTTCTTGCAGAAACCCTCTCCCTCACAGGGAACGTCACCTCTTCGCAATAATGCTGACAGTAGTTCACTTCTTGATGAGGTAGAATGACTTGTCATACTTGCCATTTATAACCATACATGCAATACTTGTCTAAGAGCTAATCTCCTTCATGGTAACTGTATCAGTTTGGGACTGCTTTCATATCTGGTGTTGCAATGGTAATGACTGTCCAATGCTGAATGTCTTACTGCATTAGTTCGCCCTTACCGCTGAGTACCAATGTCCACTCTATGTGCATATTTCACTTATTAGCTGACTGCCTTTTACATACCAGTGCTCTGTCCACCCTCTGCTTTAGACCGTACTCTACTTCATGGTGTATGATCTTAGTTATAAGTGGAATGTTTCTTCTAGACCTAGTTATATTCACTGTTTGGGAATGCCACTGGGAGTTTGGGTAGGGGGTGCTAGGGGAGCTTGTTTTTGGGGCAATCCTGTGCAATGAGTCTGGCAGTTCATGTACACTATTTTAGCAGTCCAATTGTTTCTGAGTTCTATGGTAGAAGCATGTGATTGTTGTGATCATAGCATAAGATTCATTACCTGGTCTTAATAATACTCGAAAATGCCAACAGGTTCTTGCTTACCTCAGCTGCCATAAGACGGATGTTATATTTTTTGCAGGAGACACACATGTATTGCCATACATAGAGTCGAGGTTACTTGCTGCATGGGGCCCTTACCAATACTATGCCTTTTACTCCTCCTATTCCAGGGGGTGGCTATCATTAATAGGAAACAGGTACACTTTCAGCATATCACTTCTATTGTGGACCCTTACAGTCAATATTTATTGGTGCAGGGCCTAACCGGTCACACACACGTCACCTTAGTAAATACATATGGTCCCAACATAGACAACCCCAACTTATTCCAGTCCGTACTCAAACATTGCATAGCATTTATCTCACGTTCTCTTATTGGAGGGATGTGGGAGTGGGGGGATCACAACCGTGAGTTGGATATTGACCTAGATTATTCAGATCGCCATAACAGACCTCCTCACCAAGGCAAGTGCAGCCTTTCTTGCTGCCATGGAGCAGCTTGACTCAACTGATCTTTGGCGCTCGTGGCATGATGTGAAGCGACAATACATATTCTATTACACACTGTTCATGACACCTCACGGCTTGACTTCTGGGTGGGTACACAGGATGTAATGGGATGGGCGAAGGGTATCCAACACCTACCCAGACCCTGTCTGACCACAACCCGGTGATATTACAAATAGACCTGCCAAATGATTGGATACACAAACCACAATGGCGGCTCCAGACCAAAAACTTGCAGGATGCTGCATTCAGGGAAGGAATTCAATCTGTTATTGAAGATTACTTCTGCACTAAACAAGGGCTCAGTAAACTCAGTTGCCATCTTCTGGGAAGCCCTGAAGGTTGTCATCAGGGGGAAATGTATAGTTAAAGGACATGATATTCTCTGATCCATCAGAGGTAGACTCACTAAATTAGAACAAGACCTCCGGGCCCTGGAGTTACGCTATGAGGAAACTAAAGACAGTAGCCTTTTGGATCCCATGTGTTCACTCCTGTCTGAGTTTCAAGAGGAGGCAGACAGGGAAGTGAAGATCCTGGGTAAGCATTCTCAAGCTCGTAAAATGGGGAGGGATACAGGTTAGGGCAAACTTTTGCCATGCTGCTTAAGCCCAAATGGGCCACTAATCATCTTCATAGCCTGGACACACCTGATGGTCACTTGGTTTATGATCAGGTGGATATTATGCAGGAATTTGTTACCTTCTACCAAAGTTTGTACACATCACAGGTGCTGGCGCCCCTACAGAAATACCAGCTTACATAGATAGGCTAGCTTGGTGTTGTGATGTGGCATAGAATGCCGCTGTGTCATGTGGAATCCTCTGACACAGCTTGCTGATGTCTCGGCATTCCACATGATACAAACGGACTGAGGTGAACGTCTTCTCTTCCCTCTGTGCCCTTTGTAATACTACTCTTAATACTTAAAGCTTGTCTTTTTAAATATTAAAGACTGTTTCACTCCAGCGCTTTCGTGGGACTCTTCACTTCAAGTTTGGCGACGAGTTTCTGGTCCATGACGAGCCCATTTCCAGCTGTGTGAAGACTTTGGTGTTCCTGGGATCATTTATTCTTTGACTGACTTTTGTGGAATGGCATCTCCAGGATTGTTTTTGGGTGTTTCCCTCATCGCTGCGATCCTGGATGTATTTGAGGGTACAGAGGGTACTAAGGAGAATACCGTTAGCATAACGGTATTTCCAGTTGGTGCTTCGCAGCGCGCGCGAACTGCGCGAGTCACAGGTGCCTCAGCTTGTGTCTGGAGACGCGAGCATTGTAGCGCGTGTGTTTGAAGACGCGAGGCACAGGTGCTTCGCTCGTGTCCGGAGACGCGAGTATTGTAGCGCACGTGTATATTAAAACGCAAGCTCTTCAGTCTGCGCGCACGGCATAAGGTTGTCTCCTACCTTGTGTTAATCGGCATTTCAGCTAGGGGACGTTTTTTTTCCCTTCGAGCCACCATCAATATTGAAACGACGCTGCCTTGCTTTCATGTCATTTGTTGAGTAATGGAAATAGTAGAAGGACACTTCACCTGTCATTGACACAGATGAGGGACTATTTTTTTTTTACTTTGGTCCCTTCTACATAGAAATCGGCCATCTTTCTTTGGTCTATCATACATATACATATTATTTGTATTAACATCCATTATTTATTTATTTATGTATTTATTTATTTATTCTAAATGTATTAAGAACAATGTTAAATTAAAGAAAGGGGGGAGATGTTGTGATGTGGCATAGAATGCCGCTGTGTCATGTGGAATCCTCTGACACAGCTTGCTGATGTCTCGGCATTCCACATGATAGCAACGTACTGAGGTGAACGTCTTCTCTTCCCTCTGTGCCCTTTGTAATACTACTCTTAATACTTAAAGCTTGTCTTTCTAAATATTAAAGACTGTTTCACTCCAGCGCTTTCGTGGGACTCTTCACTTCACTTAGCCTGGTTAGATCAGGCGAATGAGAGCTCCCCTGCTAATCCCCAACAGAGATCAAATCTGTTATTCACCTATTGAACAATGGGAAAGCACTGGGAAGCGACAGCCTTCCCTTTGAGTTCTATGAGACATGCTGAGACGCTGGCACCCATACTATTGGCTGTCTATGAATGCCTTTGACAATGTGAGAATCCATCATAATTACACTTGTCCAATCTGATAAGCCCCCATCCAAATGCGAAGCGAATCACCCCCTCTCTTTTATTAATATTGATAGCAAAATATGCTGCTAACGCATTAAGGCCCATATTTATACTTTTATAGCGCCACATTTGCGTCGTTTTTTGACGCAAAAGCGGAGCAAACTTTCAAAATACAATTGTACTTTGTAAGTGTGCGCCGCATTTGTGTTAAAAAGCGGCGCAAATGCGGCACTAAAAAAGTATAAATATGGGCCTAAGTACTATTGAATGGCCTTTCCTACTTCTGGTATTTTGCAGACAAGGGCTAGGGGGAACATTTGTAACAATGGGTTAAGATACTGTATACTGCTCCCTCGGCTTGGCCGCACCTAAATGGTGGTTTGTCCGAACCATTTATGATTGGTCGAGGTGCAAGACAGGGTTGCTCCCTGTCGCCTCTTCTTTTTGCCCTAACTGTAGAGGCCATGGCATTTGCTTTGCATGAGTTTCACTGTTAACAGATAGGGTGACCACCCGTCCGTAAATTTCACGGACTGTCCGTAATTTCGCCCTGCTGTCCGTTGTCCGTGATGAAAGGCTTAACTGACGGCATTTGTCCGTAATTTTAGCCTTTCACCAAATGGACAAGGGAAGGTAGAGCGAAATTACAGGCCGATTAGTTTCCCCAGCAGGTTTCAAAGGCAGGGAGTCTCGTGTGCTCTGAGGGAGGGAGGGGCAGACAGATAAGAATCAGACCCTCTTGCCAGGGGGTCTCCTTCCCTAAAGACATGTAAATGTGCACAACTGGTAAATCTGAAATACAAAGGGGCTTGAAAACATGCATTGACTTTGCTAAAAGAGTCACTGGAAGTTTTCTGGTGGCAAAGATATTTCTTTTAGAGAGGGATTGTAATGGTGTTCCAAGGTGATCTGTGGAGTGTGTGGTTTTAATGGAGTGTTATAACATTTTTTAGTACTAGGAATAAACTGTATATTATTCAAATCTGTATTTGAGAAGCGCTTTTTTTAATTTAACCGAAATGTATTTGCGCATTTTGTAGCAGCTTTTATTATGATGTAATTGTATTTTTCACAGTTCTTTCAGCGACCTCTGTACCTCGTAGTACTAACAAACATTGGCAAAGCCAACAGGTCTCGTCTATGAAAGAGTTATTGTCTTTGCTAATGTGTTTTAGCCATTAGCCATGTTATACACCAGAGTAGCTCCTGTTCAGCATGGCTTAAGGTTAGTGGCATAGTTGTGTGGAGTGGAGTAGAGTGGCATAGGAGCAGTGTCGTAGAGCACAGTGGTGCAAAGTACAGTGCAGTGGGGTACAGTGCAGTTGTTTAGAGTGCGTTAGCGTAGAGTGCAGTGGTTTAGAGTGCAGTGGCATGGAGTGGTGTGGGACAGAGTAGAGTGCAGTGGAGTAGAGTGGCATACAATAGAGTGGCAGAGAGAGCAGTAGTGTAGAGTGGTACAGTGGCATCGATTGCAGAGTAGACTTGCGTTGCAGGGAGTGCAGTGGCGTAGTGTAGAGTGGTGCAGAGTAGAGTATAGTGCTGTAGAGTGGAGTGATGCAGAGCAGAGTGGCATAGAGTGCAGTGGCATAGAGTGCATTGGCACAGAATGCAGTAGTACATAGTAGATTGGTGTATAGTACAGTGGTGGAGAGTGCAACGATGTAGAGTAGAGTGTCAGTGCAGTGATGTAGAGTGGCACAGAGTGGCGTAGAGTACAGTGGTACAGAGTAGAGGGCAGTGGAGTACAGTGCAGTTGTTTAGAGTACATTGGCGCAGAGTGCAGTGGCATAAAGTGGCATGGGGTAGAGTTACATAGAGTGCAGTGGAGTAGCATAGACTGCAGTAATGCAGAGTGGTGCAGTGTCAGAGTGCAGAGTAGACTCATGTGGCATAGAGTGCAGTGGTGTAGAGTGGTGCAGAGAGGATTATTGTAGAGTGGTGTAGAGTAGAGTATAGTGCCTAGAGTGCAGTGGCATAGAGTAGAGTGGTGTAGAGTGCAGAGTTGCAGAGTAGAGTGTCAGTGCAGTGGTGTAGAGTGGTACAGAGAACAGTGGCATAGAGTACAGTGGCTCAGAGTAAAGGGCGGTGGCACACAGTGCAGTTGTTTAGAGTGCACTGGTGTAGAGTGCAGTTGCATAGAGTGGCATTGGGCACGGTAGAGTGACATAGAGTGCAGTAGAATAGAGTGTATTGGTGCAGAATGCACTAGTACAGAGCAGAGTGGTGTAGAGTACAGTGGCGACCAGTGCAGTGTGAAGGTGGGAAGGCTTAGCAAAGGTAGTGCAGGAGCATAGGGTTTCTTCAGGTCAGTGAGTTTACAGGTTCTGGCAGGGCAAGAGAAAGCCATGCATGATAACCTCGGATGGTGATCCATGGAATGGTCAGTAGGAAACAATGAGCAGTGCATTAAGTCTTCCTTAAAAGTATTTACTGGTAAACCCCACCTCATGCAGGGAGGTGGGCAGAAAGCCAGTGAGCCACCCATTGGACCTCTGCAGCTGAATAAAAGCATTATAAGTCCAGAAGATCTAATCCACCCGCAGTCACAGGTAACTTTAGAGTGGAAAGAGCTCCCGATGGCACCGCAGCAACCAAATCAGATGTGTGGCCTGTCTGAAGAAGGAATGAAGGACGAGCTGGGGAAGGTTTGCAAAATAATACTATCATTGGGGTAGCACACCATCTTCGCTAGTGCCACATGGCCCACTAAAGAAAGCAGAAGAGAAGACCAAAAAGCAAACTGGGCTTGGAGGGACCATTCGCTCTGCTGAGATTTTCATCCTGGAAATCAGTGTAAGTATGGTAGATCTTAATCACTAGATATCAAAAGGTAACTGGTTCCTAGTTCAATCTGAGATCTAATTGTATATAAAGGGGAAAACAGTGACATATGTTTAAGAAACACTAATTACATTTTAAAATGTGTACATTTTGTTTGTAAAATTTACATCCCAAATATTTTGAAGATTCTATCTGTACTTGACACTTAAGGATAACCCAGATCTCTAGTTTGGCTTTTGCTCAATTTCAAAACCATTTAAAGACATGGACAAAGCAGGCAATTGCCTTGCACAACCTTGCAAGGGGTCTGCCCCCTGTTCATCCTTCACAAGCACTAACAGCGGACCATTGAACCAGAAGAGTTTGCCAAGGTGGATGGGTGTTGCTTGTTCGACCACTTGATAGTGCCTCTTTTGTTTCGCTCCTGTGTGCAGAGACATTATCCCAGGTACCCAGTACCTTCGAATAGTCTTGGTGGACCCATCTTGTCTGATTTTAGGAATTGTCCCACCTTGTTCTTCTCTTCTTTATTTATCCAGTTATTAGCAACAACGCTTTGAATTACTTGCTGAGGATCTCCCATTTGATCTCAATTTCATCCTCCTCTTTTATTATCTTTGATTTAAAGTCCAGGCTCCCATTTCTGAGATAAATGGAGAGTCCCAGACATACACTCTAGTGCAGTGAGACTACAGACAAGTTATGGGTGCCTCTCATCCTGACATTAGGTGTGAGACTGTCGCCCACACCATCTGCCCAGCCTCTTTAAAAAAAATGTAGGTTGAAGTCCATGGGCGTTTGGGGTAAGCCAGGTGTTTTTGTTTAATTTGTTTAAATTAGCATAAGGTTAATTACCTTAATGTTTCCCATACTGTTTGCCAGGGGTTTTAAAATGTTCAGAAACATAATCAAAATGTTGCTGTTACTTTCTCTTCAAGAAAGATCGGGTAGATTTGGGTAGGGGGGATGGGCTTTCCACAGTACTGAAAGGGCCTAAATTTACTACTGAACAAGGACGTAATGTGACACCTGAATGTAGCATACCAGGAGGCAATAACAAAAAGACCACAGTGAATAAATAGTGCTATGTTAAAAAAGAGTAAATAAATGCACTGACAACAAAGTGAGGCATGGCCTCTCTTGCGTGTGTCTGTAAAACTGACGTTTATTCTTGAATTTTTATCCTGAATTTTGACCCTTTGTCCTGAATTTTTTTCCTGAATTTTGACCCTTTGTCCTGAATTTTTTGAAGTCCTGTCCAGAATTTGCCTCAATCCCAGGTGGTCACCCTATTGACAGGTTGAATATGGGATTCAGGTATACACTACTCTCTATGTACGTGGATGATACAATGCTAGTGGTTGAAAATCCTGCTATTAACTTGACTCCTATTATTAAGGCAATTGTACAGTACGGCCGCTAGTCCGGTCTCCGGATTAACTGGTCAAAATCTATTATGGTCCTCCACACAAAAGCTGCTACCAAACAAGACATACCATACCCGTTGCAATGGCGGACTTATCCCATCAGATATCTGGGTAGTCTCTATCATATAGACATCCCTATCATCCTCAGGGAAAATTACGGACACTATATGGAAACCCTGCATTCCCAAGTGGATTGTTGGATCACCCTTCACTCATTTGCGTTCCCTTATGATCAAGCTAGCATGGGCGGGTCGGCAATCACAAATTTCGTGCCACACATTGCAACTCTCATACCATTAACAGGAGGGGGAGGCCTTGTGGCCCCTCATTTTGAAGTGTATTATCTGGTCGCCCAGGTGCAATTCATTCAACACTGGTTCCATAAGAGCCAGCAGACCCCCCATGCTGGTATAGAGCGTGGCCTACTTACCCCCACCCATCTTCCTGCAGACCCTTTGCCTCGGAGGTACTGCTGTCCCTTGAAAAAAGATCTATTAAAACTATGGGCAATTTATTTACAGCACATTACTTTAAAACATACCGTGAGTGTCTGGGCGATTCCCCTGCTACTTTGCTGGCCAGTCTTACTTTTGGTAAACTCTCATGAAGTTCTGTGCCTTTTTACTATTTTCCCAGAGGAGTCCCCGGTATGGCCGGCTCTGTCGGTACTGCTTTCTAACCCCCCAACTGTTTAAACTTATCACACGATTGTACGCTTGCGGAGGGCCCCAGGGCTCGCACAGTGTGGGAGGGCGACTTGGGTCGCAGCATCTCCATTGCACAATGGCACTTCTGTTGTCAACAAACCAAAGAGGTGTCTCCTAATGGTAGATATCGAATAATTCATTACAAATTCCTGCTAAGGGTTTACCTCGCAACAGTAGACGTCGCCCGCTTGACCACAAAGATGATATTAATGTAAGAGATGTGGGGTTTGGGGGTGGATTTTCTCCATCTGCCATGGTCCTGACTCGCGGTGGCATCATTTTGGACTCAAGTACTTGCTGTGCTAATCGACATGGCAGACAATGTTTTTCAAGTTGCTACATTATGTATTGAACAGCCTGACTTGCCTCCTCGTGTTTGCTTATATATGATTACTAAATTATGTGTTGTGATATTGAACACTATTGTGACCTCAGCTGACCTACTTTTCTCTTGTAACATTTGTGGAATTTGTATGACTGCTCTTGCCATTTTACCCTTTCCAATAGTCACGCTGTATGGTGCTCTGCCACATTGGTGACTATACCGCGAATGTTTCATGTACATTTTGAATAAGGTTAAAAAAAAGAACATATCAACAAAACAAGATGATGGACAGAGTGCTGAAACTTTTCAAACACTCACCCCCAAGCCACTGATCTGGGATAAATCCATTGTTCTTTTGCTCACCATGCCACCCTAGTTTGGACCCAGCCCTTTGAAAACCAGCCTTGACCCTGCTTTCTATGGGAACAGTCAAGGCCGAACTGCCATGCCCTCCCTGGACAGGAAACAAGCATCCTGGGACTGGTTTCGGAGTATCATCCCTCATCAGCCCGGCTAGCTTGAATCCATCGGCACAGTGAGCAAGGGACCCATGTCTGGGCATACTCTGGCCACTTAGATCTTGGTACTGAAGGAAGAAGGGAAGTAGAAGCAGGACGTAGCCTACAAGCAGGCTCATATCTAATCATTCGGTCAGCAATAAATGCAGGTGCTTGGTTGGAACTGCCTTTAAAACAATGCAGAGTCTTAGGGCCTGATTTAGAGTTTGGTGGACTGGTCAATCTGTCACAAACGTGATGGATATCCTATCTGCTATATTACGATTCTAATAGGATATAATGGAATCCTAATACAGAGAACGGGCTATCCGTCACATTTTTGACAGAGTAACCCCATCTGCCAAACTCTAAAGAAGGTTCTTAATTTTAATTCAGAATGTTATCATCAGCCTATTGAGCTGTTTTATTGAAGGAATAACATGAGAGCTTTTAGGGGCAGACCAGAAACCACTGCATGAGCCCTTGCCCCAGCCTTCAGTGTTTGCTCTAGCAGTCCCACCCCCCTAGAGCCAAGGCAAGCGTGTGAAACATCTTGTAATGTGTAGGATTAAGACGAAGATGGCTGCTGCTACCAGAACTAAGCGTACCACATTATGCTCTTGAGGCCAGTTTTACTAGGGGCTTGCGTTACTCTTGCATCATGCAGGCGATGCAAAGGCTTAAGTGAAATTTACTGAGCCATAAAAAGCCACCTTGCGTGGCTCTGTGTGGCTTACTAAATCCAGAGAAACACAAGGTAAAACAAATGGCTGCCTTGCATTACTCTGTGTTGAGAAGGTGTTCCGTGGATGGAGTATCTGCGTTTCCATGCATCCACCCATGGATTCTGACACAATCTCAGATTTACTAAGGGCAGTATACCTGGAATTGTGACAAAATAATACATTTTCCCAACAGAGGCGTAATGAGGAGAAAGATTTTAACTTCTCCTGGTTACTTCCTCTCTCCATGTGAGCTGCATTCTGCAGTACACATGGAAATAAGAACATGTCTCTAAGGATTGTTTTTATGCAGGTAGGTTTTCCTTCCTGCACAATAACAATCCGACCTGTAACGCTGGTGCTCATGCACCATGGCGCAAGGGTGCCAGGGTTTGCGCTAGGCAGCACTCCGTGCGCCAGCACAGGGAGAGATCAGAAATGTCTTAGTAGATACCATGAATTCTTTCTCTCTCTCTGTGTCACGCAGCACAGAGCACAGCAGCAAGTTGTCTTGCGTGACATTTTGATAAATCTGGCCTTGGTGCTTAGGCTTCACATGCTGCAAGTTCAAAATTTAACCCACCTCCATTCTTAGGCTGATGCAGCAGCACTTTTAGTCTATCAATAGAAGCTCTCTCCTGTTACAAATTCAGCAGCAGTTCACTTCAGGTTGCTGGTGCAAATTCCACCTTAACATCGTCTCTCTCCTCCTGTCCTTGATCATAGTGCAACTAGTGTTTTCAATGTGGCTGATTAGTAAACAAAATGCATAAACATTTAGAAAAATTCAATTCATACAATGTTTGTGCGAGTAAGAGCTCCTTTGGGCACTTTCTGGGTGTCCTGCCTGCAAAGGAAAGTGTATAGCTGTCGTCTGTAGGTGACAACTCCCTTCTGTGCTATATTAGGTGAGTAGAGATGGAGGCATTTCTTACGAAATTAGGGGCATATTTATGAGAGCCTTTCATCAAGTTTGCACCATGCAAAGTGGAACATGCGTCACACAAGGCTCTGAGTCTTATTTGGGAAGTCACGCAAAGCCACATTGCGTGGCTTTGAGTGGCCTCATAAATCTTGATTAAGGCAACACAGCGCAAATCGCAGCCTCGCCTTACTCTGTGCAAGGGCTTTCATTGCATTCCCAGATTTACAAGGACTTTTAAACCTGGGATTGCGTCAAAATGTTATGCCTCCCCAGGCCAGGCATAATGAAGAGAAATATCTTTATTTCGCCTCTTTTTTTATTTTCCTCCTCTTTCTATGTGTGCTGCATTCTGCAAGAGGAAAATGCCTCGGTGGATTGTTTCAGTGCAGGAACGTGGCCCTTCCTGCACTTAAACAATCCTGCTAACAGCTCAGGCACACTTGGACAATAGTGAAAAGGTACCTGTGTTGGCGCTAGGCTGCCGAATTGACACCAGTGCAAGGGAAAAGGACAGGAATGCACCGTTTAGGATAAATACAGTGCATACCCGCCCTTTCACTTTGAAGTAGGGCAGCGCAGGAAGTCACCGCAGCAAGGTGACTTGCTGCACTGCTCTACGCCAAATCCCCATAAATGAGGGTTTTAGTCTAGTTGTATTACATACCGCACCTTTCAAACATGAGTCCATTCCTGAAGGTGTTCCAACCACACTTTTGCTCCTACCTTCCTGCTCTCGTATCACTCGGAGGTCCTCTGGTTCATGGAGAGTGAAATACGCCAACTACAAAGAGAATCTTTTCCAGTTCGCCACGGTCAAACTAAAAGGCATTTTTCAAACAAGGTAGGATCTGCGAATACATATCCTGAGTAATGCATCTGTCTACATCTGTTTAAAGGGAGACTCAAATGATTTGAGATATCATTCTTTTGTGATCTTTTTGGGCAACACAGGGGAAAGGGACATTAATGTGGTGGCTTCTGATGCCACAACAGGACAACAGTTCTGGAAAAACTAGAGAGTCTGGACCGGGGAGTTAATATGATTGGGTGACTTCAATTTAGCTTCAGACCAGTCTAAAGGCCAACACCCTCTGGATAGACATCTTACAAGGAGCAATGACACAACGTCAAAGGGAGGATGCTGCAGCTAGGACTTCACTTTTCAGTATCTAGAGATAGTTTCTAGCATAAGGAATATACATATTTCTTGCCTTTCCTACTTGCATTCAATGGTAGACTTAGTTTTTGAAGCAAATTCAATGTATTATTCGGTTACTTAAAAATATCGCAAATAGGGCAACGTAAACATAACATTAAAACATTCATGAATTATACAAAGACTTCGTTAAAAAAGACAAATTATCAATAACACTCGGTAGTGAATAAAATTGTTTTGCTATTACCGTGCGACGAGAGTTACTAAACGGCCTAGCAAATACCTCAATATACCAGGGCAGATAAATTAGGCTATTAAAAAACAGAAGTTTTAACTTGCGAAAAACTCTACCCAAATAAAACAGGATTACGCATTATGCATAAAACAAATGAGCAACCAGCTTATTTCAATAACACCGTTACAGTGACCGATTTTTTTTCTTTAAAACTAATACAAAGTTAAACTGAATATGCCTTATAGCCAGGGATACTTAGAGACCTCAACTCGTAACTATTCGTGTGACACACTGAATTTTTACAAAACACACTTGCGTTCCGCTGAGAAGAAGCGTCAGAGACATTGACCGTGCAAAAGGAGCAAACTCAGCAGGGCAGAGTTGTGCTAAATACGAAATTTCCTAGCTATCGTGAAGGAAAGTTTCAATTCTATTAAGGATACGGAGGCGAGGAATATGCATATCTTTCTTCACTTTTTATTAATCAGCAAGTTCAAAGTTAAACACAAAATGAACAGAAAAACTACAAGTTCCATGAAGCCGCCGCCATGGTAACCAGTATCCAATGAGGTTCCTCCCTTCACGCTGGTATAAATATCCTCAGCTGCGACACACTTCCTCGACTTCACTGCGGAAATCAGGTTCGAATCAATTGGGTGTAGTCTGGGAACCTATAAAAGACGGTGAAATTAGGGCCCAAACTGATAACTCAACGTTACACTCTAATGCTAATAAAGTATGGAAAAATACATGTTTTACAAACTTGAAACATAATTACAAGCCTAATGATTATCAACACTGTTGAAAGAAAAACGAGATACATAAGCAATATAAGGAATAAATAAATAAATAAAGGTATACGTGCAAATATACCACCTCCATACGAAGATACAAGAATTCGGGTGGGCAGAAAACTCGAGAGTAGTATGTGGGTGGGATAATCCTCGCCTCCGTGTCCTTAATAGAATTGAAACTTTCCTTCACGATAGCTAGGAAATTTCGTATTCTATAGCAGGACCGGAGGCGAGGATTATGCAGGTTCAAAGCTTACGCACCACCAGAGAGGCTGCCTCATGAATTGGTTTAAAGTAAAATTTCATAAAAGTAGATTCAGAAGACCAATCCGCAGCATGCATGATGTCCTCCAATCTACCCCCCACTTGTATGGCTTTTGGGGCCATGGCTCCCCGTGCAGAATGGGCGCCAAAAACCTGAATATCGATACCTGCCTCAGACAGAATCCAACGGACCCATCTGGCAATGGAAGGAGAAGAAACCGCTTTAAACGGTCTTTTAATGGAGATCAATAATTGATTTTCACCTGGAGGTCTATGATTCACGGTTATCTCCTCATAGACCTTGAGACATCTAACCACGCATAATTTTGGGGAAAGCAGGATAGGATACTGACCTGGTATTATTCTTTGTTCTCCTAGAAATAGTAAACGTGACTCCTTCTGGAGTAAAGACACGAGCTGATACATCCAGAGCCCTGATATCCGACACACGTTTACATGAAATGAGGCATAAAAGCATGGCTAATTTGGCAGACAACTCCTTCCATGACAAATACTGATTATCCCGCCATGAGGCTAAAAGATTAAGGACTACGTTTACGTCCCAGAGATTTGTATATCTGGGTTGTGGAGGTCTGGAGAGTCTGATACCCTTGAGGAGTTTACATATCCATGGATGTTCGCCGACCGGGATGTTGTTTAGAGGGGGGTGACCCGCAGAGATAGCTGAACGAAAAGAGTTAATCGTACAATAAGCAAGACCAGATTCCGCTAATTCTGTAAGGAAATTTATGATGTCTGTAATACTGGCCCCCATGGGATCACGGTGTTTGCCCACACACCAACGAGACCATCTGTTCCATGCTGAACTGTATCGTTTACATGTCCCAGGCCTGCGCAATGAAGTTTTTAGCTTCCTGCGAAAGTCGGCCGTCTTGCCAACGATACCTGAAATCTTCCAAGCTATGAGAGAAAGATGACCCTGAAGGACCAGGGGGTGAGAAAATCCCGACGGGTCCCGGAGGAGCGAGGAAAAAACAGGGAGACGAAGGGGGCACTCGCAGGACAGTTCCAGCAGAGTCAGGCTCCAAGCCTGAGACCTCCACCAGGGGGTTATTAGAACTATTGTCGCCTCGTGACGGCGAACCTGAGCTGCGACCCGCGGGATAAGAAGAAACGGTGGGAAAGCATAACCTTGAAGAGTCCCCCAATGTTGGAGAAACGCATCTACTGCCGCCGCTCCCGGATCCGGGCGCCAGCTGAAGTATAGGGGAAGATGAGCATTCCACCTGGACGCAAAGAGGTCTACTGTGCAGGGACCCCAACGGTTCATGATCGCTTGAAAAATCGATCGATGTAACTGCCAATCGCTGGAATCCGTGAGAAAACGGGAGTTCCAATCCGCCCGAGTATTCTGGGCCCCCGGAAGATACTCTGCAGTGACCGAGACTTGGTGTTGGAGACAAAAATGCCAAAAGTCCTTTGCTAGTTCCGCTAAGGCTCTCGATCGCGTCCCCCCTAAACGGTTTATGTACTGTACCGCCGATACATTGTCCATCCGGAGAAGAACCACACATGAGACCTTGTCTCTCGTTAGGGACTTGATCGCAAACGATCCCGCCAGGAGCTCCAGACTATTGATATGCATGGTGAGTTCCTGTGGGGTCCAGCGTCCCCCAAACGAAATGTCCCCGCATCGAGCCCCCCATCCCTGGCGACTGGCGTCTGACTCTGTCACCAGATCCGGGGCTGCTCCGAAAATGGCTCTGCCATTCCATGCTTCCATGTGGTCCAGCCACCAATGTAATTCCAACCTCGCCTCCTGAGATAGGGAGATGAGTTCGGAATAAGTCACCCCTCGGCGAAGGTGGAAGGCCTTCAGGCGTTGTAGGGCTCTGTAGTGTAGGGGACCTGGAAAGATGGCCTGAATTGAGGAGGAAAGCAGGCCGACCACTCTGGCTAATTGACGTAGAGAAAACCTGTCTCGCCGAAGGACTAACCTCAGTTCCTTCTTTATCTTGGATATCTTCGTCGTCGGAAGACTGAGGGATGCCGACCGAGAATCTATGAGAAAACCTAGGAAGATTAACGATTGGGTCGGAAAGAGTTCCGATTTTTGTTGGTTGATTACAAACCCCAGTCACAAATCAGGCCCCCCTATGCCAAAAAAAAATATTAAAAAAATAAATAAATTATACTTACCTGAACTTACCTGAATGTCCCTGGGGTGGGTCCCTCCATCCTTGGGTGTCCTCCTGGGGTGGGCAAGGGTGGCAGGGGGGTCCCTGGGGGCATGGGAGGGCAGCTGTGGGCTCATTTTGAGCCCACAGGTCCCTTAACGCCTGCCCTGACCCAGGCGCTAAAATCCGGCGCAAATGCGGGGTTTTTTGCCCCGCCCACTCCCGGGCGTCATTTTTGCCCGGGAGTATAAATACGACGCATTTGCGGCGCAGTCATTTTTTTAGACGGGAACGCCTACCTTGCATCTCATTAACGCAAGGAAGGCGTTCACGCAAAAAAATGACGCTCTTTCCTCATACTTTGGCGCTAGACGCATCTGACGCCAAAGTATAAATATGGCGTTAGTTTTGCGCCGAATTTGCGTCGAAAAAAACGACGCTAATTCGGCGCAAACGGAGTATAAATATGCCCCTCAGTGTTTCCACCACTGGTTTGAGGAGTTTGGTAAAGCACCACGGTGCCGACGAGAGACCGAACGGGAGAGTGGTAAATTCGAATACCTGATCGTTCCAGATGAACTGAAGGAATCTGCGATGAGGGGGAAAAATAGGGACGGTGAGGTATGCGTCCTTGAGATCTAGGCGCACCATCCAGTCCCCCTGAAGAAGGAGGTCGCGGAGCAAATGAATACCTTCCATTTTGAAATGCCTGTAAACAACCCATTCGTTGAATGCTCGAAGATTGATGACAGGCCGAAAACCCTTGTTCTTCTTTTCTACTAAGAAGATGTTGCTCACAAACCCCCTGGGGTGTCGGGAAGTTACGGCTATGGCGCCCTTGTCCAGAAGATCCTGAACTTCTAAATCTATGAGTTCGCAGTCTGCTGCAGAAAACACTATCGGTGGTGGCAGTGTCCCTTGAATTGGGGTACCCCAGAATTCTATTTGAAAACCCGACACTGTCTGTAGCACCCAAGCGTCTGATGTAATACACCTCCAGTTGGTCTTGAAATACCGCAATCTCCCTCCGAAATTTCGAGGGGAAAAAGGGATAAGCCTTACCAGAGGGACCTCCTGGGGCATTAGCTGCTCCACGTGCGGTTCTGGAAACTCTGCCTTTTCCCCTTCCTCTGTTGGGGAAGAACGTTCCCTGTCTGCCATCACGCCAACCGTTGTTTCGAAAGGAACCGGGGCCTTGTTGGTAAGGACGGCCGGAAGAGCGACCCCTGCCTCGTCCGGCCCCACCAAAAACCTTACTGGGAAAAATCTTTTTAATGGATGACTGGGCTTTATCCAGAGCTGAAAAAGTAGCAACGAATTTACCCAATTCTTTTACGAAAGGGTCACCAAATAAATTGCCTTGGGCAATAGCCTCTGCCTCCGAGTTTGAAAGTTCGCCCAATTTAGGGTCAATTTTAATTAATAGAGACCTGCGCCTTTCTGCCGAAATGGCACAGTTCGCATTTCCCAGAAGACAGACAGCTCTCTGGGCCCATCCTGCGACAATGTCCGTTTGCAGGGGAGTGTTTGAATGTTTGGTGCGTTCTGCCAATTGAATTATCTGCGTGAGGGGACCCAACACATCGAGAAGCTTGTCCTGGCATGCCCTCCAGGAGCGATCTATCCCCTTCTTGGGATCTTTAGTGTATTTTGCAAAAAAGGTACACATTTTCGGGTCTATATCCGGAGTAAAAGCGACCTTATCTGATAAAGATGGGCGTGGGCATTCGGCCCGTAAACGAGCGCGCACTTCCTTGTCTAAGGGTTGCCTAATTTTACTGGCGACATACTCCGCAACCTTGAGGTCTGGCCGCCACTCGGAGGAACGTGGATGGTAGATACCCTCCGGTTCAAACATATCTGAGTCAGAATCCCCAGGGTCAGAAGGATCCGGTAGAGTAGCATTAGGACGCCAAGGGCGACCTGAGTCATCGTCCAAAGATGAGGAATCCTCGTCTGAACCACCCATGATGCCTTTAGGTGACCCTGAATCAGGGTTCCATAGATGGTGAAGCATGTCACCCATTACTCGGGGTAATCGACCCTCCCGGGAGGGTAAACGCGTATGCGCGCGCGCACTCTTGGAGTGTGATAAAAAATCGCTATCCTCCAGGTGCCCCGCGTCGCGCTTGCGCCTATTCTTGGGAGCCGAAAGGGTAGATGTATCACCCTCCGTTCCCGTCACGCCAAACATGCCCGTACCCTTGGACACCTGTTCTGTAAGTTTAGCTACGGTCTCCCTAAGGGGGGCCAAAGCGTGCGAAATCGCTTGCGAGAACAAAGCATCCACTCCAGGGGGGATGGTACGGTGAGAAGGACCCTCACCTGGGGACATGTTGGTAAAAGGCTCATGTTCCTGAGAGGATTGCATGCTGAGGTTCAGACGAAGCACAACAATGTGACAGAGAATTACACCCTAAAAAATAATATAAAGGGTAATTCCCTACCCCCTCTGTCAAGAAAATAACAATTATAATCAAAAAAAATCTTCCCCTCGGGGGTATAATCGACCAACAGGTGTCACGGGGTAGGGAACAGCAAAAAAACACAGAGGTGTTGAAAATATGGAAGAAACCAGTCCAAAAATCCGGGCGCTCAGTGTTCCTAACACCCGAGCGCTCCAACGCGTTTGAAACAAACACCGCGTGCCCTCAGACGAGTGCGACGCGTGTGTAGCCTAAGTAATGAAAATAATGAAAGAATTCGTCAAACAAACAAACAAACACGCGCGCGCCCTCTGACGGGTGCGACGCGTGTGTAGCCTAAGTAATAAAATATTGTAGGAATTCGTCAAACAAACAAACACGCGCGCCCTCAGACGGGTGCGACGCGTGCAGAAAAGCTGAAATAATGAGAAACAAAGGTACTCGAGCGGAACGCGTGTTCTGAGCACCTTCGTAGCAACGCTCGTTGCTACAACAACCTAAGCTGAAAAACAAAACGGAAAGCCAAAGCACTCGGTCGGAACGTGTTCCGAGTCGCGCAGACTCCCGTAGCAACACTCGTTGCTACCACAGACTTCAGAGGCAAACGCGCCAAGCAAAGCAAATACGAGGCCAAGAGCAAATTCAAACGGAGGCAGTAAAGGCACTTAGAGCAGTGAAGAAAGAGGAAGTGTGTCGCAGCTGAGGATATTTATACCAGCGTGAAGGGAGGAACCTCATTGGATACTGGTTACCATGGCGGCGGCTTCATGGAACTTGTAGTTTTTCTGTTCATTTTGTGTTTAACTTTGAACTTGCTGATTAATAAAAAGTGAAGAAAGATATGCATAATCCTCGCCTCCGGTCCTGCTATAGAATTCTCCCTGCAGAGGGCAAGCAGGACAGCTGAGCGCCTCCTTGGTACTGCCGGCTGAGCGTTCCTTTAGCCAGACCTCCGTCCTCCATTCTGCAGCCCATTAAAGTCTGCAGCACATTAAAGAGCCCTGGCCTTCAAAAAAAAAACTCTGGATTACCCTTTGCCACGCTTGAAACTTTTTACTGGGTAAGGCTGACGCGCCTTCGTGGAATATATTTAAACATACCGCTGACGCATTGCCGCGAGCAGCATCCTGCCTCCTTAATTTGTTAACAGCGGAGTCCACAAACTCGATGAGTTGCATATTTTAAATGGTATTCTCCGAATTGAGGGTATTAATAGTGGCTTGCCGGCATGTGCGAATGCCTGGTTTGTTCCATTCCTGTCTCAGGAACACTTTCCGTTCCTCTAAGGGGGCAAAGGATGTGTTAGAACGCGTCCTCGTGCGCACCCCAACCCCTCCACGTTATTGCTTCCGATGGTATGCGCCACCTGGATAGATGTTTCAAAAACGGCCGTCCCCCTAGCCTAGAGAGCCGACAACTTTTTTGTATTTTGAGCATCTGCAGGCCAGGTATGGTTGAATATGCCTGTGGTGGTAAGAGCAGGTGTGGCGAGCGTCGCCCCCCACCACCACCAGCAACTGCAAACCTTTTACCAAAAAATTATAATAAAATATTTATTATCATTTTTTTTTACAAAAGCGTCGGGCCACAGGCTGTGACGAGCACTGTGCACTCCCCTTATTGCGCATGCATGTTTGGCCGGCCGTCTCGGGTGGGTGGGCCAAACACACATGCGCAGTAGGCTCTCTCCAGCCCGGAAGTGTGTTGCCGGGCCGGAGAGAGCATGCACAGGCTCCCAGTCTGTGTGGGAGCACCCTGGCTGGGCGCTCCCAGCCAATCCTAACTCTGAGCAGCGTCAGGATTGGCTGCAGGGCAGGCTAGGAGCCTGTGCCTGCAGCCTGTCTGCGCAGGAGAGGAGCAGCGCAGTGGTGAGGGCAGCGATGATTCAGGTAAGTTTAAAAAAATATATATTTTATTAATCCCCCCAAATCTCCCCACCCCCCACCAGCCGTAGTAGGAGTGCACAGTTTCTGGACCCGTTGCCAGATCTAGCCTCGCCTAGATTAGTTGTTAAATTTGTGGGCAGTGAGTTAGGCAAGGGAAATGGGGCCATCTACACTATTGCCAGAGTGGTTGCTTTAGCCAGCTTCCTGCGCTACAGAACATTTGGTAAAGCCAGACTTGTGCAGCCTCCCCCAAGCACTGTGGGGCTGCGGGGACCTTTGTTACATCACTGCTGCTGCGCTCTGCCAGCACCACACCAATGCCCCTAGAAGAAGTGACAGAAATTATAATACCCTAGTGTAGGAGGCTGGCCTGGCTTGTAGTGGGTACCAAGGGGTACTTACACCTTGCACCAGGTCCAGATATCCCTTATTAGTGTAGAGGGGTGTCTAGCAGCTTAGGCTGATAGAAAAGGTAGCTTAGCAGAGCAGCTTAGGCTGAACTAGGAGACGAGTGAAGCTCCTACAGTACCACTAGTGTCATATGCACAATATCATAATAAAACACAATATACAGATATACTAAAAATAAAGGTACTTTATTTTTATGACAATATGCCAAAGTATCTCAGTGAGTACCCTCAGTATGAGGATAGCAAATATACACAAGATATATGTACACAATACCAAAATATGCAGTAATAGCAATAGAAAACAGTGCAAACAATGTATAGTCACAATAGAATGCAATGGGGGCACATAGGGATAGGGGCAACACAAACCATATACTCTAGAAGTGGAATGCGAACCACGAATGAACCCCAAACCTATGTGACCATGTAGAGGGTCGCTGGGACTGTAAGAAAACAGTGAGGGTTAGAAAAATAGCCCACCACAAGACCCTGAAAAGTGGGTGCAAAGTGCACCTAAGTTCCCCAAGGAGCACAGAAGTCGTGATGGGGGAATTCTGCAAGGAAGACCAACACCAGCAATGCAACAACGATGGATTTCCTGATGAGAGTACCTGTGGAACAAGGGGACCAAGTCCAAGAGTCACGATCAAGTCGGGAGTGGGCAGATGCCCAGGAAATGCCAGCTGTGGGTGCAAAGAAGCTGCCACTGGATGGTAGAAGCTGTGGATTCTGCAAGAACGACAAGGGCTAGAAACTTCCCCTTTGGAGGATGGATGTCCTACGTCTTGAAGAGTCATGCAGAGGTGTTTCCGTGCAGAAAGACTGCAAAGAGGCCTTGCTAGCTGCAAGGGTCGTGGTTAGTGTTTTTGGATGCTGCTGTGGCCCAGGAGGGACCAGGATTTCACCAATTGCGTGAGGAGACAGAGGGGGCGTCCAGCAAGCCAAGGAGCCCTCTCAGAAGCAAGCAGCACCCGCAGAAGTGCCGGAACAGGCACTACGAAGAAGAGTGAACCGGAGCTCACCCGAAGTCACAAAGGAGGGTCCCACGACGGCGAAGGACAACTCAGGAGGTCGTGCACTGCAGGTTAGAGTGCCGGGGACCCAGGCTTGGCTGTGCACAAAGGAAATCCTGGAAGAGTGCACAGGAGCCGGAGCAGCTGCAAAACACGCGGTTCCCAGCAATGCAGTCTAGCGTGGGGAGGCAAGGATTTACCTCCACCAAACTTGGACTGAAGAGTCACTGGACTGTGGGAGTCATTGGACAGAGTTGCTGAGTTCAAGGGACCTCGCTCGTCGTGCTGAGAGGAGACCCAGAGGACCGGTGATGCAGTTCTTTGGTGCCTGCGGTTGCAGATGGAAGATTCAGTCTACCCACGGGAGATTTCTTCGGAGCTTCTAGTGCAGAGAGGAGGCAGACTACCCCCACAGCATGCACCACCAGGAAAACAGTCGAGAAGGCGGCAGGATCAGCGTTACAAGGACGCAGTAGTCGTCTTTGCTACTTTGTTGCAGTTTTGCAGGCTTCCAGCGTGGTCAGCAGTCGATTCCTTGGCAGAAGGTGAAGAGAGAGATGCAGAGGAACTCTGATGAGCTCTTGCATTCGTTATCTAAAGAATTCTCCAAAGCAGAGACCATAAATAGCCAGAAAAGGAGGTTTGGCTACCTAGGAGAGAGGATAGGCTAGCAACACCTGAAGAAGCCTATCAGAAGGAGTCTCTGACGTCATCTGCTGGCACTGGCCATTCAGAGCAGTCCAGTGTGCCAGCAGCACCTCTGTTTCCAAGATGGCAGAGGTCTGGAGCACACCGGAGGAGCTCTGGGCACCTCCCAGGGGAGGTGCAGGTAAGGGGAGTGGTCACTCCCCTTTCCTTTGTCCAGTTTCGTGCCAGAGCAGGGCTGGGGGATCCCTGAACCGGTGTAGACTGGCTTATGCAGAGATGGGCACCATCTGTGCCCATCAAAGCATTTCCAGAGGCTGGGGGAGGCTACTCCTCCCCAGCCCTGACACCTTTTTCCAAAGGGAGAGGGTGTAACACCCTCTCTCTGAGGAAGTCCTTTGTTCTGCCTTCCTGGGTCAAGCCTGGCTGGACCCCAGGAGGGCAGAAACCTGTCTGAGGGGTTGGCAGCAGCAGTAGCTGCAGTGAAACCCCGGGAAAGGTAGTTTGGCAGTACCCGGGTCTGTGCTAGAGACTCGGGGGATCATGGAATTGTCAGAATTGGCTGGCAGGGTCCCAGTGACACATACAACTAAAACAACATATATACAGTGAAATATGGGGGTAACATGCCAGGAAAGATGGTACTTTCCTACACAACCCCCCCCCCCCCAACGAAGGACAATAAGACTAGCCATGACCTAATTAGTCTTCATTGTCTAAGTGGAAATATCTGGAGAGTCCATCTGCATTGGAGTGGGTACTCCCAGGTCTATGTTCCACTGTATAGTCCATTTCCTGTAGGGATATGGACCACCTCAACAATTTAGGGTTTTCACCTTTCATTTGTTTTAGCCAAAGTAGATGTTTGTGGTCTGTCTGAACAATGAAGTGAGTGCCAAACAGGTATGGCCTCAACTTCTTCAATGCCCAGACCACAGCAAAGGCCTCCCTCTCTATGGCAGACTAACGCTTTTCTCTAGGGGTCAACTTCCTGTTGATAAAAGCAACAGGTTGATCCTGGCCCTCAGAATTAAGTTGTGATAAGACTGCCCCTACCCCTAATTCAGATGCATCAGTTTGGACAATGAATTTTTTGGAGTAACAGGGGCTTTTCAGGACAGGTGCAGAGCACATGGCCTGCTTCAGCTCCTCAAAAGCTTTTTGACAGTTTGCTGTCCATAATACCTTTTTAGGCATTTTCTTAGATGTGAGGTCATTAAGAGGGGCTGCAATGGAGCCATAGTTCTTTATGAACCTCCTGTAGTACCCAGTGAGGCCTAAAAAGGCTCTCACCTGAGTCTGAGTTGTAGGGGGAACCCAATCTATAATAGTTTGGATTTTCCCCTGAAGTGGTGCAATTTGTTCTCCACCTACAAGGTGTCCCAGATAAACCACTTTCCTGTGCCCTATCTGGCACTTTGAAGCCTTGATAGTGAGGCCTGCCTTTTGCAGGGCCTCCAAAACTTTCCATAGGTGGACCAGGTGATCATCCCAGCTGGAGCTAAAGACAGCTATATCATCTAGATATGCTGCACTAAAAGCCTCCAACCCTTGCAGGACTGTATTCACCAACCTCTGAAAAGTGGCAGGTGCATTTTTCACCCCAAAAGGCATTACTGTGAATTGGTAGTGCCCTCCAATGGTTGAAAATGCAGTTTCTGCTTTTGCATCCTCTGATAACGTGATCTGCCAATACCCTGCAGTCAAATCAAAGGTGCTTAGATACTTGGCAGATGCCAGTGTATCTATTAGCTCATCTGCCCTGGGTATAGGGTGAGCATCAGTTTTAGTTACTTGGTTGAGACCTCTATAGTCTACACAAAATCTAATTTCCTTCTTTCCATCTTTGGAATTAGGTTTTGGTACAAGTACCACAGGAGAAGCCCATGGGCTTTCAGAGTGCTCAACCACTCCCAGTTCAACCATTTTCTGAACCTCTTGTTTTATGCAGTCCCTGACATGGTCAGGCTGCCTATAGATCTTACTTTTGACAGGCAAGCTGTCTCCAGTATCTATAGTGTGCTCACACCAAGAAGTGGTGCCTGGCACAGTAGAAAAGAGTTCAGAAAACTGACCCAGGAAATTTATGCAGTGGTCTTTCTGCTCAGCAGTAAGACAGTCTGCTAAAACTACACCTTCCAATAGAGCATCTTGTTCTGTGGAAGAGAAGAGATCAGGGAGAGGGTCACTCTCTTCTTCCTGTCCTTCATCTGTTACCATGAGCAGGGTGAGATCAGCCCTGTCATAGTAGGGTTTCAGGCGATTGACATGGAGCACCCTAAGGGGACTCCTGGCAGTGCCTAAGTCAACTAAGTAGGTGACTTCACCCTTTTTCTCAACAATAATGTGGGGTCCACTCTATTTGTCTTGGAGTGCTCTTGGGGCCACAGGCTCCAAGACCCACCCTTTCTGCCCTGGTTGGTACTGAATCAGAACAGCCTTCTGGTCATGCCATTGCTTTTGGAGCTCTTGGCTTGCCTGAAAGTTTTTACTGGCCTTTTTCATGTACTCAGCCATCCTAGATCTTAGGCCAAGTACATAGTCCACTATGTCTTGCTTAGGAGCTTTTAAAGGTTGTTCCCAACCCTCCTTCACAAGTGTTAAAGGACCTCTCACAGGGTGTCCAAATAGGAGTTCAAAGGGGCTGAAGCCCACTCCTTTTTGGGGTACCTCCCTGTAAGCAAAAAGGAGGCAAGGTAATAGGACATCCCATCTCCTTCAGAGTTTTTCAGGGAGTCCCATTATCATTCCTTTGAGAGTTTTATTAAACCTCTCAATCAGTCCATTTGTTTGTGGATGATAGGGTGTGGTGAACTTGTATGTCACACCACATTCCTTCCACATGGCCTTTAAGTAAGCAGACATAAAAATTGCTTCCCCTGTCTGATACCACCTCTTTTGGGAAGCCCACCCTGGAAAAGATTCCTAGGAGGGCCTTTGCCACTGCAGGAGTTGTAGTGGTCCTTAGAGGAATTGCTTCAGGATATCTGGTGGCATGGTCCACTACCACCATGATAGACCTATTGCCTGGAGGGTCAAGGAGGCCAACTATGTCAACCCCTACCCTTTCAAAGGGAACCCCAACCACAGGCAGTGGAATAAGGGGAGCCTTTGGAGTACCACCTGTTTTACCACTGGCTTGACAGGTTTCACAGGACTTACAAAATTCTTTGGTGTCCTCTGACATTCTAGGCCAATGAAACAAGGGGACAAGCCTGTCCCAAGTTTTCATTTGCCCCAAATGTCCAGCTAAGGGAATGTCGTGGGCTAGAGTTAGGAGGAACTTTCTGTATTCCTGAGGAATCACCAATCTCCTGGCAGCTCCAGGTTTTGGATCCCTTGCTTCAGTATACAAAAGGTTGTCCTCCCAGTAAACTCTGTGAGAGTCACTGACATCCCCATTTGCTTGTTTGACAGCTTGCTGCCTTAGACCCTCTAGTGTGGGACAGGTATGCTGTGCCACACTCAGCTCCTCCCTGGCAGGCCCCCCTTCACCCAAAAGCTCAGCAGTGTCTGCTTCCAGCTCCTTTGGTGTAGGTTCTGCACAGGGTGGACATTCTTCTTCCTCAGAAGTTGAATCCACTGTAGAGGGAGGGATAGTAGGTAGTGTTTTACCTTTACTAACCCTAGCTTTAGGGAGCACTTGGTCCATTCTTCCAGGATCCAAGTCACCCTGTCCTTTTTGCTTTTTGGCCTGAGTCCTGGTTAAAGCAAAAATATGCCCTGGAATGCCCAGCATTGCTGCATGAGCCTCCAACTCCACTTCTGCCCAAGCTGATATCTCTAAATCGTTCCCTAGTAGATAGTCTACAGGTAAATCTGAGGCAACCACAACTTTCTTTGGACCAGTAACCCCCACCCCAGTTGAGATTCACAACAGCCATGGGGTGGCTAAGAGTGTTGTTATGAGCATCAGTCACTTGGTACTGGTGACCAAGTAGGTGTTGTTCAGGGTGGACCAGTTTCTCTATTCCCATGGTAACACTGGCACCTGTGTCCCTGTAGGCCTGAACCTCAACACCATTTATTAGGGGAAGTTGCTTGTACTTATCCATATTAAGGGTACAAGCAACCAAGGTGGCCAAATCAATGGCCCCCTCAGAGACTAACACAGCCTCTGTGGTCTCCCTAACAAGACCAACCCCAACTAAATTACCAAAAGTGAGCCCAGCTACTCCCTTGGATTGGCTATTAGTAGGTTTGCTCCCACCACCACTGCTAATACTAGGGGCACTAGGTGTAGCAGCAGGGGTTGTAGTGGTAGGAGGCTTGGTGCTTTTCTTTGGGCAACTGGGATCAGTTGTCCAATGGCCTTTTATTTTACATAAATAGCACCATGGTTTCTTTTCTTTGTTTTGATTTGAAGAGGATTTGCCCATCCCCCCCCCACCAGAGTGTTTTTGTGGGCCTGATGAAGACTCATTTTTAGATTTGTCCCCACCCTTGTCAGAAGACTTACCATCCTTCTTCTTGCCATCCTTGTCACCCCCTGTATGAACTTTTCTGTTCACCCTTGTTCTGACCCATTTGTCCGCCTTCTTTCCCAATTCTTGGGGAGAGGTCAGATCAGAGTCTACCAGGTACTGGTGTAACACATCAGACACACAATTATTAAGAATGTGCTCTCTCAGGATTAAGTTATACAGGCTTTCATAGTCAGAAACTTTACTGCCATGTAACCACCCCTCCAAGGCCTTCACTGAATGGTCAACAAAGTCTACCCAGTCTTGTGAAGACTCCTTTTTGGTTTCTCTGAACTTGATCCTGTACTGTTCAGTGGTTAAGCCATAACCATCAAGGAGTGCATTCTTAAGAACTGTAAAATCATTGGCATCACTTTCCTTAACAGTAAGGAGCCTATCCCTACCCTTTCCACTGAAAGATAGCCATAGGATAGCAGCCCACTGCCTTTGAGGGACCCCCTGTACATTACAGGCCCTCTCAAGTGCAGAAAACCACTTGTTAATGTCATCCCCCTCCTTGTAAGGGGGAACTATCTTGTGCAGATTCCTAGAATCATGCTCTTTTACAGGATTATTATCTGTAATACTGCTGCTGCCACCATGGTGTCCAAACCCCAACCTCTGTCTTTCTTTTTCTAAGTCAAATGCTTGTCTATCTAAATCCAGCTGTTGCTTCTTGAGCTTCAGCCTGGATTCTTCCACTCTCAATCTATTGAGCTCCCTTTCTAACACTCTGTCTTCAGGGAGGGTGGGTTGGGCATGCCTTGACACTGAAGAATGGTGAGAATGAACAGAGGGAGACCTGTCCCTAACAGATGGCATTCTAACAACTTGGCCTAAAGGAGTTACCTCTATACTATGATGAGAACTCACCTCAGTACCAACCCTGCTAGGTGGTCTGCTAATGGGCAGGTTGGGAAGGTTCCATTCTAACTCCTTTACTAGGTATCAGAGTGGGAACCATCAGCTAATCTCTCACCAGAAGTGCCAACCAAGGTCTTATCTTGTTCAATGAGCATATTAACTAACATTTCTCTTGAGGGATTCTTCCCTACCCCTAAACCTCTTTCAATGCAGAGACTCCTTGCTCCTTTCCAGCTAAGGTGATCATAAGCAAGTTTGGTCAGATCAACAGTTTGGCCTGTACCAGACACTATAGAAAAGGTTTAAGGGACAGAAAAAGAAAGAAAAAGTTTCAGAACTTTTTAAAGAACAGAAAAGGAAAACTTTTTTGGTTAGGTGTACATACACTGAACTTGTTTTGTATATTTTTCTCTTATGAAAAGTACAAAATGACAAAGTGTTAAGTAGTTGCAAGTACTTATCCCACCGCTGCCACCAATGTAGGAGGCTGGCCTGGCTTGTAGTGGGTACTAAGGGGTACTTACACCTTGCACCAGGTCCAGGTATCCCTTATTAGTGTAGAGGGGTGTCTAGTACCCCTCTACACTAAGGCTGATAGAAAAGGTAGCTTGGCAGAGCAGCTTAGGCTGAACTAGGAGACGAGTGAAGCTCCTACAGTACCACTAGTGTCTAGTGTCATATGCACAATATCATAAGAAAACACAATACACAGATATACTAAAAATAAAGGTACTTTATTTTTATGACAATATGCCAAAGTATCTCAGTGAGTACCCTCAGTATGAGGATAGCAAACATACACAAGATATATGTACACAATACCAAAATATGCAGTAATAGCAATAGAAAACAGTGCAAACAATGTATAGTCACAATAGAATGCAATGGGGCACATAGGGATAGGGGCAACACAAACCATAAACTCTAGAAGTGGAATGCGAACCACGAATGGACCCCAAACCTATGTGACCTTGTAGAGGGTCGCTGGGACTGTAAGAAAACAGTGAGGGTTAGAAAAATAGCCCACCCCAAGACCCTGAAAAGTGGGTGCAAAGTGCACCTAAGTTCCCCAAAGAGCACAGAAGTCGTGATGGGGGAATTCTACAAGGAAGACCATCACCAGCAATGCAACAACAATGGATTTCCTGACGAGAGTACCTGTGGAACAAGGGGACCAAGTCCAAGAGTCACGATCAAGTCGGGAGTGGGCAGATGCCCAGGAAATGCCAGCTGTCGGTGCAAAGAAGCTGCCACCGGATGGTAGAAGCTGTGGATTCTGCAAGAACAACAAGGGCTAGAAACTTCCCCTTTGGAGGATGGGTGTCCCACGTCGTGAAGAGTCGTGCAGAGGTGTTTCCGTGCAGAAAGACCGCAAACAAGCCTTGCTAGCTGCAAGGGTCGCGGTTAGGGTTTTTGGATGCTGCTGTGGCCCAGGAGGGACCAGGATGTCGCCAATTGCGTGAGGAGACAGAGGGGGCGTCCAGCAAGCCAAGGAGCCCTCTCAGAAGCAAGCAGCACCCGCAGAAGTGCCAGAACAGGCACTACAAAGTGGAGTGAACCGGAGCTCACCTGAAGTCACAAAGGAGGGTCCCACGACGCCGGAGGACAACTCAAGAGGTCGTGCACTGCAGGTTAGAGTGCCGGGGACCCAGGCTTGGCTGTGCACAAAGGAAATCCTGGAAGAGTGCACAGGAGCCGGAGCAGCTGCAAAACACGCGATTCCCAGCAATGCAGTCTAGTGTGGGGAGGCAAGGACTTACCTCCACCAAACTTGGATTGAAGAGTCACTGGACTGTGGGAGTCACTTGGACAGAGTTGCTGAGTTCAA
Organism: Pleurodeles waltl; assembly: GCF_031143425.1. Classification (NCBI taxonomy): domain Eukaryota; kingdom Metazoa; phylum Chordata; class Amphibia; order Caudata; family Salamandridae; genus Pleurodeles; species Pleurodeles waltl. The sequence continues at coordinate 1,091,263,858 of NC_090448.1, read as the reverse complement.
GAGACCTCGCTCGTCATGCTGAGAGGAGACCCAGAGGACTGGTGATGCAGTTCTTTGGTGCCTGTGGTTGCAGGGGGAAGATTCCGTCGACCCACAGGAGATTTCTACGGAGCTTCTAGTGCAGAGAGGAGGCAGACTACCCCCACAGCATGCACCACCAGGAAAACAGTAGAGAAGGTGGCAGGATCAGTGTTACAAGGTCGCAGTAGTCGTCTTTGCTACTTTGTTGCAGTTTTGCAGGCTTCCAGCGTGGTCAGCAGTCGATTCCTTGGCAGAAGGTGAAGAGAGAGATGCAGAGGAACTCTGATGAGCTCTTGCATTCGTTATCTAAAGAATTCCCCAAAGCAGAGACCCTAAATAGCCAGAAAAGGAAGTTTGGCTACTTAGGAGAGAGGATAGGCTAGAAACACCTGAAGGAGCCTATCAGAAGGAGTCTCTGACGTCACCTGCTGGCACTGGCCACTCAGAGCAGTCCAGTGTGCCAGCAGCACCTCTGTTTCCAAGATGGCAGAGGTCTGGAGCACACTGGAGGAGCTCTGGGCACCTCCCAGGGGAGGTGCAGGTCAGGGGAGTGGTCACTCCCCTTTCCTTTGTCCAGTTTCGCGCCAGAGCAGGGCTGGGGGATCCCTGAACCGGTGTAGACTGGCTTATGCAGAGATGGGCACCATCTGTGCCCATCAAAGCATTTCCAGAGGCTGGGGGAGGCTACTCCTCCCCAGCCCTGACACCTTTTTCCAAAGGGAGAGGGTGTAACACCCTCTCTCTGAGGAAGTCCTTTGTTCTGCCTTCCTGGGCCAAGCCTGGCTGGACCCCAGGAGGGCAGAAACCTGTCTGAGGGGTTGGCAGCAGCTGCAGTGAAACCCCAGGAAAGGTAGTTTGGCAGTACCTGGGTCTGTGCTAGTGACTCGGGGGGTCATGGAATTGTCTCCCCAGTGCCAGAATGGCATTGGGGTGACAATTCCATGATCTTAGACATGTTACATGGCCATGTTCGGAGTTACCATTGTGAAGCTATACATATGTCGTGACATATGTATAGCGCACGCGTGTAATGGTGTCCCCGCACTCACAAAGTCCGGGGAATTTGCCCTGAACAATGTGGGGGCACCTTGGCTAGTGCCAGGGTGCCCACACACTAAGTAACTTAGCACCCAACCTTTACCAGGTAAGGGTTTAGACATATAGGTGACTTATAAGTTACTTAAGTGCAGTGGTAAATGGCTGTGAAATAACGTGGACGTTATTTCACTCAGGCTGCAAGGGCAGGCCTGTGTAAGAATTGTCAGAGCTCCCTATGGGTGGCAAAAGAAATGCTGCAGCCCATAGGGATCTCCTGGAACCCCAATACCCTGGGTACCTCAGTACCATATACTAGGGAATTATAAGGGTGTTCCAGTATGCCAATGTAAATTGGTGCAATTGGTCACTAGCCTGTTAGTGACACTTTGGAAAGAAAATGAGAGAGCATAACCACTGAGGTTCTGGATAGCAGAGCCTCAGTAAGACAGTTAGTCATAACACAGGTAACACATACAGGGCACACTTATGAGCACTGGGGCCCTGGCTGGCAGGGTCCCAGTGACACATACAACTAAAACAACATATATACAGTGAAATATGGGGGTAACATGCCAGGCAAGATGGTACTTTCCTACACCTAATCAAATAAAGCACCAGGTCTGGACAGCCTAACAAATGTCTTTTATACAGGTTTCAGAATCAGTAGGGATCTAACTCCAGGACGTGCCACTATCTTTAACATACTCACAAATACAAAATCAATTACGCCATTGATGTCTGAAGCAAATATAATCCTGACTAACAAACTTGGACGTCCACCTGAACTATGCGCCTCATATAAGCATATATCACTTCTAAATATGGATGCAAACACGTTTACTAAAATCCTACTAACTGACTGCTGCCACTTAAAGTTTCCTTATTAATAATTTCTTAGGCAAACTGAAGGAGATTGACTATGGCCACCCTTTTATTAGAGACTAAGAAAGCAGTTGACCGGGTGAATGGGTGGGTACAAAAACAAGAATAGCTCAAACTATTCTTGTTGCAAACAGGAGGGTCCCCTCATTGGTATTAAGTACCATTGAGGAACCATTACCTTTGCGAAACTGAGAAAATTGGATACATATGGAAGTGGCCAGATGTGATGTGCTCCATGGAATGTGATTTGGCTCCCTAAAAAATATAGACCCCAGCTATGCTACATTTCAGATATGTTATGACCAACACTTGAAACATGGATTGCTGTTTCTAGAAGAGGATGACACATTTGTTTCCAGCCCTTCAACACCCTGATATTTTTAATAGGAAAAGGGGGAAGGAGTACACTGCTTAGCATACCTACACACAATCCGACCCGATGCATTGTGGTAAATCCAGTGCACTATAGCACTCACTTTAGTTGAAATTCTTTAATATTCTCCATTATTGATGCAGGGAGTACTGTGTTCTCAGGGAGTGGTACAGAACCCTGAGAAGACTGTGAGCAGCATTCTAGCCCCCCCCCCCCCCCCAAATTTAAGGTGCTACCTTCTACTGAGGAATGACAAATATCCAATAAAAGCAAATGTCTAGAAAATACCTGAACGAGGGCCCACAAATCTTGTGATCTTTGTGCATGATGGGCCTTTTGGAACTATAGTGCAGGGAATGAAATGTAATGTTTGAAAAGATTATCCCTGTTTGTTTGATCACACCTTTGTGTTAAAACTCTGTTTATTTTACATCTAATACAGATAGTGTGGGGAGGGGTGAGGTGTTGAGGTGGTGGGGTTTACAGAGATTGGCCTGCCAATTAACCTGAAAATAAACTATATGGTTAAGTGATTATTTACTATAACAAACGTATAGCACACCTTGTGAAACTCACAAAAAAGAAATACTTTATAGTAGGAAAAAGTAGAGCATTATGTAAAAATTCAGAAGTTGCACATGTACACCCACAGAGTTCAAATTTGAGCTTGTGTTAGGGGACATACCTGAGATTTGGAAAACAACGGCACAGCTATACTGCATGCATCCTTGTTCATAGCAACATTGAACAAGGTTGGCATGGAACAGATCTCTTTTTAGGGTCAAGACTGTGATAGCATGCGCTAGTGCATGCGTCTTGCTTGCGAGACACTTAAACAAAAAAGGCTTGGAGCCCGCCCATTGTTTACCGTTTGTTGGCTTGCGTTGCACTCTTCTTTACAGACCCATATTGGTCACTGCATGCCAGCCATCATTTCCGTTCCTTTCTGTGGAACAGGGACCAAGCACTGATTGATTCAACTAAATCAGTGCCTGTTTGCTGCTCCTGACGTGATCAAGGTACTATTTTGTTCTTTTTAACTTCTAGTGCCCTGCAAACAGAAGACATGTGACTGGCAAAAATGTGCCCAGTAGGACAAACAAAATTGCAAAGCTTTATTTGTTATAGTTAACTCTTTTAATTTTGCCAAATCTTCTTTTCTCACTTTACAGACTCTTGTTTTGTTTTTGCGATGTTCTCAAAAGATGACAATTATCTTGTTCTAAATATTGCAAAGCAACATTGTTTCTTTCTTGTGTGTAATTTCCTAAATTATGCTTTTAACACATAATTGTGCGGTACACCCTGAACCAATTCACCCCACTCCAATCCGCTCTAATCCACCCCACCCGAGTCCACCCCACTCCATCCACCCAACACCAAGCCAATTCACTTTACCCCAATCCAATCCACCCCACTCGAGCCCAATCCAACCCTCTCTGATCTAATTCACCCCACCCCAATCCAATCCACCTCATCCCAATCCAATCCATCCGAACCCAATGCAATCCACCCAGCCAAATCAAATCCTTCCCCCCAATCCATTCCAACCAATCCACCCCACCCCACTCGATCCCAATCCAATCCAACCCACTCAATTCACCCACCTCATTCCAATGCAATACATCCCACTCCAATCCAATCCACCTACCCTATTCCAGTCCATCCAGGACAAATCTAATACATTCCACCCTAATTCACCCCACTCCACACTACCCCACTCCAATCCAATCCTCCTAAATCCACTCCACCCCACCCAGTCCAATCCACCCCACTCCAAACCTCCTTAATCCACCCCACTCTAATCCAATCCAACCCACTCCAATCCACACCACACCAATCCAATTCACCCCACCCCAATCCACAGCACTCCACCCCAGTCCAATCCAACCCACTCCAAACCACCGCTCTCCAATCCACCACACTCCAATCCATTCCACCCCACTACAATCGGCTTCACACCAATCCAATCCACCCAATCCACTGCATTTCAACCTACTCCAAGAAACACACCCCACTCCAGTCCAATCCAATCTGCCCCACCCCATTCTAATCACATTCACCCAATCTGATCCACCCCACTCAATCCAATCCACCCCACTCCAATCCAATCCATCCCACTCCTATCCAATCCAATTCACTGCACTCCAATCCACCCCACTCCAGTCCAATCCACTTCAATTCACCCCATCAAATCCACCGGACTCCAATCCAATCCGCCCCACTCCATCCAACTCACCCCAACCCAGCCCACTCCAATCTACCACACTCCAATCCACCCCACTCCAATGTACCAACTCAAATCCATTCCAACCCATTCCCAATAAAATCCACCCAACTCCAATCCTCCACAACCCAATCCAATTTAACCTACCTCACTCCAGTCCAATCTACTCCACCTTAATTCACCCTACTCCAGTTCAATCCACCCACTGCCAATCCAGCCAACACCAGTCCAATCCATTCCACTCCAAGAAATCCACCCCACTCCAGTCCCATCCAATCAATCTAACCCGACTCCAATTTACTCCACCCCAATCCAATCCAACCCAACCCACCCTAATCCACCCCACTCCAATCTATCCCACTCGAATCCACCCCATCCCAGTTTAACCCACCCCAATCCAATCCACTGCACGCAATCCACCCCACCCAATCCATGGCACTCCAATCCAAGCCATCCAATCCACCCCATGCAATCAAATCCACTACATTCCAATGCAATCCCCCACATACCAATCCAATCCACCCACCCTACCCCAGTCCATCCCACTCCAAACCAATCCACCTTAATCCACCCCACTCCAGCCACTCCACCCTACCCCAATCCAATCCATCGTAATCCGTCCGACTCCAATTCAATACACCCTGCTCTTAACCACCTATTCTAACCTAATCTAATCCACCCCACCCTAATCTAATCCACCCCACCCCAATCCAATCCACCCCACTCCAAAACACCATACTCCTATCAAATCAAATCAAATCCACCCCACTTCAATCCAAACCATCACACTCCAATCCAATCTACCCCACTCCAGTCCTATCAACTCCACTCTAATCCAATCAACCCTACTCTAATCCACTCCACCCCAAACCACCCCACTCCAATCCAATCCAGCTCACCCCAATCCACCCCACCCCAGTCCTATCCCGCCCATCCACCAACTCCAATCCACCCATCCCAATCCAATCCAATCCACCCCACCCAAATACAATCCACCCCATCCCATTTCAATCCACCCCTCACTCTACCCCTATTTACCCGAAACCAATGTACCCCTCTACTTCAATCCACTTCAACCCACTCTACCCTACTTCACCCCACTCCGGGCCACTCCACTCAGTGACACTCTATGAGACTCTCTGCAAATGAATCACTGAACTCTACTCCCCCTACACTACTCCCCCTACAATCTGCAACACTGCAAAAAATTTACTCTACAACACAGTAGTCTCCCAACTCTACTCTCCAACACTCTACTCTTCCACTCCACTCTTCGACACTCCATGCTACTAATTTGTAGCCATGCTGAACAGCAGCCACACTGGTGTACAACAGGACTCAAACACATTGTGAAAGACAACAGCTCTTGTATAGGTGAGGCCTATTGGCTTTGCCAATGTTTGTTTCATACTGTGCTGAGGAGGTTGTTTGTGGGCCCTGCAGAAGTGGAATCATATTTTGTGCTTGGATCCGCATGCATGCTTTGCATTCCTTATACATTGGTTGGAGTGTGGACTAAAAACGCAAATTCTCACAGAATGGCCTCTGCTTAACACATATTGACAGGCCACATTTAATGAGAGCTGTACAGATAGTTCACTACTTTACTGTGTATTCTTTTAACAATGGCTCATTCTAGGGACATGATGGGTACAGCTAATGTCCTTCACACATCCCCTGAGCAGCAGCCTGCACCAGGTGCTCCATGCAGTGGGGATGTGCTAAAAAAATTACACCATTCTACTTCATTGTCCATTTCATAGAAGTAGAAGAATATCTGGAGAAAAAGGCGAAAGTAAATTTATAGCACTATAAGTAACAGGTGAAATGAGTGACGATGTTCTATCTCATGCTCTTATCTGTTCAATGGCACCCACAAAGTCACTTAAGGAAAGATGCATGTTGGAGCAGCTCACACAGACCCTGCAAAAAGCAACATTGTTGGTTTGCAGGAGTCTGTGTAAGTCCTAACTCCTTTATTTCTCTGTGCCTGGAAAACCATATAGCATGCACTAGTACTACTAAGCCTCCTATTTCAAAGAGGGTCAACCTAATGCAGAGCTCAAGCACTTAGCATAATCTGGACATCCATGGCATGACGGTACTCACTTTGGTTAATGCTGTCCCTTGTACAATGGTTTGGGATAATTGTGGTAGGTCTTGCCATAATTACCCATCCATAATATGACCTTGCCATTAACGGTCTAATGCTGGCCTTAGCTTGTGGTGTTTATTTGTAGCATACAGTGGACTGCCATTGCTTGATGACACCCACCTTTTGACATAAGGCTGGCCCTGGCAAAATGGTGGTAATTGTAAGCATACTGTAGGCATCTAGGGGATGATGAGGTCAACTTGTGACATAATGTTGACCATGGCAGCTGTGTGAGAATTCTAGAAATAATAGGTGCATGTGTTACCATTCACTACGTTACATGGTTGTAAAGCTGTGGATGGTGGGCTATTACATGCATTGATGGATTTTACAGGAATCACCACTCAACTCCTGAAGAGACCCCAGACGATACAGAACTCAGCTACCAGACTCATGCTCGACCTTCCCAAATGGAAGAACATCATCCCACACCTCGGGAACCTCCACTGGCTCCCCATTCAAAAAAGATCCCAATTCAAAGCCAGGCCCTCCACAACCAAGGACCAGCATTCATCAACCACCGCCTGAACTTCCACCAACCGTCCAACACCTGTGCTCTGCCTCCCATGCCCTCACACACATTCCCGCACACATCTACCAAAGCCACCGTGGAGAGTGATCTTTCTTCTACCTCGGCAAAAGTACTGGAACGACCTTCCCTTTCACCTCTGAACTTCATCCTCTCTCTTGGAATTCAGAAAGGGACTCAAGACTTGGCTGTTTGACTGATCCCAGCAAGAACATAGCGCCTGCACACCCTTGAGGGTGTGAAAGCTGAATTAATTGCTAATGATTTCATTTATTAATAAGTAAGAATTTACATGGAATTAGGCTTACATAGAAAATAATGTGTGACTTGAAAAAAGTGCCTACTGGAGTGGTCGCCATGTGTACGGAAATGTTTAGTGAATGCATATTATTATTAGTTATTGTGCACGTGTAGAGAAAAATGTATTAGTATGTGATATTAACGGTTTCATGTTATGTATCTGATTTATTAACTTTAGGCCAGTGGTTCCCAAACTTTTGACTTCTGTGGACCCCCACTTTATCATTACTGGATCCTGGGGACCCCCACTGAATCATAATTGGAATTCGGGGACCCTCCAAAGAGTCATTGCTGAAAGCTTGGGAGCTAATCTGTTAATATTATTTAATTTTCTAAGTAGTCGCGGACCCCCTGAGGAGGCTTTGTGGACCCCCAGGGGTCCCTGGACCATAGGTTGGGACCCCCTGCTTTAGGCCATAAGTTGGCTCGGTTTGGGCCTGGTTTGTAGAACCTCATGTCAAACTGAAATGTTTAATAAAGGATGGGGAAATGTATTGTACAACTAGAAAATTAATGCTTCATTGTTCGCACTGCGCTGACCGAGCAAATTGCAGATGGCTTTAACTTTCTCATGAGAACTTGTAGAACCATGCTGTATTAGAAAATGCAACAAAGTAAACTTGATGCGTGAGACAGCGATGTTCCCAGGAATTAACAATGGATGCACTGACTAGAGTACGGATTGAAACAAAGAAGATATCTGACGAGCCTGATGATGGGAACAAGAGAAGAGGAGCCAGTCATCGACGTGTGAAAGACAGTTTGGTTATATCTCAGATTTAGGTTTGAGTTTTCATTGGATCAATTGTAAGCATACGATTATTTGACGAATAACGATGTGGGAAGATGTTTTAGGAAATTCTAACTTAGCCTGACTGCAGAGAGAGTTCGGTGCCATTTTCCCCATTCTTCTTTTGCACACTGTCTTGTTCTGTTTGGGGAGCTGAACAGTTTCTGATGGTCTTTCCTTTACAACCATCCTCATGGAGTAGATCTGTGCTATTGTTGATGCTTTCGCTTGCAAGATTTATGTGGCTCAGATAGTTAAGAGCATACTGTGTCTGAGCCATTCCTTTCACTTCCTGTTACTGAAGCTGACAAGATGGATGTCCAACTGACGAAGAAAATCGCAGCTTGCTGATCCCATTGAGGAGATGTATACCGAATGCTATTGTTTGTTGTAGATTTGTTCTTTAAGATTTCTAGATTCTAACCACTATTTTGAGAGAGCCATAGTTAGATGTTTTTCCAAATTAAATTTGACTAAATGGTTTTGCATGAAGTCCAAACATGCAATTCTAATCAGGTTAGTGAGAAATTGTACTGCTGATGAAGGTTATTAACTAAGAATTGATCTTGTTCACCTGGTGAAATCAGATGTATGTTGTTTCTATTGGGCAGTTATTGTTACTATTGATTTGTACTGTAACTCTTGAATGCTAAATTGAGATTCTTTAGAAGATTTGGTCAGCCTGTGTTATTCATCTATGTTTATCAGTTAGTATTGTGACTAATGTACGTGATGTTAGCATTGTTAATATAGGGAAATAAACTTCCGAACTTTTACTAAAAGGTGTGTTTATTCATGGCCATATAGGTCATGATGCGTGACGTTTACTGACTCAAGGTTTTGGTAAATAGATTGTTGTATATATTGTTGTCATTAGATTTGGTTGTGAGTAGAGATGAATGAGGATGGTGAGATTCCTCTAAGCGCAGTCAAAAAGTCTATTGAACCTCTCACTCATTCCCTTGTAAATAAATGATAAAAGAACAAACAAGGACAGACGCGCTCACAAGGGTGATTAACAGTGTGCTACAAATCCAGGTTTATTGATTGATTACGGAACAATGGCCTACTGCAATTTTATGACAGGCCATTCCCCTCAACCTACATAAACATTGCTTACTTGTCCCATTCATCCATCTCCCTCCCATGCACTCAGTATTGCATCCATTCAAGTACTGGATCATCCATCGAACTATCGACTCATTCTTTCATTCACCCATTGAGTCAACCAAATACACAATCTGACCAAACAGTGAAGTAACCTTTCACTTATAAAAGCCATATCTATCTGCCCTTGAAAGTGTTTAGATTTGTATGGAGAGGACCTGAGCAGCGAAATATCTATCTTTCTGGAGGTTTCAAAATTATTTAACCTTCCTGAACACACCTGGTGGGAGGTGAATTCGACTCATGGATCTTCTCCTCCATGGCTCAATCCCACCTAGTAACTCTGAAATATTTTCCTAGAATGACATCACCATTTCCTATGTAATTATGTTTTTTCACGACTAGAATTATGGCTCCATTAACAAACCGTTTGAGGTCTCAACTAAAAGGAAAATACTGACACTGTGGTGACCAGCTCATCTGGAACCAGGATTCCAAATTGCAGTTTTTCTAAAGAGCATGGCCTTGATGACTCCGGGTAAAGTATATTTCTAGAGCACATAGTCACACATAGATCTCTGGTATACCGTGGCTGCATTCTAAAAAGAACCCACGTGCAACAGACTTTAAATGAGGAAAAAGTGGTTCGTAGGCACACAGAGGCTGCTGAATGTAAGTTACCACATTCCTCTCTGAACCAGGGGCGTAACAAAGGTCCCCTCAGCACAGCACCTGACCTGAGTGACTCCGTAGTGGAGCCCCCTCCTTCTTTTGTGCGGGGGGGGGGGGGGGAGGGGTTGCTGGGGTGGGGCTTCGTTAGGCTTGTTGAGTTCTACTCATGCTTTCCCCCCACTTCAGATTGAGTGACCCTGAGCAAACATCGCCTTATCTGCCTTTGAATCAGGCCTTTAAATCATTCCTTTAAATCTTCCCTTATCCGCCATGTTTAAGAACATTTACAAACAACCTAACATGAAATATTAAGCCTTGTCTCAGGCAGGAATTACCGGAGCTGTAAGGCCTCGTTCGTTTATGCTTCTTGATTGACTGGTTGGCATGTATGTATAAATGTATGTATGGGTGAGGATCGACGAGAGAATGAGTCAATAATGCATCAGGAATCATTTTATTCCACAGCAGTTCTCAGGCACAAAAACTCTTATCTCACTGGACGGAGAAGAAATATTTACACGTTCCAACTTGTAAGCGCAGAAACGGAGCTCCAATCGGGTTTACAATTGTTAAAAAAAAAAAAAAAAAAAAAAACACTGACGGATCGAGCGACAGGCAGCGGTGAACTGTTTTTGAAGTGGATAATCTGCAGTAGATCTCACAGCATACAGTCCATGGTGACGCAGACAAGTTGCGCTACGGCATTCCCGAGACACCGATGACTTTCCCTCATATTCTCTGAGTCACGTTCAGTTTCTCCTTGGATCCGTAGATGACATTCCTGCTTGACAGCTCTGGTGGCTGAACAGACCCGTTTCGAGGTTGCGCTCCCTGCAGCCCGCACACGTGTGCGCCTCGAGGAGCGCTGACTGACACGCGGGAGCGAGTTCCAAGCGGGACACACCTGTGGGAGCCCGGGCGGGTCTAGGTGCAGCGGCGCCTGCATTCCTCTCACAGGCTCGGACGGCGGAGGAGGCCGGGTGTTCGGCCGCTGCCATGTTCCGCGGTGCCGTGACCCGGGCCTGGGCCCCCGGGCTGCCCGCGCTGGCCACGGCCCTGCTCTTGCAGCACAAGAAGGAGAGGAAGGCCGGGCAGAGGCAGCAGCGGCTCCCCACCTGGAAGGTAAGGCGTGGGGGAGGAGGGCGACTTTGGGCACACACTGCACGCACGACCTAGGACTGACCTCGCCTGGTGTGAGAGGGAGAGCCAAGAACTCACTGCCGCGTAGCTTTATAAGCCTTGCACAGAAGCAGTAGGTTTGGTGCACACCGGCCACTGCTAGATTGCTGCGCCCTCAGACTAGGGTGGCCACCCAAGCAGCATTATACCCAGCTGAGCGATTTTGTTTAAGAACATGCCATTAAAAAACATTCTCACAAACCGGCTTTTTTCCACCATTGAAAAATGAACGTACCTTTGCAAATAAAGGATGTCATTGCTTCAAAGTTATTTTCTAGCTCTCTAAACGGTCCCCAAACGATTGTTACAGCAAACAGATAGAAATCCCACGTTAAAAAATAATACAGACTATTTTAGAGAAACGCATATCCAAGTAACTGCCAGACACTTTGCACAAAATTCCCCAAGTACTAGACGTGTGTCCTACTTTTTAATGATTACATATTTTCATAGCCCTCTTGTTACTTACTGCATGTTTGCTGTATGTAGATGGAGAGACATTTTTGTGACAAACCGTTCTCCCCAACCTACACAAATATCCACCGAACTACCTACTCATTCTTCCATTCACCCATGGTAATGCCTTTACGAAATGTAATGACACTTAATTAAACAACTTGAGAATGATGAATGGTGAAATCAGCTCTGCTCATATGTGAACATCTGACCTGTAGAACGAGCACACAGGCCTGCGGACTGCAATCACCGTGTAAAAGCCAGCCTCTATTTTCCTTATTACAGTCGAGTTGTGACGTCTCTAGTAATCTGAAATAATGAAGCTGCTCAACTGTAATGAGTTATTACAGGTGAGTTGTGATGCCTTAATGCCTGCTGCCAACAGACAAGGTGAAAGGCAGGCCACAGAGAAACACTGAAGCAGCAGTTTACACAAGGAAGAGAGAACTGTTATTCTAAAAATGAACTATGATTATCAGAATAGACTGATTTATGGCAAAATAAATACTTTTTCCCCAAAGCGCCTATGCTGCTCCCCAGCACCGAGTTGTTAGTTTTGAAAAGGCAAGCGGATTTTCTGAACACGTCATTGTTTTCTTATTTGTCTGGCCTCGCAATTAAAGCTTAAAATCTAATAGGTTTTCGGCAGTGTTATACGTTTTCCTTTCACCATGTGTGCTGTAGATTGTGAGCTCCATCTGTGAAAATAGTTTTAAAACAAAGGCCCAGATTTACGACAAAGTGGCGTAGCGCGGTGCTGCACCAAAAATAGCAGTGCCGCGCCACTTTGAAAAGCAGGGATGCACTGAATTTACAGGAAAAGGGCGCACCCTTGTAACAGCCGCTACCCCCGGGAGAGTGGTTGTTACCTTTATTAAGTAGTTTGCAATTTCTAGATGCCAGCCAATCAAATTCTAGGTGGATATAGCTAAGTGCAGGTGAAATTTCAATTACATCACTGTAATTTGTGTAGTTTATGGGATTTTCGGTTACACTTGTTACGTAAAATTCCTGAAATTATGCCACATTGTGTAATTATGCACTGTTCGCATATGCACAGCTTTATATTCTGTGGCTTTTACACTAGCCCTAGTGGTGAAAAAAGAGATGCACAACCTGATTAATCCAATGGATGGAAACTCTGATGGAGGATATGGGGTGATAGCCCACTCCAGATGTCCAGATACTCGGACACTTTGAATATGTTGGTTACACTCACATTTTCTCTGTTAAGTAGTGGAAATTGACATACTGCATCAGGGTCTTTGTACAGTAGGGAAAAACTACCTCACTTGCATATCTTTCGACCTGGCCATGATGAGAGTAACGTTTAGCCTGTACAGGTTATTGTTAGTCTGTACAGGTTTGTAAGCCTATAGCGTCAAGCCTACTTTGACTTAAAGGGTTATAGTTGAAATGTGGAAGTGAAATTACAAGTCCTGGCTTGAGTTCTGTTGACTGAAAAATGTCCATGGATGGGGCCAGCTCACAGCTATGCTGATGGGAGAGGGTTCAGCTTAGCATCCGAGATTGTGTAGCATCATCCATCGTAAATATTAGGAGCTGGAGCACAATAATTGGCTGAAATATTGCAAAGTTGTGACTTTCTGTGGTCAAAAGTGAGTCAAAAGAGCGTTATTAGTGTTAGTATTTTAGCGTACTAAGAACAAATGGTCCTATTGGCAAAAATACATAGAAATGTTCAATATTATATTTACTTTGTTCTTTGTATTGCATTGTGCCCAGGTCCTTTAGCCTTGTTTGGGTTACCCCATTAGCTTGCAATGAAATTTTTAGCGTAAGCATTTGAGGAGCATTTAAATCAATGCATGAACATTTATCATATATTGGTAGCTTGAAAATGTGACATCGACACAAACCTTTTTGGCTTATGTAGTTTCTTTAGGCAATGTGTGGCACCTTCCAGCAGCCTGGCTTTCAGCTTCTCTGTGCATATTTTTTTTAGTTTACACGCAGCCTCTTTCAGGAGGTCACTATCAACATCACACTGTTCAAGTCAATTTTAATAAAAGTACAAACTTTTTTGTCCTCTCGTTTCTGTCTTGGTGAGGGAACTACTGGAGTACATTATGCATGTATTCATTGGGGTGATGATGGGACCATGTTAGTATGTTCTCAACATTCTTCTCTACTACAACAAGCAACACTGAATCAAAATATCAATTTGCACTGATTTTGAAACAAATATTTGTTTTAGGTAGCTGACTTGCTGCACTCTTGCACAGCAATTTTTTTGGTGTGTATTTCAGTGCACGTAGGCATCACTGCAGTGTACAGACACCCATCATTGCCGCACACGGACAAAAAATTATTATAGCGAACATTGGTCACGAAAATCTTTGATGACTTGTAATATCCTTGTAATGTACAGCAGGGTTGCTTTATTTCATATGCGGTGTATTGCATTACAAGGCTGCTGTTTTGTCTAGTTGAAACTAGGATTATGACCTTTAGGTGTTCATTGTTTGACTATAACAAAGTGAAAAAAAAATGGAATGAATAATAATTAGCCTCTATGGCCTGCAGGATTTTTGCTTCATCACTACTTCTGCGCATTCCTCTTTTCAGTTGCTGCTAGAGTCATTGATATAATTCTTCATTTTTAGGCCGAGGTTGCAAAAGAGCTTACAGTGGGCTTGCAGCCCAATCAAAGCTTACCATTGGTTCTTTTGTCACTCATACACTTGCTTCTTATTCAGTGGCTTGCCTTCCTCTTCTTGTGTTTTGTTTTTTGTGTTTGTGTCTTGAAACATCTCCTCTTTACAATGCTTTTGATTTACTGGCTTGTATCCTTCCACTGTTCATATTTAGGGAACTACTTTTTCTTTTTTATTCCGTCTCCATGAAAGGGTATGTGTTTTCTCTCTCTCTCTCTCTCTCTCTCTCTCTCTCTCTCTCTCGTGTTGCTTTGTCGGCCTCAAATGCCCCCATCATCTGAAGTGCTGCTTCTCTGTAAAAGTCTGTTAAAGCATACAAGCAGGGATATGTTGTTGGAGTGTGGGGAAAGAGCGGACTGTAAGGATTGTTTTTGGAAGCATCATCTTCCACACTCATTTGCTGGTTTAGAGGGATAAGCTGTGCTTAGCATGACAGTTCTCCATGAGGCTCCTAAACCTATGCCCTAGTCTACCACAGAAGACCAAATGGCTGAATCCTGTGGAAAGTAAATCTAGCCTTAGCAAGCATTTCTCTTTACTGCCTGTCACATCCTTACTCTTTTTCAATTCTGCTCAGTTTCCTGTGTGAAATGTATTTGATAAAATAAGTATTGCCATCTAAATGAAATGAAAAATGTGAATTCAAAATACAGTTTTGAGATACCATGAGATATGCGTTTGCTTTTCCCCCAGTGTTTCAAAATGATTTTTCTTTTACTAAACAATACAGACAAACACTGGCAAAGCGAAAACCACTGCACTCCCATTATAAAGGCAAGACCTTGCAAATGGCTGTTCAGTTCAGACTAGCACACCTTCAATATTCTACATATTTTGTTTGACTTGAGTAAAGGAGCTAGAGGATGTAGGTTGCTGGCGTCACCTAGTATTAACCCTTTAATTCCACTAAGTGGTTAGTCTCTCAGTATGTTCAGCCCTCGGTCTGCTTTTAAAACCCAATCATTCGCATGCCTCATCCCACAGATTTGAGGATCATCTGCTCACAACAGACCACAACATAACATCACAGTCAGAACGCATTTAACCATAGCAGGCATCATTTAGCCCGTGAGACAGGCCAATAACTCAATCTACAAAGGAGCATTGCTAAGAGCTAAGCCGCGAAGAGCCCCAAACGATCTTGCTAGAGGTGAAACATGTTGGATTTTATATCATAATACGAAGAAGAAATATTTGACTGTATGTAAACAAGAACTCTTTGGTAAAATGGCTAACACAATGAAAACAATTCTCAAGTAAGCCCTACAGTAAAAGGCCTGGAAAATGTTTAAAAATGTAAACTAATCTATCTGTTGATAATTATTATATTATTGTTGACATTGTATTTCTTACCACATGTCAATGTTCTCTTCATAGTTTGGAATGAGCAGGATATTGTTTTCACATTGATTATTGTCACACTCCCTTGCTTAGTGTTTTATCCTATTTGCTTGATTCAGAGATTTGCCCTTGTCATAAATTATGCTCTCCTCTGGTCAGTCACCTGTCTTTCTTGTGTCAAAAGCAAAATAAATAATTCAATAATATTGACAGCGTTTTCATCATTTTGTAACGTTTTTACAGTTTTTTATGCTTAGATTGTTAAACTGTGATAATTTCCTTATAGTCAAGTTCTGAATTTGACTAAGACATCTGAAGAGGTTTTACTTTAATTTGACAGGGTTTATATCAAGGATACACTGCATCCAATCAAAAGAGGTTTAAACGTGTGAATTGAACAGCCTTCTACCGTGAATTCCTGTTTTAAACTTTAGCATGGCTGATGTATTATGGTTAGTAATGTGGAGATTACATTAGATTATTTTTAGGTCTGCCTAAGACTGTGGATGCACAGTTTCTTGCAAGACCTTTTGTTTACTAATAGTGGGTTTAGAGACTGCCTAGTGCTGACCACTGGTTGGCTTCATTTTCACTTTCATTTGCATGCTTCTTATTGGTCAGCTACTGTAGGCTTCCTTCCTCTTCGTGTGTTTTTCTCTCCCTTGTAGCATGGCCAGATTACTTGTGTCCTTTCACTTCCCAGTTTTTTAGGTACTACTTTTTTCTTTGTGCTTAAGCACTGTTTGAGAGTGCATATCTTTCAGATGTTTCCCTCGTGTACTTTTCCACCTCTGTGTTCCAGCCACCTGCTGACCATCTGCTGTCTGTCTGCTTGCCTCAGTTCCTCCCTCCCACCGTTATTCATCTGCTTGCCCACAGCACCTCACTTCCTCCCTTCATTGTGTTTGTTGCTCCGGCACCCACCCTTCCTCTGTTGTGCATGTTACCGCACCTACCAACCACCCTTCTGTTGTCCCTGTTGCCCCACCCGCCCTCCCTCCATAGTCTGTGGTACAACCGTAGTCAGTTATGATCCCACCATTGTCCATTATGGCCCCCCAACCACCTTCCCTCTGTTGTCTGTGTTGGTCCCACAGTCGTCTGTGTTGCTCCCACCTACCCTCCCTCCATTATCCGTGTTGACCCCAACCGGCCCTCCCTTCATCTGTTGTCCATGTTCCCCCACTTGCCATAACAAAAAAAGTGCTATGACGCGGTCACCGCTGGCTGCATCATACTACTTTTTTTTTAATCACACCCTTTGTTGTCTGTTCACCCCCTGCCCCCCCCACACACAAGGCTGCTCTCTCATCCACCTGCATTAACAAAAAAAGAGCTATGATAGCACTTTATTTTATTTTTCTGCCATGTTGTACAGCATGGTTAAAACCGTTGACGAAACCAAAACCTCTCATATGGTAGGAATTATTGGCTTTGCTATTGTTATTTAATATTACCATCTTCATGAAATGGTCAGTGAGGCTTAGCTGGTGGAGCTGACAATTTGTCAAGTCATACACTTCTATATAGGTCTTCCCATTAAGTGATTCATTTGTGTGGTGTGGCCTTGTGGCATCACTCTGCCTGCCACTGGATGGAACCAGAGGCAGTTCACTGCTCGCCTTGCAAATGCTCTCTCCTCTTCCCCTCTTCTTTGATGTTTGTTATTCCTCTTGTTTGGGAAAGCTGCTTGCATGGCTTGGGGATGTCATTCAGACATCACACAGCAGATGTCCCTGCTGTGGGCTGCTCGCTCTCCCTAAGCAGCAGTGACAGTGGTGGGTGCACTGGGAGTTGGAAGCGAGAAGGGATGGCAAACTGCACCACCCACAGACCCATGAATGAGTGCTTTTACGTGACCCTCCTGCCCTTACAACTCTGTCATGTGGAGAATTTAGCCAGGTGAACCGGGCAACTAACTCCCCATCTCAGACTACTAACAGATGTAATACTCTCTTGGGGTAATACTGATAACTACTTCACTAAACTACAGTCAGTCTGTAAGAAACTCCCACAGTTAAGAGCATTTCTGGTTAAGGGTTTTAAATGGTGCAAGCCTGACCCAGAGATGGGGAGAGAGCAGTATTAAAAGGGGCCCGCCTCCAAGGCACAAAATGCCACACTCCGTTTCCATGTGCAGGACTGGTGCGAGTATTCTACTTTAGTTCATAAACTTATGCTATGAATTGCACAAAAAATTACAATACAGCGGCACAAAAGTATGCTCTCAATGATAGATCGTGTTACCCAAACTAGATAGTGTTACCAAAGCTATCAGTGGATTTTTCATGACACTTTTCTCACGCAAGGAAACATTTACCTGATAATTCACTGTTCTCAGTAATTGCTCCGTCTACAGACCTACAAGACATGTCAGTAAATATGCAAACATCACCCGCCTGCACAGGCTCTAGACTTCATCAAACCTATTACCTGTTAATCTTCATCGGAACTGTGTATCAGTGGCTAGAACATTCGTTAATATGATTGGTGATAAGTACCTGGTCACACAGTAAGTCAGGGGAAAACCGAGCAAAATGTTTAAAACAATAGGTAAAGTGTACCCTGCGAGAATAGGTCATGAAAATTGTTAGGATGGACTCAAACTTAATAGGGAGCTCTTCACATCGTACAGCGAGATGTAATATAGTCAGAGAGTATGTAATTAATATTATCTAGGGCACCACTCCAGAATACTTTTATTTAGGATGTCTCTGAAAAAATTAAATTAAGCAATCAGATGTAGTTGTATGTTAATTATCCACACATTTCTTTTATCACAGGTTTCAGCCAGATAAAAAAGCATCTCGGGAGTCAGTGGGCTTCTTCAGGACTTACAGATCCCCCAAGCTAGCCTTCCCTCCCTAGGATTAACTATTGTGAAACTTTAGGGGACAAAAGACATGCAGCACTCAGAAATAGTTGCTTATTCGTTTCATGCACATCAAAGGTATTTCCTGTTTCACCATTCTTTATTAGCGTTTCAAACATAACAGTGGGTGATGGGTACAGGGAAGAGAGAGCATGACATCTGTAGTAAACAGGCAGTGCAAAGTAGGAACATCATGTGGAACAGAACATATCATAGCCCAGATATCCCAAAACGTGCAAGGGGCCAGGTGGGGACAGCATCAGGACTTAGCACACCGTTGTAGTGCCATCCATGGCGGTCGAAAGGTGGCAGGGGTGGGTGAACTAGTCAAAGTAAGTGAGGGCATGAGGTAAAAGGTGAGCATCAGTGAGAGGGGGCTGTCGGGAGCCCACGGCCCTGGGAGTGGGGAGAGGGCTATAAGAAGAGCAAGGGGGAGAGAGAGGAAGAAAAGGGGGGCGGGGAAGAAAGAGGAGAAGAGAAATGGGAGGGGGAGAGATGCAAGCAGGGGCAGGATGAGGCAAGTGCCCTCTGGGGGCCAGGAGGGTGTAATAGGACAAGAATTGTTGGCAACAGGGTACCAGCCCTCTCGTCGGGGGCCCTTGATGCCTAGCACTCTTCGTCCTGGAGAAAAGTGCCCAAGTCAGGAGGAAAGGCACCACCTGGTCCTGCAGATCATAAATGACCCGCTTATACGAGGCTGTTTGGTACATGGCTGAGAGTCAGTTGTCATGGAGGATGGAGTGGGTGAGCGCCATTGGCAGGGAATGCAGTTCTTTGTAGGCGCAAGCACCGTGTGGAGCAGGGGGCACTCGGGCCGCAAGAGGTTCAGAAAGTCCGAGAGGTCATACAGGAGGATCAGAGTATGGGGCAGCAAGATCATGACCGAAAGGGTCTCGCTGAGAGTGGTGGCAGCTGCCTCCAGAAGAGTTGGACCACTTGGCAATCATAGAGTACATGAACTAGGTTGCACCGTCGTCGCAGCCCCAGCAGGCCGCGTGAGGCAGCAAACCTGCCGTCCGTAATTTCCATGGGGTCCAGTCGAAGGCTTTTCCTAACAATAAAAATACATTGGAAGGCAACATTAAACATGGTTAATGTCACAAAATCAAAACATAATCCCTGCAGAGGCACACACGGTATCCAGAAAAGCATGCACGAACCAGCTGTATAGCACTGCACACTTTACGTGAACTCACTACATTTTAGTGATGAGTGACAGAACAAGGATACCAACTGTGAAGTATGGACATATGAGCCTCATGTTTGGCAAAAGTATAAATCTCCCTGTAGTGACACACTAAAGAACAAGCTGGTTAATTATTTAAATGCTGTTCTCTTTGGTCGAATTGCATCACCTATTTGGAGAGAGCAGTGTCCAAAATGAGAACCAACAATTTTAAGGGAACTTACTTTGTGAAGGGTAAATGTCTATCCACAACTGAATGGCCTCCGTTCTCATGCAATCGCGCAAAGAAGAATGAAGCCATTCGTTATAAGCATTAGTGTACGTAGCGTCAAGGAGAACACCTTTGGGCACAAGGTAACATCTGTCATAATGTCACCACTCTGCATATGTGGTCATTGCTCGGACATACAGAAGGATCTTTGTATATGGCCATCCTATCTCATTATACCGAGAGGTGCTCTCTATAAAAATAGAAAGGTGTAGTCAGTAATAATAGAAGGAATAATGGAAAATATCTTATCATATTGGCTAAGTGCTAAATGTAAATCGACGCGTAGAAGCAAAAGTAATGAAACAAATAGAGACTCTGGGCCTCATTCCGACCCTGGCGGTACAAGACCACCAGGGCCGGGGGCAACGGAAGCACCGCCAACAGGCTGGCGGTGCTTCATTGCCCATTCTGACCGCGGCGTTAAAGCCGCGGTCAGAAAAGGGAATCCGGCGGTTTCCCGACGGATTTGCCCTGCTTGGGCAGCGCCGCCATGGAGATTCTGACCCCCTTCCCGCCATCCTGTTCCTGGCGGTTTTTACCGCCAGGAACAGGATGGCGGGAACGGGTGTCATGGGGCCCCTGGGGGCCCCTGCACTGCCCATGCCACTGGCATGGGCAGTGCAGGGGCCCCCTAACAGGGCCCCAGGGAGATTTTCACTGTCTGCATTGCAGACAGTGAAAATCGCGACGGGTGCAACTGCACCCGTCGCACCCCTGCAACACCGCCGGCTCCATTCGGAGCCGGCTTCAATGTTGCAGGGGCTTTCCCGCTGGTCCGGCGGGCGCTCCCTTGGCGGGCGCCCGCCGGCCCAGCGGGAAAGTCAGAATGGCCTCCGCGGTCTTCTGACCGCGGAGCGGCCATTTGGCGGTTCCCGCCAGGCGGGCGGTGTCCGCCGCCCGCCAGGGTCAGAATGACTCTCTCTATCTCCTAATTGTATATCATGGTTTTAAGACCGCATACCAGAGGAAATCAGAAGCTTTTTAGAAGATGGGAGACAAAAATCTTAAAGAAAAGGAGGGGAGGGCAGCGAGTGGAGGTGGGTTCTTTCAAGAAGGAAAAGACCAATGGTCTACTCTGTTGAGTATCCAAGAGAAGAGGGAATCCCCTTGTAGGATAATGATCATCCATACACAAGTGGATGTTAAGCAAAATGAACATCATTTCATTATTGAAAAGATAGGCATTAATACTCTGAAAGGTCTGAAAGGGAGCATACAGAGGTGAAACCTTGTGAAATATCATCCGCATCCCAGAAGGGTGTTTCCGACAAATGGTTAAGGAAGGAGGCAGATATCGGGGGTGGAGGGTGGGTGGAGTTTGTAAGGTGAAGTCTACCCCTGGTCAGATTGCAAATTGGATTGGGTTTGGTTCACGAATGCCATCATGAGGCTGTTGACTCGTGTACCTAGTCCGTGGACTCACATCTGTTCTCCGTCTAAAACCTGTGTTCTGATTTGCTTTGCGTAACCTGTCGTCTGCCCTTTGCCAATTACCACCCAGCGCTAGCCTGCATGTCCAGTTTCAACGTAATGGTTGTTCATACTAGTAGTGTTTTTTATACATTTAATGTAGCTCCTATGTTCAACTATGTGAATGCAGACGTTGTAAGTCATGGTCATGCATATATATCTCAGCCCCCACGGGTAAGCGTGTGACCAGCTTTGGAGTGACACAACATATGCTGTATTGATTCATCATTCTACAGCTTGATACCTATGCTTGGTTGATAACCCAATGCGGTAGGGTTTAGGCTTGATCAGCAAGCTGGATAAAGAGGGTGTACCAACATCTATCTCCTTAGTTTCTGCCAGTGCCAGGGTTTAGTTTGAGCCCAGTGCTGCTCTGCTCAGACTGCACTGTCATGCATTGAATTTGGTGAGACCATGTCCTTCCATTTTGCTGCAGTAAAGATTTTAGCTGCGTTTGTTAGTATCTCGCTTCCATTTGTCAGGTTCCAATCTGGTACCGCGCAGGATTGCTGTGACCTGTGTGAACACACAGGCAGTTATGTGGTTTAAACTATAATTCATTTTAGATGCTCTCTTTCCTACATTTGCTCCTGTAGCTCCAGGAGAGATTGTTTTCGACCATGCAGTCCACGCTTTGTCCTAATCTCGAATACCATGCTCCTTCCCACACTTTCCTTCCTTTCCAGAACATCCTGATTTGTTTTCCTCAAAATAAATAACTAAATAACAGAAGACTGCAGGTGGAGTGGAGGAGCAGAAATGGGCAGCAGGTGGGTGGGAGTGGGAAGCAAATGGGAGTGGGTTGGTGGGACGGGAGCATGCGGGAGGACTTGTGGCCTAATGGCTAGAGCCGCTGACCTTGGCACTGGGGAACCAGGATCGAGTTGAGGCGCTGTCTTGATACACCTGTGATACTGGGCAGATCACATACTCTCCCTGTTGCAAAAAAAATCTGACCTTGTGTAATACAATCTGGGG
Source organism: Pleurodeles waltl (assembly GCF_031143425.1). Taxonomy (NCBI): domain Eukaryota; kingdom Metazoa; phylum Chordata; class Amphibia; order Caudata; family Salamandridae; genus Pleurodeles; species Pleurodeles waltl. The sequence goes on along the minus strand of NC_090448.1, from coordinate 1,091,241,333 downwards.
CTCGTGTAAAGCACTCTAAAGCCTTTAGGTCAAATCTGTGCAATATAGAAACTGCAGAAAAGAGGGGGAAGCAGTACTCGCTGGAGAAGCACACAAGCAAGAAAGCCACAAGGAGGAAGCACATGAGGGTGAGAGTAACACGGGGGTGGGAGGGAAAAACATGCAAAAGAGAAAGAGCAACATGGAGCCCATGGAGGGGCGCAGAGAAGTAAACAAGGGAGACAGCTGGGAAACTCACGCGCTCTCATACAGTGTTTAGGCAAAAAATAATGTTGTTCCCGAAAACTAAGCAGTGAAAGGACACAAAGTTTTATCGGAGAGCCAAACACAGAAGAGGAAGGCAAAGCCACACAAGGCAACAAATACAAAGTAAAGTAATGAAAGTGCCATAAAGCCAACCAGTGGTAAGCAGCTGGCAGACTCTAAGTCCAATGTAAATTCTCTATAGCTCTTTAGCAACCCGACTGCTTGTGCTACCTGGCAGTTAAGACCTAAAAATGTTAGAAAAGCGACTTGTAAAGATACTTGTCACAGTCCAGGCTTTTGAGTCCGTGGATTTAGTGCCCAGGCTAAGCAAAAGCTCAGTTTCCTTTGCAGTCCATGAAGAATTGAAATGGATACCTGCTTGGACAATACTTTCCCCTGTCCACTCACACGTGTTTGGCCCATGAGAATAAACACGGGCAATAATATTTTGAAACCACACTGCCCCTGTGCAGTATCTTATCTGTTTTTCCCCCTGTTCTCTGTATTTTTTCCTCATTCTCCATGTCATGTAGTCCGTACAAGTGGCTCTTGGGGTCACGTCCACTAATACGAAAACCCTAATAGAAATCCAATTCAACATGCATTGGCAAAGTCAATAGGTCTGGCAATGGCTGCCAGCCTTTTGACTTTGTCAATGCTTGTTTTGTTATGCAATGGTTTTTTTAAAACTTAATTTTTGAGGAGTAGCCTATCTCTCGTCAATATAATAAAACTAAACTCGAGCTAAAAGCAAAAATATTTTTGGTAAAGCATACTTTGCCATAGCAGTTCCTGGTACTGAAGAGAGGTAATTGTGTGGACGTGAAAGAGCAGAATGCTATCAATCACAGTCAAGGTAGCCAGTGGCTGAAGTGGGCTCACCCATTGCCCAATGCTGATGTGGGTAAAAGACACATATAAATGACAGAATAACAGGCCAATCGATGAAGAGGGATATCTTAAAATAATTATAAGAAAGTATATTATTATATTATATAATATTTTTTTTATATATATATATATATATGTGTGTTATTTTATTTATTCCTGATATTCCCAATTTCTTACCAAGCTCCTTAACCAATAGATGATAACAATATTAGTGAAAGTGAATCACACTTTGGACACAGCACTCCGGCCTTCCTGAACCTACCCGACTCCTCCCCTTGTTAAATTGTAAGTTTACGCCTTACTGATTGCAATATACGTTTTTTAACATGGGTTATAAACTATATATCTGGGGCACAACAGGCTAAAATAAAATGTTGAATGCATAAGAAATAAAATGATGTAGATTAAAGTATAAAGTCTCTTCTGACTGTCATGACAATCTAGTATCAACTCTCACAAGAGCCTGGTTCTGGAAGGGCATTAACTGGCTTAGCTTGCACCTGTGGTATTGATCTCATCCTAATCGCCATGGCTTCCTGGCGGAATGTATTCAAGTTTCCTGCTTCTCTTTAAGGTATATTTGGATGCATGCTATTGTAGTTTCTCCTCTTAAGTGCCTTACAGTTTTTCTTGATGACTCTGCATTTTTCTCTGGGTGTTGTCCTTTTGCGTTGAAGATGAACTCTGAGCCTAGTTGCAACACATGGGAGTATCCAGGATAAGGCCAGGTCTGTTGGCAAATTTCCAAGTCCTGCTGAAATACTTAGCAGCCTCAGTTTATATAAATAAAATACTGCAGATAAGATGTGGGTGCCTTTCCAGCGGCACAGTTCTAAGAACATTCTGCAGAACTGTCTTATCATTTAATGGATTCCCCACAGACTGTCTCCAGCATCTGTTTTTTTCTATGCTACCAGAGAACTTCTTTGAACACACCTCCTCAGGATTGCGGGAAGAAACATCAAAGGCACAATATTAAAGGGGCACAATACTGTGGTCAGGCTATCAAAATATTGAAGAGGTAAATGCACATAGGGAGGTATCGATTTACTATTTTAACTCCACATTTAAGTACCTTGAAAATGTTTATATCACCAAGTTACATATATGTGGAGTTAGGTATAGAATATCAATACAAACCCACCTTTTGATATTTTCACAATATTGTGACCCTTCAATATTCTGCCTCCAATATTCCCAACCAACACCCTTCCTGAACCATAACATGACATGATGTCCCAGTGTCCTCATAATTATTTTTCTTTTTTATTAGATTTAGTGGGTCATTTATAAGTGGATGTTAACAGGGCACAAACTGAAAACTAGCAGGTTTTTCCAACTCATCTAATAATTCTCCTTCCTCCTTTAGAGGTGGGGGGCCTCCTCAGCCATGTAGTCGGAGTCTAGGCCAGTTTAATCATCTGCATCCCCTGCCCACAATCCATCTGCCACAGAACCTCTCACTGCAACATGTTGGAAGATGGGTTCTATCTGAGCAGGCTTTCCACCATTTTCACATCTCGTTTGGACTAATAGCAAGGCATGGTGGTCCTGAGAAGGAAAAATACAATGTCCTCAGTGTGTTAGTAGAAAACTTGAAGCACATCAGGGACCTTGTTTGTTTTCTCAGAAATAAACAAAAAAAGTCTACTGGTTGCCATTATATGGCAGCTTGGACAGTATTGCAGTTTCACCAAAGGTGCTCTAATCAGGGGAAATACTTTCAGGGGAAAATTACCACGCTGTACTGTGAGGTCTGTTAACTTTGCTGGTGGGTCATCGGAGGCTGATTATCTCATATTCAGCTGAAGAATCAAATTACATCTAAACAAACGCTTACATTTACTTAGTTTTCCCCAAAACTCTGACTCCCTGATATGAGGTTTGGGGTAAAATTATCTTACTCCCTAAATACAACATCAGTTTTTAGCCACGAATGGCTATTGGAGATTATCATTTCCTATATTTATAATGAGGGAGAGCCTTCAACACAAGACTGACAATGTTCATGTTTTAGTTTAAAATATATTTCCTGTATGTATATGTTGATTCTTTCCTACAGGTGGCCCCCAATCATGTACATTAGCTGGGGAAAGGCAGATTTCAAGCGGTAAGCTCAGGCACCTGAAAGTGGCATTGAGGTTAACCAGTCCCATCTCCCCCTCCCATGCTCAAACCTGCCCCTCCATGGGATGTCACCAGTGTTCCGTGACTGTCTTGCGCAGGCAGTGGTCCTCGCAAATGCGGCAACCATGTTGGTTATGAGTCAATGAATGTATGTCCAGGGGTGTAACAGAGGCCTCTGCATCCCCAGTGGAGCAGGGTGGCTCCCAACCTTTCAAGCCAATTAGCCGAAGACCAATGACTATCTGTAAGATATGCGGGAGTAAAGGGCCCTTCTTCACATTCTGCTGGGGGGAAGGGCATAATTTTGTGTTCCACCACTGTGTATGTTGATGTCCCTGCTTCAGCTGGATGTTCCTAGTCGCGGTGGGGATGGTACGCTGCAGCAGTATTTCAGGGTCATATCATGAATGGGCATGGCCAGCATGGAAATACTGGTACAATATCATGTAAGTAAGAACTGACCAAAGAAGGTGGATGAGATGGCATTTGTAGATTTGCTGTAGGAGTGCCCAAGAAACACTCAACACTGTGAGTAGTTCAAAGCCTAACCCCACCTAGATGGGCTGGCTATTTATGAATATTAATGTGTCTCCCATGCACTGAACTACAGTTCAGACTCTCAGATTGCAGGTGAACTAGTCCCAAAACACCCACTATACTACATTCCTCCCATACCATAAAATTAAACAGATAGCTTTTGTTCCGGGTTCAGCCATCGGGAAGAGAGAGTCAAACACAGACAAAAAGGTGAATACAAAACAGGCATCAACAGAGTTTAATACATTACATCAATGGTTCAGGCCTTCTTCTGCTTGGGACAGAAAAGCAATGTCATTTCAACACAAAGTCCTTGTATCTCTGTAACGGGCCGTTTGAATCTCAGAAAGTACCTTTCAGAGCCGCAGCATTGGGTCAGAGGCTGTGACAGTTGGTCATTGTCCTGTGGGCAGCTGAGCAGGTGGTTATCTCCTGGAGGTAGCAACATGTCAGTCCCAGCATGGGTTGATGGAGAGTCAGCTACCAGCAATCCTGGGGTTGGGTACACCGTGAAGTCATCAAGCTCATCTGTCTGCCCGAAATTGCAAAGTTCTGAATCCCTTCGTAACCCTCTGAGGAATTCTGAAATCTTTTAAAATGTGAGACATTCTGGGTGACTGTTTTGGTCCCCCGACATGTGATGATCCTATTCCCTTTGACCCCAGTAACCACCCAAGGGTGAGGCTCAAATGGAAGTCAGAAGTTGCTTTTTAGGTTGCGATCTATCACTAGCATTTGATCTCTATGTTGAACAAAACGGCCACAGCACACAGGAAGTATAGTCCAAAAGTATGGCAGGGATAAGTATCCCTGGTAGTGTGTTGCTGAGGTTCACAGTTGAAAGGAGTCTCAAGTCTTGTTTGTAGATGGTGTCTTTAATTTGTAGATACTAGAAATCATAGTGCCATCAGCGAGATACAGCCAACACGTGTTTCGTCACACCAGTGACTTTATCAAGGCTGGGCCGTCCGGCCAGGATGGTACGTAACGAAGGTAAGTGATGAGGGAGCCTCGTTATCAGTTGAATAGGCTTTGGAACGTCAGTGGTAACTTCTTGGAGTAGATCTATCAATAGTGTGGCTGAGTAAGAAATTGGACAAGTATGAAAAGGCAGGTAGGCAGGCCCTGATAAGCCTGTGGTTGGAACCTGAAAAGGCGAAGGGACGTGTGGCACCGAGTTGTCTGAACGAGTACTGGTGCCACACGTCCCTTCGCCTTTCATACTTTTGGACTATACTTCCTGTGTGCTGTGGCCATTTTGTTCAATTTTGTCTTTGGGTACTCTGATACCCTTTTTGGTGCCTACCGGGTAGTAAGGCACTGGGCCAGGTTGCACCAGACTCTTCGGTTACCTTGTTACTTGTCTACAATTATTGTTTTACTGCCTAGATGTGCGGCTCCTTTCACCCTTACTACCCTATTGTTCTCTATGTTGTTTGTCCTGATGATTTGCCCACCTCCGGCGACTGGCATAGCTGTTGCTGCATTTTCACTGAGCCTCAGAATAGTTTTGGGTATCTGGCCGTTCTGCCCAGACCAAGTGGTGTGGTATGATGTCTGTTCTGGCCCTTCCAAGGCACAGCTGAGTAGGTGAGAATCTTGTGGTGGTATGGGGAGTTTCTTGCAGGAATGTATAGATGGTGTTTTCTATACATGTTCTATACATCGTTCTTTGGCGATGTGGATATCTTTAGTTATTGTTCGCACAAATCTCTCCACCTTCCCAGTTGATTGGGGCCACTGTGGCATTATGCACCTCTGCTAAGTGTTTCGGGACTGTAGACACTCAGGCCCTCATTACGAACTCGGCAGGAAATCCCACTGAGTTTGGTGCTGGCGGTCGGAACATCGACCGCCAGCACGTTGAAGACCCTGCCGGCCATATAAAGAACATTTTGCTGGGCCGGCAGGCGAAAACAGTGTTTTCACCAGCCGGCCCAGCAGAATGCCTGGGCCTGTACATTGCAGACGGCTCCACATGGAGTAAATCCGGCAGTGACATGCGCGACGGGGCTGTGCACGGCGGTCCCCTGCACTGTCCATGCCAAGTGCATGGGCAGTGCAGGGGCCCTCATTCCACCAGCCTTTCCCTGGTGGGGGAAACCGCCAGGGAAAGGCTGGGGGAACACTGGTTCTTTATCCGGCGGGCAGCGCTGCTTGTAGCGCTGCCCTGTCGGATAATGAACTCCGCCATCGTCATACTGCCTGGCGGTCTCCCTGTGTTCCTAATATGGCGGTCCTGACCGCTATGCCGGTGGCAGTAATTTCTGCCACCACCGGCATGGAGGTCCGGACCGCCATGTTCATAATGAGGGCCTCAGCCCTCTCTTGTCCATTGAATGGTGGCCAGTTGTCAATACTCACTTCACCTATAAGGCTGTGCGTCACCATTATCTTTTCAAATTTCAGTATGACTTGTGTGGCAGAAGCTACAATCTCTATATCAGGATACTTAAAGAAGTTGTCAATGACAAACAGCATATGGCTGCTATTAGAGAGGCGGCCGAAGTCAGCACTGGCCCGTTGCCACGGGGCACTGGGTAATGACGGGCTGGAGGATCGGGACTGCCAACTGCTTGGCATGCTACGCAGTTTTGCACACTGTTCTCTACCAGATGGTCTAAACCTGGTAACCAGACTTTGCTTTAAAGTCGGCTTTTAGTTTTCACTACACCTTGACGTGCCCCATGGATTGCTTGGTGTCTGAGGTTTCCAGAAAGGACCAGTCTGGTTCCTCACACTCTTCTTCTGTGATGGTCATCTACTGCTGTACGTGGTGGAGAGATTGGAGAGCTAACCGTGCCTCTTCAGTTCGGTGAGCAGAATAGTCTAGTAGAAAATTCCACTTGCTGGTCTGGACAGTGATGTAGATGAGTGGCTTCTGTGACATTTGCAACAAACATTGGAAATGGTCTGGCTTGCTGTTGCACCAACCTCACATACAGCTCGGTGTTGTGGGCAGCTTCTTTTTCTGCTGGAATAATGGGCCTTGTGTTTAGTGAAAGAAAATCTGCTGGGTTCTTTGAGCCTGACCAGCATTCAATTGTGAATTGGAACTCTTGAAGCTGCAAAATCCACTTTTCTATCCGGGGTGGTGGTTTGGAGGTGGACCCTTTGAAAAGCTGGATGAGTGGTTTATGGTCTGTGTGGACTTTGAACGGACACCTATATAGATAGATGTTTAAGTGGCGGCACCCTCAGTGTACCACAAAGGCCTCCTTTCAATTTGTGAATGTCTTTGTTCTGTATGTGTTAAGGCTCTGCCTGTTTAGGCTATGGGAGCCCACTCTTCATGACATTGTGCCAGAACGTCACCCAATCCTGTGGGGCTGTCAGCTGAAAATCTTTTTTCAGAGTCAAAGTATTAAAGCGTTTTCTCTGCAGAAAGTACTTTTTTAGCATTCTGGAAAGTTTGCTCTTGTTCGCTTCCCCATTGCCAAGGGGGGGACGTTTTGGTAAGCTTCATCACAGGAGAAGTCTGCATGGTTTTGGACAAAGTGGCCACAATATGTGACCATTCCGAGGAAACTCCTGACATCTGAAGTAAAATAGGTACGGTCTTCCTGGATGTCCATCACTTTTTCAGGGTCATGGGTGACTCCATTTGCTGAAAATGTGTAGGTGAAGAAACTGATCCTCTGTTTGAGAAATTCACTTTTCTCCCGGTAGAGTGTCAACCGCGATTTTGCAGCCGATCAAATATGTCTCTTAGGTGGTTGAAATTGATTTCTAAGGTTGGGTCTTGGACGAGGATGTCATCACTGACATTAACCACACCTGGCAGTCCTGCCCGGACCTCTCGGATAATGTGGTTTGGAAAACTTCAGCGGCACTGGAGATGCCAAAGTTTAAACTTTTGTACCGTCTCAGTCACACTTGAGTTAAGGAGGTGGTTATCTGGTGTGTCTCAGGGTGCAGTGGTATTTGGAGGTACCCTGAACTTAGATCCAGTTTAGAACACGAATTGGATCCTGCAAGCTGGCCCACAATGCCATCCACTGTGGGCATCCGGTGATGCTCATTCTTGATGGTGAGGTTTGGCAGCTTCATGTCCACACAGATCCTTAGAGTGCCAGGCTTTTTTGGTTTTCTTGCTACTATGATGGGAGAGGCCCACAGGGTGCGGCCTGCAACCTTCTCTATAATTTCTGTGTTTAGTTCATGTTCCACTTTGGGTCATAAGTGGAATGTGATCCATCTGTGGAGGAGTGCAATCGATTCTATAGACTTGTCTATGTTGAGGTGCACAGTTCTTCCCTTTAGGCAAAATAGGGTGGTGAATTATTGTATTAGTGTCTTGATCCCTGTGGCATATATGCTAAGAGCAAACTGAACAAGGCAGAGGTTGTGTACTGCCTGGTCTCCTTTCTTTGAGAAGTAGACTTTTGCTTGTGTGGCACTGTTGTGGTGGTGTATCTCAGTGTGCAATAGTCCTGCTACTGGCAACAGAGTGCTGTTTCCGAATGTGCAGACTTTTAATTTCGTAGAATGAAGCTTGGGGGTTATTGGAAACGCTTGATGTATTTTGGCGGCATGATGTTGATTGAAGCCCCTGTGTTGATAAGGGCTGTGGTGGGTTGCACTTGTAGCTGGATTTGACACTTTGAAGTAGTTCAGGTGGACATTACTTTTTACTCGGCTGCTTGGATGACATAAATTGTCTCACTTAGCTCATTGTTTTCCATGTCGCTTTCTTTGTGGGCCTCTTATACTGTTTCCACTGCATTTACCTTCTTCTAGGGCGACTTGGTTTGCTTTGTGGTGGATCAACAGACCTTGGAGAAGTGATTAAGTTTCCCACATGCCAAGCATTTTTCCTAATACGGGGTAGTCCTGGTGTGTGAATATTGTCCTCTGCAACAGTGGCCTAGACGGCTGGTTAATTTCTGTTTGTTGCAGTCTTGCATGTCCTTTCGGGGGCCTTTGCTGCAAAGTTAACCAGTTCAATCTTAACAGGACCATGTAAAGCAGTTTCCATGTGGGCTGCTCGCACTTTAAAGAGCTTTGTTGAATGTCTGAGTGCAGTGCCGCTAGGCTGGGGTGGAAATACAAAGAGCACTGAGTGATACCTGTAGGAAGACACCCTCGCGGAGAGGGGATGGAGGTCACAGCTGTATGGTCCTGAGAAGCTGGTGTGTAGACGATGGCAGTGTGTGGCAGATCACTGTATTGTGTGCATGGTGTCTGGGCACTAGCTCCCGCTGAGTGTGGGGGCTATGTGCACTGCCTGGTAGGTGCTGCAGCAAGTCACTTTTACCATGTTGCAGAGGGCCACCAGTGATGAAGAAGTGGAGAGTAGGCGAAGACCATGGTCCCAAAGTAATGTCCTTTAGATTCAGGCATATACATATATTCTGTCAACATTTTGACCAGCAGGAAGAAAGTGTCAATATGCATCAGAAAAGGGTCTTCATCAGGACAGATACTGGGACCACTCTGTATATCAGAAAAACATATTTCAACATCTTTTGTGTTCGAGAAGAATACAATATCAAAGATATATGTAAAGGGACTCACCAGGTGGTTTTCATAAACATAAAACAAGTAAGGAAATACTGTGTTAATAATTGTGTGAGAATAAATTCTATATATCACTGAATGGAAAGAATATTTCAACTAAGCTCAGTGTCTACAACATCCAGGCAAACTCCTAAAACAAAAAAGAAGAAAAACGTAATACTCTCACAAGAAGTCGGAAAGTAAAGTATTTTTGTATATGGGAGAAAAAAACATTCAGATGCACAAACAAATTAATGATTTCTCAGTGAAAGTCACATCCCAGGCGAGAACTAAAGGAAAACATGTAAAAAGTGAAATATGTCAAAAAAAATGTTGATGACCAAGGGCCCTCAAGAATGCCAAAAGATATATCGGAATGCAGTAACCGTGAATCCCATGGATAAGTGCCTGCATCAATCGGGCGGCTTCTACAAACTGACTCAGGTATTTCAAAACGCATACTGATGGGATGCGTATAGTTAATGCAGTGTTGCATCTTTTGTAGATGTGCACACAGAGGTGTGGGAGCGAGAACCCTAATCCAAAAATGACGGCACATGTGAGTGTTCTAGGCCTTGAAACGGGACCGCCTAAATGTATAGTTCTGTTAAGAGACGAAAGGGATAAAACTTAGATTGTACATGTAAATCGGCCACATTGTAACAATGAAATGAGTAGAGAATTGCTACTTATGTGTAACTTAAGAACAATGAATAATGAATGCAACGAAGATAAAAAAACAAAACAATTGTGTAACATAAGACCATTGCAAGCAACACTGAAATATGAATTCATTTAATAAAGTCATAACAGGAGTTCAACAAAGGAGACATGAAATAGAAATATTCTTACAATGCTGGGCAAATATCTGACAGAAAGAGCGCATGCTAATCCATTATTGAAAGTAGCAGTAGGAGGCTGGCCTGGTGTGTGGTGGATACCTATGGTACTTACACCTTATGCCAGGTCCAGGTATCCCTTATTAGTGTAGTGTAGGCAGTGTCTAGAAGCCAGGCTCTCTAGCTGTGGATGAGCAGCCAAGGCTTATCTAGGAGACATGCAAAGCTCATGCAGTATCACTGTAGGCACACTTAGTACTTACACACATGAAAGAAAACACTCAGTGTTACAAAAATAAAGGTGGTGATGGACAGGGTAGTGTCACTCCCCTTTCTTTTGTCCAGTTTCGTGCCAGAGCAGGGACTGGGGATCCCTGAACCGGTGTAGACTGGTTTATGCAAGGAGGGCACCAAATGTGCTCTTCAAAGCATTTCCAGAGGCTCTGGGAGGCTAACCCTCCCAAGCCTGTAACACCTATTTCCAAAGAGAGAGGGTGTAACACCTGTCTCCCAAAGGAAATCCTTTGTTCTGTCTTCCTGGGCTTGAGCTTCTCAAGCAACAGGAGGGCAGAAGCCTGTCTGGGAGGTGGCAGCAGCTTGTGCTGCACGGAAACCTTCAGAATGCTGTAATGACAATACTGGTGGTCCTCTAAGGAGCCCACAGAGTGCATGGAATCATACAACCAATGCTTGCAAAAACATTGGGGTATGATTCCAACATGTTTGATACCAAACATGCCTATGTTCGGAGTTACCATTATGTAGCTGGACATAGGTATTGACCAATGTCCATTACACGCATAAAATGGCGTCCCCGCACTCACGAAGTCTGGGGAAATGGGCCTGAGATCATGGGGGGATCTCTGCTAGTGCAGGGATGCCCTCACACAGAGGTATTTGCACCCTGCCCTCTGGGCTAGAAGGCCTGCCATAGGGGTGACTTATAAGTGACCTGGTGCAGTAAAAAGTGGCAGTGAAAGGGCGCTTGCACCTTTTCACGCAGGCTGCAAATGGCAGTCCTGCAGAACCCTTTGCTTGGGCTCCGTATGGGTGGCAAAATATATGCTGCAGTCCATAGGGATCCCCTGGAGCCCAATGCCCTGGGTACCTAGGAAGCATATACTAGGGACTTACAGTGGGGCACCAGTGTGCCAATTGTGGGATGAAAATGGTTCCAGGAGGCAAGTTTAAAGGAGAGAGCATAATCACTGGGGTCCTGGTTACCAGAATCCCAGTGAACAAAGTCAAAAACACTGACAAACAGGCCAAAAGTAGGGGTTACCAAGCTAGTAAGAGGCTATTTCCTACAGTAATCACTTTTCGATTGAAATACTCAAGTTCATTAAGGCCTTTGTGAACACTGTTTAGGAGGTGTATCCATTTACACTCTTCGGTTCAGTGTAGCATTGATGTCACCACTTCTTGGGTTTATAGCAGTGCTCCTTGGATACCGCATATGATTCGCTTGTAATGTTGCAAAATCCTGTTTTTTACTTCTTGTCTAGTTTGGCCCACATAAGCAAGATCACTCTGACATTCGATGATATAAGTGGCATCTGTGCTGTTACAACTGATGTAATTACGCAGGGAAAATGTCTAATTGTTGAATTCAAATTCCTTGCGCTCCACAGTCCAATCGCAAGCCTTACAAGCCCCACATTTAAAATGACCATCAAGTGGGAGGTAAGTTCCAATGGCCACGTAAATCAATAGGTACAGATGAAGATAACAATGCTCTAACCACATGCTCTTGTATAGTTTTCCTTTTTTTAAATGCAAATACAGGGTTTTTGGTGTCAATATCATCTTGGATCATACTCCAATGCTTATTGACAACTTTCTTAATCTCATTGATAAAGGAGCCAAATGTAGAAATGCATGTTAGTCTGCCCCTCTTGGTAACCTGATTGGGTTAGGTCCAGTAGATACTCTCTAAAGAAATACTGGGCTCTTTTTCTGGCTTGCTTCACCAAACTCTTACAATACTCCCTCACAAGTAACCTTGAGATCATAACATCTGTTTCTGAGAAATAGTTCTGCCTACTAAAACAGTTCCTTCTAATTCTTAAATCTGGCCATGGAATGCTTCCTTTTAAAGGGTATGATATTAGAGTAAAACTGGTATCATGTTAATGCAACACTTGTGACTGAGTAGTTGTTGGACTTGGCCCTTTCTGCATGGTCATCCCCAAACATTTTGCTTTCGTCCTCCTGTTTTCTTAACACAATTTTGTTGGCTTTTAGGACTCTGCACATTTACCACTGCTAACCAGTGCCAAAGTGTTTGTGCTCTCTCCTTTAACCGTGATAAAATGGGCTTATACCCAGTTGCCACTAAAGTGGTGCTACGTACCCAGGGACTGTAAGGTGAATACTTCTAGTGGCTCCGCAGCACTGATTGTGCCATTCACTTAAGAATCCTTTTAAAATATGTCCTAGGCTTGCCAGTGGAGCCATTGTGTGAAGTTTTAAACTGCCATTTCGACCTGGAAAAATAAACCTTTTAATTTTGAATTAATTAGACTAAGACACCTAAAAAAAATGACTTGTAGGTGAGAAGTACAGGACTGTAGAGAATGCCCTTAGTGGAGTGGTGGAGTGAGGTTTTCACCCTTGTGTGAGAGGAAAAGGGCTAGAATGCACACCAAAAGTCGACCTACTTAGAAGCACGCTGGAGTGCAAAAAAGAGCACATGCATAAAACTGGATGCAAACCTATTGGAGAACGTTGGAAGAATGTCAAAGCATATCTTGTGTGGCTGTAACAGTGCACATTTATTAAAGATATTTATTTGGGGTGGCGGCAACTTTTTGGGGGGCAGGTTCCTGCATCGCAAACATTGCCCAAGTGCATTAGAATGCTTTCTATGAGCCCCAGACTACATTACACAAGGTCAGTTTTTCTATTCAGTTGACACAGGAAGATTAAGTGACTTTCCCAGAAATGCAGAATGCTGAGCTGATGCCAGGACTTGAACCTGGGACATGGTCCTGCAGTTCCAAAGTTTGCAGCTCTAGCCTTGCCTTTGCAACCAGCTCCTTTAGTTTTATAAAAGTGTTAGTGTGGATGTGGCTGAAAAAAAATATATATGTTTTTCATATCACCCAAAACAATGATGGCACAAGTTACCAGTATACATTTTGCCTTCCCAGTTCAGGTATAACATCTCCTTAGAAAGACCTTTATTGTTATTTTACTCTACAGTGCATAGTGACTATCATATGATCTGTAGTAAACATTTGGAGACGGCCGCCCCCTTTGACTTTAAAAAATAAATAAAATGACCACAGAGCCCTGAGCCTAAATTAATCTCCAGCCGGCTCAAAATCGAGCTTTAAAATAACGCAACCCCTGCCGGGTTTGCTATATCCCAAAAATGAACTGCTCCAAGAGTAATAGTGCATCAAACTAGACGTGATATTGTGCATACTGACGACTTAAGCAAAAACATGTACATGTCTTTTTTTGGAGTGATGGTAGACTATAAAACGACTGTAAATATCTGGCCTAAAAATCTCGAACCAATGTACATTTCAGAGAATCTCACACTCCTTCCCTTAATTCTAAGTGTTAGTGGTAACAGATAATAAATAATTCAGGCCCACTGTGGAAACACTACCGAGGTACTCGGATACTAATGTGGGCCGTTCACAGATACTGACGGCAGATAAGGTCAGGCACATCTAGCTCTGCCCGTTTCTCCACCTCTCCCAACGCCCGAGTGACTCAAGCGAGCCTCCTGCGCTGCTCTGTCCCGGGCCTTTTTGAATTCAGACCATACTTGCACATTTCTTACCTTTCAGCAAACACAGAGTTCTGGTACACTGGTAAAAAAGCTGTAACAAGCTGGTTGACACGCATCTCTGTCAGCGGCCAAAAAAACACAGGCAGAGGCCCACTCGGTTAATGATGGGTAGATAAAAAGACCAATGCGAGGGGACCTGAACAAAATCTGCCAGGAACCCTGCTCCATCTATCACAGAACGCCATCGGAAAAACAACCTCGAGAAGTCAACCTTCCTGGTCAACAGGCTCTTATCAGCCATCAGATGTCCCGGGGGCAACATGGAATCCTCCGTGCAGCATATTAACAACGTTAAACAAGCATTTGAACTGCAATGGGTCTCACGTTCGTTCAAGTTAGAGCTATTAGTGTTTTCTTGCCACACAAACTGAAAACAAAATCTAAAACAGTTGACATAAGCAGCCGGTTCAAAGTGCCGCCATGAGCTCGCAGAGACAGACAAAAGGAACAAGAACAGAAAATGCAGGAGGGAGAGTAAGGATTGGAATAACATGACTGCAGATGACAATAAGTAATAGACTAGAGCCCTGTGAATTGAAACAGACTAGAGCCACTGAAACAGCAAGCACTCTGGTCAAATGCTATTAGCTTAAGAAAAAAGCAATCCCTAAGCACATGCTACATAGGCACAAGTAGAAGGGTACAAGTACTATGGCCCCACAAAGAAGTGTAGATGTATATACTAAAGTATATACAAGATGTCTTGAATGCTTGACCTAGAAATGAGCAGGTTGCCCAGTTGACTACTGTCTTCGAAAGGTCAGTGCTCGGTATCATGTCAAATTATAACTCTTCGCAGTGGCCAGTACAGCGAAGATGGAGACAGCCACATGTTAGCCTGGCACTTTTGATAAAGCTTGGGACACTGGTACAGGGGCAGTGAAAGGTCTTGGAAAGCGCATTGGCACTTGAGCAGTAAGTTACATGTTAGGTTTATGCCACTGAATGGCCATATTGGCATAAAAAGACTCAGTCACATGTGAGGTGTGTTTCTTTGACAGGCAACTAGGGTTGGGTCACAACCAAACACAAATCAGGCTTGTGCTTTTGGTTGGGTAAGAGTTGGCAGACTTGGACCTCTACAAGGCCTGTAGAGTTGGAACAGGGCCATCTCCACCTCAGGCTTGTGCATCTGTAAGAAAACAAGACTAGCCTGTAACTCCAAAGGCCAGTGTTTTTTTTAAACTGTACATTTAGCTGATCAATGGAGGCTAAAGTATGCCCTTGAATCACTTCTTTCGTGTGCACATGTTTGTACTTATGTTGTGAATGTAAGTTTCACCTTGAATGTTGTGACTTCAGGAGCTCTTTAAACCTGGCCTTTGCTGACAGTAGCATTTCCAGCTGTAGATGGTCCTAGCAGTCTACACAGCGGACGACTATCAATCAAGATTCAAGGAATAAACCCCCTGTTTAATAGAGGAAGAAGGATGCAGAGGCTTTTTCGCTGCATCACTAGTTCAATCCGCACGTGCCTTATTAATGGTGCAACAGCTGATCTCCAAATGTCATGCTGCGTTCCTCAACAGCCACCAATGGCAAAGGGTCAGGTGTATCGTGATCGCCCCACTTTTGTGGATGCATGGGCGAGATGGATAGGTGATGGATGGAGAAAATTATGAATGGGTGGGTGAATGGAGAGAAGGACCACAGGTCAGAGATGAGAGAATGATGGCTGAAAGGATGATGAATTTAAGGATCAAGTTAGAAAAGGATGGAGAGTGGGTTGAATGAAAGGAGAGAAGGAAGGAAGGATGGATAAAAGGATGATGGATGGATGATGAAAAGAAAGAACTGCATGTTGGATAAATGGAACAATGGAGAGATGAAAGGAAGGCTTTGTCAACGTTTTTTTTACATGTGCAGCAGCAAGGTAGTGGTGTGGAAAACACAGAGAATGAAGTAACAGACGGTGGAAGACGGCTAGGGTAGGGTTAAATAATGGACTCAAAAAGAAGCATTGGCACAGCTTACAAAAAAAGCGTTGGCAAAGCCATTAGGTCTCGCCTAGGCAAAAGCTATTGGCTTTGCCAGTGTGTTTTAGCCATGTTTTACACCAGTGTGGCTGCTGTGGAAATGGCTAAAAGTTAGTGGCGTAGAGGAGAGTGGCCTGGACTGTCGTAGAGTGGAATGGTGAAGAGTGGAGTAGTGTGTTGTAGAGTGATGTGGCAGAGAGTGTTGTGTATTGGAGTAGCACAGTGTGGAGTTGCGTAAAGTGGCATGCACTGGAGTGGCATAGAGTAGAGTGGACTGGTGCAGAGTGTTGCAGAGTATAGTGGTGTAGAGTCAGGGATGTGGAATTCCTATTGCCCGACGCCCGGGACATCTTGTTTGGGGTCAAGGGCAACACGTTTTTATGTTTACTTTGTCCTTGGGACAAGTAGGCCCAACCCTCTGCATCACAAACCCTTTGGCTGCCTGTTTACAGAGAGTGGAACTCTCTGCAGTTGAGGTAATGTGTTTCCAAAAGATAATGCTGTTCGAACTTGTATTTATGGTTCATTATTTGAAAGCCTTCATTATTAGGGTGAGTGCTGTAAATAAATGTTTTAAGGTCACACTTCACTACTGACGTTGGTTCCAGTACAAAAAAAAAAAACTGTGTATACACATGTTTGAAAAGTTTAGGCTATGAGGCTAAGTATAATGCTCCCAGAATGCTCTCTGATTAGATGCAAATGAAGTGTCATTTAGTAAAATATGTTGATGCATGCTAGTATTTCCCAAAAATATTTCTAATGGAAAATCAGTGTAACCATTTTCAACACGATTATGGGAAGCATGAAAATAAACAAACACTGACAAAGCCAACTGATCTGACATATTTGTATAAGTCTTTTAGTTTCATCAATGCATGTCTTGTTTTGACATGGCTTTTGTAACACTTTTTATTGTTGTGGGAGCTACCAGGCCCTCAACATTGTAACAAACACTGGCAAAAAAAAAAAAAAAAACGTTTTTGAACTCTAAAAGCACACGTTGCCACCAGTGGCATAACAAAGGCCCCGCAACCGACCTCCGGGGGGCCACTTCAACACAGCCCCTGCCCTGAGTGAGTCTGGAGAGGGGGGCTCCTCCATGTTCTTTGCAAAGGGGCACCCTCCAGTTTCGTTACTTCACTGATTGCCACTGTAGTTCCCGACACTGAACAAAACTACTTTGTGTGCCAATATGCTCCTTGTGGAAGAGCAGAATGCGATCACTCACAGTAAAGCCAGCCGAAAGAGAGAGAAATAGAAGTTTAATAAAAACAAAATGTCTTTGTTAACACCAGACCTAATTAGGGACCAAGACCCACATTGCGATGCACAAACCCAGTTTTGCGATTCGGTAACCTGGGTACCGAATCGCAAAACGGGTTTGCGACTCGGAATTAGGAAGGGGTTTTCCCTTCCTAATTGCGACTCGCACTGCAATGTAGGATTGTTTTGTGACCGCGAACGCGGGCGCAAACCAATCGCAGTTTGCACCCATTTCAAATGGGTGCTAACACTTTCGCAAAAGGGAAGGGGTCCCCATGGGACCACTGCCTGCTCTGAAAAAATGAAACGAAAACGTTTCATTTTTCGTTTTTGTAATGCATCTCGTTTTCCTTTAAGGAAAACGGGCTGCATTACAAAAAACCTTCTTTATTGAAAAGCAGTCGCAGACACGGTGGTCTGCTGTCTCCAGCAGGCCACCATCCCTGTGAGGGCCGCCATTCGCAAAGGGGTCGCAAATTGCGACACACCTCATGATTATTCATGAGGTGGGCATTTGCAAAGCCCTTGCGAATCACAGATGGTGTCAGGGACACCATCCTACATTCGGATTTGCGACTTGCAAATTGCGAGTCGCTCTGACTCGCAATTTGCGGGTCGCAAATCTGAACCTAGCTACATGTGGCCCAAAATTCTTAAAGAAAGTCACAAAAGTACACCCATGGTATATGCCGTACCCCTATAAAATATTTGTGAACTGTATAATAGCATGGGTAAATATGATGTGTAGATTTGCTCATGTGAAAATCTATTGAGCATTTGCAAGTTCATTTTCCCTCCAGCCACTTTCTTCCCAACCCTGGAAGAAGTTCTAATTCTGCCATTGTCAGGAGTAAATGTCCAACCTTTCTTATTATGGGAAAATATTAGAGAGAAGCTGGTGAAAATCTTTAAAACATGCAGGTTAGTAGGTTTGCAGACTCAAAGGCATTCCAGCCCTAGAACTATTGCTTACTGCTTCCTCCAGCCCCAGTATGCAGATCTGCAGAAAGGTGGCAAAATAAGGAAATTGCTACAGTAGGGATTAAAACTGCAAGTATTCAAGCCCTACTATGGTAGTAGCCCTGGCATAATCAGAGAGGCTATTATCAGAGCTCTTACATAATGAGATTGCTGCCATAATTTGTCGCCACACTACATGGCACCAAAGGGACAAGTTGATCTTTTTACAGGACAAGTAGATTTGAAAAGCAACCTGTCCCCTGGACAAGTAGATATTTTAATAAATTGCACACCCCTGCCTCACCTCTTGAGCACCTGGTGCCATAGTCACATGATGTGGGGCAACAGAGAGAAGAAGTCCTTTTGATGTAGATCAATTTGTAAGGGAAGCATTCATAAAAGCTCATTATAGACATCCAAAGTTATTTCACATTTGATTACTGTATTTTTTTCCAAATGTTTAAAATTTAATCATGCAGCTTACACGTGTCTCGCAAAAAAATTCACTTCACAGCCAATCGTAGACTTAAGGAATCACAGCATCCAGAACTCTGTTCTACATAAACAGCTTGTGGCGGGATGGTGCCCGAGGTCTGGTTTCATGTAAAGGAATTATAGGGGTAAAACACGCGTGGATTGTAACTCGCTGCTGCACACCAGTGGGTCTTGTTCTCCCAGTTACATACTCACACAGGAAGACGTACTGGGCGTGGCTTGAAGTCACATTGATGGAAGGCGCATGCTGCTCCAAAAGGAAGTAAACACTCGGGTCGGAGAGGAGGGTACACTAATTAGCTCCTGCATGTTGGAAAAAATAAAACAGACTAGTTACTTTGTATCTGCCATTGTGAACTACTCTGATGGGGCAGTGCTTACCGTCAAATGGCTGCCCCGGTTCCTTTGCGGAGTTTCATGGTTTCAGGAGGAGCATATGCTAGTGCCGAGGGGGTGCTGATGGCCACACTCTGCCGGGGTTGCACAGCCAGATTTTGCGTTGGACATCAGCTGACCCAGTGCTCTTAAAATAATATGGAATAGAATATGTGGCAGTAGAGATCCATATCTGACCCAGCGCTGTGTCTGTTTTGTGGAAAGGTGGCATCCATTACAACTTCTTGACTTTCAGTCGATAATAAATGAATGCAACAAGGGTGTGCAACTTCTGCTGCCCGACGTCCTGTACATGTTGTTTGGGGTCAAGGGCAATGGGTCTTCAGGTTTATTTTGTCCACTGGATAGGTAACCTCCCCCCTTGCAGCACACTCATTCGCTGCCAGTTTACAGTGCGATAGTATGGCTCCCTGAGAAAGGATCGTCTCGTCTCGTTCAAGGCAAGGTATGGATCCATATTAATGAAAGGTATTCAAAGCTTCATGCATGTTTCATTCATACAAAGCCTGTATTATTTGGGCGAACGCTTTATGGGAATACCGTGAGCGGTAAGCTCAACTGCGTTACTGTCAGCGGTCTCAAAATAATATACTCATGCTTCAAACTATAACAATTTGTGAATACTTATAATGATACCACAACTCTCCTTGATTATATGTAAATGCAAGCAGAAGATTTTTAACAAGATTGGCAATTGTGTGATTTCAAAACAAGCAGTATCATTTTGAATTTTAGATGCTTACTAAGGGACACAGTTTTTTTTTTACCAAGATAGATCAGTTATAAAAAAGGTAGCTCAAAAGCATCATTTCCAAATGTGGCACTAAAGTACTTTAAAAAAGTTATTGGAAGAGGGGATTCTGGGAGCAGGTTGGGAAGAAGAAGCAACACGAGGGAGAGAACACTGGTGAAAGAGCAATATGGAGCAAAAAGGGCAGAGGTACAGGAGCAAGAGAGAGCAACACCAGTGTGGATGGGGAGAAGAGAAGCACATAGAGAGCGGGAGGAGACAGCTAGAAAACACATTCATGGAGCTCTTAAAAAACAAAAGCGTGAACAAAAAAAAAAGTAGTTCCCTGAAAGACAGCGGATGGAGCATAGAAGCTAGCCAATCAAAGAGATGGTAAAGAGGCTATGCTCTATGGCAGGGAGAGGCACAAGAAAGAAACTAGCGTTGACTGCATCACAGCGCTCTTATTTTGTTACTCTCAGCCATGTTGATGGTAAAGTAAATTAAACATCCCTGATCTGACCACAGTGGTTTTTTGTGGCGGGGAGGGGGAAAGCAATAACCGGGTCAAGGGCAGGCAAGCATGGACAGTGGAGGGGGCAGGCTACGGTTAACTCAACGAAGGAGGGGGTAAGCAAGCAAGAATGGGGTAAAGTAGCAGCACCGGGTCACAGGGTTGAGGAACGGTGAGGCAACAGGCAAGATATGGATCAGGCAACAACAGGAGGGAAGTGTGGTAGTGATGGGGGCAAGAACCCATAGAATGCATGGGGTAGAAAGGACAGGTAGAGACGACCTGCAAAACAATGCATTCTTATGGAGTGCATCTCAAGAAAATAAACAAATTACCTCTACAAGCACACAGCCAATGGAACGACATTGGTTGCAGACAGGAAAGAGTACTTGGTCCATGCTCCAAGAAAACCAACATGCACAGGGAGAAACCGGGAAGCTGGCGGTACTGACCAATAAAAAAAGAGGAAATGAGAGACATGGACTTCAACCAGTGGTTAGCAAAAGTAAGTAAAGACAGGGTCTAAGTCTGGCTTCTCCAACGAGTAGCTCTCCAGCTACCTGTAAGTAGCTCTCCCATGTATGGCCCAGACTATAAAGCTTTTGTTTGGCTGACTTAATATATGTAAAAGTGTGTATTCAGGATGAAAATGCATGGCTTTTCAGAACTTATAAACTGATGTTTGGAAAAAATGGCTGAATTTACTAAATATATTTAAAGCTTATATTTGAGTGATAAATCATGTGGTGTTTGGGAGACTTTTTACTAACTGTATTCATGGGCATTAAAGCTATGGCTGTTATATATTACCCATGTAAAAGGCCCTTCAAACAGGCAGGCCGTTTTTTTACATTACCGCAGGCAATCTTGCCTTCGTGCAACAATGCAATTACTAGTGGTAAATTAGAAAGGGTGGCCATAAGTGTTCTCTTGGCTGACGTGGTAACGATTATGGCACTATTATTAGTAGCTCAGGGTGACTTTCATTGAACATAAGTGGCTCTTATAACAGAAAAAGAAAGGTTGGCGGCCCTGCTCTAAGCCCTTCTTGAGATGTATTTTCTTTTAATTTTCAAGGGGCTCTCAAGCGACAGCACTTGCACTGTCCAGGCGAGACTTAAAAAGTACCTTGAAAATAGACAATCCAAATCCTTTTGTAAATCGTTGCTTACCAATGGCAAGTGTGAGAGTGGGGCTGGAAACATCCAAAGGAACAAAACAAGCTATATATAACATGGCCACAATACGAAAAGCAAAATGGCAGTAGATTAACTGTTTGCTGTGATTTCTTACGTTTTTATGCACTTCCAAACTCTTTATAAGATGTCATGGGGTTTCCTGGAAAGGGAAGTTTGGGTAGCCTGAGTAGGATATTGCGTTTTAAACCACCTAAGGTTTACAGATGGCTTTAGTAGGTCTGTATGGAACCAGCCCCCCGCCTCCCAAAAGGAATTATGGATATTTTGTAATTTGTGCTTTTTAAACTAGAAGCACGGTGAGAATGGTCATAGGACTATGAATGGCTGTTTGCAGGTGTCTACCTGGAGGAATTGTTGAGAACTGTTCCGGTAAATGGTGCATTTGTTTACAAACTCTGGTTAAGGAGCACATATTGCAGAATTAAGATTAGCTCACACGAGGATTATGGGGATCCCCGCCCAAGGAAACGTAGACTTGTTTTTGTTTTTTTGTAAATGGTGCATTTTAAAGTTCATTGAGTTTTTGTAATACTGGACGAAAGTCAGTATGATTTAAAGACTGCTTAAGTTGTCTCCTCCAATAAATGTTGGGTCGGTATTGTGGTAAGTGGTGCATTTAAAATGTATGAGCCAATAGCATTGGGCAAAACTGGCTTCTTTAACTGGGAGCACGGAGTGCACCCTTGTTATTGTCTCAGACGTCTCCTGATATATGCTGCATTTTCAGTAGTTACAGACTGGTAACATTGGTCAGAAATGAACAGGGTTTCTTGTAATGAGATGATTAAAACTATACGTCTCGGACAATTACGTGCTGCTGGATTTAAAATAAAATATTTGCAAAGGTGTCACATATGTCACTTTACCGTCAGCCAACCAGCCTTTGCAATGGAGCATTGCAGTATTGCACAGAACAATGGACAGCAAACATTGGCCAGAGCTGCGTGTAATTTTACTCCTATGTTACAGAAAGTGCTTGGGGTTTGTTCAACAAGGAATGTTAAATGCTGCATTTCCCAGGAGTGAATATTGTACAATCACAGAAACTAATTTGTTTTTCGCTATGAACTAGTGTCTAATTTGCTGAGTGGGAACCCCTAGCATGCTCCAGCTGGTGATGTTTTTTCCACCTTCATATCTGCCATGAACCGTGAGCATAGGGGCGAGATTGGTGAAGTTATCCAACATTAAACCATGTTGGACTTCAGTGCGTGTGGATGCAGGACAAATTTGCATAGCTATCATCTTGACCCATGTCAAAAAAAAGAATTACTTTCAAATAAGCCAGATTTTGAAGCAGAGAAATTGAAACTACAGATCCCAGCGTTCTTAGAGGACATAGATGAAACATTAGGACGGACTAAAAGTCATAATGATGACGTGGCTCGTTGACAGCAAGAGCGCTGCTACGTTTTAACGTGTATACCTACTATAGGGAGTGGGCTATGTCTTTATCTGCAAATTGGTCCATGTGGTGTGACAGGCTGCCAAAATGAACTGGTTTCAAATCGCTTCACCTGAAGGACCAACATTGGCACACAGGCATCCTTTTCACCCAGATTTATCATGTCGTGGCACAATAAACTGTGGAACTCAAAGGAGAGCCAAGCAAGGGGATGCAGATGAAAGGAAAATGTCACATTTGAGTTGAAGCAGTTTAACATGAACACACGTTAAGGCTTTTCTTTTTAATACAAAGCACAGCGTGTTTATAAATTGTGGAACTTGAATGTTAATTCAGTAGAAGCCTGATGGAAGGAGGGGGTTCGAACACATACACAGCCCCCTTGCCTGGTCACCTGTAGTACAAGTGACTATTGGAATGTAGGGAATATGAAGTCGTTTGAGTCCTTTTAAAAAGTAGAGCAAAGCTGGGGAAAACGTACCTCAAAACCCTGTTGGTGGAGCTGTCTCATGGCAAGTCCTAAACCTCCCTAGATTGCCTGGCGTCACCTTGCGCCTGACACGGCAGCTCCCTTTCCAAACCAGCCAATAGCGGCTCTTCTGAGCCTCCCAAGTGCTTACTTTTCCACCAGGACTTCTCCTGCCACAGCGAGCCACACAGCCGTGTCCGTTGTATATTCATGGTCCGCTCGACGTGCCAGTGACTTTCTCAGCCTGCTTCTGGTGTGCTGCCACAAACACAGAGGCCTACCTGACAAACCACGAAACCCCTCGCAGCCCGCACGCCAGGCCCTATCTGCAGTCACGCACGAGTTGATGTGTGGTTCACCTTTGACACAAGTGCGTGTCTTTGCAGCTCTGGGAGTGGCACTAGCCTGTAAACTGTGACCCTAAGGGGTGAGACCAGCTGGCAGTACTGACTGATGGCTTTGCTTAGCGTCACTATAGTGCCTGGTCGTCCATCTGTTTGTATTGCAGCGTCGAGCTACATTCGTGGGTTGCACACCTGTGAATGCGACGAGTTGACGTGTCTACACGACAAGCCCCCCCCCCCCATTGTTTCAAAAGCCGAGTATAGGGTCACGGTTAAATGAAGGGTGCAGGAGAAGCCCCTCTGTACTGTAAGAAGCTGAACCATGCCTGCCCACAGTGCCAACAGCTGAGGCACAGTGACTAGAAACCAGAGCTGAGGCCGGCGCTGTGACCCTCCCCGGGGAAGGGGGGGAGGGGCAGGTGTGCGGCATTCCTCAGCCAAGGGCGGGGCTGCGCTTTAAACACTTCCCAGTGTGTCCCTGCACAGCCAGTACTGTATTTTATCACTCTTATCATGTTGCAATGCATTGTGAAGTTAGTTTATGGAGACATTTTCTTATGTTAAGTTTATACGCCTATCTGCAAACAAGGCGTGCAAACTTCGCATAATAACTTTAAAACCACTCACATAGCGCTGCTACCCCTAGCCCTTGAAGCGCGCGCGCTGGAGATCACAACAATACATTGCAAGCGACATAATGAGACACCTGGGACACCAATTGTGGGTATAATATGTCGCAAGTTTATTGATTACACAGGTTGGGTTAGCTTACGGGCGATCCCGGTGTCGGAGATGAGTTTGTTAAAGCTGGCCGACACCCATCCTGAGAAAGCTCGAGCTGTTCTGTCTGGTGTTCTTTGCACCATGTATTTAGAATCTTACAGCTCTTTAATTTATCGTGGTTTACCACTTTCTTCTCATATTTATTTGTCATGCTCCTGACAAGTCAGAGCGAGACCCAGGCCAGTCTCCACAGTTGCTCAGGATTCCAACTGTCCCTTGCGGGATTAAGGAGCGCCGTCGCGTCATCCCAGGCCCCGCCGTAAAGGCTCCCAGCGGCCTGAGGAATTGCTTTAGCCTCCAGGAATAACCTTCTGGAGGTCTTTTAATCATTTTAATGCTTTAGGATCGCCCAGTAACTCCGCTTGCGACTCATTGGTTCATCTGTAAATAAAGCCATGTTAGTAAGTCCCTACATGACCTTGCCTCTTCGCTTCTCCTTACTGGATCAGGACCTGATTTTGTTCGTGTTGTTGGGAGGGTGGGAGGCAAAACACTGCGCGTCTAAGAGGCCCCAGCCCCCCAGGGTCACTCCTTTTGAGGCCTCTTGGCCTCACTCCTCCCTGCCGACACCTCGGGGGCCATAAACCCGGATGGACCACCCTTCCCCGCTATGGTGGCCCCTTATGCCCATATGCCTTCCTGGCAGGGGAGCACGCTAATGTGCTGTCCCCTCTATTGTCGCTCTTCGCGCGACGTGGCCAGCCGCATAGCGCTGCTACCCCTAGCCCTTGAAGCGCGCGCGCTGGAGATCACAACAATACATTGCAAGCGACATAATGAGACACCTGGGACACCAATTGTGGGTATAATATGTCGCAAGTTTATTGATTACACAGGTTGGGTTAGCTTACGGGCGATCCCGGTGTCGGAGATGAGTTTGTTAAAGCTGGCCGACACCCATCCTGAGAAAGCTCGAGCTGTTCTGTCTGGTGTTCTTTGCACCATGTATTTAGAATCTTACAGCTCTTTAATTTATCGTGGTTTACCACTTTCTTCTCATATTTATTTGTCATGCTCCTGACAAGTCAGAGCGAGACCCAGGCCAGTCTCCACAGTTGCTCAGGATTCCAACTGTCCCTTGCGGGATTAAGGAGCGCCGTCGCGTCATCCCAGGCCCCGCCGTAAAGGCTCCCAGCGGCCTGAGGAATTGCTTTAGCCTCCAGGAATAACCTTCTGGAGGTCTTTTAATCATTTTAATGCTTTAGGATCGCACAGTAACTCCGCCAAGCCTCGGGGATGGCACCTCGCGATAACCGAGGCCCCCCCCACCTGTGCTCGTCCTCTACTCTACGTACACCCTGCCCCTACTAACGCGTCCCTAACATTCAGCAGGAAGATATCCGTGCCTGCGTCAGACAATAGTACCTCGCCTGGCGCCAAATTGCCACTCAGGTGTCTACTTAGCAAGGTATGTCTGATAAAGCCAAAACCTCGTTGCTTCGCAAACTTTTGCAGGGACCTGTTGATTCTGCGCCTGGACATTTCAATGGCGGCCCATGACCTGGCTCCCTGCCACACTCCCCGTGGGAGAATCTCTGACCAAATTAACTCGCCATCCTCCATCAGGGTGGCAAGCCTGGTGATGCCCTGTCTCATCGCCTGTAGCAGTGGGCCCCTCCCACAAGTAGTTAGGTCATTACCTCCCAAGTGGATTAAGAGAATGTCCGGCTTGCACCCTCTCCTCCCCACCAGGCTGCTAACTCTATGTTCCAGCATGGCCCATCTCATTCCTGGGTACCCCATCCAGGAAAGTTCGACGTTACTGAAACCGCGGTTCCAGCCTTTTTCTTTGGCCCGTTGTTCCGCTCTGGCCACTAGGGAGTGGCCCATCACCCATACCGTCTTAGCCCCTAGATGAACGAGAAGGTACTATTACAACACACTTTATTGACGTTTTCGACAGCCATATATACACTTCTGGCAAAACATTGTTACAACACAGACATTGCAATTCTCCCGAAGCTGCGCCCCGTTCCCTTCTTGAGTAAATGACGGTCTATGAGCTCTCGGGGTGGTTGGGTGGGGGAGGCGGTGGTCAGGACCGAATGTAGAGTTTATATCTGTCTGACTGCCACCTCCCAATCTGCTTAATTGCCCCCTCCTGCAGCCCCTCGTGAAAGGCCGTTGAAGCCGCACCGATTCTGAAGGAATGGGTTGACCACTTGCGCCCTTGGTACCCTGCTTCTGTGATTGCCCACTTCAGGACCCTACTGTATTGAAACAGTGTGAGTGGTAGGCCGTCCTGGTGAAGCAATAGGTAACCTGGTTGTGTGGGGCGGCACGCTGCGTACCTCCTGAGCAGTTCCACAGGGCAACACTTGGGATCCTCAAA
The DNA here is from genome assembly GCF_031143425.1 of Pleurodeles waltl. Lineage (NCBI taxonomy): Eukaryota > Metazoa > Chordata > Amphibia > Caudata > Salamandridae > Pleurodeles > Pleurodeles waltl. The sequence continues at coordinate 1,091,214,520 of NC_090448.1, read as the reverse complement.
ACCTCTCAAACGCACCAACACACCCATTCCTTTCTGGTCGGTTTTGGAATGCCGCACTCTGAGTTCAATCATGTCAACCCCCAATTTTAAGTCGCCCCATTTCAGTGCCCTGTAGGTTGTGTCGCTCTTCGCATTGGCCACTAATTCTGAAGCCCTAAATGCCCCGAAAAAAGCTAGGGAAAAGGTGACGGCGAATAATAGCTCCTCATACTGGGAGTTACATATAACAGTGAGTGCCCCCACCAGTCCCTTTAGCATGACCAGATCGATGGGCGCCCTTTGGTCAGGTTGTTTTTCTTCCCCCCTCGCCCAACCTTTCAGTGCTGCCCTCAAGGGGAATCCCGACGTTGGGTCTCCTTCCCCTCTTAATTTGGTAAAATGGGCGATAGCCGCCAGGTGCCTTGAAATCCATGCGTGTGATTTGCCATTGTCTTTTGCCCATAGCACAAAGCGGTCTACTTTTTCGCCCGTTGGGTGGCTCTCCCCCGACCCCCAGGCGCTCGTTAGTGATGTAAACTTGTTGAAGCATGACTTGTATCTGGCTCGGGTTGTTGGTGCCAGGGATAACTCCCCCAGTGCCCTTATCCTTTGTTCCACCGAACCAGTCGCCACCATTCTGCCTTGAACGGCGTCATCTCCTTCATCGCATGGGGGCAGGCCTCCCGGAATTTTGTCCACTGAAAACGAGAAAGAGCGTCAGCGGCCACATTCTTCACCCCTTGCACATGCCGCGCACGAAACTCTACGTTTCTCGACAAGCAGACCCTCACCAGCTCCCTTAGCAGTCCTACTAACACGGGGCAGTTCCCTGACTGGCAGTTGATGGCCTGGACCACGGCCATGTTGTCTGACCAGAACGTAATCCTCTTGTCAGCTAGCACCTGTGGCCATAGATGGAGAGATAGGACAATTGGGAACATCTCTAATACTGTGATGTTTTTGGTGAGCCCGTGCCTACTCCATGCATTGGGCCATTTTTCCGCACACCATTGACGGTCCAGTATGGCACCGAAGCCCTCTCTTCCCGAAGCATCGGTGAAAAGCTGGAGTTGTTGACTGGTGCACCATGGAGTGCGCCATAACAGTGTCCCATTGAATTCCTCCAGGAATGACTGCCACATGCGCAGGTCCTCCTTTAGGCCCGCACTCAGGCGTACCAAGTGGTGTGGTTTGTTAACCTTCGCGGTTGCCCTTGCTACTCGCCTGGCGAAGATTCTGCCCGCCGGTATAATCTTTGCTGCAAAGTTTAGCCTGCCCAGTAGGCTCTGTATCGTAGCTAATGTCGCTTTGTCCTTGCTCAGCACCCGCCGAATGTCGGCCTGTAGAGCTGTGACCTTGTCCTCCGGCAACCGGCAAATGCCGCTCGTGGAGTCGATCTCAATGCCCAGAAATGTCAAACATTCCGACGGTCCCTGGGTCTTTTCCGGTGCCAGCGGTACCCCCAGTGCCCGACTCAGGTGCTCAAAGGCATTGAGGGTAGCCCTACACTCGTCCGACCCCGCCTTCCCTATGAAGAGGAAGTCGTCTAGGTAGTGAAGTGAACTTCCCGGGGGTTTTTGTTCTTTTAGCGCCCATTCCAGGAAGCAAGCAAATGTTTCAAACAAGGAACATGACACCGCACAGCCCATAGGCATGCACTTGTCGTAAAAATATTGACCAGCCCACTTCATCCCCAGGAGGTGGAAGCTACCTGGGTGGACTGGGAGGAGGCGGAATGCGGATTCAATGTCAGCTTTTGCCATGAGCGCACCTATCCCTGCTGCGCGAACCAGGTCAACTGCCTCGTCAAAAGAGGCGTAGCTCACGGAGCACGATCCTTCCTCCAAATAGTCGTTCACCGACGCCCCTTTGGGGTAGGAGAGATGGTGGATCATTCTATATTTGCCTAGTTCCTTCTTTGGGACGATCCCCAGGGGTGACACAATGAAGTTTGGAAGTGGTGGACGGGCGAAGGGGCCGGCCACCCTCCCCAATTGCAGCTCCATCTCCAGCTTCTCCTGGACTATTCCTGGTGCTTCCTTGGCTGACTGTAAGTTGTTGGCTTCCCTGGTGACTGACGGGCCTGCGTATGGTATCCTAAAACCCTCACTAAAACCTCTGAACAGCATCACCCGCTCACTCGGTCTAGGATAATCTTTCAGGATGTGGGCCAAGGTGCTAAATGATATGGGAGACGGTGCTATCGTGTTGTGTTGCGACTCAGGACAGTTAGGGCTGTTTGGAAACGGTATTGGCACCCGTTGGCTTGTCTGCCCTGTTCCCTTTGTTGCAATTGGCTGCTGGGTGCCAGCCGGCGCACTTGGAGCAGTTGTGGGTGAATTTGCACCCGGCGCCCCAAGAGCATGCTCCGTTGTTGTACAGCCTGCATGAGTTGTTGTTGAACCTGTACTGTGAGGCTCCTCTCCCCCTCTGTGGGGGCCTCCCTCGAAAGGGGGGCCTAAACTGCTGTCTAAAATAGAATGGCCTTGCCTGTTTGTGCTTTGTGAAGGCCGAGTCGCTGCTTGCAGGCCTGCCGCCGTTACCCATGTACTGCACCCAGAGTTCAATTTCACGGCAGTCCCACGCCATCTCTGGTGCCTGTTCCATTTTTTGCCTGAACTCTCGGTCGTAGTTCAGCCACCCTGTGCCCCCGTTACGGGTATATTCCTCGTATATGACCCGGTTGTATTTGCATAGTGCCGGCCCTTGCTCAGGGAATTTTTCCATGATCACCGTGGACAGCATCGCAAATGCCTCTAGCCAGTTGTCAATTGACTCCTCTGGCTTAACCTTCCTCTTCCATTTGTGCTTGTCCACCTCCTTGCTGGGTACTGTTATGTCCGCGCCCTCCTTGGCAAATGTGAGCAGCGAGAAAATGTCAATGAATTCCCTCTTCCAGATTCGCTCCCTAGCTTCCAAAGGGACCCTCCACGCCAGGGAAGACCTCCCTGACAGCAAGGGGGGGTCAGGCCTGACGCTGTTTGCTCTATCGCTCCCGCCTGCTGCGGTATGTAGTGAGACCCCGTCTGCTACCCCCGCCCCTAACGCGGAAGCATCGCCCTGTGCCGTTGGCGTCCCGTTGGTGTCCTGTCCCCACACCTGTCCCGCGCCTGCTCGCCTGCTGCTAGCGCTCTGCTCGTCCGCGCCCAAACCAGCTATTGCCTTTGCTGAAGCCATGAAGCTGTGCATTGCCTCCATCATCTTACCCAGTCCCACCTGCAGCCCCTGCCCTGGTGCCCCTATGGTGGGTCTGCAGGCCACATAAACTGCTGGTTGGCTGGTCTGGTCCTCCGCACTCGGCGTGCTTGCCCCTGGGGCCACCCCCACAGCCGCAAGGGGATCCCCGCCCCCCCCGGCCGCCTCCTGCTCCTTATTGTCTTTCCCGGGCCCTCTCGGCCCGCTGTCCGGCTGGGGAGTAGAGGGGCCCTCCGGTAACTCAATGTCCGCTGTGTCCTTCTTGGATCTTTTCAGTTTGCTCCTTGCTGCGGCCCTTGCCGGCCTCTTCCGTTTTGCTGGCGCAGCTCCCCTCTCGTCGCTTAGGAGACAGAGGCCCGAGTCCGAAGGCTGCACCTCGTTCGTGCTTGTCAGTGCGGGATTTCCTGACTGCTGAACTCCTTGTGCCGCCACCATCACCTTTGCCCATTCGAGGCCTTTCGCCTGACCCATGGCCATGAACCTCGACCATACATCTGCCTCCTCCGGGTTCTCTTCAGGGGAAAAGAGTGTAGGCGAACCGTGGTCCTCCATCGTCCCTTAGTGCGTGCCGGTGAGTGATCTTAGGTCTGTAATTGAGAGAAGACAGCCTTAATAACGCATCCTGGGCGATGTCCCACCCTATATTTGTTCGCCCGGTACTGCTGTGCTACGCCCTCCTCTCATATTTGCTCTCTCCCCTTTTTTTTTGTTTTTTTTTTTTGCTCTCCGGCTCTCGTCCTGTTTTGCTGCTGCACCTGTTGGCCCTCTCGCCTGCCCCTAACCTATTCCGGTGGCAAATGGCCTCTTCTCTCGATGCGCCGCCAGCAGCCCCTTACCCTGAAAACCCCGCTTGGTACACTGTCTGAGTCTGGCACACTGATGTTCAGGTCGCCCCCCCTTTTTGCGCATCTACCCTGGTACCCCATCCAGTCTTACCGTGTACCTTAATTCACTTACGTGCCCCAGTGCCTCGCAGTTGCCCTATGCGGCCACCGCAGCGGAGCCTAGTAGTTCATTAGCTACCTGGAAGTAAAGACAAACAAGCACCAAGCATCACCGTAATACAGCCGCCCCTCGCTATGTATATACAATTAATACGGTTTATTTCCACCAATATCTTTAAATATACACACCACCCTTTTTTTTTTTTTTTTTTTTAATACGCCCCGCCCCACACATAATCCGTAATAAACAGGCATCATTTGATATATATCATTTCATCACAGTCCTTATTATAGTATTTGTAAAAATATATATATATTTTTTTTTTGCGTAACATATCCATAAATCATCCTAACTGCTCGTATACCTTACATGCAGGTTAGCTGTACCCAGTCCATATGACATTGATTTGATTAAGAGTATGTAGTATATATTCTTAATTTTTTTTTTTTTTATTTATTTTTTATTTTTTGGAATGGAACCTCTGCGCGCCTGCGCAGAGCCATTCTTCCCTTCTTGTCGAATTTTTTTTTTATTTTTTTTTATTAGGCGCGCCTGCGCGCCGCCGTTATAGCCCTCTTTCTCCCTTTTTTTTTTTTTTTTTTAATTACTGGCGCGCTGGCATTGCCCAACACGCCCAATGTCAGTAGCAGGAGGCGTGGGCTCGCCCGGGCGAGCCTCCGCGCCACCCTCGGCCCGTGGCTTGTGTGCCCTCAGCCGCACCTCGTTCCACGTGGAACGCGATGCAGCCGAGCGGCGACCGGCCCCGCCCGTAGGAGGGCAGGGAGGCCATGCGCCGCCGGAGGCGCCGTGCGGCCATGCGGCCCCGCGCCGCCAGAGGCAGAGGGCAGGGAGGCCATGCGCCGCCGGAAGAGCCGTGCGGCCATGCGGCCCCGCGCCGCCAGAGGCACAGCGGCCACGTGGCCCGCTGAACCGCACCAGCTCCGCCTGAGGAGCCGTGCGGCAAAGCGGCCCCTCACCTCCCGATCGCCGCAGCGGCCACGAGGCACGCTGACCGGCACCCGAGCCGTCTCGGGAGCCGAGCGGCCATGCGGCCCCGCGCCGCTGGAGGGGCACAGCGGCCAAGGTGTACGCCGCGCCCCCCCCCCCCTCCCCTCCAAGCAAGAATGACACGCGGGGGGTGCAGCCCCATGCTGCCTACCCGCCGCACGAGCGCCCCGCATGACTACATGTCGGGCTCTGTCAACTGCTAAAACGACGTGACGACCGCACGGCAAGCCCAGGAAAACCCCTGGCGCCGGGACCCAAAGGTAGGTGGCTTGCTTATGCTTTCTCTATATGTATAATATTTTTATTATTTTATTTTATTTATTTGTTTATTTATTTATTTTTAAATGCCCTTATCTGTTAGTCCGGTTGCGGGCCGCAGCTTCTAGCTTCTAGCGCCCTTCCCCCCCCCCAACCCTCCCTCCACTTTTTAGACTAACCTCCGCGTTGTTGGCTCCTGCGTCTCACTGCCCGTCCACCAGCTGCCGTCCGTCTGCCCAAAACACTGCGCGTCTAAGAGGCCCCAGCCCCCCAGGGTCACTCCTTTTGAGGCCTCTTGGCCTCACTCCTCCCTGCCGACACCTCGGGGGCCATAAACCCGGATGGACCACCCTTCCCCGCTATGGTGGCCCCTTATGCCCATATGCCTTCCTGGCAGGGGAGCACGCTAATGTGCTGTCCCCTCTATTGTCGCTCTTCGCGCGACGTGGCCAGCCGCATTTTCGGCGTGACTCACAAGTCATACAGTGAAACAAAATAATCTTAACAGATTCTACATGGCATTAAACCCATTCTTGTCGTACGTGTAATATAACACACACAATTGGCAAACATGCAAGGAATTACGATCAGCTAGACAAAAGTTGAAACTTTGAAACCTAGTTTACTCAGCGCTTCCCCAATCAAGAATCTAAAGAGCTTTAAGTCACTGCAACGGTTAGCCATTTCATTTTAAAAACAAACTCCACTCCAATATCATACTGTGTATAGTACCCCGCTTAGCTGGTAAGACTCGAACAGAGCCACCTGTGATGAACTCTGGGTTTCATGATAATTCTTAATTCGTTTTCAGCCTTTTTACCCAGTGCTTAATTTGTAAATAAAAAGGTGCCGGGGCGCAAAGCCCTCATTTTAAACACGCGGCTGCTGCAATTAAATGTGCGAACACAGAATTCTGAGGCAGCGTAATCCTGAAGCCATCTCGGGCCTCGTCAATCCAATTAAAGCCACTCCCTGCCCCTTCAGCTCACCCCTGCAGCTTTCTACTTTCTATCATTGTGACGCTTTTTCGTTTTCCTCTTACCCCGTCTTTCCCAAATGTTTCTTTTGCTTGCAGCAAATGTTTGAGGCAGAAGACTAAGCCCCAGCCCTCAAAAATAAGTGCCGGTGCTCAGCACTGGTAACAACAAGCACAAATTAAGCACTGTTTTTACCCCCAAATAAAGAAGAGCATTTTTGCCTCCCATTTCAACAAACCTCTACTGAAGTCAGTAAAGCAGCCTGAGAAGATTTATGGCCCCACAAATGAGATAAGCAATGCCCTGTGTGCCATGTGGTGAGTGCTGGCCAGAGGGGCCCTGGAGAGATAGACTCTCTGCAATGCAGGAGCATATGGTGTTTGCTTAGTAAAATAAGCTTATTTTAGGAGAATACGCTTATTTTAGGAGCAGCATACAGGATAGCATTGGAATAAAGCCAAAACAAATGTCAGCGACATGGGAGGTGAGAGGAACGGAATGCTGCAATAAAACGCAGCAGCTACCAGCCTAAAACACTGCACAGTGAAAGAGGAGCACTAAAGACATGTCAAAAATAGTCCGTCACAGCAATAGATACAGAAACCAAAGGGGAACAATACAGTACTTGGTCACTGCTCTGAAACAGAAAAAGGAGGGAGAAAAGGCAGAACTGACCACTAGCAAACAAGAATTTTTAAAGGACACAGCAACCGACAAATGAAATTGCTTTAACCCAAAGTATAAGTATACTTAAGTGTACATCAGGTCGAACGCAGGGTTTGCAACAGCAAAATTACTTTGTACATCTATTCCACAATCTTTTGTTGCTTGTATTACTGCATGGATTAATGTACTGTACTGGCATTTGCGCTGCACCCATATTACTAATACACACCCTCTTACCACATTACAGTTTGCACAGTTCTAAATAAACATGCTTTTCTTAATTGACAGGGATTGAAGAGCGACATAGGTTTTTTCTGAATCCAGTTTAAATGTTCACCCTGCCAGGGCACAGAAATTGTGATTACTCAGTCCCCTGTTATGAACCATTAAATCTGACCTAGCCAGAAGGCAATAGGTATGACTTTTACAAGTCTTTCTTTCGACATTTGAACTAGTCTAACACATGCAATATTGTGATGTTTGCAATATGTATGTGGTGAAAATGTGCTGAAAACTGCTCGGACAAGTACCATTTTAGGAAGAAAATTAACTTTTGAGCCTAGCTACTGCATCATGTTAGTGGTTTGGGTGGGAGGTGATGTAGCAGGGATAAGTAAACTTTAGCCTTCGGAATACACCAACTTGCGTCTGTTGGCAGACCTCCTACATGAACATATTTTTATGAATCAAACTCATGCAGAAACGATTCCTGTGCATTCACAGCTACAAGTGTTAAGCCTGGTTTTAAGTGGTCTAATGACACCTGTGAATCATGTCACAAATATCTATCCTTGGGGAAAAGCCAGCTCCCAGCAGCAACCTCTATGCTTTGATTCTCGCAGGATCAGCCTACACAACGCATTTGTCTAAGTGGTACCATGACCCAAACAGAGAACTCCGCCATTTTTAAAGGTATTGGATCAAGAGGGCGCCCTGTGTTAAGGAAGAGAAGGGCAGTTTGTCAAGATTTTGTTGATAGTAACATGAGCCTCACGAAATCCAGGTGCTATTCTAAGAAAAGTACTGTGTGTGGAGTGCAGTAGAGACCAGATTGTAGATGGTTACAAGGGGCTTGGACCTATCTGACTACAAAAAGGCTGCACAAGATGATAATTTGTACTGCAGATGAATGCCCCAGGTGTAGATGTTCAGACGCTGGCTTTTTGCTTATGTTTTGGGAGTACTCGGTCCTGAGACCCTTCTGGGTGCTGGTGACAGGTAAAATCGCTACGGTGACTGACAGAGGCACAGGATTGCATGCCAAGGGTCTGCCTGTTTGGCTTGCCGACCAAGTGAAAGGAGGAGTAACATCAGAGTAAATTTTTGGGTTGTAGCAAAGCTCCATCGACCATGACCCTGGTAAAAAAGCTGTGACTGAGGTAAAGGAGGACATGGGTGTCCTCATACTAAACCGTAACAAGGCTGTCAGTAATTGGAGAACGCGAGATGTGGACTGTATGGGGCCTGATGTTGCTGGAGAGGGACCAAGACCGGTTTGTATAAGGTTGATCTCTTTGGAATGGCACGGTGGGTGAAAAATGACGGTCTGGAATGCGGCCCAGGGTGATGGCCAGTCACAGGACCTAATTTAAGCAATCCTTCCATCACATTGTTCTTTTTGCAGTCCAAGGTAGTTTGACACAGTATTAGTATATAGAGTTACTGGTTGCAGGTACTATAAGTGGTTCCTATCTCAATAAACAGAATGAGGTTGCTTCTTTAAAAGCTGATCAATAGGCTTGTATGGGAATTAATTAATGTACTTTGGTCCAAAGTTTCTATAAGAGTAAGGGTGCCTCCGTAAAGTAAAATCAATGATTCTGCACTATTAATGTTTTTATCTCCTCACAAATATCTTTAATGTTGTCTTAAACTATGATCCAATCGATTGAAAAAAGAATTCCTGACAGTGTCTTAATGCATTTGTTAATTATAAGACCACACCAAATGTCTTTTCTGATGTTCTTAGCTATCATGTATTTCTTAAGGGGGTGTCCTCTAATGCCTTGTGCTGATAATTCTCTGCTCAACTAGCTTGTGATGACAAGTTAATGTCAGGAATGACTGTGCAATGAGGTCTTTTCTACATCACTTTGAATGGCCAGCCGTCTGTGACTGATGACCACTACTTTCACTGCTGCTTTCCCCATTTTTCATGAAACTCCATCGATGTCATAGTGTGGTAAGATAGCATGCCGAACTCATAAGTTTATGTGCATAATTATGAACTGCGGTAAATTTGACTCTCCACTCAGTGCATCAGTAGTAGTAAATTCTCATGTTTGTACATTGGGTCTAGATTAAATGGATAAACAACACTGTGCTCAGTTAAAACAAAACAAAAGCATTTCCAAATTACAGCTAGGGCCAATTAAATTATGCATCAGGGAACGATCAAGTTATGCAGCAGGACTGCCTAAGTTAAGCAGCAAGATAAAGACACATTATGCAGTGTAATGCAGTACATTTTGGGATATTACTTAATTATATTGTCGTTATTACACATATTAACACTGTCTGGTAAAGATTTTACTTCAGTCCTACCCATGTGCAGGTGACAACGGTGAGGGCGGAGCAGGGAGCCCAATCCCTGTAGTGCGGGCACCTCGAGTGCTGTACGCAGCAGCTGGCACTTCCTGGGCTGCTCTTGCTGTCGGAGCAGCTTGTGCAGCTAGGCACTCCCACCTTTTTCCCCCTAGTCATCTGGGTCCTGCGGTGGGGTCCCAGGCCCTATTCAGTACTGCGCCTGCCCTCCTCACTTCTGTCCTGGAGGATGGGGTCCCCAAGGCAGCATTCTTTTGACAACCCCAGAAAATGTGGCCCCCAGAGATGCATGAGCCTCTGGAGAGGCGTGGCCCAACACAAGTCCCTCTCTCCTAGACAAGTAAATGTGCCGACCCTCTGGCCCTGGCCATTGTTCCCATTTTCCGGTTTCTTTTTGCGCAGTGATCAAAGGTCATAACCTGGACCCAGTAGGGGCGATTTCAATGATCTTGGGCTCATTTTACTCCTGGTGGCGAGCTCTAATCACCAGGAGAATTTTCAGCACTCCTCCTATCGTCTAAAGGGCACTCCTTGCAGGGATTTATTTTACTTGCTCCCAGCCTCCTCCGCCTGACCTCCATGGCCCCATGGTCTCCTGACCATCTTGCATGGCACCTAAGGTGGCAGTGGAGTCCAGGTCTCCCCCCCCCAGCTGGTCCTCACGGCTCATAAGAAGGCCAGCACCATTGGCCCTTGAGTCCTGGGGGTCAGCTGCAGCAAAGTCCTTAGTCCATCAGGGGCATTAGAGGGCTTCTTCAGCTGTCACTGTTACTGCTGTTGTCGCCAAACAGGTTCAGAGTCTTGCTCTCTTTCTCTCCCATGTGCAGGGGTTAGTGTCGGACTGGTTTATAGGGCAACCAGGCAGTGCCTAAGAGTTTTGTCTTACAAGTCAGTGTGTTGGCCTATTTTTTTCTCTGTTTGTGGACCTGTTTATAGCCTGCTGGGCCACTATTTTCTTATGATTTCTCTGTTATTAAAACAAATATTGCCTGCAGCAAGCTCAAGCCCAAGAAGTCTTCCATACCTTGCAAAAAGGTACACAGCGTCTCTTTAAAAATTCAACATCGCCCCAATTTTTAAAAAGGGATTTTTTTTTAGCTTTGTAATTCTCTCACAGCTTTTGTTTTGGTTCCCAGGCCTATTTTCTGTTTCAGTCCAACCCTGGCAGGGGTTTATAATTGTGGTTGAAAGGTTCTAGACACCAGGCATCCTAGCCAATGTTTTGATTTCATATCATCCCTCCAGCCCTGTCCCAACCCTCCTGCACAACACTCTGAGACAATCCAGTGTGTAGAGATCTCATGTGCCCACCCAGAGGTGTGGCCATGGAAATGAGCATCCTTTCCTCTTTGGTCACTCTAAACCAGTTGTGGGTACCTTCTCCCACTTGGTTTGGTGCAAAATTGGCTAGCTAACTTGGCTGGACAGGCTCAGGTGTCTGCTACATCTCCCTATGACAGGGGAACCCCCTTTGAAGTTAAACAAGTTACTAGACGTGGCCTCCAGGACATCTTGTCAAGGTGAAAACTCCCACCCCACACCGAGGGCCCTTTGTCCACTATCTGGGAGCAATATACACCTCACTGCAGTGAAGCCATCAGCAGCCATATGACACTGCACACAGGCAGAAAGGCCTTTTGGTTTCAGGGCGAAACATTACAACTTTCTAAAGGGGTATTTCCCAAAGTAGTAAATAAAAATCCCACTTGACCATTAAGTTGGATTTAAAAATCTATTAAAATGAGTACCTGAATTATTTCTCTAGCTGCCACCAATGCTGAGTTAGCATTTAATAAATGTAACAATGCAGCCCAATGTTACCTATGAAAGCAGACAGCATTGCTGCAGTGAAAACATAATTTTCTACTTGTCCTAATTTTAAATACCATGCACCTTGTCCCTATGGGCAATAAGGCCTACCTAGTGGTGTCTTATTGATTCATAAAAGGAAGGTTTAGGCTTGTCAAAAAGGGTTATTTTGACAGTTCAAAATTTGTATCTTAAAACTTATGGTATGTTACCTGTGTGCGGCTATCAATCTGTGCATGACAGCAGTCTCGCACATATGTGCACATGCGTTCACATGCAACTAGCCCTGTGCTCCTTACCCCGTGTTGCAGCTTTCTTATCATAAAAGGCGGCCACAGACGGTAAACATGCTTAGTCCAATTTATCATGAAATTGCTGTGAGGAAGACTTGCGTATTTCTTCTCACCTACTTCTGGATTTCTTTCCTCCTCCACCCCTCCATTACTCCAGTCAATCTCACTAACAAACTCTCATATCCGCAGCTCAAATGAACTCATAATAATACTAAAACTGTACTCATTATTTCCCGATAATAATCCATCACTAATTCTTGTTGGGTTCCAGAGTAGCGTGCTACTCATCGAAAAAGCACTTCGACGCCTCGTCAGGGGTAGTAAGCGCTATATAAATACAATTACAATACAATACAGTAAATTTTAAAAAAAACAGGTGATCGAAAGCAAAAAATCCTGACAAACGTGTGGAACCCATTTGCAACAGTTCCTGGTTATTATGTCACGTCCACCAAGAATACGGGTACTGTGAAATGTCATCAAATCACATTTGAGTGACTAACATATTATAACACAATCATTTAGAAGACCTCAAGGTATATGCCTTTGACTAGTTAATGACTATAGGACTAACTTCATGATTTTTTCGAGATGTCTAGAACTTTTTACTGAGTTGCTGCATGTCACGCTTCAATAGCGCTTGTCCTTTATTGTGCAGTGATTATATGGCCTGTTCATTTTTAAAAACTGTCAAATATTGCTTAAATGGTAGTGTAAAGCCAGTACGGATAGGGGTGCTGCTCTTTCTAATGCCCTCGGGTGTTTGGAGATAGGTAGTTATTTGGCTAATCATAGGAAACTGAGCAGGTGGTGACATATCAAAGTCTAGTTGTAGGGTTAGTATTTACCATGTGGTATAGTCAAGTATTTTTAGATTTTAGACTTAAGATTCAGGAACAAGGAAACTATGCCCCCAGATATTTTGATTTTGTGCACACTTTAAGATTGCTAATTAGGTTGTACTGTTATTGTACATACGTGGTTAGAAGCAAGGTCTTGTCTTTAAGACCCCGCTTTTGGACCATTCTTAATGAAATGTTTTAAGTGTTATGACTACTATGCGGGGTCAATCCACCAGGATAATGAGTAGTCTAGAGGCACATTAATTAAATACTATCAGGTCTGCTTTAGCTGTTTTTTTGTAATCTCCTGTTTTTAATTATTACTAAAGTGTGAGCGTTTATTAGCCCGCCAGCGTGATGAGTTTAAATTGGCGTTGGTTTTAATTAACTATGCTAATAAAATGTACTTGCTTACTCCTAATGGAAAATCAGTGTAACCATTTTCAATGACATTATGGGACGCATGAAAATAAACAAGCACTGACTAAGCCAACTGATGGGGCCTGTTAGCTGTATATAGTTTTGTTTAGCTTACCAGACAATTTATTGAATGTTTGTTTCTTTTTTTCCTAACAAATATGCACCTGACAAAGGACTAATGCAGATCTGAAATGCATTGAATTTTTAATAATATGACTGCAATCTGTTTATCGATTTGGAATATGATTTAGATTTATTCATGACCACTAAGAAATTTAGATTTAATTAATCATGCTTTTAAACTGCTTTTAAGTTATCATTTATTTGAGGAATTTTTCAAAGGCGAGGACTTAATGAATTCATCAATAAATCTTTAGACCACATGAAATCATGATTCCTAACGAATAAACTGTGAAAGCTTTTAATTGGCTAGAGTAGAGGCAGTCAGAGTGGGACTAGCCATTTTTCCTGCGTGCTGTTGTTGTTCACTTCCTACATATGCTTCACATGCGCTGTTCGTGGGCACTTGTTCATGAGCACTATGGGGGTCATTCTGACCCTGGCGGCCGGTGGCCGCCAGGGCCACCGACCACGGGAGCACCGCCAACAGGCTGGCGGTGCTCCCACGAGCATTCTGACCGCGGCGGTTCAGCCGCGGTCAGAAGCGGCAAGTCGGCGGGCTCCCGCCGACTTACCGCTGCTCGGGGGAATCCTTCATGGCGGCGGAGCGCGCTCCGCCGCCATGAGGATTCTGACAGCCCCTACCACCATCCTGTTCATGGCGGGAAACCCGCCATGAACAGGATGGCGGGAAACCCGCCATGAACAGGATGGCGGTAGGGGGTGCCACGGGGCCCCTGGGGGCCCCTGCCGTGCCCATGCCGATGGCATGAGCACGGCAGGGGCCCCCGTAAGAGGGCCCCGCAAAGTATTTCAGTGTCTGCCTTGCAGACACTGAAATACGCGACGGGTGCAACTGCACCCGTCGCACCCCTGCAACTACGCCGGCTCAATTCTGAGCCGGCGTCCTCGTTGCAGGGGCATTTCCTCTGGGCCGGCGGGCGCTCTTTCGGAGAGCGCCCGCCGGCCCAGAGGAAATGTTTAAATGGCCGCCGCGGTCTTTTGACCGCGGTGCGGTCATTTCACGGCGGTACCTTGGCGGACGGCCTCCGCCGTCCGCCAAGGTTAAAATCACCCCCTATGTGTTCACTCTCTATTTGTTGCACATCATTCAAACAATTGTTGATGCTGCCTTTTTTTTTCTTTTTGATTTTGTAAATATAACAGAAGCATCTAGACTGGTGTTTCCCTTAATTTCTTGTTAGTTATTTTTTATTAATTTGTTTTGACTGAGACCTGTTGAGACACTGTTGTATGATATTACAGTTTACCCAGGTCTCAACTGGGTTTATGGGTTCTCCTGTGGTTTGTTTATTGGTGTTTTGTCCTGTGGCTGACATTGGCAATAAGCGTTCTTCCTCAATTTTTCATGACCACGTCTAGTTCTGCTGATACTTCTGGTTTACTCCAGTTTGGTCCTGGACCTACGCAGAACATGCCTTTTGTGGCATAGAAACAAGAGTGAGTACAAAATACGCACAATCAGCCAGTTTTTACACACAGGTCTGAAAACGTGACATATAATAAGGCATTCATATAAGAGATTTGTGGCATTGTTCATGGCAAATTTTTTCTATGAACGTGAAGCTAATGTATGTTTTGTATTTTCTCTCTCTAGCGTGAGACGCACCCTTGCTACAACCTGACGGTGAAAGTCCTGAGAGCCAAGAACATTGGCTGCACAGATTCTTGTGAGTAATTGTTCTATCATTCACAAACAGTAGTGAAAGTTTCCCGACCAGATGGTGACCAATCTAGATGGATAAACATTCCTAAATAATAAAGATTACTTTAAAAAAAACCTTTGATGTGGAGAGATGGAGGAAGGATGAAGTTTGAAGGTCCACAAAAAACATTGGCTATAATTGTTGACCCAAAGCAATCATCTACCCTAGAGGGGCTGATCCTAATCTGACATCTCAAGTTTATTTTATGTACCGCTTTGTAGCGCTGCATGTCTGATTTTTAACATTAGTATGGTATGTAAACTGTACGGATCAGCAAATATCCTCATGAGACTTCTTATCAAAACAAGGCTTCCAGAAACAACCCTATCCTTGAGATGAAATAAACATGTTTTTGTGATTTACAGAACCTCAAAAGATTGTCCTCTGCTGCATAATTGAGACAAAGTTTATTCCAAGCTTTTCCAGCAAGACTTAAGAGCTACATTGGCTGTCTCTTTTTTCGAAATCTAGGCGTCAAGGATAAACGCCCTGATTTCAAGGTTCCTGAAGGACAATACCAAAAAAGCTTCTTAGAAATGAAGCCCAGGGCCTTCCTACAAAGTGTAAAGACAACTTGCCTCCTCGCAGCCAGAGGAGCAACACTAATGCTGGGGATACATGCATGGTTCCTCTTTTTTCAAATACCTTAAAACTAGTTGTGTGGATGACTTTCCTTTAAAATCCAGGATACAAAGGTTGGGTATGCTGATTTTTTTGCACTTGAAGATTTACTAGTCATGCTTTTCCATTTGTAATTTTTCGGCATCTGATCTAGGTGGGTCTAGCCCTGGATCTTTCTAGATCAGAATATCTTAACAATGCTTTTTTAGAACTGCAAGACTACTTATTGATAGGGCTTAAGAGATTTCAGCATGTGAGAGCCCAGATTGTATTTACAAGTGGGGCTGGTTCTCTACAATTACCAAATACTCATGGCCACACTTCCTGGGATAAGGAACCTGCATTCACAGCTGCCATCATACTCTTAGTCTTCTTGGAGTTAGGTTTAACACATTGCTCACAATACAAGACTGTAGTCTTCTTGGCGTTGCATTTAACACATTGCTCACAATACAAGACTGCAGTTGGATGAGGTCCACCTGTTCAGCTAGGATCGGTGGACAGTGGAGAATGGAAACAGGGTGGAGATTTGATAGGTCAGTAACATCAAAGTTTTTTTATGAGTGAAATCAAAATCCTCCTTCCATGTTTCTGCAAGCACTCTTCTAGCAATGTGTTTACAAACTCTTGCATCTATGGCATGATATAATGACCTAAATATCTTGGCTTTACATGTACCTTCCGAATATAACCATAAGGTATAGGGCAATCATTTTGTAAGAAAGACATGCATAAGTCCAGTGCCTAACTTATAAAAGAATGAGTGTTGGTGCCCAAATTTCTGCTCAGAAGCCCGCAGCTGGTGCAATTAAATGTCAATGTGCAGAATACCTATGCTGTGTAACCCTGGATTTACCTCCGACCTCTTTAATCCATTTCCAGACAACCCTTGCCCTTTATTTCACTCCTCCTGTTTCCTACATTCTACCTTTGTGACGTTTTTCCCTCCATCTCCTCTTCACGTTTTCCTAGGGTGATCAGGCATCCCGGATTTGCTGGGAAAGTCCTGGGTTTTCACCTGCTGTCCCAGCAGTTTTAGGCAAATTTAACTTGTGTCACGGTTTCTGGAGAGTCGACTGAAAACCAAGGGAAGCATTTTTTGTGTGTTAGATAGCAGGGCTAGTTAGCAGTATTATAAGAAAGCAATTTAATTAAAATGTATCTTACTAGATTTATAAAAAGCATTTTATTTATTTTTTAGTGCCTCTTCTGTGGTTCTAGGTTGATGAGGACTACAATTCTGGGACGTTCTGTTGAAATTAAATTGTAATCCTTCTTTTATTTTTGTGAAATGTCCTGGTGTTTGGGATTCAAGATCTGGTCGCCCTACGTTTTCCCTGTCTTGCTCTCGATACATATCTGAAGTCGAAAAAAGTGCCGGCCTGCAAAAATGAGTGCTGGAGGCCCGACCTGCAACCACCGGCTCAAATTAATCACTGCATCAGCCACAGGCCATCCAGCATTGCCTTTCAAGCAAACGTACTTATCGTTTTTTAGCTGTAAGATGAGTTTCATTAAACCATTTTTACCATTAGAGGATGCATGGGTTTTTTCCTTTCCATAATTGAGCCAGTCTCTTAAGGGCCTCCTTTTCCTTTCCAAATCCCATAGCACGAGAAGGGTGAGTTTTTACCTCCTGTTAGCTATAGGTGATAAGTATTAGACTATTAATTTAAGCAAAACACAGGGAAGGCGTCTGCAGTCTTTTCTCAGACAAGGCCAAATATTTGTCTTACTACATACAAGCAGTGACTGCGAGACGGACAGTCCAAATTGCTCAACAGTAATTCTACTTAGACGTTTCTGCCTTTTCACTCCATACATGAAAATTTCTTCATGCAATTAGGGAGTTGAGATTCACATACAACTCAGCTACTAGGTATTTCATATAATCTTCAGACTTCCAATCAGCCCCTTGAAACCTGATTATCCACAATAAGTATGAAGTTTAGAAGGTGGAAAACAGACATTGAATTAATACAAATAGTCTTTCCAAATTCTTTTAGTTTATACTCTGTGTGTCTTTTTCAGTTATCGTGGACCATCCGCTTGCCTTTTCTCCAACAGACAATACAGGCTCAGCTTCCTCTGCAATCAAA
Source organism: Pleurodeles waltl (assembly GCF_031143425.1). Lineage (NCBI taxonomy): Eukaryota > Metazoa > Chordata > Amphibia > Caudata > Salamandridae > Pleurodeles > Pleurodeles waltl. Next base: position 1,091,197,017 of record NC_090448.1, on the reverse strand, counting down.
TGTTGTTCGAATGTCAATTTACCTTGAAAAAACAAAAGACAAAAGGCATTTGGCAAAACAGGAACGGTTTGTTTAATTAAACATTTCGGCCGGGAGAACAGATACAGAAATGGGATCTGAGGACTGTCCCAAGGTATAATTGCTCTGCATGGTGTTTTATACTTTTGTTTGGGTGCAAAGAAACAATTACAGCATTCATTTTGAGGTGAAGAATGTGAACAGTTGTCATGCAGTCATAAATAAGGTCCTGATAACAAATGCAGGTGGGCATCGACCCTGCATACACAATGTGGGCCAGCAGGTAACATGTCCAGATGTCTGGCCTGAGGAGCGTGTGATTGCTATGTGTTACTGTGAGTCCTGTGTCCTGATTGGCTGTGTGTTCCTAACTGCATGTGGCATCTGACTTTATGGTGTTTAGGAATGCGCACTACCATCTGGCCATGTGTTTTTCATTGAGGTCAATCTGCTGGGACCATTATGATGTCGCTGTGCTTACCTGTGATCTGAGTTTCCTGTTTGTGCATTTGTCTGCTGGCTACATGCCGCCTCACCTGTGACCTGTTAGTCAGTAACCTCAGGCCTAGGTCTCCGAGCCAGTCTGACCACATATTTTGGAATCGGGGTTGATAGAGAGTTCATGACGGGTGAACTCTAATAGTGATGTGATTTCGTTGTTATATGTGATCGTATCACGGTGCACATCAACATCGACTTTTCCAATATTAACACTACGAGGGGCGAGATGTGATATTTGCTGTAGACATGGAGTGGCCCCATAGAAGTTCACCCCGGTCAGCTGGTCACTGCCTTTGTGGCTCTTCCAACCCAATCACTGACTTGCTTTATACATTCCTGTTGAGTGAGTTCACGATAGATATGGATGGTATTTGAACCAGGCAAACTTAGGATGAACTTGGAACTCTTCTATGTCTACTAGGGCAGACCTTTATCTTGAACTGAGGCTGAAATCACAAATTTAATAACATTTCAATGACAGTGAAGCAGATTTTGCCCCACAATAACGACAGAGAGACTTACATTTGCAAACCATGAAGGTTTATTAGCAAATCAGTAAAGTTACAATCTCAAATTGAATCAATTAATCATAAATTAATAGTCCCCTGAATACAGCATGTATGAATATAATCTAGGTAATTCAATACAGCAAATTCAAGTACATGTTATTAAAGGCAGCCTATGCAAAATATGGTACAATTCTGTTCCCATAAAGGGGAAACTCATTAATGTTAAGCTCAAGTTATGGGCTAGATGGACAATTTCAGAAGAAGCAGGAATCGGCAAATACAGCATTGATACATGACCCAAATGAAAGTTCTGCAAAGAATGAGAAAGGAACGTACTTGTTCTCAACAGTAACTCTATGAGCAGAAAAATATGGAGCTTTTGGTCTCATGAGACCAATTTCTGACCACATTTGTCTGCCATGTTGGCTCCTCACTGAGCCCTACTCTTTTCAATCTTTATGTCACCCAACTGGCAAGACTTAACAAATCATTTGGATTCTCGGTGGTGTTATATGACAACAATACCCAAATAGTGATATCAGTATCCAGTAATGTAGAAGATACTGCCTCAAGATTTAGCTCCTGCTTGTCTCAGGTAGGTAATTGGATGAGGCTAAACTGCTTAAAGCTTAATTCTGGGAAAACTGAGGTTCTTCTCCTAAGCAAAGACAATTCATTTTGGTCACAAAATTAGTGGCCTCAGAGAATTAGGGCACTTCCTTCACCAGCGTCGAAAGTGAAGAATTTGCTGATTGTCTTTGACACCAAACTTAACTATGAAGATCAGTTTAATACTCTGGTTTCATCAGTATTTTCTACTTTAACATTATTCAGGAAATCTGCCCTTTTATTTCCCTGTCCTCCAAAAAACGGTGTTTCCTACTCTTGCCCTAGCAAAATTGGACAATGGCAATTCTCTGTTTATGGGCGTCCAGAAAAGACTTCTTCATAAACTTCAGATGCTACAGAATGCTTCTGCCCGGCTTCTGATGGGAATTCCAAAATATCAGTCTGTGTCCAGGCCTTAATTAAGATACTTTGGCTCCCAGTGGCTAAGATAATAGAATTCAAGGCCTTCTGTATAGATTTTAAAGCACTGTAAAACATCAGCCCTGGTTACATTCAGGACAGATTTATTTTGTATACCTCCTCGTGGAAGCTCAGATCCTCAGAAACCAAGCGCATTGTGCTGTTTAGGGCTAAACAAACATCTTGGGGAGGACAGAGTTTCTTTTTCAGGACGGCCAAATTGTGAAATTCTCTCCACATTAATCTAAAGAATTGTCTAGAATCTCTGAACTTTAGGAAATCTCTTAAGACCTGCCTTTTTAGTCACTAGTGTAGCCCTTTTTTCTACTGCCCTAGTCATGATAGTAGCCAAGACACCCCTCGGCATTCGAGTGCTATATACAATTAAAAATCAAATCAAAATCAAGAGAGGGCAAGGGATGTCTGCCTGTGAAGGTGAACAGAGGCAAATGCTACCTAACTAATTCAGCTTCACACGGTTAAAACATGGCATTTAATCCAAGTGATACATTATACAGGTTCACACTGAGTAAAAGGCAATCAAAAGCCATTGTTCCCGCTCTACTGTGTGCTGGCCTCCTACTAACGAGTAATACAATGCCAACTTCTTCCATCATTTTGGCATTCCCATGTCAATGTTAAGATAACTTTATGCCCTATCTATAGTTAAACAAAACCTATAAATCAGTTGTTTCACTAAATGTAAGGGTAAAATAGTGCGTGCACACATGTAAATAATGGTTATGCGGGTTACATGTTAACATTAACATTAAGCGCAAATATATAATGGTGACACTGCGTCACCAGTCCTAATATAATTAATCCACAGTAGAATTTGTAAACACCTACAATCTTACTTGGATCATAGCCATGAGTCTTATTTATTAATGAAATACAAACATGTGAAAAAAGCAACTAAAACAACTCTGTTAAGAGTGGCCACAATAGAATTAGTCCACAACAGATTGTGTAAACCCCTAAATGCTAACATGACACAGAGCCAGGGGTCTAATTCAATGAATGACTTGAAAATAATAAAGTAAATAAAAAATAATAAAATAAATAAAAACACAATAGAACAACTGAAACAACTGGGGCAAAATGAAACATATTTTGTTTCCTACGTTTGTCATAACTTGTGGAACACATCAAGCTTGTCCAACTTTTTATTTTTTAAAGTTTAATAAGCGGTGCATGTAGCCCTTCATGGGCACATTTTAATCCCTTCAACGGTTGTTTGCAAGGGAATCGGATTATAGAGCCCTTTCCATCAGGGTAGTCCTGCAAAGTTGGAAGGCCTAGGTGGTCTCCGCTGTTGCCTTCAAGCGCCCTGGCTGACGAGGGCAATGGGACGTGGTGCGAAGTTGAGCAGTCTCCCATCCCTTGCCGGCGCGTGTTATATTTCCTTTTTGGCATTGTGGACGAAGATGCTACAATGGGGCTAGATTCCTCATTAGACTCTTGCTATAGCGTCTTGACTGTCACTCCCAGCTGCTCCTGCCAAATCTGTGGTGATGTGCCCTACAGTCTTAGAGCCTAGTCCTGGTGGTTATCTGCACCACCACGCCACCGAGGCTGCAAGCCTACAGCACACACTATGGGGAAGAATGGAGGGGCACGAGCACGCGGCCTGAAGCGTGGTTGTAATTGGAGATCTGGAAGACTGGAGGATCAGATCACATCCTTAAGCTCCTCCAGCATGGTTTAAGCATGGTTTTGAGCGCTATGTGCCGCCGCCTCACTTCCCTCGTTGTCCCTGTTGCCAGTGGTCGGGGGAGCGGAGGGGCACGAGTGCGCACAGTAGTGCTTGGGCCTGTGCTTAAGGGCTTGGAGGCCTGGGGTCACAACCCAAGTAGTGCAGCTGGGCACGGTAGGTGGGCATGGAAGGTGGATAGATGGATGGGTAAATGAGCTGGGTACACCACGGACTGCCTCAGAGCCACTGAGGCTCAGTGTGTCCACTTCAGTCCCCCCCGTGTCCCTCACTGACTCTGTGATACTGGGCCCCAAGCTTGCCCCAGGCTTGCGGTGATGGTGCGGTTCCCCAGCCTTCCCCCACGCTCACTGCACCCACTGCTCACCACCGGGCAGCCCTAGGTTGCTGCTGTTACCGCTGCCCCTAGTTCTACTCCACTTGATCTGTTGGCTCCGTGGACCCCCGTGGAGCTGCTAGGGAGGCTCTCCCTGTCGGCTGTTGCGTCGGCCTTGGGACCCACGTGGATGGCGTGGGAGACGGTAGAGAACTGTAGTGAGGGGTGAAGGTGTCAATAGGGGTATTGGGGTGGTGGAGAACGTAGGAATCAGCCGTTGGCCATCAACGCCCCTTCCGGGTCCGCGGTCCTGGTAGTGGTAGCCGGTTGGCAGTCCGGCTCTCCGACTCACTCCGGGCTCACTGTGTTCTCTGCGTGCTACATGCTACATCCGAACCAAAACATGGAGTAAATTAGAAGAAAGTATAGCGAACACCCAGGAACCTGGTCTGGCCAGTAATAGGCCTGGGAAGGTCCAGAACATACCCTCCCCCCATTGCAAAGCGCTCTTCTCGACGGCAGAAGAAAGCCCAGAGATTAATGCTGATCAGCAAGTTGCCCCAGAGGAGGCAATAGGTGCAGAACCAGTTTATTTTTCCATCAGCATGATAGAAAACACTATAAAGAGCATAAGGAAGGAAGGCACCCCAGGGACAAACAGCTTTCCTTTTCCCAGCTCCTTAATAGTGCTTTTCAGCAGGCTACAGTCTCGGACTCCTGGAGAGGGTCCATACTCTGCCCAGTCTATAAAAAGGGAGATTGCACAGTTGTAATCAAATTATCATCTAATAGCTCTCCTAGACGTTTAGGGGAAAATTTATGACCGAATACTGCTGGACCAATTGGAAGACTGGGTCCAGAAGTGTCAAATCTTGCCATTTTTTCAATTTGGCTTCAGACCTGGGGCTTCAACAGTAGACAACAGCGTGGTGCTCTCATACGTGCAGCAGCAAGCAGTTAAAAACAATTGCCTGCTGTTATTCTGCTGCTTTGTGGATCACAGTGCAGCTTTCAGTGGGGTGGATCGTGAAACCTTATGGAGAAAGCTGTCAGCATGGGTTATTCCCGCACAACTCCTAAGAGGTATCAGTTCACTGTACACTCACACATGGGTCCGCGTTACAACTGGCCTAGGCACAATGTCTCTGAAGATAGCAACTAGCAGGGTCATATCCTGGCCCCCCTGCTGTTTAACTTGTACACAGCAGAATTATGGTCACAGCTGCATACCAGCAGTTTGGTTCCTCCAAAGATCGGCTCCACAAATCTTCGAAACATTTAATATGCTAATGATATCGTGATAATGGATTGCACAAAAAACGGTTTACAGCTGGCTTTAAATGTGCTGAATACATTCAACATACCCATCCCAGCTTCAAGTAAACCAGGATAAAACAAAAGTCCTTATATTTTGAAAATATAAAAACAAAAAGATCACTACCTGGCAGCTTGGAAGTCACACGATCCGCACAGCAAGGAAATACAATTACCTTGGCGTGTGGTTCACCGAAAATAGTTCAGCTGGGAGACAAAAAGGTGCTATCAGGAACTAAGCTGCTGTAACAGCATACAAGATCTCCCAACTGAACAATCAACTCAGAAGTGCGTTGGTCACCCTAATACTGAGGTGACTTTACTCCCCACCCTGCAGTATGGTAACCTGGCATATCCTGGTTCCCTAGAAGCCACCTTAGAACAAGTCCACTGCAGGGCGTATCTAAGAATCTTTCAACAACCAAAGTATATCCGACACTCAAGGCTCAGATTGGAACTGGGCCTCGTGTCGCAGAAGCCAGACTGCCAAGCAGCCATCATTAAATATTATATTCAGCTTAGGAAGGCAAACTTCATTCACTAAAACATTACTTGAGAATCATCTTTGAAATTCCTGGTAACCCCTGGTACATGCAGCTAAGCAAAGCTCTGAAGACCTTCGAAATGGGCGACTCCATCCAGCTGGCAGGCATCGTGGCATTTAGCGCTTGGAAAAAAATAATCAACAGAAGATCTAAAGAAATTTAAAGAGAGCAAGATTTACTCTCAGTTACCTCTCCATTATCAGTGCCAGTCCTAAATGACTCCTACTTGATCGGCGCTCCTCAGCCATACCTTTTGGAATCAATAAATGTGGGAACTTGACGTCAGATCCTTCTATGCGAATACCGATCAAGGACTTTAACCCGTCTTGGCCCGTAGACAGGGATATAAGAGCCTGTAGATTCTGCTCCTTCCAGCACGAGAGTTGGCTACACCGCCTTTGTTGCTGCCCCTCTTTAGCCGTTCATAGGAGACAATTAATCAAACCAGTAGCTTTGGTCTTGGGCGCACACTTGCATTGAGACAGCTAACATCTGCTTCTCACTCTTGGCAGCCTGTGCCTTAGCTAGATGTGCAAAATATGTTACAACACTCAGGCGATTGCTATCCCAGTTAGTGGGGGCGGCCAGCACAGAGCACAAAAGGATCAACAGAAGTCTAAGCACTATTAAATGAATTCTGAGTAATTGATTAATCTGCAGTTGAATATTACTTGCACAAGCTCTTTATTGATAAAATGGTATTTTAATGTGATTACATTTTAATTTCAAATGTCACTTATTTATTCCTTTTGTAATGGTTTTAATGAACTAAACAATAAAGACATAGCACACACACTAATACGTTTTATTAAGCATTTTAAGAATGTTGGCTTGTCCAACTTTTACAGTGTAGTTTTGCTTTTTATTTTATTTTGAGGCCTTTGTTCAGAAAATACGATTGTCAATTCCAATCTTCTGGTTTAGGCATAACATAAGTTTCAATTTTGTCCCCTCTGCTAGTAATGTTTTCATTAATACAATGAACATAGGCAGTGTTGTCACATTTTGGAAAGTCCTACTCAAATGCGCACAAATCAGTGGGGAAATATCGTTTAAGCCACAAACAGAACATTGAATGTCAACTGTTATCTGTGTATGGCAGCTCTACCACATGTGTTCAGGATCTTAGTACTGTCAACAACAGTTTACCTATCTCAGAATCATAGTTGTGTGTGCATATATACATACGGGGACCTTAACCTGTGTTTTCCAGGTGAAACACAGATCTTTCCACAGCTTGGTAAGTTTGGTAAACGTCAAAGCGAGTACATTCAACCAACCCTTACCTACATAAATGAAATTTAGTTTCAGAAAATCCTGTTTTTTTGTGATTGTTTGTATGGTTGTTCTTGCAGTCATCACAATTGATCTTAATCAGGCCTATTGCAAGAAAGTTCGTCTACAATTGTTTTACTGTTGGACTTGAAGCTGGCAGTGCATGTTGAATTTATACTACATACCCTCACTATATAAAAATACACCATTATAGAAAAATATTTTTGCACATGGCGACTGCATCCCAAAGTCGTATAGTTCAGACGGGGGCCTTCCGGTTGTTTAGTTTATTATTCTGCAGTTGGGTGTAGTGAAATATGTGAAACCACACAACAAGACCTGTTCGAGGATGCACAGCCTGTCTTTACAAAATGACAATATTGATGTGTTTTCAGGCTCTTGACGCCAGAATTTTGAAGTTGTTAAACTAATGCATTCTTTTATACGTGAGCAATTTTAGTGGCACTTTTGAATTTGAATTTGTAGTATATTTCTGGATTACAAACTACTGTGTTTTGCAAATATTTGGTAAGAGAATGGAAACTCACTACTTGGTCTCAAAGTTTTTTCCCTTGCAAATAAGATACTCTTACTTTTAACATTAAATCCATGACTCTTAGTGGCTACATGTGATAGTCCTAAATAAATGTTAATTTGCTGTGTCTATTCTCTTTGGATACCAGGCCTGAATTGCTCATTTTATTTTCACCCCTATCAGTTTCCAAGGCAGACACTTACGTGGAGCTCCGACTCCCAACAGCATCGCCGACCACATCGCGAACTCGGGTCATCTCCAACTCGAGCAACCCAGTGTGGAACGAAACCTTCCACTACCATGTCCATGGAGCCGTGAAGGTGAGATCACAGTGATGAATGGGTCAGGTACTTACCACTCACACTGCCACAAGTCAGAATCGGTGCAGTCCTGCACGACTACTTTGTCAACGCGTGGATGTCATTGAAGAGATTCTGATGACTCTCCCCTCCCATACATTTTCTTATACAGTGCACTTTGTAAACTATAGGAAGAGCGTATGCCACATGGCCACCCTCTTCACTAGGATGTCTCAGTTCCAAAGAGAGCTGACAGATTATGATGACAGTTTTTAGCTTTGATGGTTTGTGCCATCGGTTTTCTGCTCTGTTGCAGAAAGCACATCCCCCATACCGGTGGTCCAAGTGTGTTCCCCATTTAGAGTTACTGCAGCAATTGTGAGGGAACCTCTGGTGGTTGGTGAGGACTATCTGAGGAGACATTTCTGTAACACCATTTCCATTATAGCCTAGTGGCATTCAGGAATTTCTGTCCTTGTTCAGCAACCATCAACCCAAGTGAGAGTGCATTTTAATGTATATTTACAGAACATTCCATACAAGAACATCATGGTGGCCTTGCATGGAGCTGGCACCTTTGGAAAAAGGTGGCAGACTGGCAACGCTAAAAAAGTCTGCCAGTCGGATGCCTTTTTCACTGGTGACTCACCCACTGGAAAAACAGCTTTCTTCTGTGATTGTAATATGGATATCTAAGGAGGTGGAAATTATCATTTCAACATGTCTGTAATCAGATCTGCAAAAGAGAGCACACCCCTTCTTTGAAATTAGAATATTACCAGGTCTTAGAGTGATGATTTTTTTGTGTAAAAGCTCTTGCAGATCCATGTTACTTACATCATAATCATCATGTACATCAGATTGAATAGAGACAGGCAGCATGAGATATTCATCTACCATCAGATCAAATGTGTAATAATCTCATTCTTGAGGAATCTTCTAGTTAGAGGTACAAACCCAAGCTTTTAGCACCTTGCATACCATTCCAAAAATTATACTTTCAATAAGAGAGGTGAGGAGGAAGAAGGAAATGGACCCTGCTCAGGAAGACCCCAACTTCCTTTCTGTTAAACACAAGTTGGTCATCTTGAATACTGTAGAAGGGCTTTGGAATGAAGGTCCCGGTGTCCCTGTGCCCCCCACCCCCAGAGGGAAAAGAGAATCATCATAAATTAGACTGTTGCAGTAGGGGAGGACACCAAGAAGCACCCTGTACTGCAATTACATTAACCTTACCATCGCTCGACATAGATGTTGGAAAACCAGTCATGCCACTCTTTTAAAAAATGTAAGTTTATTGTTCGTCTTTTTTTTTTACCAGAAATATTGGCAAAGATCCTGGCCTGCAAGATTCACACAGAGGGGAATGTGTGTTCTGTTAAAAAATACAGCACTCCGTCCATCATCCTTTTGTGTTGCTAAAGTCGCCCTAAGTGGCCAGGGTATACCCAGACATGGGTCTCTTGCTCATTCTGCCACTGGATTCAAGCTAGCCTGGCTGATGAGGTGTTGTATATCCCAAAACGGGTCTCGGGATGCTTGTTTCCAATTAAGGATGGGCCTGGCCTGGCAGTCTGGGCTGGACTCTTCCCAAGGGGAGCAGTGTCAAGACTGATTTGGATATGGCTGGGTCCAAACTAGGGTGGCATGGTGAATAAAAGTACAATGGATTAAACCTAGATCTGTTACTGCGGTGAGTGTTTGAAACGTTTCAGCTCTCCATCATCCCCTTGTGTTGCTAAAGAAATAAGGTACATCACCAACTTAATTAAATTAATTAATTAAATAGAGAGAGAGAGATAACCTTAGGTGTGTCCTAAACTCCTCAGCCAACTTAATGGAAGGTGAAATGTTCCATCTCAGTTGACTTCATTCCAGGTGGCATATTTTGAATGTTGCATCACAGGCTAGCACTATTTTTCCTTCTTTTCCAATGAATCTACTTAAATCAGTTTTAAAAAGGGGTGGTCAGAACTTGCGGAGTTTAACTCTGTGGAAATCTGCGGAGTTACATGAAAACTCTGCAAGATTCTTAGTAGTTCAGCAAGTGGGTTGAAATTAGCACATCATGCTGCCCGATCTGATTTTTTTTAACACCAGGAGCTTGTTCCACATTGAAAAATCAGTGCGAACAGCACCACGCGGCACACTCGAGGGAACTGCTGCTCGAGATGGTTTTGCTGCCGGTCGAATACATTTTCTTCAATGGCAGCTTTCTCAATGCAAAGATTTGCAACCACCAGTGGTGGGAAAGTCTCACGGGTGCTCTCCTAGCTCCGAAAATTGCGTTAGGGGTCTCCAATTCTCCTTCACCAACTTACTATTGGCAAGTCAAGTGTGAGAAAAAACTCTGCCATTTGGCAGAATTTGTCCGGAACTCCTCGTTATGTGCGTAACGCGAAGTGGTCAAAACTCTGCCAACTCCGCAAGTGGAGCAGAATTTATTTGTTGCTAGTGATTTTTCATGGCACCTCCTGCCAGAATGGTTTGGCTAACATTCCGCTTTATAGGTTCAATGAACATATTATAGAACATCTCAAAACGTCTTTCTCTTGAAAACATTGTCTCATCCTTCTGTTATGTATTTTCTAACTCGGCAAGCATGTGTTCCTTATTGGCTGTTCTATGGCCCTCATATAGTGTTTCTTCTCCGTTCAAAGTTTTTCAAGCATCTTTCTTAATTGTTCACATTGCATTTTTGATTCCTCCTCCGTGGTCACTCATTCCTTTGGATGGAGGCTACTCTTGCACGTCTTTGAGAATCTGCAAACTTCTCTTTATTCTATCTACAAGGAGCCTAGAAGCTGGATAGCTCAGTTGATAACTCCTGGTCATGGCAGGAACCTTTGGTGTGTCCACTCCACCATGGAGAAAAGTTGATGGGTGCATTTGGAAATAGGGCTTATGGATCATGTTGTCGATTTGGTACATTTTAAAGCAGAAAGCGAAACTAGGGATGGTATCTAAAATCCTCGACTTCGAGTGCAGACACAGAAGGAATTTGACAGGAGGGATTAGAGTGCAACCTCGAGAAACGTAGCCAAATTTTAAGAGGCAATAACCAAGAGAAAAAAGACAGAATTGTTGAAAACCAAAGTTAAAGGTCTTGAAATGTGAAGGGTGAATGGCAGATGGGGTGTACCTGGGGAAAAGAGAAAGCCCTGCATCTGTGCTGGCCACCCAGGTGAACATGGTAGGCTTTTTTTCTCATATTTTGGTTGAACTCAGATGTAAATATAGAAGGCTTGGTCCAGTGTACTGTCTATCACCTTTCTCTCCTGAGGAGGTCTGCTGCTTTGGTATGGCTATGGACTGTAGCATGATGGTCAGGCTATTGGACTGTAGTAACACAGTGGTTGCAGGTCCACCTACAAGCACTTACTCAATTCAAGATGGTGCCGCATGCTGCAGCCACGTGGGGTGCCTATGCTGCCAAGTTTCATCATTTATTAGTTTTTCAAACGTTCAACTGAGATCTGATTACACTGAGGATTCGTACGTCAGGATTTCAGCTGTTGAAAGCTATGAAACAGTTGTTTAAGGTAAGGCCACAGTGGTATACCATTCTTTTCCAACATCATTGAGGTTGGAGGATTTTGTGATAAACGTCCTTAGGGAATTTTACTTTCTCTTCTTTTTTAGCTTTTATTATTTTATTTTCTGTTGTTTGTTTTATATAAACAGAAGCCATTATTAGTTTAGGTCTTTGGGCGGGGGTGGGGGCTTTAGCTTCCTCTGAACGTAGATTCAGCATTTATTCCAGCGCTGGCATGGTAAAGTCTTTAGCACCCAGGCTTTATTCCACTCCTATACAATAATACACTGTTACCATCACCGCCAGGCCAATATTACCGAATGTGGCAGTTATTGAGGCTAACGATTCTCCAGTTGGTGGTTACTAGTCGTAAATGGTACTTTGTCCAGCCCTCAGTGTCTCCAGTTTATTATTTGCAACGTATGCAGTGCATTTGAAGCAGAAATCTGCTAGTCTGTCAAGAAAAATAAAAAAATAAAAAACTGAAATTGCAAAATTTGTTTGCTATTTTATCTCGCGGAATCATTTCAAATGCATGCAAAATCATCTTTGTGTCTCTCTGGTGGGTTTCACATGGAGTTATCAGATATTTCTTTCCCACCATAGAATATACTGGAGCTGACCCTCCTTGACAAGGATGTTGTTCTCGACGATGAACTCTTGGCTGTCAGCTTTGATGTTGGGAGGCTCACACCTGGTAAGCCGCTGAAGAGCACATTCCCAATAAAACCACAGGTGAGTCTATTTCCCTCACTTTTAATTTTCCAAACCTGTTGTTCGAACCCTCTTTGGTATATCCATAAGACTGTGAAGGGTTAATGTGATGGGATTATGTTAATTAAGTGGAGCTCTTTGTACATATGACAATACAATACAATAGACATCACACACTTCGGGGGGAGGGGCATGGCCAAGGAGGAGACCCATGAAGATGCGTCTCCCTGAGCTCCGATGTTGGTCCCCCATGCCCCCTTGATTAACCAGTTAATGCTAACTTGTTTGACAGAATGAGACCCCAGGAGGTTCATGGAGGCATTATTCGAAAAAATGTGTTTATTGGGCTCTTCAAGTCCATTTCTGATGGCTCACTGGTTTGACTCCAGTTACAAGATGGCGGGCCACCCTGTTCTGATGGTGACGACGGCCTTGGAAACGTCAGTGGGTGACCAGCTGCTTCTTAACACCAGCTGTGACAACTATTGCCTCGACCCTGCGGACAGTGTGAATACCCTTGGTGCTGGGGCAGGGCTGCCATGCTGCTTCCGACCGAGACGGCAGCCTGCATCCATGGGAGACCCGCAGTTTATTTCCTCTTTGGAGGACCTGATACTCAAGTTGAAGCTTCAGCGGGGAGCAAGATGGCTGTGAAAGAGACATCAGAGTGTTCGACGATGATGATTTGACTGTCCCCGGGGTGGATTGCAAAGGGGGGTATGCCCTTCCCAATTCACCGAACAGTGGAATTACTGTGGCCTGGAGGGTAGGAGCAAGTGAGGAGTGTGGCTGTCTCATCCCCGGCGTGGGCTGCGGATGACTGCTCCAAGCCTTGTAGGTCGGGAGAAGCGTGGAGGTAGGGAGAGCTGGGAAGCAGCCACTGAATTGTGCCTGTACGGGCACTTCCTATGACCTCTAAGGATCCCAGCATCGGAGCCCGGTTGGGAGGGACCTAGGGCCAGTCCACAATGTTGGACAAAGTCAAGGATCTTCAGAATTGCTCCAGAACAAACAGTCTCAGGATCAGCGGCATTGCAGCAACCGTCCCCCTGGCAGACCTCGAGTCCCAAGTCCAGGCCCTCTTCGCCCACCTTTTGCAAGTGATTGATGATGTTCTGTTTCTACTTGTTCGTACTTGTATGGTCTACTTAGCATACCAGCAGCAAAATAAACTTTCCCCAGATGTATGTATACGAGCCCACTACTTCCATGTGAAAGAAAAAATCTGACAAGCTGTGAGCCAACAGGAACCTATTGTCTTTTGAGGGAACTTGATTCTGCTGTTCCAGCATGTCGTGACCAATACCTTGACAAAACGTAAAGAATTTCAGGAGGTGACTCAGTATCTGCAAATTAAAAAAATGTTATATCGTTGGGTTTTCCTTTCCAACTATACTTCACTCACAATGACAAGAGGTAATTGATCCGCACCCCCACAAGAAGCTCTCAGTCATTAGGCATGGTGCCACTCACAGACACTAACACCATCCAGGAGCGGACCGTCTACTCCTTGCAGACCAAGGTTGCGGCCAGCACTTCCAATCTACGTGTACATCCCGGAGAAGAGCTCATAACCAACACTGTCAAAGGGACAAAGACTGCCGACCATCCACATCAGAAGAGGTTCCCCCCCCACAAGGTACTTCCCATGACCCTCCAATCTCACTCAAGCTTGATCATCACCTCACAAGAACTGTTGACTATTTACCATACTGGGTTGTTTATCTCAATCCATTTATTTGCCTACAGGGGAATGGGGTCTCTCTTGTGTGATCCAGGAGTCAGCCTCCTCATTATTTACTGTATCCCAGCAAGTCATTACGGCCCGCAGAGGTTATATCCTACACCACCTTTTCCCAATGGATCCCCCTCAAGGGCCCTTCTTCCAATGTCAATTATCCCTACTCCTTTTCTATTTGGAGTTAAATAGTGTCTATGTTTTCCCGCTATCAAACACGAATGTCACTGCTCGTACTGACCCCCAATCCTTCCTCTAGGCACACTATAACCCGCAGCATTCAGAGACCGAAACACACCAAATACTATGACCCCCCTTGCAGTTTGTATCACTTAATGTACAAGGCGTGGACTCCACAATTCAGCGTTGAGCCTTATTACAATAGTTGCAACCGAAAGAGGTGGATATAGCGTTGCTGCAGAAATCCAGGTCCTTCATCAGGATAGTAAAAATGTTCAGTCTTACTGGTACCCAACCCAGTTTAATTCCTCATACATACACAAGCCTAGAGGGGTGGTGATCCTTCTTCGGAGGGATTTATCTTTTCGGGTGGACATTACGCTTTTTGACCACGAGGGTAGACTGATGGGGCAAGCGGATTCATAGGTGGGACCAATCTGACTGTTTTCTTGTTACGGCCCTAATGGGGACAAGCAAACCTACTTTAAGGGTCTCCTTCCCAAAATCTCTCAATTTGCAAAGGGCAACATAGTTCTGGGAGGTGACTTCAGTGTCCCCTGGATCCCGACCTGGATCGTTCCCACCCTAACCATGGCGATGCAACCCCCACAAAAGGTATGACAGATCTGGCGTTGGTATCACATGTGTGAACACGCTTAATACACATTACTCTTACATGCACAAAACGTATTCCTGCATAGATTATTTTGTGGTGCCCTCTTGCTCAGGCTTCTGGACACCACTATCAACATTAAATCTCTCTCCGACCACCACCCGGTCTGGTTGACGAGGAGCTTGGAGAAAACCTCATAACCATTCCCCAAACAATGGGTAGTAAACTAAATTGCACTGAGAAACCCTGCCTTGTGGGACCGTGTATGCATTGTTATTGAACCCTGTTTTAAAGAGAATGATAATGGTGACGTGCCTATCTATACTGTATGGGATGCTGCTAAGGTGGGCTTCTGTGGTAAGGTTGTATCTCACATGCAACATCCGATCACTAAACAACGCAAACAGGAGTTGGATGCTCAGATCTCTGGCTGGGGACCAGCACACGTGCAGGGGAACATCCAAGGCTCTGTGGTGGCTGGTAACTTTTGAAAGTGGTGGGGCGTAAGCGTTCTTTCCAACTTTCACGGCATGAGCGAGGCAGCTACAAGGTCCCAAGGTCTGAACTGCACAATGTAAAAGCAAAAATCGTGGGACCAATCCGGGTTTCCCGCTTGACCAAAATGTGTAATCCTAGGCAAATATTTTATTTCACCAAGTCTCCCTTTTCTTCGTTATCACATATGATTGCACCTTAAATACCCAAGGTCAGGAGCACATGCTCTGTAGAAAGAAGTTATGTTTGATATCATTGAAAATAATGTTACTTCACTTGAGTACATTCTAAATATGTATACATCTAACATTCATGGATAGTGACGTGTGTTTCCAATATTGTAAACAGCAGCAGCAATTCACTAATATAACTGCAAATAATCTCTGTGACATTCTCCAATTTCTGAGCTGAGGTCCTGTTTTGATCTAAAAGATTTTTTTGTTTCATGAAACATAAGCCCAACATTTCTCGGCAAAATGCCTACAAAAGACTCTCCCACGTCGCCCACATTTAACATGAATTAAAGGAAATGGGTAGCTCAAACAATCGTTATAAGAATTATTCAAGGTCAACAGGGCAAGGCTCGCTGCTGAACAGAGCCGGCTCTATCAGGGCCCCTCCTGAAAGGCTGGGGCCCAGGGGCCACTTTAGCCATTATTTATACTCTTTTGGTAGCTATAACGTTATAGTGATTATGTGCAGTGTATCTCCTGTGTGTCCTATTGTTCAGGTGTTACAACTCAATGCAATTTGTTATTTTAAAAAAAGCCTCTAATAGTAGGTGTACATATCAAATGACTAACAGAAATCACGTGAAATCACATTAAAAAAAAACAACATATGTAAAAGAGCGTGCAGGCACTCATGCTCTTATACACGCGGTCACACAGATTGAGAAGTACGGCAGCTAACGCGGGGGGGGGGGGGGGGGGGGGTTGGGGGGGGGGGGGGCTGCTGTGTTACTGCGAGCAGTGAGTCCTGGCATCGTGCTCCACCCAGCTCAGACACCAGCGCGCGCCTCCCTTCAGGTTCAGCAATGCTTGCAAAGCACCGACCCCTTCATCTGTTCCCGTTGTGGATCCAGGTCCTGAGACCGGTAATTGCATTTGATTCCTGCAATTTACCATTGACTCGGGGTCCAAAATTAGGATCACACGCGCAAGTACAGATCCATCCATAGGCTGGTATTACCACCAGAGGCAAAGCCGATGCCTGCCTCGAGTTCCGCGTGCACTCCACATACACCAACGGACTTCCTGTCGGAGAAACTCGCTTCATGGAAACCCGTGGTCTGTACCTGTAAGCGGTGCTTGAAATAGAAAAATTAAAGTGCCGGTACTCTGTGCCAGAGTACCTGCCTGTTTCCGAGAAGTGCAGGTACTCTCTAATGAAAAGTATTACGCTTTTCTTGAGCTGCGCCGGTACTCTCCCTTTCAAAATAAAAAAGTGCCGGTACTCGGGTACCGGACAGTACCGGCCCATTTAAAGCACTGAAAATTACAGAGTCCCAGCGGCAAGTCACTCACTCTTCTCATCGGTTTTTCGGAAAAATAAAAATAGACTACTACAGAGTGAAGAGATGATCCCTTACTCACCACTGATCTTTATAACGTACCTTTTCTGTCTTGTACACTATAGCGCAAGGTGCACATCAAGCGCTATGCCGGGCACATCCTGTAGGCCGGTGAGGTGTCACCGAGGCACGCTCCGCGCTGGTGCGCCGGACAGATCAAATCCAGATCTGAGATTGCCAGCCACACTTTCAAGCTGGTCACACAGCGCAGTGTTAACTTCCAGGATTCAATCTGCCCAGTGCGTGGAGTCACCTTGGGCTATTTGTTACTTGTGCATGGCTGCGCAATTGTATTCCAACATGCTGGAATTCTTTGCAAGCCACTAACATTCTATACATCTATTCTGAACGTACGAGGTGCACTTTGGGAGTAGGTTCTGACGTTGTGGAGGTCGCTTTGTGCCAAAGAGCCAATGCCGATGTAACCCTTATGATAGTTATTATATTAAATAGCATGAGAGCTGTGGCGGGATTGGATAGACAGAGCAAACCAGCGCTCCAGTGAAGGCACAGAGGGCCCAGCCCCTGCTCTCAAGACAGAATGGATTTATCGCGAGAAGCCTTAAGTACGCATGTCAGGCTGGCAGAGTCCAGACACCGGTCAGTCTGTCATGTGCAGCTTAATTGCACAGCTCTTCTGCTCTACATACAACAGCCACGCCCCCTCTGTCCCTCCCTCTCTATTGGCACGTGACATCACGTCATTTCCTTCCAAAGAGGTCAGTGAAACTATGTGCTATTTGATCAAAGTAATTGGCACTAACGAATTAAACCTCAATAACGATAACAGAACAGAAAATAAAATAAAGAATTCAAGCTGCTTTATTTTTCAGGGGTACTCGCAGCCCAAACTCGTGGGGCAAAGCTCCTCTGCCCCTATAAAGGAGCCGCTGCTGATTCAAACAATACTACTCTGACTTATTCCAGGCACAAGTCTTCGATGAGCGTCTTCAAGATGATTATCTCCAGGGCCGCACGCCCTCGGACCTAGAGGCAGATATGCGCCTCCTCGAAGAGGACATCGCCCACAGTGAAGTCCAGGAGGACACTATTGGTCTGCTCCCTAGAAAGGCACCAGGCTCCAATAGTTTTCCCACTTCTTTTTACAGGGTCTACACCTTGTTACTAATGAAGCCCTTAACAAAGGTCTTCACCTATTTCCTAGAGTCAGGGGTAGTGACTGATTCCATGAGAAGGCCCCACATTGTTCTCCTTCTGAAGCCTGTCCCTTCTGCTCTCCGACTGTGTTCTTGAATTGTGATGTTACAATATTCACCTCAATATTGGTGGCTTCGATTACTCCATGTTTGGCCTTCCTTAATAGGCTCCCAACAGTTATGCTTTATCAAGCACAGGCAGGCCAATGATAACACCAGATTGGCAGTAGCACTTATGGAGGTGGCAGACCGTAGGAGACAACCAATGACCCTCCTCTCCTTTGATGCAGAGAAGACTTTCAACAGGGTCGACTGGTCTTACCTGTCGAACGTGCTGGATAACTCTCCTGGGCCCCAAAATGAAGGCGGTCATCCTAGCTAACTATAAACAGCCCAGCCCGCACAGTGAGGAATACACCTCAGGGCTGTCATTATCGAGAGGGACAAGGCAGGGCTGCCTCTCGTCCCCGTTGATAATTGCCCTGGCTATGGAACCCCTCGTTTCCAAAATCCAGAATAACTCTAATATCCATAGCATATGAGTGAGGAACACAGAACATAAATTAGCTCTCTTCACAGATGACATTCTCTGCTTTGTCACCGATCTTGAGACCACCTCGCCAGCACTACAAGCTGAAATGGACCGCTACGCTCTCAACTACTCCAAATCTCGAGGTATTGGGGTGGCAGATCCACAAGGGGATAATACACTGTCCCCTGCGCTGGGCAGGGTATACCTGGGCGGGGTCCACCATCCGGTATCTGAGGATTAATCTACCTAGCCATTCTAGAGCAATATATGACTGCAATGATCACAACCATATTTAAGGATCTTTACAGATGGGGGAAACTGAAAATGTCCTGGGTGGGTAGGTTGAACAGTCTTAAAATGAACTTTATGCCTCACCACTTATGTCTTACAGACACTCCCCCAGACTCTCCCACACACAGCTACTTTGTAGAAAACTGCATAGTTTTATCTGGGAGGGGCAAACACCATAGGGTGGCTCGAGCATCTCTACTTAAGCCTAACCAGGACAGTGCAGTAGTTTTTCCTGACATTGGCACACACCTACTAGCAGCCCAGCTGCGCCCCTCCCTTGATTGGAACCACGACCCTAAGAGCAAGCCATGGCTACAGGTAGAACAAGAGTTTTCAACCATGCCACTCAGACATTTTGTGGATGCTGAAGGGGGCCTGGTCCTGTTCCCCACCCCTCCTATCTATAACGTCCACACTGTTGTCTAGTGGGATACCATACATGGCAACATGACATTCCTGTAATATCCATTTCCCATCACTCCTTTAATAGATAACCCAGATTATCTACTAGGATGGTTGGACCTGAGGTTTCTCCGATGGAATGGTGGCCGGCCACCATGTTTGAGGGAGTTCTATAAAGGGGAAGATTTACGGCTGAGGGAGGAGTTAAATGAGCACTAAGGCCTAACTCGACAACATACCTAAACTCACACGAGCTCTGTATTGGGTGCGGAGCGACCAGGCAAGGAGGGCGCTTCAGAGGGAAGAAACACAAATTGAATATTTGTTGACTTATAATGTGAGACCTAAGGGCATTTTATGGTTCTTGAGATTTTAATTGCTTCCTGACGGCTGGATGCACAAGGAACTTTTCAGCAGGTGCTTTTAAATCATAGGTTTCTAAGTTATTGCTAAACACAGTGCCCCCCTGAGTTCATGCCTGCAATCAGTTTCAAAACTGAAGGCTGTGAAGAAGGACATTTTTTCGGCTTGCAGCAGTCCTGGATTTACAGAGAAAGCGGCCATCGCCACGAGATGTTGTTTCAGGAACAGCCAAATAGCATACTTAAAAAACATTTTTACAATATTTTTGCTATATGTTTCCAAAGGAAAGTCACTGAATATATTCAGTACTCCTAAGTGCCCTATGGAGTCCAATGAGTTAGATTCAACAACATGTGTGGCCATCAGTGACAGACTCTGAAAATGAAAATGTGGAAAAAAAGGTTGCGCTACAGAACAGTTAGTGTCTTTCTGAAATAGTGTATCACTGATGAAAAACAACTTTTATAAAACCTGTATCGAGCAAGATATTTGCTTGCATACATGATGCTTGCTTGTTATTGGCGCTATATGGCTTTGTAGTATACACTTTCTTGGATTCAAAGTGACTGCAACATGGTATTCAGGGCCGGACGGCCGTAGCGGGCATCAGGCGTTTCCCCGGGAGGGTGGAAGGGTGGGGTTCAGTTTTGTTACTTGGGTCTGGTTTTGCAGCGGCTCTTCACACTTGCGCCGTCTCCCCTACCGGCCTCTGGTCCAACACAATTTCCAGGGCTGCTTTGGGTCCAGTCAGGCCCTGATGATATTATGTTGATTGAAACAAGGGTGCAAGAACCTGGACCTTTAGACTGCGGGGGAGGGAGGTTTCAGTATTCATTTAAGTTGTGTTTGAGCTTCCACAATGAAACAGTGTAGCGCTTTGCCTTTGCGTAGTTGCCCCTTTATGGTCACCAGTCAAATACTTTGCCAAACCGCCTCCTTCTTTGCATTTCACAGTGGGCCACGCGTGTCTTACTTCCAGCCTTTGTGGAACCTTTACTCACCCTGGGGTTTGGAGCATGAAGGATGGGTAAACCAGGAGCAGTTGCCAACAGTGCCTGCAGCCACCCCTTACAGCCACCAAGAAGGAGGCCTTGGCACCTCAATGTGGCATTCAGGTGGAAGCCACCTAAGTCATAAAGACATTGGACTCTGAACCAAGAGTCCTCATTGAACCAAGAGTAGGATGAGCTGCAGATCTCCCAAAGCCTAAAACTGTCCTTGAGACAAGACCAGACAAACTGAGATACCTTGATTTATTGAATGGTTTATAATGCTGCTAAGCACTGTAAACCAAAGCTGTTACTATTACCACACATAATGATACTCACAGTACCCACCTTCGAAGGATGTCGGGCTGATTCAGTTTGAAACTACCTTCAAATCTCAGCAGATATCAGCAGTGACACTCAGACAGAGGGATCCGGTCGCCGGGAAGAGAACTCACTGACACTAACCCCTATAGCTGTCAACTTTCCTAAGTCTGTTTGTGATGTGCGGCTCCAATGCAGGTTATTTCTTTGTTTCTTTGAATTCTGGGACTTTTAGTACTGTTTTATATTGTAATAAACAAGACGTGAACTGCTGATTACTACCAATTTGTATGTTGTATATATATATGTTCGATGGCATGTGTAGCTGCAGATACACATGCTTTGCACATCCCGCCATCAAGTGTTGGGCTCGGAGTATTACAAGTTGTTTTTCTTCGAAGAAGTCTTTTTGAGTCACGAGATCGAGGGACTCCTCCCCTTTCGGCTCCATTGCGCATGGGCGTCGACTCCATCTTAGATTGTTTTCTTTCCGCCATCGGGTTCGGACGTGTTCATTTTCGCTTCGCTCCGCGCTTCGGAAAGTTAGTGAAAAACTCGGAACATTCGACGGTATTGTTTGCGTTCGGTATCGGGTTAGTTACAACAGATCGACACCGAATTTTGAAGAGCTCCGGCGGCCCTTCGAGATTTTTGATTCCCCGGCGTGGCCTGGTCGGCCCGACCGCTTGCGTCTTCAAGGCTAATGGAACGGACCCCATTCCGCTTCTGCCCCGAATGTCACAACAAGTATCCTTACACAGATCAGCATTTGGTCTGTAATTTGTGTTTGTCGCCAGAACACAAAGAGGATACCTGTGAGGCCTGTCGAGCATTTTGGTCCAGGAAGACTTTAAGGGACCGAAGAGCAAGAAGACTACAGATGGCGTCGGTGCTGACAGGACAAAAACACATGGAGGAAGAAGAGGAAGCCTTCTCCATCGAGGATTCGGACTCGGAAGAGGTCGATCCTGAACAGACGCCGAAAACCATGAGTAAGACGTCGATGCACAAGACTCACGTAAAGACCAGTAAAGCCCAGGGTACGCCACCGCCAACAGGCCATGGCTTAACCCGAAAAATAGGTGACCGGGCATCGGCACCGAAAAAGGGCATGCATGTGTCGAAGTCATCCGACTCCGGTCGAGATATCGGCACTGAGCACACTCAACCCCGAGACACCGGGTCAGAGCAGACTCGAGCCCGAGACACCAGGGCAGAGCAATCTCGGCACCGAGAGAGCGGCACCGAACCAAGTCGGCACCGAGAAATCAGTACACCGAAGAGCAAAAAAGTGTCGTCGGAACCGAAAAAGGCATCCGAAAACGTTTCGACACCGAAACATCTGGCCTCGGAACCGAAATCTAGTTCCTACACAGAGCAACAAGGCCGGTCCTCACAAATGCAAACACATAGATTTGGACAGGAACTGGAGACAATGGAGCCAGACTATACCCAAAGAAGGCTCCACATCCAAAAAGAAACCGGGAAGATCAGTACTCTCCCTCTAATTCGAATGAAACGAAAACTTGCCTTCCAAGAGAAAGACAAGCAGCCACAGGCGAAGGTGGCTAAACAAGTAACCCTGCCACCATCTCCACAATGCTCTCCACAACCATCACCGGTAGCCACTCCACCAATGATGCAATCCCCAACACATACAGGGATGAGTCCGAATGATCCAGACGCGTGGGATCTTTATGATGCGCCAGTGTCAGATAACAGTCCCGACTGTTATCCAGCTAGACCGTCACCACCAGAAGATAGTACAGCCTACGCACAGGTGGTGTCAAGGGCAGCGGCGTTTCATAATGTCAGCCTGCATGCTGAGCCAATTGAAGACGACTTTCTATTTAATACACTGTCGTCCACACACAGCCAGTACCAGAGTCTCCCCATGCTACCTGGAATGCTGAAACACTCCAAACAAGTGTTTGAGGAGCCTGTGAAAGGAAGGGCCATTACTCCAAGGGTGGAGAAAAAATATAAACCGCCACCAACAGACCCCGTGTACATCACACAACAGTTAACACCGGACTCAGTGGTAGTAGGGGCAGCTCGCAAGAGGGCGAACTCACACACTTCAGGAGATGCACCACCTCCAGACAAAGAGAGTCGTAAGTTCAACACGGCAGGGAAAAGGGTGGCAGCACAGGCAGCAAACCAGTGGCGTATTGCCAACTCACAGGCTTTGTTGGCCAGATATGATAGGGCTCATTGGGACGAAATGCAACACTTTATAGAACATTTACCCAAGGAGTTCCAAAAGAGAGCACAGCAAGTGGTGGAAGAAGGACAGAGTATCTCGAACAATCAGATACGGTCAGCAATGGATGCAGCAGACACAGCTGCTAGAACTGTAAACACAGCAGTGACAATAAGGAGACATGCATGGCTGCGTACATCAGGATTCAAGACGGAAATACAACAAGCCGTGCTGAATATGCCATTTAACGGACAGCAGTTGTTTGGGCCGGAGGTGGACACTGCTATCGAAAAACTTAAAAAGGACACTGATACGGCCAAAGCCATGGGCGCACTCTACTCCCCACAGAGCAGAGGCACATTCCGTAAAACACAGTTTCGAGGACAAAGCACGGAACCCACAACCTCACAAACAAGGCCCACTTATCAAAGTCAATATCCGCGGGGAAGTTTTTGGGGACAATATAGAGGGGGACAATTCCAAATAAGTAGAGGGAAGCTCCAGAGTCCCAAGACTCCACAAAACAAGCAGTGACTTTGACGTCACAAATCCCCAACACATAACACCTGTGGGGGGGAGACTAACCAAGTTCTACAAACAAAGGGAGGAAATAACAACAGACACTTGGGTCCTAGCAATTATCCAGCATGGTTATTACATAGAATTTCTCAAATTACCTCCAAATGTCCCACCGAAAACACACAATATGTCAAAACAACACATGGATCTTCTACAACTGGAGGTCCAAGCGTTGATACAAAAAGATGCAATAGAACTGGTACCAATTCATCAGAGAGGGACAGGAGTTTACTCGCTGTACTTTCTCATACCCAAAAAGGACAAAACTCTAAGACCTATATTAGATCTCAGAACATTAAATATCTACATCAAATCAGATCACTTTCACATGGTGACATTACAGGACGTAATCCCATTGCTCAAACAACAAGATTACATGACAACACTAGACCTAAAGGATGCATACTTCCATATACCGATACATCCTTCACACAGAAAGTATTTAAGGTTTGTATTCCAAGGGGTACATTACCAATTCAAAGTGTTGCCATTCGGGAAAACAACTGCGCCAAGAGTTTTACAAAATGCCTGGCAGTAGTAGCTGCTCATATCAGAAGGCAGCAAATACATGTGTTTCCGTACCTAGACGATTGGTTAATCAAAACCAACACGCAAGAACGGTGTTCACAACACACAAAGTATGTCATAGAAACCCTCCACAAACTAGGTTTCTCACTCAACTACACAAAGTCACACCTTCAGCCGTGTCAAACACAGCAATACTTAGGAGCGACAATCAACACAACAAAAGGGATTGCCACTCCAAGTCCACAAAGGGTACAGGCATTTCACAATGTAATACAGGCCATGTATCCAAAACAAAAAATACAAGTCAAGATGGTGATGAAACTACTAGGCATGATGTCCTCATGCATAGCCATTGTCCCAAACACAAGATTGCACATGCGGCCCTTACAACAGTGCCTAGCATCACAATGGTCACAGGCACAGGGTCAACTTCTAGATCTAGTGTTGATAGACCGCCAAACATACACCTCGCTTCAATGGTGGAACAATATAAATTTAAACCAAGGGCGGCCTTTCCAAGACCCAGTGCCTCAATACATAATAACGACAGATGCCTCCATGATAGGGTGGGGAGCACACCTCAACCAACACAGCATCCAAGGACAATGGGACACTCGGCAGAGACAGCTTCACATAAATCACTTAGAACTACTGGCAGTATTTCTAGCGTTGAAAGCATTTCAACCCATAATAAGCCACAAACACATTCTTGTCAAAACAGACAACATGACAACGATGTATTATCTGAACAAACAAGGAGGAACACACTCGACACAGTTGTGTCTCCTGGCACAGAGAATATGGCATTGGGCGATTCACAACCACATTCGCGTAATAGCACAGTTTATTCCAGGGATTCAGAATCAGTTAGCAGACAATCTCTCTCCGGATCACCAACAGATCCACGAATGGGAGATTCATCCCCAAATACTAAACACTTACTTCCAAAAATGGGGAACACCACAAATAGACCTATTTGCAACAAAAGAAAACGCAAAATGCCAAAACTTCGCATCCAGATACCCACAGGATCAGTCTCAGGGCAAGCGTTATGGATGAGTTGGTCAGGGATATTTGCATACGCTTTTCCCCCTCTCCCACTCCTTCCATATCTGGTAAACAAATTGAGTCAAAACAAACTCAAACTCATACTAATAGCACCAACTTGGGCAAGACAACCTTGGTACACAACACTACTAGACCTCTCAGTAGTGCCTCATGTCAAACTACCAAACAGACCAGATCTGTTAACTCAACACAAACAACAGATCAGACACCCAAATCCAGCATCGCTGAATCTAGCAATTTGGCTCCTGAAGGCTTAGAATTCGGACATCTAGACCTCACACAGGAATGTATGGAGGTCATAAAACAAGCTAGGAAACCAACCACAAGACATTGCTATGCATATAAGTGGAAAAGATTTGTTTGTTACTGCCATAATAAACAAATACAACCCTTACACGCATCTGCTAAAGACATCGTCAGCTACCTACTGTACTTACAAAATTCAAATCTAGCTTTATCATCCATTAAAATACATCTCACTGCAATTTCAGCTTATCTGCAAATTACGCACTCAACATCACTATTTAGGATCCCAGTCATAAAGGCTTTTATGGAGGGTCTGAAGAGAATTATCCCACCAAGGACGCCACCAGTCCCTTCGTGGAACCTTAACATTGTCTTAACACGGCTCATGGGTCCACCGTTTGAACCCATGCACTCATGTGAGATACAATACTTAACATGGAAAGTAGCATTTTTAATTGCCATCACATCTCTAAGAAGAGTAAGTGAGATACAAGCATTTACCATACAAGAACCCTTTATACAGATACACAAGCATAAAGTGGTTTTACGAACAAATCCTAAGTTCTTACCAAAAGTCATATCACCGTTCCAGTTGAATCAAACAGTAGAACTACCAGTGTTCTTTCCAGAGCCAGATTCTGTAGCTGAAGGAGCACTACATACATCAGACATCAAAAGAGCGTTAATGTACTACATTGACAGAACAAAACAAATTTGAAAAACAAAACAATTGTTCGTTGCTTTCCAAAAACCTCATACGGGAAACCCAATATCCAAACAAGGCATTGCTAGATGGATAGTTAAATGCATTCAAACCTGTTATCTCAAAGCAAAAGAGAACTGCCTAGAACACCAAAGGCACACTCAACTAGAAAGAAAGGTGCTACCATGGCCTTTCTAGGAAACATTCCAATGACTGAAATATGTAAGGCAGCCACATGGTCTACGCCTCATACATTTACCAAGCACTACTGCGTGGATGTGTTAACAGCACAACAAGCCACAGTAGGACAAGCAGTACTACGAACTTTGTTTCAAACAACTTCAACTCCTACAGGCTGAATCACCGCTTTTGGGGAGATAACTGCTTACTAGTCTATGCAAAGCATGTGTATCTGCAGCTACACATGCCACCTAACCCAATGGTAGGTCGCTCCCCCTGCCGCTGCAGCTCCACCAGCCCAGGCTCCTGAGACCTCCTAGCAAGCCCAGCGAATTCACAGTAAGTACCCACCGCCCAGCCCCTCGCCCTGCCCCGCGCTACTCACCTCCTCTCCTGCTTCTCTTCATCATCTCTGATGATCTTCCTCTGTGCTCTTCTGTATTCTTCATCTGTACTCTTCTTTCTTCCCTGCTCCCCGTCTTCTGTCTTCATCTGTGTTCTTCTCCTGTGTGCTTCTTTCTCTCTCCTCTGCACCGCGACCTGCGTGTGCTTTCTTCTTCCGTGTCCCTCTTCTTGGCTCTTCTCTCTGCTGCTCGTCGCTCCTCTTCTTCTTTACCTTCTTCTGTGATCTTCTCTCTTCTGATCTTCCGCTCCTCTTCTTCTTTACCTTCTTCTGTGATCTTCTCTCTTCTGCTCTTCTCTCTTCTGCTCTTCTCTCTTCTGCTCCTCTTCTTCTTTCACCTTCTTCTTGGATCTTCCCGCGTCTGCCCTCCTGCTCCTGACTCATCTCTCTGACCTCCCTCACTCGCCACCCCCTCTGTAACGCCCCTATCTACCTATCTTTCTATCTTTCTCCCTCACTCGCCACCTCCTCTGTAACCCCCCCATCTTCCTATCCTTTTACCCTTCTATCTCTCACCCTCACTCACCTCCACCTCCACCTCTGTAACCCCCTATCTTCTATCTCTCACCCTCACTCACCTCCACCTCTGTAACCCCCCTCCCCTATCTTCCTAACTTTCCTCCTAAACTTTCTTCCTAAACTCCCCGCCACCCTTAACCCCCCCTATCTTTTCTCCCCTCTACCTGTCCCCCCTCCCTCTGCTTTCCCGCCGCCACCTCCTGCACGCCCCCGCCTCCCCAAGCTCCCATTCGTCGCCCCACTCCCATCCCCCGCCCCCAGCTGACCCCTCCCCCCCCCTCCCTCTTATGGCAGCCGCTGCGCGACCGCATGTGAATCTGCAGCGTCTCATGCCACGAACAGATGTACATTTGACATTTTCCATATATATATATATATATATACTTTCCAGTGCCACTTGCTGTGAAATCTAATCTCTGTGGTCTCATCATTCTATTATTTTTTTTGACAGATGTTTCCTGTATGACTAAATAAATAGTTATGTCTGACTGTTTCCCGTTCCACCCCCAGGTGGCATGCGTTGTCTGCTCGTGTTTTGGACTTTTAAAATCCATAAAGAAATTTTCGTATTTGCTGCTATTTGGGACCCAGAAAACTATTATACATGCTCATGTTACTGCTCGACTTGACTATGCCAGTGCTCTTTACTGGAGGTTTAGGGCTTACCAGCTGAAGAGACTTCAGCTGGTTCACAGTGCCGCTGCTTGGATGTTATTGAAGAGTGCCTATCCACCATCATCTTAAGGAGTTGCGTTGGTTGCCAATCAAGGAGAGTATACGGTTCTAAGGACTGCTTTTGACCCATAGAGTGTTCTGCCAGACCGGCTCTGCATATCTGGCCTTATCTTCCGGAGGCAACCTTTCGCTCCCAGTAGCGGCTCGCAGGGAGGGAAAAGGGGCGGGGTGATGTGGTGTTTGGCAGGGGTGGAGGGGAGAAACAACAAAACAAAAAAAATTACAAAAAACTTGAACACGCCCTGCTGCCCCTTGGCAAGTGGCGGCCCGTCCTCTAGGGCAGAGGGGCCATGCCCCCCACCTTTTGCTCCTCATGAAGAGTGTCTGTCAAGCTGAACAAAGGTCAGACTGACAGACACTCTCCATGTTCAACTCAGGCAGCCAGGAGCAGACATGTGCGATTTGTGCAGACTCCTGGCTGCCTGAGCTGAACTTTGCTGGGCTGAGGAGGTAACAGCTCCTATGGGCGTGACCTCCTCGGCTCAGCAAAGGTGCCTCGAGGCCCTTCCCTGGGTGACGAGGAAAGTGTCACCAATTGACACTCTCCCTGGGCGCTTCAGTTTAAGCCCTGAAGCACCCAGGGCGAGTGTCAATCAGTGACACTTCGTCACAGAGTGGGGTGGGGTCAGCAGTCTCACTGACCCCATCCCACTCTGTGACGAGGCTGGGACTGCTGCCTTCCCTCATTGGCTGGAGGGAAGGCAGCAGTCCCAACCCTTCTGGGACCTGGAGGCTGAAGGTAGGTAAGTGTGTGTGTGTGTGTGTGTGTGTGTGTGATGTTTTAAATTGAATGTTTATGCGTGAGTACATGTTTGAGTGTTATGGGTGTTGTTAATGGATGTGCGTGCGTGCGTGTGTGTGTAAAAGAGTGAGTGTGTGCTATCTTTCAAAATTAATGTTTGGTGCGTGCATGTTTGAATGGTATGAGTGTTGTTAATGGATCTGCGTGTGTGCGTGTCTGTGTGTGAAAGAATGAGTGTCTGTGTGTGCCTCCCGCCCACCCCCTCCCTCCTAAAGCTGCCCGCCACCACTGCCCTTGGCTCAGCTTTTGGTAGTAGCGGGCAGGGAGAGTAAACAAAGGTTAATCCGGGAGGCGTGTCCGGTAATAAACTCAAACGAATTTGAAGCTATTCCAGTTGTGCGGCGGAGTCAACAGCAAACACGTGACGAAGCCTGTCCAAACAGAGTGCCAGCCATACTGCACGCCCATGGAGCGGGTGTCTGCCAAGAGAGGTGCCCCTGGCATTCGGGTTCCTGACCTGAGAGGGCCGCGACAGCAGGATTAGAACTGTCGCTTTTTTTCTCTGCCCGGGAACATCACATTTCATGTGCCAGTCTGCCCCTTGCAAAGATAACTCACGCCACATGTGCGGAAAAAATGTAAAATCAGTGGAAAAAATTAACACAGTATGTGAGGAAATGTCAAATTTACGGGGAACATCTGCAAAATCGTCGGTGAAAAAGCGACCTTTTAAATGTTTGCGTTATATATGCGAAAAATCAAACCAAATACTTTAAAGTGCACCCAGGAAATCATGCGATACCAAAGAGACATCGTTTGAAAAGGTGTTTAATTACCTTAAATCTGCTTAACAAACAAACAACAGTCTGCATTGAAGAAATACGTTGTGTTATTTTCACACTCCATTTCAAATGAATGGCATGTTATATGATTTATATATTAAGTTCAGGTAACATGTTTTTGCTTTTAACATGCTTTTATTTGATTTCTAATCTTTTCTTCCTTTTAAACTCTGATTTAAACGCACACGCTTGCTCTTTATCTTCAAAGCCCCCACACTCCCTTATTAAACATAGATTTTATAGTGTATTGGAATGGCTTGGCGTGTTTTCCTACTAAGTCTAATACACTTGGAAAAGTTATTTCAAGTCATGATAAACGTTTAGAAAAGTCCACTAAGGCTAACTTATTGGGGGATAGATGTATGCATGTAGGCACACGCTGATGAAGCCAATGGAAGGACTATTTTAAAATGTCTGCTGGTGAGGGAATCCTTTTTACAAATTGTGAGGCTGGCTGGATGCATTGCTTTGTTATAGTGGTCCACAGGTTCCAGGAACTGCTAAACTTTCTGTGCATGGTAACGTCTGTTATTTCTGCTAGACCAGGCTGCCTTTCCATGAGGTTAGGTAAGCCTTCGGTCGCTAAGGTGTAGCGGTGCTCATTTAATTAGAAAAGCCTGGTTACGGGTTTTTGCGGAGCACACGCGTGGCAAATTTGTATTTTGCTTTATTTCTGAAAATACTGGTACCGTTCCTCCTGATAGACTCACTGGCACAATAAAGACTGTTATCTGCAAACTTTATTGAAAATTCCTTTGTGATGATTCTGGCTATCTTTAACCATGATTCTTGCCATTGGCCACAGATAGTCACAGATGTTTCAACGGGACGGTCACAGATCCATGGACAAAGCAGCTTTAAGATGATTTTAAAATCTTTATTTAAAAAAATAAAGTAACACAAATAGCTGCTGTTCCTGTACATGGCAAAAGCCAGTTTACTTTGCCTTTCTCCCCACTTGTATATATAATGTATTGCATTATAGTTGCACTTCTACAGCGTTTCTTACCCTGAAGCTCATTGGTGGAAGGCAGGCGTGCTGCTTCATAGAGGTGCTATGGGTGAAAGATTGGGTGCCAGGCACGTTACCCTGGGGGTAGAATGTTTATGTGATCTGGAGTTGAACTCGCGTCACGTTTGGTCACTGCCTATATGTCTGATTTAGGCGTAGGGCGCTTAAGCCTTAGATGCTGGTGCAGGGATGGCTAGTGTAGTGCAGCTTACCTAGACACTCTCGTGGTGTTGTGCCTGTATTGCAGAAACTGCTAAAATCTTGTTCAGTTGTAATTGTTCTCTAGCGCCCAAACAATGGGAAGTTTCAGGACTCCCTCCTGCACATCACATCATTAACCCGGAAGAGCATCAAGATGTTTGTCTTTGTTCTGCTTCTGGAGGTACTAAAATGATGAAACACACCTTTTGAAGGCGCTCTTTTGAGGAATTATGGTACAATGTGTTGTAATACTCTTTGATTGGAGTTGTGTTAAACTCAATAAATCCTATGTGGCAATTAGGCAGTTGAGTAGACGCCTTCAGCTCGGAGGCCTTTTTCTATGTACTAGTCCTTTCTTCTTGCGTGAGAGCCTTCAGTGATTAGGTCACTGATATGCTTGCCAATCGGAGTGTGAATAGGAGCTTCCATTTGATCCCCTTAGGATGTGATGCTGCATAAGTCCCAGTGATGGTGTGATATCTGGCAGGCATCCCTTAGCAATTGGAGAGTGGTCTGATGATCTACATGGCAGATCTAGGCTGCCCATTTCCCTGATGTGCGCAAACAATCGGTCCCATGGGTGTGATGGGAGTGTATGAAGGCTTTCTGAGTCAGAGTTAAATGCTTTCAGAAAGTAGGTTCAGGTCCCTTTTAGGCGGAACTGGGTCTAAAGAGAATCCCAAGAATTGAATCAGTAGTCCCGCTGCCTATCCTGTGCTACTGACAGGTGATCTCTTAGGGTGGCAAGAATACTCTTTTTCCTATTCCTGGGAGCCTAGAGGCAGCAACGTGTTTAACATCCCTGGATGGGAGCAGTAAATGGTCAGACATGCTGGTCACTTTTATGGTCACCAATGTGTGAATGGCTTGGGCACTGGTCCTCGATGGCCCAGTGTAAGCATCATAGTTTGTTCTTTTTCCAAGGTGGTCCACTCTAAAGGAGTTACAAGGGGATATGAAGTACAATCGCTTCTCTAAGGAGATTGGTCTTATTTCACAGTTGATGGGTGTAAGCAGAACATGAAATCTTGTGAGGAAAGGAGTTTGGATGACCTAGTAGTCTTGGTGTAGGAAATAATCCCAATAAATAAGGTGATAACCTGTCTGGCTACCTCTACTTTGCAGTCACGCCATTAGAGTTGATGACGATAAAGGTCTGTGTTCTGGAATGAACCTTGAGAGACCCATGACATTGGACAGTGTATGTGGGGATAATCCCCATAGTTGGAGTCTCCTTGTGGGATTCCACTGAGATTGCAGCCCTCATCCAAAAACGAATTCCTGAACAAAGGAAAAGTGAGTTGGATGTGCCTGTGATCTGAGGGGATAAGTGAGATTTCGTGAGCCATTTTCTTTGCTGTAAAATATTAACTGGAAATACTCATTCAGTGGAATAAGGCAAGGGGGGATTGCATTTGGGAAGCACTGATCTGCACACACCCACGCTGAAGGCCACCGGCCCTATCTCCGTGCCACTCGCCATATCCCGTGACACCACCACCGTTTAAGGTCCTCTGAGTTCTGTCTTAGTTGGACGGAGAACTTCATCGTGGCCTAGAGATTTCACAATACGTAGGGGCACTAGGAGTGAACCAGCCACTCAAGCGCTATGCCAGTCCACCACACTGCTAGCCACTGTGGCTCAGACTTTAATCTATTTCAAACAAGGCCCCGTGGCTCTATAAGAAAGAATAGCTGCTCTCTCAGGCATACGCGCTTCATCTGCAAACACTTGCATTACTTGTAACTCTGTTTTGTATGTTTTCTGCTGTGGTGCCTGATCGTTTTTGCTCTTATTCTAGAATAACGAGGAGCTGGAAGTGGAGTTTTACATTGAGAAAAGGTAAGTCCATCTTGCAAATAAAACCTCTAATTTACAATGAGTCCAACTCACAATTCTTTCTCCAGTGTCAGAAAGTGGTACTTTATATTTAGGTAGGTGATGCCACAGCCAACAAAAACTTTTCTTAATAAAAGGGGACTAACAATTTAGGATGTCATATCTTTTAAAAAAATAAGTGGATAAAAAACACAAAATAGTAAAGTGCTTCGGATTTCGAGGTCACACCGACCTTTTCAGATTTATTAACATTTGTTAGGGAAGGTGATGGGCACCATGAGCCAGTCGAGGCTTTGCCTGTCACATGTCACAGGCCCTCCTCACACTTAACAATGTTCTAAATTATATATTGCGCTCTGTCGCCCCCCTGACTATCAACATGGGATGCGTGTGTATTGTGCATTTGCTTCTTTGCCCAGAATTTTACTTGCGTCTTCGTTTCTTTATCTCTTTAACAGCACATCTTCTTTATAATATTCCAAACAAACCTATCCTAGCGGTTTGTTACTTTACGCTCTCTCTGTGCCTTCTATTTATCCTGAAGTTTCTAAAGATATGAGACTCACTTGAATTACCCCATCTTACACAGTTCCTATTGACTGATTGCAGGTCATACTGAAAACTGCCTCCCCTGTCTTACATTTGTCTGCATAGCAAACACTCTGAGAGGTAATGGGTCCACTTCTGTTGTTTCATTTAAAGGACCAGTGTGTTTAAATGATGGCCATTATTTATTGCTCAAAATACTTTTAGGCCTGGCTTGACAGCGCCTGCTGTCGCTGCCCTTATGTAATTGACATAAAGACAGCTTGCAATGGCCCTGCTGGGAGAGGGTCTTTGGCTCCCCCCATACATTCATTCCTTCGAGTACAATGGATTGGACAGAGGTTATGTGCATCATCTGATGAAGAGTGCTTGATTTGCACATTTTGCCAGGTGGGAAAATATATGCTCAGCACAGCAGGACTGAGTTGGTTATTATTACAAGCCAATGAACAAGGATATAGGTATGACTGATGTATTTTTTAATGCTACAACAAAGACAAAATCCATTTATATTTATTTTGAAAAGCATACAGCACTAAAGGGTGATTGCTACCACACTGTGTGAAAGGCTGTAGACAGGCATCTTCCTGCATGAAATACCTTACAATAACATAGTAGGCAACAGGTTTGCTGTTTTGCTGTTGACTATCCCTCATGCAAATCCCTGAGGTAAAAGATTTTCACAGTGATAAACTTTGTTAACTTACAAGAGATTGAATATTGTATTGCAACTGCAGTTTTGTATAAAGTTTATTTTATGACTTCATGCCTGATGGTCGCCGTGTGGATAAGCTTTTGCTGAATTCAGTGCTCCTATTTGGTTATGGTGACAAGACACTGATAAAGGCAATTGGACTTAATGGTTCATTTGGGAAAGCTATGTGAGATGAGGGAGCACTGCCCTGTTTGTAATGAAGTATGACAAAGGCAGTAGGTCTAACTTGTGAAAAACTTTCATGAAACCTGGAAGGATTGTTATTACCTTTTGTTGAAGCCTGCATGCAGTCAGATGTTACGGAATCCCACAGATTACTGTAGTAGGCTAGGGTTTTAGCATCTGTTGAGCCCCCCGACAAACCTTCCGGGATGAAAATTTGCAACGTAATAATCCTTTTTAAGACTTTTAGAGAGGGGTTTTATATTATTTTTACAACTGTAATAGTGTGAATATTTGCACTTTTAGGACTGTATGCTCGATGATGATTTCTAGTTTATGTTCAATACAACAGGATTAAGTTGGGCAAGTCAATAATCAAGGAAATAGGCACAGCCAGTACGCCCGACATTTATCTTATGGAAAGCACGTATTAAGGTTATCAGGCGTTTAAGGGTGGATTAGTATTGCACTGCGTTAAAAGCTGTACACAGGTATTGTGTTGCAAGCAGTCTCCCAGCTTACCATAGTAGACAATGGTTTTGCTGTTTGTTACTCCCTCAGACAAAACCCTTGCTAGCCCATAGGGAGGTTTTATATTGCTTTTTTTTTTTTTAGTCCTCATTTATGACAAAAAAGTGGGAGGTACCATTCATGCATCCGTACTGAAGCCCGAACCCCATAAGGGGTTAGCCTCTTGAGGCCGACCTCAACCAACAAATGGAAGAAAAAAAACAGTAAGAGCGCTCCCAGCCCTTGATTCCTCCTTGTTGATGTTTGTCATTTAATCATAGGACCACCATAGGTTCATCGTCAGGGCAGTTTAGTGCTAACACTTAGAAGCAGAGGAGGGGCTAGCTAGGTAGGAGGAGAAGAAAGGTTCCCACATTTTGACTTGTTTTTCCGAACCATTAACACAATCTAGGTTTCCAGTCCTTTTTAGCACGTGTAACCAGTCCATGTAAGTAGGAGGGGACTTAGTTAACCAGTTAACACAGATTTCTGTACATGCAATTAGTAACAGCTGAAAAATGGTGTGGGCCTGGAGCTTTGCCTCTTGGACCTTCCCCTACCCCTTCCTATGTGCCAAATGTCGCCAATGTCAGGCTTTCCTTTATTTCTCTTTTCATTATAGTTGAGAAGGTCTTACCCACGTCTTCCCAGAAGGTTTGGCTTTCCGGACACTGCCTCAGAAAATGCACCTCATCTGAATCTTCCAGAGCACACTTCAGACAGGAACTCTTCCTCTGACCTCCTAGGTTCATCAGTTTTTTTCGGTGACCATTAGGCCCTGTGCACTGTAAACAAGTGGTTTCTTCTGAGAGGTGCAGCCTTGACAGCAAACCAAAATGTGCGCTTTGATGCTTGCGAAAGATGTAGGATTTCGGAGGAAGGCAGGTCCATTTTCCAAACAGCTTCTGGCAGTAAGAGGGGGCCATCCTCTGCTTGAACCAGAGCCTAGTACCATTTCAATACCTCCTTCTTTAACTCCCATATGCATTGTAAATCCTTTTCCCATTTCATTCTGAGTCCCAAATCCGATTTCCCTTGTAGCCAGCTTACTATTTGAAGGTATTTAATTGTGGATAACCTGTTATTGGTACAGCTGGCTAAGCAGTCCCATGAAAGCAAAAAGTCCCCAGTCACCAATTGTCCCCATCGTGTTACACCCCGGTCCATTAGTGGATGAGCCAATGCATCTTGAAAGCATTCCAGTGTCCCGGGGGAATTCCAGATTGGGGCCATCTCACTGTAATATGGGATTCCTAGAATTCTTCTCACCTGAAACAATACTCTTCAGGCTGCGTTTAGCACTATGAGTCTAACTTTTTTGTAGTACTTTGAGTGACCAAATTTCAAAAGAAAATAACTGCCCGTCTCCCACAAGGCTTCTGTTAATGCATGCAGCCAGGGGGATGCCTTCTGATAGTCCTTAGAGAGTAATAACCTGATGTTTTTCAATTGAAAATCCCAACAGTATAATTGGAAATCTGGGAGAGCTATCCCCCATAATATCTTTTTACATAACTTCTTCCAAGTAATTCTTGGAGTTTTGTGTGCCCAGACAAAACCATAGATTTCCCCCTGAAGCTTTTTAAACCACTCAGCCCTAAAATGTAAAGGCTAGGCGTTAAAAGTAAAAGTACATTTATGCAGAATTATTGTTTTAATTAAATTAGTTCTCCTTAGAATAGAGAGCGGGAAATAAGCCTATAAATTTGGGAGTCTCTTCCCTTCTATCATGAGTCTAGTGAAATTTACCTGTGCCATGTTTCCCAGATTCTTCACCTCTCTAACTCCCAAATATCCAGTTTCCTCCTCTTCTAACGGATTGTGCACCGGACCATTCCGAGTCATCAATTCGGATTTGTCAACGTTAACTAAGTATCCAGAGTTGTTTCCAAAGTCATTTAAAGTATCTAAAATTGCTGGGAAAGAGCTTTAAAAGTATTTTGTATAAATCATCAGGTCATCTGCGTAGAGGGCTTTTTTTTTACCCAGCCATGATACTGAAAAGGTAAAATCCTCTGGTCTTGCCTGATCCTCGTAGCTAGTGGTTCAATATAAAGATTAAACAACAAAGGGAATAGGGGGCATCCTTGGTGTGCCTCTTCCTACTTGAAAGTGTGGTGTGAAATTACCATTAACTAAAATCCTTGCAGAAGGGGATTTATAAATTGTATTTATTAGTTTATGAAAGTTGCCTCCTAAATCGTTCTGCTTGACCACTGCCTGCAAAAAGGGCCAGCTCACTTTGATCACTGCTTGCAAAAAGGGCCAGCTCAGTCCATCACACGCCTTAGCGGTGTCGATGGTCATTATAGAAAGAAAGGAGTTAGTATCTATTGCCACGTTAATTGCAGAAACCAAATAATGAATCAATCACCCTAAATGCCTGTCTCTCATAAAGCCTTTCTGATTGCCATGTACCAGCCTTCCCATCACTGCATCTAGCCTTTTTGCCAGTAATTGTGCAAACATTTTGTAATCATTATTAAGCAGCGATTTAGGGGGTCATTATGACCCTGGCGGAAGGCGGAGAACCGGCGGTAAGACCGCCAACAGGCTGGCGGTCTTACTTGGTGGAATTATGACCATGGCGGTTACCGTCATGGTCATCCGCCGGTTCTCCGTTCCGCCCGCCAGGGCGGAGACGTCCGCTGGGCTGGAGACCTGGGTCTCCAGCCCGGCGGGCGTCACTATACTGCCGGCGGTATTTTAACACGGCTTACCGCCATGAAATCCATGGCGGTAAGCACTATCAGTGCCAGGGAATTCCTTCCCTGGCACTGATAGGGGTCTCCCCCACCCCAACTCCCTCCCCCACCACCCCTGCCACCCCCCACAGGTGGCAGGGGCCCCCTCCCCACCCCGACCACCAACATCACATCACCCATATCCACACGACACGCACGCAGGCACCACCTACACACTTACACGCACACACGCCGACATACATGGCTACATCCACACACACAGTCATACACGCACACCCACATTCAAACATACACGCACACATCCATACAGACATACCCACGGACATACACGCACTCATTCCCATACACTCAACACCCCCGCAAGCATACACGCACTCACACACCCCCTCTACATACACACACGCACACCCCCATGCACCCACACAACACACAACACCCCCCAACCCCTCCCCTCATGGACGATCGACTTACCTGGTCCGACGATCCTCCGAGAGGGGACGGGAGCCATGGGGGCAGATCCGCCGACACCACACCGCCAACAGAACACCGCCACGGCGAATCGCAGGACGTGATTCGCTGGGCGGTGTTCTGTTGGCGTGGCGGTGGAGGTGGAGCAACCTCCACTTCCCCGCCTCCCGCCAGTATGGCTGTTGGCGGCTCTCCGTCCGTAAAAGGACGGACAGCTGCCAACGGTCATAATAGGCTGAGCGGCAAACCGCCAACACTGGCGGTCTTCCGCACGGCGGTCCCTCTGCGGTCTTTCAAAAAGACCGCTGAGGTCAAAATGACCCCCATAGTCTGTATGACTTGCAGTTCTTTGGATCTTTATTCGGTTTTAAGATTAAAGTTATTATAGCTTCATTCCAGGATGCTGGGACAGGAGAGGCTTCTATAAACAGGGCATTCATTAAGTTAGTTAGAACAGGGGAAAGCTCCTCTTTGAACACCTTGTATAGCTCGCTGGTTATGCCGTCCAGGCCGCGTGACTTCCCATTCTGTTCCACCAATTATCCTCTCTACGTCTGTTGTATTGATCTGCTGTTTGAGGTATTGCTGCGTATCTTGGTTTAGTGTGGGAAGGACATCCTCCCTAAACCATTTATCTGTTTCCTCTTCCCAAGCTAGAACATCATCATTGAAGAGGTCCTGGAAAAACTAACAAAGGCTCTCTCAGTGTCAGAATCTTCTACAGAACGCTCATTGGTTTTGTTAATCACTATTACCTTGATCAAGTTTCTGGCATTCTCGGTCCTGGCCTTCCACGCTAGTAACCACCCATCCCTCACCATATTCATAATGTGCCAGTTTGCTAGCTTCCCATTTCTTCCTCACCATTCCCGATAAAAATTCCCCAAGGAAGTTCTTATTTTCTTTAATCTGGTTTTGTAAACCCGCTTGTCTGAGGGGTCATTACAACTATCAAGCAAGCAACCCTTGTAGCTCACCAATCTTTAACTCCAGCTTCTTCACTCTATTTTTGGTTTCCTCCCTTCTATGTGTTGCATAGCTGATCAGTCTCCCATGAATAAAGGCCTTATAATTGTCCTACATAATGTCAATTGAGGCAGAACTCTTGTTTAGCTAAAAAAAATTCTATCTTATCTCGCTTCAGAGATTTAATTATCTCTTGCTGTCTGAGGAGTGACCTATCGAGGGTCCATCTAGTGGGAGCAGATGAGCCAGCGAGGAGGAGTTCAGCTTGTACTGCAGAGTGGTCTGAGAGGTGCCCTAGCTGGTGTGTAACCCTTACAAACTTATTCCCCAGTCTGATGTCCGACAAAAAGAAATCAATTGTAGATGCTTGGCCATATTTTTTATAACAGTAAGTGTACTCCTTAGCTTGACCAGCCTCTCGTCTCCAGGGATCTATCAAGCCCATGTTCTTCATTATATGATTCAGGCACTCTCTCATTCTTGGTGAATTAGCTGTAGACCTAGAGGTAGATTTGTCTAGAACAGGGTTTAACAGAACATTAAAGACCCCTCCTATTATTGTAAGGTTCCTATTCTCGGCTAAGTGATTGTAAAGCTCTGTAAGAGGAGCTGGGTCATCCATATTTGGACCATAATAGGTTAAAAAAGAGTACCTTATACCATATAATCTAATATTTGTGATCAACCACCTTCCCCTGGGATCTCCAGTGTAGTTCCCCAGATGGCCTTGGACAGATTTCTTTATTATGATTGCCATTCCCTTCACAATACAGTTTTGATCTGTACAGGCAAACTGGTTGAACCATCTATGCCCCTTGCACATTTTTCCCCATTCCTCCTATCGTATGTGTGTTTCTTGTAACAATATAACGTTATCTGAGAGCCTCTAGAATTCTAACATTCTCCTCCTCCTGAGGCCGTTTACATTCCAGGTTAACAGAGGAACAACCTCTTACCCCTTCATCCTGTTCCTGGTACTTCCTCCAGTACATTAGATCGTTGTAGTTGAGGACTATTTTTTTTTCTCCCAAATGCTCCCCACCTGGTGAAAACCTAATCTAGTTATCATACTCACTACCCTACTTCCCCCAATGTGTCCCCCTTAGACCCTCCCTCCCTGGGGAACCCTCCCTTTAACCAAAATGGGTAGTTCATCATACCCTTGAGCACTGCCTCTCAATTAGTGACTTTTTAAATCTGGTTTATCAGCCTCTCAACCTCAGAAGAATCCCTTATGTTGTGTATTGTATTATTCCACATTACCCTCAGGGTAGCAGGAAACCTCAGATGTGGGTGGCACCTAATGATTTTAGCTCCTGAATATATTTACCCAATTCCCACTGCCGGTTTTGGGTTACCCTGGAGATGTCAGATCTTATACTAAAGGATTATCCCCCACTCCTGAAACTTTTTACTTTTAGAAAATAGGAGCTTAAGTTAACCAGGATTTTCCTGGGTATGCCTCTGGTAGGGTTTCTCCTCAAAGTTTTGCAGTGGACTCTGATCCAGAGAAGTTACTAGAACCGGCCTCTCTGCTCTTTATCTAAGACCTGACTTGGTGTTAAAAGATGGCTTCTTGTTTTGAGGAGAGGGAGCCTTCGATATTGCATCCATTAATTTTAACTTTGGTTTTATGCCATCTTGGTTCAACGTGTGCCCTAGGTTCTACACCTCTCCAACACAGAATTTGACTTTATTCCTGCTGATGGTAAGCCCTGCTTTTTCTAATCTTTCCAATACTTTCTCCTATACCCCATCATGTGCTTGTTCATTTTCCCCCCCAAACTAATACATCATCTTGGAAGACTAATGTGTTACTCATGTTGCAGAAAATCTTTTGCATAATCCTCTGTGGAATACTGCAGAAGCAGAGGCTAGGCCAAAAGGCATTCTTACACATTGAAACACCCCCTCAGTTGTAATGAATTATGTTAAGTGTCAGGAATTCCCCGACAGACGCACCTGATGATAAGCATTCGATAAATCCAATGTCGTGAAATACCTCCCTTTCCGAACACTGGCCAACATTTCATTTTTCCTTGGTAACGGGTACCAATCAATCAATATATTGTCATTTAAGTCCCTCAAATCAATGTACATTCGAATTCTCCCATCGGGTTTCTTCGATATAACAACCGGACTCAACCATTCAGATACTTCTATGGGTTCAATTACGTCTTCTCCACATAACCTTTAAAGCTCCTCTTTCAATTTACCTCTTAGTGCCACTGGCACCATTTGTGCTTTGTGCACTTTTGGCACAGCTCCTTTTTTTAAAAATAATTTGATGTTCAAAGCCTTTGAGACTGCTCAGTTTCTCACTAAACAATTTGTGAAACTTTGTCACCCATTTTTCTTCCCTACTTCCTTCTGTTAACAACACTTGTTCCGGATTATTAGGATTCAATATGACCCCAACTGCCCGTTGCTCCTTCCATCCGAGCAACGATCTCCTCCGTTGTACTACATATACTTTTCCATATGTCTATCTGTCCTTAAATGCAAGTTCTGCTTCAAAATATCCTAATATTGGGAGTTTTCCCCCAAAATATCCCTCCAGCTCCACATCTGTAGGGTTAAGCTTATTATTTTTTAAACTTTCCCACACTCGCTCGTCTATCAACGTAAATGGTGAACATGAGTCTGCCCACATATGTAACTGTTTCCTATTCATTTCAATGATACATTTGGGTGGATTGTATTCATCACACATGACACCATGTTGAGTGCACACTAATGCGCTTTCTTCTCCCACGGCCAAAACCTCCAATTCATCATCCTCACTTGTACTACCGTCTTTTGTTTTATTCTCCATTTACCTTTACTATATTTACAGACTTCTTGAATTTGCTTTCATCCGACATCCTGCATACTCTTGCAAAATGTCCTATTTTCCTGCACTTAAAACACCTAGTTATTCATAACTGGACTGTATCTTGCCTCCGCTAAATGTTTGTTACTGCCACATCTGAAGCACTCTTTCCTTTTTCCAGAACCTTCTTCAAACTTATTTGCACCCTTCTTGGTGAACTTCACTTCACTCACTATAGTCTGTCCTTTACTTCCAGAATCTACACTATTCAACTCCCTGACATACTGAGATGTATTCTCCATGTGTCTATCGACCTCAACAGTCTTGTCCAACGTAGGGTTTTTCAAACCTAATAATTTCTCTTGTAGTTTTGTATCTTTCACTGTATTTATGAATTGATCACGAATAATTTCATCATTCAGATCCTTGAATTTGCAAGTTATGGTCAATCTTCGTAAACCATTTACATTCTGGTCTATTGTTTCTCCTTGTTTCTGAGCACATGAGAAAAATTTGTGTTGTTCTAGCACAATGTTCATCTTTTTCCCATAGTTTTCTTCCAATGCTTTCATAGCATTTTCATACACCTCTTCTTCCTGATCAGAATCTCCTCCATTTACATTCTGTAATGGTAGGGTTTTCAAAACTTTTCTTCCCTCTACTCCGAGACAGTGCTTCAAAATTGCTAATTTCCTCTTTTCCACATACATCTCCCCTCCAATGGCATCCAAGTATGTGACAAAGGCATCCTTCCAATCTTCCCAAACCATGCATGGTTCCCGTGGTAGTTGTAAAAACACCTGAGGTGGTGTTATTAATTGTGTTGCCATTGTCACTGTCTGAGCATTTGCTGAACAGTTCTTTATTTCATTACCTGTATTTATCTTCTATATATATATTTTTTTTATAATTATGTTTTGTTTTCCACTTGTAGCATGTGTGCGCATCAGCGTTAAAACTGGTTTAATCCGCGGTGCGTGTTAATCCCTGTTGCGTCTCAGCTGATCCTGGCAATGCCACGTTGCTAAGCAACGCTGTTGTCGGCAGTGTATTTCCTGGCGTCACACGCGATTCCTCATGCGTGCAGGTGCCGTTTCTTCATACGCGTGTGACCGCTAAAAGTGAAAGTCACTGGGTGCCACGTGAAAGCTTAGTGCTGTAAGTAAAATACACAGTTTAGTTTATTTTCCTCATTGCGGCACACTTATCTGATTATCTTAGCTGTTTTCTTCTGTGCTGCCGTTGTGTATGGCTATCTTCTGTGCCGCCGTCATGTATGGTTAGCTCCAGGGGTCGGGTGGATCTCAAGGACACTTCCTTGACTCCCACTCGTCGCCACTGTTGAGTTATGTCCGTAATAGGACTGATACAAGACACAGCACAGTTCTTCCTCAACTAATTTATTGTTGATACGTAGCGACCCCTGGGTCAGCTGTCCTCCACACCAACTGCTCCTTCCTTCTCCTCGCGCATTCCAGAATAGAGCTTGTTGCTGGGAGAAAGCCAGGTTCCAAGATGACAAAGCATTAAAGAAATAAAATACAACAAGGACACAGGAAAAACAGACAACCATCAGGAAATGGAACTTAAATGTATAGAGAAGGTGTACATATAATATTTATAGGTGTACAAACAGTTCTTCATCAGTGTTGAGTCCATCACGTTCCTTTACATTCAACTAACCCTTAAAAAATATATTGTGATTCTAGACATCTCAGGCTATTCTCTCTGTCCCAATCTGTCCCAAATACTTTTCTAAATAAGGTGGCTTTCCTGAAAAGCAGATTGTTGAGTCTAGAAAAGAAAGTTTGAGTTTAGGGGCCAGATTACATAGTGCAAAACTTGTGCAGTAGAAATGTGCAATGAACAACCAATAAAAAAACACATCTACAGCAACTGACCATTGCAGAAGTGGCATTTGCATTTTTCCTCCAAATAAATGATGAAAATGTTGTGTTATGCACTGACTTGTTAAGATGTTAGTGTAAAAGTTCCATGCTACTGTTCGTCATTGTGTAATCTAACCTTCAGATAGAGTCATGGGCCCTGCACCAGGATGGCCATGCCTCTTCCCCCCCATGTGCTGTTGTTCCATCTTGTTAAGTCATACTTTGGCTATCAGTACTCTTGGAAGGCCTACGATCATTTTGACATATGCTGCTATTATGCATGAAGGGTGAACCGGCCATGAAGGCCTGAGCTACAGTTCAGACAAATCAGGTCTGGTTAAAATTTCCAATTTAGAGGTGAACATTCAAGGGGTGAAGGGGGTAGAATACTGAATACACAGAAGTGTTGTATTCAATGTGTGACTAAAAATATTTAGAAATCTGTTTTTCTCCACAGCGATGACCCTCCTGCAGAGGTTATCACAAATGGAGTCCTAGTGGTAAGTGAATAGAGTGTCTTCTTATAGTGATTTTTTGTTATTGGTTGAACATTAAATTTATGCCACACTGACCACTATGGTCAAAGAAATGACTCTATCAATGTATAACATATTTAAGACCTCTTTTAAACATTCAGTTTAGTTAATTAACACTGACATGACTTCTATATCATGTCTGTGCTTTTTGATTAGATGCATAGGCATCAATCTTTTGAATAAAAAATGCAGGTGAAAGTCATGAGGGTGAAGGTGAATGGGGAATGAACACTTTTTGGAGAGTGATGTAGGACCACCTTAAAGTCCTTGGAGACATTTTTTTTGTTAGCTGGGTAAATAAAAGTTAAAAAAGAACAAAAAACATAAGGGTGACACCCGTCATACACAGCTGAGTTGACAAGTATGGCAATTCCATAATGTGATCCTTGTGACCTTCGTCCAACTTAGCATTATTCTCCCAACAGTATCCCTGGAGTACCAATGAAGTAATTTTCTCTGTAGGTCCGTGTGAGATTTCTATACTTTTTAAAATTGTGAATGGGACCTAGGAAGCAAATATATTACCACTATGCGCAGTGGCGTAGCGTGGGGGGTGCAGGGGGGGCCGGCCGCACCGGGCGCAACATCTTGGAAGAGACTCGAGTGCTAAAATCCACGGGTTAGGGGGCGCAAATTACTTGCCTTGCCCTGGGTTAGGGGGCGCAAATTACTTGCCTTGCCC
This sequence comes from Pleurodeles waltl, assembly GCF_031143425.1. Classification (NCBI taxonomy): domain Eukaryota; kingdom Metazoa; phylum Chordata; class Amphibia; order Caudata; family Salamandridae; genus Pleurodeles; species Pleurodeles waltl. The sequence continues at coordinate 1,091,152,267 of NC_090448.1, read as the reverse complement.
CGGGTGCTGACAACCCACGCTACGCCACTGACTATGCGCATGGTTCCCTCCGTGGCTAAAGTCCCTATTACGAGAGTAGGTGGGCTGATAATTGACAGTAAATTTAATTTCTGCATCCTGGGTTCAAATAACTGAGTCATATCACTCAAAAGAGGAAATGCATCTTTTGATACCGTCGTGTAAATCAGTGGCATATCTGAAAATGAAGGACCCTCCTCCCCACAGAATGAGATGAGGCCCCTGATGCTCCTATATCTCACAGATATTCATTGTCCTTAGGCTAAATAGGGGGCCCCTGAAGGGTTGGGGACTCTTCTGCGCTGCAGGGGCCTACCTTACGCATAATGTAAATGCAACAGTTCAGAATTTCGCGGGTGGGAGGTAGCTCCTCCATGACTGTGAATTTCACTTGAATTTGTTTTCTCACAAAATGAGGTTGTTTTCCAGACGCCAGCCCTGCCTGGGACTTCCAACGGAATATTCGGTGATGGAAGTCAAGTTTGGCCGACTGGACATGTATAATTGAGACAAACGGGAATTAAACAGCTGATTTACCCAACCTTTTCTCTGCCCTGCCTAGTGTTACGCATCTCGCGTTGGAATAATACTTTTCCCGCATTACCACAAAGCCGGAGATTGTCACGCGAGTCCTGAAGTGCGGTAAAACAGTCTTGTTCCAGTTTCTGACATTGCTAGGTAAGCTCCGAATAATGTGTATCAAAGGCCACAAGGTGGCGCTGGTCAACAACGGGAGGTATGGGATTCTCGCTATATTACCATAGTTATATGGTTCCCTCCTCTTCATCGCTTGATTTTGCTTGCAAGAAAGTGTCAATTATAGTCGTAGAAATGTTACTCATAATAACACTGAAATTATGAAAAGTCACACATACCAATCTGAAACCTTGGCAGCTATGCTGCCCAACAAACCAATCTCGAGTGCGCATATTTCTAGCCAGCTGTAATTTAACTAAATAAGTAAACATTTGTCAGCATTCAGAACGAGCGTGGCTCCTCTATGTGGAAGTCCGACCACATTAACGTGTACTTACTGCGGCAAACGTAGGCGAGTTACTGCCTCTTCCCATGACTGTAAAACAGTCTCGACAGTTCCATTGAGGTTCACCAAAAAGAACCTGTTTCTGCGTGCACACGTCTTTTTCATGGAGGAAATATGTCGTGAATTAATAACTGACTGTTTTTATTTTCTCCCAGATGTCCCCGTTTGCACATACCTGTCACTGATGTAAATATGATCTCGTGCCTACCCTGGCCACCATCCAACGCTCCATCCCAGTTCCAGCACCTCGCTGGAAATTGTGTGATTCTGAGCAAATCACCCACTCTCTCTGTGGATAAACATTGTGAGCATTCTTAACTGTAATGCAGTTGCGAATATGTGAAATGTAATCCCTTGTGAAGTACTGTAGAGGAGCAAGCCAGGCGGGGGTATGCCACCACTTGCCAGAGACGCCAAGTCCTTCAAGCATCGGATCACGAGCCACAGGTGACAGGGCCGCGTGTGCACAACTGCGTAGTGTACACACGAGTGAAACAACTCTCGCGTGGGCAGAGCAGGGCTTGACCTGCCAGCGACTTCACCATCACCCCACCTGTAAAGCAAGCCGAGCAGTGGGGTTCAGCCCATCTATGGGGACCACTGCCCTTCTCCACCATCCAGGTGCTGTGGCTTTTGGCCCCTTGAGTCACCGCTCACGTGCACCACTCTAGTGATAACACGGGTGCAGCTGCGCATGAACTGTGGTGTCCATTCCGCATAACTGTCCTTGCACTCTTGTCCACACTACGAGTGACGCTATTGATGAATTATGAAAAGTGGCCGCAGAGATCAGTGATGGCAGTCAGAGAGAGCCCAGATCCACATTGAGCGACTAGTATTCTGGTTATCTTCATATCTAGCAATAATAAATGTGGGAAACGCCTTCTGTCTAGTGTGAATTTCCAGATTATTTTGGTTGATTTTGCTCTAATTTTGACCTCTACTCAGGTGTGGGACCTGTCCTTTTAGGTCCTTCTATTGGTACGTCTTTGGCAGTTTCTTTATTATAGATTGAGCCCAGTGCTTAATTTGTAAATAAAAACATGCCGGTGCTCAAATCCCTCCTCTTAAACACGTGGCTGCTGCAATTAAATGTGGGAACACGGAAAACTGAGGCAGCGTAACCCTGAAGCCACCCTGGGCCTCTTCAATCCCTTTAAAGCCACTCCCTGCCCCTTCAGCTCACTCTTACAGCTTTCTGCTTTTTCCCATTGTGACGCTTTTTCGTGTTTCTCTTCCTCCCTCTTTCACATGTGTGTCTTTTGCGCGCGGCCAATGCTTGGAGCTGAAAAATAAGCGCAGCCCTCAAAAAATAAGTGCCGGTGCTCAGCGCCGGAAACAACAAGCACAAATTAAGCACTGTGAGCCACAATAGCAGTGCAAGTGGGCAGCAGATCTATTTGTTGTACCTGTGTCCTTATTTTGAAAGGTTTATGTGAGAAATGCCTTCATGTATGATAACATGGACCAACCACATTAGCCTGCATCTATGTAATATTTTAAATGGCACTGGTGCGGTGCAATATTTTCTCCAAGGCCACCTTGTACTGTGCCATCTTGAATGTGCAACTAAGCGCCTGCGCCTTACCGCCTAGATGGTCTCATCCATTTGCCAAACGTTTGGATTACTTCAGATGAGGTTAGATAATTGCTTTCAAGTCGATGTATGTTGACTAAGGCCCACCTATTTCAAAGGAAATGTGTTCGTCTGCTCTTTCCAATTTTGTGTTAAGGTTACAATCACAGCATCTGTCACGACAGCAAAGGCTGTGTCACAGGATTGTATTTTGCCACCCTTGTCACTGTGAGGTGAGGTTAATAAGGGCTATTTCCCTTACATTTTACAATCATCTGCAAACATGTGTGCAAAATGTGTATACAAACAGTAACAACTATCCTAAAATGATGCATGCTCCCAATTGTGAATCTGTGCTGAAAAGGTAGGTGGGAATCTGACACTGTTGGGATTAGAGTTTTTGCATTTAACTTAAGTAGACTATCTAAATGAGATGAGTGACTATTTATCCTCAATGCAGAGTTGGCTTGTGTACACTCTCATTGCCCATTACTTCGAATATAAACAAAGCATGGTATGCACACTACAGGGGTTCTGTATGTCTCTTCTTGGTTTTTATTATGAACATCCCTTAGACCAGTAAGACCACCATCCCACTGGGCCTCAGGACCCTAGTTGAGCTGAACCTCTGATTCACTGTCTTGTATGGCATCCTCATATCCTGCACAGATCAATTTCCCTTTCATAAACTACATTTTTAGACTCAATGGGAGCTTGAGATCTGGACTTAAAGTTTCGCAGAATTTAGTTGGTTTAGAAAGAGGGGGAAATTCCATTAGAACATTTTGGCTAAGTGATATTTTAATTTTAGTGTCATATATTTGTCGATTACAGTTACAATTTAGTTCAATTATTTACCTCAATCTTAGCTGAAACTGGAGTGAAGTCATAGTTTTGTGAGACTATATCCAGAAGATTAACCTTTTTGACAGAATGTTGTGAAACCTTAGTTGCTGATTTCACTTTTAGAATAAGCTGGGATGGTTCACTCAACGTTATTTTTAAACACTAATTTAATCTTCCACATTTGTATAACCCTAATCTTCAAGGGGTGGTAACATATACCTGTATTTTAATTCGTTGTTCCTATTAAAGAAGCCCAATGATTTAATTTGTTTGAAGTTTAGTCATGCACAAACCTGACCCTAGGTCGTTACAGTGCTTCTGGCCACAAGCAAACATGAAATGTTCCAAATCCACTTTCTCACCGCAAAGACATTTGTCTGATACCACTGGGTTGTGTCTGTTCCTGATTGTATTTAGGAGCAGGCACCCCCCTGGGTAAGGCGAAAAATCCTCTTTGTGGTTTGCTAGCAGGACAAGGTATTGTTGTGCATCAGAGGATAGATCAAAGAGGCCAATTTGGGAACTTGTTTATAAACTGCCAAGGGCAACCACTGTTTCTTGGAGCTTTAAGGACAGCTGTTGCTTATTTATTATGGCATTTTGCCTCTTGCCTAGTAGCAGGTTTAAGTTTGAAGATGGTGATATACCAAACCTCTCTGCTTCCTTAAGCCATTCGATCACATAGCTAGATTTAGGCAGCATAGAAAATGTTCTTTCCTGGACTTGTCAACAAGGTAGGAAGTTCTTGAACTCGGCCTTTTCAGCCCATATTTAATCAGGGTTATCTGACATTTGGACTCAATTTTGAGTTACCAAAATCCGCCTCCAGTACAGCAGACGGGAAGCTTCTGGTAATTTAAATAGTGTTTCCCAAAATTTCCTCTTGCAACAATCAGCGCATTCTCTTGACCAGTCGAGCCCCCACAACTCTGCTCCGTAGGAAATCTGGCTTCCCACTTTTGGTTAGAAAACATTTTCTATGGAGCAGGAAAACCTATCACTATGCCTGCACACCATCTGCAGAACTGCATCTGTAGCAGCTTCTGCATTTCCAGGGGTGGTTTGATTATGAGGTGACAATTTTAGTGTTTTGGTAATTGTGACACCCAAGTTTTGTAGGATGAAGATGCCACTCTCTTGAGTTGTTTTGAATTTATGAAGAATGAAAACCTCTTTGAACGCTTGCTCTTAAAGATCGTTATCTTGGTTTTCTTGGTATTGAGCACCAATTAATTTGTCTTGCAATAAGGTTGCACCACTAGGAGCTTAGCCCGAAATGATTTGGTTTTTTTTTGCTATGAGAATATAATTGTCCGCATATACTAAAACTCGAAGCTTAAAACCATTGATTGATGGAACATCAGGAGACCCTTTCATAACGTCTTCATATGTATTGTTCATATAAAGAGAGAACAAAAACAGGAGCGAGGATGCAGCCTTGCTTGGCACCCCTATTTGTCTGTAATTTTCTGGTAATGTGCCACTTTTGGCTTAGTCTCACCTGAATTGAGGTTCCAGAACATAGCACTTAAATTATGGACAAAAGGCCTGGCTCTATGCCGAGTAGGCACAGTTTTTCCCAAAGGGGGGTTTCTTGAAATGAGGTCGAAGGCAGACGGAACGTACAAAAATGCTACGTACTGGGGCATCCTTGTCACTTTACTGATCTTGTAGATTAAGTATGGAACAAAACTTTTCACTTGCGGGCAGCCCTAATTTCAGAATGCCTTGCATTGGTGAAAGGAATTTCCCGTTGCTGTCCCACTCATCCAAGGCCATCAGTACCAGTTTGGGAAAAAAATTACAGTCGTTGTTAGTTAGACTTTTTGGTCTCTAAGACTTTGGGTCATATTTGGGATCTCTCTTATATAGTGGGACAAAAATGCTATTTCAAGAATTGAGACAGCGTTGAAATACTACAGTTGACCTAAAGACTGCTAAAAGGATTTCTTCCTATAAATCTGAGTCCGCAAGAAAAAGGTCCAGGGGAGGAATCACGTTCGATACTGGGCCTTTCCTTTACAAAGTCTTTTTATAACTTAAATTACCTAGTGAACATTTGGAATTTAGTACATTGCTACTGGTTCCGGAAACTACACTAAGGCGGAATGACTCTTGGCATGGGCCAGCTATAGCATTGGTGTTAAAATGCTTTACACATGTTGCCTCAAAGATGTTGACTTCCAGGTAATTTTTCCTGACTCCAAGGCCTTCCCCGATCTTCCTCCCAAAGGCCTTTGTGTCTTTCTCCGTGGCAAATCTTTCCAACTCTAACCATTATCTGTTTACGAATTCCGATTTTGTTCTTGATTTAAAACTTGTAACTGAATCTTGCCACCCTTAGGACCTCTTTGGTGGATCCTCTTTGGAGCCCACCTCGTAGTTCTGATTTCAGCCTCTTGCATTCTTCATCAAACCATCCCATTTTATCAGAGTTATTTTTGTTAGTGTAAGATTTTTTTTAAGTGCAAGATCTTGAACCAATTGTGGTTCATGATTTCAGCAAGAGATTGCACGGGGATAACATAGTCTCCCCACTTGCTCCTTTTCCATCTGTGTCTGGAGATCCACAGTCGAAGGGTGCTGCTTCCACTGTTCAGCTTTGGGTGCACGATTAACACTCTATTTTATTCTTACTAATCCCCCAATCTCCCAGTTATAGTTTACATTTTGTGTTTCTCAGCTTGGTAGTGGCTTGATTTATTACCTCAGTGACAGGGGATTGTGATCACTTTCATATTTTAAAATATCTTATGCCAGTCCTTGTTCTTTATGAGGATATAATCTTTTACAGATTGCGACACCGGGGGGGAAGGGGGCTATAGATGGGTGTAGAAAATATGGTAGAATATTCAGTTTCGTATGAGTTGCTTGCTGAGATGAGACCTTCAACCGAGCAGAAGATTTCCTTTAGCATCTCTTTTTTGGGAAACTATGTCGAATTGACAGAATGCCACATTCTGTTTTCAGTTCAGCTATTCCCTCATAATGATTTTCTTCCATTTTAAACTTTAAATTGCTACAGATGAGAGGTATAACTTCCAACTTTGAAGGCAAACATAGTGGCCCCTTGATGCCCTTTGGGAGGCGGTTAAAAACCTGCAATCTTCTTCTGCTGGGCATAGCTATGTATTATTCTCAGGATGGAGTTGTCTAGAAGTTGCATGTCAACGACTTGTAGGTCTTTCTGCAAATATTCCTAGACTTTGGTTGATACTCATATCTCTGTTCTACATGATACCTGTAGGCCGCCAATGTTTCTGGTTTGCTCCATCACTTTGACCTCCTTTGACCAGAAATATCTGAAGCTGTGATAGCCCAGGTGTTTCGAAGTATAATCATATCATAGGACATCAGATAGTTTAGAAGGTCAACATCATCCAGTTTCTGGGGGATTCCTCCAATATTCCAGGAACTAATTGAGCTATTTTGGGGCAGATTATGGTGCATTTGAATGTAAGACCTCCGACTCTGCTGTAGTCAGTCCGGTGCTGTCTTGATCATATATGTAGTTAAATAAGCACTGCTAGTCCACATCATTATACAAGTAGAATTGATTTCTGTGCTAGATTGATTCCGCTTTACAAATTGTAGGTCGTTTCACTTCACCAAGTTGTCTCCAAGATGTCCAGATAGCCATTTGTAAGTCTTATTTATCAGAGCCTCTCGTCCTTATTTTTCAGTCACTACTGGCAATTTCCAGATGGCAAAATTCCTAGGACCTTTTATCTACTTTGACATCACTTGATCTACATACCATAGCTTCTAATAATCAGGCAGGGGGAGGTTTGCTGGAAAGGATGTAGACTTTGTGCTGGGCCAATCTCTTTCCCCTACTTTGTCTTTTAGGATATACTCCACTGTGTTAAATTCATTCTGCGGTCCTCAGTCAGGTGGATCGCAAAACGCCAATCTGTCTTTTCTCATTGGGAAGTCTTGTGTGTGGATTGTGAGGAGCAGACTGGTTAAGCTAGATGGGAGCTGGTGTATTTGTGTCCTGTTTTCTGTTGATGGACAATATGTGGACACAGCATATGACCTTTGTGTGCATATACAGGGTTTATTTTTTCCATTTGCTTGTCCTAGCTCCTTTAACTCCTTGAACTCCTTCCTTAGGTCAGTAACCTCACCAAGCAGTTTATTTATTAGAACCTGTAGGTCAGAGCAACTGTCCCCTCCTACCAAACTTTTCTGGGATATGCTCATCAAATGGTCTTGAGTTCCATTAAGCTTTTGCAGGTCTTAGCCAAGCTGCGTGTTATTTATTGCCAACTGTGCTATTTTACGTGTCGTCATCTTGATTCACCACTTTGCGTGATCTCTCTGTCTCAACTTAAATAGACTCTTTTAGTCTTTCTTTCCTGCCAAGGCTTGCAGTTATAACTCTGTTAACACAGAGTTGGAGTTCCCTGGGGTTTATGCCCTCTAAGGGACAGTTGAATAGGGAACCATTATTCAGTCCTAAAGAGGGCTTTTAGCGGTTGTCAGAGAAGATGTTGAATTAAGGGTTTGGGAAAGTTCCTTGACTGAAGACGGAAAAACGGCTTGGATTGAGGGCTCAGTTTGTGTGGGAGGATGCATTGATGGAGATTATTGCTGGTGTGAGTCTCGTGCTGCAGAATATTCATTGGCAACCTTTGAGAAGTCCAACTTTGTTGCAGCTTTGGTGCAGTCTATCAGGTCTTTCCCACGGGCAATGTCCACAAAACTAAATTTCCCTATGGGCATCCCATTTAAGACCTTTAGCTATTCAAGGGAAATGTACCCGGGAGAAAAGGTCCTGACTCCCTGATCATCTTGGCTACTTGAAGTACTACATGCAGTACCAAAAGAACCACAAGGGGAACTGCCTTGAAGTTCTCAAATTCCTACATCTGCATCTGCTTGTGCTTCTGCCAAGCCCACCTGGACTTTATCATTAGTTTTATATGCATTACTGTTCGCTCTGTGGGGAACGGATGCTGCTTTTGACCTTCTGTCGTCTGATGATAGGCCAGTCCTATGGCATGACTCCTCCAGGCTCAAACTTTTAATCCGTGGCTGTGACCTTATATGTGCCTGCGGTTCCTACAGCTCATGTGATTCCTGTGATTTCTATGACTCCTGCAACTCCGGGGCCATGAGATGGTAAGTGTGATTTGCAGGCATGCGCTGGATCCCAGCCTCACTTTTGAGTCTGCTAGTTGGTCAGGTGAAGTCAATAGTGATCTAGTGCTAATGGGAACACTCAGTGGGCTGACACCTCACTGGCTCCCCAAATATACATGGTGTATCATGGTAGGGCAATATACCTGCAATCCAGTTAAGCAGGCAGGATTAAAACACCAGGCGCACAAAAATGCACTCCTGTTCATCAATCATTGCATCAGTCATACCTCTGCACTTACACCTCTGGAGTGCAGTCCCCAGAGACAGGAAGAGGACAGCATTGATAATCTGTCTCACATTCGCCCTCCCCAGAAGCGGCAGCAGGCCAGGCACAACAAGCACGGAGCAGCAACCACAAAGAAGGGGGAAAGTGGGCATGGTGGAGGGCAGAACAATCCAACCTGGATCATCACCTGCTGCCGAGCACCATCCCACCGCACAAACCTGCCAACGTGAATAAAAATCTCACTGTGTGAGGAGGGGCTGGTGCCTTGGATTGGGTGTGGTCTTGTGCCTAAGCAGCACTTTTGCCCCCACTGTGCCCCCAAACCCCCTCCTCCAGAAGAAGGAAAAACTTGCAAAGGCTGTTGCCGATGTCCTGGGGCGTTTTCACACCTATTAAGGATCGCTCCAAGCCTCCGAAAACTAGCTGAAGACCACGGTTTACAGTGGTTTTCAGCTGGTTTTCCTTTCCACCATTTGATATTGGCTCCTCACTAGGTGAGCATATGATTGGAGCCAAATATAGTGTGTCACACGGTGGCACAGAGTGAGTTGGCAGGTCTGCTCCATCCGCCACCTGCACTTGCCCATAATGTCCGTAGTCTACAAAACTTTGAAAGTCAAAGAGGCTGCGAGTGTGGGCACGGGAGCAGGTGGGGACAGCAATTGGAAAACCAAAAGTAGGGGATGCAAGATGTGCAAGCTGCATTAGCAGCTAAGCAGACCACCTCTGCCCACAATGCACCTGCGGCCACGTCATGTCACACCTAGCATGCAGGGACTCCCAGACCCTAACTAACTAAGCTGGTCTCGCTCCGAGGGCACCTTACTCCTATTGAAAAGTTGAGTAACGATGTTTCAAGTGCAGTGGAGCATTTTAAAATGCTCGAAGTACTATTGTGATTTATAAGTTTGAGGCACTGTTTTCACAGGAGGTGGGAATTGAGAGGACATTTTACTCTATTGTTGCTAATGTGTATGCATTTTGGGATAATTTTCCACCACCCTAAAGTGAACCCATTATGTTGTTTCACTGTAATTTATGATGGTGTTGAGGTTATTAATGGTTTACACAGAGTACTCAAATGTTAACATCTCCAGTCTTGACAGGGGAACTTAATATTAGTTTTGCGTATACTGGAAGGTTGATCACATTTTATTGCAATTCGGAATTATGAAAGTACTAATTGTAAGTTAGTAAGTAAAGTTATTCTTCTTGGTAAAGGAAACTGTTATGAACATTTAGTCTTAAAACCGTTGAAAAATCAAGAAAATTGTAGTTCACAGAAGGCAAATCCTTTTACACAAGAATTTACAGCTAGACCTATTCCTTGGCCAGATCCAGGATGAAAGAGTACATCTTGTCTTTGAATTAGATCTACTGAATGTGTAGGGAATACGCCGTCTTTTTGTCAAGTTCCATTTTGTTCACTTTATTTGCACCCTAAACGCACCCCATATGTGCATAATTCCAATACACAAGTACTTATTTTTATATATTTTAAAATGGAGTACAGTCTGTCACTTCTGTAGAAAAAAAATTGTTTACTTGCATTAGGCATCTTGTTGTTTGTATTTGTTATTAATTACTATTTACTAACATGTTGTAACATCAGGGTTTTCAATTAAGGAAAAAACCTTAGATACCCGGTGTTCAAGATTCAAACCTGTGTAATTCATTACCTGTGTAATGTCAGTCCCTGTTGCCTGAGCTGAAGTGGGAGGAGTCTAATGGTCTGTGGTGTCACTCCACTTGTGTGATTTGGTGAAATACCAGGGCTGCTCAGTTAAAGCTGAAACTGTGAGTATTGTCTTTATTACAGGCTCATCCGTGCTTGTCCGTTCAAGGCACCATTGGTGGGGTGACGAGAACACCAGACAACAAGGACGGTAAGTGAATCTTTGAGAGACCCATCACAATGTTTTAGTGTCAACACCAGAAGAGATGCAACTGTTGGAACTTTAGACGTTGTGAACAGAAATGCTATAATTTTCAAGGTGTAAATAGGGTCTGATTTCTCTTTGTTTAGTTTATCTGAATCCTGCTTACAAAATACATATATATATTTCGTTCTCTGCACTGGTCTTTTCCTGTGAGTGTCATATGTATTTGAATTCAGGTGTCGTGTTGAGGGACAGTGATGCTGCTACGTTATTCCAAGTGGCCCTTAGAGACAAAATAACCATAATGTGCGCATGGTAGCCAACAGGTGCCTCTAAGGTACCTCATTTCACATGCACCCTGCATTACACAAAATACCCTAATTTTTGTGTGTCTCGTTTCCAACTGTTGTCGGTATTTCTAATCCACAATCCCAGAAGGGGGTCCTTCATTTCTTCAGCAGCCAGCCTTCATGTCTAGTTTGTGGTTTTATTTTTTACGGTTGTGGTTACTTCACATTCAGGTACACAGGGAAATGATTTGAAATAGACGACAGGACTCGATTGGCCCTACAAAGGATAGTAGATGTCTCCCTATCTAAAGTTCCAAAAGAATTAGGGCCGGGGGAGGGGGGGAGGTGAGTGAGGGATGACCCGTCTGCCAAACTATGATGTCCAAAAGATATAATGGAATCGTAATACGGCGTACATGATAGCAGTCACGTTTGTGATGGACGAACCCCATCCCCTGTACTCCGCTTTCCCGTGTTGGTTCTGTAAGCAGAGACAGCTTTTGGGGTTTAGCAAAGGCTGTTCAAGATACAGGAGCCTTTTTCAGGACTTCCTTGAGAGCTTTGCGCAGGGTTGTCATTGTAGAATGTAAGAGCTGACTTTGTTCAGCATGCCAGAGACATCAGCCTGATACTGAATAATGGTGAACACCAATATCCAGCCTTAGTTGGTGAATCCTGGTTCATTAACTTGCCATCTTCATGACATGGTTCATAAATGTGTGTAAAGTAGTCTATGCCAAGGAGGACGCTCATGCTACACGGGAGTAGTTCCTTGGATTTGCTGGAAGTTACCCGGCGAGTGCACAATGGGTTGTAGTTAATGCGCACAGATCTAGGTGCAGGACCAGTGAGTAGCTGATAGCATAACAAATGCACTCAGCATACAGAGGGGATGCCATGACACTGTGTAGGTAGAATCACACTATGCAATTTGTTGCACATCAGTGAAATAGGGAAAGTCACCCAAGCGACTGATCTTGAGATCTTCCATTGTTGCGCCTTTTAGGTCGGCTTTTGGTTAAGAATGTTTTCTTTTCTTTGAATTCAAATAAACGTTGAAACCAAATTCCTACTGCAGACTCATTTTCGAATTTGTCTCAGAGGTTACTTTACTTCTAGCAGCAGAGACTAAATGTAACAGGACAAAATTAATTAAATTATAAAACAAAATTAGTGCGAGTTCAGGGCCAGTGTTTTAACAATAGCAAAAGGTCAGATAGTTCCAGGCATTTCACATCCCAAGTGGAAGACAGCTCACCTACGAGGACCTGATAGCCGATTGCACTTCGTGTCCCTAGGCCTTACAACGTGCAGTCCTTCGTCCAGCTGCTGCCTATACAATGTTCTTGGAGTAAGATTGGGGTTTGGTATCTATACACTTAGAGGAATTGCCAGACACCAACCGTTTAGAATTAAAGGCAGTGAGTGAGTCATGTAGAATTAGACTGAGGTCAAGTGACAGAGGTAAGGGTGTCAAAATAATTTGCACAAATTAGACTCTGGAATATCATCATAGTAGCCACTAGGACCCCCCAACCCTGCCCAGATTTAGGAACGAGATGAAGACCCACCTCTTGAAAGTATACTAAATCACATTGAAGTGTCCACCTTTACTCCCAGAACACAGCTTTATTGCAGGGTTGTGCTATTCAAATACCACATGCATGCATGTTCCAGCCATGGCTCTGGGGAAACACGAATCACAACCTTTATTTAATATGAAGTAGACTGACGTATTATAACCCCTGTTATAACATTGCTATAAGAAGGAAGGAGATCGGGAAAGAATAAAAACTACCTTTAGAGTAAATGAGCAGCAAAATGGAGGCAGCACAAAGCATATTATTTATTTAACATTTTGGTATAGCGCTCCCTCAACGGGAGTCGTTGAGGTGTTTTACAGAGGAAATTACAATACGCAACTGAAAACAGAAGTGAATAACATTGGATAACTGATAAATAGATCTGTAGGTATTCCAGTGCTTAATTTATGCTTGTCTTTTCTGGTGCTGAGCACCAGCACTTGTTTTTGAGGGCCGGGGCTTATTCTTCTGCCTCAAGAATTTGCTGCGATCAAAAGCCTCATATGGGAAAGACGGAGGAAGAGAAAAACGAAAAAGCGTCGCAAAGGGAGAGGGCAGAAAGCTGCAAGAGTGAGCCGAAGGGCAGGGAATGGCTTAATATGGATTGAAGAGGCCCGAGATGGCTTCAGGACTAAGCCGCCTTGGTATTCTGTGTTCTCACAATTAATTGCGGCAGCCGCGTGTTTAAGAGGAGGGCTTTGGGCACCGGCACGTTTTTATTTACAATTTAAGCCCTGAGGTATTCAGATGAAGAGGAAGCAGATGAGTTAGTAGAGGTTTCATCAAAGTCAGAAGGAAAAAAGTGGGAATTAGCAGCTCTGGCAGGTCTGATTACATGTCATAAAGGATAGAGAACACTCCAGTATAAAACCCAGTTATGTCAGATAGAGTTGAATCAAATCTTCTTTCTTTGAGTTCATCTGATGCTGAGGAAGATTTACAAATGGCTCCTAGTCAGCACTCAGAAAACCATCAAGCCCGCCCTGGTCACAGGCAAGCTGAACTACATGCACACCCTCTATGCTGAGATTAAACAAAAAACCCACTAAAAGGCTGCAGACCATTTAAAACTCAGCGACCAGAATCACTCTCAACCTCCCACGCTGCACTCATATCACACCACACCTGAAGGATCTCCACTGGCTCCCCACACACAAACAAGCACAATTAATTCTCCTCACTCACACTTTCAAGGCACTTCCGAACACTGGCCTAGCATACCCAACAATCATATCTGCTTTCACAAACCCTCCAGATACCTCAGACTCCTATTTGCACAAATTCCAATCATACAAAAAGCCAGATCTGACAGGGGAGCCTTCTCCTACATTGCTCCAAAAGCATGGAACGACCGGCCGCTAAACATAGAAGCCTCCTTCTCACTTCTTGCATTCCGCAAGAAGCTGAAGACCTGGCTTTTCGAGTAGTCCCACTAGGCCCAAGGTGTACCTAGAGTCACACCTGCTCAGTGCCAGGATACCCTGCTGTGTGATAGTGAACTCTACAAATCTGCATAACATGACATCAAGTAGATTAAAATCAAACTAGATTATAACAGTTTAAAAACATATACCAACCAGTGAAAAGACTAGAGTAATCTGGAGCTAAACCAACTTCTATCAAGTTCCTCCTATTGAATGGTCATTCAGACACAGGAGAGATCAGGGCGGGAGAAGGCAGCGGCAGGGCATCGAAGGTAACCAAGTCCATTGCCTATTTTTTCTTTTTCCTGTATTGTCTGTATATTCCAAATATGTTACACACACTACATCAGCAGTACAGTCAGCCTAGTTTAACTCAGTGTAGGGTGACTCCTTAGATTTATTCTGTCCATGTTCCACCTTGTTTTTCTGAACTGTGGCTCTGTTTTTCAGAAAGCTTCATGAAGTCAGCTCCAGCAAAACATCGAACAGGGGGTTTAAACTGAGACATCATGTTTCCCCACTGCAAGAAGGGTTGCAAGCTTGGCTGATTAAGGCCAAATAAAAAAATGAGAATCACACTGCTCCAGTCCATTCAGAACACAATGCAGAACATTTATATACTCAAAATGTTTATAACAAAAAAATAATGCCTTGCTCCTTGACTCCAAATCAACTTTTCTTAATATTAACTTTAGGGTAACCTGGATATTCTTGACACCACCTCTCGATCCCCAGCTATTTGAAAACACGCAAGGATAACTCCAGAGACAAGCACTTCTGTGCAGCTCAACCGTAAAGTTGATGGAAATCCAGCAGCCTCAGGCTTTAATGCCACAGGAGGAATCAGGAAAGTTATTTGAGAATCCTGGACCTCTTTCTCCTGCAAGACTCTGCAGGCACCTCCCAATCATGAATTGTAAGAATCCCAGTGTCTATACACTGTGTTTGTCAAACAAGTCTCACCCGGCAAGCTGTACAGTGCCAGAGAGGATCCCACCCACCTACAAATAACAAGAGTTCTTACTTGACATATGCATATGTCAACAACTTAGAGATGTAAAACTCCAGTAAATTCCAAGACTTGGCGAAGGAGAGAAATTACTGATAGGACCTTAGATGACCTGATGATCTTGAAGGCATTACTGAAGATGCACTCTAGGCTGGAGACATACAAGCTGCAACACTACCTCGAACTGGCAACCCTAGACAGGCTGGGGAGCCATTACATGCCTTAAGTAGTAAATTCAGAATGGGTGATGGTCCATTAGCCTTCCCAGTTATCACATCCATGGTCACAATTGCAAAACACCGTGACTCTATCTCTTTGTTTCTATTGGCCCAGACTCTGAAAATCAATTTACTTCTGAAAGAGCGAAAACGAATTGCTGATTCTCCGGATAAACATCACTCACTTATGTATTTGGAATTAAAACCCTTGCGTGACCTGGCCAGATGTATTCCTGAGCATCTTAAAGGCTGACGATATCATCAGAGAGCTGTGACTTCTACTCGCAAAATTGGAAAATGTGTATCATAGACAAGGGCTAGGCAAGAAGTTGTCCCCAACACCATGTGTCCAGTCCTTGCCCCCACCCACCACCCCCTGCCAAATGCTGGACAACAGAGCACATGTCTTTGCAGGTCATCATGTTCCATGTTTGGAAGATTAACCTGGTCAAGTGCTGGACAATAGGTGTTATGACTGGCCAGAAAAAAGTGGGTTATCGTAGAGTCTGTCCTTTTAGAGCCAGAAATTGTAATCTTGAATTTCAATTTCCAGGAAACAAAAGGGTGATCCTGCAATGAACCAAGGAGTTAATAAACAAGAATGTGGTTAACAGAGTGGTGGGAGAGGACAATGTTTCCCTGATGAGTGGTGAATTCATTCAGATCTGCAACAAAATAAAATGGAGGAGGCTTCATAAATTGAATAGATTCTGCCTTATCTGTCAGGCAGATCTACTTCAATCCAGCACTGCCATTGTTACTTGTTTTCCCCAGTAACACCTCACGAATAGCTCCCAATTTCTCACTGTGATCAGTACTGAGTTCCAAAATGCCTTCTAGGCATTTGTGCGCTATGTAAAACTCTTCCAATTACAAATACAAAGATCAGTGTCACAAATGAATTAAATTAATCAGTAACTTTCTTAAGCACACCGATGGGCTCTACCACTATAGCCTGCCTTATTCCCCTTTAGAGCCAAACAAATACAGCCTTTTAAGTCTTTCATCGCCTTGTGCTGGCCCATTTATGCCTCTGACTGCAGGATCCAAACCCTCTTTTTTTAAAGTTCTGCAGTGGAACATTCCAATAATCATGTTTTTTCTAGCACTGCCAGGAATTCCAAGCCTTTGTCCTGTGACAGATCAAAAACATTTAATCATGTGTTACCACTGTTTTGACATTTATTAATGTACCAACTGTATTATTATATATTTTGCATGGAATGCTAGGTTGGTTGGCATTCCTCTAATATTCAGTGTTTCCTCATAAATATGTACTTTCTCTACTTAACAATACATTGCAGCTCCCTTGGCCCAGGTGTGGTAATTTTGTTATGGACTAGAGACAATAATTAACTTTGATATACTTCCTCCAATGGAGTAATCTTTGTGTGTGTCCTAAACTAAACTCACTATTAATACACAATATTTCTCATTATTATTGTGGTATAAAGAGATTGGAGTAGTTAGTAAGAATGGTGCCTTCAACATGCCATCACAGCAGAACTTTGTCTAGGTAGTCTAGTAATGTTTTAAATAGTTTAATTTATGTATACTGGTTAACATATTAGTTGGTAATAATAGGTTTATTAGGTCACCTTGTGATTTTGTCTGCATTATAGATCTTTTATATATATATATTTCTTTCAGGCTTGCAAATACAGTTGTCCTAGCCTTTCTGGTAACTAGTATTTCTCTAATATTGCAGCTACTCTTAAGCGCTTTAGCATTTTATTTACCCAGCATATCCTCATATACTATGCTGTCCAGAAGCTACGTCTTCACATGCCAAAGGAGACATATATTTCACAATAAACATACATCGCTCTATGCCCTTGCACCCCCAAGTACCTGAATAGGCCCAAACAAGGTGAACAAAGGGCCCGACTGGCATGCAAGCATCATCTATGTGCTTTGGTTACAGTAAGAGGACAAAAACTGGACAATTGTCTGGGCCCCAAAGACTGCTTTTTCGAATGCCAGTCCCCATACAAGCCTGGAGGGCAGTAGCCCTGTTGGCCAAACATGCCTGTCAGTAAAGCTTGAGTATAGACTAGACGAACAGTACAAAACTCTTGCTGCACGGCTTTGGAACTAAGAAACTTTTAGTGCCACTATAAAATGGCAAATATTGTTTTTTCTGTAGAAAGAGAATATAACATTAATATAACATTATGAAGTAATCTTAAAATAATTAATCATCTCTTTGCACAAACTCAGACTTATAATTTGTATAACCTTCTTTTCTCTTCTCCCCTCAGCAAAGGCACAGTTTAAGTTGTCCATGCCTGGCGCTTATGAGAAAGAAGTGCTGGTCACTTACAGCGAGTCATCTGAGGAGGAGGGCAAGACACCCTTTGTCTTTCATGTAGATGGCGAACTAAATCCTGCACTGGAAGTGTCACTTCAGGTATGTAGGCCTTTCTTCAGTAATTTATCCTAATTAAGAGGTGGACATTAAATCAAGTTTACTTTATCAATAATTTTCATAGGTATATTCTATATTTTGCTTAGCTATTTTAAATGTTAGGCTTGTCACGCAAAGCTTTAGCAGTAATGCGTTATTTTTCATTTCTGTATTTCCTGTGTCTTTCTGCATGCTTTTTATCTTGTCAGTATAGCTAATATTCCTAGATTTAGCTTTGACTATTTGGTTTTTACCAAGTTAATGTTTGTTCAGAGATTTCCTTCTGCAGCTTGTATTGCATAGGGGTTAAGGCACTGGTATGAGTTAAGTTTGTTAGATTCCCTGTTCAGACAGCACCTCCTCCCTTTTTTTCTCTTCAGACCTTTTTTTGAGGCTCATCAAGAATGATACTGTAGTTTTAAGGAGTAGGATCTTCCTTGCCATAGCACTTTACAACTCCCTATATTTCTCAGCTACAAATACATTTTCTCAATTTAGTCATCCTTGAGAAAAGTAATTTACAGAATTTACTTGCTGCTCTATTATAGTGCCAATCCCAGAATCCTAAAATACATTCTACCATTGGGGTAATTCCTTCACTTCCAACACAATTGCTTGTTTGTCAGGCTATTCCAATTGAGTGAGAAATCTCCTGACAGACGCTCCTGTATCCTCCCTACAGTGAAAATCTGTTTCCAAAGAATATTCTATTGACATCACTAAAGTTAGGTGACTGCTTTAACTCAGGTGGCCATCATCTCATCAGTGAAGCTTCTTAACATATTGAAAGTTTCTTAAAAATAATTCCTCCCAGAGTCAGAGATCTTTATCTACATGTATGTCCTCTTCTACTCATTCTGGCTGTCAAGATGTACCAAAAAAATCTTATCAATCTGTATTTTGTATGGCAACAGTGAGATAATACCAGCCTTTAGAAATAAATGTTTTTTTTCTTTTACTTTACCATGATTTAGTAGGTCTTGCATTCTTGCTTTATCTTTTTGTGAGCACCTTCTTGTCTGGTCAGTGGGTATAGGAGCTCCTTAGAATAAGAAGAATCAGTCTCAAAACAACATTGATTATTTTTTAAGAGATTTGCTTTTCTTAGGCCCACAGACAATTGCTGAAATCAGTGGTAACATAAAAGTGTAAAACAACTATTAACTCATTTCTCAGAACCCAGTGCTAATACATCCCGATACTCAGGTATGATGGAGGGTGCCAGCCAGCACATCTCTGGATCTTGGGCCTCTCGGCTTTGCATGTTTGGCTATATTATCTGAAGTAAACAATTGTGAAACTGAATCATTTACGTATTCATTAAAGTTAGTGACTTTATGAGTTTAAAACTTACATTTGAAGCATTTGCTTGCAAATTCAGAGTGATTGGGCAATGATACCAGAAACTGAAGGGGAGAAGTTTGTACATAAATGAGAGGAAGATGAATTAGGGAAATCGGAGGAATAAGAGATGAAGGAAAAAAATGTATAACCTGTCACAGAAAGCAAGAAGGCAGTGCATTCAGAAAACTAGGGTGCATTGGAAATCTGCAGTCTTAAAATAGAATGTAGCAAACTAGCAAGTGAAGTACTGTTACGTTCATTGACAGCAAAACGACAAAAATAATGTAATGTAATTAGTTTCACAGCCAACCATGATAACACAACTAGACACATTATGTAGTCTGTCTGTCCTCAAAGTCTGTTTTGAAATGGCAATGAGGCCCACTTAATCACTGAACCTGAAATAATACACCAAAATACACCAACAAATATACATCAAACAAATACTCAAAATTATGAAATACTATATTTCATTCACTCAGCACGCAAAAATTGAAATTTAAAATTCAGTAGGAAGACTGGAGCTTTTCAAATTTGTTTTGATTCCTAAAAGACAATGCAATATTTGCTACTATTTTCTACTCTGTTTTATTTGCTGTTTTGTCTTATTTCCTATTATCCCGTCCTCTCTTTTTTTCAGCGAATACAATTGCTTCACTTTAGGCCACCAGTTGCTCAGACTAGAATCTGTTTGCTGAACTTGCTCTGCTCTCACAAATTAAGCTAAGGGTACCAACTCAATTCTTAGCCTCTATTTTCAAATTCTATAACTTGTAGTGTTTTAAAATTTAAATTTTTCAATTTTGCTTTTTCATGTAGCTATACTTTATTAATCTTCTAATATTATTTGTTTTTTTTAACCAGTCTCTGACACCCTCAGTAGATACTGTGCACCATAGGTTTAGAACCAATCCTCTATAGTATAAGACAAAAAATATACACACTTGTAGAATGCCATCTTATTGAAAGACCAGAGCTGTAATAATGTTTAAGTTAATGAAGGCATTTATTGCTGAGTATTGATAAACTCTCTGTCAAGTGGAGAAATTCAAAGAAATGGAAGAGAAAAACTCTTTGTATCACTCCTTTCCATTTCCCAAGTTCTGTTTCTGAATCTTGCACATATTAATCCATATCTTTCTTAAAACCTCTATAACAACTCATGATTACTTTGTGTTGTTTTTTTTTTTTTCCAGGAAGGCTTGAATCTGGAGTTAAAGAAGCCAGAGCAGGGCGATTTGCTATCATTACAAGTAGCATCCCTCCCAGTTGGAGAGAAGGTGGATTTCACAGTCCCTCTTGGGAAGGTTTGTGCGTTATTTTTTTCTGGTTTTGAAATGTTGGCCCAAATTATTGACGACGGAAACTATGATTTTTGAGAATCAAGTATCATTGAAGCCCAATTCAGCTAAAACAATTTAGAATAATCTTGTTTGCTAATACCAAACATCAAGGTTTGCATGGCATTTTTCAGCTATCAAGTTGATTTCAGTGAACTACCTGTGCAGTTTATGTATAGGGCTCTTGCAAAAATACAATCATTTTTCTGCATAGATTATGTTTATTGGGAGAGGAATGCGTGACCCTCTGCTTCATCCATGCTCGTCCCAGGAATTCATTTGGTCACATATATTGTTCATCCTCTTGCCTGATTTTTCACTTTTGCCCCTTGTTGAATTCCAAAGACCTCTACTTTCTGCATAAAGTAAAAAAACAAAACGAAAGATGGAATACCTTAGTAAATCTGAGCTAACTGAATAACCTCAGGACAAATTTCAGTCCATCATCTTTTCATTCTATACATTGCTAATATAAACAGGGGGTAAGTAGTCTAGTCATTCTAGACCTCCGAGGGACTCTGTCAGTTGCAAACATTTGGTCACAGATATACAGATAATGCAAAAAGATACCCCATTCCAATTTGCTAGGCCACTTTATAGCTGCAAGGGAGCACAAGCACCTCTAAGTCATTTTCCAGCCATGTCAGACCTTATCACTGAGATGCAGCCCAACAAGGCCAAAACAGGTCTGAGATTGTTTGTTCCAATGAGATGTATCCTAGCAAATTCGGCTGGCCTGTCCATTTTGGGGTGGTGCCAAGATTGATTAGTCTATGGCTGAAACAAAGAACTGTTGATGTGTTCACAATTTTGCAGCCTAGATTGTTTTTCGTCAGGCAGACTCGCCCAGGCAGCTAGTGCCCATACGCATCTTTCCAAATCTGAGGATGTGATATTGACTATCTGTTCTTGAAAATTTTAATCAGATGTATACTCTGCCTGATGAACTGAGGCTGCCGAAAACATCTCAACGAAAAATGTAACGCCTGTGTGCCAGTTAGGTGGCGGTGAATTACACTTTCATTACACATAGTGCACCATTCCAATTGATAACTTATTTCCTGAAGATTACATTTTTACTGCCATGCCCTTACCATCACCTGCCTTCGTGTAGAAAGTATGGGTAAAACAGATAATGAGTGTTGCGTGCAGATGCATTTACTTTGTCTTTGTAGTTGATTATAGATATAGAAATAATATTGTGTTGTTTTTCAGGAACAAAAGGTGGATCTGAGCATTAAAACGGAAGAGAGGTAAATACTTACCTTGTAAATAAATGCATAAGAAGCAAGCATTGTGTAATGTATCTTTGCCATTAGGGTCACAAAATACTATATTACTTTTTCCTAATCATATACGTTTTTTGCGACAATAGCCAGACTAATTTCCCTTTTTTGTGTTCCTTATGCAAGTCCCTGAGGAACCTCTAGCTGTTAATAAGCTTCCAAAGGTGGTGTGCCCCCTGGCTATCGAAACCACAATATTAATGGGATACAATATTGAGGACAGAATATCAAAATTAAAATGTAGAAAGGTAAGGAAGTCTAGATTTTCTTTACCTAACTTCACATATACATATATGCCAGCACACTACCTTTATCTTCAAGGTACATAGACGTGGAGTTAGAAATAGTAAATCTATACTTTCTTCTATGCACTTACCTTTTGATATTTTGCCCCTTGATATATTGGCGTTGATGTTTTTGTACCAAAATATTGTTTGTGTCGATGTTTAGTAGTACAGTATCCAAATATGTATCACCAAGCTGGCAGCCACACAGGATCCCTTAGTTACCTTTGGTCCATTGCAATATTTGGTGCTGCATGGGGCCAAACAAAGTATCACCATGCAAAGGGAATCATTCTCTGAATGTTTTTTTTTCCTCTAAATTACGCATTTTCTGAATGGCCATGCTGATCCTTATCCGTCCAATCTTCCTAGCTGTATTTTTGAGTTTGTGGGGTTTGCCCTGCTCCTCCCCCTCTTTAAGTATTCTTTAATTTTTGTTTATCACAATATTATGTTGTTAAACTGTATTGCTGCATGGATATTATAGATACACCTTCGTCAAGACATACTTTGACATTTTAGATCAGTTTGGTTACTAGAGTGATTCTATAAAGGATTTACTTTCTTGCTGGTGAATGACCAAAGGTCTCCCATGACCGTAGAACATCTGCATGGCTCTCTGTACCGAAATGGGTCTATAGGTGCTTAAACAGCTGTTTCAAGAGCTAGAACAATGCAACCTTGAGTAGGCGCTTTTCCACTCTCCAACAGATATGAGTTTCATTAACCTGCTGCCTGGTGAGCATGACAGCATTCCCTCTCTTCTACTTCAGGCAGCACTAGCAACTTTCCGTAAGCCTTGTGCGGGTGACCTTTAGCATATCTGGGCACAAAGAAATCGTAGAAATAGTTGTAAATAGATAGTTGTAAAGGAAGCATCTCAGCTTATTCCGAAGTTTATTTTTTCTTTGGGGATCGATTACAAAGACTTGAAAGTCTTAGCAAACTGTCTTTATTTTTAGACTATAGTAAACTGGCTAGGCCACCAAAATAAAGGCAGTTAGGACAGTCCAGTCATGATTTTATCATGTCACTGTTTGTTTGTGATGGACAAAGCAGAATACATTTTATAACCATTAGTTGTTTTGGTTCAGTCATCCATTTGGGCTCCATGATCATTTTATGTTGCAACTGAGATGAATTTGTGGGTCCCTGCGGTTTGAGAGCTGCAGTCAGAGTTCCTCATGTGATGGGATGTCAGAATCCCAGAAATGGTGATTTGTTTCTTGGAGCTTACCTAGATCCAAATTAAAAGAACTAACCGTTGTTAGAGAGGCACACGATCACCAGTCAGAATCAAATAGAAGTAACTCCTTTAGGAGGGTCAAGAAAGGCAGCAAAAATATCTTTCAAAAGATGGCCATCCATGAAAGACTGCACATCTCATTACTGTCTCCCTAGGATAGAAATGCTCAGAGTTGTACTCTGTGTCATTGTTTGGTTATGGTGCTCCACAAACAGGAAATACGCATGGTAGTAGTGATGGAGGTGTGGGGAGTGTCAGGGTCCATAACTATTCTGACCATTGGTGGGTAGATGTGTTTCATACTGACCCTAAATGGATTCTGGGGCCACGGGCTAGAGGTGGATGAAGTAGTCTGGCGAAGTGAGGGATACTAGGTTTGAGGGGGTTACCCACTGGTAGGTTTAGTGAGACAATATACGAGTTGAAAGAAGTCCTGTGTCTGTTTCTTAGAAACTCTTTTTGCTTTCTCCAGTAAACATCCTCTTCCATGGAGTTCAGAAACTGAAGAGGTATTAAAGTGTGCCCTGCTTCTTCTCAGGAGTTGGAGCTCTCAACCAGATCTCTGCCTCGCTTGCATCCTCTCTGCCATGGTCAGAATGTTGCTGCAAGCATCTCAATAAGATTACAACTCATAAGCACATGATTGGCCCACAGACACAGATGAGGTGAAGCAAAATTGGTGCACTCTTTGTGCCCATTTTTCTCTAAATCAATTAGCCTGGAGACCCATGGCGACAGTTTGGCGGGAGGAGTCTGAGAGTTCCTTTTGTTAAACTCAATCTGGACCTTGATATCTCAGTACACTATGGTAGTGAAAGCCACATGGCTTCAGCCCATATGGCTTTAGGCCAAGTCTTGGCTTTCACAGGTTCAGATCTCCATTCATCCTCACTTGTATCATTTACACGTTCATTAATTCCTGATATTTCCCATCTCTGAATTCATGAATTTCGTTGCTGTAGCTAAATTGTTGTTTATAAACTCTTATTTATGTACTTTTTGAATGGTATGAATATGTCAAATTGTATTTTCTGATTTTATAATTATTTGTTATCTGTTAAGCCTGCATTACTCTTGGGGCCAGAGGTAGCTTTAGAAATTCCATTGTTGCTTTTGCGTTTATCAAAACGTATCTACATCTAGAGCCACATCAGTACTGCTAAATTCGTGTCACTGTTTTTCTGTCTCTTCTAATCTGTGTTTTTCAGTGTAGGGTCACATCATTCTTATGTACATAACCAGATGGCACGAACGAACACTTGAACTGAGCAGTACAACAAGAGCAGTTTATGTGATGCGTGAAATGGCTAAGAATATATTGGACACATTTTGAATTTAATTTATAACCCTTACATCAGTTCCTGCATGCTCATCTTAATTTAGGACTCTGAACATGTATTCTGTTTTAAGGTTTGATGGTGGTGTATCTCCCAATAATTTAACCACTGTGTGCTTGACCATAGTTATGGAAATCTGGATGTCCGGCTTGGCTTTGCCCTATCCAATGGAGAGGAGCAATATCTGAAGAAGAGGAAACCAATTATTGCCCAAGCCCTGAAGGAGGCGCTCAAGTTGGAAAATGCTCCAAGCAAAGACGAGGTATGGAGTGCACGACTGAGGGAGGAACACTCCTTGAAAAGCATCCATGGTGATTATCCATTTGACCAACAATTACACTTGAGCCTGCTCTTTGTTACTTGAGGATGTTAGATTTTGCATGGTCACCATTATAAAAATGTTGTTGGGCATTGAAGAAAGAAGCACTTGTGTGCCATTTACTGTGCTTTATTTGAAAGCATAGCTGAAGATTTATAAACAGTTTTATAAATTCCTTACCCTAAAGTTGAATGCCATTCGTATTTTGTAAAGCACAGAAAGATGGGTTCACCGTTGCCAACATTAAATCCTGCATTCTTCCAATTTTCACAGATCCAACTTAGTGTTTCTAAATACAGGGCTTAAGTTTTAGGTTGATGATGGTCAATTAAAATCCAACCATCTGAACAAGAAAAATCGACCTAGGATGTATGGAGAGCTATTTTGAACTGTCAATCTAATTTACACTGGACTACTGCTTGTGAAAATTGATCCACGAGCGCTGAAGTCATCAACAGCGTACTGCCAGTTGGCACTTGTTATTTAGTGCACATTTTGTTTTTGATATGGTCATTCATTGACAATGTTTCGGAATTGCATTAGTATTAAGGAAATTCCAAGAAATCCAGAAATGTTAGTGTGGCTTTGCATCAGTTCTGTGGCAATCCTGTGTAATGTGGCCCAGTCTTTACTGCATAAACTGATGCCAGACGTGCTTTTTTGTTGCATTGCAGTGGTGGTTTTGTGATAGGTGGAGGATACACTCAGAAAAAAACAGAAATATCGGGTAGTCCACCAGGCAAAGGCTGTTGAGACCATCCACAATTTATTTTCACAAATGCTGGTAAATCCTCTGAAAAAAGTGCTAGAAGGTTCATCGTTTGGATTTTGCACAAATGCATTGCGGTAAAAGCTATTTCATTTCAGGTGCTGAATGAGTAACTTGAAAACACATGGGATATTTAAAACAAAAGGAGGTCTTGGCATTTGTTGGAGTGGTCTGTAAATGTGTGATCTTGACATGGAGTGCTTGTACATCCTTCATTAATTCCATTCTTTTGGGATTAGACTTTTCTTTGCCAGTCGCTGTGCAAGAAACAATAACCACCATTTTGCAAAACATTTGTAATATGAAAAAGCTCCTGTTAGAAATGGGGTTTTTGGTTGGCAGTTAGGTTGCCCTCTGTCCAAGCAAGAACCCTCACTCTAGTCAGGGTAAGTCACACACAATCCAAAATCAGCCTGTGCTCACCCTCCGGTAGCTTGGCACGAGCAGTCAGGCTTAACTTAGAAGGCAATGTGTAAAGCATTTGTGCAATAAATCATACAACACCATAGCATAACACCACAAAAATACACCACACAGTATTTAGAAAAATATATAATATTTATCTGGGTATCTTCAGGTCAAAACGATGAAAGATGCAATATGAATTTGTAAAGATATCACTGAAAAGTGATATAAAGTGTCTTAAGTCTTTAGAAAGTAAACAGAGTCTCTTTCAAACACAATGTACCTGGTTTCTGGTAGAAAATCTCCTCAGAGGGCCACAAAGGAAGAGGTGCGTGGAAAAAGGGTGTGTGCGTCGATTTCTCCCCAGCACACACGGACTCGCGTCGTTATTTTCCACGCGGGGAAGTCGGGCGTCGTTTTCCGGCGCGCGGACAGTCTCTTTCTGTGGGTCGCGGGGATTACTAGATGTCCCGGGTCTGTGCGTGGATTTTCCTGCTTGTTTTCCGGCTGCGCGTCGTTCTGCGGGGCTGCGCGTCAAAGTTTTGATCTCACGGCAGGCGTCGCGTCGATTTCTCCTGCGGAGTCGGGCGGCGTTGTCCTTGCGAGGCCGTGCGTCAAAGTTTTGATCTCACGGCAGGCGTCGCGTCGATTTCTCCCGGGAAGTCGGGCGGCGTTGTCCTTGCGAGGCCGTGCATCAAAGTTTCGGTCGTCCCGAAGGCGTCGCGTTGATCAGCGTCGGTGTGCGGCGTTTTTCTTGCCGCGGAACAAGCTGTGCGTCGAAAAGTTCGGCGCACGGAGCGTCCAAGAGGAAGAGTGAAGTCTTTTTGGTCCTGAGACTTCAGGGAACAGGAGGCAAGCTCTATCCAAGCCCTTGGAGAGCACTTTTACAGCCAGGCAAGAGTTCAGCAAGGCAGCAGGCCAACAGCAAGGCAGCAGTCCTTTGTAGAAAAGCAGACAGGTGAGTCCTTTGAGCAGCCAGGCAGTTCTTCTTGGCAGGATGTAGTTTCTGGTTCAGGTTTCTTCTCCAGCAAGTGTCTGATGAGGTAGGGCAGAGGCCCTGTTTTATACTAAGTTGTGCCTTTGAAGTGGGGGTGACTTCAAAGAGTCTCTAAGAAATGCACCAAGTTCCCTTTCAGCTCAATCCTGTCTGCCAGAGTCCCAGTAGGGGGTGTGGCAGTCCTTTGTGTGAGGGCAGGCCCTCCACCCTCCCAGCCCAGGAAACTGCACACACAGGCCTTGCAATGGCAGGCCTGAGACAGGGTTAAGGGGCTACTGAGGTGGGTGGCACAACCAGTGCTGCAGGCCCACTAGTAGCATTTAATCTACCTGCCCTAGGCACATGTAGTGCACTCTACCAGGGACTTACAAGTAAATTAAATAGTCAATCATGGATAAACCAATCAGTAGTACAATTTACCCAGAGAGCATATGCACTTTAGCACTGGTTAGCAGTGGTAAAGTGCCCAGAGGTCAAAAGCCAACAACAACAGGTCAGAAAAAATAGGAGGAAGGAGGCAAAAAGTTTGGGGATGTCCCTGTCAAAAAGCCAGGTCCAACATGACCCCCTACCAGCCTAAAGCCAGGGGAGAACAATCACTATCCTGATGTACTTCCCTGTTTGAGGCGACAGAACAAGGACCCAGGCCCACAACAGCAGGGGCATGCTCCAGTTCTTCGCCTTCCTGATTCCAATTGGATCACTCTGTCCATACTCTCAGGGCCCACTAAGCCAACCCATGGGGAACCTTTCTCCTTACCTGCGGATCCCATCTGTGCAGCACCTAACCTTACTTTGCTCACAGATGTATCCCAGGAGCAGGATAGTACCACCATGACCAACACAGTGGTGTTGCCCACTCTACCCCTGGGGTGTGACACTTGTCCCCTCCCCAGGGATAACTCTGTCCACCCGGACAGCAAGCCACAGTGATTACTGACAGCTGCCAGGGATGAGAGCCAGGCCCCAGGCCTCTCAAAGCTCTCCAACCACTGTGGCTGTGGAGAGTGGGGGGCGGTAGCCCCAGGTGCTGGGCACCCTTTAACCACTCTCCCTTCCATCAGGTCAGGGATGACAGCCTGAACCTGGTCCTCCCCTCTGGGGCTTTGTACCCTCCCTCCTGGAGCGGTACCCCCAGAGTCCAACATGGTCAGGGTGCTTACAGAAGTCACCCTGTACCATTCCTCCACCAGTGCAGGGCTGTTAACCTGCAACTGGCCCTCCAACCTGGGGCCTGTACCTTCAGGTTGGACTAGGGCCCGGGTGAGGCTTCCCTCCCCCTGCCCTCCCTTCCGGGGTCCAGCACCCTCCAACTAGGAGTGGCCTCCTCAGAAGACAACATGGTAGGGGCACTGTTATCAGTAGCCCCTCCCTCCAGGTCCGGGGGGACACCCTGAACCTGGTCTTCCAGCCCAGGGTCTGTACCCTCAGACTGGATCACTGCCTGGCAAACCAGGACTTCCTGGGAGGCACACCTACCCCCCACCAGGTCAGAGTTTAACCTCTGCACCTGACCATTTAACTCAGTCACCACCCTGAAGTTGAACAATTGCCTGGCACGCCAGGACTTCCTGGAGGGCACACTGACCCTCCACCAGGTCAGAGTTTAACCTCTGCACCTGACCATTCAACTCAGAGTCACCACCCTGAAGTTGAACAATTGCCTGGCGCACCAGGACTTTCTGGGAGGCACACCTACCTCCCACCAGGTCAGAGTTTAACCTCTGAGCCTGGTTCCCCAACCCAGGGTCACCACCCTGAGGTTGGGCAATTGCCTGGCACGCCAGGACTTTCTGGGGGGCACACCTACCCCCCACCAGGTCAGAGTTTAACCTCTGAACCTGGTCATCCAACCCAGAGTCAACACCCTGAGGTTGGACAATTGCCTGGCACAGCAGGGCTTCTTGGGAGGCACACCTACCTCCCACCAGGTCGGAGTTTAACCTCGGAACCTGGGTATCCAACCCAGAGTCACCACCCTGAGGTTGAACAATTGCCTGGCATGCCAGGGCTTTCTGGGGGGCACACCTACCCCCCACCAGGTCAGAGTTTAACCTCTGAACCCGGTTATCCAACCCAGAGTCAGCACCCTGAGGTTGGACAATTGCCTGGCACAGCAGGACTTCTTGGGAGGCACATCTACCTCCCACCCGGTCAGAGTTTAACCTCTGAACCTGGGTATCCAACCCAGAGTCACCACCCTGAGGTTGAATCTTTGCCTGGCATGCCAGGACTTCCTGGGGGGCACTCTCACCCCCCACAAGGGACACACCGTCCCCAAGGGCCACACAAGAGTCTGGTTGGCGCAGGTCTCCCGACCTCTGCCCATCCGGCAGAGTCTGGGTTTCCCCCAAACCAGAAACGGTTTCACCTGGGTCATTCCTGGGGGCTCTGCTCTCAGAGCTGTCCCCTGACTCTCAAGGTCCTCCACTGGGGTCTGCAACCCCCTCTCAACCCTATGTCTGGACTTCTGCACCCCCTCACTATGAGGGGTACTGCCAGACACCAGAACTGTTGGGATGCTGGCTACAGTCACCCCCCCCAAGTTCTTCTGACACTGCGGGGCTTCCCTCAAAAGGTGGCCCTACGGTACAGGCTAGGCTTCCCTCCTGGTGTTCCCTCATGGAACCCTCTAGGACCTGGGACCTACCTGGGACACTACAATCCTTTCCCACCACACTCGGTTGGGAACCACCTAGACCACTCCCTTCAGAAGCACCCCCAAATGCCTCTTGAGACTCTCTGGTACTCACCCAGAAGTCTGCCTCCGTTGTAAGTTCCCTGGGGTCAGAGAACTCACACTCCACCTGGTGTTGGCGTAGCTCTGGAATATAAGGACCAGACATATGCTCTCCAGCAATTACATCACTCTGCCCTTCACATGTATTAACCACAGTACCCTTCACCCAACCACCCAGTAACTCAACCTTGGAAAAGCACTCTACTTCACCCTCCTGAGACTGGTGAGACAGTATCTGTCTGTCCCTGACACTCAACCCAAACTCTTCTGGGATGTCTCTACACTCATTATCCAGGACGTCCACCAGGGGGGAACCCTTTTCTCTGTCACTCTCTGCTAGAGTCAGTAAAGTGTCCCTCCCCCCAGTAGGAATATGACTCCCTGTGCCAGTTCCCCAATCCTTCTCAGGGACCCTGTGCATAACGGGAACTACCTCATACCCTTGAACCGCCTGGGGTGTGTCAACTCCCTTCTTCAAGTTGGGAACCACATCTCTGGGCTTGTGCCCTTCTTCAGCAGTACTGGATGCAAGATTTTTGCTGCCACCATCTGAACTGGACTCAGCCCTTCCGGCCTCCAGTTTCAGCTCTTTACAGCTCAGCTCTTGAGCTGCAATCTTTTCTTTTTCCAGGGCTAAGAGACTTGCTGCCTCAGCCCTTTCAAGCTGCTCATCTAGCTCTTCTAGACACCGCTCTAGAGCTAGGAGCCATTCATCTCCCACTGGTTCTCTTTCCTCATCTGAGTAGTCTTCCTCCTCATGTGAGCAGTCTTCCTCCTCATGTGAGTAGTCCTCCTCCTCATCTGAGGGGTACTTAGTCATTTGGTTTCTTGCTGCCTCTCTCTCTGCCCATCTTTCCTCCCCCCAGACTATGTAGTGATGGAGCATCTCCGCCTTAGTAGATCTCCTTGCTACAGGAAGGCCCCATTTTCTGCAAAGCTTCCTTAGGTCAGCCTTAGTGAGGTGGTCCGTACGAACAAAGAATGAGTAGGTACACAATCCCATTTTGATAAGATCTTATCAGCAAAAACCAAAATCCGAAGTCCAAAATATCAATAGTATATCCAGGAGGACATCAGAGAACCAAGAGCCAAAAAAGATGAAAAATCAAGTTGACCTTCAACTGTGGGTAGGTAGTGAAATACTTAGCTACTGTATGTCACTGCACAAACACAAGTCCTATCCTCACCGCTGATCACCAATGTTAGAAATGGGGTTTTTGGTTGGCAGTTAGGTTGCCCTCTGTCCAAGCAAGAACCCTCACTCTAGTCAGGGTAAGTCACACACAATCCAAAATCAGCCTGTGCTCACCCTCCGGTAGCTTGGCACGAGCAGTCAGGCTTAACTTAGAAGGCTATGTGTAAAGCATTTGTGCAATAAATCATACAACACCATAGCATAACACCACAAAAATACACCACACAGTATTTAGAAAAATATATAATATTTATCTGGGTATCTTCAGGTCAAAACGATCAAAGATGCAATATGAATTTGTAAAGATATCACTGAAAAGTGATATAAAGTGTCTTAAGTCTTTAGAAAGTAAACAGAGTCTCTTTCAAACACAGTGTACCTGGTTTCTGGTGGAAAATCTCCTCAGAGGGCCACAAAGGAAGAGGTGCGTGGAAAAAGGGTGTGTGCGTCGATTTCTCCCCAGCACACACGGACTCTCGTCGTTATTTTCCACGCGGGGAAGTCGGGCGTCGTTTTCCGGCGCGCGGACAGTCTCTTTCTGTGGGTCGCGGGGATTACCAGATGTCCCGGGTCTGTGCGTGGATTTTCCTGCTTGTTTTCCGGCTGCGCGTCGTTCTGGGGGCTGCGCGTCAAAGTTTTGATCTCACGGCAGGCGTCGCGTCGATTTCTCCTGCGGAGTCGGGCGGCGTTGTCCTTGCGAGGCCGTGCGTCAAAGTTTTGATCTCACGGCAGGCGTTGCGTCGATTTCTCCTGGGAAGTCGGGCGGCGTTGTCCTTGCGAGGCCGTGCGTCAAAGTTTCGGTCGTCCCGAAGGCGTCGCGTTGATCAGTGTCGGTGTGCGGCGTTTTTCTTGCCGCGGAACAAGCTGTGCATCGAAAAGTTCGGCGCACGGAGCGTCCAAGAGGAAGAGTGAAGTCTTTTTGGTCCTGAGACTTCAGGGAACAGGAGGCAAGCTCTATCCAAGCCCTTGGAGAGCACTTTTACAGCCAGGCAAGAGTTCAGCAAGGCAGCAGGCCAACAGCAAGGCAGCAGTCCTTTGTAGAAAAGCAGACAGGTGAGTCCTTTGAGCAGCCAGGCAGTTCTTCTTGGCAGGATGTAGTTTCTGGTTCAGGTTTCTTCTCCAGCAAGTGTCTGATGAGGTAGGGCAGAGGCCCTGTTTTATACTAAGTTGTGCCTTTGAAGTGGGGGTGACTTCAAAGAGTCTCTAAGAAATGCACCAAGTTCCCTTTCAGCTCAATCCTGTCTGCCAGAGTCCCAGTAGGGGGTGTGGCAGTCCTTTGTGTGAGGGCAGGCCCTCCACCCTCCCAGCCCAGGAAGACCCATTCAAAATGCAGATGTATGCAAGTGAGGCTGAGTACCCTGTGTTTGGGGTGTGTCTGAGTGAATGCACAAGGAGCTGTCAACTAAACCTAGCCAGACGTGGATTGAAGGGCACAACAAGATTTTAGTGCAAAGAAATGCTCACTTTCTAAAAGTGGCATTTCTAGAATAGTAATATTAAATCCGACTTCACCAGTCAGCAGGATTTTGTATTACCATTCTGGCCATACTAAATATGACCTTCCTGCTCCTTTCAGATCAGCAGCTGCCACTTCAACAGTGTATGAGGGCAGCCCCAATGTTAGCCTATGAAAGGAGCAGGCCTCACAGTAGTGTAAAAACGAATTTAGGAGTTTCACACTACCAGGACATATAACTACACAGGTACATGTCCTGCCTTTTACCTACACAGCACCCTGCTCTAGGGGTTACCTAGGGCACACATTAGGGATGACTTATGTGTAGTAAAAGGGGAGTTCTAGGCTTGGCAAGTACTTTTAAATGCCAAGTCGAAGTGGCAGTGAAACTGCACACACAGGCCTTGCAATGGCAGGCCTGAGACAGGGTTAAGGGGCTACTGAGGTGGGTGGCATAACCAGTGCTGCAGGCCCACTAGTAGCATTTAATCTACCTGCCCTAGGCACATGTAGTGCACTCTACCAGGGACTTACAAGTAAATTAAATAGTCAATCATGGATAAACCAATCAGTAGTACAATTTACCCAGAGAGCATATGCACTTTAGCACTGGTTAGCAGTGGTAAAGTGCCCAGAGGTCAAAAGCCAACAACAACAGGTCAGAAAAAATAGGAGGAAGGAGGCAAAAAGTTTGGGGATGTCCCTGTCAAAAAGCCAGGTCCAACAGCTCCCATCTTTTTATGAATGCTGTTGGCTGGCCCCTTCCAACATGCAGCAGAGCACTGTATAAAAACACTTTCGGTGAAGCAAGGGCATGGGATTGTAGAATGCTGTATATAGTGCACAGTTGTGAGAATGGATCAGAGTGGATTCCAGGAAATGGGATGTGATGGGTGGCAACATGTTTTAGGACGGCACTGAATAGCCCACTGTATAGTTTGTGGGCACAGGGCAATGAAAGTGACCAAATTCTCATGTTTGCTACATCAATTGCAGAAGGTTCCATTGCAACCAAAATCTGCAGACAAAAGATCAGCAAGCAAATGTGTATAAGAGTGGAGCTACCTTGTTTGATTCTGCACAAGGACCAAACTGGGAGGTGGGGGTCTTTTTAATGCAGTAAACCCTCCACGTAATGTCTATGGGGCACAGAGACATTTGCATTGTATTGTCTTCGTATCCTAGAGGAATATTCATATTACAAAGTACCACCGCTGTGCAGGAGTGAAATAAATGTCTGAATCAGGCAGATTTTGTACCAAAGACATGGTGGGTCCAATATCCATTGATTGTTCTAGCTATATTTACATGTATCAACATGTACATTTTTTTCAGTGCCTCATTACTTCTGGCTCCACATTACATACGATGCTTGAATTAATTTCAGCCATTGTTAATTACTTGGGCTGCATTCCAGTCCATTGTTATCTTGGCCACCATGCCACCTCAGTTTGAACCCAGCCATATGGAAACTATCTTTGACCCTCTCCAATAGGAGCAGTCTAGCCCAAATCTCAAACTTCCAGGCCAGTCCTCCTTGAACCGAAACACAATGGACCATCACTGGTTTTGAGTATTTAAGAATTATATTGTGTCAGCCTCAATTATAAAATGGGTGAGAGAACCGTCATAAGGGGTAATTAAAAATGCATCCAATGAAAGTTAACAGGAATAGTATTAATCCCAAGAAATAGTCCACATATGCTCCTAGTGTCATACATATGGATGTAATGGGCTGGACCACGATTTGTGATGCAGCCTATTGTGCTGCCCTTATCACTGCACTCAGATATTGAAGCGGAAGCATTTCAAAGTCATCTAGCATTACACCTGACCCATCGATAATGCGCTCTGGTCCCAAGTGTACAGCTATCAGTGGGTTCCTTAAAGAGACAAAAGACAAGTCCATGAAACAAACTACCAACGCTAAAATAATGATGGGTTGCACAAGAAAATGCACCCAAATAAACCCACTTCACCCTCCTTACCTTAACAACCTATTCAACCTCCTTAAATCCACCTCCTGCAAAACCCTATTTCCTCAATAAAAAAAGTACATCTCTCATGAAGCACTTCGAGCCACTGCTCAACGCAGTCATTGACTCCCTCACTGCACATTCCCTGATAATCTCTAGACTACTCAGCTATTCCTGCTGGTGAAGAAGTCTTCCATCGGCCACGAAGGACTTGCCAATTGCTGCCCAATAAGCCACCATCCATTTTTTAGTATGACCATGCAGAAGCCAGTAGTCCTACAGCAGGAGAGTATTGAGAACAACTCCATTCTGCAGTTATATGTCAGGATTTGGGCTGCACTGGATTACAAAGACCAATCACTGATAATTGAAATCCATGATGCATCCCTCGTAGATACAGCATAGGACATGATTGGACTCTTTCACAAGATGCTTCAGCCTCTGCAGGAACCACTTGGCAGATGATAACATCGAAATCCATCAGTCCTGATTGTCAAAGACATAAATGAAACTGAAACAGCCAGGTCTAGTGGAATAATGCATCTACTGTAGGGATCAAAGTTTGACCTGATGGTCGCCGCTTTAAATCCTTGCCAGACCACACAGCCTGTTACACTTCCAAGGTCTATAAAATTGCTATCAATAAGTTGAATAACAATATACATCCGTATACCTCAATATGATCATGAGACCCCACAAGGAGGACGTCTGGTGTAGAAATACATCTTTAATGTCATATACTGAACCCCTGAAAATGGAGTTTGTCCGCCACGCCTTTGACGACAGGTGAGCACTGGTAAAAGAATAGGTTTAGACTGTGACCCTAAACAGATTCCCAACCCTTTGCACCTAGAGTGGCGAATCACTCTGCATCTACATTAACAGCACGCTCGTGCTCAAGATACATGTAGCTAAGAAGACACAAACAGCCTTGCATCACCTCACTTTTGCACAGAACATCTCTTTCAGCTACTGGTTTCAGAACTGCAGGTCAGCCATTGGTCTTCTGCCACCCAGATGACTCCAGCGGCCTCCTTGCTAGTGTTCAGGCACCCATGTGTCACAACTAAGAGCATTCTGCATGCGGTCTTCAGACTATCACAGGAGAGAGGAAGTACAATTACATCACTCCCCTGCTACAAGAATTGCACGGGCTCAAGCTGCCTGCTTGATTTATCCTTAAAATCTATTACATTGTCTTCAAGGTTGTTGCATCCAACACACCACTAATCTGGCAGAAACAAATCCATGTGTTGGGTAATAAGCACTACAGATGCAGCTTTGACAAGGCCAAAGTAGAAATAAGGAAGTGCATGTAGTAGAACATCAGAAGGGAAGCGTTCTGCTTCAGTTCAGCAGTCATTGAGCTTTCCATCGCAGGTTCCTCATAGCCATCCTCCACCTGAGGAAGAAATTAAAGACTCACCACCTCTTCAAGAAACATCTTGACCAGCAGGCGCAAAACCCTATATATCCAGCACCAGACTTCATGTGAGGAGTGCTTTGTCTACTTCTACAGCAGTACCAATTCTGTCTGGTTGCTGTATAGGTATATTATCTCTATAAACCTACCAAACATACCTATATGCATACATGCATACAACTAAGTAGAAAAAAAATACATAGTAAAGATCCATATAGCATCTCCAGACAAGAGTTTCAGACTGAAAGGGAGGGATTCCACATTTCCTGAGCTATGGACAGCATCTGAAGCCGTCACCTTGTAACCCTGTATCTTTCCTCTGCTCCACATCTCTTCAGTGTTGGGCATGAAACCCTAGACTGCAAGAGCTTAGGTATTCCTGATAATCTGCATGTACATTGTCCCCAAACGATTCTGGAGGCTACCAGGCTACCCTGATAATAAGCATGCTTTCATCCATGTGCGGTTACATGACATGACGAACATTTTCTTCTGGTTCATGCTTTGTGGTTATGGTAATGTTTATTAGTTTAGCACAGCTTGATGATTACAGAGGTGTTCCTTGTGATAATAAATGCAGACACAGGCTCCTGCATCCTCTGTCGTTGGGACCCCTCAGCTCTTCCAGAGAGCACCCATACAGCCCAAGGGCAATGAGCATCAGTGAGGTGTGGGAGACTCAAGGGCCCCTCTACATATTTTGCACAGGGCATGATCATTTTGCCTTATGCCACTGCTTGTGCACATGCCTCCTGTTACTTGCCTTCAAATTACACACCAGGGTCAGCATTACACCACGGATAAGATACTGTTTTCTTTTTCTAACAGGTACCAGTGGTGGCCGTGGTGGCTTCTGGAGGTGGAACAAGAGCAATGACTTCCTTCTTCGGAAACTTAGCAGCCCTGCAGGAGATGAAACTTATGGATGCCCTAACCTACATCAGTGGAGTCTCTGGATCGACATGGTATGTACAGAGATTAGAATGCACCATATTATTTATTGGACCACTGTATCCAGTTATCCAATGCTGGGTATTCTTTTTTTAATTTGAGACATTATCGTTTATGAAAGTCTCTCTTTCTAAAACAATTCCGACCAACAACATACCAGTCACTTATCAAGGAAGAGCATCATCTTAAAGTAATAAAATAACGAGGAAAGGAAATCTGTGATGTCCGTCAAGACTTCTATTCCATGTAATGTAGTTTTATAAAAGACATATTCATGTTATTTATTTGTTATTGTATTTAATGCGAAACAGGGCTTTTGGGTGTTAGTCGCTTTATAAGGATACAGTTAAAGAATTTATGTAGAAAAGTTTGAAAAATTTGCAAGTTTATTGTTGGTGTAATTTGCAGATAACATTTATAGAATTAACATATGTCTAAAGGATTGGGTACCTAAAATGAACAGCAGTAGATTAGCAGCAGAGGATCTTTTAGGCCTAGCATACCAACATAGATTCTCATTCGAAGCAATTTAAAATGGTCTTGATATGAGGTGTCTATCAAGAAGAAGGAGTTTTGATGTCTTGAAGGCAGAGTGGGAGGGGGATTTCTAGTCTAGAGATAGGTAAGGTTTTTGACATGGCTGAGATGTAAAGAATTAGATTAAAGATTGCAAAAAGAAAATGTGGAGAAAAGAAGAGGGGCTGAATACACAGAGGGCTTAAGTAGAGAGAAAGAGGCAGTGAAACTTGAAAGTGATGGGGCATAAGACCACTTAATAAATGTTAACATGGATGTTTCCCAGGTGGTTCGGGGTGGCTCTCCCCGAGAAAACGTTTTTAAACTTGTAAAATGGTGCAATTTTGATCCACGTTGTAGAGAAATTGAATTATTAGTTAAGGGGAATATAAGCCATACTCAAATAATAAACACAGTCCTTGTCAGGGTGAACCACAAATGTAACTAAATAAAGCTGTGCATAACCCAGTGGTAGCTTAGCACAAAGCAGTCAAGCTTAACTTAGAGGCAATGTGTAAGGTATTATTCAGCACTCTAACAGTAATAAAGTGAAAACACAGCACACAAAGAAATCACAAAACAATTTCATTGAAACCAAAGATATGAGTTTTATACATTTAGGTGGAAATAGCAGAAAAAAATTGCAAAACACCAACTAGTTATCTGGTTGCTCTGGACTGGGACAAAGTGACACTCAAGCCTTTGTACGAGGAAATACCCTGGCCTACCTCCAAAACTGGTTCTGGGCAGCGCTTTCCCTTCCCTTGGTCCTGGCTCCAAACTGTCCTGGTTAACTTGGGCAGGCCTGGTGTCAGGCTCCTTTGTGTGTGCTGCAGGTGCCGTAGTGCAAACATGGCAGGGTACAACTCCTCCACAGCCATCCTGTTAGAAAGACCCTCTTCCCTCACACCAAGGACTCTTTTTCCCCAGTATTTGTAAAGAATCCACAACCAACATCAGGAGAGCAATTCACAGTCATGTGACCCAGGACAGAAAGGCACAGTCGGGTTTGGCAGAAAAATGCCAACTTTCTTAAAAGTAGTATTTTCAAAATTGTAACTGAGAACCCAACTTTATCTTTAAAGATAATCTTAAATTACAACTCATTTGAATGGAAACAGTATTTCTGTATCTGGTCCAAAACTGAAGTTATCACTTCTTAAGTGTAATAAGGTAACCTATTGTTAGGCTATGGGAGAGATAGCTTTACAGCAGTGTAAAACAACTCGAGGAGTTTAACACCTCCAGGACATGTAAGACATAAACCTACACATCCTACTTTTTTAATACCAAGCACCCTGCCCTTAAGGGTGGTTAGGGCCTTCTTTAGGAATGGCTTATAAGTAGCCCTAGTTGGAATTCCAATCACCGTATAGTAATCATAGTAATTTGGATAAATCTGCGTTACTTTTTGACTCTGAATTACCTATAATTATGTGATTATTTATGCTTGCGTAATTTGGGAGAAAAAAATCACCCACAAGAGCATATTTTGCTAGCAGTGGATTATGCTTGCTTTTTATGTTCTGTTGCATTTATTGCTATTTCTTAGACACGAGGGGGTATTTTTGCACCAAAAAATAATGCTAAATGCAGCAATACTCTTCTTGCGTAATTCCGGCTGATCTTGTTGAATTCTTAGGTAATTCCCCTGATTATGCTGCACAGAATTACACAAGTTATGCCCACCCCTACCTACACCTATTAAAAGAGAAGGTTTACGTTTGGCAAAAGGTCAAGATGGCAGTTTTAAGATGACCTACAGGCTACAGTGACTGGATGAGACATGTTTTAGAGTGCTACTTTTGGTGGGTGGCATAACGAGTGCTGCAGCCCACTAGTATATTTTAATTTACAGGCCTTAGTACCATTTACTTGCAACCAATGAGTAAATGGGTCAATTGGGTGTATACCAATTTTACAAAGTTTAAAGGTGAGAGGACAAGCACTTTAGTACTGTTAAGAGGGAGAATGTGCACTGAGTCCTAACGGCAACAAAAACGAGTTCAGCAAAAACCAGTGAGTGAAGGCAAAAAGTCTGGGTGAACACCATTCCAAGAATATCAAATTTAGCATATGTGTTATAGGAATCTAGTCCACATACATGATACACATGACTCCTCACTTGCCTCTTAGTAGTACTCTAATGGCATTCTCATCTGAGCAGGGGCAGGACTGTTTCCCAGTTCATGTTTAAAAACTCTCACTTCTAACAAATACTGAATGCCGTGATATAATGGTATGTGTTGAGATTAAACACTTAAGTGAGCTGAAGAAATACACTTTTAAGACATTTGAGGACACCTAACATGATCTTTGTTTCAAGATTTACATGCCAAATATTTTCAAGGCACAGCTCGTGCGTTGGCTCTTAGAACCAGAGCCGGCCCTGGTTCGGCTCTGGCTCAGCTTGACTTCTTAATTTGCTGCTCGCCCTCCTCTAGTGCTAAGACTTCAGAACCACATAAGAGAGCGCCTTGTACAGCACACATCCTGGGCCATGGTATTTTAGATGCTTAGTTGAATAAAGATCTAAAACATCTCCTTCTTGAACCCTGTGACGTGTCTACCCCTTCCCAAAGCCCACCCTCAGGGTCTATTTGGTGTTTGCTGATTGTAGATCCCTTATTCTTTGCCCTCTTGCAATCACAGTGTTTATATATAACTCTCTGTGTAAGAACTGTGC
Source organism: Pleurodeles waltl (assembly GCF_031143425.1). NCBI lineage: Eukaryota > Metazoa > Chordata > Amphibia > Caudata > Salamandridae > Pleurodeles > Pleurodeles waltl. Next base: position 1,091,112,330 of record NC_090448.1, on the reverse strand, counting down.
TCAAACATACAAATGCACTGAAAAAATATTAGAACTGGTGTGCATACAATAACATTATTTTACAAGTAATGCTAAATGTTATCACTTCAAAAGGCTCTGTAAAACTATCAAACGATACCCAGGATCTGTTTCACACTAAACACGGCTACAAAAAAAACAACAAAAAAAACTAAAACATCCCACCATGCATCTACACCAACCCATACCAATAAAGCTGTTATGCTACTTCATGAAAAAATGTCCCTGCTGACTCCGCCCGCCAATGGTTCCAAGTCCACGTTTGTGCCATTGTGTCTGGTATAAAGAGTCTTTGGCACTGGGGTCCATGTCTTGAGTCAGATTACTGTTGGGTATTATATGGTCACTGCGTGGTGTCGAGACCCTGAACAGTGTAAGGCTTTCAGGCGCTATGGAAGCATGTCTTGTGGGTTCCATCTGCTTGCCAGGATGGTAGGGACAACATCTTATCCACTTCACATAATCATGATACTGAAGGTCACTTCCTCCTACACAGTCCCCCAGTTTACTACTATGGACTCCAGAGGTTCTCACATTCTTTTTTTTCATTCTATAATTTTATTTATTGATCTTTTTCCATTACCAACAACAACAGTGAAAGGTCAAAGTGCATCATCATTCATAGTGACATTACAGTGTAGGTGCAGCCAATACCACTATCTGAATCCCATGTCCTCCGCCCTCTCATTATAAACAGACTACACCCTTACTAGCGTCAATGCATCTAGAATCAATGATCTTCATCCCCACCTTTGGACGACTTTATACAAGATATATAAAGTATGTTTAAGATCATATATCGGTACAATACTCTCAAAGCAACATGACCACACAGAGCAACTCTTCAATATCCGAATTACATGGATTGAGGCATGAGTGCCTAACTGACAATCACACAGAGGTGTCCAGGGTCTTGCGGCCAGGTTCATGTGGCATCGACTGCACTTGCAGAAACAGATTATTACTCAGCAGATCCCAAATGTCTCAGGATCGAGATCAGGGGGCAGCGATTCAGCAAATACGGATAGTTGATCTTTACAGTAAATTATGTCAGACAGCCATTTCTTAAATTTCGGCGCTCTCCTTCAATCCCATCTACAGGCAAACCTACGTTTGGCCAGGAGCAGGGCTGATGCAACTTCCTGTGTGTCCCAGAAGAGCCATAAGGGGAATAACTGTCACAAGCTGACCCACCATGGTCCCAATTGCAGTGGAAATATCGCCCCAGTAAGCCTGTATTGGGCCACAGGACCATGCTAGGTGAAGGAAATCTGCCCCAGCCCCTCCACACCTATCACATTTATCATTGGGGTGGAGTCGGAATCGATGAAGCCTAGGTGGAGTGTAATACACTTGGTGTAGACATTTGTGGTGGATAATGTGCAGCCTACTTCTAGAAACAATCCTCCCAGTTTGAGCACAGCAGTAATGCCATTGGTCATCTGTAAGAGGAATTCCTATTTCCACTTCCCATTGAGCATGTGCCTGTCCCTCGGCGTAAGGCACTTCCAATTGGGCTGTATGGTAGAGGTGGGAGACCAAGTAACTTGAGTTTTCGTCGTGAAATAGATTGTGCAGGGTATTCAACGTGGGGGGCTCAAGTGGAAAGTCTGAGATTACAGCCCGAACATTGTGCCACAAATAGAACTACAGAAAAATATTCAAAGGGGACGGAGTCTCACCCTTAAAAAAGGCTTCCAGGGACTTAAAAGATCCCTCGCTTTAGAGAGCGCCCCAATGTGTCATACCACAAGCTTGAAGTAGTTGCCTGCAGCTGTTCTCATCTGTGAGGGGCAGCAATGGGTGATATGGCAATGAAATAAGTGGGGAATATAGTAGTGGCTTGTTTAGCTTGCTGGCCATTCTATTCCATGCCTTGGGGGTAGATGCCACCGTAGAGTCCACTAGCAATGTGGAGGATAATAAGGATCCCAAGTAGGAGTATGGTGGAAAAGGAGCCAGAAATCCTAGAACCAAACGTGGAAGATATGCGCTAGGTCAATACCAGTGAATACCATAATGAGTTGTGCCCTTAGATAGTAAAGCCGTGTTCGGCGCTTTAAACCCTCCTCTAGAGAATGGCAATGTGAGAGTGCCCAAATGTATGCAAGGTTGCCTACACATCCATGCCAGTTGGATCAATTGTGTTTTGAGTAGTTGAAAGAAATTATGCACTGGAGGTATAGGGATGTTGAGGAACAAAAGTAAAAATTTGGGCAAGATGACTGGTTAAATCAGTGCAATGTAACCCGCTAATGATGGGGATAACGGAATCCAGTCTGTAAGACTGTCAGTGATGGCGTTCAAAGTAACACCATAGTTTCCCTGTCTCTCTACACCACCAACCCTAAATAGCGGAGTTCAGAGAGACACCACTTCAATGGAAAGTCTGGGGTAAATGGCTGCATTGCTGGTGTGATTGAATTCCTCCCAATTAATCTGCACTACGGATATCCCACCAAATTGGACAAATTCACTGAGGACACTATTGAGACTGATCAAATAGTGGGTGATATTGTGTATAATGAAAGTAAGATATGTCTGGAGGGATATCAGATTGCATATTCTCAATGGCATTGTCACAGTTTGGCTGCTATATGCTCCCACCGCTAGGGCAAAAAGTAACGGCGAAAGCGGGTAGCCCTGCCGTATTCCTCTAGAGATGTTTATTCGAGTGGAGATTGATCTGTTGATCCTAACTCTTGCTACCGGCCTGTATAAAGAAGAGCAATCCCAGTCAAAAAAGACTGAGGAAGCGCCATCAGGTGGAGGACAGTAATGAGAAAATCCCATTCCACAGAATCAAAAGCCTTGGTGGTGTCTAAGAATCCTGCCACTGCAGCTAGCTCTGGATTTATATCATACTATAGGGCAAATAATGTACGTAAATTATGGGACGTGGATCGTCCTGGGATAAAACCCGATTGATCAGGCAGAACCAATAAGGTCATGAGAGGGGCAAGGCAGTTGGCGAGGATTTTTGCCAGTATTTCAGCATTGCAGTTAATAAGGGATAGAGGTCTATGAGACTCACATCTATGGAGTTGCTTCCACGATTTGGGCAATGCTCAGAGCCTCACACATGGATGGGGGGGAGTAAGCCAGATGCCTTTGCCTCCTGATACATGGTTTCAAGACTAGGATCACGGTATCAATGTAGATTTTGTAAAAGTCCCCAGGCAGGCCATCTGGCCCTGGGGCCTTACCTGACTGCAGCTGCATGATTGCTTCTCTAATCTCGTCCTCTGTGATATCCTCCATGAGAATGTTGCGTGAGCATCGCTCAACCATCCATGCCACATCTTCCAAGTATGGATCTGCTTCAGCAGCCTGGGGGAGGCATAAAGGGAGCCATGAAATAAAGCAAAGGTACTAAGAATCTCTGGCTGTCCCTGTGCAATATCCTATCATCATCATAAACCTCCAGGATATCATTGGCTGAGTGTGATTTGTGGGTCATAGCAACTAGGATGCGCCCTGGGCGCTCACCCTCACCATAAGCCTGTGCTTTTGCATATTTGCCTCCATAGAGGCATTCTCTCTCTGACGTTTGCTGAAATTCAGAAAGAGTTGCTCTAATTTGCTGATCCAGCCTGGGATCATCTGCGGTCCCTCGGGAGGCTTCTAAGGTTTAAAATTGTTTTCCAGTCTGTGCAAGTAGTTCCGCAGGAAGCGAAGAACTCGAGGACTGACTTTGGATATCTGAAGAAGTGTCCCTTGCCCAGGAAAGAGATGTGCAGTTGCATAGGATATAACATCACATATGGGATGGCAGCGTGTTGCAACTTCTGTTTAACCAGTGAAATTTTCTCTGCACTTCTTGAACCAGAATTGTGAAATCAGGGTAAATGGCCTCTTTATTTCCATCAACCTGCAAGGTGCACTTTTCTCTCGCCAAGCATAAGGCTGTGTCTTGGTCCTGATAGTTTAACAGCCTGGCAATTATGCCTCTTGCGGGTGCACCTGGAGCAGGGTGGGCCATCAGAGTTGTATGGGCCCACTCCACTATGAGTACTTTAGAGAAGGATTCTTGTCCAAAGTATTTAGGAGACGCTTGACGTAGTCCTCCATTTTACCTGTATTGGTAGATTCTGGAGCCCCAATATTTGCAAACTGTTCATGCAAGACCTCATTTCTAATTCTTCATTTTTGGCTGTAATTAGTTTAAGGACCTTCTCCATGTTAAGGATTTGTCACTCCATGTTAAGGAGTCTGTCGCCAATGGTGAACACTGTGTCTTCCGCTGCAGAGAGTCGTCGTTCTGCTTCTTTAATGCAGCCATTTTGTTTCTCCATTTTCTGGGTAATGGAGTCCATTCTGGTACACATAGTGCCCATTTTTGTTTCAATGGATGATAAGCTTTGTTGCCTGGCAAGCAGTAACGCTTTCATACCTACTATGTATGTGGGGCCATCTGATGAAGATTCTCCTGTCTGGGTTTGATCTGCAGGGCTGGACAGCACACGTGAGGAGCATCCGGCATCGAACTGCAGTTTAGTCTGCCAGCTGTCATACTTACCCATGGTGACCTTTGGCCATGGGGCAGCGGGGGTGCAGATGTTAACGAGTCTTTAGAAGGCTGATATTACAGGAGGCGACAAGCTAGAGCAGTGTCCAACTAAGGTGCACATGAAGTTTTATTTGAAGTCACTGTGGCAGCTGTCAGTCCAGAGCAGCATCAAGCCTGGTAACAGATGGCTACTGGTTTCCTTTGTTGCTGCACGATCGTCTCAGGATGGTAGACAGAGTGCTAGTAGGAATAATGGAGAGTTCTTGTCCTAGAGTGTCCTAGCAGCCCAGTCCCGCCACACTCCAACAGCTGCTTGTCGGGGAGGATGAGCAGACTCAAGCTTTTCCAGTCAGTTCACCAGCCCTAGATTGAAGTCCAGGCCAGCACGGGGCAGCCAATTGCACCATACACTGTCAAGCCTCCAGTTTTCCCCCTCACCAGTTTCACATGAGGAGCAGCCTTGCGCCCACCAACAACCTCCAGGTAGGAAGAGGAGCAGTCTAGGCCCCACATGTCCCACGTGTCCAGTGTACCAGTGTTAACATAGGATGCTGAGCTTAGCAGGGGCCCTGGGCACATGTGGGGCAACTTCAAGACAGCAACATATTTTGAGTGAACAAGAGTATTATGTCGCACTGGATCCAGGCACACTAAGGGGCCCGATGTGTGGTGACCTGCTGGGTAGCAGTGTAAGGCCCCCTCAAGCTCCTCAGGAGGTAACTAGTGTCAATTAATCATAGCGCAGGTTGCAGGTGTATCTGTCTCATAATTCAATAATTCAAGCACTGATGTCAGGGCAGCGTGAGGATCGCTGATTTAGGCCATAATATGTTCACAGTGAGACCACAAATCCTCCTGTGTCTTGTAGAGATTGCAAACTCACTGATCATCGTGTCAGTCCAAGGGCCGGTTTCAAGGCCCCTGGAAGAGGTAGTAGCTACAGCGAGGCTGTGTTGCTCCGGTCTGTCGCAGGCGCACAGAGGCGTCTCTGGCCTGCCCCTACCCAATGCCGGTCCGCCGCAGCCAGAGCAGGATCACCCGCAGCCAACAGCAGAATGACTCTGTGACTTGGGCTCCCTTCTCAGTCACAGGGTAGGGCGCTACCCCCTCCTCATTTCGGTGATCAATGAGATGAGGTCCACCCCCGAGACACCCCACCAGCCCAGCACTCACCGCAGGTCAGCAGGCCGCGATCAGTGCAAGCATCCGTTGGGCCTCGGACAGCCGCCATTTCACCTCCATGGCCCAGGTCGACAAATGAGGCCATCCACCCACACAAAGCCCAGGCTGCAGCAAAAAACATATTGACAGACCCCTGGTGCCACGTTGCGTACAGTTCGTTTAGAAGCTCATTGCAATTATGCCAGATGAACGAGGATTTTGGTGGATATATTGCTTGGACTGCAGGAGCCTCACGCTAGTGCGGCCATCTTGTGCGACGGCTCTCAGGTGCCTCCGGCTTCTCACATTCTGTATTCTATACTCTGAGCACCTTCCACTGCAGGTGCTCACACACACAGGACAAGGCATGAGACTTGACAGGAGACTGGGCAACAGACTTACTAAACAGGACACAAAAGAAACCGGGATCTCTGGGGGAAAGTTGATAGATGGATAAAAAGAATGCCATTTGGGTACTTTACTGTTTTTAGCCTAGCCTCAAATGAGGTCTAACTTCTTTGTTGGAAAGAAAAGTATACTTTAATCTTTATGTGTTCAGAGAAGGCAGGGGAGGGATCGGATTGCCATTGCAAAAACGAACATTCGAAGATAAGAGGTGGCTGATGAGGCAGTAAATAAATTAAAATCAACTTCTGCCAGCGCCACAGATTAACCAGACTCCGTCACCAAGACAACACTGAAGCACATCAGCTTCCATTGGTACACTAGTTGTCACTCACTTCCAGCGTGTTCTAAATGAGAATAATGCATGCAGCTCATAGGCTCATGTCCCTGTTTCCTTTCTGTGTGCATGCTCCCGACATGCTTACAGCAGAGCAGCACTGTGCATGCACTGTAGCAGCACTAGCTGCTGGGCCTATGTCCCTGTTTCCTTTCTATGTGCATGCTCCCAGAGAGCAGAGACCATTCAGGCACTGTAGGAGCAGTAGCATCTGGGCCCTTGTCCCTGTTTCTTTTCTATGTGCATGCTCCCAGAGAGCAGAGACCATTCAGGCACTGTAGCAGCACTAGCTCCTGGGCCCATGTCCCTGTTTCCTTCCTATGTGCATGCTCCCAGAGAGCAGAGACCATTCAGGCACTGTAGGAGCAGTAGCATCTGGGCCCATGTCCCTGTTTCCTTTCTGTGTGCATGCTCCCAGAGAGCAGAGACCATTCAGGCACTGTAGCAGCACTAGCTCCTGGGCCCATGTCCCTGTTTCCTTTCTATGTGCATGCTCCCAGAGAGCAGAGACCATTCAGGCACTGTAGGAGCAGTAGCTTCTGGGCCCATGTCCCTGTTTCCTTTCTGTGTGCATGCTCCCGACATGCTTACAGCAGAGCAGCACTGTGCATGCACTGTAGCAGCACTAGCTGCTGGGCCCATGTCCCTGTTTCCTTTCTATGTGCATGCACCCCAGCATGCTCACAACAGAGCAGTGGACATGCAAGTCCTGCAGGAGCAGTACCTCGTGGGTTCATGACGCTCTCCCCTCTCTATCTGCATGCTCCAATGCATGCTCACAGAGAGCAGAGACCGTGCAGGCACCCTAAGAGCAGTGACGCTTGGGCCATTGTCACTGTTTCCTTTCTATGTGCATCCTCCCCAGCATGTTCACAGAGAGCAGAGACCATGCAGGCCCTGCAGGAGCCATAGCTCCTGGGCCATTGTCACTGTTTCCTTTCTATGTGCATGCTCCTACGCATGCTGAGAGCAGAGGCTGTGATGGCACTGTAGGAATAGTGGTTCATGAGCCATTGTCACCGTTTCCTTTCTATGTGCATGCTCCCCAGCATGTTCACAGAGAGCTGAGAACATGCAGCCGTTCTAGGAGCAGTGGCTCCTGGCTCTTGTCACTGTTTCCTTTCTATGTGCATGCTCCTACGAATGTTCACAGAGAGCAGAGACCATGCAGGCGCTGTAGGAGCAGGGGCTGTTGGGTCATTGTCACGGTTTCCTTTCTGTGTGCATGCTCCCTGGCATGAGAGCAGAGACCGTGCAGGCACCCTAGGAACAGTGGCTCCTGGGCCATTGGCACTGTTTCCTTTGTATGTGCGTGCTACTATGCATGCTCACAAAGAGGAGAGACTGGGCATGCACTGTAGGAGCAGTAGCTCCTGGGCCATTTCATGAGAGCAGAGACCATGCAGGCACCCTAGGAACAGTGGCTCCTGGGCCATTGGCATTGTTTCCTAGCACTGGCTCCTGGGACGTTGTCACGGATTCCTTTCTATGCGCTTGCTCCCAGGCATGCTCCTATACATGCTCACAGAGAGCACAGGCTGTGAGGCTGTGCAGGCACTTCAGGAGCAGGAGCTCCTAAGCCATTGTCACTGTTTCCTTTCTATGCGCATTCTATGTGCGTGCTCCTCGGCAGGCCCACAGAGAACAGAGACCGTGCAGGTACTTCAGGAGCAGGAGCTTCTAATCCATTGTCACTGTTTCCTTTCTATGAGCGTTCTATGTGCGTGCTCCCCGGCAGGCTCACAGAGAGCACAGGCCGCGCAGGCACTTCAGGAGCAGGAGCTCCTAAGCCATTGTCACTGTTTCCTTTCTATGAGCGTTCTATGTGCGTGCTCCCCGGCAGGCTCACGGAGAGCACAGGCCGCGCAGGCACTTCAGGAGCAGGAGCTCCTAAGCCATTGTCACTGTTTCCTTTCTATGAGCGTTCTATGTGCGTGCTCCCCGGCAGGCTCACGGAGAGCACAGGCTGTGAGGCTGTGCAGGCACTTCAGGAGCAGGAGCTCCTAAGCCATTGTCACTGTTTCCTTTCTCTGTGCATTGGTCCCAGCATACTTGTGGAGATAAGGCCCAGCAGGCAGTATAGGAGCAGGGGCGAATGGAGAGAAAGGACGAGGTTGATACTGCAAACTTCAATCTAGGGGAAGTGCATGTGCTGCAGAAGTGATTTCGCAACAATCAGAAAGAGATACAAATGGATCAATTGATTTTGCTTGTAAGGCTAGAACACAAAACCTTTCTGACGTGTGGTATTTCATGTCCTTGGTGATAAGTAAGGCAGTGCTTGCCTCAAGCATTTTTTACCACCTCATGAAAATAGGATTCTGGAGTTGGTAATGTGGGACAAGACCATGTTTGCAGATATGCTGTGTGGAATTTTGTTGTGGCTTTCATGTCTTATGTTTAGTTGATTATTTAAGAGATGTCAACAAATGCTGCTATATTTCCAGCAAACGCAGCAGATGCTCTTACAGTTCCTTTGCTAAGCAACCATTTACCAAAGTCTAATGTGGTAAAGTAGCAGTGCTCCAGCTATTAAACTATCAAAGACACCTGCCATTCTCGTCATCATCTTCGTTGTTTCATCAATCTGCCTTACAATTACATTTAAAATTACAAAAATGCACTAGGATTGAGTGAAACGCACACAGTAAAGGCTGTTCAAGTGCCAAGAAAAACATTCAGTATCCTACAATAAACATGCAAAATGTAAGATATCGTGACAGGGACTTGGTGGTACGAATCCAGAAGGTCAATGATAATAAAATGCTGATACTTGTGCAAAGGTGATTGCAGGACCCAGGATTTTTCATCATTGGAATTAGTTGTGAACATAACCGGGTCCATAGATTCTTGTGATTTCCTAGACTTAGGAAAATATTGACAATCATGTTATGTATGAGTCGCTAAGCAAAGTTATACTGGATGAGATGATTCCTTGGGCCTTATGAGGAGCTGAGGTGTTGGCTTTGGATAGGCTGGTCGCACTGGAGATGTTAGAAGGTAGTGCCATGAAATCAGTGCTTGGTCTGCCTAAAAATGTAATGATACAAGCTACAAGGCAGGAGCTGAAATCTGTAGCCTGGTGTGCTTTGGCAGATGCAAGGGCCCTGCAATACTATCTTTTAATTGAAGATGTATCCCAGAGTGACAGATTATTGGTGCAAATCCTCCCATAGGTTATGGCAACTTTCCCTGGGAAAAGGCATCCAGTGAAAGTCATTATGTAACGTTTAGGTGCTCCTAAAATGCTGCTTGAAGAGGATGAATTGATAACAAGTAGGCAAATAGAGTCCACTCTCAGACGTTGCTCAGAGGAGACCAGTTGGAGTGATGACCTACAGTACCTGAGGAAAAGGAGATCTGTCACACCTTTTTTTTATTATCCCAGGAGGGCTCTGATCTCTTCTGCTATCTGTATAGAATACCATAATGGACTTAGCAAAATGAAATTTTGAACTTGAGGATGTGAATTGACCCAGGATGGTGGATGTCAGGCTTGAAAGAACATATAGCTGTAAATCACGGTTAATGCCTGTGTAATCGGGGTTCAAGATATCCGGTGAGCCACTTACTAGTGGATTGCATAATATTCTCTAGAGGAACATAAAATAATCTTCGACCTAAATTAAAAAAATATGAGATTTGGTTGAGAGAAATGGGTTTATATCTGGTGTGAGGTATGGTACATCAGGATGTAGCCATTGCTGTCAGCCAATATCTGCACACAATTGTTTTGTCTTATGCCAGGTTTTCCCTTCCCGGGTTGCCCTAGAATAGCTTCATGTAGACTTACCCTGGGGAACAGGAGTGATTGTTGAACTAATTGAGATCATGTAGCCAAAAATAGGAGAACACTCTGGATTTGATATTGCCTTATAAAACTGGGTAACAAGGGTCACTTTGTACAACCGTTTATTCCTCGAAGTACTCCTCAAAACTGACTTGCACAATGCACTTTATTATTATTGAAGCAACTGATACTACTTGCAGTCTACATTTCATTAGAACTAACTTCCATTTATCTTCAATATGATATGTATGTTTGTAAAACAGGGTAACCGGGGACACATAGTAGGCCTGTTTAGTTCTCGAAGCCTCCCTATAATTGGCTTATACAATGCACTTTATAACTTATAGAAGTAATTGATAATATTTGTTGTTTATATTTCAGTAGAGATAACAGCTATTTATCTTGAATATGTTATGTACGTTTATGAACCGGGTTTGCTGCTGATTCTCCTAAGGTGTATTTTTTAAAAGCTATCTCCAATAAGGATCATTGTACTTTTGATGGCGTGTGCCACAAGGGTTTTGCACATTGCACTTCATACCTATGCAAGCACTTGAATTTATTTGCTATTTTATCCTAAATAGATGTAATTGTTGCATAGTATGAATATGGTTTGTATGTTATGAATGGGTTTTCTTGAAGGCTTCCCCAAGGTGTAGATTTTGAAATGGTATTTCAAACTGTTTTATTTTATGGTATGTTTTGGGTGTAAGGATGTGATTTGGTTTTATTTTATTTTTTGAAGATTTTATGATATTTCTAATTGCTATGTATTGATGTAGTGTGCAATTTTGTTAAAGTTCTGTAAGACTGTATTTCTTGGAACTAAAAATAATTTTAATGTATTTCTTGGAACTAAAATAATTTGATTGATAGACATTCATGTTGTCATTAAATTAAATAGCATACAACAATAATTCATCCCATCTACTAAGCCTAACAGTAAACTCTAATGCAGCGTAAACTCAGTAAAACTGCTAGCAGAGCTAGACCAGTGGGCAAAGCAAATACTGAAGTGCAATTTTTCATAAAGTTTGATATGCATAGTTACAGCAAAAATACGGAATATCAATAGGTGATAGCCACTATTAATCATGACAATTTGGTAGTTAATGTCATCTTTCCCCAAGACATAGAGTTGAAAAATTCACACCCCTCACTAAGTATTGTACTTTTTACAAGATATTCTCTGTTTGGAAAAACCCCCTTCTGATCTTTATTTATAGAGAACATTTCTATTCAGGTTGGAGCTGGTCCAAAATTTATCTTACCACCATTTCCATCTTTTGATCAAAATAGGCTGCCATTATACTACCTGTTCTTACTTTATTGAATCTACATTCCCACTTTGACAACTGATAACGTTCATCTACCATTTCTAATGTATCAGGGCTGACTTTACCGGGATCTGTCCATAAATAGCCCAATTGTAAATCTATTAGTAGGTTTATAACATGTGTTAACCAATTATTTCACCACGTCTTGCCACAAGTTTCCACTTCCTACACTGTATTTACATATGTAGATGCAGTTGGATTCTAAACCAGCTTGATCCAGTACAACACTGGTTTGATTTCAGGCAGGTCTGAGTTCAGCAAATATGGCCAATAGACGGATACCGGGTCCAGGCCTTAGCAAGGCTCTTAAAAAAATATCAACTGTTTGCAATGCATGTAAGTTATCATGCACGCATGGCTCATCCCCATAAAGTGCCGTGGCTACTGCTTTCTGTTTATAGATTTGAAGTGTAGACCTAATGCACTGAGAACTAGCTGTTCTGCTCAATTTAGCACGGCCCTTGGTGTTTATAGCAGGATATCACTAGCTTTTGATATTTGATCCTGCCAATTAAACTGTTTAGTAAATCTCAAGGAGATCTGTGTGCGGTGTGAGCAGCGTACGAGGCTGGGGTGATGCAGAGGGGGGTGAGGCAGGGGTCATGCACGGGTGAGGTTGAGGCTGTGGCCGCTGCGTTCAGATGTAGCAGTGAATTGTCACTGGGAAGTGTCCCGCAGAGCAGCACTGTTTTCCCCACTCATGTATTGACAAATGTTTGCCCAAAATTACCGACTCACTTGTTCCGGAGATTAGAACACAAGCAGTGCAGTCCACGATTTTGGTTAATCAGGTGAATGCAATATCTCATGGTCAGAGGGCTCTCAGAACCTGAGGTCCACCACAAGCCTAATCACTTGACCGCCCCAGCCAGATGGAGGTATCGAGAGTCCTCATGTTTTACAAAGTCCATCTGGGAAATTAGATCAAAGCTCTGTGTGGGATATTTTCTTCAAGACCTCGCAAATAACTCTTGATGCTCTGTCCTACCAGTCTACAAAAATGGATGTGCAGGTGGACTTATTAAACGATATGGCTCAATCTGTATCGGTGATCGGCCAAAAGTTGGCAGAATTAAATGCTTTGATCAAACGAGCACAGAATTATGCAGAAACAATGGAGCTGGATTGCAATTGTGGGCCTATAATTAATAAGGTTGTTACACTCCCAGAGGTCATAAATACATTGATAGCTGTTTTTAAGGCTAAACTTAACAGTGTAAAAAATGACAATAACGTGATTCACTTAAATCCCCAGCAAAGGGCCAGTGCTTGTTTTGAATATGGGATGCCTGGAAGATGAAGTTGACAGTATTGGGAATAAAGCAGGTACTATAGAAGGAAGTGTTAATGAGCTTGTCAGCTGTTGCGATAATGTTTGTTGTATAGAGTTACCAGTAAAAGAGATAGTTTATAGTACTTGAATGCTAGTTAAAAAGATTCCATCCCCACCATCATTTCCATCGTCCCGTATCAGTCAATTGTATGATCACGCTAAACAACCAGTTGAGCATGTTCCTAAAAGGCAAAAGAAAAAACAATGGAAAGCTAGGAAAAAGATGAAGGGTGTCCCAGTTGCTGCCCCTGACACTGGGACAAGTATTATAAACATCTCTGTTATGGAGAATGGGAACGGAAGTAGCTCAGGGATGAATACTAATAATAAGAGCAGCTCCTTGACTACCAATTTTTTCCCTTTAATTAGTACTCCAAAGAAAAGTCATGGTCCTTCAGGACCCCAGGGGTCTATTCAATATAAAGGGGAATCAGCAGTCAGGGAATATCCATGCCCTAGAAAAGCTAAGGAATTTCCGAAAATTAAGACTCAACAAAGTTGGGTGATTGCTTGAAAGGTAACAATCAAGAGGTTGGAAACAAGCTTCATATGCCGAGGGTCAAGGAATGAAATCTAGTCAGACATTAGCAGAAAATGTTTCTGCACAAGAAGTACACACAGTAGAGTCTCCTGAGAGTGAGGTAAACAGTCCTGTTATTGAACAAATGGATACTGATGTGCCAAGGATTCAGGGAAGGGGTGGATATGTAGGGCCCTTTTCTGAGGCCATTTCGGTAAATAGGTCAGATGATCAGACCGATCTAAGTCAACAGGTGTGGTCCGACAGGGAGATCACTCCTAGGAATTCAAAAAAGACAAAATTGGTCTACCTCTTGAAGTCAATCAGGATGCACCCATACGAGACCCTCAATATAGGTCCCCGGTGGGTGGGAACAGAATAATTTTTTCCCCACGATACCAGACCAGGGGTCTGCATGACATACTCAATTGCGGTAATATGTCAAAACTTTTATGAGCAATACCATCCCTTGAGAATATCCAGACTACTGATATTGATTCTATAGAATTTTTGACTGGGGCAGAGGTGGAAAAAGGTATTACCCTAGAATCAACCTTGGTGACTTGTGGGCGTCATCTTAAATGGCCAGCAAGGTTTTGAATGAAAAAGGTTATTTTTTAAAATGGGGAATCGTGCTGACATTACCCCAGCAGATCGGTTATCCAGACCCCTTAGAAATTCATAATAGGACACCAAAAGGAAATAGAATGAGAGGTCCACATCAACTCTTTCCAATTCTTAGAACTGCAATTGGTAACTCAACTCCACCCTCTGACCATCAGACAAGTTATACATTATATAATAGGCATCATTCTGAGCAATTAAATTTAGGGTGGCCATCAGCTGCTCTCCATAAAGATAGGAGCCCTTGACCGCTGCACACTCCTCCACTACGAACTGATAAAGCAAGATCCCATCAAAAATCACTTAAACTGTTCTCGCAACATAAATGGGGTTAGTGCTAATAATCAACTTAAAGACATAACAACCTTACTAAATGATTTTCAGATCATTTTATTACAGGAGACTTGGGCTACTAAGCCCTTTACAATCCTGGGCTTTTTTTCCCCTGCACAAAAGGTGAATATGTTTGGTCATCCGAAGGGGGGTCTAGCAACATTTATATCAGCAGGACTAAAAACATCCTGCTTACACCTAAAAGAGGAAAATGCCTATTTATTGGTAATAAAACTGTTAAACTGGCACAAAAATAGAGGGAGACCGTCATTGCTTATTAACTTTTTGGAAACAATATAAGAAAGGAAATTTATGACCTCTAAACTGGTAGAAATAATTTTAACATGCTTGCAGGATCCTGCTGCTCCAAAGCTTCTAATATCAGGTGATTTCAATATGAAATTATTACAAGCTTATGATAGAGAGGATAAGATTGTGCAACAGGATCATATGTGGGCAGTCCCATAACAATCACCGTAGCTTTTAGGGACTGGTACAAATGATGCTAAGGCGGTCTCCTTTGTTAACAACTTGGAGGCCCTTGGACTTAGATTCCTGAATGGGAGATTTCAACAAGATATCCCTTCAGTAACCTACTGTGTTCCGGAACCCAATTCACAGTTGATTACACAGTAGCTTCATTGCCACTATTAAACTTAGTAACTGACTATCACATAGGAAAGACAGACAAGAGTGATCATGGTCAACAGGGAATGGAGATCATTTATCGTTTTCCTAGGCACAAACGTGCAGCTACATCTCCTGGGGACATTACTACTATTAATTTTAAGAAACTCCTCTGGGGTGAAGATTCAATTGATGTTATAGGGGCAAACGCAATTGCTCTGCATAACCAATGTGATGTAATTGGCGATCCAGTAATCATATGGTCATCCTATTTAGATACATTTATAACCAGATTTCTTACTGGAAAACCTCAAAAACCTCACAATTGTTATGTACTCGAAAAAGCAAAAAATAAATCTAAAATAAAAATCTCACCTTCCATTGCTTTATTAAGAAGGAAGCAGAATAGACTTTTAAGACTTGCCAAGAAGCACCCAACAGGCCGTCAAATCCAAAATGACTTAAAAATTATTAATACCACCTACCAGAAGCAAATTTGGGAGCATAGGCACGATTTGTGGATAAAGGTCTTATTCCTAAGTTTAAAAAAAGCAACTCACAGGGGTTTTGGAAAATGATAAACAATCTAAATAAAGCCCCCATGATTCTTACAAGCTCGGATATTTCAGAATCATCTTGGACCGCTTTTTTATCTCAGCATTTTAACCAAATTAAACAACTAAAAAAATAGGTGTTCAATACGGGAGGCTCAGGGGGGATCTGTGCCCAGGAGTGCGTACCAATACGGCCCACTTATGTCAACAGGGAACAACAGAACTAACATTCTCCGTGGCCCAGGTTACTAGATTGATTAATAAAAGCAGGCAGGCAGGGGCTCCAGGCTCAAATGGGATCCCAAATGCTTTATATAAAACAAACCTGGGTTTCTGGGCAGAGAAATTGGCTGCAGTCTTCAATAGATCCTTGGAACTCGAAACCATCCCAGGTTCCTAGAAGGGTGCAATAACTAATCCGATATTTGAAGGAGGAAACCGCTCCAGCCCGAAAAATTACTGTTTAATTACTCTGACAGACTCTGAAGCAAAAAATTATGCGGAGTCACTTTTAGAGGACCTTCAGAGCTGGGCTATTGAAAAAACTATTATCCTGGCAAACCAGTCAGGTTTTATTAAAGGACCAGGAACAGCAGTAAATATTCTGTCTCTTTTTATTGTAATAGATAAATGTAAGCAATGAAATCAACCCCTTTATTTATGCTTTGTGGATTTTAAATCTGCTTTCGACTTGGTACTGCGCAGCCTCTTATGGGCAAAGTTAGCCTCTTGGGGTAGACCCGTCCGGTTAATAAAAGCAATAAAGATGTTATACACTGATACATGGGTCAGAGTGAAGGTAGGGGATGGCTCCTTTTTATAAAAAAAAATTAAACAAACAAGGTCTCAAAGAGGGTTGCGTGTTGGCGCCATATCTTTTTAATCTTTTTTATCAGATCTGTCCATTAAGTTAAACAAGGTTAATGCTCATCCTCCAAAGATTGGAGATTTTTTCATCTCAAACCTGCTTTATGCAGACGACGTAATCCTCTTAAGCCAAACTAAAGTTGGATTACGGCACCTAATCGCTAAACTAGCTGAATTTGCAGAAGAAAATGAAATGATAATAAATGAGAGGAAAACCAAAATTATGGAAGTTATCAAACAAATTCCTAAAATGTCCAAGTGGCATCTTCAGGGTTCAGAACTAGAATAAGTAAAATGATACAGATATTTGGGTGTATTATTTGCCGAGAGGGGATATTTTATTCCCAAAAACTGGATCTACAGTGGAAAGGAAATGCGTTGCTGCTTGCTTTCCGTACTTTGCAAAGAAAACTAGACGGCCCCAGTTATCGAGCTTGTAATTGCCGCCTAACTAATACCTAGCATTACTTATGGTAGTGAGGCTCTGTGAGGAAGAGATGCTGCCATTCTGACCGGGATAATCTTAAAGGTGTTTAGGTCCCTGTTCCATCTTTCAGGGAACGCCTCTCAGTGCCAGATTAGGCTAGAGTTTGGATACTTGAAACAAACTATAGCAAGGAAGGGTAGTTATATTAAGATTTGGAAACATGTACAACAAGCAAAGAGGAATCAGTTGTGTCAGGCACTCTGGAAGGAGATGAGTTAGAACTTATTGGCTCAATCCCAGCATTATTTCAATCAAGCCCTGGACGATTTGAGAGCTTGGTCACTGTGGGCTAAAATTTTATCACACAATGTATTTATAAAAATTATAAACCGCACAATGAAGATTAAATCCTTAACTATGGATGAGGGTCTTCTTGCGGGCAGATCGCACTTATGGATTATAATAAATGAGTATAAAGCCCTGAAATACCAGTTAAACCTGGAGTCGGGCTGGTCAAAAAAGATAAAAATTTATTTATTAAATATAGAATTGGCCACCATCCAGGCTCCCTTAATACAGTCCCTTGGAAACGCTCTGGTTTCAATTGCCCTCGTACCCTGTGTGGTGGTGCGGAGAATCTTACCCATCTGGTTTGTCTATGTAAGGGATTATCGAAAGAACGCAGAAGACTCTTGAAGGATGCTTTTAATCAGAGAGCCATTCGAACCTGTAGACAAGTGGCGATCGCTAGTTTTAAATCATCCGATATTACACTGAATGCAAGATTGACAAAATGTTTACACCTTACATTAAAAAAAATAAATGCACAATGCAAGATTAATTTAAACGAGGTCAATGATAGAGTCTTTTTACAGTATGTAATTGTATTAAAAAAATAATAATAATAATGTTTAAAATTACTATTTGTTTTGCCTTTTAAAACTCCTGAAATCGACGTACATATGACTTGTAGTCTTAGCACTAGAGCACTTTAAAATTACTAACCTTGTAGTTATAGGCTATATGGTTTTAGTAGAATGTTTCTTGCTGTCTTTTATCTTTTTGTATTTAGCTTTATGCACTGGTTTGAATTGTTTTTATTGATTTTATGGGCTTACACTAAATTTGTATTTATGAGTATCGCTTTTTTACTTGGATGGTGTAATGGTTTTGACTAACTATGCACTTTAATAAATAAAAATTGAAATTGAAACTGTTTAGTAAATCGAATACGCAGATAAATAAAATGTGCAACACTCAGCTCGATCTCCGTACACCATTAATGTTCTCTTTATTCTTGGTAATGGCTTAAATGGTGTCACTCTTGTTTTTTTTGTTTTTACAATTAATGATCAAATCTTTCTCATTGCAATAGTCCACAAATCTTCCCAATAGATTTGTATTGCATTTTAAGTTCCAGTCAATAGTACCACATCATCAGCAAAGAGAAGGATTGAGAACTTGTATACGTCAATTATAGGGACGTCAATAGAGATTTCCATTAAGTTTGCTTAATACATAAGCTAAAAAACAGAGGCGCTAAAGCACAGGCCTGTCTTACACCCTTTCCTTCTGGAAATGTTCCACTACATGCACCCACAGGGGCATAACTGACTTTGATTGTTTTATCATGTGGAGACCTATTATCGTCCATAAATTCAGATTCTCAACTCCCTGGTCCTCCAAGGTTTGCCATAAGATTATACGGTTAACAAGATCAAATGCAGACTTCAGGTCAATGAAAGTTAAGTATTATGGCCCTTTCTTAACCATTGTATGTTTATTGCAGATCATGTGTAATCGAATAGCTTGGTCTATAGTTCCTATTTTGGTCTGAAGCCAGACAGGCTATTCACCCAGGCTTTGAGCCTGTGTTTTAAGACTTTCCTGATTATCTTGCCAGTCCTATCGAAAAGGGCTATTGGCTGATAGTTGGAAGGGCAACAGCAGCCAAATTTCCTGTATGGCGGCACTAAAATGTCAGCTTGCCAGAAATGGCGGATATTTGCGGTAGCAAGAGCTGCATTGAATACTCTTGCCAGTATTTGGGACCTTTGTGGCGGATTTTCCTGGAACTAATAAGTTCGAACAAATTCTGGAGCCGGAGCTCTATTTTTTCCATGCTGCCCAGTGCTCACTCCACCTATAGTATTAAAATATTCAATGATGATATCTTCTAATTCATCATCTCCCCCAGAGATAGAGAATGATATCCGCCATGTCCATTATCACTGTATAAATTACTAAAATAGTAAAGCCATTCTTTGCATTCTTTATTTACTACCCCCTCTCAACACAATTGACAATTTCTATGAACCACTTAGATTCCTTCATAGACACCACCTCTCTCTGCTCTGGCCAGAGTGTATTCTGCATTGCATGCTTTTTAACTCTCAATAGATGCTTATAATCCAGGAGATCTAACACACACAACCCTACTGTGAGGGGATTGTGATGGCTCTCTACCCTCCTTACAATAGCTATATATTTCACATTTCCAGCTTTCTAGATGGACTATAATGTAATCAATCAGTGAAGCCTTTTCCCCATAACCATAATTCTTTTGGGCTGGACTATTAGAGCGGATATGACTATTCACAAAACAAAGCCCTTGCTGTATGAGGAATGTCGACAGGGCCTTCCCTTTGTTATCTGCTTTTGCAGAGCTCATATCTGGAAATGGAATCTTCTACTCAAACCTCTTCATTAATACTATCATTGAAGTGGCATGAATTAAAGTCCGAACAAATCAGCAGCAAGCACTCACCTCTGTACGGATTTCTATCTTAGATAATAGTGTTTGTATATCCCTCTCTGATAAGCTTAATGTAATGTGTAATATTACTCCAAATTGCCATGTAGATGGAACTTTCCTGTACTTTCTCTACAGTGGCTATATCCCATCACCAGAATAGCCTCTTCTCTTTTTCCTTTTCAGAAACAGGTCTGGTGTGCTCTATGTTACTCTGAACCCAGTTTTGTTCTTTGACATAATACCTGAGACCCCTCTATTGTTGCTCACTCAATGCTAAGTCTACAAACCTAACCACATCTTAGTACTGGAATTTCCAAAGTTTACACTTTCAAACTGTAGAGCTACTACATTCAGTTCAATAACCCCGCTTTCTTTCTATTTTACCAGGTGTATGTCCACCCTATATAAGGAACCTGACTGGTCTCAAAAGGATTTGCAAAGTGTAATCAGCTCTATCAGAGATTCTGTGACCAACAAGAAAAAGGGGGCCTTTTCTCTGGATCGCTTGAAATATTACTACCAAGAGCTATCCTCAATGGAAAACGAAGGGAGGAAAGTCTCGTACATAGATCTCTGGGGGCTTATTATTGAGTGCATTCTGCACCAGAAGGTAAGGAACCCCTCCAGGCCTGATGAATGTTCATATTTGGTTATCCAAATCCATTGATGTTCACATTCATGTGTGTATGAGTCAGAGCAGCGTCTCATTAAGGCAGTTGTATTTAGGCACCTGAGGTGCTGCCCTCTATTGAAAGCCATAAGAGGCCTGTTTTTTGGGAAGATTTTTTTGGGATGACCAGGCATTGATGCTCACACTTTATTGGGGTGTGCTCCCTTTGCACAGTGTGCTTTCAATATTAAGCAGTGAGATTGGTGATTAGTTGTGTTATGAGTTGAAGGCCCAGTAGTCCATCAGCAAAGGTAGCATGGTAATGACCCTGCCAAATGCCTTAATTTTTCACCTTTCTAGAAACTAAAATCCACACCAGTTGAATAGAGGTTCAGTCTTGGTACAGGGTGTAGCATCTTTCAAAATGGTATGACATACCATTGGGAGAGGTGGAGAAGAGAGCTGGAGATAGCTACCTCTGTGTATGACACACAAAAAGGCAGGTGGACCTCTATACAGGGTCATAGACCAGCATGCACATGCAGTTGTCGAGTGATAGAAGAGGTTTTGGGGATCTGTGTCCAGAAGAGTATGGTTACTGCATCTGATGAAGTGTTCTTTAAAGAAGTGTGGCTTCAGCTATTTCCCAAATTGGGGGAGTGTTTGGGTCATCCTGATGGATAGGAAGATGTTGGTCCAGATCCTGGGTGAACAGATAGAAAAGGCCTGCTGCTTTGCCTTTTCTTTTTACACTTCCTAGCCTCCAGTCTTATGGTGTTCTAGCTGCGGATGTGCAGAGAGCCACCAGCCATGGAGAGCTTGTAGGCAAGACTACTGGGATGCTGGTTGTGATGGCTTTGTAAATGGTGCAGCTGGTTTTGAAGATGGCGCTGGTCAACAAGGCAAGCCAATAAAGCTCTATCATTATGGGGGTGATGTGATCATATTTGTCCTATCCCTAAATGGAATGCGCTGAGGCATATAGGAATCCCTTAAACTTCTCATCCACCCCAGAAGTATGTCCATAGCTCAAATGCCACACAAAAGTATCCCTCTGTGATTGCCTGCCAGATCTTTCCCTCTGCAAACTTGTACCAGTACCCACACCTCTTTGCCCCCTTGCTACAACGTAATCCATAGCTTGATTCCACAACAGAAGTCAGTCACTCACACATGTCCATCTACCACATTTTCAACATAACCCATTCCTCATTTTCCATATCTTCCGCACAAATGCCCTTTCCCTAAATGCCCAGAATGCTATACATTTCCACTCTTGTTTTAAATCTGATTTCTGCATCCCTGGCTCCAAATCACCTCTGCTTCAGTACTCCTTTCCAAGCTTCTCAACTGTAAGACATTGTGTTCCCAGAAGTGGCACAAAGTCAGCTCTGGACAGGTTTCAGAGGCAGGTGTTGTTCTAAGATGTAACCCTGTATGTGGCCATGTCCTACACTCACAGCTTGAGGGCATTATTATCTCTGCCTTCAGAGAGGTGAGGGTTGGGTTGGAAGAGGTTGCAAGAGTGGGTTTCTGTGCATCTTCTTCCTTCCTCTGTGACCATTATTGAAACACATATTTGCCACTGCATTACAAGTCTTGGTGCTATACCATATGACGATGACTTGAAATCCATGGCTGGGTCACTCCCTTTTCTAGTGCACCCAAAATTCCTGCAGTTAACAGCTAGAATGAAGGTCGATGTTGGGAAGAAGGTGTCAGAATGCATCCTGTTCCAGTTTCTTTAACAGATTGGGCCCCATTGAGGCTTTAATGATGATCTTATGGTGGAATCTGCCAGACATGAAATTGTGGACCTTAGATACTATATCAGTTTTAGTGGGCATGATGCCCACATCAGTAATTGATGAATACATGTTAGACTTGTGAACTGAATATTTCGTGTTTACAGGTGCATCAATGAACAATCACCTTGTTTTGAGTCTAAAACATGTTCTTCATAAATACTGTTGCATTTAAATCCTGACCAAATAAAATCTTTCACAACACACTTGACTTCATTTATGATACATTCCTAATACATGTTGACGTACATTAAAGGAGAAACTGCTTTATATCTGGAATGCAAAAATTGTGAGACTCACAAAAATAGGGAGTGTCGCCAACTTTGTACTTGTGTAACATTATTGAGGACCATAATACGTTCTCTGCAGAAAATCATAGATTCAGATAATGGAAGATTTGTTAAGTCAGGTGTCAAAAAGTCTGCTGTAGGATTAAAACTTTATGTGAAACAAGGAGTGCTATAATCAGTCGCTGTTCTGCTTCATGTAAATCTGCCAATAATAGAAGAATTGTAGCCTCCAACATAAAATTGATAGATATAGAGCACATCAATAAATTCTGTGGAAGGCTAAGGTAACCTGATTTGAAGTTTTGATGGGAGAAAATGTTTAAAATGTGAAACATTGCCACACAGGAGTAAGTCAGTTTGTTTATCCTACTCACGTGCCTTCTTTGGTGATAGTTTGTTGACGAGGATAGACTACATATGACTAATTCTGTAGTGTTACTCTGTTATATATTTGCATGGTGTGTGTTATCCGGTGATCTAGGACCTTTAAATATGTAAGAGACGAGAAAACGTCTGATGTGTTGTCTCGAGGGCCTGTCTGTAATCACTCCCTTTCCGCCATGTTGACCACAATCCTACAAATCCCCTTGCCTCAGTTCTCTCTCTAGATTGATTTTGTATTCAGCTACAAGTGTTTTATCACCTGAACCCATACTTTGGAGGCATTCAAGAAACCATTACTAGATGGCAGATCTTTGCTGTGCGCAAGGAGGACTACGGTCAAGGAATTGATTGTGTTGGGACACATCACATCAAACTCTGACATTTGGATTTTATCAGGACGAGGTGGTAAACATTCCCTTTGAGATCTACCCAGGATTATTTTCCCTTCCAACATGATGAAGAAAATTGCAATCTTCAAGCAGTCACTCGAAGTGCTGCAATGAAATGTGTTATCATTTGGAGCCTGAGGGAAGATGAGTCCCATTTTGTGCTTTGCTGGCAAATGTTTAAATGGCATCAAATTGTATCACTGGTCTGGAGACTTGATGATGCATTAAATGTCAATCCAATCATATGGTCACAGGAAATGAAGGCCGCATACAAGTGAGGGCATGGCACTGATCCTCTGTGATACTACAATCCACTGTTTAATTATTATGTCCACTAACAAGCAAGATATATTGACATGAATAAGACCAGGCATAGAGTTTAATAGTGGAGTAAATCAGCTGTGCTTGCACGGCTTACGCATTGTGGTAGTAGAACCATATTTGGCCATACCATTTAAAAGTGGGACAATAACCTGACCTCCAAGAGCCCCTTAGTGGACAGAAAACACACATATTTTCCCACTATTGCCGAATGATGATCCAGAGATGAAGACACTGGTTTTCTTTTTGGGGGCTGCTGCCAAAATGGCATTAACAGAGGCCCCACAGTTCTGTTTCACTGCTAAAATTGCATTGTTTTGCTTATTGTGCCATCGCCGCAACTATACATTGAGAGTTTCACAGACTATCGAGTTATTCAAATCTTAAATCTTCTCTCTTTCCACCCCATCCCCACAGTTATGATAGTTTGTTCCTATTTAACCTCTTCATAATCTGTTTCTATACTTACCTTTGGTGCAACTGTAACTTGAGACTTTTCCTCTATAATGTACACGGACACCCTGAGTAAAGCAGTGTTGTTGCAAAATGTAGAATAAATGAACAAGCATAATGCCCTGGGAGGTGGTGATGGCATACATAATGTTTGCTGCAGCCTTCCCTTTCCTTTCTCCCAGATCCTCTGCTTCACTGTATAACCCTGCCAATCCACTCTATCTGCAGGAAAACCCATTCAAACTGTCAGAGCAACAGAAGTCGGTCCAGAGGGCACAGAACCCCTACCCGGTCTATGCCAGCATCAATGTACGGTCCAACATAAGTGGCAGTGACTTTGCAGGTACTCAATGTGACTTATGCACCTGGTTTCAAAAGATGACCTCAAAGTGTATTTATTTGATTCCTTTGTACTCACAGAGCAGATGACTTCCTAGTGCCAAACCCCTTTCTTCTATTGTTTCCAAGGATTTTCTATTAGTTGATTAAATGTATAGGGGACAGACTTATGCCATTATTGCCATCTTTCATTTCTTTATGTTACTTGATAAGGTGGAAATATTTCATGCTAAGATCAATTTCCCCTTGAAGGGGCCATCCGGTGGAGAAACAAAAACTACTTTTCACATAGGCTTGCATCTCTAGCAATCACCAACAATAGGCATTGTAGAGTGTTCCTAGTTGAGTTCTGCTTGAGTTTTAAGATTTATTGTGACATTATTCACTGGATGGCTCCTTGAAATGGAGAAAGCCAAATTCAATCTTATTACAATGTTGCCTATAACTGTAGCTTTATTTCTGAACTCTACCTGCAGAGTGGTGCGAGTTCACACCCCATGAGGTTGGTTTACGAAAATATGGGGCCTTTATCCGCACAGAAGACTTTGGCAGCGAGTTCTTTATGGGCCACCTGATTCATCGACGACCGGAGCCCAGAATCTGCTACCTTCAAGGTACGGCTTCTTGTTTATTCATTTAAATGTGGATTAGTTGCTATGGTTGATGCTTAGCAGAGTTCTTTAGTTGTCTTTACACTACAACTAACAACACCCTCCAACTGCGCACATCCCTTGTTCTAGCATTGTAAGGGATGGATGGCAAGTCTGCAGCCAAAACTGATGAGACAATGATTTCTTAGAACCACCAATGCAGTCATATTTAAATGCGCAGCAGTGAGGAGAATTGCTTTTCATCTCATTCATGTTGGGTCTCCAGCAGGACTCCATACTACTGATTGTAGCACCAGGAGTCAAAGGCAATTAATTTAGGTGTGAATATGATTGTAGAAGCCAACAGTGTCAGATAAGTGAAAAATGCCTAAATATCACAAACTAGCAGTCATTGGTTTGCACTCACTGTTGTCACAAGTTATTATTTAGGTGTGAATGCAAGTTTGTAGAAGCCAACCATGTCAGATAAGTGAACATTTCTTAAATATCACAAACTAACAGAGATTGGTTTGCGCTCACTAATTGTTGCACAATCACCCCACATCTCCTTTACTTTCCACATCCACAATCACCATCATCTACCTTGTCTCCGTCATCTACATTCTCGTCCCCTATCCACTCACCCTACATACAATCACACAATAAATTGCTTAAGTTCTCACATTTAACATCCTTATTGCCACGCTGGTGATTGTATTCTGTTCCTTGTTTTTCTATGTGGTGTTTTTGCTTTTTCATCGATTCGCAGTGCTCTGACCAAATTGCTGAACACATTTCTTTTAATTACTAAAACTTTGTTCATCTTTATAACCTGTTTTCTTTTCTTCAGTATTACTTTTTTCTTTGTAGTTCATTAGGGATTTTAGAGCTGTGCCCCACATCAAAGCTATTTATGCGGTTTGCCCGACTGCTGCCTGCCTGCCTTCTGCTATCTTGTGGTGGTGCTTTGCTAGGGTGAACGACTTGGTTAGTGAGTGTTGCATTCGAGTCCTTCCACCATGCCTTTATAGGTGAACAGCTAACCTGCTCACTGCACCTTAGAGCATGAAGGCATATAGCCATGCAACTGAAAGTTTCAGAGGGGGTGACAAAAGCTGGCCCATCAGCACCTATCTCCTGTAAGGGAGCCTGGGCAACTGATCAGTCTGCTAATCCACTCAGGGATATTTACTTTCCTGCTGAACTTTTTTGCATTCTCGTGACTTTACCATTTCCCTGACCTCCGCTCCGTATTTCTCGGTCTTCTTACGCTCTTTCCCTTCTTTTGCTGTAGAGTCTGACCTGTCCTCACCTGAAGTCTTCCCTCCTGAACTCTGGTTCCATCCCTGGCCTTTATTGGAAAACGACTGCTCTGCTATAGAGCTATCCATGTGATTGTGGAGGCTTAACTCTTCTGCCCATACCTTGTCTATCTCATCTCAGAAGTTATAAGATCTTTTCACCAGAACAGACTGTAGCAGACCTAGGGGTGCCATTGCCCTTTTTTTCAGAGATTTACTGCCCATGTTCCCAGTGCTTGAAATGGAAAAATAGAAGTACAGGTCCTGTGTACAAGAGTACATGCTTATTTCTGAGAAGTGCTGGAACTCTCCAATTAAAAGTATTACATTTTTCCTGAGAAGTGCAGGTACTCTCCCTCTGAAAATAATAAATTGCCGGTACTCAGTACTGGACAGTACCGGCCCATTTAAAGCACTGCATGTTCCACATTTCTATTGGCACATGTTTGAAGAATCTTCAATATCTCATTGCCAAGTCAACGCTACTTGTTTAATTTTGTTTGATCTCATATACCTATCCCATGACAACACAAAAGACTTTCTGGATACATTGTTTTATTTAGTGGGTCACCTTGTGCTCCAGTCACAATGCATTATCATCCTTGGAGACTTTGCTCCTAGTATTGTCCCTTTGCAGTGAGAATAGGGTGTTATTCAGCTCTTTCTGAAGAAATACCATCTAGATGGAGGGAAGGTACCTAACTCTTGTCCTGTACCTCTGCTCCTGCCAGTGACCAAAATTAGCAAAAACATCTTATTGCGCTGGTTTTCTACCCACCTGCAATCTTTGGATTTCCTCAATGCACTCCTGGTGGGCTTTTACCCACGTATGCAAGGGAACAGAGTCAACATTGATGCCATCGTGGATGAATTGAAGTTGGGCCAGGATTTTGGCCTTCCTATTGTTCTTTCAGATCTTTCTGTTAGCTTTCATGCTATGTTCCATTGTATGGCAGCATCTGGTTTGAAGGACACTGCCATAGCTGGGTAAACCTTCTTCCTTTCTGATCTTTCCCAGTCACTTTCTCTTTCCCTAGTCATCTGTGGAGCGTTCTAGGCAGCTGTCACTGTTCTTGATGTTAATCAGCATTTACATGCAGCTACCTGCACAGGCAATCCAGATTTTTGGGATGTCATCTATTTCCTGTGCTTCCCAAACTTAAGTTATTTTATGTTCTGATCAGCCTAACACTGATCTTTATTGCAATGTTGCCTTTTACCTTTTGGCCATAAAGTCATCGATGACTGCTCATCCTTTAAAGTTAAATGCTGATTGTAGGACAAGACAGTCCATGGGGCCACACCTTTGGGTCAGCCAATAAGAATCCACTGCCAATGGTAGCTTTGAAGGTCAAGAACATATTATTTTTCTTCCACAACAACCTTTCCTTTTCTCAGCAGATTAAGGTTGTCATGCAGCCCGTTGTTCATAACTTTACCTCTTAAGAAGAATTCTTGTGTTTATCCCTCAAGAGCCAGGGGCCTATTGGATTCGATTCTTTTCAGGAAGTATTATAGGAATGTTTGCTATCTGGGCCTTTCCATCTTCAGTATCAATAAGCTGTTGCTAATCTGTGACTTGGCAGGGAGACAGGTATTCGATCTGCTGAATTCTGACCTCATATCAAAGTGGTGTCTAAAAATCCATTTACTTCCCTGTAGGCAAGACATGCCTCATCACACCTTTTATCTTGTGGGACATTCCGGCCTCCAATCCACTCCATATTTATGTCCATGAGCTCTACTCCATGCCGAGGATCTTCTTCTGTTTGGCTTTTCTTGATTTTTTTCAAGCTCATTGTCATTGCCGGGCTTCCTCAGCCCAACACCCTCAATTCTAGAACACTCTTCCCTTTTCTTTACTCCATGTCAAATCATGCTCAGCTTTGGAAATGTCTTAAATCTCATCTGTTGTAAATTTAAACCTGATTGTAGTCACATATTCAGGTTCCTGATCCTCTTCTGTGGCACCAAGTCCTGGGTCTTTGATGCTGTTAGGGTGACGATGCATGCTACAAAGACACCCATCCGTTCTCCTCCTCCCCTACATTCCCCCCAGAATATTAGCTAAGAATTAATCTCTGCTAAGAATCAATCTCTTTTGATGCTAGGAACATTGTAGGCATTGTTTATGTTTGAAACCTGATCAAAGCTGGTTCCTTTCTGCAAAATGGTCTTTGTTTTCAACCTTTCTAGTAAGTTTATTTTTGTTGCTTTAAATAGTGTGTTGCACAGGGCAGGACATTACACTGTTATACACGTTTATATATGATCATCTCCTTGCCTCAATACACATTTTACACAAATAATTTCCGGAGCCCCCTCCCCCAAATGTTCCAGGTGCTAGAGGTGACCCTTACCAACCCCTCCCCATGCAAACTCTTGCTTTATGCTGGCATATAGAACATGGCGCCGGTGAAGGTCCCTGAGGCCCATCAGATGTGGTCTGTGGACCTTGGGATCTCTATTGCCTAATTATGGATTGCACCTAGTCTACTTTAAATACCTGCACAGGCTCTACCACAGTCCGGGGCAGCTGCACAGAATGGGCCTGATTGAAGTTTAGCGCTATATGCGCTGCGCTGTGTGCTGACTTTATGCACCTAGCGGGAACCTCCATGGAGGTGAGGTCCTTTTCGCTATCTGTTTATGGCACTATTGATCATGGGTCACCCCCTTACGTGCTTCCCAAGAGTTGCGCTGCTCGGCTACGTGAAGGACGTTCCCGCTGAAGTACCAAAATGGACTGCGATGCTACTATTGCTCTTGAAGTGACAGGGGGCAATGCACTGGGGATGACGGCAGTTGCCATAGAAGACAGGGTGACTCTGATATGCGACTTATTGCCAGGACCAACTAACAGCATTTTCAGAACTGATGCAAATAAGATCGCGCTATATTGTCCCCCTTGGCGGCGTTCCTCAATGCATAGGGCGCTAACGAGGAAGAGGCTGCTGCAATGGGTTCCCCAGGAGTTGGCCAATAGCCAGACTGTCCTGCCGCAGGCTAAGCCCACTAGGAACTCCTGCCTGGGCGACGTACCCGATGTTATGATCTGCTCTGCGCATTTAGGGCTGGTCTACTAATAGAATAGAATTATCCATCACCCTCCTCCCATCGAATGGCTTACCCCTCTGTTAAGTTGTGTTAAGTGCTAATACGTCATCTGCAATGCAGTCCTTTTGGTTACGTATGCCTGATACATCGTACTACATTGTTCTACTCTTTGTACTGTCATGACCTAAATGTTGGACCCTGCTGTATCAACCTAAAACTAAAAACAAAAAAATAAGAAATAGTGTTTTGCATTAAATGGTGCTTTGTGATATTAAATTAACTGCTTCAGAGCACAACCACAGGTATGTATTAGATATCTTCACATCTATCATATTTT
Source organism: Pleurodeles waltl (assembly GCF_031143425.1). Taxonomy (NCBI): domain Eukaryota; kingdom Metazoa; phylum Chordata; class Amphibia; order Caudata; family Salamandridae; genus Pleurodeles; species Pleurodeles waltl. The sequence goes on along the minus strand of NC_090448.1, from coordinate 1,091,082,856 downwards.
GTCAGATGTAAATAAAACGTATAACTGGAATTCCTTGTTGATAAATATTGGGAGTTCATAGCAGGCTACGCATCTCAAGGGCTGCTAAGGCTGGACAGAAGGGCCCCTAAGACTGGACAGAAGGGCCCCTAAGACTGGACAGAAGGGCCCCTAAGACTGGACAGAAGGGCCCCTAAGATTGGACAGAAGGGCCCCTAAGATTGGACAGAAGGGCCCCTAAGACTGGACAGAAGGGCCCCTAAGACTGGACAGAAGGGCCCCTAAGGCTGAACACAAGGGCCGGTAAGGCTGAACACAAGGGCCGGTAAGGCTGAACACAAGGGCCGGTAAGGCTGAACACAAGGGCCGGTAAGGCTGAACACAAGGGCTGCTAAGGCTGGGCAGAAGGGCTGCTAAGGCTGGACAGAAGGGCTGCTAAGGCTGGACAGAAGGGCTGCTAAGGCTGGACAGAAGGGCTGCTAAGGCTGGACAGAAGGGCTGCTAAGGCTGAACAGAAGGGCCGGTAAGGCTGAACAGAAGGGCCGGTAAGGCTGAACACAAGTGCTGCTAAGGCTGGGCAGAAGGGCTGCTAAGGCTGGACAGAAGGGCTGCTAAGGCTGGACAGAAGGGCTCCTAAGGCTGGACAGGGTGAATAGCATGTGGCGCTCTGCATAACATGCCACTGCCATAGGTTCCTCCATAGCACAATTTACCAATCAATCTGCTTCTTAAAGAGCTCTTATTTTTAAGGTTCATGTACGGATAGCTTTGTGGGAACAGAATGACCATCAGGTAGTTCCTCAGTGTGCCTTTGACACGAGCATCATCGAACCATGTGCTAAGCTGCTCTCTCTGCTGTGCAGAAGCTCACAAAACACGTCGGTAAAGCTTAAATGCCTTTTGCACTTGTTCTTGAGAGCATCAAATAAACAAACACAAACGATGATCTCCCCAATGGCTCCCGGCATAGGCATGGCTGTCAGTAGTGCAGCAGGTGCAGTAGCACCAGGAGTGGGTGGTGCTTACTGCACCCACAAATGGCTATCTTTTATTACCCAACCTGGACATGGGTATCACTTTCCTCCTTGCACTGGGCCCTTGGCACTCTTGCTTTGCCATGCCTCGTGGAGTAAAATAATTAGGACTTGATTTGGAAGTATTAGCTTCCCCAGTGGGGGGGGGACGCCCTGATTGGCTGAGCTTCAGTGTGGTGCTTACTTGAACTGTGCCATATAACAGAGGGTGGGAAGCTGTGGTGAAACACATAAACAGCTTCATAATGGTTCATAAGAACACATCTACCGCTCACCTTAGGTATCAGGACATGCTTTTATTTTGATATTTTGATGGTTTGATTCTATTATTTCTACTCTTTCACTTGTGTTTGAGCCTGTGTACATGAGGACTCTGTAAGGGATTGTGACATGCTGACAGACACGCTTGAGCGGTAGTGATGCATTGTGTCCCCTCTGATTCTCAACAGGTGTGTGGAGCAGTGTCCTTGCGGCCAGTCTCGATGAAATCTGGGCAAACATGGCCACTTCGGGCGTGAACTGGATAAATTCACTACAAGACGCAATTAAAGCCATAGGTAAGAGACCATACTGTGGCTGAGCAGGACGCCTGCCCCTGGTGACCGGGGTATAAAGCGTACATAATCAGGTTCTGGGGGACACCATCTTCACCAGGATGCTTTTGTCGTTTCACTCAAAATAATGGCCCCCAATTGTATTGTATGAAGGACCTTCTGCCGAAAGTTACTGAACAGAAGCCTTAGCCAGTTTAGTAATTTTAGAAGCAATACGTCAGCAGTTCACATCTAGTTTACTACTTCTTGGAAGCCTTCGATGCGGAAGATAGTCTGTCTTCGTCCTATCTTAAGATGTACAGGATGAAGAACAGAAATGTGCTGGTGGCTCATGCGTTGCTTGCAGGGCAGTAGTGGACAGCTGTCACAGAGGAAACGGTTCCCATCTGTTCACTGTTGCCCATTACGAAGTAGGCGGAAGTGAGTAGGGGAGTCCCATTGTGTGTTGCTCTCTCACCACCCTAGTGTGAACCAGCGTGTTCGCTTTATTGTTGGAGTTGACTATTTGAATGCAGTTTCCTGTAAAAATAAGCTCCACTAGTTGCTAGTTCTGAATTTGTATTCCTTGCCAAATAACAAAACCAATCAACCCTCATGAAATAAACATCCTTTGCTGAGGTGTTGGTTGGGCCATCACTGGACGCAGCGGTACCCTAGTATTACAGTAGAGAAGTAGCCCCATGTTCTTTTTTAGCACCAGATTCAATGGGCAAGGATTGCTCTTTGTAATTCCTTTCTGCCTTGGCAGAGTCTTCTGTGTTGCTGAGCTGCTATGATGCGTTAGTATTTTTGTAACATTTTGTCCATAGATCCTGAAGTTATTATGGTATGTGATACTCTACTAGATTTTTTTTAAGTTTGTGGCGGTCATTTAGAGTTTGGCAGAGCTGGCACACTGCCTTAAATTGATGTGGCTCCTTCCTTATCAAACCCCAGGTTTCCCATCAGAGTTGAGTCTGGGTTTACACCGGGAGAGACTTGGCTGGCTGTCCTGGTGTAAACCCTCTGATCTGATAACACATCTGTCACAGGCGGTCATGGCATGGTGACAGTCATCCCGCCTTTTTTGGTGTAGTACAAGTTTCACTCCTTTTCTTTACCTGGAACTGGTATGGGGGTCCGGGTAGGGAAAACACAATGGGTCCCATGTGCAAAGAGAACCCTCCGTCCACTTCACGGTTATTGATTTTTTTGGTTTGCAGTACGCAAGCTCCTGCCTTGAGAGTTTTATTCTTCAAAACCCTAATTATGTTGAGCCAGCACAACAAACATGGTGCCTACTCAGCAACGTTGAGTGCTTACGGTAAAGCTGCTGCACCAATAGATAGGCCCTGAATAGAGCAGGTGGTGCTCCAGGGAAGTAAAGGTCATACCATCTGCAGACCCACAGGTTGGCAGCCTTAAATATTTCAGTCTAGATTGTTTTCTAACAGTCAGTTGGCTGGCGTGCATCCTTCTGCTTTTCTTCAGGCAGGGTTGTGTTTTTGGAGACCCTTCTCTTCACTATGTGAATGTCCGTGAGGCCAACAGCCCGCTTTCCTTGTTGCCATGTACCCCCTCTGGCTTTGGGGTGAAGGGGAGGTCAAGAGGTAGTTCTGCTTCATGCTTCATTTGACATCTTGGTCTCCTGTGGTTTCCTGTTTACAATAAAGTATCTCAGAATCTACAGTATTGGTTCCTGTTTATAGATTAAAATGGTTTGGAAACTCCAAATATGTCTGTTCTCTGATTTTGTAGATGACTCACGGAAAAAGCACTTTCGACATTGTTCGAGGCTAAAAACGCAGGTTGTGAAGCCAGATGGGATCTTCATGCAGCTCTACCAAGATGTCTTCAAGTCCCGTGTCATGGCTGGCGAGAGCTACAACTTCACACGGGGGTTGTACCTGCACAAAAACTATGTGGGCACCAAAGAGTTTGTGCCATGGAAAGGTGCGGTGTGCAGTATTCATGTGTTCTTGGGCTGGCATGGGTTGTTGATGAGATTAGATTGTGATTAGTGATGTAAAGTGAAGTGGACCATGTCCAAGGGTCTAGTAAACCAAGACCTGGTGGTTCCTTCACCTCACCTTTGGTAATGTAGGGAGCAGCAAGGCTATGCTAGGAGAAATTGTATGTTGTGTGTGTCTGTCACAATTTACAATTAGGATACATTTAATGAAATGAAGAGCCAAGTTTAAATATAAAACTGTTTATTAGAAAATAAGGAACAAAAATGATCAAAATTTGGATTAATGAAAGCTGTGTCAGTCAAAATAAAGGACATGGTTCGTCTAATTTTCTTTAAGTGAGTAGTTATACCTTTTACGTTATGATTGAGCTGAGTGATCAGATTTCATTTGGTAAATGTCAGAAAGAGATTTTTTAAGCCATTCTCCCTCGTGTTTCAGTTGATTGTTGATGTTTTAATTCCTGCTCTGAAAGGCTGTTATTGATTCTCACAGTGTTTGTCCCTTTTCCATGAAAATAAGTAAATTGGGTGAAATACCCAGTTGGATTATTTAACATTTTCATTATGGTCAAGGTAAGGTGGTGCAGGAAGTGCAATAATGGTGTGAAAGCTAGCCGTCACTTGAGTTACTATTTTATCACCCGTATGTATGAATGGAAAAGGAGTCTCCATGATCATCATTATTGCCTGGCTGGGTGCAGCTTGAAACCCTGCAATAACACGTCAGGTGGGAGAAGCCTCTGCTCCAGCGACCCATGTATGACATTCATCTTTACTCCTATTGCGGGGAAGGGGTGGTAGCCGAAAGCGACAGCTGCCCCAGTGCACACAAAACTGGTGGATGTTAATTTTCATAGGACAGGGCCTGTGAAGACACTAGAAGTCTGGACACTGGCGCCAGAACTAAGGGCCAGATGTACAAAGGTTTTTTAGCTGTCACAAATGGTCCGATTCACAGAATAGGAAGGGGAGTGTTAAGGGCATCCCTTACTAATACCGACTTGCAGTGGGATGTATGAATGTTTTGTGATGGAAATGCGGCTGCAAAACATTCGCAGTTTACCACCAACTTCAAGTTGGGGGCAACCCATTCGCAAATGTCCTTTGTGAATGTGGGTGCAAATATTTTTTAAGTGCAGGCAGTGGCCCCAAGGACCACTGCCTACTCTTAAATACAGAAAAGACAACTTTTTACTTTTCTTTTTGAAACTCATCCCGTTTTCTTTTAAGGAAAACGGGCTGCATTAAAAAAAAATGCATGGTGGTATGATGACCCCAGCAGGCCACTGTCCCTGAGACTTTTATTATTCCCAGTGTGTTGCAAATTGCAACCTACCTCATGAATATTGATGTGGTAGGTCCATTTGCGACCCATTGGGAATCCCTAAATGTGTCTGAGACACATTAGTACATCACTGTTTGTGATTTCCTACTTGTCACAGAAATTTGCAATTATGAAATGATTTTTGGGATAGTTTGCAGAGAGGACATACTTGAACTGTGGCAAACATGGGATGGATAATGGTGGGAATTGGGCTGGGATTGGGTCATGACTCTCCCTAATCAGTGGCTAGTACATAGGATTAATATGACAACTTACCAATAGCTCATCAAAACACTCTAAGACCTATTAAAAACTCAGAAGAAGAAAGAATTCTGTCTGGGCCTATCTGCGAAGAGCTCCAGTCTCTGTGGGAAAACCAACTGTTCAGGTGAGAGTGGACAGCACTGGAGAGAGACCTGGATCCTAGCAGTCTTCTCTACAGGCCTGGGAGCTGTGAGAAAGGCAAGGAGTCAATTTTTCAGCAGCTTCAAGAAAGTGGGACATTCAAATTTTTCCGTGTTCGGTGGAATGGGACAAAGCATAAGCGGTCCACCAAGATAGGCATGACCTTGCTCGCTAAAAATTGCCAGTTTGGCTACGCAGAACATTTTTCCAGAGACTATTGAGGTTACTGTGGGATACAGAAAGAAGTATGTAGGAAGTTGGCTCTGTATGTGCTATTTCAAAGTAAGGAATAGCATGCACAGAGTCCAAGGGTTCCCCTTAGAGGTAAAATAGTGGTAAAAATAGATAATACCAATGCTCTATTTTGTGGTAGTGTGGTCGAGCAGTAGGCTTATCCAAGGAGTAGTGTTAAGCACTTGTTGTACATACACATAGACAATAAATGAGGTACACACACTCAGAGACAAATCCAGCCAATAGGTTTTGTATAGAAAAATATCTTTTCTTAGTTTATTTTAAGAACCACAGGTTCAAATTCTACATGTAATATCTCATTCGAAAGGTATTGCAGGTAAGTACTTTAGGAACTTCAAATCATCAAAATTGCATGTATACTTTTCAAGTTATTCACAAATAGCTGTTTTAAAAGTGGACACTTAGTGCAATTTTCACAGTTCCTAGGGGAGGTAAGTATTTGTTAGGTTAACCAGGTAAGTAGGACACTTACAGGGCTCAGTTCTTGGTCCAAGGTAGCCCACCGTTGGGGGTTCAGAGCAACCCCAAAGTCACCACACCAGCAGCTCAGGGCCGGTCAGGTGCAGAGTTCAAAGTGGTGCCCAAAACACATAGGCTAGAATGGAGAGAAGGGGGTGCCCCGGTTCCGGTCTGCTGGCAGGTAAGTACCCGCGTCTTCGGAGGGCAGACCAGGGGGGTTTTGTAGGGCACCGGGGGGGGACACAAGTCCACACAGAAATTTCACCCTCAGCAGCGCGGGGGCGGCCGGGTGCAGTGTAGGAACAGGCATCGGGTTCGCAATGTTAGTCTATGAGAGATCTCGGGATCTCTTCAGCGCTGCAGGCAGGCAAGGGGGGGATTCCTCGGGGAAACCTCCACTTGGGCAAGGGAGAGGGACTCCTGGGGGTCACCTCTCCAGTGAAAGTCCGGTCCTTCAGGTCCTGGGGGCTGCGGGTGCAGGGTCTCTCCCAGGTGTCGGGACTTTAGGTTCAAAGAGTCGCGGTCAGGGGAAGCCTCGGGATTCCCTCTGCAGGCGGCGCTGTGGGGGCTCAGGGGGGACAGGTTTTGGTACTCACAGTATCAGAGTAGTCCTGGGGTCCCTCCTGAGGTGTTGGATCGCCACCAGCCGAGTCGGGGTCGCCGGGTGCAGTGTTGCAAGTCTCACGCTTCTTGCGGGGAGCTTGCAGGGTTCTTTAAAGTTGCTGGAAACAAAGTTGCAGCTTTTCTTGGAGCAGGTCCGCTGTCCTCGGGAGTTTCTTGTCTTTTCGAAGCAGGGGCAGTCCTCAGAGGATGTCGAGGTCGCTGGTCCCTTCGGAAGGCGTCGCTGAAGCAGGATCTTTGGAAGGCAGGAGACAGGCCGGTGAGTTTCTGGAGCCAAGGCAGTTGTCGTCTTCTGGTCTTCCGCTGCAGGGGTTTTCAGCTGGGCAGTCCTTCTTCTTGTAGTTGCAGGAATCTCATTTTCTAGGGTTCAGGGTAGCCCTTAAATACTCAATTTAAGGGCGTGTTTAGGTCTGGGGGGTTAGTAGCCAATGGCTACTAGCCCTGAGGGTGGGTACACCCTCTTTGTGCCTCCTCCCAAGGGGAGGGGGTCACAATCCTAACCCTATTGGGGGAATCCTCCATCTGCAAGATGGAGGATTTCTAAAAGTTAGAGTCACCTCAGCTCAGGACACCTTAGGGGCTGTCCTGACTGGCCAGTGACTCCTCCTTGTTTTTCTCATTATTTTCTCCGGCCTTGCCGCCAAAAGTGGGGCCTGGCCGGAGGGGGCGGGCAACTCCACTAGCTGGAGTGTCCTGCTGGGTTGGCACAAAGGAGGTGAGCCTTTGAGGCTCACCGCCAGGTGTGACAATTCCTGCCTGGGAGAGGTGTTAGCATCTCCACCCAGTGCAGGCTTTGTTACTGGCCTCAGAGTGACAAAGGCACTCTCCCCATGGGGCCAGCAACATGTCTCGGTTTGTGGCAGGCTGCTAAAACTAGTCAGCCTACACAGATAGTCGGTTAAGTTTCAGGGGGCACCTCTAAGGTGCCCTCTGTGGTGTATTTTACAATAAAATGTACACTGGCATCAGTGTGCATTTATTGTGCTGAGAAGTTTGATACCAAACTCCCCAGTTTTCAGTGTAGCCATTATGGTGCTGTGGAGTTCGTGTTTGACAAACTCCCAGACCATATACTCTTATGGCTACCCTGCACTTACAATGTCTAAGGTTTTGTTTAGACACTGTAGGGGTACCATGCTCATGCACTGGTACCCTCACCTATGGTATAGTGCACCCTGCCTTAGGGCTGTAAGGCCTGCTAGAGGGGTGTCTTACCTATACTGCATAGGCAGTGAGAGGCTGGCATGGCACCCTGAGGGGAGTGCCATGTCGACTTACTCGTTTTGTCCTCACTAGCACACACAAGCTGGCAAGCAGTGTGTCTGTGCTGAGTGAGAGGTCTCCAGGGTGGCATAAGACATGCTGCAGCCCTTAGAGACCTTCCTTGGCATCAGGGCCCTTGGTACCAGAAGTACCAGTTACAAGGGACTTATCTGGATGCCAGGGTCTGCCAATTGTGGATACAAAAGTACAGGTTAGGGAAAGAACACTGGTGCTGGGGCCTGGTTAGCAGGCCTCAGCACACTTTCAATGGTAAACATAGCATCAGCAAAGGCAAAAAGTCAGGGGGCAACCATGCCAAGGAGGCATTTCCTTACACAACCCCCCCCCAAACGAAAGAGGATGAGACTAACCTTTCCCAAGAGAGTCTTCATTTTCTAAGTGGAAGAACCTGGAAAGGCCATCTGCATTGGCATGGGCAGTCCCAGGTCTGTGTTCCACTATAAAGTCCATTCCCTGTAGGGAGATGGACCACCTCAACAGTTTAGGATTTTCACCTTTCATTTGCATCAGCCATTTGAGAGGTCTGTGGTCAGTTTGAACTAGGAAGTGAGTCCCAAAGAGGTATGGTCTCAGCTTCTTCAGGGACCAAACCACAGCAAAGGCCTCCCTCTCAATGGCACTCCAACGCTGCTCCCTGGGGAGTAACCTCCTGCTAATGAAAGCAACAGGCTGGTCAAGGCCATCATCATTTGTTTGGGACAACACTGCCCCTATCCCATGTTCAGAGGCATCAGTCTGCACAATGAACTGCTTAGAATAATCTGGAGCTTTGAGAACTGGTGCTGAGCACATTGCCTGTTTCAGGGTGTCAAAGGCCTGTTGGCATTCCACAGTCCAGTTTACTTTCTTGGGCATTTTCTTGGAGGTGAGTTCAGTGAGGGCTGTCACAATGGATCCATATCCCTTCACAAACCTCCTGTAGTACCCAGTCAAGCCAAGGAATGCCCTGACTTGAGTCTGGGTTTTTGGAGCTACCCAGTCCAGAATAGTCTGGATCTTGGGTTGGAGTGGCTGAACTTGGCCTCCACCTACAAGGTGTCCCAAGTAAACCACAGTTCCCTGCCCTATCTGGCATTTGGATGCCTTGATAGAGAGGCCTGCAGATTGCAGAGCCTTCAAAACCTTCCTCAGGTGGATCAGGTGATCCTGCCAGGTGGAGCTAAAGACAGCAATATCATCAAGATAAGCTGTGCTAAAGGACTCCAAGCCAGCAAGGACTTGATTCACCAACCTTTGGAAGGTGGCAGGGGCATTCTTTAAACCAAAGGGCATAACAGTAAACTGATAATGCCCATCAGGTGTGGAGAATGCTGTCTTTTCTTTTGCTCCAGGTGCCATTTTTATTTGCCAGTACCCTGCTGTCAAGTCAAAGGTACTTAGAAATTTGGCAGCACCTAATTTATCAATTAGCTCATCAGCTCTTGGAATTGGATGGGCATCTGTCTTGGTGACAGAATTGAGCCCTCTGTAGTCCACACAAAACCTCATCTCTTTCTTTCCATCTTTGGTGTGAGGTTTGGGGACTAAGACCACTGGGCTAGCCCAGGGGCTGTCAGAGCGCTCAATTACTCCCAATTCCAGCATCTTGTGGACTTCCACCTTGATGCTTTCTTTGACATGGTCAGATTGTCTAAAGATTTTGTTCTTGACAGGCATGCTGTCTCCTGTGTCCACATCATGGGTACACAGGTGTGTCTGACCAGGGGTCAAGGAGAAGAGTTCAGGAAACTGTTGTAGGACTCTCCTACAATCAGCTTGCTGTTGGCCAGATAGGGTGTCTGAGTAGATCACTCCATCTACTGTGCCATCTTTTGGGTCTGATGACAGAAGATCAGGGAGAGGTTCACTCTCTGCCTCCTGATCCTCATCTGTTACCATCAACAGATTCACATCAGCCCTGTCATGGAAGAGCTTAAGGCGGTTCACGTGGATCACCCTCTTGGGGCTCCTGCTTGTGCCCAGGTCCACCAGGTAGGTGACCTGACTCTTCCTTTCTAGCACTGGGTAAGGGCCACTCCATTTGTCCTGGAGTGCCCTGGGAGCCACAGGCTCCAGAACCCAGACTTTCTGCCCTGGTTGGAACTCAACCAGTGCAGCCTTTTGGTCATACCAAAACTTCTGGAGTTGTTGGCTGGCCTCAAGGTTTTTGGTTGCCTTTTCCATGTACTCTGCCATTCTAGAGCGAAGGCCAAGTACATAGTCCACTATGTCCTGTTTAGGCTCATGGAGAGGTCTCTCCCAGCCTTCTTTAACAAGGGCAAGTGGTCCCCTTACAGGATGACCAAACAGAAGTTCAAAGGGTGAGAATCCTACTCCCTTCTGTGGTACCTCCCTGTAAGCGAAAAGCAGACATGGCAGGAGGACATCCCATCTCCTTTTGAGTTTTTCTGGGAGCCCCATGATCATGCCTTTTAATGTCTTGTTGAATCTCTCAACTAAGCCATTAGTTTGTGGATGGTAGGGTGTAGTGAATTTATAAGTCACTCCACACTCATTCCACATGTGCTTTAGGTATGCTGACATGAAGTTGGTACCTCTGTCAGACACCACCTCCTTAGGGAAACCCACTCTGGTAAAGATACCAATGAGGGCCTTGGCTACTGCAGGGGCAGTAGTCGACCTAAGGGGAATAGCTTCAGGATACCTGGTAGCATGATCCACCACTACCAGGATATACATATTTCCTGAGGCTGTGGGAGGTTCTAGTGGACCAACTATGTCCACACCCACTCTTTCAAAGGGCACCCCTACCACTGGAAGTGGAATGAGGGGGGCCTTTGGATGCCCACCTGTCTTACCACTGGCTTGACAGGTGGGGCAGGAGAGGCAAAACTCCTTAACCATGTTGGACATATTGGGCCAGTAGAAGTGGTTGACTAACCTCTCCCACGTCTTGGTTTGTCCCAAATGTCCAGCAAGGGGAATGTCATGGGCCAATGTTAGGATGAACTCTCTGAACAGCTGAGGCACTACCACTCTCCTAGTGGCACCAGGTTTGGGGTCTCTGGCCTCAGTGTACAGGAGTCCATCTTCCCAATAGACCCTATGCGTTCCATTTTTCTTGCCTTTGGACTCTTCAGCAGCTTGCTGCCTAAGGCCTTCAAGAGAGGGACAGGTTTCTTGTCCCTTACACAGCTCCTCCCTTGAGGGTCCCCCTGGGCCTAAGAGCTCAACCTGGTAAGGTTCAAGCTCCAAAGGCTCAGTTCCCTCAGAGGGCAGAACTTCTTCCTGAGAAGAGAGGTTCCCTTTCTTTTGCTGTGTTGCAGTTGGTTTCCCAACTGACTTTCCTGTTCTCTTGGTAGGCTGGGCCATTCTTCCAGACTCCAGCTCTACTTGTTCACCCTGTGCCTTGCACTGTGCTCTTGTTTTCACACACACCAGTTCAGGGATACCCAGCATTGCTGCATGGGTTTTTAGTTCTACCTCAGCCCATGCTGAGGACTCCAGGTCATTTCCAAGCAGACAGTCCACTGGGATATTTGAGGAGACCACCACCTGTTTCAGGCCATTGACCCCTCCCCATTCTAAAGTAACCATTGCCATGGGATGTACTTTTCTCTGATTGTCAGCGTTGGTGACTGTGTAAGTTTTTCCAGTCAGGTATTGGCCAGGGGAAACCAGTGTTCGATGGCATCTGTCGCTGTAGATACGCATGTTCTGCAATAGCTCGCCATCTGGTGTTGGGCCGGAGTGTTACAAGTTGTTTTTCTTCGAAGAAGTCTTTCGAGTCACGGGACCGAGTGACTCCTCCTTTTGTCTCCATTGCACATGGGCGTCGACTCCATCTTCGATTGTTTTTTTTCCGCCATCGGGTTCGGACGTGTTCCTGTCGCTCCGAGTTTCGGAACGGAAAAAATAGTTAATTTCGGAAGATTTTCGTCGGTATTGTTGCGTTCGGGATCGGCGTACTTAGATTCAACACCGCATCGAAGATCGAAGAGCTCCGGTGCCCTTCGGGGTAGTTTTTCGATCCTCCGTCGGGGCCTGGTCGGCCCGACCGCGTGCTGAGGAACGCCGATGGAACGGACCCCGTTCCGTTTCTGCCCCAAATGCCACAATAAATACCCCTACACAGACCAACACTTGGTCTGCAACCTGTGCCTGTCACCTGAGCACAGCGAAGACACCTGCGAGGCCTGTCGTGCGTTCCGGTCCCGAAAAACACTCCGAGACCGTCGAGCCAGAAGACTTCAAATGGCGTCCGCACCGACAGCCCGACGGGAGTTCGAGGAACAGGAAGAGGAAGGTACCTTCTCGATCCAAGACTCAGACTCCGAAGGATTCGACGATACACAAACCGTGAGTAAGACGTCGAAAAACACACAGAGAAACATTTACAAGGCCCAGGGGACGCCACTGCCACCAGGCCATGGCTCGACCCATAAATTCGGTGACCGACCGTCGGCACCGAAAAAGCCCAAAACAGTGCCGAGATCGTCCGACTCCGGTCGAGACACCGGCACGCAGCCTTCTCGGGACCGAGAAAGTGCTGGAGACAAGCCTCGACACCGAGATACCGGTGTGGACACGGCTCGACGCCGAGACAGCGGCACCGAAACAGATCGACGCCGAGAGGTTTCGGCCCCGAAAAGGAAAAAAGTCACCTCGGAGCCGAAAAAACACGCAGACAAAGTTTCGACGCCGAAACAAACTGCAAGCGACCCAGCTTCAGGCTCTTATACAGAAGAGCACTCGCTAACCTCCCAAATGCAAAAGCATAGGTTTGAGGAAGAGCTACAAGCAACTGATGTGGACCATACGCAAAAGCGTATCTTCATTCAGCAGGGGACAGGAAAAATAAGCACCCTTCCCCCCATTAGGAGAAAGAGAAGGTTGGAGTTCCAGACGGAACAAGCACCACAACCAAAAGTGGTTAAAAGAATTACACCACCACCCTCTCCTCCGCCCGTGATTAACGTTTCACCAGCACAAACTCCATCTCACTCCCCAGCTCACACCACCATGAGCCAGGGTGACCAAGATCAGGACGCATGGGACCTATACGACGCCCCAGTGTCAGATAACAGCCCGGAGGCCTACCCTACAAAGCCATCTCCACCAGAAGACAGCACCGCGTACTCTCAGGTGGTGGCTAGAGCAGCACAATTTCATAACGTAAGCCTCCACTCAGAACAGGTCGAGGATGATTTCTTGTTCAACACACTCTCCTCCACCCACAGCTCCTACCAAAGCCTGCCTATGCTCCCTGGTATGCTCCGGCACGCAAAAGACATATTTAAGGAGCCGGTCAAAAGTAGGGCAATCACACCACGGGTGGAAAAGAAGTATAAGCCGCCTCCTACGGACCCGGTTTTCATCACTACACAGCTGCCACCAGACTCTGTTGTTGTAGGAGCAGCTAGGAAAAGGGCCAACTCTCACACATCTGGAGATGCACCACCCCCAGATAAAGAAAGCCGCAAGTTCGATGCAGCTGGTAAAAGAGTCGCAGCACAAGCTGCAAACCAGTGGCGCATCGCGAACTCCCAGGCACTACTTGCGCGCTATGACAGAGCCCACTGGGACGAGATGCAACATCTCATTGAACATCTGCCCAAGGACTTCCAAAATAGGGCGAAACAAGTGGTTGAGGAGGGACAGACCATCTCCAACAACCAGATACGTTCCTCCATGGACGCTGCAGATACAGCTGCACGGACAATTAATACATCTGTAACTATCAGACGGCATGCATGGCTCCGAACGTCTGGATTTAAACCAGAGATTCAACAAGCAGTTCTCAATATGCCTTTTAATGAAAAAGAACTGTTCGGTCCAGAAGTGGACACAGCGATTGAGAAACTCAAAAAAGATACGGACACTGCCAAAGCCATGGGCGCACTCTACTCCCCGCAGAGCAGAGGGAATTACAGCACATTCCGTAAAACGCCCTTTCGAGGGGGGTTTCGGGGTCAAAGCACACAAGCCAGCACCTCACAAGCAACACCGTCCACTTACCAGGGACAGTATAGAGGAGGTTTTCGGGGACAATATAAAGGAGGGCAATTCCCTAGAAATAGAGGGAGATTTCAAAGCCCCAAAACCCCTACTACTAAACAATGACTCACATGTCACTCACCCCCTCCACACAACACCAGTGGGGGGAAGAATAGGTCATTATTACAAAGCATGGGAGGAAATCACTACAGACACTTGGGTTCTAGCATTTATCCAACATGGTTATTGCATAGAATTTCTACAATTCCCTCCAAACATACCACCAAAAGCACAAAATTTAACAACACACCATTCCAATCTCCTGGAGATAGAAGTGCAGGCACTATTGCAAAAGAATGCAATCGAATTAGTGCCAAACACACAAATAAACACAGGAGTTTACTCACTGTACTTTCTGATACCAAAGAAGGACAAAACGCTGAGACCAATCCTAGACCTCAGAGTAGTGAACACTTTCATCAAATCAGACCACTTCCACATGGTCACACTACAAGAAGTATTGCCATTGCTAAAACTACACGACTACATGGCAACTTTAGACCTCAAGGATGCTTATTTCCATATACCAATACACCCATCTCACAGGAAATACCTAAGGTTCGTATTCAAAGGAATACATTACCAATTCAAGGTACTGCCTTTCGGATTAACAACCGCACCAAGAGTCTTTACCAAATGTCTAGCGGTAGTCGCTGCACACATAAGAAGGCAGCAAATACATGTGTTCCCATATTTGGACGACTGGCTAATCAAGGCCCATTCGTTCATACAGTGCTCAAATCACACAAATCAGATCATACAAACCCTCTTCAAACTCGGGTTCACCGTCAATTTCACAAAATCCAAAATTCTGCCACGCAAGGTACAACAATACCTGGGAGCCATAATAGACACATCAAAGGGAGTAGCCACTCCAAGTCCACAAAGAATTCAAAATTTCAACACCATCATACAACGCATGTATCCAACACAAAAGATACAGGCAAAGATGGTATTACAACTCCTAGGCATGATGTCATCATGCATAGCCATTGTCCCAAACGCAAGACTGCACATGAGGCCCTTACAACAATGCCTAGCATCACAGTGGTCTCAAGCACAGGGTCACCTTCTAGATCTGGTGTTAATAGACCGCCAAACTTATCTCTCGCTTCTATGGTGGAACAACATAAATTTAAACAAGGGGCGGCCTTTCCAAGACCCAGTGCCACAATACGTAATAACAACAGATGCTTCCATGACAGGGTGGGGAGCACACCTCAATCAACACAGCATACAAGGACAATGGAACGTACATCAAACAAAACTGCATATCAATCACCTAGAACTGCTAGCAGTTTTTCAAGCACTAAAAGCTTTCCAACCAATAATAGTTCACAAATACATTCTCGTCAAAACAGACAACATGACAACAATGTATTATCTAAACAAGCAGGGAGGGACGCACTCCACGCAGTTAAGCCTGCTAGCACAAAAAATTTGGCATTGGGCAATTCACAACCAAATTCGCCTAATTGCACAGTTTATACCAGGGATACAAAATCAACTCGCAGACAATCTCTCTCGAGATCACCAACAGGTCCACGAATGGGAAATTCACCCCCAAATTCTGAACACTTATTTCAAACTCTGGGGAACACCTCAGATAGACTTGTTTGCGACAAGGGAGAACGCAAAATGCCAAAACTTCGCATCCAGGTACCCACACAAACAATCCCAAGGCAATGCCCTATGGATGAACTGGTCAGGGATATTTGCTTACGCTTTTCCTCCTCTCCCTCTCCTTCCTTACCTGGTAAACAAACTCAGTCAAAGCAAACTCAAACTCATATTGATAGCACCAACTTGGGCAAGGCAACCCTGGTACACAACGCTGCTAGACCTATCAGTGGTACCCTGCATCAAATTGCCCAACAGGCCAGATCTGTTGACACAGCACAACCAAAAGATCAGACACCCAGATCCAGCATCGCTGAATCTAGCAATCTGGCTCCTGAAATCCTAGAATTCGGGCACTTACAACTTACCCAAGAATGTATGGAAGTCATAAAACAAGCAAGAAGGCCATCCACCAGGCACTGCTATGCAAGTAAATGGAAGAGGTTTGTTTGCTACTGCCATATTAATCAAATACAACCATTACACACAACTCCAGAACATGTAGTGGGTTACTTGCTTCACTTACAAAAATCTAACCTGGCTTTCTCTTCCATTAAAATACACCTTGCAGCAATATCTGCATACCTGCAAACTACCTATTCAACTTCCCTATATAAAATACCAGTCATTAAAGCATTCATGGAGGGCCTTAGGAGAATTATACCACCAAGAACACCACCTGTTCCTTCATGGAACCTAAATGTTGTCCTAACTAGACTTATGGGTCCACCTTTTGAACCCATGCACTCCTGCGACATACAGTTCCTAACCTGGAAGGTGGCATTTCTCATCGCCATTACTTCCCTGAGAAGAGTAAGCGAGATTCAGGCGTTTACTATACAGGAACCTTTTATACAACTACACAAAAATAAAGTCGTCCTAAGGACCAATCCTAAATTTTTGCCAAAGGTTATTTCACCGTTCCATCTAAATCAAACAGTGGAACTTCCAGTGTTCTTTCCACAGCCAGATACCGTAGCTGAAAGGGCACTACATACATTAGATGTCAAAAGAGCATTAATGTATTACATTGACAGAACAAAAAACATCAGAAAGACTAAACAACTCTTTATTGCATTTCAAAAACCTCACGCAGGAAACCCAATTTCAAAACAAGGTATAGCCAGATGGATAGTTAAATGCATCCAAATCTGCTACCTTAAAGCTAAACGACAGCTGCCCATTACACCAAGGGCACACTCAACCAGAAAGAAAGGTGCTACCATGGCCTTTCTAGGAAACATCCCAATGCAAGAAATATGTAAGGCAGCCACATGGTCTACGCCTCACACATTCACCAAGCACTACTGTGTAGACGTGTTATCCGCACAACAAGCCACAGTAGGTCAAGCTGTATTAAGGACATTATTTCAGACTACTTCCACTCCTACAGGCTGATCCACCGCTTTTGGGGAAATAACTGCTTACTAGTCTATTGCAGAACATGCGTATCTACAGCGACAGATGCCATCGAACTGAAAATGTCACTTACCCAGTGTACATCTGTTCGTGGCATCAGTCGCAGTAGATTCGCATGTGCCCACCCGCCTCCCCGGGAGCCTGTAGCAGTTTGGAAGTTACCTTCAATTATTTATATATGTATCATCTCAACCTTAAATAGGTGCATACTTAGTCACTCCATTGCATGGGCACTATTACTACAATTCAACTCCTACCTCACCCTCTGCGGGGAAAAACAATCGAAGATGGAGTCGACGCCCATGCGCAATGGAGACAAAAGGAGGAGTCACTCGGTCCCGTGACTCGAAAGACTTCTTCGAAAAAAAACAACTTGTAACACTCCGGCCCAACACCAGATGGCGAGCTATTGCAGAACATGCGAATCTACTGCGACTGATGCCACGAACAGATGTACACTGGGTAAGTGACATTTTCATTCTCTGTCACCATGGTGACACTGGCACCTGTATCCCTCAGGCCCTCTATTCTAGTCCCATTAATTAAGAGTTGCTGTCTGTATTTTTGCATGTTAGGCGGCCAGACAGCTAGTGTGGCTAAATCCACCCCACCCTCAGAAACTAGAGTAGCTTCAGTGTGGACCCTGATTTGCTCTGGGCACACGGTTGATCCCACTTGGAGACTAGCCATACCAGTGTTACCTGGATGGGAGTTTGGAGTGGAACCTTTCTTGGGACAGGCCTTGTCTCCAGTTTGGTGTCCATGCTGTTTACAGCTATGACACCAGGCCTTTTTGGGATCAAAGTTTTTACCCTTGTACCCATTGTTTTGTGAAGAGGCTCTGGGCCCACCCTCCTGTGCAGGTTTTTGGGGGCCTGTAGAAGACTCTTTACTATTTTTAGTTTTGGTTGTCTCATCACCCTTCTGCTGGGGAGTCTTTGTGACCCCTTTCTTTTGGTCACCCCCTGTTGAAGTCTTGGACACCCTTGTCTTGACCCAATGGTCCGCCTTCTTTCCCAATTCTTGGGGAGAAATTGGTCCTAGGTCTACCAGATGCTGATGCAGTTTATCATTGAAACAATTACTTAACAGGTGTTCTTTCACAAATAAATTGTACAGCCCATCATAATTACTTACACCACTGCCTTGAATCCAACCATCTAGTGTTTTCACTGAGTAGTCAACAAAGTCAACCCAGGTCTGGCTCGAGGATTTTTGAGCCCCCCTGAACCTAATCCTGTACTCCTCAGTGGAGAATCCAAAGCCCTCAATCAGGGTACCCTTCATGAGGTCATAGGATTCTGCATCTTGTCCAGAGAGTGTGAGGAGTCTATCCCTACACTTTCCTGTGAACATTTCCCAAAGGAGAGCACCCCAGTGAGATCTGTTCACTTTTCTGGTTACACAAGCCCTCTCAAAAGCTGTGAACCATTTGGTGATGTCATCACCATCTTCATATTTAGTTACAATCCCTTTAGGGATTTTCAACATGTCAGGAGAATCTCTGACCCTATTTATGTTGCTGCCACCATTGATGGGTCCTAGGCCCATCTCTTGTCTTTCCCTCTCTATGGCTAGGATCTGTCTTTCCAAAGCCAATCTTTTGGCCATCCTGGCTAACTGGATGTCCTCTTCACTGGGGCTATCCTCAGTGATTTCCGAGGTGTTGGTCTCTCCTGTGAGGGAACCAGCATCTCTGACTATTATTTTTGGAGTCAGGGTTTGAGGGACCCTGTTCTCCCTAGATAGGACTGGTAGGGGGGAATTGTCCTCCAAGTCACTATCCTCTTCCTCTGAGTTGCCACCCTCAGAGGGGTTGGCCTTTTCAAACTCTGCCAAAAGCTCCTGGAGCTGTATTTTGGTAGGTTTGGGGCCCATTGTTATTTTCTTTATTTTACAGAGTGACCTTAGCTCCCTCATCTTAAGATGGAGGTAAGGTGTGGTGTCGAGTTCCACCACAGTCACATCTGTGCTAGACATTTTGCTTCTAAAAGTTGGAATACTTTTTAAGAATCTACAACTGGTTCTAGAATCTAATTCAAACTTTTACAAACTTTTAAACTCTAAAAGAAATGCTAAACAGGATCTAACACAAGGCCCTAGCAGGTCTTTTAAGAATTTAGAAAACTTTTCAAATTGCAAAAATCAATTTCTAATGACAATTTTGGAATTTGTCGTGTGATCAGGTATTGGCTGAGTAGTCCAGCAAATGCAAAGTCTTGTACCCCACCGCTGATCCACCAATGTAGGAAGTTGGCTCTGTATGTGCTATTTCAAAGTAAGGAATAGCATGCACAGAGTCCAAGGGTTCCCCTTAGAGGTAAAATAGTGGTAAAAATAGATAATACCAATGCTCTATTTTGTGGTAGTGTGGTCGAGCAGTAGGCTTATCCAAGGAGTAGTGTTAAGCACTTGTTGTACATACACATAGACAATAAATGAGGTACACACACTCAGAGACAAATCCAGCCAATAGGTTTTGTATAGAAAAATATCTTTTCTTAGTTTATTTTAAGAACCACAGGTTCAAATTCTACATGTAATATCTCATTCGAAAGGTATTGCAGGTAAGTACTTTAGGAACTTCAAATCATCAAAATTGCATGTATACTTTTCAAGTTATTCACAAATAGCTGTTTTAAAAGTGGACACAGTGCAATTTTCACAGTTCCTAGGGGAGGTAAGTATTTGTTAGGTTAACCAGGTAAGTAGGACACTTACAGGGCTCAGTTCTTGGTCCAAGGTAGCCCACCGTTGGGGGTTCAGAGCAACCCCAAAGTCACCACACCAGCAGCTCAGGGCCGGTCAGGTGCAGAGTTCAAAGTGGTGCCCAAAACACATAGGCTAGAATGGAGAGAAGGGGGTGCCCCGGTTCCGGTCTGCTGGCAGGTAAGTACCCGCGTCTTCGGAGGGCAGACCAGGGGGGTTTTGTAGGGCACCGGGGGGGGACACAAGTCCACACAGAAATTTCACCCTCAGCAGCGCGGGGGCGGCCGGGTGCAGTGTAGGAACAGGCGTCGGGTTCGCAATGTTAGTCTATGAGAGATCTCGGGATCTCTTCAGCGCTGCAGGCAGGCAAGGGGGGGATTCCTCGGGGAAACCTCCACTTGGGCAAGGGAGAGGGACTCCTGGGGGTCACCTCTCCAGTGAAAGTCCGGTCCTTCAGGTCCTGGGGGCTGCGGGTGCAGGGTCTCTCCCAGGTGTCGGGACTTTAGGTTCAAAGAGTCGCGGTCAGGGGAAGCCTCGGGATTCCCTCTGCAGGCGGCGCTGTGGGGGCTCAGGGGGGACAGGTTTTGGTACTCACAGTATCAGAGTAGTCCTGGGGTCCCTCCTGAGGTGTTGGATCGCCACCAGCCGAGTCGGGGTCGCCGGGTGCAGTGTTGCAAGTCTCACGCTTCTTGCGGGGAGCTTGCAGGGTTCTTTAAAGTTGCTGGAAACAAAGTTGCAGCTTTTCTTGGAGCAGGTCCGCTGTCCTCGGGAGTTTCTTGTCTTTTCGAAGCAGGGGCAGTCCTCAGAGGATGTCGAGGTCGCTGGTCCCTTCGGAAGGCGTCGCTGAAGCAGGATCTTTGGAAGGCAGGAGACAGGCCGGTGAGTTTCTGGAGCCAAGGCAGTTGTCGTCTTCTGGTCTTCCGCTGCAGGGGTTTTCAGCTGGGCAGTCCTTCTTCTTGTAGTTGCAGGAATCTCATTTTCTAGGGTTCAGGGTAGCCCTTAAATACTCAATTTAAGGGCGTGTTTAGGTCTGGGGGGTTAGTAGCCAATGGCTACTAGCCCTGAGGGTGGGTACACCCTCTTTGTGCCTCCTCCCAAGGGGAGGGGGTCACAATCCTAACCCTATTGGGGGAATCCTCCATCTGCAAGATGGAGGATTTCTAAAAGTTAGAGTCACCTCAGCTCAGGACACCTTAGGGGCTGTCCTGACTGGCCAGTGACTCCTCCTTGTTTTTCTCATTATTTTCTCCGGCCTTGCCGCCAAAAGTGGGGCCTGGCCGGAGGGGGCGGGCAACTCCACTAGCTGGAGTGTCCTGCTGGGTTGGCACAAAGGAGGTGAGCCTTTGAGGCTCACCGCCAGGTGTGACAATTCCTGCCTGGGAGAGGTGTTAGCATCTCCACCCAGTGCAGGCTTTGTTACTGGCCTCAGAGTGACAAAGGCACTCTCCCCATGGGGCCAGCAACATGTCTCGGTTTGTGGCAGGCTGCTAAAACTAGTCAGCCTACACAGATAGTCGGTTAAGTTTCAGGGGGCACCTCTAAGGTGCCCTCTGTGGTGTATTTTACAATAAAATGTACACTGGCATCAGTGTGCATTTATTGTGCTGAGAAGTTTGATACCAAACTCCCCAGTTTTCAGTGTAGCCATTATGGTGCTGTGGAGTTCGTGTTTGACAAACTCCCAGACCATATACTCTTATGGCTACCCTGCACTTACAATGTCTAAGGTTTTGTTTAGACACTGTAGGGGTACCATGCTCATGCACTGGTACCCTCACCTATGGTATAGTGCACCCTGCCTTAGGGCTGTAAGGCCTGCTAGAGGGGTGTCTTACCTATACTGCATAGGCAGTGAGAGGCTGGCATGGCACCCTGAGGGGAGTGCCATGTCGACTTACTCGTTTTGTCCTCACTAGCACACACAAGCTGGCAAGCAGTGTGTCTGTGCTGAGTGAGAGGTCTCCAGGGTGGCATAAGACATGCTGCAGCCCTTAGAGACCTTCCTTGGCATCAGGGCCCTTGGTACCAGAAGTACCAGTTACAAGGGACTTATCTGGATGCCAGGGTCTGCCAATTGTGGATACAAAAGTACAGGTTAGGGAAAGAACACTGGTGCTGGGGCCTGGTTAGCAGGCCTCAGCACACTTTCAATGGTAAACATAGCATCAGCAAAGGCAAAAAGTCAGGGGGCAACCATGCCAAGGAGGCATTTCCTTACAAAGTATCTAACCCCATAAAGCTCTAATCAGTGCAGTCCCTTCCTTGCTCTGCTGAAGATTTCTCAGAACCAAAGAAAGTCACTAGCTCCAGTAAGTAGGACTTTGAACTACTGCAAGACTGAAAAGTATTCCCATCACAAAGGGAACTAGATGGCTTCAAATTCCAGCTTTGTTCCATTTGGAGCTTTTTGTGCCAAAACTTAATGTTTCTGTGGAGCCCGCATACTTTATACACACCTTCGAGGGATCTTTGCCACCTCTAACATCCAACTTTGCCCTGCAGTGATTTCCAGAAAAATGACTGACAGGGTCATTTATAGTTTGGCAGATATGGGGTATCCACCACAAATCAGCAGATTCTGATCCTGCCAGACTTGTGGTTCCTGGCCTCAATTCCAGACAGGAAGCCACACGATTTCCAATGAGCCTCGGCTCGCTTAGTTGGTGGAAACACTTGACCTATGGGCCCGTCCACCATTTCGCCACTACTACTACGTCACTGACATTCTCCCACCCCTAGTTAGGGATGGGTGTCTGTCTCGTTGTTTCCCCCCCAGGCTGCTGGAGCCGTTCTGGTATCACATGTTGGTCAAGGGATGAAAAATTATCAAATTCAAATGTGTCTGGCTCACAGGCAAAACACTCCCTGCATGTAAGGGGCATTTTTGAGTTTAATTTTAGTTTGGAAGGTTGTTTTTGCAAAGCAAAAGAAAATGCCGAGTGGGCCACCTCAGTGTGGCAGCCCGCACGGCGTTCTTTAGTAATGAAAGTGCCTCTGTCAGTGTGCCCGGTGCGCTTTTATTACAGAGCGCTCCACCAGGAAGAGTGGGATCTCGAAATACAGTTGGAGGCCCTCCATCAGGGGAGCAGAATTCATGGTTTAAAGGACCTCCATTGAGTGGCACCTAATTGCATTTTATTGTGCCTTGGTTATTTCTCTCTTGAAATGTTAAAAATGTACATCTCCATTTGTGTAACTGTCCTGTCATTTCATTTTGGTTGTTAAATATCTCTAATGTTTCGAAATTGGTGTGAAATTTCATTGTGTTGTACCTTGACTTTAATATTGCCTGGACTCTCTGCATTTCTCCGGGAAAAAGCCTGCTGGGAAAAAGCCTGCTGCAAGAGCTGAGCAAAGTTTTTTTCACTGAGCTGTGTTAGAATCTAAGTAGATTTGATGGCGTCAGCACACTTAAATTAATAATTCAGTTTGTCACATTGTAGTGTGTAGAAAGTTGATATAAGCCATTGGAATAGCCACACAAGTAATTGTGGTAGGTCAAACTGATTCAAAGTACAGAAGCACACAAAGTTAAGGCTGCTAAATCTCTGCCTGTGCTGCTGAGCCGCTGCAAAATCATGCTCCAGCTATTGCAGTCCCCAAAAAGTGTTGATGGTCTGTGTGTAACGAAGATGATTCGAGCTGAGCAGTCTGAGCTAGAGCACTGTTGCTGAAGTCACATTCAGACAGTTTCCATGTGTGAGATAGCAATATGTGTAGGAAATCTGGTAACTAACATGTAGCGCTGAGCTGGAAGGTTCAAGTGATTCAATTCTGCTTCGTTACCTGGCATGGCAGCGTCAAACTCTGGTGCAGAGGCTAATTTTGCACAAAACTTGCAAAAGGATTTTTATATTTTTGCAGTTCTTTAGGCCAGATTTCACAGACACTATCTACTTGGTAAACCATTTTATATGTATCACCAAAATATTCAACCACAAGACACTCCCCTGCACCCTCGGGTCATTAGGAAAGGAGCCATTTAAATGTCCTTGAGATTGAAGTAGTCAACCTTAAAAGCAAAGTAGGCTTTGTCCAGGCAGTATGCACCTCAAGTAGATCACTGTGTGCATTTCCAGCATTCTGCACACTTGCATGTGCTTGGTATACCAACATTTCATGTGATTTAATAACCATGAGAGCCGTTTGTGTTAGAGCTTGTTTCATTAATAGTGTAACGTCTCCAATTATGCTCTGCGGCATGGTGTCCGTTGGAGTGTCCTCAATCTAACCAATCCTATATCAAGAACTATATCAAGAACATGTTGAGGGAGCCATTCCTCACAACATAATTGGGGACGTAACACTATTACCGACACTGAAGAAAGCTATACGCTGCAGAAGCCCTGAAGAAGTTCACGATTTATACTTAGTGTGACGAAACACGCGTTCGCTGGTTGGATCTTTATAACCTGAAGATAAAATAAACAGAAATAATATTTGGACACTGTGTAATACTGTTTGATTTTGAATTACCGATTATTAATTTGTTCCTCCTCTAAGTGTTATTCATCTACCATCTTTTAATAAAATCCCTGTATTAATTACCGGCAGCCAGGAAACCTTCAAGTTGGGTGAATTATCTGAATGTTTTGAAACCGTACACCATGCCTTTATCATGAATCTCATGTTCTTCAATAATTGCCTGTGAAACCAGGCTGCACGGTGCTTCTTTACCAGCCTATTCTTAGGAATATTCTGACCACCTCTGAGTATATCCACATTTGGGTCAAAATGTCCTTCCATTTATTGTGCTTGATAATCATCGCATCCTGCGGGTTACAAGTAGTTTGAGAGAATTTTCGTCCCCCGGGGTGTGGCTACCACACCACAAATGCACAACTTCATTCACACCTATTGACCAGATTATTTCCCTTTGGTCTCGTTCAACACTCCTGTTAGGAAATGTAGCAAGGAACAAAGGTTCCACTCATAAATATTTCCTATTTGGTTTATAGAAAACGCATGTTTACTAATACATATTTGTTAAGTATGCATACAATAATTTTAGCAAAAGAAAATATGACACACAGTCACAAAACCAGGTAATGTATTCAAAACATGTAGTTGTATATGTAGTGGCGTATGGTGATATTCAGTGTGGATAGCACCACGCCCAGTACAGTGCGTGAAAACAAACAAGGAATGTGGTGAAGAGGCACTTTAAAAAAAAAAAAAAAAGCAACTGGTCAATTACTGTTTAAATAATACGTAATAAGGTATTTTTGAGAGACAAGGTCTAAACAGGAATTGATATTGAACTGCAATATCTATGAAACATTTTTTGTTCAACTACTTATAGCAATTCACGGTTTCCGCCCTGTTGCATAAATCCAAGGGGCCATCAGCAGCACTGCAGATTAATTTATAGTATGTCTGAGAATACGGTGAAAAGGCAAAAAATAAAATAAAATTAGGGGCTAAATTTATATTTGCAAGTGAGTTGTGCTCCGTGAAAAACGTACATGTTTGTAGAAGCACCCAAGCAGGGAGCCTTCAGGCAAAGAAGTCTTGGATAGCCAACGAAAAAAGTAGTACATAAAAGTAAGTAATGACTCAAACGAGGGGCCAAAGTGTTCTATATGATGATAAAAACATACAGAAGAAAAAAGGGGACATAAAGGTACCACAAGTGCAGCAAACAATGGAAACGATGGGACATAGATACAAATTGAAAACAAAAATAACTTAATGGATGCAAAGTGGGTGTACCCCACTTTGTAGGGGAAAAGGATGCAAATGTCTGTGGCGGCAGTGGCCAACCACTGTCTGTGGTGCGGTGCTTAAGAAGAATGATGTGGTAACCATGGTGTTTAAAAATGGCCACATGGCCCTCTCTCTCTTCCATATGGTTTGACAGTCCAGTTTTCTACCGTTCATTTTTTTACAGTATGGGAGAATACATGCAAAATGTTGTTTAATGCCCACAAACCTGCGAGTTTGTGCGTGCCACCCACTTTTGGCGTAGAACCACCAAAAACGCTCGGGTAACATTATATTTATGACAACAGACATAACATCACTCTTGCAGAATTGACAACATTCAGGCATTCCTGCTTATGTGAATTAGTATTATGACTTTGCACTCTCAAATGATGCGTGGTTGCAAGGTTTGGGGCCACTAGGGGTAACATGGCTGTATGGAGTAATGAGTTGCCAGCGGGCACTGCTTATTGTACATCATTAACTTCGAAACTGGACAGTGTTAACCCAGATTTGCTCATTGTGTATTTTTAAGTTACATTTGGTAATATGTGTATATTTGGTGGGACATAGTTAATGAGCATCCCACGTTTTATTGATTTGCTGTGTAGCTTAAACAGCCCTGCCAAGTTCCCCAAGTCCTTGCGTATTACAGAATTTTGGTTTGAATTCTTGGACTTCTAGTCATTTTTATTCCATTATAAAACAGATCCTGAGCGAAATGCCGCATTAGTAAGGATGAGATTTAACTCCTTGGACACCTAAGGGAGAGTAAGAGTCAGGAGCGGCTCCTCCTTTAGAGCAGAGGAGCGTCACCCCGCTGAAAAAATGCCGCAGAGCAGCTGAAAAATAAAATGGTAATAAAGTTTGTTTATTACCATTTTATTTTCAGCAACCCATCCTGAACCTAGTGTCAGGTTGGGGAGGGGCAATTGCTGCTGAGTGCCAGAATTGTGCTGTGCACTAAGTTACGGCCAGCCAGACATGCGCATTTTAAACTTCTTTAACCCAGCTGTCGTAAGATAGCTGGGTTAGAGAAAGCACAAGCCTCCAGTGCTCATAAGTGCTCCAATCCTGATGCTTCTTATATGCTGTTTAACAGCATGAGAGCAGTGCCAGGATTGGGCAGTGCAGTTTCGTGGGTCCGGATCTCCAAAGACAGAGACACCGGAGTGAGGAGGACGTTGTGGCAAGTATTATGTTAATGCCTCCCAACCACTGGATACTGGGACTCTTCGGATGGTCCTGCATACACAGTCTGATCCTCAGTCTTAGTGATTAACTTAAATTGACCCCTTTCTAGCTTATTTTCAGGGAAGCAGACTCAGCCCAGGTGTTCATGTAGGTATCAGCAAAAATGCTAAGCTACTTTCTGAGATATTCAATGCTGTCATAGGTCGTAGGGAGCTGAGCAGAGCCAAGTGCGGTTCATGCTTTTTAAATATGGATATTAATTTTGTAGACCTGGGCAGAGGTGCCTTCTAGCACTGAGGCAAAAGCAACACTCAAGTGATGTCATAGCTCTGCTATATATGCACCATCAGAGATAGTCCCAAAAGTTCAAGCCTCCCTTGGGGAGGATATGCACCAGGTACCCCTGTGGATGGTAGCAAATGCCTCAGCCACCACAGAATTAATGGAATATTTCATTAGCACCTTTGGATGTTTAGTGCATTTCTATGAAAATGCTGTTGTAAAAGTCACCATTTGCTTATTTTTATCCCGATATTTTCCTGGATGTATCCTTCCCTGGTTCTTCCCCTTCCCCATCCTGCCAACCCAGCCTTAAAAAAGTGTGGTTCGCTTGCAGGGTCCTATTTGAAGCAGGTATTTACCCTCCACCACTTATTAAGTTCACTGGTCTTTAACTTTTTGCAGGTTGGCTTGCTGTTAGTACCGAAAACTGTGGGCAGCACTCACAGTGCAGTGGGTGCTGCTGTTGGTGGAAGTGGACCACCCCAGCAATGGCAGTGGGCAGAGCCCTTTTAATAAAAATTTTGGGCAACAGCACTTCATCCTTTTTTCAGACAATTTAAGCACTGTTGTGAACATCAAACCATATACATTTGCAGGCACTAAAATAACTCCTCTAAGACCCCTTTCTAACATGGATGTTTTTGGAGACTTTCTCCAGCTAAGTACTAGAGTAGCACCCCTTCCAGGACGGGAAGGGGAATGAATCACCTCTACATTTGATTGGGGTATAGTGGCATGGCTTTCTCCACAGGTAGAGATGTTTTGTCTGCAAAGGAAAAAATGTGCATTTGTACAGGAGGAACGTTGCAAGGGTTGAATAGGAGCCATTAGCAAAAGCGACATATTCCCAGTAGTACATTTGAAAACCTGTGCCCAGTGTAGGTTTGAGGTGTATTTCTGGGAATGTTTGTGAAAGAACCAACTCAGATGCAAGTAAAGAGTACAATATATTTTATTCAGTTGCTAAACAGTGATCACGATGGACCACTTGTGAAATGTCTCACATTTTATAAAACGTTTATCACAAAGTCATCTCCATTGACAAGATGTTGACAGGAGTCCCACATCTTGTCCCACGTACTACAACAACCCATGACATCTGCATTCTGTGTAGGTCATAGCTCATGTCAATGATGTAATATGTTAGAGCTTGCTTATTGGTGGGCTATGCATTCTGTTGGAATGCTGCTTTGAAATGATCCTGTGATTTAGAGAGTGAGAGAATGACACCGAGCTGCGTTCTCCCAATTAAGACAACTAAATATACTAAGGTGGCTAGGGCAAGGAAACCAATGAGAAACAGAAGTGAAGGGGAAAGGGTTAAACCTAAATTCAGGGCAACACCACTATTACAGTCACCCTATACACTTTTCCAAGAAATGGACGAGACGCCTCTCCCACTAGTATCATAGGCAGTCCATCCACATCTTGGTAAGATAGTACTACCAGGGTGGACTTGCTAGCGCGCCCGCTCCTTAGTAAGTAAACTTACAAGGGGACGCTTATAGGTCAATGAAGCTTTTGAATCGCATGGAGTATCCTAGTCATGCAGTGATTACTGAATCAAAAATTAACATCAACAATCCAGAAACATTAGACGGAAAAACAGCTCAAAACCATCTACTCATGAATAACCACAACTCGGTAAGAGTTAAACAATTTTTATTTCCCTATTGATTACAATTCTAAATCATCCGTTAGCTCAATCATTATTCATTTCACTCAATTATTAATTCATTAATGAAAACAATCACAACATAACTTGAAGAAAACATATGCACAAAAGCACCTACATATTGTCAAACGGATACCAGCATTAATGGCAGAGTTCAGCTAATATCTCGTCAGTCAGTTGTCACTGTCAATGTCACCCTTAACCGCCTACCTAACCAAGATTAGCATCAGCACGTGGGCCTTCATGCAAAACAATTTAGAGAAAAACATTAATTTGGAAAAAGATCTATCTAAGTGAGAATTCTATAATCAGCGCAGTTGGTACCTAGAAGAAAAGGCACATTTTGTCATTCACATTTTCATAGCTACCTATCAAGGATGGATCAGCAAGTCAGTCTTCGTCTTCAGGTCATCAATTAGTCAGCCACGCATCAGGCTCACAGGGCATGAGCCCAACGACAGAACCTCGGACAGCGTCTCCTGATGTCATCGAATTCACCACTTGCATCTCTAGTTTTAGCCCCTTGTCATGACTTTTTATTAGGGTCTCCCAGTCCGTCCCCCTATTTCCTAATTGGTCAGTAAGTCAGCAGATATGACCTTAACCTATAGTATTTGTTTACCGAATCTACCAATTTTAATATCAGTCTGTTCACAAGATTTGGATTGGTCGGCTGTACGATGTCCTCATCATCCGGCTCTTCAGGTATCGCAATTGTTGCATGTTCCTCTTCAGTCAGTGCCTTCATTGTTCAAGTCCTGGGAAAGTACATTTAGCCTACTCCACACACAATTGTATCAAATTGTCTTCATCATCTCTTGTCTGCCGGTACATTGCAGAAAATTCTAGCTAAGCAACTTTTACATTGGGTGAGTCAAGGACAGTCCGTAGCAGCTTCTTGCAAACGTGGTTATTGTTTCTGCTCTCTGTGTGCGAGGCCTAGGAAGACTAAGCCTTAAGTCCGACTAAGTTAACACTACAAATTGAAGTAAAACGTAGGTTATACATTTCGAAATGACATATTACTAAATTTTTCTCATATATTTTTAATTATTTCATACAGTTTCAGTTATATTAGTACAATCTCGTTTACATGGCTGCCATACCCCGAGGGCACATTTTCAAACGTGCACATTATTTTCTCTATGATAAATTTCTCTGCACATTTTTCATTATTAAGCACATAAACATCATTAATAATTTTCTTAATTAGTATACTTGCTTCAACTGGCTGAACCAAATTTGTGAGTTCTTAGACAAAGTACCAACTGGATGTAAGCAGGGATCCAGATAATACAGTTAAAAATACCTATTGGTATACCCAAGGAATTTACTTTATCAAGTGGTACCAAAGGTATATATAAAAACAATATATTGTGGGTTTCTACGGGAGATGATGTTACCAGAGACCCTACTTAAAGCCAGCATGTTTCAGCCCTCTCTCTTAGTTCAATCAGGTCTGGGGCCTTTGTCAGGGCTATCAAACTCTCCCTACCTGTTAGTGTTGTTCTAAGTCACTCATACATGTGATGCTTACTGCTCTCACCTGACTGAATAATCAATCTCTTATTTCAAAGTATTCTATTCTTGGGTGGTTCCACAGTGTTCTGTAGCGGGCAGGCCTAGGTGAAGAGGCAGTGTTTCATCCTTTACAAAAGTGTGACTACAGGACAACACCCGCGCCAGATACCCATGCCATGCGAACCGCCCAAGAATAGGGTACGCTGAAGAAATTGACTTGGTAGAAGCAAATAAATGTATTGGTGCTTTCTATAGAAGTTGTAGAAGTAGGGTGTGTTTAGAATGTACCCATAACTATTGAGGGTGTAGACTTACAACTACTTCTAGATTCTGGTGCAAGGATCACAGTTATTTCTATAGAAAAATGTAAAAAAACACTGAGCCTAGAAAATGGTGTTACTACAGTTGTAATAACTACTGCATTTGAAGATAGCAAAGTCAATCTGCTAGGTTATTTTTGGGCAGAACATGCCTTTTAGAACAAGAAGATAAAAGGAAAAATGTATGTGGCTGACAAGGGATAAATGTATTGGGATGGTGGTATTAAATTGGTTTCAATATAGTTATTACACCTGGAGAGAAGTGTTCTATTTCATTAATAAATACTGAAAGTGACCATTTTAGGATAAAAATGTTTAGTCAAGTTTCCATGAAAAAGAGGGAAGAATAAAGATGTTGTCCACGCTATCAAGTTAAAAAATGGGAGTGTTCCAGTTAAACACAGGCTTTGGAATGCATATCACATACTGTATGGGAAGGCGGCGTTGTCCCAGTTTCCTGAACAAAACACAAGAAAATGGTTTAAATGAAGAAGTTGATGCTACTCTTTGGTGTTCTCTAGTGCTTTTGACCTTGAAGAAATTGAGAGAATTACACCTGTGCATTGACCTATGGTGTCTGAAAAATGCCATTTGGGTAGAGTTTCCCTCTCCCCCGCATAGAAGATGTGATGACAACTGTGAGTCAGTCCAGTGGTTCACCAAATTAGATTTCAAGCAGTGTATCATCAGTTGGAACTGGATGTGGATTTCCAGCATTTTATGATGTTTGTAGCAGCTAATTCTGCTACATGCAATTTAGACTGCCCACAACAGCTTCTGTGCTCCAGGAGGTTATGACCAGGATGCTAAAATGTGTGACAAATGTAGTTGTATTTCAGATCAACATCCTGATGTGTGCTGAAATGAAGGCTGAGCAGGGTGTAACTCTTGATAAAGTACTAAGCAACTTGCAATAGCATGGAGTTACATTAAAGGGGGTCCAAATGCATTTTTTGTGTGAACGAGCTAGAATAATTGGGCGTGTTTTGGCTAGTGAGGGAGTCACATCTAAATCTAGGTTAGTGGGCAGAATTGTTAAGGCTCCTCATCCCAGTGACAGAAGTCAACTGCACTCAGGCTTGGGTTTATGGGAGTTTTACTCAAAGTTCATTAGAAATTTCCCAGATCTCACAGAATGTTTTAGAAATTTAGGACATTTACAGAAATGGGACCCCTGACTAGAAAAGTGAGGAGTACAGTATAAAAATACATAGTGCTATGGTTCTTTAAATTTCTGGGCAGTATGGCTGCTTTGACATCAGTGTTATCTGTTCTTTAAATTTGTGTTTGTGACCACGATAGTCTGTGTGTTCCTTTAGACAACCACCTGGATGCCTCCCCCAACAAGCTGACCCCCATGGAGGAGAGCCTGCACTTGGTCGATGGAGGGTTGTCCATCAACTCGCCCTTCCCGCTAATGCTGCAACCAGAGCGAGATGTGGATGTCATCATCTCTTTCAACTACTCATGGGATTCCCATTTCAAGGTGAGAGCAGGCTCTAGTTATGCAGGTTTATTACCAACATATTGAGGTTTAAATATTGACCTGACAAAATCCTGTGATCAAAAATTGACTGCCTTATATATATATATGTTGTTGAGGTATGTATATGTGGAGTTACAGATACCAAACCTATAATCACGTACGTATACCTACGTTCCTAAGAATCTGACATTTTTTTTGGCCACAATATTTTTGTCCTCGATATCCAATTGGTTATGGGCATACATTGTTATGGTCATACTCTTTTTTTAATACAGCAGAGATAGACTGTTAATTGGATGAATCTTACAGTTTGGAGACCACTCCAACAGCTTTTGTGCCACCAGGAGAACAGTGCTGTATACAGTGCAAAAAGGAAGTGGGTATTTAAACTTTCCTCAGTGTGCATTTTTCGATAGCACTAACATATTTTCACTGGCCTAGCCAGACTAAGTTGCCAGTGCTTCCTCAAGAGCCATCCAGTCATCTACAACCCCCTCCAAGCATTGCACGTGAACCCTTGATTGGTTTTCCACCATGGTTCCCTACCTTGCTCCATAGTGCTCAATTGATCTCTTACTAGATGTCCACAACTGTATACTAATGTCAATGTAATGCTCAGAAAGTACCACAAATTAGATGAAGAAATAATGTGATAAATAAAGAAAACTGCATCATAGGCGAGGATTCTATCACTTACTATATTGGTGCTTTTCCACATCACTACAGCTCTTGGGCTGTATATAATTCTGTGCCAGTGCCCTTAGGCTGAGGATAACTAAGAGTAACAAAGTGTTTATATGTGGGATAGTGATGCAGTGCACTCCAGCAGTCATAGTAGTCGTTATTTAATGCAATTTCATGGTTCAATTGCTTTTAGAGGTTGAATACCCAGCATCTCCAACTAGACCCTAGATTCACAGAAAACATTAATTACGGATTAGTCAGCGTGCAGCAGGTGAAACAGATTTGACTGTCTTCCTTAATGATATGAGTAGCACAATGAAGGGTGACCATTTCATTTATTTTCCAGAATGATATGTGTTGCAGCATAGATAACCCTGACCCTAAATATTGATCAATGTAATACCACACCCTAGTGTAAATTACACCAAGGTACGTGTGCATCTCACTTCAACTAAGTGGACAAACACATTTGACACTTTCCAATGTGAGGCTTGTTGATACTTATTCAATCACCCAAACCACTGAGATTGGGAATGGCACATAGTCCCTGCAAGCCATGTTGAAGCTAGTGGGTACTGGAAAAAGGGAAGATGGGAGAGGCATCTTACAGTCATGAACAAAACAGCAAAGAAAAGATTTTCCCACAAAAACGATGGTGGAGTTACAGCTCACCTGCACATTTAGGCTGATGATTCTTAGGCAGTTGTCTTCCAGTCTTTGGTGAGTTGCAGGGTTCATGCTGAACAAGTTACTTACCTTCGGTAACAGCTTATCTACTAGAGACTATATCTAGCTGCAGATTTTTTACCTTAGAATTATCCCAGGTGTCAGATTGGCTCCAGAAGATTTTTCGTGAGTAGTGCCCTTGTATGCTGGTAGGTGGCGTCATTCGGCTCCGTGTGCGTCATTGGCTTTGAAGAAGATAGGCGCCACCTAGGGGTGCTGGCATCAGTTTCTTTTCATGCCTTTCCACACCAGAATGGTAGAGCCATTAAGAACACTGACCACTGGTGTGAACCCCTAGGTCCTGAAAGGAATAGAGCCCCATCCCTAGAAATCCGTTCGCAGAGCTGGAAGTATGGATAGGTCAGTTAGAAATCTACTGCTAGATATAGTCTCTACCAGATAAGGCATTACCGAAGGTAAGTAACTTGTTCATCTGAAAGAGACTTCTATCAGCAGATTCCATACCTTACAATACATACCCAAGCAATATTACCCCCGGAGGTGGGTCTGTGAGCCAATATCAGACAAGGAAGTCCTACAGGACTGAATGAGCAAAATGCCCATCATGACAGACCTGACAGTACAGGCAGTAATGCTTGGTAAATGTGTGCAGGGAACCCCAAGTTGCTGCCAGGCAGATGTCCAGGACCAGAACTCTGTGTGCTAATGCAGTGGTTGTTGCTTTGGCTCTTGTGTAATGAGCGTGTAAGCCCTCAGGGGGTTGCTTCTTGGCCAGTGCATAGCAGATTTTAATTCAGAGCATGTTCCATCTGGAGATGGTCCTTTTCTGCACAGCACTACCCTTTTTAGCTCCTACATACCCCACGAACAGTTGATCGTCCATCCGGAATGCCAGCTTGTGGTCAATGTAGAGCAACAACTCCTTGTTTGGGTTACAGATGATGGAGATGCTCCTCATCCTTGGAAGTAGGTAAGGTGATGGACTGATCTACCTGAATGGGCATGACCACTTTAAAAGGAAAGGAGGCCCACATTCAAAGCACCACTTCAAGATGAATAGGTAAATAGGGAGACTTAGATGACAAGCCCTGTAGCTCACTATCTCACCTGGCAGATGTCATAGCCACTAGGAAAGCAGTTTTGATGGTGGGCAACCGCAGGGGACAATTGTGAAGTAGCTCAAAGAGAGCGCACAAGAAAGTGAGAACCAGCTTCAAGTCCCAATGAGGCATGATAAAGGGAGAAGGATGAAAATGATAGACTAAACTGTTCAAGATTTTATCTATGAAAGGAGATATGAAGATAGGATTGATCGGGCAATCTTAGGAATGCAGAGATAGCCGAAAGAGTACCCAAAACAGAGCCCTCCTGGGAAAGAAAGAGGATAAAAAGAAGAACCTGAGAGAGGGGGGAAGAAAGGGGAAAAACATTTCTGTCAGAACACCAAGCCACAAATTTCTGCCAACGACAGGCATATGACAACTTGGTGGAGGAATGGCTGGCCGCCAAGATTACATCGCAGATTTTGGGAAGAAGGTTCAAATGCTGTCAATTGCTGCCACTCAATCTCCAAACAAGAAGTCGCATACTGGACACATTTGGGTATGGAACCCTCCCTTCCTGCTGTGACAGAGGATCCTCCCGAATAGGCAGCCTAATAGGAGGATCAATAACCATACTTCCTAGCTCGGGATACCAGACTCTCCATGCCCAATCTGAGGCCATAAGGAGGATTTGGGCCTGGCCATTCTTGATCTTTTTGAAAACTATGAGCAGGTGTGGTGTGGGTAGAAAGGCGTACAGGAGTCCCGAGCTCCCCTCTAGACGAAAAGTGTCTCTGAATAAGAGCCATCTTAGAAACTCCAGCATGCAAAGCTGCAGACTTTGCGTGTTCTCAGCGGAGGCATGCAAATCTAACCAGAAGGATGATCCTCGGTCAGCCTGTCTTGAGATGGTGGTATGGGGGATGGGCAGTCACGAAGGGGAGGGAGTAGTCTTTTCACACTATTTGCAAAACCCACCTGTCCGATGTTTATAGACTGCCAGTGGGCAGGTGGTGGCGTATCCTGCTGCCAACTGGGTTGCATGTGATGGTATAAGGGAAGATTAGGATGGTTTGGAGACTGCAGGTGCAGGAGGTTTTGGGGGTGGTGGACTGATCTGACCTTTGGCTGTCTGCTCCATGAGGTCTGTAGATACCGCGCCCTTGGCCTTGCAGGGGCTGTGGAGGATGGGCAGCACAGTGGCTGAGTGGATATTAGTGTGGTAGGTATCCCTTTCCATAGTCACCAAAGAAGCACAATGGCTGAGTGGATAATAGTGTGGCAGGTATCCTTTTCCGTAGTCACCAAAAAAGCAAAAACAGGACTGGGGGTGGCGCAGGACTGAATATAAGCCTGAAGACTGCGCCGTAGCCTGACTGTCCTTGAAACATTTGAGCTCTGAAATTGCTTTGTCTCTAAAGAGACTGGAGCTGTCAAAGGGCCTGTTCATCAAAGGAGATGTGACATCTCTCAATAAGCCAGTAGTCTGTAGCCAGGCATGGCACCTAAGGGCCACCAGTGGTGAAACCTCTCTGCCCAGAAAGTTGGTTGTGTTGAGTCCACAACGAATAGTGAACTTTGTTGCATCTCTCCCATCTGTCACAGCTTGGGAGTGCACAGCCTGGGCCTCTTCTGGGACAGAAGGCAGCATTTGTCAACTGTGTCCCACAGATCATGGGATTAGCAGCCAGAAAGGCATGTGGTGTTGACGTACTGCAGTGCCAGGCTGGTGGAAGAAAACATCTTCTTCCTAACCATCTCCTGCCTCTTGGATTCCCTGTCTTGGGATGAGGTAAGGAACACGCCAGGGTTAACATGGGAGGTGGAAGCCTGGACCACCAAACTCTCTGGGGGGGTTAGTGTTAAGTGAGGAAAGCTGGGTCCCCCAGTGTGGGGCGGTGGCAACAGGTGATTGTCCTATTCACAGGAGCTCTTGTGTTAAACTTGGACAAGGTACCCAAAAAGCCATCTCTAAGGGCTCCATTAAATGGGAGGAGCGGTTCAGATGGGGAGACTCCCTGCTGAAGTACCTCTGTCAATAGATTATTCTTGAATGCCACCAAGGGCAGCTGAAGGTCAAGGACCTCTACCGCGCTCCCCACCTCCTCCATTGCCACGGTAGGGGAAAAAAGCATGCCAGTATCTGGGGAAGTGTCCAGGTCACTAGCTTAACTGAGTTCTATACACACGAGTCCATGTCCTGATCATTAGGCTGGAGTTCCTTAGGGTCCAGTGACCCCTTCCACTCCACCCTGAGTCCTAACCCATAAGATTAGGCTTCAGGCTCTGATCTGGGAGGCCTGGCTCCTGATAGCACCGGATACATTGTCGCACAATTCCTCTCTCCAGCTCCATATCGGAGTTGGGGATCAGAGAGGGGATGGTATTGCTGGTGGGCACGTGGGGTTGAGCTGATACAACCAGCATCGGTCTAGATCCAGGAATGGATATGTAGAGCTTAACCGGCTCTGAGGCCAAAGCTGCTAGTGCAGAACCGTAAGGGGCCCCTGCCAACCACGAGGGCCCAAAGATGCACCAGAGGGGTTGGCCCACACAGATATAAGGCACATAGCATCTTAAATTCTTTACGTTGGGCAGGGGTCGCTACAGCTCCAGGAAACACTGGGAGGCGCTGAGGCCCCAGTGCAGGCGGAACCGCTGAGTGAGCCCTAAAAGGCAGATGCTCCAGTGTCTCACCGGCTGACAAAGCTTTGTCTTCTCATTTTTGTGCCGGGACTTACTAGAATGTCCAGACAACTTGGAGTGAGGTAATGACCTCGGACTATGCGACCGATCTGGGGACCTACTTCTCAACCAGGACCTCGAATGTTGTGATGTTGCCGGATGGGCCGCCATCAGCCTTTGGGTTTGCTCCCTCAAAAGCGTTAGAATTAATTGCGCCCCAGCAGGAGCATGGCTTCGGGTCATGCTCATGCTTGAGGCACCACAGACAAACAAGATGCGGATCTGTCATCGACTTCGGCCGGTGGCATGCACTGCATAGCTTGAAGCCGGCCTTCTTCGATGACATCCTGCCACACCAGGAGGAAAATCTAAAAAATCTTGACAAAACGTTGAAAAAGTACAGACAAAAAGTGACTGAAGGGGCAGCTCTTCTTGGATTTGTGCAAACTGGCGTAGAAAGAAAATAACTGATGCCAGCACACCTAGGTGGCACCTATATATGTGCTGTGGACGTCACTTCCGGTGTGGACAATGCTGATGAAGCATGCAGAGCTGAACGTCACCACCTACTGGTGCACAGGGGTATTGCTTATGAAAAATCTTCTGGATCTTGTCTGATGCTTGGGATAATTCTTAGGTATGGAATCTGCAACTAGAAATCTCTATCAGATTAGGATTTTTGAGCTGGTTTGAGTCTTCCACACTGACGAAATCAGCAGGAGCAAGGCAGGTCAGCAGAGTTGGAATACAGCTTAGTCCTAGCTTTCAGGCGACAGGCAGTAAACACTTTGAAATTCAGGAAGCACCACAGTTAAGTCCAAATAGATTGAACTCAGTGTAGATCTTCAAAGAGCTGGCAAGAAGCTCCTTTCACAGTCATTGGTAGTTGGGCAGCATCATACTGACAGTCAATAGTACTGCATTCTTTAAGATTGAAATGTCAACCAATAGTGCTTGTGTAGACTTTTTCACACAGAAGTTTGTATAAAGCAGGCTTTGTTGTGGTCTCAGAAGGCACAATATGTGACACAAAGCATATACACCGTGTATGGGTGAACTCTGATGGGACACCTTCTGCACTTCCTAGTCTAGGAGACAGAGGAGGCTGAGGTGAAGAAGTAGGGTATAAGGTTATCCTTGTTGTTTCTCTGCAGCCACTCACACACACAATAATTAATGTATTGTTCATGCCTGAACATTATTTGAAATCATGTAAGGAACCCTAACAGGTGCACCAACAGTGATTGTGACTAATGCCCCACTCATTCTTTATTGTACATGCACTCTGTATGATGTCCTTGAAAATTCACAAGCTTTACAATATAAAGAGAAAGAAACAGAATGGAGCCCTGTGTATGACAAGCCACTCTCACTGTGCAGAGGTGAGCTTTGGTAGTTCTTTAGACTATAGTTAGTAAATGCCAGTTTGTGTTCTCCCCAATCTTATGGTACAACAAAGGGTATCCCTAGAGAGCACTAGATTGGCAGAAAGGGAAGTCCCTTGGCATTGGTCCCATTAAAGTCTAACAAAACAAGAGCAGTATGAAGACAAACTTCGGGCACAAAGGGTAAAATGGCAGGAAGGGAACATCTGCTCTGTTAATTGGGGACTTTCGTCCTCACAATTTTCATTTTCGCTTATCCTCGTTTTAGTTTCTTTATGATTGGTTTCATAAAAAGCTTCTAAGTTCTGAAATAATCTTGAAAAAAAAACACGCTGACCGAGGGAAACCAACACAGTAAGGACTTTTACTATGAGATGCGGTTGAGTTTGTAGAATGGTAGCCATGCATGATAAACACATCACCGAAAAAGTCCTTTGAGTGATTTATAGAAGAGGTTAGTTTGGATAGAAGACAGAAGCTCTGCATTGGGCTCAACTTAGACACATCCTGAGAAATTATATTGACTAGATTGGAAGAGCTGTTAGGTCAATCTCTGCCTGTATGCACACAATAACTCAAACCACTGTAAAGGATACCCTATCGAAAACAATGATAATGATGAGGGTGGTCACTGTCATTCAAAGGTACTCTCTGGATACCTGTGCATGGTGTATTATACTCTGGTAAGACTAAATAAAAGAGCTGAAATGAAACAGGCGTGAGAGAGGGGAGAAAGGCCTGACCTTTATATTTCACTTATGCCAGAAGTACACAAGGCTTTTTCAGAAGCGATCCAGTGCAGGCTTAACAGAATTTTTGCTGGTCGAGGGATCTATGGCCAAAGTGGTGTGGATAGGGATATGGTGTTCTGAGGAATTATGATTCTAATATTGCACCTGTTACCTTTCTAGGCTCTGTTACAGGAGGAAGTGTTGCGGAAGTAGAGCAAAAGTGTTCCCCAGTTGAGTAACGCGCTCTCTGAGGATCACATTTCACACAGAAGAAAAACTAAGGGTGCACTCATGTTTTTTTGTTTTTGCAAGCTGACACAGATAGCTGCTATGGCTTCAATACAATTATCTTTCCAAAGTAGTATATATTTCAAAGATGTGTATTTCAGAGAGCGAGATCTATGTATCAAATACTAGTTAAAAATATGTTTATGTCCACTTATTTTATTAACAAACAAATCAGACTCTTTTCATTATAGTACTAAAATAAAAGCAAAAAACGATGTATTAAATATAAACTAAACAATGCACTACACTATAGAATCGTAGGGAAGTAAATGGCTGTTATATGATCGGATAATAAAGATGAAGTATTCTCTAGTCTTATAACATACAAGCTATTTATAATCATACATAGGTTTGATAGTAAATATGAATTCACACTGGTGCTGAAATTGATGAGCTTATGATAGTTCTCCTGCCCATTTGAGTACTACAAGCTGAAAGTGCCAGTACTAGAAGTATAAAGTTAGATAAGTGAGTAACAATTCAACAGTCTACATGATTAGAATTCATTTAAAGGTGATCAAGTATGCCTCAAACTGCACTATAGTAAACTAAGCCTATCACGTGTCGTGTGAGGAAACAATATTTTCATCTGTCAAAATGCATATTTAAAATTGGACAATAAATAAAATATGTAAGTTTTGTAGTGTATCGTATTTGAAAAAAATAAGTCATTTTCATTTCTTGTT
Organism: Pleurodeles waltl; assembly: GCF_031143425.1. Taxonomy (NCBI): domain Eukaryota; kingdom Metazoa; phylum Chordata; class Amphibia; order Caudata; family Salamandridae; genus Pleurodeles; species Pleurodeles waltl. Next base: position 1,091,042,875 of record NC_090448.1, on the reverse strand, counting down.
CATACCTAATAAAACGATTACAAGAAATGGAACAGTGATCATCTCTCTTCAGTTATAGTATGCCTGATGTAAATAAAATTTTAAAATAGCATAGTTTTGTCACTTGATGGGTCCCACACTCTTTTCACGATACTTTATTTGTATAGTTACCAATATATACCTGTACTATCATTAAGAGATCATTTTTCGCCCACTACACCACTCTAGACCAAAGGCCTCCTTATACAAATATTTATTGGCCCTGTCGTTCATGGCAACAATCCATCTTGAGCTGTCCGGCAAGGACCCCTCCTGAAGGGAACACAAGCAACCTCAGACAGGTTTCCACCTTATTATGCCTTGTCAGTGAGTTCAAGCTTGGATCCCGTGGCACAGCGAGTAAGGGACCCATGTCTGGGCATACATCTGACCACTGAGGGCATTACATCAGTCACACAAAAGGTGACAAGGAATGCTTACAAATAGCCTAATTGCTGGCAATCATTCGGGGTAACATTCCAAACCACTGCTTTTCCTCCACTGTGCCAGTCGTGACAGAGGTCTACCTAATGCAAGCTAGTACTGACAATGCTACTCATGGGATGAGTCCATCTTGAACCTCAAGTCTAGCCGCCCTCCAGAAAGAAACACAAGTAATCCCAGATTGATTTTTGGTCCTAATACTTCCAATCAGTAAGATGTAGCTTGGATCCTCTGGTACAGCTAGCAAGGGAGCAACATCTGGGTATTTATGATATCGATTTGTCATATATGTCAGTTTTCATGAAGATTTACCTATCCTGAACTAACATGGCACTGTTCTTTCAATAAAGAAAGCTGCCTGTTGGCTTCTTTCCTGTAGCTGTTCTAGTCAGGAATATAATATTTGTTTTCTGCTGTCTTTTATTTGCTATTTCTGTTGCCCATCCGAGGAGGGTGGTAAATGTGAGAACTGTAATCTGCTTTCCCTCTTAAAGGCCATAGAGATCATGGAATAGATGTATGTTGGGGGAAGAACCTTGGTGATGCTGGTGTGTAAGTAAACTGAATGTTGGTGCTATTGTTGAATTTGAAATTGAAGAGTGTGATCTACTCCTGAATGGATGCTGTAGTGAGGGATGCATTGTATGCAGACTCTTAATAGAGTACGAATATGATTCATGCTCTTTTAACTGTTAACCATAGGTCCTGCTGCTAACTGAGATGTACTGCAGAGAGCGAGGAATCCCATTCCCGAAGATTGAGCTGAGCGAGGAAGATGAGAAGAAACCAAAGGAGTGCTACATGTTTTTAGATCTTGAGAATCCAAAGGTTCCAATTGTGATTCACTTTCCGTTGGTCAATGACACGTTTCAAAAGCACAAAGAGCCAGGTAAGCCAACAGACTTGTAAGTCTCACATAATCTTCTCCTGGCAGCCCCGTGACTGCCTGCCGGACGCTGGTACCACTCCAAACATTCATTGGCTTAGTTTTGTGATTCACACTTCACCATTGAAAGCTGGAATTAAATTGAAAAAAACTAAAATGTCATCCATGTTTTATACGACTCAGTCAGAATCATCTGAGCTAATTAAGTTTAGTTTTGTTTATGGAATTTATAAAGCGCTTGGCTACCCAGAGGCCTCCCAGCACTGAAGGAGAATCATTAGGCAAAGGAACAGGCCTACTCAGGTAACAAGAAAGTTTTCAGTTTCCTACGGAAGGAAAGTTCGGACATGTCATGTCGAAGCTCTAGGGGGAGGGAGTTAGAGATCTTGGCTGCGCTACAGGTGAAGGTTCTGCCCCCCCCATCTGGGCTTCTTGGCACGAAAGGAGTTGATTAGAAAAGCCGAAGAGGATCTGAGTGTTCTCCAAGGGGTATAGGGAATAATTATTTGTCTAAGAAAGACTGGACCCTTATTTCGAAGGGCTCGGTGGACGTAACACATGGCTTTAAAGATAATGCGTTGTTCAACAGGGAGCCAGTGGAGAGAGGCCAAGGCTGGGACAGCAGATGAATGTCTGGGGATGTCTGTAAGTAGGCAAGCCGCAGCATTTTGCACAACTTGTATTCTCTTTAAGACATACAAGGGGGAGCTCAGAAACAACACGTTCCCATAGTCAAGGTGTGGTAATATCATAATGTAACAAAAATAATCAGTTAAATTAGTGAGATATGGTGGGGAGTGATGGATGCAGTCTTGTATTGTCAAAATCTCACCCCATTGTCTATATGACTAAGGTCGTTGCAGATTATTTTATGTTGGTTGGAATTCGTTCCCTGATTCCACATTTGTTTTCAGTGTAGACATTCTCCTGCATGTGTTCTTGATAACATTAAAAACCAGATGTGCTGCAGTCACACTCCAGCAAACTAATATTATTATATATAAAGACACACTAAAGTCCCACTCCCCCTTTAACAAACACTGATGCTGTGCCTTACCGCTCACGTTAACTCTGTGCTTGTCAGCACCACATCACTGAGAAGCCTAAAGACGTTTAGATTAATATAGGGTTGTGTGTTATGTGTTTAAGGGAAGTGGATAAGGAGTACAGACCAGATTGATTTGATTAAGGTGGAGTTAGATCATTGCACATTATTCATATGTATTTGTTATGTACATGAGGTTTTATATTTACTTGCTCTGTGAATGATTTGTGGCTGCAACAGCCACATCAGAGTTCTTTGATTGGCGTGGATAGTAGTATCAGTAGGCCACCGGCAGGATGGGCTGGTGTCTTAGATGGACATCCAGCTTCCGATCTATCCTGTGGTGGGGCATTGAAAATCTTTGTGATTATGATGAGGAAGCATTGGTCAGGTGTCAAACCTTTTTTCTCCTCCCTTACCCTCCTTCTTTTGTGTGTTACTCCTCGCACCCACTCGTCTATACCATTCTATCCACTGTCAATTCTGCCTCCCTGTCCTCCTCATCCTGCCTTCACTTCCACCTCCACCCTTATTCCTCACTGCCCTCATCTCCCATCACGGTCAACCTCCTCAACTACTCTTCTTGCCATTGCTACCCCACCCCCTGCCTCCCGCCCTTATGTGTGTACAGCCTGGTTCTAATGTGCTAACATGGGTTCCATGTGTTAGTACATTGATTCCAGCTTTGCCAAACCTTGTTTAATCATAGTCGTCTTTACCTGGTTAAAGTTTCATGAGGAATGGCTCAAACTTGGAGAACACTCAAACCAAGCTTTTATCCTCTTTTTTGATTCAATGGTTTCAAAGGCAGTGTGCCATTTTCACTCACTATAAACACAAATTTCAGTTAAAACATTTGTAGTAAGCCATCTTGCATGCAAACTGTCTGACAGCAGGAAAACAGGTATTACGTGTTCTGAATAGCCTGTTTTACAAAAATCAGACTAGCCAAAAATAGTTCCAATAATGCAAAATACATGTCCTTAATGTCAGTAAGCCACTCAAAAATGATTTCACATAGAAAATGAGTTATTGATTTAAAAAGAAAATTTATTTGCAAAAGGGCTGGAAATAAAGATAGGCAAAGAAGACATCACTGTGAGACCACCAGAAGATGGATGCTTACCCTGTGCAGGATAGGCCAGAGTCGGTGTGCTTCCCTCCATTTCTGAGCCTCCTACACTGCCTATACGGCTCAAACTGTTTAGTTATCCGGGGTAAGCTGTGGAGATGCAAGGATATTTCCTGTCTGTTGTGCTGTTTGTGGATGTGGGTGTGTTGGGTCAGATCTTTGTCCTCCTCTTAAGCATTCCCTGTTGCTTACAAGGTGTCTCCGATTAGCCTGTTATCAATGTCATGAGTAGGACATCCCGCTTAGTCTACGGCTCATCAGGGCTTGTGCTTTGCCTCGCTATTTAAACTCCACCCTGGCCATCCAGACTTTTGGTGGAGAGGATAAAGATGACTCCCCGCAACAACATCCGAATTTGGACCAAGTATGGCATTGCATATGAGCCATAACCCATTATTATTTTATCTTTCTTTCCTCCCAGGGCTTTCCATGAGTTTACATCCTTTTGAGTGCCCCTTGCAAAGCTATTTCCATTCCTAAGACAGGACATTTCTGGCACCCACTCACCTTGTGCCCCTACTTGTACCCACTTGTGTGGGTCCTCCCATTGCTGCTCCTGGGTGGACTCCTCTGAGCATATTACAAGGCCGGTTCAATTCCACATTTCTATACTTTGCTCCAGTCACACGAAGTACATCCATTACAACAGGGAACACATCCATCTACAACAGCCCAGAAATATTTGCTTTGCAAATGCTTGTCTAAAACCTGCAATTGGGGATGACTTCTAACCTCCTCTACAGCAGAAATTAAATGTCATCAATTTTTTAATAATGTTACTGGTTAAGCGCACTTTTCTGAATCTTCTGCACACAACTTCACTAAGAACAACACCTGATGCCATTAGTCATATCAGTAATGGCCCATGGCACTAGCCAGGGTGGCAAATGGCCTTTGTGGACTTTTCTGGATGAGGATGTCTGGCCTGTTATTCAATACTGGAAAAACTTTGCTTTAAATTTACTATAATTTGACAAGGTGTGTAGTGCTTACCAAGTCCCGGGATGCAGAGACTAGGGAGTCTGCTCTCGGTGGATCTTTATGTGAGAGAGTTAACGTGCTCTTTGTAACAAAATTGAAACAGAACACCACTGACCTCCAAGACTCTTCTTCATCATTTACAAAGTAGCCACGGGCAATTCACTTTCTCCTTATTCACTCATTTTCTCATAAGACCATAGTATCCTTCAGCATGCAAATGAGCGTTCTCTTGTGCCCGCGATAGGTAAGGTGACCGCTGGGCAGTGTGGGCAACCAACAGTCTGGTGGAGATGAGCGTTATTTTATGTTTCACTCATCTAACAGTATTATGTTAGTACGATGTGATTCTCAAAGTGTATGGTTTCTAAATCTCAGGGGCAACATGCAAGATGATTTCTTATTTAAAATGCCATCATTCCAGTTGAGTAGCGTATCCTACTTCGCCCTTTATAGTGTATACAAAATATTCCGTATAGGCTTCAACTGCTTATTTATATACAGGTCGATACATTTTAATGTCATATTAAAATATTAATGTCAAGAGGATCGAATGCTACCATTCATCTTCTGACTGAGAATGAATGTTTCTATTGAGCCCTAGAATCCATGCTATAGTCAAGGGTCAGCATAAGCCCCTGTAATCACCACACTGGTCTTTTATATATAGGTCAAACACTTACTTTTATTTACTTTTTTGTTTTTGTTTAGGGATTGAGCGTGAAACAGAAGAAGAAAAATCCTTTGGAAATTTTCATATTTCAGGGAGGAACTCACCCTATCGTTCTTCAAATTTCACCTTCGACCCTTGCGATTTTGACAGACTGCTGGGAGTCAACCGCTACAACGTGTTGAACAACAGAGACACTATACTAGAAGCTCTCGCCTTGGCGCTAAAACGGAGGACATTGCGAGAGAGCAAACGGGTTGAACCAACAGTCTGAATTCTTGATCTCCTGCGTCTCAGATGCTGTAGGAGCCAATACGGGCATTTAGATGACTGAAGTTGACTGAACATGAAGTAAATGCGGATACTGTGATTTGAAGCTGTTCTCTCTCAATTCTATGTAACTGCAGTCAGCAGGCTTTGAGTAGTTTAACAAAAATAATTTGGGCAAATTTAGAAAGCAGGGATGCATACTTTATTAAAAGTATCCATAAATACCAATGAATTGCAAATCATTTGTGGGTCATTGTGACCCTCATTTTTGGACTCTTGAATATGAGGTCAAACACAGACTTCTGGACTGAATACATTATTCCACTGAGCCCCTTGATCCCCTCACTCATTGATAAGCATGCATAAATAATAGTTCTTCCTAGTGGAAGGTTCTGGACACCACCACCAACAGAAAATATCTTCCAAAAATATATTTTTAAATATTGTTTATCCAGTGACATCTTTTTATCCTTGTAAATGGAATTTAAACACCACTTTAATTGTTCTGTCTAAGGTGAAGATCATTTGGGAAAAGGGGATAAAGAGGCAGCCACACCATCAGAGATGGTGCTGTCTTTTCATGGCTGTTCTTGAATGCCAAAATGCATTGAAGTGCGATCCTCATATTTTACGATCTGTGTATTTATTTATTTGGAGGTTTCATGGAGTGTTACAAACCACCTAGATAGCCTCAGTGGTCTTGGAACAATGGTATGTGGATGGCCAAGCCTTCGAATGGATAGATAGTGATCAGCCTAATTAGAAGCTGAGCTCGTTTTAGCCATCAGCATGGGCTAAGTCATCCAATGGCAGCTGAGGGACTTAGCCCTATGGTTGTTTGAATAGGTGGTTTTTTATCTTTTTTCTGAATCCATGATGCATTGGGAGGGAATTCCAAAGGGAAGATCCTTAAAAGCCTAGAGCCCTACCACCGAAATTCTTATTTCAGTATGGTCGGATGGACATTAAGTTGTGGTTGGCGTATCCTGAGTTTCTGGCTGACTGGTTGGAAGGGAACGTTGTTCACGGTCTGGTGACCTGCTATATAGAAGTTTATGGATGAAGCATAGGAATTATAAGGCGCCTAACATTCCTTCACGGGGAGCCAACAGAGAGACTGTTTAGTGGGTAAGATGTGTTTGTAACGATTCAGACCAAAGAGGACATGGGCAGCGTGGTACTGGAACATGGATATGCTTTTGTTTGCAAGGCCAGTGCTGGCTACAGGCATTGCGCCCTCAGAACCGCGCTATAATAACTTATTGCAGTTGAGCAGCCATGTCATGTATTCATTACTGTTGACTAAAGAAGTCACAAGTCGCCTGTAATAATAAGTTAGAAACAGGCTTTTATACAGTCTCCCATATGCCATATACAAGAATATGTGTGCAAGAAATGGAAGTCAGGTATTAAATACTCAATTTCGGAAGACAAGGTAACTGATCCAGAAGGAGATAATGATGTTTGCCTAGAATCACAAAGTGTATTCAAGCAGAGAATTCAGAAATAGAAATTTAGCCTCCTGGTCTATAACTGAGCCTGCAAAGTACATTTCTTTTTAACATTTATGAATAAACCCTCATCTAGGGAAACCAGAATCTTTGGCTTCCCACTCTGAATATTACATATCTGCCCCCTACATGATTAATCTTATCGACCACCATTGTCTCCAGTTTCACTGTGTGTGCACCCAAATTTGGTGCATGATTAGGAAGCTTGCATCAATTCCATTTTTGGACAGGTCCACAATTGAAAGCGAAGCCACATTGATACATCGGAGTTTATTGACTACAGAGCAACCTTTAACACTCTTACTGGGAGCTTTTTGCTAACTAATTTTGCTACTAGTTCTATGAAAGAAGGTATTGTATACATGGTGTTGATCTGCCCACAGAGACTCAAGAGAGAGCTTGGTTCTACTGTTTCGGCCATCCTTGACACTTTCACTTCCTAGACTAGGCCTATTGTAAGATTGCGGTTTTAGGTCTCCCAAGCACCACTAGCGAAAGGAAGCCCCTACCTCTTGCTGCTCTGTTTCCTGATGCATAATTAGACATTCAGTATAGAAGTTCCCCGTAACTTGTCATCTAAAATAGACATTGACATAGCACTGCCTGACTGCCGACACAACACCCCCCTCTGTCAGAGTTTGTACTTTTTCTATTATTCAGGATTGGTCTAAAATTGGAGATGTGTTATTCTCATCTGGGCAAGAAAACCTGCACTGCTTGAATTGTTTTTTGTTTGTGGTGGCCGGTGAACGTTTTGTTCTTTGCTCTGAAGACCTCAGGTGGTTGGCATGCGCTTAAATGAAGTGTAAAGAGAGCAGAAGCTGGGGACAGCAAATCTTTCACTTAAGTTATGACTCACTAGACCCCAACATTAAATCCAAGCATACTTTTATCTGTAAAGCTACAAATGTGGACCTGCTAATTAATTGTCTAGGTGCTTTGATAATGAATTATCGTTAAATTTGAACATGCAAAATATGCAGTTTGAGAGGGAGATTAAAATAATGTGTCATGTGTGCTGAATTTTATGTAAGTTCCTTTGCTGCAATTGAAACACGTGCCCATCTAAATGTAACTTTAGAAATAAATCTAAATAAAATCTATTTTTATTAACTGGCTCCATTCTGTGTAAATTGGATGTGACTGCTGTGTACTTTCAGCATGAATGCTGCATTCATTATTTGTATTGCAACATTTAATTTTCAGATGTAATCACAGTCTTGGCTAGAATTCAAATCAGGATTTTGGATTCATGCTGCATAAACAGGATTTGTCAATAAACCGAAAAGGTTCAGGATATCCTTATAAGAGGATTTACAGAAAGGAATATAATAATCTTAAATAATGAAAGCTGTGTGTTACAGGCATCACGCGTTCTCTTGTTGTTGGTACGTAACCTACGTGACCATTCCACTCTTTCTTAGAATGCTACGCACCTCTTTTAGCTAGGAGTGTGTGAAGTTCATTTAGTTTACTTTTGTAAATTTTTCTGTTTTTTTTTTTTAATTGACCAATCGCAAAATCCTTACAAAGCCGGCAAAGTTCTTTGAAAAACAAATAGGTTAAAAAAATCTACAACATAGAGGTTCGAAAAAAAAACTTACCTTTTTTGGCAGGTAATTTTTTTTTGTGTTGTTCTTTTGTCCTGCACATTTCCACTCGATCTTGTATTCGAATGTGACCCATGTTGGTAGATGGAGTGGGCATGCTCAGAACAAGAACAATACTTACAATTTCAGGCCTCAGATTCACCTTCTTTTTTGAAAGCTAGGAATAACGCAGCAGGAAAGAAAATCCAGTAGTATCATATTTTGAAGGTTGCGCCTTATAGCTACCAGAACACCACCGTTGTCATTGGCAGAAGGTCGGAGGTCACCTAGGAACCAGGTTCAAACAATCCCAATTGTTAAGCTTCGGGCCTGATTTAGAACTCAGCGGACAAGTTACTCCGTCAAAATGGTGGCTGATATCCTGTCCACCGAAATCTAAATCCCATAGGATATAATGTAATTTAGATTTGGGTGGATGGGATATCCGGCACTGTTGTGACGGAGTAACCCGTCCACCGAGTTCTAAATCAAGCCCTGTGTTTCGAACAATGCTACCGTCAAGGGAAAGCTGGGGCAGTGCAATAATACTTCCAACTGGAGAGATACCCCAAAGAGTTTTGCAACCGAGGTTTGCCTGCCACCCTCCAGGCGCAGGTTAGAATTCTGAAGAGAAGGCTCAAGCCCCTGCACCTTCTGAGATCAATAAAAGGAATACCACGGAGTTCAGTTAGAATATTGTCCGGCATGCAGAGCAAATCTAAGGCAGCAAACGCTATGTAAATGCTATATTATTATTACCAAAAGCCACTTAGTGCAGCATTAAAGACAGGGTTTGACTAGCGAGGGCAAAAAAACTGAAATGAAATAACTGATTGGCAATGCCAATGCTTGTTTACTCTGTGATAGTACGCTAAGCACTGCCACTGAGGACATTTATGTGTCTCAACAGCAACTTCTATACTTGTTCTTTGAGAAACAGATGGCCTAGAAATAAAACAAGCCACGATTTATAAATTTCCTGAGATGAAAGGATTTTGAATTCCACCCCCTTATTTCCTGCCACGTAGTTTTCAATATAGAGACATTTTGTATCCAAAGTTTAATTAGCTAGAACTGAGTGATTAGTAACAAAAGGAAATTGATATTCTAGTTGACAATCTAGATCTAAATGTTGTTTGGCTGCTGAGCGTAGGATCACAACTGTACCATGAACTGTATTGTTTTGGAGGTATTTGAATTTTGCACAAAGTTTTTTTTCTGCACCTCTGTCTTTTTACTTCTTGGGGCTCATTCTAAAAGACACCAGTTGTCCAGTGAAGTTGTTTCTCTATGGATGACACTGTGGCCACTGGAAAAGGTCTCCTATATCTCAGTCAACTGTGGTGGAAGAGAAAGAACTCAAGGATCCTCCATCCCACACTTGACATCCACTAACCATTTATTTGGTTCTCTACTTCATTCCTTACATTGCTCATATAGCACATTATTAGAGAAGTGGCGGCAATAGCAGCAGGTATGTAGCACAGGCTTCGATTAATGTCGTGCACATGCAGTTGGAAGCACGTGTAAAGCAATTAGCAAATGTCACTGCTTCCAAGAGAAGGTCCTGAGCAACAAAGATGCTGTGAACCATCTTGCCCAGATTCACATGGTATGTGTGGACTTATTTGGTATGTCTGAAGAGCAAATATTTTTTGTAATTCTTTTTATTCCATACAACTAATGCTCAGTGTACAGAAAATGCAGTGTTTGAGATAGTCACGGAGTATACATATGATAGAGAGCAGGTGCAAACTCAGACACAGGAATAGAACTCACAAAGCATTGATACTGGACATTATACAGAAGTCTCATTTGAAGATAAGTGTGATATCGGAATGCTACTCATCCTCATGTATAATATGTCATTTGCAGAAAGGGAAATTCATTCTTCCTACTGACACTACCTCCTCATATGAGGTGGTCTTGGCACACCAGGCTGGCATGGGCTCGAGCGCTAAAGCAAATAGAGTGGGAAAAAGAGGACACCCCTGGTCTTGTGCCCCTCGGCAGGGCAAAGACCCTGGACAATGTAGCATTGACTCAGACTCTAGCTAGCGGATCCTAACACAGAAGTTGTACCTACCCACAAAATTTGGGACCAAATCCTAGGCGACCAAGGGCTGCGAAAATAAAATTCCTCTCAATACTGTTGAATGGAATTCTGCCATCCACGGAGAGAAGCACAGCCTGTTCAAAACTTGGTGCATTGGTCATATTCCATATGCCCCAAAGAGGTGCCTTAGATTTAAGTGTGGCATAAAGTCTGATTGGGAACTATTGTGGTGATCACTGACCGCAACCTGGTTGCCAGGGCCTTCGCCAGCACTTTGGCGTCCAAGTTGAGTAGAGAGGTGGGCCTCTAGCACCCTCACTCCATTAATGGTTTACCCTTCTTAGGAATCACTATAGTCGTAGTTCTTTGGTCCTCAGGCAGACATCCCTCCTCCAGGGCAGCGTGGAACATGGCCAACATGTGTTCAGCCACTTTGTCTATCATGCATTTGTAGAGCTCTGTTGGCAGACCGCTCGGCCCCTCCGCCTTCCCCAATCGCAGGTCTTATATTGCTCTTGCTATTTCCTCCACATTCAGGTCCCCCTCCAGAGTTCCCCTATCCTCGTCAGATAGCATTGGAAGAGTTATGTCCTTCAGGAGGTCTGCACAGTCCTCCACGTACATGAGGGTTGTTGAAGCATACTACCCCTTGTACTATATGGCAAAAGTTTCACTGATTGCGTCACTAGTCGCCTGGGTTGCTCCGTCACTGTCCACAATCTCCATGGCCCAGGTTCGTCTCTGATCCCTCTTATTCAGCCACACAAGTAATTTATTGGTCTTTTCCCCAGTGCATAGGCGCGAGCATGGTCCTCAGCCAATGCCCTCAGTTTGTGTTGTTTGAGGTGTAGTCGATGGTGGAGATGGGAGTCTGTCACTACCCCCATTAGGAGCCGCATCTCTGGGGAGTCAATATCGCATTCAAGTGCCTCGCATTGGCGCTTACGCTTCTTCTCCCCCCTAACCCCTCCGTCAAGGCCTGTGCATGCCTTTGAATAATGGTTTTAAAGGCCTCCCTGAGTACACAAGCAAACGGACTGTGCCCTTGTTTTCCCTCAAGGGAGAGGGCAGCCCTCTCTCATCTTGTCCCTAAGGGTCTTAATTTTAAGCAGCTGTGGGAGTACTGGGGGGTGGGAGGGTCTGGTGATAAGTCGGGGGCGGGAGGGACCATGAAGGGGGAAAAGAGTACCTGGATCTTTTGGGCCCGATCTCCAGGATCAATCAGTGCTTGTCTTGCCAGGCCAAGTTGCGGCCCTCCTTCTCTCTTGCAGACACTGATGACAGTCACTGAGCCGCACCACATCCCAAAGGCTGGGTACTGGAAAATGATACCAATTGTCCTCACCTCCTCCTCACTGCCACCCAGCACCACTCGGGACTGCCGGACCACCACAGCGCTTGACCTCTCCACCTCAGTCTCCCTCCGGTGATAGCCATCACCGGCCCCTCGTCCTGTACCCCCACCTCCATCAGTCTGGCGGCTGGAATTCCACTTGCTCAGACAGGGCCCTTTGGGTGGGAGGGAAGATAGATGGCAGCAGCTGTTACCACAACCTTGCAGGGTTCACGCAGGTTAGTCCTAGGGGCAGCAGCTGCATGGGCCTCACCAGCAGGCCCACGACTGCTGGAAGCGTCGGACGATCAGCAATGCTGCTAACAGGTCCCAGGCTACTCAGATCTGTTCCACACAGCCATCAGCAGTAGGCAGGAGCAGATTTATCTGCTGATAATTGGGGATTTAGATCAGGTGTGCAGACCTCACTTACTCTGTGGCCATCTTGGACGGTGCCTAGCCATGCCCGAAGACCAAATCTTGAAAGCTTAATAAGTCGATATGGTCTGGTACATGTTAAACATCACCAAACTTAATTCAGAGCCAAAATGCCAATACAAATTGCAGTCTGTTGGGTTTCATGTAAATAGTGTATGTCTACTACGTTGTTGCACAAAAGGTATTCTTGTAGGAAGCTGGCCTGGTGTGTGGTGAGCACCTATGGTGTTATCACCTTATACCAGCTCCAAATATCCCCTATTAGTGAAGTGTAGGCAGTGTCTAGGAAGCCAGGGCTCTCTACAGGTAGCTGTGGATGAGCAGCCAAGACTTATCTAGGAGACATGCAAAGCTTATGCAATACCACTATAGTCACACAGCACATGAAAGAACCACACAGTTTAACAAAAATAAAGGTTATTTATTATAGTAACACAAATACTCAAATACTGAATAGGCAAACCCCAACTGGAGGTAAGTAAACACACTATTATATACACATTAGCAATCAGTAAAGAGAATAGAAAGCAATAGGCATTGAAAATAGCATAGGCCCTAGTAAGTAAGTAGAGTGCGAGATACAGTCCCCCACCCAACTATGTTGAATCATTACAGGGTAGCTGGAGAAACTAGAAACCCCAAGAGGTGAGTACCAGAGTGACCACCAGCCACCAGGAGAGCAGAGGTAAGTAGCTGGTCTTCCCCAAACCCAACAGGAGGACTTTGGAAAAGGATTATGCAAGACCCAACCAAGACTGGAAGAACCCAAAGGTGGATCCTACAGAAGAGGACCTGCAAAGGAAGGGGACCAAGTCCAGTTCGTGTTGGGGTGTCCGGTTGTGGCAGGAGCCACTACCCACCCTTCTGTGGATGCAGACCGAGGTGACGGTGGACAAAGAAGGCCAGCAGTGCAGCATTGGAGATGAAGAGGAGTCCCAGAAGTGATGCAAGTGGTGTCCCACGTCGGTGTTTGGGATGCAGTCAGTCAGTAGTGCTGGAAAACAACCAACAAGCCTTGGCCAATGCAAGAGACATAGAGGAAGCTGTGCATGGCTGAAGAGGACCAGCAAGGCCCAGGGGACTCGACCCAAGGAGGAGAGTCCAGGGTGACCCTCAGCAGTTTGGAGAGTCACAGCAGAAGGAGGCAGTGCCCACAGGCAACCCACTGGCAGCAGGCACAGCATTCGCAGTGAGGCCCACGCAGCACACCTGGAGAGGAGTCCCAAGTCACTGGAGCAGCATGCAGGAGATTGTGCTTAAGACAGTGGTTCCCAAACTTTTTTGACCCGCGCCTCCCTTGACCTATTGGCTATTGTCCGCGGCTCCCCATTATGCTTTTTTTTTTTTTGGGTGGGTGGGGGGATGTGAGCCGGGCCTCAGGAGTACTTACATTTTTCACTCTGAAAATAATTGGAATAAAGCCAATGAAGGTATTATAATCATAGATGTAACAACATAAAAATATAACAGTTGTTTAATTAAAAAAATATATAATTGGTTAAGTCAGAAACAATATAAACTATGCTTAGAAATCTGTACTGAGGGGAATGTATCCAGTACTAATCCTATGCTAGACAGCATATGCTCTCCTCTGCACTCTGGTGTTTGACTGTGCGTCGCACAAAGCAGCCTATTTGTGTGCTAGATCTGGGAGTGACACCAGCAGCATGCAAAGTTTTGCATATATGGTGCTGCAGTCTGTTTTCTCTTTAATGCAACAATGCACAGCAAAATTTGAAGTTTCATCACATTGTGTGAAATCTTAGTAAACTTGAGCCTGCAGGTTTTTGTGAATAGAACTAGTGTGTACTATAATTACTACCACTAGATGGTGTTTGAGGATTAAACTTCAAGGCCCTTCCTTGCTGTATTTCAATTTCTCACTCGAAATTCCACAATCACGAGCTGCGCACTCTAAACAAGGAAAACGGCTTTTGACTTTTTTTAATGGAGGGGATTATCTAAGTTCTAATATGCAGCTGCAGAATTAGGTCACTGCTATCGGTAATGATGCAGCTCATGGCGCCCCTGTCTTGTTTTGATGGCGCACCTGGGCGCCGTGGCGCACAGTTTGGGAACCACTGGCTTAAGAGGAAGGAGTGCTGGTGGTGGGCCTACTTAGAGCCTGATGATTCCTTGTAGGAGGAGGAGCAAACAAACCTTGGTAACTGCAAGAGCTGCGGTGCACCGAGGTACTGTCCTGCAAGGAGAGGCCAGGGTTTACCATCTCCCAAGTTGGACAGCTGGTAGATAGGACCAAGGGGACCACTCCAGACCACCACCTGCAGGATCCACGCATTTCTGCAGGAGAGCAGATCCACACAGCCAGTCGTCATTACACTTGGTGCCTGCAGATGCAGGGGGGTCACTCCTTCACTCAAAGGGAGATTCATTCTTACTACATGTGCAGGCTAAAATCTTGCTGCCCTCAGAGGATGCACAGGGTCCAGTTGCAGTCCCAGTGGCGAGAAGATGAAGTAAATGATGCAGAGGAGTCCTGCTGGAATCTTGCATGTCGAATCTGAGGACCCAACCAAGAGGGAGACCCTAAATACCCCAGGAAGGGGGATTTGTCCCCTAGCAGGGTGAGCACCTATCAGGAGGGGACTGTGACATCACCTACCTGACCTGGCCACTCAGATGCTCCCAAGGGCCTCTGCCTACCTTGGATTTAAGATGGCAGAATCAAGTGACCACATGGAGGAGATCTGGGCACTACCCCTGGGGTGGTGATGGACATGGGAGTGGTCACTCCCCTTTCTGTGGTCCAGTTTCACCTTAGAGCAGGGACCGGGGGTCCCTGAACTAATGCAAACCAGTTTATGCAAGGAGGGCACCAATTGTGCCCTTCAAAGCATACCGGTGGCTTAGGGAGGCTACCCCTCCCATGCCATGTAACACCTATTTCCAAGGGAGAGGGTGTTGCCTTCCTCTCCCACCGGAAATCCTTTGTTCTACCTTCCTCTGCCTGAGCTGTTCAAGCAGCAGGAGGGCAGAAACCTGTCTGAGGGGTGGCAGTAGCGCTGGCTGTCTGGAAAACCACAGAAGACTGGTAGGAGTAATGCTGGGGCTCCTCTAAGGATCTCCCAGAGTGCATGGAATCATACAACCAATACTGGCAACAGTATTGGGGTATGATTCCAACATGTTTGATACAAAATATGCCCAGGATCGGAGTTACTATTATGTAGCTGTGACCTGTGTCCAGTACACGGGTAAAATGGCTTCCCCACACATGAAGTCCAGTGCTATGGAGCTGGAGCTCGTAGGGGCACATCTGCTCATGCAGGGGTGCCCTCACACACAGGTACCTGCACCCTGCCCCCTGGGCTAGTGGGGTCTACCATAGGAGTGACTTACAGTGACCTGTAGTGAAAGGGTGCATGCACCTTTTCACGTAGGCTGCAATGGCAGGTCTGCAGACACATTTTGCATGGGCTCCCATGGGTAGCACTATACATGCTGCAGCCCATGGGGAACCCCTGGTGTCCCAATGCCATGGGTACCTAAGTACCATATACTAGGGAATTACAAGGAGGCATCAGTATTCCAGTTGTGGGGTGTGCAAATTCCTAGGCAAACAAATTTAGAGGGAGAGAGCTCACTCACTGGGGTCCTAGTTAGCAGAATCCCAGTAAAAACCAGTCAAAGCATACGGACAGCAGGCAAAAAGTGGGGGAATAATGCCAAAAATAGGGCACTTTCCTGCAATTCTTGTTCCGGAATCCTAGCTAGAGAATCCCCAGGGAATAGAAAACTGTCAGACCTTGTTGGTGCCTCTGTTTTCTAGGGTGTCGACATTTGCACAACAAATACATTTGGAAGAAATTAGCTGTTGACACTGCCGCTTTCTTCTTAACAGGAGTGCATTGTAAATGCTATTGAGTTGAAGCCCTGTGATCCATCGGCCAAAATTATTTTTCTCATTGGTCTAGGAGCTGTACGGATACAATCGAAGGGTGTGGTCAAGAAAGGGTAGTTGCTTTTGCATCAAGAAAAAGTTATTCTACAATAGAGGAGGACCTGCGTTGTTGAGGGGGTATGCAACGATTTAGGATGTATGTTTGAGTGGCACCTTTTCAATTAAGGACATACCATAGACTACTTGAGATACAGACACAGAGTGCCTATGCTACGGGTTTCCACCTCCCATGTGTGCATATAGTAAACAATGTCCATCCATCGCAGATAGTGCTGCCAAGGGTGCCAAACTGGTAGAACACCTAGCCACTTCGGGTGTACTTGTGTAGGTTGAAAGAATCAACCAACACATACGAATCCAAAACGTATATACCAAGGCACACCACAACAGTTATATTAGTCTTTTCCTTGATTTACTGAGTCAATCAAAGTTCAACGTAAACATTTGTAGGTAATGGAAATGTTATTATTCACTTGCAAAAAGAGTCCAGTGGAATAACAGCCAAGCCAATGAAACAGAAAGCAAAAACGTGTTTCGTCAACATGACTTTCTCAAGGCATAGGTATGAGTATAATCAAATGTTCCAGGAATGCTGTGACATTTTCATCATCCAGACACCACTGCAGGAAGTAGATTTGCAGTTGTCAAAGCATGAGATAAATTATAATTAAGTTGATGAATGAGACCGTGATAAGTCGTATTCGTACGAGTATGTCAAAGCAGGAACTATTTGTAGACTTGTTTATGCTGAGAAGTGTGAGAAGGCCACTTCCCACATAGCCAAGTGATTGTTTAGGCTCCAGGAATATACATTTGAGGTGAAGTATGTACTGAGAATAAAGAATGTGAATGCAGATGCCGCATCATCATTATTCTTACAGAGCCGAAGTGTTGGAGACGATAATGTGTGGTTGGTATCGGAAATTGTTCATGATGTCAAGGTGCTATTACTGTAGATGTGTGGATGGATAAGTGTGGTTGTGATAAGATTTGCAGGAAGTTGTGAGGAGATTGGCAAAAAGTCATGAAATGGTAAAGCCGAATAAATTAGTTGTAAGCCTGTTTATGTCTGAACTATCAGTGGAGAATAGGTGGAGGTGCCAGGTCTTTCTGTAATAGCTTGATAAGTCTAGTACACGAAGGACACAGTGGCATTTTGTCTATGTAACCAAGGCCATGCACAGATTTCTAGTGGCTGAGTATGGACTGAGACATAGAGTGATTCGTCAGGGAGTGTGTGGCATGAGCAGTGAATGACAAGTCATTCATTCTTTATCTCTATTTACTTTATTTCGCCCAATGCCATAATTAATACAATAAAAAAAATTAAAAGGTAACACAGTGCACTGCAAGCTGGAAAGTATACAAATACCAAACATAAAATATTCATGGAAGTATCTACTCATCGATGGGGACCCAAAACAGATATACAAACACTTAACCATAGACAAAAGCCCAACACGGACCGTTATGCCTTAAAGTACTGATAATACATTACATGCTGTAGTTAGGGTATTTGTAGAAACTGCAGACCAGAATAAAAAAAACTTTAAAAAGTAGATACCCTAATGATGCATTGCTAGGCACATAGAACCTACATTTAACACATAAAACATAGGAATTTATCTGTGGTGGAACAAAGATGGTGTAGCTACAGGGATACAGCTGAGGTTACATATGCTTCCCTGTCTCACAGGACAACCAAGCTAAATAAAGTGCAGCAGTTTCAGCTTGCCTTATAATTAAAACTACAAGTTCTAAAATCAGTAAAACCATAACCCCAACAGAACGAGGATTTGAATTAGGAAGAGGACAAAAAAGGGGAAGAAAGCAAATTTTTGTTTGCGAAATTGTCCATATGGTTTACAAAAATTTGGCAATGGAGGACTATGACCGGGGACGTGTCTGCTCTGCATAATCTTATCTCTACCCTATATTGGGCAACACCTAAAAAACGTCACAGAGGAACAATCCAACGCCCGTGCTGCTTACAATACCTAAGGCAGAAAAAAAGGAGATGGTCATAGGTTTCTTCAGAACTGCTGCAAACTGGACATAATTTGCTGCCTCCTTGTTGGCTATTCTATTTGGCTGTAGAGGTAGCAAGCGGTAATGTGCCTAACCTGAATCTTATATAAAGAACTTTTGTGAATGGAGAATCAATATCATTCATGTACTTTTCAAAGTAAGAGGTAGGCTTGAATCCTATGAAACAGTCTGTCGTTTGGCCCAAGGCTTCCTGTTTGGAGAATTTAACCTTCTCAAGTTCCCAATAAATGGCCTTCAATTTCTTGTTTGCGGAGGAGGGAATAATTTCAGGTGACAACCAATACTTGTGAAAAATCCATTGGGTATAACGACTGTTTTACATAGTCCAGCCAGGGTAGCAGACCACTTCTCTGTGATTGATCTAGAACATCTTCTAATCCCACCCTATATTCTGCCAGTTTGGGCATAGACCAAACCCTTAGCCAAAACAGAATGGGATTCCAGTGCGCAAGGGGTGCCATAGACCGTAACCATAGGTCATGTTTGAAAATAAATGGTGTGCTTTGGGGTAATTTGAGGGCTACTCTTAAAAATGTATGCTCAGCCACCTCCAGGGCTTTTAAATTAACATATCCCAAGAGTTCTGCTCTGTACGCTGCAAAAACTACGGCTAAGGAAGTCAGGGGTTAAAGTAGAGCTACTATATAAATATTTAAAATGATTCACCAAATATTGTGAAAGAATGTGTGCTTTTGCCTTTATCCTATTTGTCTTGGTCCCTTGAGCACATAATGTGCAGACAAAATATCATTAAAAATTGCTGTGTCCCAGATGGATTTTGCACATTTCAGGACTAATTTGTAGCTGACTTTATGTCCTGTTGGAACCCTCTTTCGAGGGCACAAAGGAGATTGCTGGCTGACCCTCAAGCCCTATCATATCATGTAGGATTTGCCTTCAAAGACAGGTTCTTACAGATGGGAGGTTTAGTGAAGAAGCTCATTTTCAGTTTCTCAAACCATTTGTAGTGAGCATCCATAATCATGTCAGACGCTTCCTCTTGGTTAGCCATGTAAGACAAAATGGGGTCTATGGGACTGATTATGACCTTGGCGGATGGGATACTCAGTCACAAGCATGACGGATATCCCACCCGCCATATGGCAAGTTCCATTACATATGATATACATATATATATATATTATTGTTTGTGACAGAGTATCCCATCCGCCAAGGTCGTAATCAGGCCCTAGGTCTTGATAAAATAAAGCATACTTGGACTCACTGTCCAGAATGCTCTCCCATGTAATTCTCCTCCGTTTGTTATTGACTGAAAGGATACCTCCCGGTAACTGGGGAATCCCACTCCCCCCTTCTCCACCTCGGGAGAGGTGAACAGGGAAGTGGTCACTCTCAAATCTAGGCAGCACTTCCATATCAATAAGTTTTCCCCAGAATTGAAAAAAGCAGTCAATATGGCTATAATAGATATTTCTTTTAAAGTAGGACTTCAGATCAGATTTAGGTCTACCATTTCAAGCTTTTAAACAGCAACTCAAACAAAGATCCAGCATTTGTAAGGCAACCCATTAGAGCGAGGTTAAGAAGGAAATTGAAATTTGGGGAATACGCCAATATTGGTCTTCCTCTCCAGCTATTTCATTATCAAATGTTGATGGTTCAAAGCATACATCGAAATACCCAGCCGCAAACACAACTGCTGCTTCCAATAATAAAGTCAAAATAAAATCAATCAAAAATGGAAGGACAGGGGAATCAGCTGATTTGGAGACACTACTGCAATATACATAAAAAATAATGTTTTTTTGTTTTATCAGGGGTAGATATCTCAATACCAAGCAACTCTGGGCAAATAAAAGGTAAGTGGCTAACATGGTACTGCAATGAAATCTTAACCCAAATTAGCAACCACCCCTGGAGCATCTACCTGGTTTAGATTTACGTGCTGGGACATGGAGAATTTTAAAACCCTATTTTAGTGATGATTTCAGTGGCCTCCGAGCGGAATAGGGCGAGGCGGACTCTCTGGGTTCTGTGGGCGAGAAAGGAGGTGACCCAGTCCAGGGCTCTGTCGCGGATTCCAGCATTGCTGAGGCGTGAGCATAGGGTGTGGTGGCAGATGGTGTTGAACGTGGCTGAGAGGTCCAGGAGGATGAGGGCCGCAGTTTCACTGCTGTCCATTATGGTTCTGATGTCGACGGTAGCGGCGATGAGGGCAGTTTCGGTGCTGTGGTTGCTGCGGAATCCAGATTGGGAAGGGTCCAGGGTGCGGTTCTCCTCTAGGAAGCGGGTTAGTTGTCTGTTGACGGCCTTCTCGATGATTTTTGCTGAGAAGGGGAGCAAGGAGATAGGACAGGAGTTCTTGAGGTCCTTTGGGTCCGCCTTGTTTTTTTTTAAAAGGGCGTTGTTCTCAGCGTGTTTCCAGCTCTCCGGGAAGGTGGCGGATTTGAAGGAGCTGTTGATGATCCTCCGTAGTTGGGGCGCGATGACGGAGCTTGCTTTGTTGAGGATGTGGTGAGGGCAGGGGTCAGATGCAGAGCCAGAGTGGATGGTGTTCATGATTTCGATGGTGTTGCTGACGGGTGTCCACTCAGTTTAGACTAGACACTAATGGTTGTGAGAGTGGGCGAAAGAGCAGAAAAACAAGCTACGGATATTGAAGTTGGAACAGTGAAAAATAAATCCACGTTATGAAAAGCAAGTACAAAAACTCCACTGAGGCACATAAATCAATGTTTTCAAAGAAGGAACAGGTGTGTTTTCGATATGGGGTTTCATATCCCCATGAGAGCAAATGTCCAGCCATAACTTAGGACAGACGTGCACATGTTGTGGAAAAGAAAAACATTTCATAATGTTGTGCAAGGTGAAAATGAAACCAAATGCATCAAAGCAGGAAGAGAAAATGGAGGCCAGAAGGTACCAGAAACATTCTTGCCATGCCCACAATGCCAGAAAGCAACATCAGTTGCCACAAGTAGAAACAGGACAAAGTCGATCGTCATCAAGCTCATCTTGCAAACCCTCATTTTCACCCAGAGGGCATCTTAGAGATGCCCCCTGAATACCAGTCCGACTCCTAGTGCTAGGCTGACCAGTTTCAGCCAGTCTGCCACAACCAGACAAGTTTCTGGCCACATGGGGAGAGTGCCTTTGTCACTCTGTGGCCAGGAACAAAGCCTGTACCTCACCTCCCCCTGCAGGAACTGTAACACCCGGCGGAGTGCCTCAAAGGCTCATTCCTTTTGTTACAGCACTCCAGGGCATCCCAGCGCATCCCAGCTAGTGGAGATACCCGCCCCTCCGGCCACTGCCCCCACCTTTGGCGGCAAGGCTGGAGGAGATAATTAGAACAACAAGGAGGAGTCACCCACCAGTCAGGACTGCCCCTTAGGTGCCCTGAGCTGAGGTGACCCCTGCCTTTAGAAATCCTCCATCTTGGGTGTGGAGGATTCTCCCCATAGGATTAGGGATGTGCCCCCCTCCCCTCAGGAAGGAGGCACAAAGAGGGTGTAGCCACCCTCCAGGACAGTAGCCATTGGCTACTGCCCCTCTGACCTTAATACACCCCTAAATTCAGTATTTTGGGGCACCCTAGAACCCAGGAAATCAGATTCCTGCAACCTAAAACAAGAAGGAGGACTGCTGACCTGAAACCCCTGCAGAGACGACGGAGACGACAACTGCTTTGGCCCCAGCCCTACCGGCCTGTCTCCAGACTCAAAGAACCTGCACAGCGACGCATCCGACAAGGACCAGCGACCTCTGAAGCCTCAGAGGACTGCCCTGAACCCGAAGGACCAAGAAACTCATGTGAACAGCGGCACTGTTCAAAAACAGCAACAAAATATATTTTTCTATATAAAAACTATTGGCCTTGGGTTAAGTCTTTGAGTGAGTGTTCCTCATTTATTGCCTGTGCCTGAGGTTTTGATTAGACACTGTAGGGGCGTAGTGCGCATGCACATATACCCTCACCTGTGGTACAGTGCACCCTGCCTTAGGGCTGTAAGGCCTGCTAGAGGGGCGACTTACCTATGCCACAGGCAGTGTGAGGTTGGCATGGCACTCTGAGGGGAGTGCCATGTCGACTTAGTTATTTTCTCCCCACCAGCACACACAAACTGTAAGACAGTGTGCATGTGCTGAGTGAGGGGTCCCAAAGGTGGCATAAGACATGCTGCAGCCCTTAGAGACCTTCCCTGGCATCAGGGCCCTTGGTACCAGGGGTACCAGTTACAAGGGACTTATCTGAGTGCCAGGGCTGTGCCAATTGTGCAGACAAAGGTACAGTTTAGAGAAGGAACACTGGTGCTGGGGCCAGGTTAGCAGGGTCCCATCACACTTTCAATCAAAACGTAGCATCAGCAAAGGCAAAAGGTTAGGGGGTAACCATGCCAAGGAGGCATTTCCTTAGATACCTGAAGTACCAACTCGACAACAAGTAGTGGAGGCAATAAGGGGAGCCCCCAATGTTAAAGCTCCAGGAGAAGATAGCCTCCCTACGGAGGTTTACAAAATATTAGAGGGTCAAATCGCTAAATTATTAGTAGATTTGTTTAACAAAATATTAGAAGGAGTTGAGGTCCCTTCTGAATTCTCAAGAGCTGTAGTGGTTAGTTTTGTTAAAAAGGAAAAACCACCAGAATATTCGGGTTCTTATCGTCCGATTAGCCTCTTAAACAGGACTACAGATTATTCACCAAGATACTTGCGGTCCGTACATCTCAGGTGGCGCAAGGATTGATGCATAAGGATCAATGTTGATTTTTACCGGGGAGGTTACTCTCCACTAACACTAACTTTTTGGTGCAGGCAATAGACTATTTATCTCACAATCATCATCCGGCGGCGATCATAATGCTCGATGCTGAAAAGGCATTCGATCTAGTTCAATGGGAAGCTCTGTTTATGGTTTTAGACAAGTTTGGCTTCCCAGGGAAGTTTATCCAGACATTACGTAGGTTATACACTGGGGCACAAGCCAAGGTCTCGGTAAACGCACAAATAGCGGGACTGGTACAGATATCACGGGGCACGCGGCAGGGTTGTCCTCTGTCTCCAGTGCTATTTGAGGTTTTTTTCGAGCCACTGGCTGCAGTGATTCCACAGGATCAACATATACATGGGGGTATAAAATCCATCGATCTAAATCAGAGGCTCTCTTGTATAATGTAGAAACATCAGTCCTGCCAAAAGATATCCAGGTAGCATCTTCATCTTCTAGTCCCATTAGATATCTAGGCATATATGTGTCCAAGAGGCAGACTTGTTTCAACTACACAAGGGTTTTTAAAAAGATCCAAGGATTACTTTTGCAATGGCAGGAATCTACCATGACGTTTATAGGAAGGACAGCAGTGGTCAAAATAATGATTCTCCCTTTGTTATTATTTGTTTTTTCTAGTGCAATTTTGAGAGTTCCTAAAAAGTTTTTCCACGAGCTGGATTCAATAATTAGACAATTCATATGGAACTACAAGCAACCTCGGTTACAGTTAGAGAAGCTAACTTTTGCAGTGGAAGATGGGGGCTGGCACTTCCCAATATTCAAACTTATTATGAAGCTACGATATTGGATTGGGCTTAAAGAGCTGTGCAAAAGCCAAATCTCAATTTCTACCTTAGTCAGATGTTGGCAGAAACAAACATGCAGCTTCAACGATTTCTTAAATTTCCCCACCTACCAAAAAGGGTGAGATATAAATTACTGGTAATGATACAGTTTAGTATACTATAAATACGGGCAAAATATCAAATTCATAAAACCCACCCCCTAATCTGAGTTAGGGATGTATGGATGATAGACCTAAAACTTAATCAAAGAAGTATTCAGAAATGGGAAGAGATAGGGATATGGACTCTAGCGGATTTTTATATAGCGTACCATATCAAAACATGGGTGCAGTGCGTAATGGGAAAAAGGGACATTCCAAAAAGTTTAAAATTCTCTTACTGTCAAATCCAACATATTCTACATTCAACAGAAAAAGTAAGTGATGACCCCAATAGAGTTATAGGTCAAGCTTTTTATGATAATGAGATAGGTAATGGCACATGGTATAAGACACTTCAAGATGGGTGCTCAATCAAGGCAATCTCCCAACTTTTGGTCAGAGTAGAAAATATCACTGGGTGTAAAATAGGGTTACAGCAATGGTGAAAGCACAATGAGGTGTTTCAAAAAGCACTCAGAGAGGCACATTTTTAAAAGATCACTCTGTACTCCAAATTGTTGCCTTATTACACCCCCTCTAGAATAAGGGCAATGCACCCGGAGGCAGCAGGTCTGTGACCGCGTTGCCAAAAAACCCAGGGGGATTGGGCCCATATGTGCTTTTCATGTATACACTTGGCAGGCTACTGGAAGAAGATCTTTTAAAGGATTAGTACCATGATATCGCATGTGCTAGCCCCTAGCCCATTAGTGGCATTATGGGGTATTACGCAAAATGCAGATTTGTCCATTTTCTCTAGACAAATAATATCTGTGGGTACTTTGATAGCCAAATCACTGATTCTCCCGGCGTGGAAATCACCAGTGCCCCTACGTATGCGGCGTGGGAGGCAAAGATGGAAGCATCTGGTTCAGATATGACTGAGATGAGGGAATTGGGAAGTATTAAAGCATATCAATGATCTACAGCAAGTGTAACAGGATTAAGTTTTGATTTATGATTTAGGATTAATGATTGATTGATTTATGCAATGTAATTCCGCCTTCAATAAAAATGAAAATAAATGAAAAATAAAGTAATTCAGTGACGGAGAGCATTGAACTGAGACAAGCCTTGTGCTAAGCTCTCCGTCTTATCACTCAATTTTTTACTCCACAGCTGGTAAGAGTCTTGCCACCCTACTGTTTAGGAGAGCTATTCGAGCCAAGCAGCCACTGTGGATCGAACCTTGGATGCGGATAGAGTTCGGACCCTGGACACTTCTCAGAAATGAAGGATTAAGTCTTACGCTGGTTGGCATCACCAAGCTCAGGAAACAGTCTTTGATAAAGATGACTGGGTCCTAGTTAAGCAAAAGCGTGAAAATGGACACTCTATTTAATGTCGAACCTCTGAAGGTGGTGTCTTGGAATTGATACATGGTGATGGGCCAGTGTTCTGTGAAAACCATCACACAGGACTCGTCACATTTCAGACACCTACCTTGACCTTCGTCAGCTCCTGCAATCTTCAATGAGGTGACTCCACTTGACAGTCCAGATCAAGCATCAGACTCTGCAATGTTGGTGCCAGATCGAAGTGCAGTTTCATCACTTCCCACCACGAGATCTGGTCAACTAGTGCTAGCACCTCGACGACCCATCTAAGAGTTCTGATATTGTAATGAGGTGAGAGATGTCGGGCGTGGCCACGGAGCTGAACATGGCGCACGCTTAGCTGTTCAGCTCCGGAGGGGCCGACACCAATCTGTAGCCTGGACACGCCGGACCGGGCGGTCCTGCACTTGGAAACGGACACGGCGGCCGGCGTGAGCGGGCGGGGCCGCTGAGGAGCGGTCGCGGCCCCGGCGCGGACCTCCGGAGGACTCGGGCTGCCAGGTGCTGGTGGGAGCCCGCGGCCCTGCTGGTGGTCGGGGCCGGGCGGTCTCCCGCTCCGAGTCGGGAGCGGTGGCTGGCGTGAACGAGCGGGACCACTGGATTGCGGTCGCGGCCCCGGCACGGGCCCCCTGCGTACTCGGGCTGCCCTGCGCTGGGTGGGACCCGCGATCTTGCCGCCGGGCGGGGGCCGCGGCCCCGAGTGAGGCCGCGGGAGAAAAGCCACCGGGACTACCTGCAAACAATAACAGCCGACGAAAAGACCTACCGGTGGCGGGCCGGCCTCTCTCTCTGGGGGCAGGGCCTTGTGCCCGCCGGCCGCGGAGCCGCCTGCGATATGGCTGCGTGGGCGCGGGGAACCCCCCGGGGCTGCCCAGCGAGGGGGCAGCTGTGTGCACACCCCCCCCCAGGAACACATAACCTGAGTAACCATGGCTGCTGCCCTGGGGCCCCAGGACACAGACAACAGGACTCTCTCTATCCCAGGCGGCCCCAACTGAACATTACTCGTCCATTGGGAGGCAGGGTAACACAGAGTCTGCCCACACCAATCAGCACCGCCCATTGAGGTTGAAGGTTGGGTGCCCGCTCGCCAGGAACGGGGCACCTTATGACCGGCAGGGCCACCACCGGTTTGGGGGTCTACTGTACCCGCCTCTTAAATACATCACAGCTCAATTCATGAAACCCAGCAACCCCGGATCAGCTCAAATTATTTTCTCATCCAAAGAGTAGATGGGAAGTGACCAGGGAGCTGAACACGGCACACGCTCAATCGTTTGACCCTGGAGGGGCCAACAGCAGACCTGGTGTCAGACGTGCCGGACTGAGTGACCCTTCATCAGGGGGCGGACGCGGTGACCCGCACGGACGAGCGGGCCGTTGGGACGCGGCTGTGGCCCCGGCGCGGACTTCCGGACGGACCGGACTGCACAGCGCTGACGGAGACCTATGACCCTGCCATTTAACGCACTGGGAGCAACCGGCGGAGCACCTGTGGCTCGTCCTGAAGCACCCGGGTCCAGTGACTGAGACAACCGAGGCCTGGATTAGTGGACAAAACAGCAGCGAAAAGCATAAGCACCTGGACTACGTGCCGGGTCCACTGGAACGCCTCTCCATGCCTGACCAATGCCCCCCAAGGGCAGACATAAGAACAAAGCCATGGATCCCCCGACACTGCCGGGGGACAATGAGTCGACCACACAGAACCAGTCACAAATCAAAGTGCAAGACACCCTAGACAAGATATTGGGTGCCATTGAAGACACTTAATCCACATTACAGCGCAACATCAATCAGGTGGCGATAGAGGTGGGCCTCCTGAGAGCTGATCATCATAAATTGGCCGACAGAGTAAAGGAAACGGAAGCAACGCTAGCGGAAGTCGTCCCAAAACAAAAAGATGTGTCAGCAGAGATTACCTCCTTGGCCGGCAGAGTGGCAAAGCTTGAACAGCGAGCTGAGGACGCAGAGGGTAGAAACAGGAGGAATAATGTGCGCGTGGTGGGCCTCCCTGAGGGGGCCGAGGGGACGAATATGGTAGAATTTCTGGAGAAATGGCTAAGCACGGTCGTCGCACCAGGAAGTCTGACCCCCTTCTACTCACTGGAGCGAGCACATCGTGTGCCATCTAGACCATTGGCTCCTGGCAGGCCACCGCGGGCTGCAATTGCTAAACTCCTGCATTACAGGGACAGAGACATCCTCTTACAGAAAGCCAGGGAAACGGGTCCGTTTAAGGTAGCCAATGGCGAAGCAACACTGTTCCCTGACTTCACTTTGGAAGTCCAAAACAAGCGTGCCCCCTTCCTGCGGTTAAAAGAACCTTGCGAGAAGAGGGGATACAGTACTCACTGCTCTATCCAGCAAGACTACGAGTGGTTGCGGAGGGAAAGACCACGTTCTTCCAAACCCCAGAGGAGGCATGGGAATGGCTCGAAAGGCATGGGACACAACCAGCGCGGCCTACACTTGAGAATCATGGGTCGGGCGGGACCCGCCGGGCCCCGAGGGGGAAAAGGCCAAGAGATCGCCCACGACTGACGCCAACGCGGATACAGAGGGAAACTGGCAAGAGAGAGGCTCTGGAGGCGGCGGCCAAGGTGGGTGTAGAGACATCGCCCCGGGAGGGCTCTGAAGAAGAATCGGACGACACGGTGGTGTCCTCGCCCGGTGGCTCCGGGGGCTCGACTTACGCGCCGAGGGTGACCCCACAAACCGCTGACGAACTTGCATAGATTGAACCCGCACCGGCGCAGAAAGGCGAGACAAGCTGAGCAGAAAAATGTCCCCTCCGGACCTGGCCACCCCCCTGACTCGACTCTCGCCTGTCAGATTCGGCTGGCGAGTATTACATAGATGTGTTTGAATAATTTGCAGTGTTGCATAACTTGTTGGGCAGCCTACAGTTCCGGAGGTGCCCTGGGGATAGGGAGTTGGGGTTTGCAGTTACGAGTTTCATCGGCTATATGTGTGAAATGGATCGACCACAATGAAGGTACAAGCTTGCGGGGAATCGGTCAGGGCCCTGGGCGCGCCGAGCCTACACACAAAAGGCTTCAAGAATGGGATGGCAGACCACAGTATCATAACATGGAATGTTAGGGGGATGGGTACTCCAGCCAAGAGACATAGAATTCTTTCCTTCCTAAAAAGAAGAGGGGTACAGATAGCTATGTTACAAGAGACCCACCTGGCACCTGGAGAGGGAGAAAAGCTTAGACGGAGATGGAGGGGACAGGTGTTTGCCACAGAATATTCAGCTTATGGAAGAGGCGTTCTGATTTGGATTAGGGCGGGGGTCCCCCTAACGATTGATTCCTCCAACATAGATAGAGAGGGAAGGTTTGTCATACTAGAGGGGAAATTACAGGGGCTCCCGTTGATCCTGAGTTGTATATACGCCCCCAATCAGGACCAAACCTCATTCATGACAGGTCTGTCCAGACACCTCACTCGTCAACACATGGGGGAAGTATTATTAGGAGGAGACTTTAACGGAGTGCTCGACATAGGTTTGGACAGATCCACCCCCCCACTACAGGGGGCAACATCTACCAAAATAGCACAAAAACTAGTTGAGTGGCTAGACACTTGGGGACTAGTAGATGCCTGGCAGTTGTAACACCCGACTATCAGGGACTATTCGTTTTACTCGTGCCTCCACCAGGTACATACTAGAATTGATAGGATGGTTTGCACTGCGGGATTGGCGCGAAGTGTGACCCACTCTGAGTACCTTGCTCGCACAATGTTGGATCATAATCCTCTATTGCTGACACTGAGGGTATCACAGGACAGACCCCCCATACCATCATGGAGAATGTTCCCTGCAGCGCTAGAAGACCAGGCATATAGAGAGGAATTGCGATGGCACCTAACAGAACACATAGAAGCTAACAAGGGATCCACTTCCACCAGAGCCATAGAATGGGAGACACTCAAAGTGGTGATGAGGGATTACTGTCTTGGACAGTCCGTGGGGGTAAGACGCACGCTAGAGAGAGAACTAAACACACTGGAGAAGGTCATTCACGAAGGGGAGTTGAGGCGGGGCCCGGCAGTGCAAGTAGATGTAGAGTACGATCGTGCACGCAGAGAGCACTCACAAGTTGAAGAGCGACTTAGATGCCACAGCATGCAGAGATACCTGACATCCTTACAGTCAGAGGAGGGGAGATCCGGTAAACTACTGGCATGGCTGGTGCGCCCGAACGGAGACAGTGACCCCATCACAAGTGTATTGGACAGAGGGGGAACACGCAGACTCAGCCCAGAATCCATTAATGACGCATTCAGAGATTATTACACGCACTTGTACAGAAAGCCCACAGACTTGGGGGTGGGGATTCTTGACAATTTCCTGACTCGGATTCCCCTGCCGATACTGAATCTAGAAGACAGGGTCAGCCTAGGAGGGCCAGTGACCACAGATGAGATAACCGAAGCAATTGCGCAGCTGGCCCCTGGGAAGACCCCTGGCACAGACGGTATTCCTATGGACTTTTATAAAAAGTATAAACCCTTACTGGTTCCCAGATTGATGGAAATGTATATGGAATCGGCACCGAGTGGAGAACTCCCATGCACACTACGTGAGGCATTGGTAGTGCCACTCCCCAAAACAAATAGTAGGGAGGCATCAGTAGCTGACTACCGCCCACTATCAATGCTAAATAGCGACTTCAAGATCCTCAGTAAGATCTTGGCCAACCGGCTATTGCCCCCACATGCCCACTCTGATACATCCTGACCAGAATGGTTTCATACCTGGTCGCAGCACCTCTCTGAATCTCAGACGAACTTTCTCTATTTTACATATGCCCAGCGAATCGAAGCCACCAACCGGGACCATGCTAGCGGTGGACTTTGAAAAGGCCTTCGACTCGATCAGATGGGACTACTTGAGGGCGGCAATGTTAAAAATGGGCCTGGGGGAGGGCTGGGCCAGATGGGTGGACCTATTATACTCATCCCCACTAGCAGGGGTCAGGACGGGTAGGACAATCTCCGGTGCATATCCAGTACACCGGGGAACCAGACAGGGGTGCCCTCTATCCCCATTGTTGTTCGCCCTGGCGATGGAGCCCCTGGCGGCCTGGATACGTGGTGACGGAGCAGGCAGAGGGATTCGGTGGGGACCAACTGATCACATGATCTCGCTATATGCAGATGATATTTTGATCTATCTCAGAGATGGGGCAAGCGGTCTCCCCTGGGCTCTGGAGGAGTTCGGAGAGGTATCAGGATTACGACTTAACCGTAACAAAACATATGTGTTTCCCCTGACGCCTGGTTACAGATGTCCTGCAGTGTGCCCAACAGACTTGAAATGGGCCCCACGGACCTTCAGGTACCTGGGGATTCAGATTTACTATGACCTGGGAGACTTAAGAGAGGGCAACCTTGGTGAAGCGCTCCGATCCCTGAGATCTTCAGTAGGATTTTGGTGCTCTCTGAAACTGCCAGTGATGGCCAGAGTGGCACTATCCAAGATGATCATGCTTCCCCGACTTCTCTACTATTTCGCCAATTTGCCACTATTGATCCCCCAGGCATGGTTTCGCGACCTAAATGCATTGCTCAGGGAACTAATATGGGACGATGGACGTAGACGAACTACACTCACGACTATCTGTAGACCACCCCACATGGGAGGATTGGGAGTCCCTGACTTTGAGGCATACTACCTAGCATCCCAACTACAGTGGGTATCCGGTTGGCTGGCGGGCCGGGGCCAACTGGATTTATGCACTGTCCAAGGAGTAACGGACACTGCATGGATTGCGGCATGTATGGCAAACAGGAAGATAACCCCCCCCGGAACAATATAATGATAAAAGTTGCGATGGCATGCTGGAAAAGATGCACGAAAAGAGTGGGAGTGGGTCCTCCATATTCCCCAGCTCTACCACTGTCGGTGCTTGCCCTGGAACCTCTGGGGAGGAGACTGGGAGATGTGGGACTTGGCCCTTGGTTGGCGGCTGGAATAGAAGCAGTGGGCGGGCTCTTCAAGGAGGGTGTGATGAGGGGATTTGCTGAACTAACGGAAAAGGGTGTACCCAGGGGGCAGTTTCTACTCTACAGGAGGCTAGTACACACTCTTAAAGCTCACTGGAACACAATAAAAGCGGAACCCGCCACTCACGAGGTCCTGCACTTAATGTTGACATTAGGGGAGGAATCACATCTGATCGCCAAAATATTTCGGGCCCAAGTTGAGGCAGCCTTAGACCCTTTACGGTTGCTGAGAGGGCGGTGGGAGAACACGATTGGGCGGGAATTATCTGACTCAGAGTGGAATAGAGTACTGGCCTACCCCCGGATGATATCACGTAACACACGGTTAAGATACATCCAATATAACTATTTGTACAGGACGTATCTCACGCCCCACAGACTGTTCCGCATATAAGGAGGGGCCCCTGGGACTTGCCCGAGATGCGGAGGAGGAGGGGCGGATTTTGACCACATGGTTTGGACATGTCCAGTGATACAGTCTGGCTGGAGGGGAATATTGCCCATCCTAACTCAACTGTTTGAGTTTGAGTTGAGACCTACCCCTGAGCTATGCCTGCTGGGCTTCAGACCAGCTGCTCTCTGCGGAAAGGTGAGGGGACGCTTCCTGGACCTATCCCTGGCCCTTTACAAGAGACTAATCTCAAGGTGCTGGAAGGCTACTGGTCACCCTATACTGACTGACTGGAAAAGGGATATCTCGGCATGGTCTAGAGCTGAACTACAGGTCCTAAGGGCAGAAGAAGCCAGGAATATCCGCCAGGTTCCTATTGCCCCGGGGTGGGAAGATTTAATGACAAACTGGGATAGTATAAATAAGAGGCTGGCAAACGCAGTCGGAGAAACAAGTGAAATCCAACCCACACTGAGGATAGAGCCAAACGGGGAAAATACATAAACAGACACCCAAAACTGACC
The DNA here is from genome assembly GCF_031143425.1 of Pleurodeles waltl. NCBI lineage: Eukaryota > Metazoa > Chordata > Amphibia > Caudata > Salamandridae > Pleurodeles > Pleurodeles waltl. The sequence goes on along the minus strand of NC_090448.1, from coordinate 1,091,010,583 downwards.
CAAAATCACAAATAGACCACACCGAGAGTATGGATGCGAAGACAATTAGCCCTCTGACCCCCACTCTACCAGCAGTAGTAGCAAGAAGCATGAGTGACCTGCCGCCCCCACTGCGCGCCGGTGCGCCCTGGGTTGACCCTTTCTCCCGTCCAAAAATCGATACGCTATCGTACCTTAAACACTAACAACTATAAAAGCTACTCACACAAAGCCGTAAAGTTGACCTCTTGGGGTCTTTTTCCCCCTTCCTCCTTTCCCTACCTCCAATTAGATCAACATTGATGTCACTTGGAGTTGTGTACCCTCCACTTCGTGTTTTCCCCTCCTTTCCTCCTCCCTCCCCACTCTCCCATTATCCTTGTCCACCCACCTTTAACAGTCCCGCCTCCCTCCCAAGTTACAAGAGAGAAGGGGTTTAAGCTTATTGTTTGATTGTTAATTATACAGAACAGTGAAATGTAAAAAGGAAATACACTTTAACAAGTAAATGAATACAATTTACTAAATAAAGAACAAAAAGATTAGCAACAATAAAAGTAACAAACAAGGAGCAAAAAGCAAAGTATAGTATAAAAACGAAATGTGTACCAAATGTGGAAATGCAATAAGAACAAGCATGTAACTGTATAATAACAAAATGTTAATAAAAATATATTTAAAAAAAAAAATGAGGTGAGAGATGTCATGTAATTAGATTAGAGGGCATATTTAAGAGCCCCTAGCGCCACCGGAGAGTCACTTTTTGTTACCCCCAGTTCCAAGGCATTTTGGGGTATATAAACTGGGTCCCTGACCCCACTAACTCAGAAACTTTTGGACCTGAACCTGCAACCTGTCAAGAGGAACTGCCTGTCTGCCAAAAGGACTCATCTGGGCTGCTTTGCTGAGAAGGACTGCTGCCTTGCTGTTGCCCCGCTGCCCTCTGACTTTGCTGAGAAGTACTCCCCAAGCGCTTGAATTGAGCTTGCCTCCTGTTCTCTGAAGTCCCAGGGCCAAAAAGACGTAATCTCTTCAGGAAATTCCTTGTGTGCCGAAAATCGATGCACAGCCTGCCGGAAACGACGCACAGCCATTTTGCGACTGAGAAATCGTCGCACAGCTGAGCCAGAACGACGCAGCCAACTTACCAAGTGAAGATTCGACGCAGCCCTGCCTTGTGACCGGAAATTTGACACACAGCCCGACCGGATCAAGGCACATCTGAACAGGAGCGACACAGCTGATTCCCCGAGTGGCAAATCAACTCAGCACCTGGTGTGTGACAGAAAATTCGACGCATCGTCACACCGGATCGACACAACACCTGTGACTTCTTCCTGCACGCCCAGGATTTCCCCGCATCATCCCTAGGCATCAAAAAGATCCCCACATCACAGTGAGGAACCAAGACTGCGCACCGCAAAAAGACGCAAAGCCCCTTGCAGCGTGGAAAAAAAGTACGCATCTGTGCCGTGCCGGAAAATCTCTGATGCACACCCTATTTTTCTACGCATCTCCTCCTCTGCGGTCTCTGTGCATGTTATTTTTGACGCAAACCAGGTACTTTGTGTAATCAGAGACAACTGCTGATTTCTAAGATTTAAGACTCTTTTTAAACCTGCAAAAGTGATATTTCAACTTTTGCTTATTGAATCTTTATCGTTTTGACCTTTATTTTACCAAATAAATATCCTATATTTTTCAAAACCTGTGTGGTGTATTTTTGTGGTGTTTTCACTGTGTTACTGTATGATTTATTGCACAAATACTTTACACATTGCCTTCAAAGTTAAGCCTGACTGCTCAGTGCCAATCTACCAAGGGTGGGCACATGATAATTTGGATTGTGTGTGACTTACCCTGACTAGGATTGTGGTCCCTACGTGGACAAGGGTGTATAGCTCTGCCAACTAGAGACCCCATTTCTAACAGTGGATTTAAAGACCTTCTCCAAGATAAGAGCAAACGGGAAACGTCCTTAACAACGCATCATTAAGGACGCAGACGTTTCCCACACAAGCGCAATGATTGCCTAAACTGCGCATGGCTTTTTCTGTGCCTTAACCACACATATGCTGAACTACACATTTGCTTGGTTAAGGAACAGAAAAAGCCATGTGTTGTTCGGGAGAGGACGCGGTAAGGTAAGTGGGGCTGGGGCAAGGGTTGGGGGGTGGGTTAAGGGATTGGGCTGGGTGATGGGTGTGTGGGGGTTCGAGCTGGCTATTTTTTTTTTAAAGGGCAGGGGGTGCAGCGTTAGTTTAGGTATTAGGGGTGGGGGTGGTTTTGGGCCTCAGTGCGGGTGGGTTGCATGACAGAACCACGCATGCCGTTTCACATGCGTTTCCAAACATGCCTTTGCTAGGCATACTTTTATAATAAAATTTGTTATAAAGGCATCCATGGAAATGATGCGGTTGTGGTTCTGACCGCATTGTTAAGGCATTTGTTGTTCCGGCATGCTTTGTTCATCATACAATCAAGAGCAAATGCCTGTTCTGCCCGCATTCTCAACACAACCAAAGGCACAGTTGAAAACCAACTAAGTAGCTTTAAGGAGCACCCTAAATTTGCACACCTGTACTTAATTTCAATCTGAACCTTAGAAGGCTGTGAAACAGTACATATGTAGCAAACAGATAGCATAATATTAGGGCATAATTGGGCCACATTTCTCCATATGCTTCGCTTGAATGCAACCTTCCTTAAGTTTATGTTTACCTTACTCCTCGTGCCAAGCCCTGAAACATTGTCCTGGAGGCGACACTGAAACCAGAGGCACATGCTTGCATCATTGAGCTATAGCTCTTGGCTGCTCATTTGTTTTTTCATTTCATACAGAATTGTACTTCACCATGATTTCCACAATAGCAGCACAGCTCTTGCCTGTTAATGGCGCTTACATCAGTGTCCCCTGCAGGTTCTTAGCTCCCCCACACCCCACGGGAACACCCACAGCTTGCCTCCCCTCCACTGCTCTCGCTAGGCAGGTAACGTGGAAGCCTTGCAACGCAGGGGTAGGCCAGAGTCTTTTTCCTTCCTTTGAATCCTCCTCTGGTGCTCAGCAGCCCAGGAGTAGTGGTGTAACAAAGGCTCCGGCCGACCCTGCGGGGCCGGCTGCCCCCAAGCTGGGGGAGGAGGGTTGGGGGGCCCTCAGCAAGGAAACCTGGCCTGTGAGCTCCTGAGTGAGTCCGGAGTGGAGACCCCGCCATGTACTGTGCAGGGGGGGGGGGGGGGGCTCACGTTTAGTTACGCCACTTCCCGGGGACACCTGAAATCTCGCCTCGATCCCACCGCACCACAAGCAGGAACAGGAAGGCGCTGCAGTGCAATATCCCCAGACCCTCGAAAAAGTTTCCCCTGGCCTGTGTGCTGAGCATTATGAACTGTGTAAATTATCAGGTTAGCAGAAAATAAAGTAATAAAGCTGAAGTAGCCACTCAGGGGCTACGTGCCTATGATACACAACTAAAACAGGAAGTGGTGAAGGTGGGAGGGGCTTTTAGACGTTTTACTTCGGTAGGTGTGCCTCTAGGAGGCAGGCAGCCTCATTAATTAACGAGGGGAAAACGTAGGAGGAGGTAATGCTTCACACATAAAAATCTGCAACCCCACTGAGCGAGGTATCCTCACTGCCTGCGCGGAGCCTCACTGCCTGCGCTCTTGACTAGTCCACAAATAAGGATATTATGTTGCCCAACTCCAGGTGGCCCCTTTTATAGCTTTGTCCTGACGAAGACCCGATTCTAAGATTCTAATTGGCTCTTTGCATCTTGGGTCGAAATGTCGACAACGTCCTCGTTTTAGCCTGAAATGGATTTCAATATCCACACGAGGGTATAGAATTACATTAGCGATTCATCCCATCAAATAGATTAACTCTTTGATTATTATACTGTGAATGTGGACAAGCTCTAGGCAGTAACTTCGTAATACTGCTGACTATTTTGACATTATTTAGTTTTACATGTTCTTTTCCATTCTTCTTATTCACTCTTTCACGAGCACCTCTTTTGAGCACTTTATTTGTATGAAAAGAAGCAACCATTGTGACTTGTCATGAAATTCAATACCTAACTTGAAATACATTTTGAAAGGTGATTTACATATAATTGCATCGATTTATTTCTGTTTTGCTTTCTCTCCTGTTTTTCAATGTTTATTTCTTGAACATGTTTTTGGATCGGGATTTGCAAATTGTCTTTGTATTTTATTTTGTGTTGTGTTCGTGGGGCCATTTGTTTTTTTTGTAATACAGTATACCCAGGACATATTGGTTTACCCCATTGATTTGCAATGGGACTTTGTGAAAGGGGGGCATGCCGTAACTTGTACTGATGCGAGCCAGTGGCTGAAGTGGGCTGATACTTAATGCATGCTGGAGAAGGTGGAAGAAAAATATGAACCACGGACTAATGGATGATGGATGATGTCTGGCTGAAACTCCTGTATGTAAATATGTATTATGTTATACACATAATTTTAGTCAAATCAAAAGGTGTTGGCTCACCCAGACCTATTAAAAAAGAATAGCAGCCTACCACTGGCTGCAACCCTGTTGCCTTTGAGAAATAAAGACGGAAAGAAGAAAAGGAGGAAAGAAGTTAAGACAAGCAAGAAACAAATGCAATCAAGAAACAAGGTAAGCAAGAAAGCAAGAAAAAAGGATAGACAAAGAAAGAAGGATGGAATGCATCCACATGAAAGAACAAAAGAGAAAGTGAGAAAGCCAGAAAGAAGGCAGTAAAGAGAGAAGGGAATAGAAAAGCAAAGAAAGAAAGAGGAAGTGAGAAAGAATAAAGCGAGGAAGGAAAGGAAGAGAGACGGAGATAAAGGGAATAGAAGAGAAGCAAGAAGGAAAGAAAAGGAAGAATGAAAGAGGGCAAAAATGATGGAAGAAGAAAGAAAGAAGGGAAGAAGAAAGAAAAAAGAGGGAAATAGGAGACAAGAGAAAGAAAGAAGGAAATAAAAAAGGAGAAAAGAGAAAGAAAGAAGAAAGGAAAGAAAAAATGTAGGAAAGGGAAAGAAAGAAAAAAGGAAAAAAAATACTTAAGTTGAGAAAGAAAGAAGACAAGAAAGGAAGAAGGAAAGGAAATGAAAGAAGGCAAGAAAGATAGATAGAAAGCGAAAGAAAGAAGACACAGGATCAAGGGAAGAAGGAAGGAAGATACATTTGAAAAGACAGAAGGAAAGAAAGTAGGAAGGACATAAAGAAAAAAGAAGAAGAGAATAACTTTAAACAGAACAGTTTCAAATGGACACAATCTGATATGCTGTGAAATAGCATCAGAGACAAAAGTAAAACATTCCAAAAGGATTTTACAGCATTGGCTGAAGATGAGATCTAATAGAGATAGAATGTGCATCAGAAGCGTCCTGCTATCACATCAGGCTCTAAACACAAACACCACAATAAAGTAATTGTAAAGTAGAAACAGAAACACTGCCACTGAATGAGACTAGTTTGTATTGGAATGTGCTCCTTGTGAGAGAGCAAAATGCAGTCACTCAAAGTGAAGTTAACCAGTGGCTTAAGTAGGCTGACCCACTGGCCCGTGCTATGTGCTGTGTTGGATGGAAGCAACATGTGAATGACACAACGGACCAATATAAGAAGAGGGGTTCCTACAAACCCTATATTATACATGTTTAACAAAATCAAAAGGTCTTTTATATATTATTACATAAACATGTTTATTGGGAAGTAAGAATCATAAAAGTTAAGACCCTAGTGACAGCCTTACACTGCCAGTACAGAACAAGCATTTGCAGTGCAATGGTTATCTCATATTTTGAACAAGTTAATTGTTATCTTTTGACAACAACATCAACGCCCAAAAAAAAAAAAAAAAAAGAAGAGTGGAAACTGATAAAAGACGACTTAACAAAATAAAATAAAGTTAGCTTAAAAAAAAAAAACTTCGCAATTTTGTTTGTCCAGCTGGGCACGTTTTTGCCAGTCACAAGTCTTCTGTTTGCGAGGCACTGAAAGTTGGAACAAAATAGTACCTAGATCACGTTAGGAGCAGCGGACGGGCACTAATTACATTGAAATCAATTAGTGCTTGACCCCTGCTCCACACAGAGGAACGGAAATGATGCCAGACATGCCTTAATGAATTACGAGGCTGTAAAGAAGAGTGCCACACAAACCAACAAATGGTGAGCGACAGGCGGGCTCCAAGCTCTTTACTGAACACAGCAGAGTCTCACAAGCTAGACGCATGCGCTAGCGCATGCACTCGCAGGCTCGACCCTAAAAAACCCCGTTAAAAAAATTGGTTATGAGGAAGGACGCAATCGGAGGAAAAACAATTTGATACTAGACATACAACGCAAGCACTCAGACAACACAAGAGCACAAAAAACACATCCTAAGTACATAAATCATAAAAAATTTACCAAACACCTAATGCATTTCCATTGATTTTTTCCTTAAGAACATAACTTTCTACTACATTAAAATGGTTACCATAGTGCAAATACTAAATTTTTTTGACCAAGATAAATTGTAGGAAATTTTGGCAATCTGGTAGGATGTGTCTCAGTTCTAAAGAGGCGGGGACCCAAAGAGCAGTATTTAACATGTGCAGCATGATGATGACAAGTCAAGGCATTGTGTGAATGAAACCATGCACGGTCACAGTAACACACTCAGGCTTGGGCTATGTGGGAGAACTGGTTTGTGGGGACTGGAATGCTTGGGTTTGTCAGAACTCGCTGCTTTGTACTCCATCCCATGGCGAAAACTCACATGATTCAAGGTGTTTCTGTTTAGTCAGGAGAAAAGTATGCTTCAAAGACACCAGAGAGCACATTAGGTGCTACTATAAACCACAAAAGTGTGTCACGTGTAGTAAATGCAGGCATTTTTTGCATTTTTATATGCACAAATATAGAAAATTTATGGAATGCCTAAGACTCCTACTCAACTCTGTGTACAAGGTTGTAATCAGGAAACTCAGATGTTTGTATTCTTTTTTTAAACTCCTCTTGGAGGACAATGTTGTGTAATAATTCCTAAAAGCTTGATGTAAACACCTTTATGTGAATCGCGTTCCCAATTTCGCACTATTGTGTTTCCAATATTCAGGCACGCAGAGCAAGAGTTTCTTCTTTTTTTTAAACAAAATTCGTAAAATAGTTGATTTAGTTGCAAATTTTGTGCTGCGCAAGCTGATAAATTTCACGTAAGTTTCTCTTTTTCGATTGCATTAAGCAACTCTCAAGAAACGGGATGGTACATAAGTTACTGGCGTTGGTGAACAAGGGCCAGATTCAGAAGTTTGACGATACCTGGGAATTATTTCTAGATTTTGAGGGGTTCTATAAAAGTGCCACGATCTGTCCAGGCATGTATAATTTAACTGTGTAAGTACACCAACTCTATACGTGTATTGTTGATTTAATTTGTTATGATTATTGTCATTTTGCTAAAACTTTTGTTTATAATTTGTTGTTATAGGAGACTGTGATTATCTGTAAAAATCAATAAAATCCACATTTAAAAAGGGGGCTCAGATATCCCTTCTTATCATTATGATTAGTTTCCAAAATGTTCTTTTGAGGTTGAGTTATTTCAGGGTTATTTAGGGTGTTGGTGATCATAAGCAGTAAAGGCCAAATTGCCTTATGATATTGAGAGCAATAGGCTTTAAAAGTGTTCCGTACAGGGATATTGTGAACCCACAAAATGCCAAAAGAAAGTTTGTTGTTCATATAGTGTTAAGCCACTACTATGCCTCTCAGCTTCACCCCCCTCTCCCACTGATGATGTGCTCAATCGCTCAGTACGTGGCCATATCGGCCAAATGTAGTTACTCCTCTGTTAGATTGCCTAGCTCCTGCCAATCCTGCCACTGTTCTGGTCGTTCAGAGCCAGCCAGAGACGTTTTAAGGCATACTATTGTGGCTCCACACATTTTACGTGGAATTGAATGAAACATATTTGTTAAGCCAAACATTTACCATCTAAGGGGTCTTGGTGCTAAGAAAACCAGAGAAAATTGGTACTTAAACAAAGGACCTAGTTTAATAGAAAAAAAAAACAGAAAAACAAGAACAGTTTTTAAAAGGTTACTAAAAGATTAGTAAGGTGGATTGGGTTTGATCCCCAGAGGAATATTAGTCCAGAGGTGAGGACCCAGCAAGCATGGTCCTGGTCCTCTTAACACACGTGATGGAGAACAGTAAATGAATATTAGAATGCAAATTTATCATCGGATTGTAATATTTATATCGTAATGTAAGCAGTGGTTTCTCAGTGCCAAGAACTACTCTGTGCATTAGATCCAGAGCCGTAAAACACTTCTCTGTTTTACTGCAAGACAATGTAAACACGTTTGTTCGTGATTGATATTATCTGATCTCTTTAACCTGCAAGCTGCTGAACAGCAACGTTTTGAGTTATTTGCAGCAGATTGAAGGCGGATTCTAGGTGTTTTACATAAAGAATGTGATATAATAGTCAGTCCTAGAAACAAGACTGGCTCACACTACTTGAGTGTGAAATTATTTAGGCAAAAAAGAACTTGTCTTAATATTGTGAGATACAAAAAAAATAGGTAGATGGGACTGTCCTATTCTGAGCTTGCATGCTTAGATGAAGGTAGGGAAAAGATACTCAGAGATTTGATCTGAACTCCAGGAGAAGGAGCTGGATCCAAAGCAGCAGGCCAGAGAGAATCATGACAACTCTCCTGGTTACTGCCAATTAACAGGATTTCTGGGATATTGGAATTCAGCTGAAGAAAAGTGAGTCATCCAGTGTTGTAGAGTGTACAGGCATGAATTTAGGTTGACCATAGATAGAGGTGCTTGATGTTCAAGACATAAATCTACTGAGTATCATACGCATATGAGATGACTATACAACCACATCAACTGTTTCGCTAGGGTAGAAAGTAGAGTTACCCACAGGGCAATTAAAGAAGAGAAGATAGATCAAAGTATCATACCTGGAGCTTTCAACACCTTTAGAGGAAACCCTAGTGGGAATGTTTAGCTCCTCTAATTCTACCCCAGAAGATTTGAACACTGGGGTTTTCGAGGCGGTAGAAAAGGTAGACCTTTTAAGATCAAAGCAGTACCGCAGGGCCAGGACATCAGAACCGTGGTTCTCTGAGGAACTACAAGCTCTCAGAAGGGTATGTCAGAGGTAGGAACGGAAATGGAAGATGACCCTCACAGCTGAAGACAAACGTAAGCATAAGGCATTAACTGTTACTCATAAACAGGCAATCAAAGGGGCTAAATCAACTTACTATATGACTAAAATACGATCGGCTAACAATAGCCCCAATGAGTTATTCAAGGTGATCAAACATTTGTCACACTCCCCAGCAGAGCAATCACTTGAAAATTTGCAACATTGTTATAACAAGGTAGCTGGATGTTTTAAGGAGAAAATCTTGAAAATGTATACTGGTTTCAACATTGCAGAAGTTGAGATGGATTGTGCAGATAATCTAGAGAATTGTACTAATAAGGAATCTATAAAAACTCTGTCCACCTTGCCTCTGATGTCTCAGTCAGGATTAGGAGACTACTGATATCAGTTGTCATCTGGGTCCCCTGAGGACCCCTGCCCACCATAATTATCCAGCTGGCCCCAGGTATAATATCTACCTTCTTAGAAAAAGTTTTCAACCATATAATTAAGGCAGAAATGTTTCCCCAGAGCTGTAAGGAGGCTATTGTTATTCCTCTTAAAAAAAAGTCTAATGGCATCCCTGATGATTTAGCAAATCTGAGACCTATTTCCCTGCTCCCGACACCAGCCAAAATATGTGAGAAGTACATTAATTCGAATCTGATGAACTTAATTTCCACCAATGATCTTTTGGATCCATCACAAAACGGTTTCTGAAGCGGGCATAGCACTAAATCTGCGCTGGTGGTTGCAACAGACTTTACATAACGTCAAGTAGGTCAGGGTGGTCCTGCCATACTGGTGATGCTGGATCTATTAGCAGCATTCCGTGCTGTATCCCCCTCCTGACAAGAGCTTAGATTGCGCTAGGTGGGGATAAGGTTTTGACCTTATTGAGCTCTTTTCTATCAGGCAGAACTCAGAGGGTTAGCTGTGGTACCTTTAGATCTGTCCCATTTCAGCTCTCATGTGGGGTACCACAGCGGTTCTCACTCAGTCCCTTTTTAACCTTTATGTTGTCTCCCTTGCCACCTTGATTCGCTCAGCTGGCTTTCAGGTGCTGTCGTATGTAGATGATACTCAGATTTTGATATCTATTTCTGAAGATCTGCCAGTTGTAGCTGAATGGTTTAAACAGTCTAAGACAAACATTGGGATCGGGATGAAGGACAATTGTCTGAAGTTATATGCGGAAAAGACAGAGGTCCTGGTCTTTGGAGGTCAAGAATCAATTTGGTCAGTTAGATGGTGGCCTGAGATGTGTGGCCCTCTTCCCACTCCAGAAGAATCGTCAACAAATCCAGAAGTGATATTTGATAGCACTCTTTCCTTTGACAGACAGGTGAACAAGACTACCAGTTCATGTTTCTATATTATTAGGATCCTTAAAAAGTCCTCCCTTTCATTCCTCTGGAATTAAGAACGGCAGTAGTCATGGTGTTGATTATTTCTCACCTTGACTTTTGCAATGCATTATACTTAAACATCAACAGATCATCCATAAGGAAACTGAAGATTATTTAAAATATGGGGGCTAGGACGGTACTTAATATACCCAAATTTTCCTCTGTCAGTGCTTGTCTGCACGCCCTTCACTGGCTTCCGATTTCAAAGAGTATTGATTTAAAGACTTGTGCATTATACACAAGGCCTTGCAGCAGCAGGGATCGATGTCTCCGAGATCATCTTTTCAGTGGTATTGCCCGAGTAGACATCTCAGGTCCTCTGGTCGTAAAAAAGTAGTTGTGCCAAGATTTTGCAGCGCTAGGTGGGGAGGCTGCTCTAAATCAGTAGCAGCAGATAAACTCTGGAATACATTACCAGATCACATAGTGGGATTGGACACATATATCGCCTTTCGTAAGCAACTTAAGACCTGCCTCTTCTCTTATCCTTAATTGGGCTTTTTACAGTCTCCTCCTACTTTTTTCCTGTTGCTTTTTCCATAGGCAGCGCTTTGATGCTCCATGGAGCATAATGCGCTTCAGAAATAACAAATACAAATACAAATTTAGCTGTATCATAGAGTGAAAATATATATCTCAAAATGTAGGGAATGGGAGGTTCCCCGAGGGACCCTACAACAAACAGTAATTGAAGTAAAAAAGAAAATGAAGGGTTATCTGGGTACAACCCTCTAAGAAGGGGGCAAACCATGTTAAAATTGACTCCATGATACCAGAATGGGCAAAGCATTTTAAAAGCATGTCATTGCCCATGGTATCAAACCAATGTGTGGAATAGGCAAAAAGAGAGCAGCAGAATCTCGCTGATCAGTGAAAGATCTTATTTCATTAGATCAAGGGCCAAGGAGGTCTTGGTGCCTTGGACAGGGCAAAAACGCAATTGCCAAGGATCACAACAGTTTGATTCTTCCATATAAGCTAATTGCTTGGCTACAATCTAAATGATGTTACCCAAGGCTTTGGGGATCGGTGTCAGGATTTTCAGGATTTTCAGGTGATGTCCGACATGTTCAGAAGAAAAGAACGTATAAATACCTGAACCAAATAATATGTTCCAGGCAGAACCAAATACTGGAGGTAAAAGGAAATTGGGGGCGGGGGTGGGGGGGGGGGGGGGAATGAAGAGTATGTAAAATGGACACAGTGCAGCTGTTTTCAGGGGAACTGGATTTGATCTGCATTAACATAGTTCTTATTTTCTCCTGATTGGTGAGGCTGGAGGTAAACAGACTATAGAGGAATTAGTGTACTCGAAAGGACAATGCCTGCCATTCATGGAAGAAAGTGCGTTCTTAATTCCCACATATATTTTCTGAACTTTATAAGAGAAATGCAATGCTACGTTGTCACAAAATTATTGAGTTGGTTTAACTAGACGAGAGTAACAAGAGCAGTGCTTATTTGGTAAATAAACGCGTGCCGTGCTGAGAGTGTGTGCTCAAAGGATTTGGTGTATTAAATAACTCTAATAGCATTAGACAAGTTCTGTATGAATTACAAAGATGAGAAGATTTTGCCAAGCACATTTCCTTGTTCTAATTTTTTTGAGAGCATCTCTATAGCTAGCCTACCGTTTCCGTTAAAGTTACCAATGTCCGAGACAAGATTTCTTTAGAGAGTCTGAAAAACATCTGTTAGTGGGTTTGTGTAACAAACCCGTAAAACACATCTAGGGAATTTCATAATCAAGCGCAGCAGATAAAATATTCTTAAAGTGCAGTAAGGCATTAATCACAGATTTACAACAGGGAAAGGAATTTTAGGCGACATCCACAGCGCCAATGCAACTGAAAATATTGTTTTTTTTTTAGGATCATGTACGGTTAATTTACAGTTCAGCTGCAGTGCTCCTTTTTACTTTGTGCAATATAAACATTATTTCATTTTTAATTTGATCAGGGAACTGGAGGGAGCTCTGCAAGCCATACTGTCTCATTTGACCCCCCCAAACCTAATCTAGAATACGTCTTTTTTATGTGTAGGTAAATGTATGATTTATGACAAGCCACAGATAACCATCATATCAGAAAATTATTGGTCCGTAGTTTATTCCGTATTAACAATATGTAATGTGAAAACTCCAAGAATAGTTAGCCTATGGAGGCGGAGAAGTGATTGGCCTACCAAATCCAAAATATCAAACAAAGCTTTGCATTGTTGTTTGGGAGGAAAAAAAGTCAACAGGAAGTGAACTGAATATTCTGGTGAGATTGGGATGCCACATATTAATGCTTCCGGGTTATCCTCTACAAGTGACCCAATAATGGCACTGTGCTAGAGTTCATGTTATACTGCAACAATACCTTCCCCCTTGTGGATAGTGTATGCAAAATCTTGTTACCATCCAGAATGGTGCTTGCAAGATCCAAGATGAGTACTCATTCATACTCAATCAGACTTATTTCAGTTAACAAAAGAAGTTCCCAAACCTGTAAGTGCAAGATGTTGGATAGAATACCATGGATGGGAAGGAAGTGCATACTTAACAGACCTGCCCTAAGTTAAATTCGTAAATCAGTCTATAACGAAGGTACCCGGCAACTGATAGGAACAAGAAACGACAATGGTCTCTCTCCCAAGGCCGGCTTCCATTGTTGCCTGCGTAGCATCCTGGGAAGGGGATAAGACTGTTGTGGTCAACCCAATCCACATTTCAAGGGTCCTTGAGTTTGCCCAGCTTGACTAATCCGTGCTATAGTTTACAGAAAATATGTTATTGCAGTTAAAATATTTCAGCGAATTTGGAAAAAATGTCTCAATGAAATGGGAATGAAGCACGCCCCCCTCAAATGTTTTTAAGTGATTTTGCAACTGGGAATTTCTTGCATGCTGCAAAAATACCGAACACAAGAACACCAAATGTAGATGGCGAGTTTGGGCATTAACTGGCAGCTCCTAGAAAGACCAGAGATATTGGCGTGGAATTTTCGTTATTGATTTTTAAGTTTTACGGCTTATCGATAAAGATCTTATTTATTACAGCTGTTACATTGATGGATGAATGTATTCAGCACTGTCGTATTCAAATGTCTATAATCCCGCCCTTTTGCTTTTTCAGAATCTATGCAATATGCATTTTACTTACACTTTGTGGTCTTTCGAGACCTGTAAACCATGCAACACAGATTGATACTCAAAACTTTGGGAAACCTGGTATCAAACTTAAAAGAAAGGCGATGGCAGTAAAAAGGAGAAGTAAGTTAAAGAGATGATCATTTTTATAGATAATGACCAGGGACTGTTTGGGAGACAAGAATCAGGGAAGAGGCTGAGTCTTCTTTTCGAACTTTGTATAATGATGACATTCATGGTCGATACGGATCTTCCATTACATGATAATTACGGGGTACCCAAGCACCTGACTTTTCTTTACTTTATTAGCCTATCCTCAGGTACAATTTTACCTTGGCTTTATATTGTCAAATGCAACAATTTACAGGTTGGTTAGAAAACAATTCCTACTCAGATTTAAGACATTTCTTCTTGGCAGACTAAAGTTTTTTTCATATTACGTGTTCTTCACGTGTCTTCTGGGAAGTGTGCTACTTGCCTGACCTTCTGCTTCCTGTTCCAGGAGATGCTTCATCATTCTCGTGGTGGACTCCATGACAATTGGGAAGATTATTCTTTTTCTGATTATGTGACTTGCTTAAGAACAAAAATGTTGATAAATATTTTGCCTGTGCCAGAATAGTCTTTTTCAATTTGCAGATATTGCCAATCTAATACACAAGTTGACATAATTATAGTTTGGGAATATTTCTTGCCAAATAAGGATTGTTGTTGATTTTAGAGCAGGGCATTCTCTGCAGCGGAATCAATGACGGCACAGTACAGACGCTTTGGAGTCCGCAGAGCCATTTGATTGTATCACCTGAGGCATAATCTATAATTTATCTCAAGCTCACACTCTAATTTCTTAGCTTCTCAAAATATGGATTTTTCATGATTTGAAATGGGCCCTTCTTTTGCGCTCTGTTGAGCAACTGATTTGTTGTGCTATATTTCTGTTATATTCTTCTCAGCTGCCTTACTAATACTACAGGAGATTCTAGTATGGATGGATTTTTGGCCACTGTGAGGTCAGAGACAGGAGAGAATGAGTTTGAAGGACATGGCAGTCGACAGCAGGGGTCGCTCTAAGACAGATGTCTTTTTTAGGTTGAGCATAGCAGCATGCAAGCGCTGCTTTTCCAATGTGTTGTTATCTCTTTGGGCTTTTAACCACGCCCACCTCCCAACCATCACTATTAGTAGTTCATGCCCTTTAAAAAAAATCCTTTATCATTGGTAAATGCTTTACGTTTGTCCCTCCTTGGGGCGGTTTGGTTACTGCCTTGGACATTGACCCTGTTACATGGCTAATTCACTTGTGCTGAAACGTTTGATTGCGATTGAACTTCTTTTTCCTTTTGTGTGTCTCCTTCATGTGCATTTCTTGGCACTTTAAATCGTCTCGCTTACGTGAAACTGTTTTACTTTTAATTTTAAATTTATGTGGTAAGAAAAGTCCGGTTAGGAGTGTTGACAACTCTACTAGCTCTAACTCGAACAAATGCGAGACCCATTGCATTGCAAATGCTTGTTTGTAATATGTACTCCTTAGCAAACACTGAAATACAATACTTTTATTGTGACCTGTGCATTGTCTCTTTGCTCGACTCATCACTGGCAGCAAGCGATCTGTGGACTGAGACAAACCTAGCGTGAGTCCCTCCTGCGCTGGGTGCTCAAGAACCTCATTGGAGAAATGTGTGCACTACACTATTGTGAAGAATCATTTGTAAAATAATTGAGTGGCACCACATTTCTATTTTAAAAAACCAGACCTGAACAATCAAGGACAGCTGTAGGGGGGGCCAGAGCTGTGTGGCAGCCACTGAGTAGGATCTCAATATACAGGAGTTTGAAGGCTGCCATCACCATCAGATGTTAAGTGGCCTCAGAGCAACAACAACGGAAGGGCTGGAGGTATGTGCACCCTGCAATGTCATCGAGACTATCTTCAAAATTTCGAAATCTTAATGCCAACCATTCATTGACTGAGGTGGTGGTTTGTGCTGGAATTGATTTATATCAGCAGATGTGGCTGCATGTGTGCATCATATTGTAACTACTGAGCATAACACAGGTGCTTAAAGTTTTACTGGTGATGTCCACAACTATTTGGCATCATTGCAAATCTTTGGTACTAAAGAAGGTGATGTCCACTGCCGCGCACAGATTCATAAGGTTACATCACAGCTGTAACACAAAGAGGAGTGTACAGTGTACTGGCCATTGTGCTTTTTTTTTTTTTAAACTTTTTTTAATTTTCTGTGACGCAACAATACAGCATTTGTCTTCCAATTACCACTCAGGCATAATGTGTAATTAATACATTCTTTGCTGCTTTTCCTGTAATTACCCGTGAACCACCTGTCAGATAGAAACAGTAAATCAGAGCGTTCATTGATTATCTTGGCACTAAAGATCGTGCCACCTTCATGGCAGATAAGAAGAAGTATTACTTGAACACTCTTTAGACATGGAAGGCCTAGAAATATTTGAACATGTGACATTTTTTGTGTCAGATGACTAGGAGGAAGAGTTGGATGAGTATGAGGAAGCCGTTAAAAGATTAGAAAAACATTTTTGTAAGCCGCCAAACCTACTTGTTTTTTTCCAGAGAGCAGTCAGCCACTGGCACAACGAACATTACATAGCTGTACTGAAGGCCCTGGCCATGAAATGTGAGTTTGAGAAACAACTTACCCAAGGATCCCACTGGCATATGCTCCTTATATTTTAATTTTGGAAAATGTCTCTACACTAGGAAACGTGCATCACGAGTCCTATGCATCACTGTTAAATAAAGTGACACATTGGATAGGAAAGTATTCGGGGGGAGGGTAGATTTTTGTGAGGATATTTTAACTGTAAGAAGGGTTGGCGTATCCCGTAAGTCTTTACAAGGGGATTGCATAATTGTAAATTTCAGGAGCCCCTGGATAGTTAATGCCATGTATCACCACTTTTCAACTATAATGCTACCTGCAGTGTCTATAAGAGTGCAAAGACTATCCAAGTTTATTCTTTCTTCACCTAAGTCTTCAAATCACTTTGGAAAACAGAATCTTAGCCATCCTGGTGTCTCCAAACCACTCAATACTGCCCTGACACTGTCTAATAGATTTGAGCTTTGGGCCTCTTCAGAGCAGTTAGACTGACCATTAGCAGCTGGGCCACACTCACAGGGGACTCTGGAGACAAATACATTGCATCAGCTCTCTTTGCAACCTAAGGAAGCCCCTGACATACATGATACATATGATAAGACAGCTTCAGGGATTATTTCTTGGAATGTGGCAGGATTAAAATAAAAAATGGGAAACCTTGACTGGCTAAAATTAGTGACTGAAAATCTTTTTATTTGTTGCAAAGAGACCTGGCTTATAGAGCCTCCATACATAAATGGTTATACCACATATAGTGTCCCTGCAATTAAGACCTCCGTGGGTAGGGCCAAGGGAGGTCTGGTTACTTTTGTATCAGTAATGGCAAGGGGAGTGGATGTGCGCGTTGTGGGCGCATCCCCTTTTTTCTTGGCCTTAATTTTGAAACTATCTGAGCCACTTGATATATTGCTGATCAATTACTATAACGACACTTTTGACAACTCGGACACCATTGTGGTTGGTAACCTGGAGACGACAATACATAAGGCAATGAATATTAGTAAAAAGGACCTAAGAATAATATGGGTTGGGGATTTTAATGCTCATTTGTGTGAGTCAGAGTATCTAGACTGTTGTGGGCTCCTTGACGAAAACGGTTGTCCTATTCAGCACTTTAAACATTCTCCTTATGGGAATGCTCTTAACTGTTTGATAATAGCTAACTCTCTGCTTTTTCCTATATCAGCCTCAGAGGGGGTACCGACGTTTATAAGAGGAGATGCTCACACCATTATTGATTTTATTAT
This sequence comes from Pleurodeles waltl, assembly GCF_031143425.1. Taxonomy (NCBI): domain Eukaryota; kingdom Metazoa; phylum Chordata; class Amphibia; order Caudata; family Salamandridae; genus Pleurodeles; species Pleurodeles waltl. The sequence continues at coordinate 1,090,993,023 of NC_090448.1, read as the reverse complement.
TTATTCTAGAGAATTAACCCCCTTTGTCGTGCAGTTTAGGGTGACGCCAACTTGTATTAGTGATCACAACCCTCTAACTATTGAAATAAACCTGGGTTTGAAGAGTGACCCAAGAATAGAGAAACGACACCCAGATATGAAGTTTTCAGCCCGAAAAGATCTTACAATTAAATGGGGAAAAATAGACAGTAATAGCTTTTTCAAAGATTTAATTCTGAATAAATGGACAGATGTTATGACAACTTTGAGTGAAGACATGCCTCCCCAGGAAATTGCCCATGCATTTTCTTCCTTAACAAAGTATATGGCTGAACAATTACAGTGCCCTGGTTCTAATAAAATACGAGGACCTCGATGGTTCAATCATGCATGTACCCTATCCTTAAAAAACCTAAAGGAAACAATGAATGCATCTCCTCAAGATCGACATGCAATTAAAATTGCAAGAAAGAAGTATAAGGAAGCACTGGCTATCAGGAAGGCTGAATTAAGCGAGTCTGCCTGGGAGGAACCGATCGAAGCAAGTAAAAATAAAGATACGATTGCATTTTGGCGAGTGGTCAATTCCCCATTGTTGAATGAGAAGCATGAGATGACTATGGATACTGTCATTCCAGCTCAAATCTTGGTGGACTATTTTTCAAAAACTTTTGCAATGGAGAACAATGTTCAACAAGATGATACAAATTGCCTCATGACAATAGGAAAGTCTTCAATCAGTGCGGCTTTTAGTAAGACTATAAGTGTAGCCGACGTGACACAGGCCATTCAAGATTGTCCTTCTGAGAAAGCCCATGGCCCAGAGAAAATTCCTGCTGATTTATATGAAGCCCTTCCAGATTGTTGGGGGCCATTGCCTACCAATGTTTTGAGATCCGTTATGATAGGCCCACTAGTAGACACGTGGAGAGAGGCGATTATTGTCCCGATTTTTAAGAAGGGGGATAGGGCAGATCCTTTATGCTATCGACCTATTTCTCTGTTGGACAGTTCAGTTAACATCCTAGGCCAAGTGATTTTAAACAAGTTGAAAAACTGGTCATCTGAATCTCACTGTTTCTCAGAAGTGCAATTTGGCTTTCGACCTGGGCTGGGTACTGTAGAACAAACACTAAACCTGACTCTCATTGTTAAAAAATATATGAAAATCAAAAAGGGGTGTGTACATTTAGCATTTATGGATTTGTCTTGCGCTTTTGACACAGTCAATAGAGAGAAACTGTGGTCAGTTATGTCAAATATGGGGGTGGACAAAGAAATAATTGTCCTACTTGGAAGACTCCACGCTTGCACATCGCCTGAGTCCGCTACTCTCAAGAGGGGGGTTTAACAGAGAAGTTCCCTTCACTAAAGGGGGTTAGACAGGGTTGTGTGTTGGCCCCCTTTCTTTTTCTCCCTTATATAAATGGACTAGAGAGATCTCTCTGTGAATTGGGGAAGGATTTGCCAATGATCAATAACTCCCCAGTTCCAGTATTATTGTATTCGGATGACGCCGTGCTCATTTCAAGGACAGCAAATGGTCTTCAGATCTTATTGAATGCTTTTAATACATTCATAGGAAATCTTGGTCTTAAAGTTAGCAGATCTAAGGGGCATATTTATACCCTGTTTGCGCCGGATTTGCGTTGTTTTTTTTTACGCAAATCCGACGCAAAACTAACTCCATATTTATACTTTGGCGTTAGACCCGTCTAGCGCCAAAGATCTTGGAGTTTGCATCATTTTTTAGCGTGGACACCTTCCTTGCGTTAATGATATGCAAGGTAGGCGTTCCCTTCTAAAAAATGACTCTGAGGCATGTGCGCCGTATTTACACTCCCGGGCAAAAATGACGCCCGGGAGTGGGCGGGTCAAAAAAAATGACGTCCAGCCTCTTTAGCGTCATTTTTTAACGCCTGGTCAGGGCAGGCGTTAAGGGACCTGTGGGCTCGGAAGGAGCCCAGAGGTGTCCTCCCATGCCCCCAGGGACACCCCCTGCCACCCTTGCCCACCCCAGGAGGACGCCCAAGGATGGAGGGACCCATCCCAGGGAACTTCAGGTAAGTTCAGGTAAGTATATATGTATATTTTTTTTGTGGCATAGGGGGGCCTGATTTGTGCCCCCCTACATGCCACTATGCCCAATGACCATGCCCTGGGCATGGCCATTGGGCAAGGGGGCATGACTCCTGTCTTTGCTAAGACAGGAGTCATTTAAATGGGGTTTGGGAGTAAAAAAAAATGGCGCTAATCGGGTTGAGGCGAAAATTTTGCCTCAGCCTGACTTGCCCCATTTTTTGACGCCCAAGCTCCGTTTTCCCCTACGCCGGCGCTGCCTGGTGTAAGTCATTTTTTTTTACGCACACCAGGCAGCTCCGCCGGCTAACGTCATTCCATAAATAAGGTGCCCGCATGGCGCTTTGGAATGGCGTTAATTTTTGGACGCACAACAGCGTTGCCGCAGTTGTGCGCCAAAAAGTATAAATACGGCCCTAAGTCATTTGTGATGAAGACTGGGCCAAAGTTAGCAAAAACGAAAAAAATTCTGGGCTGGCCATTGGGGTGGTGGGCATGACTCCTGTATTTTATAAGACAGGAGTCATGTGGTATGGTAGGTTTGGCGTCAGAAAATGATGCTAGGCTGGTTAGCATAATTTGTTTTTACTCTAACCAGCCTAACATAATTTTTTAATGCTAAACCCGCTACTCCCATACCGCCACCCCCACCTGGCTAACGTCATTCTCCATGATGTTAGCCCACCCTTTGTGCCGGTTTGCGCCATTCCATAAATAAGACGCCCGGCCAGCGTCTTGGAATGGCGCTAGCCGGTGGTATACTTTTTGATGCTAAACTGTGTTTGCGCAGTTTAGCGTAAAAAAGTATAAATATGGGCCAAAGGAGCTTATTTACAAGCCCACTGCGCCACGAGCGCATCACTTTTTGCCCATATCTACAAGGCCATGCAAAGCCACTTTGCATGACTTTTCATGGCCTTGTTGAGACAGTGTAAGGCAACGCAGCACAAGTCACCGGGTTGCCTTACACTGTGTCAGGGAGACGTTCCATGGAAGCTGCAGTTGGTTTTTCCCACACAACTCCCAATGGTTTTGACAGATTCCAGATTTACAAGAATTGTACATTTAGGAATGCATCAAAATCTTACGCCTCTCCACGGAGGCGCAACGAAGAGAAACATCTTTATTTCACCTCATTTTTTTCCTCTGTCTTTGTGTGCTGCAGAATGTAGCACACATAGAAAGAGGAAAAAAACTCCTTGGATTGTTTTTGTGCAGGAAGATGTCCCTTCCGGCACAGAAACAATCCTGTCTGTGACGCAGGCATCCTTGCACCATGGTGCAAGAGTGCCTGAGTCAGTACTAGGCACAGCGGGGGAGGACAGAAACACACTGTATCCTATATATACAGAGCATTTCTGGCCTTTCCCTGTGGCACATGGCAGCACAGCAAGGTCACTTGTAAATAAGCCCTTTAGTTGAGAAGAACAACAAAGGATGAAAACTTTTGTCAGTGAAAATAATTGCTTTAGATGTGGTTCTAAATTTCATATTGTATTGCTTAAACATTGTCATACTGTGGGAAAGGAGCATGCTAAGTGTGACTCATTCCGACATTTCGATAAGGTGGTCAATGACAATGGTAGGAGTAACATAGAGAATGCAGTAGAGGAGGAATCTGAAGAAGACTGACAGTCTCAGCAATGTTATTTTGTGTGAAGGTACATGAGAAAGATGCCCCTATTACATAAGATCCCGTTGAGAATTTTATAGAGGGAGGTGTGTCAGTTCCACTTCTAAGTGGCACTGACACACCATTAGTTTGACACCGCCGCTAGATTGATTGTGACCTGTTTTTCTGCCATTAGTGGTATGACCCTCCATTCAGTCTTGTAGACCACCTGGGACCTGTCCCTATATCATTAAAGTTGCAACAATTATTTCTAGAAATAAAAAAAAATCGAAGGCTAGTTTCTACAGATTTTATCACCGGAGGGCATAAGAGGATTAACATTTATTTGATGGGTAATTTTGTGACCATTTTGGAGTTTAAGGGGGCATTCTGTGAAAAGCAAGTTGTATGTTTCAGCAAAGGGTCCAGGCATTCAAGGTTACCATCACCAAGGATGTATGGACACCATCTTAAAACCAATCAGTTTTATGGGTTGAAGACAAGGATGAAGGGGGTGACAAGATTAGTTTGAGAAATATTTTGGAGCACAGTGGAGAATTTTTCACGAGGAATTAAGGAGACTCAAGGTGTTAAAAAACAATGTTAAAGTGAATGAAGGGATTGTGCATACATTGAGTTGTGGACCATTGAGTAATAGGACTTATTTGAGTGAGTTGCTGAAGACATTGTAACTAATTAAACCTACTGAATCAGTGTTATGGTTATCTCCAATTGTGGTCGCATGCAATAAAGATGACAAACTGAAATTGTGCATTGATTTGAGTATTCTTAACCAGGCTGTCTGAGTGGATTCTTATCAATTGCCAAAAATGAAAGAAATGGTGAGCACTATGGCGAGGTGAAGAGTGTTTGCCAAACATAATATGTGCTCTGCACACCACCAGGTTGTTCTACCTACAGAGTCAAGGCATCTGCCAATGTTTGTAAATCTGGATGGTGTATATCAATTTTGTAGGATGCCTTTTGGGCTTGTGTCTTCACAAACAGCATTCCAGCATCTAATAGGAGAAGCACTGCATGATCTCACAGGTATCTTAAGTTTTCAAGATAATGTTTCTGGTTTATGAAAAAAGGTGATTCTTGGCATACTTAAATACTATCTGTCTTTATTGTAGGCCTTCAACTGAAAGGTTTAAAGTTAAGGAAAGAAAATGTGCATTTGGGATGCAAGAGGTTGAGTATTTTTGTCATAGGGCTTCCAGCAATGGGATTGTGTTGTGGCCTGGTTTGTTAAGAGCAAATGAGGATGTTCCTATTCCAAAAGATCATGATAAGTTGCTTGAATTTATGAGAATGCATGAGTTTAATTCTAAACTTATTGAACTTTTACGAGAATGGCTGAATCACTGCAGAGTTTGTTGAAGAAAATAACGTTTCCATGGGGAGTATGCAGAACAATGCTTTTAAGAAAATCATGAGATGTTTAGTTGATGCGCCCTGATAGAGCGGTCCGTACTAGTAATTTACCTGTATTCGGACGCTCTTTAGGCCGATGAATCTTTTGACTAAGTGGGACTCTACGTACTCTTAATCGGTCACCTTAATCAAATCAATAATCAATATCGAACATAAGCAATACCTTGATCAACATAACACTTAACAATTAATCCAGAATACATTTCGGCGAACCCTGACCTTTCAGTCAGGAATAACCACACCAGTTTATTGCAAAGTTAGTGAATTTATTTCCCTATATTAACAAAGCTAGCACAATATAAATGTGTCTCAACACCAAATGATAAACGTAAATGAACATTAATAGCTGTCCATAGCGGCGAAACAAGTGCAATCTATGTAGCATTTGAATCACAAGGCATTCGATAATAGCAATACAAATCACTAATACGATAATCTGTAATGAACTAATTGCATACATTTAGTCAGCATAACAAGGTCTCAAATTGCATCGTGCAACAAAAGGAATCCTCGTCTAACCTCAAATTAGCATCGGCATGTGGGGCTTCATGCGAAAACAATTTAGCAACATTAATTTAGAAAAACTCCTAGCTAGGGATCTTATCAAAATCAGCAGTTGGTTACCTAAAAGAAACACAATGCAATTTTACAATTTCCTTTCATATTTACCAATTACGATCAGCATTCAAGGAAGTCTTCGTCTCACAGGTACCGTTTCTCGATCAGCATGGGTACCGTTTCGATCGGCATGGGACGGGGCAAAGGGGCAAATGCCTCACGGCGGCAAGGTAAAACTATTACTTCATGCAAAGGGACAAATCAAAGTTAAAGTCTCTAGGGCCAGAATCATTTAAGTCTCTTTCTCTCGATTAGAGAAAGCATCAAAGTCTCTTTCAAAATTGCGTCGCAGCAAAGTGGGCCATAATAGCTACGAAGTCTACAAAATGGCGGGATGTCCAATAATGGCCGTAATGATCTAATTTCTTCTCGTGCACCTGGTTTTTATAGACAACAGTTCAAATCCAGTAGGGTCTTCCATTGGAGGGTTCATAGGTTAGCTTCAAATTGTCCAATCAAAAACAACAGTTCTCAAGCTTTTACTTAAGCATACATTATCCTTGGAGATGGGTACGCAAGTTGCAACATTTTATACCAATTAGCTCACTTTCAGAGCCTCCATTGTCCGCACCTGCAGATCGACCTTGGAGTAAAGAGAAAATATGCCAAGCTGGCACGAAACTTTAAGATAAGCATGTGAACGATCTCAGTGGAAAAGTACAGCTTCAAGCAAAAATACACGTTTAATAGCACATTGGAAAAATACGAGCATCTAAACCGTGAGACCAGGCAACTAGGCCAAAGCCTCCGCTAAAGTAATGCTAAGCTAAAGCATTTCAAACAAGCAAATCGTAGCACACGTTTATGATTATGTCGGATTAGTGCAATTCTAATACTCCACGTTATATAAAGCACGCTTATAAATGTTGGCAAACTACTCTAAGGGCACATTTTGTCCCCGTACAATCTTTATTAGTTCGGTTAGAGTCACACATGATTATTGCAGTACTACGTTTAAGCGCTAATAAATGTAAAACCTTCATTTCTGCTTCATCAATCCCTCCTCTGATGACTACTTGCCATCACACCAAATTATGCCCACAAATTTTATTCCATTAAAATTCTGTCAGTTCTCTTTTCCTTTTAATTCCCCTAGTTTTCTCTTTGTATTCTTCTGCCATTCTTTTCATTATTTTCTCTTCCTTTCTTCTTTTAATTCTTTCCATAATCATTATTATTCCCCTTTTTATTCCCCAAATTCCAAATATACAAATTATTACTATTAATATTCCTTCTATTATTTTCAATAATATTCCATTCCAAATTCCACCAATCCAATTTCCCACTGTAGCAAGTCCTTTTCCAACCTTCTCCCACACTCCTGGTTCTTTCAATTCCTTCAAATCTGCACTCTCTTTTGTTAGATTAGCAAGCATTGTTTTAATCTTCACACTATTGTCGGGAATATAAGTACAACAGTGTCGTGCACCAAGCATTTTGCAAACGCCGCCATCCTTTGCTAAAAGAATGTCTAAAGCAAGCCTGTTTTGAAGAGTCATAGCTCTTTCCGCTGCAAGTTCAGCATCTATCAGGATTATAGCACCTGAAAACTTTGTCAACATGTTATCCACTATAGTAGACAACTTTCTTATTTTGATGGAATTCAGCACAACTCCCAATGAAGGAATCATGGCTCCAAATATATCTCCTACCACAGCAGCTGCGGTCTCTCTTTTCTGGATACGATGGGATCCAGATGTCTTTTGAATCATCGATAGGTCATCCAGCTGATAAACCTTTGGGAATACTATACCCAAATAACATCTCCCCCACCATCCCTTTGGAAGACGATAATAGGCATTATACCCACAAATGTAATATACACCTGGAATGACAGGGTCAAGTCCGTTCATCATGAATGTCCATTTGGCCTTAAAGATAAACGTATGTTTACACTCACTCGCTCCTACAAAAATGTTATCATAATAAGATTCACCTCGATATATACAAAATTTCCCTATATGCCAAGCATCTAAAGCTATTTTCCCTTGTGTCTTTATTGCAGCAAAATCATAATTATCTACTGAAGTCCTCTTATGTAGCTCTTTTTCTAATTTCGCATTCATTTGTGCCCTTCTATCATCTGTGCGATCTAAAAAGCTTATTTCTACTGCAGAGAGCGAGCAGGTAAGATTTTCCCTATGAGCGTGAGCCGTTTCAAAAGGTTGCATTGGCTCGAAAAATTCCCTCATTATTTTAGCATCCCAATCCTTAGCAATCTGGCTTAGCTGCGCTATTATAGGAACATATGCAAAGGTAACATCATAATTTGAGTAAAAATACTGTATGTTAGTTTGACCATAAAATCTAGACATTACTATACTACATGTAATCCCGTAGGTAAGAGGCATGTGGTGATAAGTCACCCCTTCCTTTACTGATGTCGGTATCTGTGTACACACATAACAATCTTTCGCATGCATAGTCTCAACATACTCTGTTAGCAAGCGATAGAAAACATTATACGAAAGCTCTTTCTTATCATGCAAGAGCCTCTCATCTAATTCTAGTCTTTTCAATGCGGTTAGTTCAGTGACAGTAACAGGAGCAAAAGTAGAAGCATCAATCCTCTCATTCTCACCCTTACCATGCATTCCAAGTACAATTGCCATTATTATTAGTACACATGCAATTATTAAGCCTATACACACATATTTACAATATTTCTTTCTACTGTTTTGCGTCATGATCTGTATAGAATCAGAGAGCTAGAAGCACCTATAAAGAAACTGTTTAGCAATTCAGTTACAAAGCTGAACGAGCGCAATGTTCACACCGTCTTCTTCAAGAGGCCAAGTCACTTATCGGTTAGCAGCATTTGTCTCAATTCGGCAATAACTCAGTCTTTATCGGTTTAGCAAATGTCTCATCCGGTTTAGCAATGTCTCAGCTGGTTTTATCACTTTAGATTGTAGCAGGCAATGTCATTTATCACCCTTTCAATCAACACTGTCCATAAAACTTTTCTTTTCTATTGGTATCTCTTCTTCTTCGTTCTCAATGCTTAGAGATACAAACTCGTCAGTCCAATCGTCATTGACTACATATGCCCATTCAGGACCGGAATATCTTCTGTTCGGTATCCTTTTCCTTTTCAATTTTGCTTCTCTTTTCGATTCTGCCTCGCTGGTACTTTCCTCTTTTGTCAAGTCTTTTTCGTCACTTGAGGTTGGTACCACGACAGACACTTCCTTTCTTTTCTCTTTCACTTTTGGCCTTTCTCCGTCGTTCAAACCTTCTCCAGTCCTTTGTTTTACTGGTGATATACTTAGTCTCCTCTTTGCACCATGTCCATTTGTTGGACCTGCGATCTTTTCTGAGGAAGCTTGAACCTTTTCGTTCTGTTCTGCCTTGTCCCCTCCTTCTGGGGAATCAATCACGTTCTCTTTTTCTTTTCCTGTATCGTCTGCTTCTGGGAAAGCCCTCCTCTGATCAGGCTCTCCTGCTTTTTCACCTTTTTCGAGCCCTTCGTCACCGTTACTTTCTTCAGGCTCTTTATCACTTTCAGCTGCTTCAGGTTCTTTGTCACCTTCAGCTGCTTCAGGCTCTTTGCTACCCTCAGCTGCTTCAGGTTCTTTGTCACCTTCAGCTGCTTCGTCGCTGTCTGAACTTTCTCCTTGGTCTTCCCCAAGTGAGTTGGTCTCTTCGTCCTCCAATAATATCTCTCTCTCTCCTGCTTCTGCCTGTTCTCTTTCAGTTCGGTTTTGTTCTGTTTCAGCACTCAGCACTGTTTTATCAGGCACTGGCAGTTTTAGCGCTTCAACTTCCTCATCTATGGGACACAACACCTTCTTTGTGTGACTGGCGTGGATCCAGTTGGGAACCCCCGCACACTTCACAGCGGTAGTTGTCGTCAGGATCACTTGGAAAGGGCCTTTCCAACGGGGTTCCAGACACGACTTCCTCACGTGCTTCTTTACCACGACCCAGTCACCTGCTTTCAGTGCGTGTCCTGGACCTTGGATCGGTGGCAAGGTGGTTGCTTCCACCTGGTGAGAGAAAGAGCGAACCACGTCAGCCAGACCCTTGCAGTAGTCTAACACCATATCATCTGTAATATTCAAAAGCGCGTTTGCGGGAACTGCAGGAAGTCTCATAGCCCTGCCCATGAGAATTTCGTGCGGAGACAATCCAGTCTTTCTATCAGGGGTGTTTCTCATTGACATTAGCACCAAGGGCAATGCGTCAGGCCATTTCAAATTTGTCGATGCACATATTTTCGGCATTCTTGATTTCAGTGTACCATTCATCTGCTCCACCAATCCTGATGCTTCAGGGCGATAGCTACAATGCAGTTTTTGCTCAATGTTCAGCGCTTCGCAGAGTAACTTTATCACCTCGTTATTGAAGTGACTTCCCCTATCTGATTCTAAAGAGATCGGGAATCCGAAACGTGGTATCAACTCCCTCAACAATAGCTTTGCAACTGTAAGCCTGTCATTTCTACGTGTGGGGTATGCCTCAATCCAGTGACTAAAAATGCACACAATCACCAACACATACTTCAGACCTCCATGCATAGGCATCTCAATGAAATCTATCTGCATACGACTAAATGGGCCACTTGCTCTACCAATGTGGCTCGCGTTCACAACCGTTCCCTTTCCTGGGTTCATCTGCTGGCAGGTGACACATCGATGGCAAACTGCTTCTGCAGCTTGACGAAATCTGGGGTTAAACCAATCAGTTTTGAACAATCGTATCATGGCATCTCTCCCTAGGTGAGCTTGCCCATGATAGAACCGCGCAAGCTGTGATAAGAGACTATTTGGCAAAACAAATTTTCCCTCATTTGAAACCCATAACTCGTCTGGTCTCTTTATACATTGTGATTTAATCCAGGAATCTCTCTCATCCTCCCTGACGTTATTCTGCAATGCTTTTAGTTCATCTATTGTATCTACGACCTTTAAGGCAAATGCTTCAGCTGGTTCAAGCTCTGGCTCATTTATCGAATTCCATTCATCTCTGAGTAATATACAGTTCAAGGCACAAAATCTTGCGACTTGATCCGCATATGCATTTCCCAGATAAACATAGTCTTGTCCTTTTGTGTGAGCACTACACTTTACCACTGCAACTTCGGCTGGCATTTGAATGGCGTGTAACAATTCCCTTATTCTCTCCCCGTTTTTCACTGGGGATCTTGAAGAAGTCAGGAAACCTCTCTGTGACCATAGTTGGCCAAAGTCATGCACAATTCCGAACCCGTACTGACTATCAGTGTAAATGGTGACTTTCATCAATGCAGACAGTTGACATGCTCTTGTAAGGGCTACAAGTTCTGCTACTTGTGCAGAATAGACTCCTTGAAGCCACCCTGCTTCCAAGACACCTGTTACAGTACATACGGCATATCCTGCTTTCAAAATTCCCATCCCATCTCTTAGACATGAACCATCAACAAAAACAATTTGGTCATTTTCATCAAGTTTAGTATCCTTAATTGCAGGTCGAGGTTTTGTGCAAAATTCAGTCACCTGAAGGCAGTCATGCTCGACGTCTTCAGCGTTCTCAATTTCAGCATTTTCGCCAGGGAGCAAGGTTGCTGGATTCAACGTAGTGCACCTTTTCAGCTGCACATTCGGTGAGCCCAGAATTATCGTTTCATACCTTGTGAGTCTTGCTCCGGTCATGTGTTGCGTTCGGGAGCGGGTCAAAAGTATCTCAACTGAGTGAGGGACCATGACTGTTACTGGGTGTCCCATCACTATTCCTTCACTCTGAGTGAGGCTGATACCAACTGCTGCTACGGCGCGCAAACACCCTGGGAGTGCTGCTGCGACCGGATCCAAAGTAGCTGAAAAATACGATACTGGTCTGTTTACGCCACCATGGGCTTGAGTCAAGACAGACAAAGAACATGCGTCACGTTCATGACAAAACAATGTGAAAGGCTTTGTGTAGTCAGGCATACCTAAAGCTGGAGCCCTACACATGCATTCTTTCAATTCAACAAAAGTATCCATCTCATCTCCTTTCAGCTCAATTTGATCCAAGGCATCCTTCTGGGTCAGCTTCAGTAAAGGCTTTGCTAGAGTCGAGAAGTTGGGAATCCACTGGCGACAGTAGCCCACCATTCCCAAAAACTTCCTCACCTCCCTCCTTGTCTTGGGCGGACTCATTTGAAGTACACTTGTTATTCTTTCCTTCATTATTCTCCGTGACCCTTTCTCTATCTGGTGACCCAAGTATTTCACTTTCTTCTGACAGAACTGCAATTTGGAAGGAGACACCTTGTGTCCATTCCTTCCCAAATGGTTCAACAGAGCAATGGTATCGGCGGTGCAGCCACTTTCTGTCTTTGACGCGATCAGTAAATCATCAATGTACTGTACTAGGGTTGACTCAAACGGCAATTCTAATGCCTCCAAATCTTTCTTTAGAATCTGATTGAAGATTGACGGTGACTCAGAAAACCCTTGAGGAATTCGACACCAACTGTATACTCTGTCTAAGAATTTGAAACAAAAGAGGAATTGGCTGTCCTCATGAAGGGGCACAGAAAAGAATGCTTGTGACAAGTCGATGACTGAGAACCATTCAGCATCGCAAGGGACTTGAAACATTATCACAGCTGGATTTGGTACGACAGGGCAACACTTGACTATGATGTCATTTATTTTCCTCAAGTCCTGCACAAGTCGGACCTTTCCACTTGGCTTTATTAGTCCCATTATTGGTGAATTACATGGACTGCTTAACACTTCTTTCAGTACCCCCTGTTTTACAAATTCGTCAATAAGTTGAGCAACTTTCATGAGGGTGTCTTGTGCCATGTGGTATTGTGGGGTCTGGGGAAAGATTGCATTGGGCTTTACAGTCACTTTCACTGGTTCCACTCCTTTCATCAATCCCACCTCTTTCCCTGTCATATCCCACACTTCCTTTCCGACTGTTTCCTGTAATTCGGCTGGAATATCTTCTTCAGTTATCATCGGGAAAAGACAAATCAGAGGATACTCTTCATCGACAGTTTCCATCTCATCCCCCTCTACACTGTCCTCTTCTTCCCCATCACTGCTCGTCTGGATTGTTATTCCTTCGTTCGAACACATGATCGAACAACCCAATTTGCACAATAGGTCTCTCCCTAACAGTGCTATCGGGCTTGAGTCACATACCACAAACTGATGCACCCCTTGATAGTTACCGATGCTGACTGGTACCGGATCTGTTATTGGGTTCGTCAGGTGCCTGTTTGCTACTCCCACCACTTGAACTGTCCTCCCTGAGAGTGGCAAATTTGGTACTTCACTGCTCTTAACAGTTGAACGTGTGGCTCCTGTGTCAACCAAGAATGAAACACGATGACCCATTACTCTTCCCTCTACGTACGGACCCTTTTGATCAACTTCCAAGGATGCTGCAAGCACACAATCTCCTTCTTCTTCTGAGCTTTCACTCTCCCATACATTGTTTATTCCACTCTCACTGTGTAATGGGAACTGTTGTACTGTGCCATTTGTACTCATTACCTGACCCGAGACCTGTGGAGGAACCATCACTTGCTGCTGACTCATTGGTGCCAAAGGTATTTGCATTTGCTGATTAGGTACCATGGGTAACTGCTGTTGCATCGGCTGCATTTGCGTCATCTGCATACGAGGCATCTGCATCTGCTGCGGCTGCATGGGCTGTAACCCCTGCAACTGATTTACGGTCTGAAAATTTGGGTTTGGACTTCTCATTTTCGGTCCCCTCATTGTCTGAAATGCATTGACATCATTGTTTTGCTGACCAACACCTGCACCTGCACCTTCCTGCACCACCATCGGGCACTCGCGTTTCCAATGACCGACAATTCCGCACACGTGACACGGCATCACCTTCTTCATTGCCTGCACACCAGTCACAACAGTGTTCAAATCCGGACCATTATTCGCAAAACCTCCTCTGCCTCTGCCTCTGGCCTGTGGCTGAAACATCATATTTCCCTGCAACTGCGGCTGCAGTTGCGGTACCTGCTGTTGGAACCCTTGCATCCCTTGCAAACCTTGCAGACCTGTCTGAGCTGCCTTAAGCTGCATCATCATCATCTTCTCTTTCAACTTTTTCTGTTTCACTTCAATTTTGTCGCTACAGTATTTCGCATAATTCAACACCTCATCAATCGGTTTCGATTGCCAACAAATCAAATGCGACTTTATCATCTGGCTTATCTCTGGTCTCAGCCCTTCCACAAATCTGAACACAAAATGAAGCATGTCCTTCGCCTCTATTGTTTCCGTGCCGCTGTAGTTCTTGAACGCCTTCAACAACCTCTCATAGTAACTATGAATCGACTCTTTAGCCTCTTGGGCCGTTCGATCGATCTTCTGCCAATCTACATTTTTCGCGGCCACCTTCGTCTTCAAATGCTCAATCACCTTGTAGTACAAGCTCATCACCATAGGTGATGGTGCACCCGTCTCCCTGTCTCTTTCTGGCTCACTTGTCGGCCAACCTACAGCTCTTTTGCAATCCTCCCACAAATCTGCTGGAACTACAATCTCAAAGAGAGTGTTCAGATCTTCCCAGAGACATTTTGCAAGCTTCACAAACCTGTCAGTCTGTTGGTACCATTCAATGGGTTTCTCTCTCAGTTTGGGAAAATCATCCGTAAATGACTGAATGTCACTTCTGTGCCATGGTACATGTATTAATTTCCCCCCTGCTGTCTTCCTCATTGGTAACATAGTTACCGCCTCGCTACTCTGTGGTCTTTTCTCGTTGAGCTCTGTAGCACTGTCCCTCCTCTTTTCCTTCCTCTTTACCCATCTGCTTTCCCACTTGTCTAAGCACCTCCACACTTGTGCACTCTGCAGCAGTTCTCTAAGGTGCGCCTTCATGCCTGCTGACCTCATGTGTTCAAAATCTGTGGTCCCAAAATCCAATCTATAGCTCCTGCTCAAGTGTTTTGTCTTGTCTATGTCAACCCCATTTTTGTCAGCTATTTCTTGCAAGCTTTTATGTACCTTGTTCACTTCTTTCGTAATCCTGGGACATAGATACCTCAGCTCTTCTTCCGAGTAGGACTCTAACCTATTCACACCCATAGTCCCTTCCACCAATTCTTGTGCTTCCATGTTCAACCTCATCCTATTCATATAATCTTCTCCCTTCCCACTGTCTGAGCTTTGTGTGGAATTCAAACTGTTGAACCACTGTGTTAGCTGTTGCGCATTCAACCCCATCAGTGTAGTGTTCACATCAACTGCCATTGATGGTTGCGGCAACTTTTCAGTGTTCGATGACAGAGGTATTATCAGTGGGGGACTCGACCTCACCAGTGTCGACTGAGCACATACGGGACTAAACTCCATCAAGGTCCCAGATCCTGTTGGCTGAGCCGCTATCGGAGTTATCCCTGGAGTGTTTTCTATGCACCTCCTCTCTGTCCCATTCTGCAGCATTGATCCCTGACCGCTCATACCTAGATTAGGCTGACTGTACAAAGGTACCGGTGGACCTACAGTAATGGGTAGCGATATCGCATCTGGGTTTTGTCCATTCCCCATGTTCTGAGGCATGTTCATTCCCACACCATGGGTCATCATTGCCGGCATGCCCATCTGACTCCCCGTCATCTGAGCATGTGCTGTTCCCCCCTGCATCTGCTTCTGAGGCATCAAAAACTGAGTTGATTCAGCTTGTGCCAATGTTGGGTTGTGACCATTCTGTATTCCCATTGCAGCCGGGTCTAGAACCATTCCCGTACTGTTGTCACTGCTGTAATATCTTGGGACCTGCGGCTGATAATTTTCTGCTTGTTTCAACATAGGCACATCTGGATATATTCTCCTAACTTGCGGTATCTGCGGGGTGAACAGCAGACTCGGGTCCTTAGATCCCGATGATGCTCCTGAACTCTGGGTTTCATTATTCTGTACCGATGCCGGAGGGGCAGAACTGGTACTTGGACCTTGTCCACTCTCTGCATAGGGTGGTGGACGGTCGTTCAGTAATTGCATTATCAACTCCTCATCCTCTAACTCCTCTTCTCTTCTCAACTTTTCCTCGTCCTCTCTATCCTTGGAACACCTCCTGTTGGTCTTACAGGTAGCTTTCTTACCTGTCTCCTCTTCTTCCTTAGTAATTGCGGGGAACAATTTTATCCCCTGCAATACATCTGACCTCCACACCTTCTGTGCATTATCCCACCTAGCGTCCGCTAGTGTCTTTTCTACCTTCCTTATCCTGTTCTCGAACTTATTTTGCTGTTGCTGTCTAGCCATCAGTTCCCAAATCGCTAGAGCCTCAAACTGTGCTGGCCTTGGAGGTACCTTCATGTCGTACATCGTGAACCTCAAATTCTCTAGAATCCTTATATTGAATGTCCCATGGATCGGGAATGCTACGCTCCCATGTTTCTCTGTCAACTTGTGCCATTGCTTTAGCCAAAGGCACGGAGCTACCCCCTTTTCCTCCATTACAATATAAGCTGGTGTACCCTCGGGCGGCGTCTCCTCTCCTACGCTCGCTTTAATGTATGACTCCCCCTTCATCGCACTCCTTAATGCTTTAAAAAATTTCATTTTTCTCGTCTTTTATTTCACAAAGTTTGTAATCAATAGGTGACTTTAATTCCCGGAATACTCTTCGCTTGCCTTTCCCCTTCCAATCGAGCCCCACGGACTGCGTCCAATCCGTGCGCGACCCTTCTCTACAACCAACCTATCCCAGCGCGGCTCCTAGTGACATCACACTCACACACACTGCGGTTGACAAAGCCTCGCGGCTAGTCCTCCTTCACTCAACTCCTCTCGTAACAACTTCTTGCATGTATCGCGAGCTACCAAAAATAAAACAGATCTGTCGGTTTACTACAGGAAGGGTAACACAGTCGCTTCAGGACCTTAGGGACTTTTCACTAGCCTCGGCAGTTATTCCATCTTTCTCGGTCCCCACGTTCGCAAGCAAATCTGACCCGCAGACCTACTCTCAACTTGTCAATGATCTATTCTAGTGCACTTAGAATTTTGTCAAAGCCCGAAGTCGAAGTTTCTTTCACTCCCTTAACACACGTACCGACTCGTTGACCACGCCCGATCAACCTACTAAACCGCCCAGACCACAACATAGATCAACATACTCCGGAGTCTCTTGACCTCGCAGGGCCCGTCTCAACAACAACAACCACGTGGACCTTTTTATGCACAAAGCGCCACACGCACATGAAGTTCGACGACTTCCCTACTCTCACACTCGGAGTCGCACCTCTGCTATTTCTATAAAGTTCGACGACTTCTCTACTTCTACACTCGGAGTCGCACCTCCGCTATCCTCTAAGAAGAAAAAATCCTCGCAACCTTTTCACACACCCTGCGGCAATAAGCTGTGCAAGCGCAAAACCCTAACTTCACTCATACCATCACTAGTACCGCCAACGCCGATCCCACACCTCCGTTCTCTCCATTCGCAAGCTCCGAGATCCCGGGAAAGTCGCGGTGGACCTAGCCCATCATCATTCTGACAATCAGTTTTATCCAAGAAAAATCTAATTCAACTTCTCGAGTGGGGTCTCAAAGGGCGTAACCGTTAATTCAACACCATGTACTTTAAGAGTACAGGGTCCCAAAAGACGAAACCATCCTCTGCTACCATCTACTGATAGAGCGGTCCGTAC
The DNA here is from genome assembly GCF_031143425.1 of Pleurodeles waltl. NCBI lineage: Eukaryota > Metazoa > Chordata > Amphibia > Caudata > Salamandridae > Pleurodeles > Pleurodeles waltl. Next base: position 1,090,975,690 of record NC_090448.1, on the reverse strand, counting down.
TAGTAATTTACCTGTATTCGGACGCTCTTTAGGCTGATGAATCTTTTGACTAAGTGGGACTCTCCGTACTCTTAATCGGTCACCTTAATCAAATCAATAATCAATATCGAACATAAGCAATACCTTGATCAACATAACACTTAACAATTAATCCAGAATACATTTCGGCGAACCCTGACCTTTCAGTCAGGAATAACCACACCAGTTTATTGCAAAGTTAGTGAATTTATTTCCCTATATTAACAAAGCTAGCACAATATAAATGTGTCTCAACACCAAATGATAAACGTAAATGAACATTAATAGCTGTCCATAGCGGCGAAACAAGTGCAATCTATGTAGCATTTGAATCACAAGGCATTCGATAATAGCAATACAAATCACTAATACGATAATCTGTAATGAACTAATTGCATACATTTAGTCAGCATAACAAGGTCTGAAATTGCATCGTGCAACAAAAGGAATCCTCGTCTAACCTCAAATTAGCATCGGCATGTGGGGCTTCATGCGAAAACAATTTAGCAACATTAATTTAGAAAAACTCCTAGCTAGGGATCTTATCAAAATCAGCAGTTGGTTACCTAAAAGAAACACAATGCAATTTTACAATTTCCTTTCATATTTACCAATTACGATCAGCATTCAAGGAAGTCTTTGTCTCACAGGTACCGTTTCTCGATCAGCATGGGTACCGTTTCGATCGGCATGGGCCGGGGCAAAGGGGCAGGGGTGGACGGGGCAAATGCCTCACGGCGGCAAGGTAAAACTATTACTTCATGCAAAGGGACAAATCAAAGTTAAAGTCTCTAGGGCCAGAATCATTTAAGTCTCTTTCTCTCGATTAGAGAAAGCATCAAAGTCTCTTTCAAAATGGCGTCGCAGCAAAGTGGGCCATAATAGCTACGAAGTCTACAAAATGGCGGGATGTCCAATAATGGCCGTAATGATCTAATTTCTTCTCGTGCACCTGGTTTTTATAGACAACAGTTCAAATCCAGTAGGGTCTTCCACTGGAGGGTTCATAGGTTAGCTTCAAATTGTCCAATCAAAAACAACAGTTCTCAAGCTTTTACTTAAGCATACATTATCCTTGGAGATGGGTACGCAAGTTGCAACATTTTATACCAATTAGCTCACTTTCAGAGCCTCCATTGTCCGCACCTGCAGATCGACCTTGGAGTAAAGAGAAAATATGCCAAGCTGGCACGAAACTTTAAGATAAGCATGTGAACGATCTCAGTGGAAAAGTACAGCTTCAAGCAAAAATACACGTTTAATAGCACATTGGAAAAATACGAGCATCTAAACCGTGAGACCAGGCAACTAGGCCAAAGCCTCCGCTAAAGTAATGCTAAGCTAAAGCATTTCAAACAAGCAAATCGTAGCACACGTTTATGATTATGTCGGATTAGTGCAATTCTAATACTCCACGTTATATAAAGCACGCTTATAAATGTTGGCAAACTACTCTAAGGGCACATTTTGTCCCCGTACAATCTTTATTAGTTCGGTTAGAGTCACACATGATTATTGCAGTACTACGTTTAAGCGCTTACTCAAACCATACATACCAATTGAAATATTATGTATTTTTGTTGATGGTATCAATGTGGAGATAGGTGTGGAGTTGTCTCAAGGAAGGGAGAATAAGAGAGCAAATGGTAGCAGTAATTTCTTGCACTTTGAGACCACAAGAACGAGATGCTGTCTTGTCCCTGGTCTGTTGAGAAATTTAAGTTGTGTGTTGGGGACTTAGGGGCTTATTTACAAGCCCCTGTGCGCTGACGGAATATCACTTTTAGTGACTGTCCGTGGTGGCGCATACTGCAGGGCCAAATCTACAATGCCACATAAAGCCACTTTGCAAGGGTTTTCATGGCTTGTAGCTATGGACTGAGGCAATGCAGCACAAGCCTCACCCTGCAATAGGGAGGCGTGCCATGGGTATTATGGTGGGTGTTTCCTCTTAACACTTATGGCATTTGACACACTCCCAGATTTACAAGATTTTGTAAACCCAGGATTCATCAAAAACATACGTCTCTGCAAGAGAGGCGTAAGGGAGGCACAACGAGTAGAAATACCTTTATTTCTCCTTGTTTTTCCTTTCTGCAGCACACATAGAAAGAGGAAAAAGCCTCTTGTGATTCTTTTTGTGCAGGAAGGTGTCCCTTCTTGCACCGTAACAATCATCCCTGCAACGCAGACTCCCTCGTACCATGGTGCAAGGTTGCCTGCATTGGCGCATGGCAGCCCATTGTACGCCAGCACAGAGGAAAAGGACAGGAATGCACTGTATGTCATAGATACTGCACATTTCTGCCCTTTTCTTTTGACGCAGGGCAGCACAGCAAGTATCCTTACAGCACTGCTCTGCACCAAAACCTCATAAATGAGACCCTAAGGGACATATTTATACTTTTTGACGCACAACTGCGCCAACGCAGTTGTGCGTCAAAAAAGTTAACGCCGGCTAACGCCATTCCAAAGCGCCATGCGGGCGCCTTATTTATTGAATGACGTTAGCCGGCGCTGCGGACTGGTGTGCGTCAAAAAAAATGACCCACACCAGGCAGCGCCGGCGTAGGGGAAAATGGAGCTTGGGCGTCAAAAAATGGGGCAAGTCAGGTCTGAGGCAAAATATTGGCCTCAACCCGATTTGCGCCATTTTTTTGGACTCCCAACCCCCATTGAAATGACTCCTGTCTTAGCAAAGACAGGAGTCATGCCCCCTTGCCCAATGGCCATGCCCAGGGGACTTATGTCCCCTGGGCATGGTCATTGAGCATAGTGGCATGTAGGGGGGCACAAATCAGGCCCCCCTATGCCACAAAAAAATAAATAAATAAATACTTACCTGAACTTACCTTAAGTTCCCTGGGATGGGTCCCTCCATCCTTGGGTGTCCTCCTGGGGTGGGCAAGGGTGGCAGGGGGTGTCCCTGGGGGCATGGGAGGGCACCTCTGGGCTCCTTCCGAGGCCACAGGTCCCTTAACGCCTGCCCTGACCAGGTGTTAAAAAATGACGCAAAAGCGGCTGGACGTCATTTTTTTTGACCCGCCCACTCCCGTGCGTCATTTTTGCACGGGAGTTTAAATAAGGCGCACATGCCTTGGAGTCATTTTTTAGAAGGGAACGCCTACCTTGCATATCATTAAGGCAAGGTAGGTGTCCATGCTAAAAAATGACGCAAACTCCAATATCTTTGGCGCTAGACGGGTCTAACGCCAAAGTATAAATATGGAGTTAGCTTTGCATCGGATTTGCGTAAAAAAAACTACGCAATTCCGGCGCAAACAGAGTATAAATATGCCCCTAAGTTTCTCAGAAGTACTGATCACAAAACGCTAACAGCCCTCGTGAGTGTGGTAATCTGAACACAAGTAAACAACTGATGTACTGGTCAGAGTAATCTCGCAATTTCTGGGACACCAATTCAAAGTTAAGGTCAGTCCTGTTGAAACAAAAAGAGAGATTGTTTATCCCGTCTGGTTGGGCCTCAAGATGAAAGTTAGAAAGTGAAGCAAAGGATGCACAAAAGGAATGTCTTGCGGGTAGTGCTTGGTAGTCTGCTGGGAAAGTTGTCGATGAACAAGAGTAGAAAAAGTGAGGACCAGGTATTGTTGAGAGTTATTGATTTTCGTCAAAATTTGTGGCCGAGACAGAGTCGTTTACCAATGGAACTGCAAACCTATAGTAATATACAAAGTTGTCATTGGAAGGAGAGTTGCTCTTTCGAATGATAAACTTAAATCTCCTTATAACATTGGAAACAGATTGCTATAGTTGCGTCATGAAGGTCATCTGGGAATTACTTTGAGCAAGAACAGATTGAGGGTACAATATTCTTGGGCCCCCATGGACAAGGTTGCAGAGAGACTACTGAACAAATTTGTCACTTTTTAGCAAAATGACAAATGTCTTAAATGTAGGGTCCCACCCATGATTGAAGTTGGTTGCCCCAATAAGCTGTGGAACAAAGTATGTATGAAACTTTTGGGAACATTCAGAATGCTTCCTGGCCATCAGAAGTTTGCTATTGTACTTGAACACTGAGGGCCTGATTCACATACTACATTTTGTAGTATGCAATGTAGTAATACCGTAGTGATACTATAAACGCAATTCACAAACCTACCAGTGTAAATAACCATCTCCACCAGTCCTATCATTTTTATGAGGAGAGCCTCACGCATTCCAGTTTAGTACTTAGTAGTAAATGTGGGAAGAACCTGAGGGTAGTGTCTGGAAAATGGAGCATACTTACTACTAAATAATGGGGGGTTAGGCAGGTCTTAGGAAAGTGTTAGGGATTGATGCCCACACACAAATAGTAAGTTGTTGTTGTTCATAAACTGCAGTTCTAAAGTTACTGCAGCCAAAAGGTCCCAAAACAGTAGCATGCGTACTCCAGCTCAGACTTGGAGTAAACCCAGCACCACTCATGGCCAACTACCGGTAGTACAATACACTCCCATTAAAAATAATAGAGGCAGGGACTTAAAAAACAACACAGTTGGAAATAAGGCTTGAATAAATAAAGTTAGTTTGTAGTGAAACAAATCAATTTAAATTAATGTTAAAACAATTATATACAAATAAAAATAAATATGTTTTATGATAAAATATTTGAATAACATTTTTTAAATTACAAAATATTGTAACTATTTAAAAAAACAAATAATTATAATATTTGGAATTCATATACAAAACTGTTTGGGGTGGACTGTAGTTGAGTGGACTGAAGTGGCGTGGATTGGAATGGGGTGGGTTGGATTAGGCTGAATTGGATTGGAGCGGGGTGGAGTGGATAGGAGTCGGGTGGGGTGGATTGGAGTCGGGTGAAATGGATTCAGTGGTGTGGATTGAATTGGAGTGGAATGGAATGGAATGGGGGGAATGAAGTGGTGTGGATTGGACCCGCGCGAAGTGAGGTGGATTGGACTGCCGTAGGGTGGAGTTGGGTGAGGTGGATTGGATGGAGTGGGGTAGATTGGAGTTCATCGGATTGTGATAGATTGGATTAGGGTGGATTGGATTGATCTGGATTGAATTGGGGTGGGGTGGATTGGATTGGAGTGGTATGTGATTTTTGGAGTGGGGTGGATTTGATTGGGGTGGAATGGATTAATGTAGTTTGGAGTGGGGTGGATTGGAGTGTGGTGGATGAAAGTGGACTCCATTGGACTGGAGTTTGATGTATTAAGGTGGATTGGATTGAAGTGGGATGGATTGGAGTGAGGTGGTTGGATTGCACTGCGGAGGGATGAACTGCGTTGCAGTGGAATGTATTGGAGTGGGGTGGAAAGGAGTTAGGTGGGTGGATTGGGTTGGATTGGATTGGTGTAACTGGAGTGAGGCGAATTGGAGTGGGGTAGATTGTTATGGATTTGAGTGGAGAAAATTGGAGTGGGGTGGATTGTTTTGGATTGGAGGGGACCAGATTGGAGTGAGGTGGATTATTTTGGAGTGGGGAAGACTGGAGTGGGGCAGATCGTTTTGGATTAGGGCAGATTGCTTTGGACTGGAGTGGGGCACATTGTTTTGGATTGGAATGGGGCAGATTGTTTGGGATTGGAGTGGGCCAGATTGGAGTGCAGCTGATCATTTTGCATTGGAGTGGGGAAAACTGGAGTGGGGCAGATTGTTTTGGATTGGAATGGGACAGATTGTTTGGACTTGAGTGGGGCAGATTGTTTTGGATTGGAGTGAGGCAGATTGTTTTGGATTGGAGTGGGGCAGAGTGTTTTGGATTGGAGTGGGCAGATTATTTTGGATTGGAGTGGGGCAGTTTGGAGACAGGCAGACTGTTTTGGACTGGAGTGAGGCATATTGGAGTAGGGACGATTGGTGAGGGGCCAATTGTTTTGGACTGGAGGGGGGCAGATTATTTAGAACTGGAGGGGGCAGATTTCTTTGGACTAAGAAAATTGTTATAGAGGGGATATATTGTTTTGGATTGGAGTGGGGCAGATTGTTTTGGATCGGAGTGGAGAAGATTGGGGGGCAGACTAGAGTGGGGCCACTGGTTTTGGATTGGAGTGAGGCAGACTGGAGTGGGGAAGATTGTTTTGGATTGGAGTGAGGCAGATTGTTTTGGATTGGAGTGGGGCAGAGTGTTTTGGATTGGAGTAGCCAGATTATTTTGGATTGAAGTGGGGCAGATTGGAGACAGGCAGACTGTTTTGGATTGGAGTGAGGCATATTGGAGTAGGGAAGACTGGTGAGTGGCCAATTGTTTTGGACTTGAGGGGGGCAGAATATTTAGAACTGGAGGGGGCAGATTGTTTTGGATTGGAGTGTGGCAGATTGTTTTGGATTGGAGTGGGCCAGATTGGAGTGCAGTGGATAATTTTGCATTGGAGTGGGGAAGACTTGAGTGGGGCAGATTGTTTTGGATTGGAATGGGACAGATTGTTTGGACTTGAGTGGGGCAGATTGTTTTAGATTGGAGTAGGCAGGTTGTTTTGGAATGGAGTGGGGCAGAGTGTTTTGGATTGGAGTGGGCAGATTATTTTGGATTGGAGTGGGGCAGTTTGGAGACAGGCAGACTGTTTTGGATTGGGGTGAGGCATATTGGAGTAGGGAAGACTGGTGAGGGGCCAATTGTTTTGGACTGGAGGGGGGCAGATTATTTAGAACTGGAGGGGGCAGATTGCTTTATACTGAGAAAATTGTTATAGAGGGGATATATTGTTTTGGATTGGAGTGGGGCAGATTGTTTTGGATCGGAGTGGAGAAGATTGGGGGCGGATTAGAGTGGGGCCACTGGTTTTGGATTGGAGTGAGGCAGACTGGAGTGGGGAAGATTGTTTTGGATTGGAGTGAGGCAGATTGTTTTGGATTGGAGTGGGGCAGAGTGTTTTGGATTGGAGTAGGCAGATTATTTTGGTTTGGAGTGGGGCAGATTGGAGACAGGCCGACTGTTTTGGATTGGGGTGAGGCATATTGGAGTAGGGAAGACTGGTGAGTGGCCAATTGTTTTGGACTGGAGGGGCAGAATATTTAGAACTGGGGGGGGGCAGATTGCTTTGGATTGGAGTGTGGCAGATTGCTTTGTATTGGAGTGGGGCAGATTATTTTGGATTTGAGTGCAGCAGATTGGAGTGGGGCAGATTGCTTTGCATTGAAGTGGGTCAGATTGGAGAGGGGCAGATTGTTTTTGATTGGAGTGGGCAGATTGCTTTGGATTGGAGTGGGGCTGATTGGAGATGGGCGAAATGTTTTGGATTGGAGTGAGGCATATTGGAGTAGGGAAGACTGATGTGGGTGCTGATTGCCTTGAACTGAGGTGGGGCAGATTGATTTGAATTGGAGGGGGCCGATTGCTTTGGATTTGAGTGGGGCAGATTGGAGTAAAGGTAGATTGTTTTGGATTGGAGGGGGCAGATTGCTTTGGACTGGAATGGACAGATTGTTTTGGATTGGAATGGAGCAGATTGTTTTGGATTGGAGTGGGGCAGATTACGTTGGTGTGGGGCAGATTGTTTTGGATTGGAGAAAGTCAGATTTGTTGCGAATGGAGTGGGGCGATTGTTTTGGAGTGGGCAGATTGTTTTAGAGGGGGGAAATTGTTTTGAATTGAAGTGGGACAGATTGTTTTGGATTGGAGTAGGGCAGATTGGGGTAGGGCAGTGGGGCCACTTGTGTTGGATTGGAGTGGGGCAGACTGGTGTGGGACCTATTGTTTTTGACTGGAGTGGGGCAGATTGGAGTTGGCAGGTTGTTTTGGATTGAAGTGGGCCTGATTATTTTGGATTGGAGTGGGGCAGATTATTTTGGATTGGAGTGGGGCAGATAGGAGTAGGGCAGATTGTTGTGGAGTTGAGTGGGGCACATTGCTTTGATTTGGAGTGGGACAGACTGTTTTGTATTGTAGTGGAGCAGATTGTTTTGGATTGGAGTGGTACAGATTGTTTTGAAGAGGGACAGAATGTTTGGATTGGAGTAAAACAGATTGTTTTAGATTGGAGTGGGGCAGATTGTTTTGGACTGAGAAAATTGTTATAGAGGTGATATATTGTTTTGTTGATTGGAGTGGGACAGATTGTTTTGGATCAGAGTGGAGAAGATTGGGGGTCAGATTAGAGGGGGGCTACTGGTTTTGGATTGGAGTGAGGATGACTGGATTGGGTCCGATTGTTTTCGATTGGAGTGGGGCAGATTGTTCTGAATTGGAGTGGGCTGATTATTTTGGATTGGAGCAGGCCAGCTTGTTTTGGATTGTAGTCGGGCAGATTGTTTTGGATTGGAGTGGGGCAGACTGTTTTGTATTGGAGTGGAGCATATTGTTTTGGATTGGAGTGGGTAGATAGTTTTGGAATGGGGCAGATTATTTTAGAGGGACAGATTGTTTTGGGTTGGAGTGGGATAGATTGTTTTAGATTGGAGTGGGGCAGATTGTTATGAAGTGGGCAGATTATTTTAGAGGAGGCAGATTGTTTTGGATTGGAGTGGGGAAGATTTGATTGGACTAGATTGTTTTGGATTGGAGTGGGGCAGATTGGGTGAGGCAGATTGGAGTGGGGCCACTTGTTTTGAATTGGAATGGGACAGATTGCTTTGGACTTGATTGGAGCAGTGTGGAGTGGGCAGATTGGAGCAGGCAGATTGTTTTGAATTGAAGTGGGGACGTTTGACGTGGGCAGATTGTTTTGTATTGGAGTGGGGCTGTTTGTTTTAGATTGGAGTGGGGAAGATTGTTTTGGAGTAGGGCAGATTGTTTTGGACTGGAGTGATGCAGATTGATTTAGAGTGGGGCAGGTTGTTTTGGATTGGAGGGGGTTGATTGCTTCATAGTGGTGCAGATTGTTTTTGAATGGAGTGGGTCAGATTGTTTTTCATTGGAGTGGGTCAGATTATTTTCGATTGGAGTCGGTGGATTGGAATGGGGTGAACTGGAGTGGGATGGACTGGAGTGTGGTAGATTGGAGTGGTCTAGGGTGGTTTGGATTGAGTGGGGTGGATTGATGTGAGGTGAGTTGGGGTGGATTGGCACTGATTGGAGTGGGGAGGATTGGGGTGTACTGCATATGTGTTAAAGCAGAGTTTCAGAAATTACACATAACAAAGAAATAATTCGGCTTCGAGCCCACGAGCAAAAGCAAAACAAAACATGAGTGCAAAGTGAGAAAAGAAGACTTGGCAAAATAAAAAAGTTAACTATTGTAAATACAACTTTGTAGTTTTGTTTGTGCAGGTGGGCATGTTTTTGCCATTCACATGCCTGCTGTGACCCTTTATAAGTCTGTAATAGACTAACTTCGCACATTTATACATGGAAAATAATAGGCAACGATTTGGCTGACTTGACCTCAGAGTAGCTAAGCCCACAAGGCTTGTCTGTGCCCCGGATGTCCTGGTGCTTTATGTCATGTGATCTAAGCTGGGGTAACTTCTTCCAGGAAAGAGATGTGGAAAGTGGGTGAGACAAGAGCCAGAGGATCGAAGTTCCGATGTATGATGGTGATGCAAGGAGTAATCCCGGCCCTCTGATATACCTCAGTAAAACAAAATTGTTGTTCAGAGATTTTCATTTTTGATTTGTGTTTTTGGATCATCAGAGAAGTAATTTAGCTTGGGTAGACATTGCTGATTCAGGCCAAATTTTTCTGGACAACATTTTTAAAAATGGCAGATGTGTTACAGTGTTGATGTAATATTTCAGGAACCATGAGACCTGTATATACTTCATTTTGGTGTCAAAACATAGGTTTTGAGGGTCAAGTAGTCTTATAGAGACAGAAAATAACTCCTCAAAGCTACCCTTCCACCATTTCCAAAATGGCGGCTATAACAGGACGAGACATATATAAAAATGAAACAAATAATAATGGTTTTTAATCCTTTAATGTATACAACAATGTTTATGATCTGAATAAGAAGAAAAAAAATTGTCACTCCTGTTTTAGACACATATCCATAGTTCACTTTAATTTGTTGTTTCTGCAATTGCTTGTGGTACATTTGCAGAATGTTGAACATTTGAGAAGAGCATATCAACAGGGCCATCTTTTTGTTGCACAGGTTTTGCAAGTCCATGTACATGTAAGTTCTGCGGGTAGAGGCTTTAGAAATTTCATAGGTTTTCACACCCCATCAATATCTTCCCAACCATATTTACACAGATCTTTCTCTACATATGAGTGATCCAAAACATTTTCACGTCTTTTAATCAAGTAGAACGCTCTTTTATTGTGTTCACACACACAATATGACAACGGTGGAAGGTTACTTAGTGGGACTGATCTCTTGAACTCACTGTACCGAAGATTGTCAAATGTGTGACAGTTTCCACACAGGCACAAGGTATTTTTCACATTCTTTTTCTGTGTCAGCAGATCATTATAGATACTTCACAGATTCAGCAGTTAGAGCTCCAAGCTTTGTTCCAATTTTGCTCATAGTGCCATCATCCGTAAGAATATGCACCTTAATGAGAACACTGGGCATCTCTGGGTCACATTTCTTGTGCAGAATATGAAGCGGGATTAAGGCCCTCATTAAGAACCTGGCGGATGGTGATAAAGTGGCGGTAATACCGCCAACAGGCCGGCGGTAACTACCCCCAAATTATGACCATGGCGTGGTCTATCTCCGATAGACCACCAATTTACCACACCAACCGCCAGGGCGGAAACAACAGGCACCACGGCGGTAGCCGCCTACAGCCAGGCGGAAATCAATTATCCGCCCATCATATTAAGACACAGCAAATCGACACCTTTTCCAGGGCGGTACCAACAACATCAAAAGAATGGCGGAAACAGAGCTCAGAAGGGAAAGGACTCACCATTGGAGATACAGGGAAGAACCACGCCACCATGGAACCTGAACTGAATGTCTTCCCGATGATCATCTATGTTCTGCTCCACCACGAACACCAACGACGACGGTGAGTACAGCCACCTAGCACACGGGAGGGGGGAGGAAAACAACAGTGACACACACACGCACAACACACACCCTATACACACACACCATACACATAGCCAGATGCATTACAAAAACAATTTGACCCCGTAACTCAGCTGAATAATGCAAGGACAAAATGATTTTGCAAAAGTGAATGTAATGAGATCAACACAGTAGGAAAAATAAGTTAGGCAAGATAATAGATATATACATATGTACAGAAAAAGGTACACAGCCCAGTCCACAATTTCCATAGGACACATGGCCACAGGCCAAAGTCGGGGGGAGGGGTAGGGAAGAGGTCAGTGGTGGATGGGAACAGTTTTTTAGGGGCATTGGGGCGGGAAGAGGGAGAAGGAATGGGAGTGGAGGATGAGGGAGTGGTTGTTGGAGGTGTCTGCTGCTTTTGGGTGCAGGTGCATGGGCTGTATGCTGTTGTGAGGTGGATGGCTGTTGGGTGTCTGAGTGCTTGCGTTTGTGTATTTTAGGAGGGGGGGACAGACACAGTGGGAGAGGACACAGGGGACGTGTGCATGGCTGTTGTGGAGGTGTCTGCCAGTGAGGTGTGTGTTCTGCTTGGTGTGGTGGTGCTGGTAGTGGATGATGATGTAGTGCATGCAGGTGTGAGTGTGGACGTAACTGGGTGGGAGGTAGAGGAGGAGGCGGAGGGGAGACAGTGGAAATAGTGGATGCTGTTGGGTCTGCAACTGGATGGTCTTTGTGTGAGTGCTTGTGGGATGAAGTGCGGTGCTTGTGTTTGCCTATGACACTTTTGGGTGTTGTCTTGTGTGCATGCTCATCTATATGTGTGCTTGGGATAGGTTAGGGTTGAGGGGAATGGGACTGGGCAGTGGAAGTTGGAGGGGGGGACGGTAGGAACAGGGACAATGGCTGCCATCGGAGAGGAGGCCAGAGCCTGAATCGATCTCTGTTGGGCCACCAATCCAGTGTGAATGCCCTCCAGAAATGTATTAGATTGTTGCATCTGGGCTGCCAGCCCCTGGATGGCATTCACAATGGTTGACTGCCCTACAGAGATGGATCTCAGGAGGTCAATAGCCTCCTCCCTCAGGGCAGCAGGGATAACTGGGGCAGTACCTGAGGTGCCTGGGGCGAAGGAGACGCCCACCCTTCTGGGTGAGAGGGCACATGCAACTCAATGAGGGGCTGCTGGGAGGACGGTGCTGGTACGTGGGGTGGACGGCTGAACCTGTAGCTGGGGTGGTCACAGAAGAGTCCACCACCACCAGGGAGCTTCCATTGGAGGAGGTATCTGTGTCAGAACTGTCCCCTCCAGTCTCCGCCGTGGTGCTCCCCTCGCCCTCTGTCCCACCGGTGCCCTCAGTGTCAGTGAGTTCTGCCTCCTGGGTCCTGTGGGATGCAGTTCCCTCCGTCACCGGTGCCTCTGATCCTCCGCCAGATGATGCTAATGCACATAAAGACAGGATGGCAAAACAAGAAAGGGGAGGAGAGAGACAAAGGATACACAGGGTCAATGACTGCACCAACACCACAGTTGGCGTACACAGCACCCTCATAAATAGGGGGCAGGCCTATGCACTATGCATTGTACTACCAGTGATTTTCTAGCCACCAAGGCCTGAGGAGGATCACACACGCCCAACTGCAGCACAGCTGGGACCCATGCAGCCTTGACCAGTAGTGGATGCTAACAAGCTAGGTAGGCAGTATTTCCCCTTCATACCCTTAGCCACCAGAGGACCTACTCTGCTATGTCTGGCCTGGCCTAGGGGCACTCACCGGCACACACCCACCACCCGGATACCACCCTACATGCGTAAATTGTAATGATGGGCACTGTACTCACCCCCTTGTGGCTGCTGTGATGCCCTCAAGCACCCATCCAGCTCAGGATAGGCCACCGCCAGTATGCGGGCCATCAGGGGCGTCAGGGTTCGACGGGCACCCCTTCCTCATTGGGAGGCCATCCCCAGCTGGGCCTCCGCCGTCTTCCATGCCCAGCGTCTCAGGTCCTCCCACCATTTGTGACAGTGGGTTCTCTGCCTGCCATAGACCCTCAGGGTCCGCACCTCCTTGGCGATGGCACACCATATACCCTTCTTTTGATGGGCGCTGACCTGCAGAGGCAACAGACACAGGAAAATAGATTTAGACAAACAGTCCTGCCTGTTACACATATGGCCCAGAATACCTGTTTCTATCACCATTTACACACACACATGGCCCAGCACACAACCTGTATGCCGGCAAGATGACATCCATCCACCCCCCTTACACGAGGCCTTCACATAAACAACTCCATGCATTCATGCCACATGCATTGTGCTCAGAGTGTACTCAACTGTAGATCTGGAGGCCCATACAGCAGTCCGTACTGGGGTAGGACCCCTCCCAACAGTCTCTCCAACTCCTCCGAAGTGAAGGCTGGGGCCTTTTCCCCGGTCACACAGGCCATGGTAGATTTCAGACACAGGTCACAGCAGCACATGCAGTGTAGGTCCTCTCCTATGGAAGGTCAGGTAGCAAGTGAGAAATATGATAGAAAATGGCGGTCACATCCGGGGCGGTGCATACCGTCACCACCAGCGTAGATCACCATTGGCCACTGTACCCCATACGGCCCAATTATAACCAATGAGGAGTTGCACAGTGGTTCCCGACCGCCTCCTGCAACGGTGCACAACGTCAGTGGAATTACCTCACTTCTACCTGTCCCTCCACACAGGACAGGCGGACGCCATTTCGGGGGGGGGGGAGGGGTGGCAGCCCCTGGAATAATACTGCGTCACAGGAGATATTAGGACATACTGGACAAATCACAATGACCCACTACATGTTTACAGGATGCAAAGTTCTGTTGTAGCTCCATTGTTCAGTTTGTGACTTGATCCTCACTCTTGTGTCTCTTAGATTGCTACCAGGGCGAACCAGAAGGATAATTGAAAGGACCTTTGGCCTCCTGAAGGCCAGGTTCTGGTGCCTCCATCTAACAGGTGGATCCCTGTACTACTCACCAAAGAAGGTCTACCAGACAGTGGTGGCATGCTGCCTGTTGCATACCTGGCCCTCAGACGCCATGTCCCATTCCTGCAGGAGGAGGAGGCTGGAGATGCCCGTGTGCCAGCTGTGGACCCTGTGGACAGTGAGGATGAGGAGGCAGAGGATGAGGATGAGGACAACAGAACATCTGTGACAGTGTTACTTCACATTTTAATGACATTTGTTTGAATTTGTGTGGCAATGGCATGCTGATATTTCCCACATCTATGCCCACTTACTGTACCCTCTGGCAATTCATTTTGCAGATGTTGGTGACCTCACATATACTCCTGGTGTGATCCTTGCCGCCAGCTACAGGTCATTAATCTATGCTCATTTTCTGTACAGTTGATTTGCAATGTTTGTACCTGTTTCAATGAATACATATTTGAAATACATGACATACACCAAACTTCTATTTTTCCAAGGGTGTTTATTGAAGTGCTAAAATATGGAGGAGCAAGTGCAATGGGATGGGGTGATGATGGAGGAAAGTCCAGGGAATTATTCCAGTCTGTTTGTAGCACAGTTGCATTTTCCAAGGGGACATAGGAATGGGAGCAATGGCAGTTCAAGGTGGACAGGGTGACAGAGTTGGACACAAGGGTGACAATCAGAAGAGTATCATTTCCTGGCAGTGGTCTTGGCAAGTGTCTCTGGCTTCTGTCTGGATCGCAGGGAACATTTGCGGGGTGGTTCACCTTCTGCAGGGGGAAGGGTGCTGGTGGCCTGTGAGTCCTGTGGCAGGGCCTCCTGGCCACTAGCAGCAGCGGAAGTGGAATGCTGTTCAGATGTCTGGCTAGTGGCACGGACCCGCTGGTGTGAGACTGCCTCCCTCATAATATTGGCCATGTATGCCAGCACCCCTGCTCTGCTATGGAGATCAGGGTGTTGTCGATTGCCTGCAAGTCCTCCCTGATCACCTGGTACTGTCCCTCCTGCAGCCTCCTATTCTCCTGCACATTGTCCAGGATCTGGCCCATCGTGTCCTGGGAATGTTGCTAAGCTCCCAGGATCTCTGCAAGTGCCTCCTGGAGAGTCGGTTCCCTGGGCCTTTCCTCCCCCTCGCACACAGCACTCCTCCCAGTTTCCCTATTGGCCTGCGCCTCTGTCCCCTGAACCGTGTGCCCACTGCCACTGACCCCAGGTCCCTGATTTTCTTGGGTCTGAGGTGCGCCTGGGATTCCTGTAGAAGTGGACACACTGCTGATTGACGTGTCCTGGGGACAGAGGTATCGGTACTCTGGGTGGGTGCTATGGCGGTGTTTCCTGATGGGGGAGGCTCTGTGGTGGTGTGTGACTCGGCCTGGGGAACCGGCTGTCCAGTGATCCCTGATGGGCCAGGTAGGTCGTCCAGATCCTGAAGACCAGAGTTGCTGTCATCACTGTGGGTCTGTTCAGTTGGGGGACTGGATAGTGCTGGTACCTCCTCTCCGCTCACATTGGCTGGGGTACCTGTGGGGATGCAAATGATGTGTTATGGTTTCTGTGTCTGACATATTGTGCATCCGTGGCTTACCCTCTTCGGTTGGATTTGCCCTGGCAGCTTTCACTTCTGTACGTTGGTGTATGGTGGGATAATTAGTTCTCTATGGGGTGCATGCTTTAGTGATGGGTGTCCATGTAGGGCTGTGAGTGGTGTCCATGCATTGGTATAGCATGCAGGGCTTGGCTTTGAGATGAGTGAGATGTGATGGTGGGGTGTGTAAAAAGTGGTGGAGTGATGGGGGTGAGGGTGGGGGTATGTGATGGCATGCAGGTAGGGGGGTAGTAGTAGTAGAGAGTTGACTTACCAGAGTCCAGTCCTCCTCCTACTCCGGCCAGGCCCTAAGGATGCAGGATTGCCAAGACCTGCTCCTCCCATGCTGTTAGTTGTGGGGGAGGAGATGGGGGTCCACCGCCAGTCCTCTGGATGGCGAGCTGGTGTCTTGCTGCAATGGAACGTACCCTCCCAAGTAGGTCGTTCCACCTCTTCCTGATGTCATCCCTAGTTCTGGGGGGTTGTTCCACAGTGTTGACCCTGTCCAAGATTCTCTGCCATAGCTCCGTCTTCCTAGCTATCGATATCTGCTGCACCTGTGCTCCAAATAACTGTGGCTCTACCCTGATAATTTCCTCCACCATGACCCTTAGCTCCTCCTCTGTAAAACGGGGGGTCTTTGTGGTGCCATGGGTGTTGAGTGATGTGTGTTGGTGATGGTGTGTAGGGTAATGTGTTGGGGTGTGTGATGTGGGGTGTTTGAGTGGTGTATAGGTGTGAATAGTGTGTGGCTCTAGTTGTGTCAGTGGTCTTGGTGTCTCTCTGCTGGCTATGGTTTGTAATGGTAAAGGGTTGTGGGTAATGTGGGTGTGTGTTTTATAGTGGTGTGAGTGTGTGGGTGTGGTATGTGTATGGGTGTCAGGTGTGTGTTGTTTGAATTGTCCAATGTGGTGTTGTTTTGTTTGTGTGTGTCCATTTTGAGCGCGACGGGATGTACCACCAATGGTTTACCGCTATTGAATGTCCGCCGTGGTGATTCGTGGGTCATAATGTGATGGGTGTTGTTCTGTTGGTGTAACGGTGTGTTTTGATACTGCCACTTTACCACTGACCTTTGGGCTGGCAGATTTGTGTATGTAGCCGAATACTGACAGCTTGGTGTGTGTGTGTTATATTATGGTGAATGGATATCCGCCGCCGAGCGGGAAGTTGGTGGCTGTCAGCGTGGCTGTAAGTAGGATTTACCGCCAATGTCATAATGAGGGCCTAAGTGTCTTTTTTTCGTTTGAACCATGTTGAAAACCCACTCAACATGTGGCACAACACAAAGGTCAGCTTCCTCCAATTTACTAAGTTCTTGAACAATATGGCCTGTACCTTTTGAATAGATCTCTGCAGGCACCAACTCCTCATTGACAATCATTCCACTTGTAATAATTGGAAATTCAATGTTCATTGAAACATCAGCAATGTTTTGGTGAGTTAATATCTCCAAGTTCATCTTGTTCGATGTTGATGACCAGAATTTATCAAGTTGCGTAGGCATAGGTGTTGAATTTTTGACGCAGGCAATGTCCACTGTTCCACTTGTAGACATCTGTCTGATTCTTTCACATTCTTTGACAAATAGTTCAAGATAACTGTCAAAGACAATGTGCAGTTCTTGTAAGGTGCGCACTGACTTTGATATCTGTAGAACAGTCTGAACGACCTCTTCAAAGTTTTTGCATGGATGAAGTTGTAACCATTTGCAGTTGTGACATATAGGTGGTCATTCTGACCTCGGCGGTAAAAGGCGCCTACCGCCGGTCAGAAATCCTCCATAATCCCGCCGCGGTCGCGGAAACCCGCCACGGTCATTCTGACCCGCAGAAGGCAAACCTCCGAAAATCCGACCGCCACAACAGACCGCCAGACCAGCGGTCGGCGGAAAGGTGGAGGTGACCAAACCTCCACCGCCACGCCAACAGAAATACGCCCATCCCATTACGACCCACGAATCCACGCGGCGGTCATTCAAACGCGGTATTCCATTGGCGGGACACACCGGCGCGGTCAGAATACACACCAACGAACAAAACTCACCCACATTGGACGATTTGAATCCCACACACCTGATACACATACACACACCACTCCCACACACACAATACAATATAAAACACCCACCCACATCACCCACAAACCCCTACGCTTACAAAATCGTAAAGAAGGCAAGAGCGAGACACCAGCATCCAAAACATAACAGCCACAGCCACTCAACACCATCACCCACACACTATCCACACACAAAACAACACACACCACCACACTCAACTCACTTAAATACACATACTCCACCCCACACATCATACACACCACCCCATGGCACCCCAAAGACAACCCCGCTTCACAGACGAAGAACTCAGGGTTATGGTGGAGGAAATCATTCGTGTAGAGCCCCAGCTGTTCGGCACACAGATACAATACACCAGCATTGCCCGGAGGACGGAGCTATGGCAGAGGATTGTCGACAGGGTGAACGCAGTGGGACAGCACCCCAGAAATCGGGAAGACATCAGGAAGCGATGGAACGACCTACGGGGGAAGGTGCGTTCCATGGTATCCAGGCACAACATCGCCGTGCAGAAGACTGGCGGAGGACCCCCACCTCAACCCCCACAATTCACATCATGGGAGGAGGAAGTCTTGAACATCCTGCATCCTGACGGCCTCGCAGGAGTCGGCGGAGGAATGGATACTGGTAAGTTGAAGCTTCAATACTGCTTCCCCCCCACCTGCATGCCAAATCAGACCCCAACCCTCACCCCCATCCTCGAACCCCACCCTCACCCCCACCCTCACCCCCACCCTCACCCCCACCACCATCCTCACCCCCACCCCCACCACACCTATTCCCCGCCAATGTCTCACCATCACAACCCACTCATCCCAAAACCTAGGCCTGCATGCGTCCACTAAGCATGGACACCCATCACCAAAGCATGCCCAATGCATATACACATCCCCCCCACAAGCCACCCTCACCAAAGCCCCCACACACGAATGCCAGCACTTGGGGACACGAGAACCCACAGATACACCCATATGCGACACATTGAAACTATAACCATACCTCTATACCCCTGCAGGACCCGACCGTCAACACACCGCGGCGGAGGGGCCAGAATTATCCACACCCCCCACCCAAGAGGCCGTCAGCGATGACAGCAGCTCTGTCGATCTGGACACCGATGACCAGCCCGGACCATCGGGGACCTCTGGACAGTCGGTTCCCCTCACACAGGCACAGGCCACTATAGACCCTAACCCCTCTGGGAACACCAGCACAGCTCCCACCCAGCGGGCCCATGCCTCTGTCTCCAGGGCGCGTCAATCTGCGGTGTGTCTACCACTACAGGGCACCCAGGATAACCCACCACCCCAACAACAACAGGGACCTGGGGGCAGTGGTAGTGGGCACACCGGCCAGGGGGCAGAGGCCCAGGGAAACAGGGCAACTCGGCGGGCAGCTGTGCGACAGGGGGGGGAGGAGAGGCCCAGGGAACCCACTCTCCACGAGGTCCTCACCACCATCATGGGAGCATACAACCGCTCCCAGGAGACGATGGCGACGGTACTGGCCCGGTTCCAGGAGATCCAGGTGCTGCAGGAGGAACACTATCGGGGGTACAGGGAGGACATCCGAGCCATCAACACCACCCTGGTTACCATGGTAGGGCTGCTGCAGGACCTCGTAAACAGCAGGGCGGACACTGAACAACACCCAAGGGCCCCTGCCACTAGCCGGGACCAAGAACAGCCATCCACCTCCGCCGGCGCTAGTGGACAGGAGGCCCCCGCACAGCAGCAGCCCACCAGACCCCCACCTCCTGCAGGAGAAGAACCACCCCGCAAGAGGGCCCTGAGATCTCGCAAGACAGAGTAGGATGTCAAGACCCCCGCCAGCAATGGATACCACCTGATGTCATCCCACTGTCCCACATTGTCACCCTGTCCATCCTCGAACTGCCCATGCTCCATCTCTCCACAGGCCTCTGGACAATGCACCTGTGTGACTGTTACTCTGGACTCTGCCATGGACATTCCTTCACCATAGCCCCCACCCACTTGAAACCACCCATCCCATTTTGAGCACTTAAATAAACACCTATTTTGCACCAAAATATCAGGAGTCTGGCTGTGATTTCAATAGATTGTAATTGACATGACAGTGCAAATATGTCCTTGTACATGGTGAAGTCAACAAACAGCTGCCACAAAGCTGTAGTCCATGGGGAAACGAAGCACAGGACTCGTAGTGGGGACCCCAGATCTGAAATAGGGAGGGAAAAGCCAAAACTCAGTCATCATACACTGGGGCAAATAGACAGGCAGCAGAGATGCTGCAGAGTAGTTAACTTTTACTAAATTATCTTTGAAATGTTACCTGTGTCCTATTGGAAGTACTGTTCAATGATTCTGTCCCTGTTGTCTGTTTCAGCCCCGTCGTCTTCCTCCTCGTCACTCTCCTCAGGTTCCACCGCTGCCACAACACCACCGTCTCGACCATCCTCCTGCAGGAAAGGCACCTGGCGGCGCAAAGCCAGGTTGTGAAGCATGCAGCAGGCCACGATGATGTGACACACCTTCTTAGGTGAGTACATTAGGGATCCACCGGTCATATGCAGGCAGCGAAACCTGGCCTTTAGGAGGCCAAAGGTGCGTTCGATCACCCTCCTAGTACGCCCATGGGCCTCATTGTACCGTTCCTCTGCCCTGGTCCGGGGATTCCTTACTGGGGTCAGTAGCCACGACAGGTTGGGGTACCCAGAGTCACCCACTAGCCATACACGGTGTCTCTGTAGCTGTTCCATCACGTAAGGGATGCTGCTATTCCTGAGGATGTAGGCGTCATGCACTGACCCTGGGAATTTGGCATTTACATGCGAGATGTACTGGTCAGCCAAACACACCACCTGGATGTTCATTGAATGGTAACTTTTTCTGTTCCTGTACACCTGCTCCCTGTCTCTTGGGGGAACCAAAGCCACATGGGTCCCATCAATGGCACCAATTACGTTGGGAATATGTCCAAGGGCGTAGAAATCACCCTTCACTGTAGCCAGTTCGCCCACCTCAGGGAAAATGATGTAGTTCCTCACGGATTTCATCAGGGCAGACAACACTCTGGATAACACCTTTGAAAACATGGGCTGAGACATCCCAGAAGCAATTCCCACGGTTGTCTGAAATGACCCACTTGCCAAGAAATGGAGTACTGACATGACCTGCACCAGAGGGGGAATCCCTGTGGGTTGGCGGATGGGGGACATCAGGTCGGGCTCCAGCCGGGCACACAGTTCATGGATAGTGGCACGGTTAAGACGGTAGGTCAGGATAATGTGGCGTTCTTCCATTGTCGACAGGTCCACCAGCGGTCGGTACACGGGAGGATTCATCCGTCTCCTCGCCCAACCCAGCGGACGGTGCCTAGGAAGGACAACATGGAGCACACAGTCAGGCAACCCACAGGTACGTACTCACAGCTAGCACAGTATACGATTCTCTATGCAGTGAATGGCGTGTATGAGTGGCTATGCAAGGCCTAGGCCTGTGTGACGCAGTTGAAATTGAACCATGTGGGCCCTGGAAATGGCGGCTGCCTGACCTGTGAAGTGTGACAATGGGATGTGAGGTCAATGCGCTGGCGTGGCACACCGCGGCGGGCGGCGGGCCAAGACCGCGGCGCGAAGCCGCATTGGTTAACATTGAAGCCTATGGGTTTCAGGAGCCAATGGCGAAGGGCGCCGGCGGTGGCGGGACACACCGCCGCAGTACGCACCGCCGCGGACGTGACCGCCATTTTCTATCTACTTATCCACTTGCGACTTGAACTTTCACAGGAGAGGACCTATACTGCAAGTGTTGCTGTGACCTCGGTCTGGAAGGGACAATGGCTGCTGCGACTGGGGAAAGGGCCCCTGCCTTCACTGGAGAGGAGTTGGAGAAACTTGTGGATGGGGTCCTCCCCCAGTATGCGCTACTCTACGGTCCTCCAGACCAACAAGTGAGTTTAATTCTATCTGGATTTGGGGCCACTGGCTGGCTTGGGGGCCTGGCGGGGATGGGGGGCATGTTGGGCCTGGCGGGGGGCCTGGCGGGGGGCCTGGCGGGGATGGGGGGCATGTTGGGGCTGGCGGGGGGCCTGGCGGGGGGCCTGGCGGGGATGGGGGCCATGTTGGGCCTGGCGGGGGGCCTGGCGGGGATGGGGGGCATGTTGGGCATGGCGGGGGGCCTGGCGGGGGGCCTGGCGGGGATGGGGGGCATGTTGGGCATGGCGGGGGGCCTGGCGGGGGGCCTGGCGGGGATGGGGGGCATGTTGGGGCTGGCGGGGGGCCTGGCGGGGATGGGGGGCATGTTGGGCATGGCGGGGGGCCTGGCGGGGATGGGGGGCATGTTGGGGCTGGCGGGGGGCCTGGCGGGGGGCCTGGCGGGGATGGGGGGCATGTTGGGGCTGGCGGGGGGCCTGGCGGGGATGGGGGGCGTTGGGCATGGCGGGGGGCCTGGCGGGGGGCCTGGCGGGGATGGGGGGCATGTTGGGCATGGCGGGGGGCCTGGCGGGGGGCCTGGCGGGGATGGGGGGCATGTTGGGGCTGGCGGGGGGCCTGGCGGGGGGCCTGGCGGGGATGGGGGGCATGTTGGGGCTGGCGGGGGGCCTGGCGGGGATGGGGGGCATGTTGGGCATGGCGGGGGCCTGGCGGGGGGCCTGGCGGGGATGGGGGGCATGTTGGGGCTGGCGGGGGGCCTGGCGGGGGCCTGGCGGGGATGGGGGGCATGTTGGGGCTGGCGGGGGGCCTGGCGGGGATGGGGGGCGTTGGGCATGGCGGGGGGCCTGGCGGGGGGCCTGGCGGGGATGGAGGGCATGTTGGGCATGGCGGGGGGCCTGGCGGGGGGCCTGGCGGGGATGGGGGGCATGTTGGGGCTGGCGGGGGGCCTGGCGGGGGGCCTGGCGGGGATGGGGGGCATGTTGGGGCTGGCGGGGGGCCTGGCGGGGATGGGGGGCATGTTGGGCATGGCGGGGGGCCTGGCGGGGATGGGGGGCATGTTGGGGCTGGCGGGGGGCCTGGCGGGGGGCCTGGCGGGGATGGGGGGCATGTTGGGCCTGGCGGGGGGCCTGGCGGGGATGGGGGGCGTTGGGCCACTGGAAAGGAAAATGCTGAGTAACTTGAACGTGGTATTTCTCCCTCCCTGTACGTGTCACATAGGTCCGCGCCCATGAGAAGATCGGGATTTGGCGTGCCATCGCCAAGGAAGTCCGGGCCCTGGGGGTCCACCATCGACGGGGCACCCACTGCCGCAAGAGGTGGGAGGACATCCGCCGCGGGACCAAGAAGACCGCCGAGTCTCTGCTGGGGATGGCCTCCCAACATAGGCGGGGTGCCTGCCGTCAACTGAGCCCCCTGATGTTCCGGATCCTGGCGGTGGCCTACCCTGATTTGGATGGGCGCGTGAGGGCAGCACAGCAGACACAAGGGGGTGAGTACAAGCATCATCTACTCTGTTGTCGTGCAGTGGAGGTGTCTGGGTGGGGGAGGAGGGCTGTGGGTCCCCCTAGGCCAGGGCGATATCTGTAGGCTGGGCACCCCCGTAAGCCCCTGTGTCCCCAGCCACCACCCTCAGTAGTGTGTCAGTACAGCCATCCCTGGGCCGTGTCATCCATGGGTGCAGTTGACAACTCTAGGCGTGTAGGGCATGTTCCACGGAATGCGTAGCGGACCCCAAGTGCGCAACTTAGTGCAGGGGGCATCTGTGTCTGTCATGTCCGCTAACTGTACCGGAGATCCATGTACTCAATATCCCTTTATTTCTCTCTCCCCCCCCCTTTTTGTTTGTCTTTCTGTGCTTGTGTGCATCAGCATCATCAGGCGGAGGAGAAGTGGCATCGGGGCAGGAGGGAGCTGCATCTCACATGGCCCAGGAGGGCCATGCCACAGAGTCAGACTGGACCAGTGAGACGGAGGGCGAGGGGAGCTCCACGACGGGGACGACTGGAGCCTGCAGCGACACGGACACGTCCTCGGAAGGGGGCTCCCTTGCGGGGGTGGCACCATCCGTGCCCCCCGCCATTACAGGTACAGCCGCCACCCAGCGCACCATCTCCGCCCTCCCAGCAGCCCCTCCGCGTTCGCCCCGTGCCCGCTCTGCCAGGAAGCCGGGCATCTCCTTCGCCCCAGGCACCTCAGGCCCTGCCCCTGTTACCCCCGCTGCCCTCAGTGAGGAGGTCATTGACCTCCTCCGAACGCTCATTGTTGGGCAGACTACCCTTTTGAATGCCATCCAGGGGGTGGAGAGGGAGGTTCATCGCAGCAATGCGTACCTGGAGGGTATTCATTCGGGTCAGGCTGCCCATCAGCGATCGTTCCAGGCTCTGGCCTCAGCACTGACGGCAGCCATTGTCCCTGTCTCCTGCCTGCCTCTACTAACTCCCTCCTCCCAGTCTCCTGTTCCTCTGCCTGTCCCACCCACACCATCAGACCAGCCTGCACACACCTCAACACCCAAGAGAAGCTCATCCAAACATAAGCACCACAGATCACGCAGACATTCACACACGCAACATTCCGATGCAGACATGCCAACAGTCACTACCACCTCTGTGACCCCCACCTCCTCGTCTCCCTCCTCCCTCCCTGTGACGTCTACACTCACACCTCCATTCACCTCACCATCAGCCAGTGTTTCCATCACCAGCACACCCTCCACTCCAGTCCGCACACGTGCAGTCACCACCCCCACTGCCATTTACACGTCCCCTGTGTCCTCTCCCACTGTGTCTGTCACCCCCTCTTCCACACCACACAAACGCAGCCACCCACCCACCCAACAGCCATCCACCTCACGACAGCCTATCCCTCCTGCACCTGCACCCAAAGACAGCAAACGTGACTCACCTACAACCACATCCTCTCCCTCCACTCCCATTCCCACTGTACCTACCACTCTCCATTGTCCCAAGAAGCTCTTCCTCGCCACTACTAACTTCTTTCCTGACCCTGAGCCCCCCCCTCCTTCTCGTCGGGGTAAGAAGAGCACCTCAGCCACCACCAGCCCTGCAGCCCCCTTGACAAGGGTGCAGGGGTATTGGAGCCCGCCAGCCCGCATGCCTGGATCTTCGCCCAGCAGCAAGGGGACAGCCAGCCCACCCCCTGGGAAGAGGAGCAGAAGGCGGAAGGGGCGCCGCAGGAGCCCGCCTTCTACATCCCCCCCGGACACCACCCGGGACA
This sequence comes from Pleurodeles waltl, assembly GCF_031143425.1. Classification (NCBI taxonomy): domain Eukaryota; kingdom Metazoa; phylum Chordata; class Amphibia; order Caudata; family Salamandridae; genus Pleurodeles; species Pleurodeles waltl. The sequence continues at coordinate 1,090,951,006 of NC_090448.1, read as the reverse complement.
GTCACCAGCCACAGCTCCAAAGGGAGGAAAGGGCCACAGGCCGACGACTAAGGAGGGCAAGGGCAGCAAGTTGGAGAGGTCAGGCAGCAGGCCTGCTGCCCAGGAGGAGCCCACAACCCCCATAGCCGCTGCCCCGGGAGGAACCGGCACAGCTGCCCCGGGAGAGCCCACCAGCCCCATAGCCGCTGCCCAGGGAGGACCCAGCCCAGCTGGCCAGGAGGGCCCCACCACCCACAGCCCAGGTGGGCAGTGAAGGAGCACCATCCCCGCTGCCCAGGAGGGCACCACCAGGCATTTAGCAGTTGGCCATAGACCGTCCGCCGTCTCAAGAACCGCTGAACTGGGCCCTTCAAGGCAAGAACCGCTGAACTGGGCCCTTCAAGGCAAGAACCGCTGAACTGGGCCCTTCAAGGCAAGAACCGCTGAACTGGGCCCCGCCGTCTCAAGAACCGCTGAACTGGGCCCTTCAAGGCAAGAACCGCTGAACTGGGCCCTTCAAGGCAAGAACCGCTGAACTGGGCCCCGCCGTCTCAAGAACCGCTGAACTGGGCCCTTCAAGGCAAGAACCGCTGAACTGGGCCCTTCAAGGCAAGAACCGCTGAACTGGGCCCTTCAAGGCAAGAACCGCTGAACTGGGCCCTTCAAGGCAAGAACCGCTGAACTGGGCCCTGCCGTCTCAAGAACCGCTGAACTGGGCCCTTCAAGGCAAGAACCGCTGAACTGGGCCCTTCAAGGCAAGAACCGCTGAACTGGGCCCTTCAAGGCAAGAACCGCTGAACTGGGCCCCGCCGTCTCAAGAACCGCTGAACTGGGCCCTTCAAGGCAAGAACCGCTGAACTGGGCCCTTCAAGGCAAGAACCGCTGAACTGGGCCCTTCAAGGCAAGAACCGCTGAACTGGGCCCTTCAAGGCAAGAACCGCTGAACTGGGCCCCGCCGTCTCAAGAACTGCTGAACTGGGCCCTTCAAGGCAAGAACCGCTGAACTGGGCCCTTCAAGGCAAGAATCGCTGAACTGGGCCCTTCAAGGCAAGAACCGCTGAACTGGGCCCCGCCGTCTCAAGAACCGCTGAACTGGGCCCTTTAAGGCAAGAACCGCTGAACTGGGCCCTTCAAGGCAAGAACCGCTGAACTGGGCCCTTCAAGGCAAGAACCGCTGAACTGGGCCCTTCAAGGCAAGAACCGCTGAACTGGGCCCTTCAAGGCAAGAACCGCTGAACTGGGCCCTTCAAGGCAAGAACCGCTGAACTGGGCCCCGCCGTCTCAAGAACCGCTGAACTGGGCCCTTCAAGGCAAGAACCGCTGAACTGGGCCCTTCAAGGCAAGAACCGCTGAACTGGGCCCTTCAAGGCAAGAACCGCTGGCCCTTTGGCAGACGTGGCAGGGCAGGATCTATCTCGGGCAGGGCTGCAGGATGTCCTCTGGCCAACTTGCCTCCTCCAGTGGCAGTGGGGTCTGTTATGGACTGTTTGGACTGTGGCTTTGCTCTCCCCAGGATGGCCCAGTGGGCAGGCCACCCACTGTATGGACTGTTTGGACTGTGGCTTTGCTCTCCCCAGGATGGCCCAGTGGGCAGGCCACCCACTGTATGGACTGTATGGACTGTGGCTTTGCTCTCCCCAGGATGGCCCAGTGGGCAGGCCACCCACTGTATGGACTGTTTGGACTGTGGCTTTGCTCTCCCCAGGATGGCCCAGTGGGCAGGCCACCCACTGTATGGACTGTTTGGACTGTGGCTTTGCTCTCCCCAGGATGGCCCAGTGGGCAGGCCACCCACTGTATGGACTGTATGGACTGTGGCTTTGCTCTCCCCAGGATGGCCCAGTGGGCAGGCCACCCACTGTATGGACTGTATGGACTGTGGCTTTGCTCTCCCCAGGATGGCCCAGTGGGCAGGCCACCCACTGTATGGACTGTTTGGACTGTGACTTTGCTCTCCCCAGGATGGGCCAGTGGTCATGGAGTCCCCTCGTGGATCTGGCGTCGTGTACTCAAGTGGCTGAGGTGCCCCCCCTTCCCTTCCCCCTGAGGTGCCTGTCCTATTTTCTTTCTGATGCCCCTGCAGTGTTCTCTCCGTGGAGTTCTTGTCGTGGGACTGGGCCTTGCCCCTTTGCACAGGACCCCTGTGATCCACGGACAGTGGTTGGACTACATTTAGTAGCTGTATATATTTTGTACATAGTTTATTTATTTATTGGGATTAATGGCGTACATATTTCAATATATCTGCCCGTTTATGATCTCTTCTTTTGGTCTTTGCATTATTTCGGAGGGGGGTGGTTTGTGGGTTGTGACAGTGATCTGTGGGAATGCATTGATGTGTGTGTTGTAGTGGGTGTGGGTGGGTGGGTGTGTGCCGGTAATCTTTTCCCTCCCCTGTGTCGTAGGTGCAGTACTCACCGATGTCTTCCGCGCCGCCGGGCGTGCTCCTGGTATATGAGGAGGAATAGGAGTGCGGGGATGACCTGTAACTCTGGCTCCATACTGCCGGAATCTCGCGTGGAGTGCGTAGAGGTGAGCGTTTTCCCGTTCGTAGTCTGTTTCCGCCGTGTTCTTATCGGCGGTGCTCCCGCCCCGGAAAAGGTGGCAGATTGGTGGGTCGTAATAGGGTGGGCGGTACTTTGTCTGCCGCCGGGCTGTTGGCGGGAACCGCCGCGCTGTTTGTTTGTACCGCTGTGGCGGTCGGAGTGTTAAGTTGGCGGGCTGTGTTGGCGGTTCCCGCCAGGGTCAGAATGCCATTTTTAATACCGCCGGTCTGTTCGCGGTCCGACCGCCTCATCTCCGCCGACCGCCAAGGTCAGAATGAGGGCCATAGTCTACAACAACAGCAGTTTTCAAAGAGGACACCTTTACTAATTATATTCTTGAGGTGACATTTTTTTCTCGAGCTCTTGTACGAGTTTGTGCCTCACTGGTTTGGTTGCAGCATCTCCATCAAATAATGCATTTGTTGGAAGAAGATCATGCGACAGAATGTCCTTGATAAATTCACCTCTTTCCTTTGCTACATCCATCTCTCTAAGTGCTTGCAAAAGTTGCTTTTTTGTTACCTGTTTTGTAGTGGCGAGTTGGACGAAACTCTTACTATGGCAATTAAAGCATGGAAGTTTAGCTTTAGTGATTATGTCAAACAGCTTTTTCTCTTTCAAAACAAATCTGTCCTGCTTCAGTTCTGCATATAGTTTCAATCCATGTTCCACAACATCTAGTAGACTGTCTGTTTATCACTATCCACTATCACTATCCACATATTGGCCCTCATTATGAGTCTGGCGATCCATGGACCCCCAGACTGCATTAGTGGCGGTCCGCCATGGTGGAAACGATGCCCCCTCCAGGCTACCGCTGCCAGGCAGCCTGGCAGTCTCTGCGTTTCAAATCCGATTTGAAAGGGGGATTATGAGTCCCATTCCGCCAACCTTTTCTTGGTGGTTTACACCGCCAGAGGAAGGCTGGCAGAATGGGTGACTCGCAGTCCTTATGCACAGCCCCATCGTGCATTTCACTGGCCGAATTACGGGCAGTGAATTGCGCGATGGGTGCTGCTGCACCCGCCGCACCGCCACATTGGCGCCGGCTCCATTAGGAGCCGGCATCAATGTAAAGGCCCTGTTTCCACTGGGCCGCCAGGCGGAAACACTGCTTCCGCCCGCCAGCCCAGTGGGAAAATCATAATAGGACTGGTGGTAAAGTGGGGGGAATGAGTTCTCATAATGACCCCCATTGTTTGGTGTAAAGAAATGGCTCCCTGTTGCAGTTACCCCCCACTTTTTGCCTGATACTGATGCTGACTAGACTGAGAAGTGTGCTGGGACCCTGCTAACCAGGCCCCAGCACCAGTGTTCTTTCACCTAAAATGTACCATTGATTCCACAATTGGCAGACCATGGCATCCAGATAAGTCCCTTGTAACTGGTGCTTCTAGTACCAAGGGCCCTGATGCCAAGGAAGGTCTCTAAGGGCTGCAGCATGTCTTATGCCACCCTGGAGACCTCTCACTCAGCACAGACACACTGCTTACCAGCTTGCGTGTGCTAGTGAGAACAAAACGAGTAAGTCGACATGGCACTCCCCTCAGGGTGCCATGCCAGCCTCTCACTGCCTATGCAAGTATAGGTCAGTCACCCCTCTAGCAGGCCTTACAGCCCTAAGGCAGGGTGCACTATACCATAGGTGAGGGTACCAGTGCATGAGCATGGTACCCCTACAGTGTCTAAACAAAACCTTAGACATTGTAAGTGCAGGGTAGCCATAAGAGTATATGGTCTGGGAGTCTGTTTTGCACGAACTCCACAGCACCATAATGGCTACACTGAAAACTGGGAAGTTTGGTATCAAACTTCTCAGCACAATAAATGCACACTGATGCCAGTGTACATTTTATTGCAAAATACACCCCAGAGGGCACCTTAGAGGTGCCCCCTGAAACTTAACCGACTGTCTGTGTAGGCTGACTAGTTCCAGCAGCCTGCCACACTAGAGACATGTTGCTGGCCCCATGGGGAGAGTGCCTTTGTCACTCTGAGGCCAGTAACAAAGCCTGCACTGGGTGGAGATGCTAACACCTCCCCCAGGCAGGAGCTGTAACACCTGGCGGTGAGCCTCAAAGGCTCACCCCTTTGTCACAGCCCAGCAGGGCACTCCAGCTTAGTGGAGTTGCCCGCCCCCTCCGGCCACGGCCCCCACTTTTGGCGGCAAGGCTGGAGGGAACAAAGAAAGCAACAAGGAGGAGTCACTGGCCAGTCAGGACAGCCCCTAAGGTGTCCTGAGCTGAGGTGACTCTAACTTTTAGAAATCCTCCATCTTGCAGATGGAGGATTCCCCCAATAGGGTTAGGATTGTGACCTCCTCCCCTTGGGAGGAGGCACAAAGAGGGTGTACCCACCCTCAGGGCTAGTAGCCATTGGCTACTAACCCCCCAGACCTAAACACGCCCTTAAATTTAGTATTTAAGGGCTACCCTGAACCCTAGAAAATGAGATTCCTGCAACAACAAGAAGAAGGACTGCCTAGCTGAAAACCCCTGCAGAGGAAGACCAGAAGACAACAACTGCCTTGGCTCCAGAAACTCACCGGCCTGTCTCCTGCCTTCCAAAGAACTCTGCTCCAGCGACGCCTTCCAAAGGGACCAGCGACCTCTGCATCCTCTGAGGACTGCCTTGCTTCGACGACGACAAGAAACTCCCGAGGACAGCGGACCTGCTCCAAAAAGACTGCAACTTTGTTCCAAGAAGCAGCTTTAAAGAACCCTGCAACTCCCCGCAAGAAGCGTGAGACTTGCAACACTGCACCCGGCGACCCCGACTCGGCTGGTGGAGAACCAACACCTCAGGGAGGACCCCCGGACTACTCTACGACTGTGAGTACCAAAACCTGTCCCCCCTGAGCCCCTACAGCGCCGCCTGCAGAGGGAATCCCGAGGCTTCCCCTGACCGCGACTCGCTGAAACCTAAGTCCCGACGCCTGGAAAAGACCCTGCACCCGCAGCCCCCAGGACCTGAAGGACCGGACTTTCACTGCAGAAGTGACCCCCAGGAGTCCCTCTCCCTTGCCCAAGTGGAGGTTTCCCCGAGGAAGCCCCCCCTTGCCTGCCTGCAGCGCTGAAGAGATCCCTTGATCTCTCATTGACTTACATTGCGAACCCGACGCTTGTTCTAACACTGCACCCGGCCGCCCCCCGCGCCGCTGAGGGTGAAATTTCTGTGTGGGCTTGTGTCCCCCCCGGTGCCCTACAAAACCCCCCTGGTCTGCCCTCCGAAGACACGGGTACTTACCTGCAAGCAGACCGGAACCGGGGCACCCCCTTCTCTCCATTGCAGCCTATGCGTTTTGGGCACCACTTTGAACTCTGCACCTGACCGGCCCTGAGCTGCTGGTGTGGTGACTTTGGGGTTGCTCTGAACCCCCAACGGTGGGCTACCTTGGACCAAGAACTGAACCCTGTAAGTGTCTTACTTACCTGGTAAAACTAACAAAAACTTACCTCCCCCAGGAACTGTGAAAATTGCACTGTGTCCACTTTTAAAGTAGCTATTTGTGAATAACTTGAAAAGTATACATGCAATTGAAATGATTCAAAGTTCCTAATGTACTTACCTGCAATACCTTTCAAACAAGATATTACATGTTAAATTTGAACCTGTGGTTCTTAAAATAAACTAAGAAAAGATATTTTTCTATAACAAAACCTATTGGCTGGATTTGTCTCTGAGTGTGTGTACCTCATTTATTGTCTATGTGTATGTACAACAAATGCTTAACACTACTCCTTGGATAAGCCTACTGCTCGACCACACTACCACAAAATAGAGCATTAGTATTATCTCTTTTTACCACTATTTTACCTCTAAGGGGAACCCTTGGACTCTGTGCATGCTATTCCTTACTTTGAAATAGCACATACAGAGCCAACTTCCTACATTTGGTCACAAAGTTGGGTAGTCACACAGGCACAGTCATTTCAAAAGGGTTTCCTTGCTGCCGCATGAAATGAAGAAGGATGTCAACATGTTTATTAGAACGTTCCCCTCTCTTTCCAGCAGTTAGAGGCTAAATGGTAGATCACGTGACTTTCATTCTGCACTCACTTCCTTGACCTCTTCTGGAGGCTTGGAGCTATTGTCATCTTCTACCAATCGCACGAGGCAACTCACTATAGCAGGCGTTAAAATTAGGCTCCCATTGATTTCAATGGGCCTCTTTACACTATACTGGATTAGCACTTTTTTTACGCTAATCCAGTATAGCGATACACTAGCGTAAATAAAATGTCGCTATTGTCCCTAACATGAGCCATGGGGTGCCATATTGTAAATACGGCGCTACCATGGTGGAGTTAGGGGACGCAAGGGGGCCGCAAGAAAAGTGGTGCATCACTAGTGATGTGCCACTATCTTGTAAATATGGCCCTTGGTTCACAAACACCTTTACAAGCATCCTTCATCTCCCTCAACCAATTGCCTCCACTTTCACCAGCTGGCCAGAAACAAAGGCTTTGCCTCACTATCACTCGTAGAGACTCTCCGCATCCATAAAAGCAGAGGAGGAGGTCGCTCTTTCTCCTACATCGCTCCCAAAACATGGAAAGACCTCCCAGAACACATCAGGGCCTCCTCTTCACTTCTTGAGTTCTGCAAGAAGAGTTGACTTTTCGATTAAACACAAAGGGTAACACCTACACACCTGCTGAAGCAGCTGAAGCACCTGGATTCCCTCACGGTGATCAGTGCGCTATACAAATCGACAGAAATTAACCAACAATGCTCTCCTCCTCTGACTTTTTAATTTAGTTTAATGACGCTTTGATGTAATGTTGTAGTGATTTGTAAAGTTCACATTCTCCTATTCTTATGGTCTATGTAGCATTTACAGAGTATGAGTGCTTTCTTCCTTGGTTCAAGGATTCCTTAACAGATCAGTATAATTGGACTTGTGACTGTGTGTCATCAGTCTTGTATTTCTGGTTCTTTTATTGTTGCCAGTAAACACACCTAAATCATTGATATGGAAAATACGTCAGTAAGTAATAATGTTTTCTGGGTGTGGCCTGAGGTCTTACAGCATCATCTGGGTGCTGGCTGGGTTTTTGGGCACGTGCTGTTCTAGGTATGTGGTGCCTGAGTGTGATAACTGAGCATAGTGGGTGCTATAATAGACATATTGCACCAGATTTACAAAGGTTTGACAGTGCAATGCAGCAAGAAAACTTGCTGTGCTGCCCAACGTCAAATGGAGAGAGCAGGAATGTGCCATATTTAATCACATACAGTGCATTCCTGCTCTCTCACTGCAAGTGCCAAGACCGGCACCCTTGCACAGTGGGTGCCTAGAGCTAGAGTAAGTCCAGCACCACAAATGGCCAACCACTGTTGCTGTAACACAATCTAAAAATAAATAATAGTGGTAGAGACTTAAAATAAAACCTCATTTAAATAATATTGAATTCAATATGTATAATAGCTAAAAATATAAATAAATTTAATTTAATGATAAATTAACCATTTCTTTTTAATTATGAAATATTTAACAACTTTTTAAAAAGATTTATCAATCAATGTAACATTAACTTTTATTAAAATATAATTAAATTACTTTCAGTTACCCTGTACTTCACTTGTAATAATTATAGATGCATAATAAAACATTTTTTAGTTAGGTATGATTTCATTTTTTAATTTAGACTTGGTAAAAATATATTTAATTTAATATCTTTAACTATTAAATGTTTATTATTAATATTGATATTTAAATTAATTAAAGATTTAATTGAAATTAGGTTATTAGTGCTGTAGCATTTTCTATGCTTTGGTCTACATTTTTTATAAATATATAAAATTAAGGGCATGATTTAGATTGTGGCAGAGGGGATTATTCTGTCACAAATGTGATGGATATCCAGTCTGCCATAATATGATCCCATTATTTCCTAAGGAGATCATAATACGGCGGACGAGATATCAGTCACGTTTGCGACAGAGTATTCCATTTGCTGAGATCTAAATCAGGCCCTCAATATTGCATCACAATGCATCCCTGGTTATAATAAGGGTGAGCACTGAATGCAAGTATGGTATGGTATGGTATGGTGGCAGTGATATAAAGACTTGGGTTTACTTCGAGTTTGATAACAGGATACTCTCTCACAAGTGTGGCAGAAGTCCTGTCTGCCATATTACAACTGCATTGTAGCCTAAGATAGTTTAGATTATCAACACCTGTACTATACTTGCCAGGAAAACATCCAACACCGGGGCTACTTTTAAGGGTTATGTCACAGCATGAACTTTGCAACAATTCCCCCAAGACAAACCTTTCTAGTTACTTTCTAGACTGGCTGCCTGCCAACTTAGCAAAATATATGCATAACGTCTATATGCCACACTGGGTTAAGACTATAAATCTCTCCCTACAACAGGGCACATTCCTAGACTGCCTAAAAATCAGTAAAGTACCCCTGTAAGGATTTGCATGTGCTGTATGATATGGTTTTGGGGCCTTATCATGCAGTAAACTCTCCAATTCCGTCTTGGTTCCAGTCTCTCGTTTACTTAAGCTTAAGCACAACCCTGGGTAGCTGTGGCTGCAAGCAGTAAGGCTTGGCAAAGGACCTGAGGGCCATATTTATGGCCTGGTTTGGGTCGCTCGCGCACCACGGAAATTGGTGCAAGAGCGACGTAAACCATCAGTGAGATTTATGAAGCCACGCAAGGCCACCTTGCATGACCCTGCTTGGCTTCATAAATCTTGAGTAATGTAACGCAGCATAAATCGCTGCGTTACATTACTCTGGAGTTTCATTGGGTGTTGCTTGTGTGTTCACATGTGGCATTCATGAATTTTGATGCATTCCCAGATTTACAAGAACTTTTAAACCTCGGAATTTGCCAAAAAAATACAGAGAGGCATAACGAGGAGTAATATCTTTATTTCTCCCCTTTTTAAACTTTTTTTTTGCATTTTGCAGCCACATAGGAAGAGAGAAAAAGCCTCTCAGGATTGTTTTTGTGTAGGAAGATCTCCCTTCCTGAACAAAAACAATCATGCATGCAGCGCAGGCGCCCTTGCACCATGGTGTAAGCATGTCTGTGTTGGTGCTAGGCTGCCAAAAGGACACCCGTGCAGGGGGAAAGGGCAGGAATGCACCATATTTGATAAATATGGTGTATTCCTGTCCTTTCCCTGTGATTCAGGGCAGAGCATCAAGATGACTAACTGCACTGTCCTACGCCACAAAGCCCATAAATATTAGCCTTAGTTTTAAGCATTAAACACACCAAACAATGAAATTAGAAAATGACACAACACGAAAGAAATCAGACACCAATTTATAAAAATAGATGATATATTTATGAATTTTTAGCTTCCTTAAAGAACAAAATCTACTGGAGGGTTCCAGAGATGCTGATTAAAAAAGATATTTTCACATGTAAATGCAACCGCAAAAAGCATAAGTCAACAAAAAGCTTGAAAATGTTTGAAAAGTTTAGAAAAGATAGTTTGACTACTCCAGCCCTGATGATTAGGTGACCAGTTCTGACTGGACATGTCTTCGGTGCCAGAGTGGACAATTCAGGCAGTTACCTGGTCATCAGAGCATTTTTAAGGCAAGTTCCAAACTTTAGAGGGTGACCGCCATAGATATCAATGGAGTGGTCCTGATGATGAGGGCACAGGCAAAAAGATTCTCACAGGAAGCTCTGGTTCTAGTGTGGTCAACAGGAGTGTCTTTGTGGTTGCCCCTTTGTTCACAGGTGAAGTGTGATGACTTTGGCCACAGAGATCACGGTCCCTTGAAGTCCTCAATGTTGAGGTGTCAGGTCAGCCGATGCTGGGCCACTGGTCTCTTTGCACCTTGGTTGGGGCAAAATCCTTAGACGGGGCTAGTGTTCCTTAGGTGCAACGAATGTAGTCTTGGACGGTAAGGCAGACTCAGATGCAACTTTTGGCTATCTCAGATTTGCCCTCTTGTGTGTCCAGTGACTTGTAGGGGTGAAACCTCTGCAGTGGCTACCAGCTTGTCGGTTTGAGCTTCTCCATCTCTTGTGTTCCTGGAGCTGATTCCAGGAGATCAGCCAACTGATCCTTGGAGACACTGCTTTGATCTGGGGCCAGGAATCAGCTTTTTCCCAAGCCAGGAGCTGAAAGCACAGTCCAAACTTTAAAAGGCATCCTGCTCAGGGGTATTATCACTACTTCCCTCACAAAGGTGACTCTGAAGCTCATCTTTTGAACTAGCACCATGAGTAGCAAACCTCGGAGAGAAGGAAACACCTCACTGTTCAGCAACTGCCTTTGTTCCTGGACCGGGGAGTCATTCAAATGTCTCCCCAGGCTAGCAGAAAGCTTTCTGTGTGCCAAGATCTTTGTTGGTCCTCTGGCCTAGCTGAAGTACAGAGTGCCAACTTTGTAAAAGTTGCTAAACTTTAATTGTGGAATTAAATTCTACCTGAGCATCAGCTCAGGTTTAATGCCAAAATTAATTTGATACCTTACATGACCCAGTTAGGTAGTCCCATTCAGGATTTAGCCAGGCTTGGGTGCCAACTGGTAACCGTGTGTTAAGCAATGGCGCTACTAATGTACCCACAGCAAAACAACAATTGATGAGATATTCTCAAAGGTGGATACACTACATGAACAATCACATAATAGTTAGTGAATAGAATTATTTATGTGATTGATTCTTATGACCCAGTGTTAAACCGAATTCTTTCACTGTGGCAAAAGTTAACACTGTCATTGATCCCCACAGGTTACTCTGTTTTAGTTTTAAATGTTGATATCCCAGGTATTGTGGGGCTATTTGGGCATACCCCATATGTTTGGACATCACCCACTTTGATTTTCACTTTTCTCACTCCATTTGGTGAATCATACGTAGCTTTATACTCTCTTGTGTGCTCACCATCTTATCTCTTACCACAATAGGAGACCAATCAACTTTACAGTACAAGACAACTAACCCATGTTATCCTTAGTCCTCGGTGTCCTGCCTCTCATCAACTCAAATCGGCTGTTTCCTGTATCTTCATACGGAGTGATCTTATATGCCCATACAGGTTCGATGATTTCCTTTGCTTACTCTAGACCATTTCTCAACAATACCCTAGATTACTCGGTTAAACCATTCTACATTACCATTCCCTTCTGGGTGATACAAAGATGTTTCACACTTTTTTTTACCAAAAACTCCTTGATAACATCAGACATAAATTGTCTGCGGTTGTCATTAATAAACATCTTGGGGAGACCTTCCTACGAAAAATTTCTTCCAAGCACTCAACCATACACGTAGCATCTGCTTTACATTTAACTTTGATTTCAGACCATTTAGAAAAATGATCAACCATCATCAAAAAATATTTCACCATGCCCTCTCTATTTTCCATACGACCAAAAACATCCACTCCAATCCTTTCCCAGGGTATTTGCAGAGCTTCAAGGGAATACAAAGGAGGTTTGAAGGTAGCCAACATTTTATCTGAATTAACATATTTCTCACAATTTCTCACCACCTCCTCAATCTTCTTCTTGGTCACCATTACAACTGCTTGATCCTGCTCTTTGGGCCAGATGTATGATGCAATTTTTGTGGTTGCAAAAGGCGAAAATCGTCATTTGCGATGGCAAAATGGCCTTGTACAATGTACCATCCCTATTTTGCAAGCCGGTATCCAGTTAACGACTCGCAAAATAGGGGATTGCGACTCGCAAATAGGAAGGGGCATCCTAAAAGTGTCCCTTCATAACTGCGACTCACAGGGGGGTGTATGCTTGCTTTGTGACCGTGAATGAGGTTGCAAAATAATCACAGTTAACACCAATTTCAAATTGGTTTTAACCCATTCGCAAACTTTGGGAATGGTTGCAAAAATGTTTTTTCAGAGCAAGCAGTGGTCCCACGGAATACTGCCTACTGTGAAAAAATGAAAAGAAAACGTTTCATTTTTCTTTTTCAAAAGCATTCCGTTTTCTTCCAAGGAAAACGGGCTGCATTTTTTTTTTAAACTGCTTTATTGAAATAGCAGTCACAGACATGGTGATCTGCTAATCCCAGCAGGCCACCATCCCTGTGAGTGCCGCCATTCCCAAATGAGTCGCAAAATTGCGACCCTTGTGACCCATTTGGGAATGACAAACAGTGCGGTTGACACTGTTGTACATTTTGTTTTGCAACTTGCAATTTGCGATTCACAAACAGATCGCAAATTGTGAGTTACAAAGCAAAAGGTCTTATGTCTGGCCCTTAGGTGCATATTTATACTTGGCTTGTGCCATTTTAGCGTCAAAACGTTTGACGCTAAAACGGCGCATAGCTAACTCCATATTTACATTTTGACGCTAGAGCAGTATAGAGTCAAAATATAGCAGTTAGAATTATATTGTGGATGCAGCAAACTACCTTGCGCTAATTAGATGCAAGGTAGGCGTTCCTGTCCACTATATCACACTAACCCCCTACTGCCATATTTATACTCCAGTGCAAAAATGACGTGCACGGAGTAGGTGGACCAAAATAATGGCACTAAACTTGCTTAGTGCCATTATTTAATTAACGCCTGGGTCTGACCAGGTGTTAGGGGATCTGTGGACCCATTTCCATGTCTAAACACCATGGAATGGGCCCACAGATACCCACCCCAAGCCCCAGGATTACCCCTACCCACACCAGAGGCATGCCAAAAGATGGGGGACACCATCCTGGGTAAGTACAGGCAAGTATATATTTTTTTTCTTTGCCATTGGGGGCCCCTTGCATGGGGTCCCCTGCCTGACACTGGGTATTATGGCCTTGCCCAGGGGACACTGGTCCCCTGGGCTGGCCATTGGGTTGGTGGGCATGACTCCTGACTTCTGTCTTTACTAAGATAGGAGTCATGTTTGGGTGGTACTTTGTCAGAAAATGACGCTAGGCTGGTTAGCGAGATATTTATTGCTGCCGCAATCCCACCCCTCCCCCCGGCAAGCGCCTTTCCTTAGACGCTAGCCTGTCCTTTGTACCACCGTGTGCCATTCCACAAATATGGAGCCCAGCTGGCGCTATGTTATGGCGCTGGCAGGCACCATGGATTTTGACGCAAAACTGCATTAGCGCAGTTTTGCAGCAAAATCCATAAATAAGAGCCTTAGGGCCTGATTCTAACTTTGGAGGACGGTGTTAAACCGTCCCAAAAGTGGCGGATATACCACCTACCGTATTACGAGTTCCATAGGATATAATGGACTTGTAATACGGTAGGTGGTATATCCGCCACTTTTGGGACGGTTTAACACCGTCCTCCAAAGTTAGAATCAGGCCCTTAGTGTTTACAATGCCAAGATGTCCTACGTGCCACCAAATTATAATTGTGCTTTTTAACCCGCTTGGTGAGACTAACCACCCACCTTTCAAGACAAACTCATTCTCCACAGGCAACTCATTCGTCATTTTCCAAAATGCGACTAAGGCCCTTATGTACAAAGATATTTTGCATTTCCTAACAGTGCAATTTGCAATTTCAGGCCATTAGGAAAGGCAAAATACAATTTCAGGAATGTACAAAAGGATTTTTCAGTGGAGTAAAAATCCAGTAGAAAACCAATTTAGGAATCGTTAAACAGGAAATCGTAAATAGAGATTTCCAAATAGCGAATCACTAACACCATGCACAAAAGATTTCCTAATTGCAAATAGTTACAAAATGGCACTTTAGGAAATGCAAATATCATCACTCTGTATCAGGTAGTAAGCAGGTGCAAACTATAAACAGGCACCCAAAATGCATCTGGTGCCTTCAGAATGACAGCTCTGTATGTCTTGACAAGGAGAATGAGGATTTTGACTGGCATGCAGAGAAGGAGGAGGAGAGGATATTTAGGGTGAGGATCACCCTGTTTGAACAGACTGATGAAAAGATATATGAGAAGTACAGACTCAATAGTGAGGTAATTCTTGAATTAATGGCCGAGTTACAACCACAGCTACAGACCCCAACACTCAGAAGCAATGCAATCACACCAAACGTGAGGTGTTGTGTTGTTTACATATTGTAGCTGCAGGCAGTCACCAGTGAGTCATAGCAATGGAAGGAGGAGTGTCAGAAAGTGCATTTATCAAGTTCTTTCACAGGTTTCAGGACATTATGGTTCGCAAAGTTAACCAAGCGTTATCTTTTCCAAATACTGCCCAATATTTCAACGGACCAAATTAATGTTTTACTGGGTAGCACAGTTCCCCGATGTACTTGGCTGTGTTGATGGCACACATATTGCCATATGTTCACCCTCAGCAAATCAATTTATCTATAGAAAAAGCTCGCACTCACTCGATGTTCAGGTAGTGTGTGATGCCTCATGCATCATAGCAGAACTTGTGGCCAAATTGCCAGGCAGCACACATGACTCCCTCATGCTCCGCCACAATGGAATACGTAACCGACTGTCTCGGGGTGAATTTGATGGAGGCTTTTCACTTGGTAAGGGAATTGCTGATTCAGTTCATACAGTGGCCAGGACTGTGTACCTGATATGACTTAATGGTTTATTCTTCTTATGCTCTTAATGGCAACAGCACATATGCCTTGTGTCCTTGGATGCTGACACCATACTTGACTCCAAGAACCAGAAGTGAAAGGCAGTACAACAGGACACATGACAACAGGGACTATCATTGAAGGTACCTTTGGCGTACTGAAGTCCAGATTATGATGCCTCCACAAAACCGGTGAAGTACTCCTTGAAAGACCTGAGATGTTTTAAAATGATTGCCACATGTACCATTCTACACAACATCACCATGAGGAAGGGTCTGCACGACATCAGCATCGAGCCTGAATCTGACTAAGATGAGGAACTACCACCACCACAGGTTCAGCAGGATGGGACACATGCAGCAGAGGGCCGTGCTCAGCTCACAGAGATCACCAAAAACTACTTTTGAGGTAAGAATAAGTACCACATCTTTGTGCATAAGTGAAAAATCACCATTTAATCAGATTGTGACAATGTATCTCTCTTTATTCAACTGTTTCCCTAGAGCAAGTACCTTTGTGTCAACAAAGCAACAAGGTATGAAAAAACGAAAAAACAAAGTAGTCTTATTAGTCTGAGAATCACTGGGTTTACTTTTTTTCAGCCTCTGGGGTTGGATGCCTTCTCAGCAAGACTGGCTTGTGCAAGAGAGGACATGTCAGATCCTGATGTGTTTTGGCGTGTACGATGCACAGATATTGCACTGATGCTAGAGCAGTCTTCACTGTCAGGTAACAGAAAAATGTTGGGCAAAATGTTGAGGACAGACAGGTTGTGTGGGTATGTTTTCAAGGGCTGTGGTTACTTGAGAGAAAAAGAACAAATGAGAAACGAAACACTCCATTGGTGTGCCCATTCAAAAAGAAATTAAGAATCAAGTCGCCAAGGCACTTTAAGAAATCCCGGGAATGATTTAAAAGGGGGGCATCAAAAATGTGTGGCGCTGGCAACAAGACTATGGTGGTCATTTTGAACACGGCGGGATTTCCCGCCGTGTTCGGGCTGGCAGTCTTTCCATCGACCGCCAGCTTCCTTGGAGACCCGCCGGCCGTATAATCATTTTCCCTGCCAGCGGCCACAACATTGAGGGCGGCTCCATGAGGAGCCGCCGCCAATGTTGCAGCACCCGTCGCGCATGCGCAACGGGTGTCTGCACGGTGGCCCCTGCACTGCCTATTCAACGTGAATGGGCAGTGCAGGGGCCCCCAGGGGTGCCCCGGAGCACCCCCTCCACCAGCCTTTTCCTGGCAGGATATCCCACCAGGAATAGGCTAGCAGCATTTAAAACATTATCCGCAGGGTAGTGCAGCTACCCTGGCGGATGGTGTTTCAACCCGCCGCCAGGCTGACTGGCGGGGGGAGCATGGCGGTGGATGACGGCTGCCGCTGGAGGCTGTCACCCTGTTCTTTATATGGAGGTTCGGCCCACCATGCCGGCTGGCGGCTTCAGCCGCCACTGCCGGCATGGCAGGCCGAACCGCCATGATCGTAATGAGGGCCTATGTCTGTGTCGAAGCATGGGTTGAAAATAAGGCTTAGGAAGCTTAGGTCGTGGTTGAATTTTGGCATTTATTACAAGTACATATGTGCTCACCTCAACAGTAATAATGCTTCTCTTGGTTTCTTCTTCCTTATGAAGCGTCCTGTGTATGAGGGTCAACTGTGACCAGGGAGTGACAGTTTTCTCTTGTTCTCTCTCCTTCTCTTAGAATTCTTGCCGATCTCCTGCAATCATCATCAGAATCAGAAGAGATGCTGTGGTAAGTTTTTATCTTTTACAAGATGCACCACCGACACACCCATGTGGTGTCACTAGTCTGGGGAACAGAGTGTTTGAATAATGCCAGTGGAAGGGGTAGATAAGCGGTCAGGCACTGGGGAATGGTATATAATTTATGCATGAGAACACCATGGTGACAGGAGTAGATGCTGCATGTCTTCAGTATAACACTCCCCTCTCCCTGATCTGCATGGCATAGAGAAGAAAGAAAGAAGTGGTCTCAGATGCAAGCCAGAGAAAAAATAAAAACGCGGAACAAAAGGGAAGAGAAAAAAAAATCATGCCAGAACAGAAATAAGAAAAACTGAAAGTATACCACAAAATAAACCCTCCCCGCTATATTCACTGCCACCCCCGGTTCACTCACCTCGAGGGCCACAACTGTCCCTGAGTTGTGGTAAGCTCAGCGCGTAGTCAGGAGGCGATGGACACCACCATTCTTCCGCCAGGTCTCGTCCTCATCCTCCTCTCTCCAATCAGCATCTTCCCGGTCAACTTCCTCCATTGGGTTACATTGCGTCTGGTTAGAAGCCAAGGGGATTTCACAGCCAGTATCCGAAACACCTCTCCTTTGTTGTTCTTGCTTCTCAATATATCTGCTTTCTCTTTGTTCCTTTTCTCCTTCACATTCTCTCGGCTCCTTCACCACCCCAAGCTCTATTTTCTCTTGCTCTTTTACTCCTGCGTTCCACCCTCCTTCCGGTTGATCTCTCGGGTGCGTGCAATGGAATTCCATGGCTGGGAAGTCACTTCCGGGTCTCCATTCCTGCAAGCAAAAGTCCTTTGTCACTGTTATTGTTTTCATATCCCTGCTCTCATGACATCAGTTTTCCTTCACTTCTTGTTCCAGGAGCTGTATGGATGAGTGGAGAGGAAGCGATCCTCTCCGGACCTAGTGACACACCAGGTAAGGAGGGGGTTGGGGCGGGAGCACCTTCACAGTCTGGAAAGCTATTCTTTGTGGATTTGGGGATAAATCATATGATGTTTTCAACACATGACAGAGGAATGCCTGCACAAGGGACAAGTGGATGAGCTGCGGTGGCCGGTTTCTCCGAGTTAATAAGGGAAGACTAGAGAGATTTATATTCCCTAACATACTGCTATTTGTACTACATCATATATATCTGTGGTTTAGCGCACACTACACAGAGGAGGTGTCTAGGGTTGCTACCTTTCAGAGAGGAAGTGCCAGTCATTATTTATTGCATTAGTAGTATGCAAGGACCAGGTAAAGATTAAAAGCAGGATGTTTAAAAGAAGCAGATGAAGTGATTTGTAACATGACTTGTCTGCCTCCGTTTACTTTGCACTGGGCAAGGAGAGTCAGTGCAGAGCTATCTAACTTGTTGCAAAGTGTGTTCGGCCGTTCGAAGTGGACTGAATGTGTGTAGGTGTGGGTTTACGTTCATATTTGGATGTGTACGTGTGTGTCTATGTATATGGGTATTTGTAGTTATATACGTGTGTAACATTTGCAAGATAAATAAAAATAAAAAAATAATAAAGAAATAAATGAATACCTAAATAAATAAAAGGTCAAACACAGACAGCATTGAGCGATGCTTAGGTTGTACCGTACAGGACATTGACACACCAATAGTGCTGGGGGGATGAACCGGTCTGATGGCAGCCATAGGTGGAAGCACTTGTCACAGTACCGCTGAGTCCTTTAAATGATAGGGCATGCTGAGCTGTTTCCTGTTGCATTGTGCATCATAGGTACTGTTTTCAGAGGGCAGTCACAAAGTGACTAATACACAGACATGCTGCAGCTGTTTGGTGTCAGGGTGAGGCTGGGGTGTTAATATATGAGCTGTCATGAGGGCTTTCTGGTTAATGCATATCCTACACTACCGTGGCCGTTGCAGTGATGGACCATTTCTTTCCACCTTGCTTATGTTGTTGATTCATCTTATCGCTGGGGGAGACCAGTTACTACAACAGGGGTTGGCAAGCAACAATCAGGGTGGTACAGTTGGCAATCAATTGTAACTTTAAAGCTTTTTACTATTCACCAGACAATATTGTTTTCAGATGGCTGCCGAACTGTTTTGGTAAATTTCCCTGTTGTCCACCGATGACAACCAGGAGCCTCTGTCTACAGCATGCTGCTCAGAGCAAAGTGCGCATGATAAGCAGGTGGATTCTGACAGGACCACACTGAATGGGCATCGCAGAAGACCAGCAGTTGGCTTTGCCTCCATTCACTTATATATGAGTAACCATACTATGTTTGAGCACATGGGTAGGCATGTTGGGGGAGATGTGTCCCCTTTATGTGACATTACATGTGGTCCGGAAGAAGCTAGAGAAGGAGTGTCAGTTGGGAAGGGTGGCTGGGCTGTTTGCCCAGCCACCTCTTCCACATTTCTTTGTATCTTCTCTGGGAATCATGCCCAAAAAAGATCAAGGCAAGTACAGAATGATTCACCATCTACCTTACCCCAAGGGGTCGTCAGTGAATGACTACTTGGAGGAAGTAGCGTGCTCAGTTTGTTATGCTTCTTTTGATGAGGCAGTCAATCTGGTACTAGCAGCGGGCAAGGGGGCTCTTATGGCGAAGGCCTCCATGCATTTCAGCACCTTAGTCAGACTCTAGCGGTGCCATTGGCACCAGAGTAGACTCAGGGACCTACTGAGTGTTTGACATTCTTGGGCATTGAGATTGATTCTACAGAAGGGATTTACAGATTGCGAAAAGATAAGGTTGATGCTCTTCAGTCTGACATTCTTCGGGTTCTGGGGAAGAACAAAGCGAAGCTAGCCACAATTCAGGACCTTCAGGGCAGGCTAAACTTTGCATCCAGAATTATACCAGCTGGTAGAATCTTTGCCAGGTGGCTAGCTAGGGCAACAGTAAAGGTTATGAAAGCCCATCACTCCGTACATCTTAGTGGGGGGCTGAAAAATGACCTGCTCATGTGGCTGTCCCTTCTGGAAGAGTTCAATGATCCGCTGTTGTGGTGCACCCCGTGGTGCAGCAGTCAGCAGCTCCAGCTCTTCACAGATGCATCTGAGAGAGAGGGTTTTGATACGATTCTGGGCTGGTAGTGGTGTGCAGCAAAATGGTCTAAGGCGTGGAGGAAGCATGGGCTCACATTCCTTTAGATTTGGGACTGCCACCACACTTTTAAGGAGTGTTTACCACAGGGACAACTCAGCAGATTGGAAGGTGGCAGTCAGACTGATACAAATTGAGGATACAAAGGAGGCATGGAAGGGTTGTCTATGCAACCTTCCCAATTACAGAGTACATCGTGGCTTGTGGGGACATGAAAGTAGCAGCGGGTCCTCTGAAAAGACTGTATAAGAAACAGTTGCAAATGTTGTCAATGTCTTAACTGCCCAAACAGGCAGGGCAGGGGTTGGTTACAGTGAAGTGGTATGTTGTGAATATATGACTAAAGGCCCAAATAGTTGCTTATGCCTCAATAATGGTGCTGGAACCTAACACATTGAGTGTGATGGCAGAGGTTAATGCAGTGTGTGGGAATGCTTACCTTCCTATTTTATTTAGGATTTAAAACAGTGTGGGTGATTGGCCACTCATTTGTGGCCAGAGCGGAGCAGCGGGCCACAGAGAGGAGGTGAAAGCACTATTTCAGTAACAGTGAATTGTCCTGGATGAGAAGCCCAGGAATGAGATGGGCCATGCTGGAATCTAAGTTTTGCTAGCTTTTGGGGAAAAGAGAGATTAATTCAGACATTGTGATAATCCATCTGGGGAGGAAATGATCTAACCTTCGGTGGGAGGGGCCCCACTTTTGCAAACATACGTCAGAGTCTGACCAATATGGCCACCCTAATGGGGGGCAGCAAGATAGCCTGGTCAGAAATCACCCCACGTAGGGTGTGCCAGGGAGGTAGATTACCTGCGACGACTGAAATGTCCAGTCGGAGAATTAACCTATCCCTACAGAAGTTTACGATGCAGCATGGTTTGGATTTCTGCAGGCATAACCTCCTCAGTGGGCATCTGAGTGATAATTTTGCGCCGGGGGGGTACACTTGTCCAATGTGGGTACAGACATTTTCCTGCTGAACATTAGGGATGCCACTTAATGGGTATGTGAGGGGA
Source organism: Pleurodeles waltl (assembly GCF_031143425.1). NCBI lineage: Eukaryota > Metazoa > Chordata > Amphibia > Caudata > Salamandridae > Pleurodeles > Pleurodeles waltl. Next base: position 1,090,930,139 of record NC_090448.1, on the reverse strand, counting down.
GCACAGGTGGGGGGCCTTGATTATCGCGAAGTGCCATCCCCAAGGCTTGGCAGAGTTACAGGGCGATCCTAAATCTTTAAAACAACTAAAAGGCCTCTAGATAGTGGATCTTGGAGCCAAAAGCAATCCCTCAGGTTACTGGGAGTTTTTATGGTGGGCCTGGGATGATGTGACACTGCTCCTTATTCCCTCAAGTGACAGTTGAATTTGCGTCATTTTTTTAACGCAAATTCAGCGCAAACTTAACTCCATATTTATATTTTGCGAATCGCAAAAGGGGTTTTGTGCATTGCCAAGTGCAGTTTGCACATCGCAAACAGCGAAATTCACTGTTTGCAACGTGCAAACTGTGTGCTACATCTGGCCCCAAATCCCCAACACCTTTAGAGCAAGTTTCAGAAATGAAAGAAAACAAGACAGATGATAACGTACTCAAAATAAGGAACAGTGACAAATTACGCCTTAATTCGAACCTAACTTTAAGGTGTTATCATTGCAGGAGCAACAACCATCTTGCAAACTCAAATTCTTGCCAAGCCAGGACAGCCACATGCAGGAAGTGCAGTAGAAAAGGTCACTTTTCAAGGGTCTGCAGAGATTTTTCTAAAAATGACAAACCTAATGACAATAAAAAAATTGAAGAGAACCATCATGAAATCAAGAACATTATTTTACAAGTCAAAAATGAAGATGTGGTTCCCACCAACTATCCTGAATGCACAATATACATTGATGATAATCCGATCAAAGTATTTGCAGACTCATGCTCACCTTTTACTCTCTTAAATATTTCCGACTTCTTTAAGATTGAAGGCGCACAGGCAATACAATTACTTGAGCCAGACATTAACCCTAAGGGATACAACAAAGTCCCTATTCCTCTTAAAGGTATGTTTAAGGCCCTTATATCTTTCAAGAATCTTTCCAGTGTTGGGAAAATATATGTAGTGCAAGAAGGATCCAACTTATTAGGCTGGCAACACCAGAAGGAACTTGGGATCAAGTTGGATCCTAACAATCCAGAGCAGGTTATGGTCATCAATGAACCTAACTCGGCGGCACAACTTTTTCAGGAATTCTAAGAGGTTTTCAGTGAGACGTTGGGTTTGCTTATTTCCAGCACAAAATAAAATTAAAGCCTAGCTCAAAACATGTGGTACACAAGACCAGGCCTATACCCTATTTATTCAAGGATGCCTTTGCTAAAGAACTGAACAGGTTGGAATCCATGGGTATAATACAACCCATCGAAAGTTCTGAATGGCTAGCCCCCATTGTTATCGCAAAAACAAATATATCACAGCGATCACATCAGAGTTTGTATTGACCATCAAGATTTAAACAAGAATATCTGGATTGAGAGACACCCTCTCCCCAGAATTCATGAAATGTTAAGTACTATGGGTGAGGCCATATGTTTCTCTGCCCTTGATTTAGCCAATGCCTATCACCAAGTGGAGTTGCATCCGGACTCCAAATGGTTAACTGCTTTTACCACTCCCTTGGGCTCTTTTATGTTCAACAGAATGCCATTTGGGTTGGTGTCAGCCGCTGCAGTTTTTCAGAAAGTCATCTACACAATGCACCCAAAACTCTTTGCTTCCAGGATGACATTCTGATTTATGTAGCCTCAGTTGAAGAACATGACATAAATCTAAAAGCCGCACTCTACAAATTAAAGGTTGCCGGACTTACATTAAAAAAAGAGAAGTGTCAAATTGGGGTGAGTGCAGTGGAATATTTGGGCATACGATTTCTAAAGATGGTTTTAAACCTAAAATGTGCCTTGTGGAAGCTGTTAAAAAAGCAAAGGCACCCGAAAGGAAAGAAGAACTTAAGTTGTTTTTGGGTCTTGCAGAGTTCATAGTGAAATATGTTAAGAACTTCTCTGAACTCACATACGACCTAAGAGACTTGCTGAAAAGTCACTCTCCCTATAAATGGTATGAAAGCCATGACAATGCTTTCCAAAGAGTAAAACAGGCCATATTAGCAGCACCATATCTGTGTACTTTTGACCCCAAAAGAAAAACTATCCTTACTACGGATGCTAGCAAGAAGGGATTAGGTGCGACTTTATCTCAAATTATTGAGGGGAAGGAAAGAATCATAGCTTTCGCATCCAGGGCCCTTAGCAAAGCAGAATCCAATTGCTCTGTAATTGAAAGAGAAGCCCTAGCTTGCTTCTGGGCAGTTAAACATTTCAAGTTCTTTCTTTGGGGCACTCAGTTTGACATTCGTACAGTCCACAAACCTTTAGTCTATATATTTTCCACAAAAGGGTCTTTCAATAGTACTCCAAGAATAGCCAAATGGATCCTGGGCCTTGAAAGCTTCTGTTTCAAGGTGGAATTTCTCCCTGGTAATAAGAACACTGCTGCTGACTTCTTATCTAGAGCCCCTTTAGATATAAAGGAGGACTATGAAACCCCAGAATATCCTGTTATGATAATCACTACACCCTCTATCACCAGAAACGAACGGGTTTCTGCATATCAGCAGGATGAGTCCTTATCCATGCTGAAAGTATTTACTAAAGAAGGTTTGCCTATCTCCAGGAAGGATGTCAATGACGACATCAAAGGTTACTGGGAGATAAGGTATGAGATTAAAGAAAACAATAACTTCCTGTTTAGTAATGACAAAGTAATACCCCCAGTTAATTTAAGGCATAAGATCGTTATGCTTGTCCACAAGGGTCACTTGGGCAGAAGCCTAACTAAATAACATATTCGAGAAGAGCATTGGTTCCCTGGTATGGATTCTATGGTAGAGGCTGAGGTGAAAGATTGTTCTATCTGTCCAAACAGTGACAAGTCTAGAATGGTTCGTAAGACTCCCATTTTTCCTGTCTCCATCCCGAGTAAACCTTGGAAAAATTAGCTTTGGATATCATTGGACCAATTAATATGTCAGGAGTACCGAAACAATATGCTTTTGTGCTAATTGATTACCATTCTCATTGGATCAGTGCAAGGATGATCAATCAAATTACTATGGAATCATTAATCAATTTTCTGAAGGATGTATTTTCGATGGAAGGCATACCCACCACCATCATCACAGATAATGGTGTTCAACTGACCTCGTCAGCAATGAAAGACTTCCTTACTATTCTCAACATTAACCACCTTACTACTGCTTTATATTGCCCACGTGCAAATGGCTTGGTTGAAAGAGTCAACCGTATGATCAAGGAATGTATCCAACTTGCCAGCATTAATCATTTAAGCATTGAGAATGCCATCCGAGACATGCTTTAGGGCATACCACACCACTCCTAACTCCATTACTAAAATGTCCCCATTCTCAGCAGTAAAAGGCAGGAAACCTAGCACAAAGTTCTTTCCCACTTGGTTAGGTGGAGGGGATAAGGTTGTACGCACCTTCCCTAACACAAAAAACAGATACATTTACACCAAAACAAGTACAAAATGTATTATGACCTCAAACATGGCACAAAACACCAATTATGGAAGGTGGGACGTTGGGTGTATGTTAAAAATCCAAAATTGGGGACAGGCATGAGAGGTACGAAATATATTGGACCTTTACGAATCAATAAGGTCAAGCACAATGTGGTGGTGTTAGAAAATGGTCAGTGTTGGATTATGGATAGGACTGTCAAACAGGATACTCCTTCTGGCTTTGATAGAAGACACCCCATTGAAGCCAGCTAGAGAGGAAAGGAAATGTCGGTATAGGAATGGACATCTCTAAAAGAACATGTAGTAGACAAATCCAAACTCCTGTCTGGCATAAAGACTATGATGTAAACATATGATTCCTTTTGCACCAGTGTAACCCTGGTGCGTATTTTCTTTGCAGGGAATTTCCCTTTCCTGCGATTAATCAATTCCCCAGGATTTTATTTTTATTCATCCTCCCTCCTGGGAATTGTACCATTCACGTTGGGTTGATTCAACCTCCCTTGTAACTTCCCTTTGTAACGTCTTAACATCATTCCTTGTTTATTATTAGGGTGGAAGATGTGTTGTAATTTTATTTATTTGAATAGCTTAATCAATGTTAGTTACTGTATATTATTTTATATGTTTCGTTGTAAGTATTAAATGCGTGTTAGATGTGTATTAAGTTGAAAGAACCACGGCACATCCAAGCATTCCAAATGTTAGTCCTTTATTCTTCTTGGGTATTCAATGAAAACAGCAAACGTTGTTCCAATCCATGTATATACAGCCGACACGTGTTTCGTCATGAAAATGACTTTTTCAAGGCTGTGAAACAATATCCAATACATATCAAGGTCAGCCAATAGTTCCAATGTCTAGTGTGCGATCTTTGCCATCACCAAAAAAAATTTACCCCTCCTTTTGTGTTAGGTGGGTTAGCAAATAACTGAGTGGTGCTCGCCTAGATTGCTAGAGAAAGGAATAATAGGCATGCTGAATAGATATAGCCCATAGATAAGAATTTTATGGAGTGAGTCGTTGTATCACCCAGTGTACAAGATTACAAAAATGCATATCAGTGACCCTAGTGACGAACAAACGAGAGGAAGAGAGAAGGTATCTTTATAGAATCGATAAAAGAACCACCAAGGATTATACTAAAGAATCATACCTCATTAAAGACTGTAAGTTATTTGATCTGTGTCACAATATGGTCGTCTTGTAATATTCAGTGTAGAAGTTGCTTATCACATGTGTGGATATATCAATATACATTTGACGGTACACCTTGGTAATGAATCAAGGTTTGTACCAGGACCATGATAAGTCCAACTGAGAAAAGAAAATCATCAAAAGAAAAGCTCAGTGCCTTATACTGGTAAGATGAGTAATGAAAATAGTGACATCATATACAGTAACGATCTAGAGGTGAGTAATATGTCCTTCCATATCTAGAGAAAAAATATGTGTATTCATATTACAAAAACATCCATCTCCTGATATGGTGGTAAGAATAAAGTAGACAATTTGCACTATGGGGATTTGATCTTTAAATGCAGCATAGCATATTGGTCCTATCTCCCTCCTAGGGAATATTCAACTGTGGTGATAAACAGATTGCCAAAGTGGAGAAAATAAATATATAGAACATGAAATTAAATCACCCGCACATGGAGTGTCCATTATGTTGTTGCCACACAACTCTGACTAACAACGGTAAAGCCTGTAGAAAACATAAACCGCATATTTATAAATGCGGTAAAATATGGAGGCATTGAGCTTAATGTGTATCCTTTTCTTTTGTATTGCTATCTGCAATACAGTCAAATCTTAAAGATTCAAGGAGTTTGTGACTTCCCATATTCGAAGATACCTCCGGTAATGTTATTCACGAGTCATATCTATTTAGAGAAATGCCAAGAACGTGTGTTAAAAACGTGGAGAGAGAGAAAAGAAAAGCGAGCACAATACTGTGAGCATTCTTTTCCGTTTTGTATTTAAGCATCTAGCACATCTTAAAGCCAAATATATTGGCCAGGTTGGCAGAGAAATAACGGTTGGTTTATCAAAACACATAGGGGGTCATTCCAACCCTGGCGGTCGGTGTTAAAGCGGCGGCCAACCCGCAAACAGGCAGGCAGCCAAAAAAATGGAATTCTGACCCTGGCGGGAACCGCCAACACAGACCGCCACTTTAACACTCCGACCGCCACGGCGGGACAAACAAACAGCACGGCGGTCACCGCCAACAGACAGGCGGCAGACAATGTACCGGCCACCCTATCACAACTCACCAATCCGCCACCTTTTCCGGGGCGGGAGCCCCGCCGATAAAAACACGGCGGAAACAGACTACGAACAGGAAAACGCTCACCCTACACACTCCACGAGGAATCTGGACAGCATGGAACCAGAACTACACATCCTACCAGCAATTGTCTACCTGCTCCTCTACCAGGAGCACGAACGCCGGCGCAGAAGACAACGGTGAGTACTGCACCTACGACACAGGGGAGGGGGGAGGAGAAAAGAATACGGGCACACACATACGCCACCCCCCCCCCCACCCAACTACCTACACACCAATGCAGAGCAACAACTCAGAGTGACACCCCCCAAACCCCCCGGAAGAATGCAAAGACAAAATAATATGTTATTGGAATTCAAATATATTGTAAGGCTAAGTAAATAAGTAAGTTGAACATCCCATAACTATATGCACATATGTAAATTGTCCCGTCAAAATTGGCTTTCTGTCATTGTACGTGGGCCGATGGTCCCCAACACATGGGCAAAGCCCACACATGAGACCCGAATCCATTGGAGAGAACACTGCAGGGGCATCAGATAGGAAAACTACAGGCACCTCAGGGGGAAGGGAAGGGGGGGCACCTCAGGCACATGAGTCCACGACGCCAGATCCACGAGGGGCCTCCATGGCCACTTGTTAATCCTGGGGAGTGCAAAGCCACAGTCTCTCAAGTCCCTACAGTGGGTGGCTTGACCACTGTGCCATCCTGGGGAGTGCAAAGCCACAGTCTCACAAGTCCCTACAGTGGGTGGCTTGCCCACTGTGCCATCCTGGGGAGTGCAAAGCCACAGTCTCACAAGTCCCTACAGTGGGTGGGTTGCCCACTGTGCCATCCTGGGGAGTGCAAAGCCACAGTCTCTCAAGTGGATGACAGACTCCAGCGGTACTGGAGGAGTCTTGGTGCCCAGAGTGTATCGTGCAGCCCTGTCCGACACTGATCCGGGCCTGCCCCTTCTGCCAATGTGTCAGCGGTGCTTGAGTTGAAGGGCCCAGCGGAGCGGTGCTTGAGAGGAAGGGCCCAGCGGAGCGGTGCTTGAGTTGAAGGGCCCAGCGGAGCGGTGCAGAGACGGCGGTGCCCAGCGGAGCGTTGCTTGAGTTGAAGGGCCCAGCGGAGCGGTGCTTGAGAGGAAGGGCCCAGCGGAGCGGTGCAGAGACGGCGGTGCCCAGCGGAGCGGTGCTTGAGTTGAAGGGCCCAGCGGAGCGGTGCAGAGACGGCGGTGCCCAGCGGAGCGGTGCTTGAGTTGAAGGGCCCAGCGGAGCGGTGCTTGAGTTGAAGGGCCCAGCGGAGCGGTGCTTGAGAGGAAGGGCCCAGCGGAGCGGTGCAGAGACGGCGGTGCCCAGCGGAGCGGTGCTTGAGTTGAAGGGCCCAGCGGAGCGGTGCAGAGACGGCGGTGCCCAGCGGAGCGGTGCTTGAGTTGAAGGGCCCAGCGGAGCGGTGCTTGAGAGGAAGGGCCCAGCGGAGCAGTGCTTGAGTTGAAGGGCCCAGCGGAGCGGTGCAGAGACGGCGGTGCCCAGCAGAGCGGTGCTTGAGTTGAAGGGCCCAGCGGAGCGGTGCTTGAGAGGAAGGGCCCAGCAGAGCGGTGCTCGAGAGGAAGGGCCCAGCGGAGCGGTGCAGAGATGGCGGTGCCCAGCGGAGCGGTACTTGAGTTGAAGGGCCCAGCGGAGCGGTGCTTGAGTTGAAGGGCCCAGCGGAGCGGTGCTTGAGTTGAAGGGCCCAGGGGAGCGGTGCTTGAGAGGAAGGGCCTAGCGGAGCGGTGCTTGAGTTGAAGGGCCCAGCGGAGCGGTGCTTGAGAGGAAGGGCCCAGCGGAGCGGTGCTTGAGTTGAAGGGCCCAGCGGAGCGGTGCTTGAGTTGAAGGGCCCAGCGGAGCGGTGCTTGAGTTGAAGGGCCCAGCAGAGCGGTGCTTGAGTTGAAGGGCCCAGCGGAGCGGTGCAGAGACGGCGGCGCCCAGCGGAGTGGTGCTTGAGTTGAAGGGCCCAGCGGAGCGGTGCAGAGACGGGGGTGCCCAGCGGAGCGGTGCTTGAGTTGAAGGACCCAGCGGAGCGGTGCAGAGACGGCGGTGCCCAGCGGAGCGGTGCTTGAGTTGAAGGGCCCAGCGGAGCGGTGCTTGAGAGGAAGTGCCCAGCGGAGCGGTGCTTGAGAGGAAGGGCCCAGCAGAGCGGTGCTTGTCTTGAAGGGCCCTGTTCAGCGGTGCTTGTCTTAAAGGGCCCTGTTCAGCGGTTCTGGAGACGGCGGTGCCCTGTTCAGCGGTGCTTGTCTTGAAGGGCCCTGTTCAGCAGTGCTTGTCTTGAAGGGCCCTGTTCAGCGGTTCTTGAGACGGCGGTGCCCTGTTCAGCGGTGCTTGTATTGAAGGGCCCTGTTCAGCGGTTCTTGAGACGGCGGTGCCCTGTTCAGCGGTGCTTGTCTTGAAGGGCCCTGTTCAGCGGTTCTTGAGACGGCGGTGCCCTGTTCAGCGGTGCTTGTCTTGAAGGGCCCTGTTCAGCGGTTCTTGAGACGGCGGTGCCCTGTTCAGCGGTGCTTGTCTTGAAGGGCCCTGTTCAGCGGTTCTTCACATGTGTCTCCAGGGCACCAGATCCGGCCAATATATGGTGTTCACTCGCCATCCGACTTCTCGCTTGCGGGGCCCTCCTGTGCTGGTGTCCCGTGCCCGTGGGTGTACTCCTTCACCCCCGGAATGGGGCTGGTGGGGCCCTCCTGGGCAGCTCGTCTGCTGCCGGACTTGTCGGCCGTGCTGCCCTTGCCATCCTTGCCTGATCCTCTGTGGCCCTTGCCTCCCTATGGAGATGTGCCAGATGGCACCCCACTTCCTGACGGTGCCAGGGTGGTGCCTGTGGAGGCTGCCGTCTCTGTCCTCTTGCGCCGGCCCTTGCCTTTTTTGGATTTTTTCCCAGGGGGTGGGCTGGCTGTCCCTTTGCTGCTGGCCGATGTAGCTGCCCTCGAAGGTGGTGGACTCCAATATCCCTGGACAGGGTGACAATGTGGGACAGTGGGATGACATCAGGGGGTATCCTTTGCTGGCGGGGTCTTGGCATCCTACTCTGTCTTCTTCCTAGATCTCAGGCACCGCTTGCGGGGTGGTTCTTCTTCTGCAGGAGGTAGGGTTCTGGTGGCCTGTTGTTGTGTGGGGGCCTCCTGTCCACTAGCGCCGGTGGAGGTGGTAGCCTGTTCTTGGTCCATGCTAGTGACAGGGGCCCTTTGTGGTGCCACATGGTCCCGCAATGTGGTGACAATCTGGTTAAGAGCCACGACGATGGTCCCCATTGCGGAACTAATGGCTCGGAGTTCTTCCCTGAACCCCATGTACTGTTCCTCCTGCAGTACCTGGATCTCCTGGAATCTGGCCAGTACCGTAGCCATCGTCTCCTGGGAGTGGTGGTATGCTCCCATGATGGAGGAGAGGGCCTCGTGGAGAGTGGGTTCCCTGGGCCTGTCCCCCCCCTGTCGCACAGCAGCCCTCCCAGTTCCCCTGTTTCCCTGGGCCTCTGTCCCCTGGACCGTGTGCCCACTACCACTGCCCCCAGGTCCCTGCTGTTGTTGGGGTGGTGGGTCAACCTGGGTGCCCTGTAGTGGTGGACACACCGCTGATTGACGTGTCCTGGAGACAGAGCCATGGGCCCGCTGGGTGGGAGCTGTGCTGGTGTTCCCAGAGGGGGGTAGGTCTGCTGTGGCCTGTGGCTGTGTGAGGGGAACCGACTGTCCCGAGGTCCCTGATGGGCCGGGCTGGTCATCTGGGTCCAGGGAGACAGAGCTGCTGTCATCACTGGGGGCCTCTTCTGGGGGTGGGATGGACATTTCTGGACCCTCCTGGGCGGTGTGGTGGCATTTGGGTCCTGCAGGGGTATAAGAGTATGGTTATTGCTTCTGTGTGTGCCATATTGTGCAATGGGTGGGTGGCCGTGTACCCCAGTGCTGGCATTCCCTTGTGGGGGCTGTTGTGACGGTGGCTTGTGGGGGAGATGGGTATGTGCAGTGTGCATGCTTTGGTGATGGGTGTCCATGCTTTGTGGACGCATGCAGGGCTAGGTGTTGGGATGGGTGGGTTGTGATGGTGAGCCATTTGCAAGGAGTTGGTGTGATGGGGTGGGGGTATGATTTGGCATGCAGGTGGGGTGGGGGGAATGAAGTAGTGAAGATTTGACTTACCAGAGTCCATTCCTCCAGCTACTCCTGCGAGGCCCTCAGGATGCAGGATGTGCAAGACTTGCTCCTCCCATGCTGTAAATTCTGGGGGAGTAGGTGGGGGTCCGCCGCCAGTCTTCTGCACCGCAATGTTGTGCCTTGATACCATGGAACGCACCTTCCCCCGTAGGTCGTTCCACCGCTTCCTGATATCGTCCCGATTTCGTGGATGCTGTCCCACAGCGTTGACCCTGTCCACTATTCTTTGCCATAGCTCCATCTTCCTGGCAATGGTGGTGTGCTGCACCTGTGTCCCGAAGAGCTGGGGCTCTACCCGAACTATTTCCTCCACCATGACCTTGAGTTCTGCGTCAGAAAACCTGGGGTGTCTTTGGGGTGCCATGGGGTGGTGTGGATGAGGTGTGGGGTGGTGTATGTGTTGTAGAGTGTGGTGAGTGTGGTGGTGTGTGGTGTTTTGTGCGTGGATATTGTGTGGGTGATGTTGTGATTTGCCTCTGTGTGATGGTGTACTCTATTCTGTGCTGTCTCTCTCTGGCCTTCAGTCGCAATTGTGGTCGTAAGGGTTTGTGGGTGATGTGGGTGTGTGTTTTATATTGTATTGGGTGTGTGGGAGTGTTGTGTGTATGTGTCTCAGGTGGGTGTATTTTGAATTGTCCAATGTGGCTGTGTTTTGTAAAGGTGTGTGTATTTTGAGCGCGGCGGTGTGTACCGCCAATGGAATACCGCGGTTGAAAGACCGCTGCGGGGATTTGTGTGTTTCGGAATAGCATGGGCGTATTTCTGTTGGCGTGACGGTGGAGGTTTGGTCATCGCCAGTTTTTCGCTGGCCGTTGGTGTGGCGGACTTTTGTTGATGTCGGGTTTTTGGCGGTTTGCCAGTTGCGGGTCAGAATGACCGTGGCGGTTTACCGCGACCGCGGCGGTGTTATGGCGGTCTTCTGACCGGCGGTAAGCGCCTTTTACCGCCGAGGTCAGAATGACCCCCATAATGTCTAGCGTTAGTCAAGCAATATTGTTAAAGATTTGGGTAAAGCGGACATGGATTCCTACCAGTCGTGTGTTCGATCCCGTTTCTTGTTTGTAGTGGTCGGAAACGCTCGTGCTGGCTTGGACCAGCTTAATAGTTTCACGAGCGATGGAAATGGAAAAGGGACAACTAATTTGCCGATCTTGGTGGCGGCCATCTTAAAATGGATATAAAGCACCATAGATAAATGGAAATCAATGGTAGTAAGTATCTCAATATAACAACTTACTAAAAAATGTGGAGTATAAATTATTGTAAAAAAACGAACAGTGAGAGCGTGAAAAAGTGGAAAGGAAGAGAGATACCGAATTGTGACCCACATGCTTATGTGTTAGGGAATATGAACCCTAGTCTGAGGGTAATTGTTGATGGCCAGAACGTAAACCCAGACATTGTTACAATGTTATTCACATACAAGATACTGTGTTAATCAATACTATGTACATATATTTATTAGCAATGCATGATGTTGCAAATCATTGTGAAGCATCCTCTTTTGAAAATATCATATCTTAACTCCGCATATTTACTAACATAGTATTGCATATGTTATTATTATGAAAGCTATCAAGTAACAATTACAAAAAAACATGTAAATCTTTTTCCTTGTTTAGTCCCTCCTCCACTGCCCGCAGCTTAATTATCCATTTGCTTTCCAGTTGTCTAAGTAATAGTGTTTTGTTGCCACCCCTTGCACAGCCACCTAGCGTGGCAATACTGTGTGTTTTAATATGATGTAAGTCCCGCTGTGTGTGTACGGAATTAAAATGTAAAGCAAACGGGTAGTCTTTATTGTTGTTTTTGATTGCTCGAAAGTGTTCCTGTAACCTTTCCTTGTAGGGTCTGATGGTACTCCCTACATATATATGATTACAGACGCATGTCAGACAATACACCACATATTTGGTGTTGCAGTTTATGAAATGTTTGATATGATGCGTAACACCCGTATTGTAACAAAATGTTTTAATTTTGTCAATAGTGTATTGATAAATGATGCATTGGCCACATTTGTAGAAACCAAGAGGTGGTTTAGGAATCCAGTCATTGTTGGTGCGACCAGGAAAGAAGCTATGACACAACTGATCTCTTAATGTGCGTCCCCGACTGTATATGACATTGGGTCTATCACTGAGACCACTTTTCAAGGTGTTGTCAGCCAATAATAGTGGCCAGTTCCTTTTTAGAATTTTGAACACGTCTGAACTGATAGTGCTGTACGGGGTAATTAAACTCAGTGCCTTATTCTCTTTAGTTAGTTTCTTGGGTCTTGCATTGGTTAAGAGTGTAGTTCTATCTATAGTGCGAATTCTTCTATCTGGTTTTGTCCCATAGCTTTTCCGAATAGCACCTGTTCAGAAAACGCTGTTTTAGTAAGTCAAGTTGGTTGGTAAATTCATGATCATCATAGCAGTTGCGTCTTATCCTTATTGCTTCCCCAAACGGGATGGCTCTTATTTGGGAAGATGGATGGGCACTAGAGGTGTGTAGAATGGAATTGGTCGCTGTGGGTTTTCTATACAGTTTACTGCAAAGGATGTCATTTTGTACATAGATAGTAAGATCTAGAAAGTCTATACTGACTGGGCTGTATTGACTGGTGAATTGTATACTGAAATCGTTAACATTGAGATGACTAATGAACTGATCCAATGTTACATGATCTCCGGACCAGAACAGTAAGACGTCATCTATGTATCGTCCCCAGTAGATTATGTGTTGTGTGAATTCCGGTGCGCAATTGCGCCAAATGTGTTGTTGCTCATAGTATCCCATGTAAAGGTTGGCAAATGAGGGCGAAAATTTAGCCCCCATTGCCACTCCTTGTGTCTGTTGATACCATGCACCTTCATGTAGGAAGACGTTGTTATTCATGACTAGACGTATAAGAGCAAGTAACATATCTGAGTGTCGCAGATACGTGGTCTCCCTTTTGTCCAAAAAATGTCTTATGGCCATTATGCCTGATTTTTTGGGTATGCATGTGTATAAAGATGTCACATCCAAGGTGACTAAAAGATGTCCCTCTGTCCATTGGTAGTCAGAAATCAAAGAGAGTAGATGTTTAGTATCTCTAATGTGTGAAGGGAGGTTTTGAACAATCGGCTGTAGGAATAAATCTATACATTCCGAAAGTCTCTCAGTCAGAGAGTTGATCCCTGAAATGATCGGTCTCCCAGGGGGGAAGTCAGCTGTTTTGTGTATCTTAGGTAGTATATAGATACAAGGGTAACTCGTGTTGGATTAAATAGGTATTTGTACTCCAGATCCGTTAGCAGGCCCATATCCCTCCATGTAGACAGTTTGATTTCTATATCCCTAACAATCCTTGGCGTGTTAGATGTGTGTTTTAATGGTATGTTCCACCCCCTCTAGTTTCTTAGGAGTTAGTATGTTCCATAGTAGATAGAATGTGGACAGAAGCTCATGATAGAATGTTGGGGAGCTGTGAGGAGAAAGGGTGCTTGAAGATGGAGCAGTAGAGACGGAAATAAAGGCTCACACTTAAAGAAATAGATCTCGTCTTTATTACAACAATAACCATCATCAAAACTTGCATGTGAGGGAGATGTGTGCACTGCCCAACACTGTTGTAATGTTGGCCAAAACTTGCATATGAGGGAGATGTTTGCACTGCCCAGCACTGTTGTAATGTTGGCCCTGACATATTCGGGGCATCCAGTGCATGCAAGGATGATACATGGGCATGCACACAGAGTCTTTGTGTGTGCAGTGGTACATGTGGATACTTGGTGGACACAGCAAACTGATATTTTGCGGCCAAGCATGCTTTTATTAAAAATTAAAAGCTGATATCTCAATACAAAATTCTTTTTTTGTCATAAAAGGGCCCACTTTTTGTTTTTGAGAGTTAGGTTTATGACTATAAAATCATATCCTGTGGTCATATCATGCTGAGCTTCTATAGTCATCAGTCAGTCATCACACAAGCTTTATTCGGTTACATGACCATCAAAGCATCAAATAATACAATAAAAAATGAATTAAGAAAACAGGATAAAATGAGAATATAAAATTAATTTTTTTTAAATATAATCATATACGTAAAATTTCTAAGTTACTGTACACATGAAAATAGTTCATGAGGAGCTGCTATTTAGAAAACTGCTACGTATAAGCCACGCAGCCACAAGGAACTTGCTAATTGCGACAATCAGAGGTTTGGATGTGTCACTCCTTAAAATCCTCATTGCTATCCAGTATTGAGTCACACCCAAGGCACGACAAATAGTGCAAATCCATTTTGTTCGTGGAGTAGAATAAGCAGGACAAAAAAAAAAGAAGTGCTCCTCGGTTTCTGGACTACCGAGACATGCAGGGTACAGACAGACATGGGAGCAGGTCCCCATTTGCTATTCAGAGATAACAATGGAAGGTTCCCAAAACGGAAACGTACATACAACCCCTTCCCCCGCAGATCAGGTATAAAATCCAGGTATGGTTCAGAATGGGGAATCAGCTTAAAATCCATGAAAGAAGTAGTCAAATGACCATCGAAATTACTACGAGTTAGCTCAGTTCTTACATCGGACCAATAAGTTGTTTTCAAAATGGAGCTGTGTGATTTTTCCAGACCCTGAGGATTTTCCCAAAAGCATGTCAGTCCTAAAAAGTGAAACCATTTAGACACATGTTTAACCCATGGAACAGTAGTCGCATTAGGTCTCTTCAGGAGGTCACTAAAAGAATCTCTGTATATGGCAAGTTCGGGAACCGTCCAAATCCTCACCCAATATAATAACTGTCTTAGGATAATCAAATCATTTACACGTTTAAACCCCAGGATCAGAAACAATGGTTTTAATGGAGTACTCCTCGTACAAGCAATTAAAGCCCTAGCAAAATAGTTTTCTCCTACGGCTAATTTTCCGCAATCAGAAAATCCCCATATTTCAGCACCATATGCAGCAGCTCCCTGGGCTTTAGCCAGATAAATTTTAATAGCAGGAGAGACAGCTTTAAATACAGAACTTTTATAAAAGCGCAGAATAGCGGCTGCTATTTTCTGGAGAAGCCCCACACTCTTTCCAATCTGTTCCTCCCAGAGCATATTACTTGAAATCCTCACACCTCAGTAATCAATAGAGTTAACCTTGGTCAATGTAGACCCATATAGGCTAATGGTACATCTGCCACGAGATCCTAGATCAAACACCATTAACCTGGTTTTGTCGACATTCAACTCCAGACCATAATCCTGACAGAAAAATTTAAATTGATCAACAAGAATTTGGAGTCCCATCGGGGTCTTATAAATGAGGAGAGAATCGTCAGCAAAAAGTAAAATGGGTATCATTTGGGAGCTTCTATAGCCCAGTGCAGAAACGAGTGCCAGTCTGAAGCACCTGAAGGGCATAAAGTGAATTAATTTAACTGGAAATGTCTCTTAGGGGCATATTTATACTTTTTGGTGCAAAACTGCACTAATGCAGTTTTGCACCATAAAGTTTAGTACTGGCTTGCGCCATTTCTGAGGACCAGCTGTGCGCCGTATTTATGGAATGGCGCAAGCCGGTGCAAAGGGTGGGCTAGTGTAAAAAAAATGATGTTAGCCGGGTGGGGCTGGTGGTATGGGAGAAGGGGGTTTTGCACCAAAAAATGACATTAGGCTGGTTAGAGTAAAAAAATATTACCCTAACCATCCTAGCGTCATTTTCTGACGCAAAACCATCCACACCATGTGACTCCTGTCTTAGAAAAGACAGGAGTCATGCCCACCACCCCAATGGCCAGCAGAGGGGACCAGTGCCCCCTGGGCATGGCCATTGCACCCTGTGCCTTGCAGGGGGGCCCAGGTTGGGCCCCAATGGCAATTTAATTAAAAAAATAAAATACTTACCTATACTTACCTGGGATGGGGTCACCCATATTCTGGTGTCCCTGTGGTGTGGGTGGAAGTGTTCCTTGGGCTTGAGGAGGGCCCATTCCATGGTATTTAACCATGGAAATGGTTCCACAGGTCACTTAACACCTGGTCTGACCCAGGCATGAAATAATAATGCAAAGCAAGCTTTGCACCATTATTTAGCCCCTCCTCCCACCGTGCGTCATTTTTGCACAGGGGATAAATATGGGGCTCAGGGGTGAGCACCATTTTTTTAGATGGGAATGCCTACTTTTTCTTTTCTTTTCTTTTTAAATATTTACAAATTAAGTTTATATTTTTTAATTATATTTTAATTATTCAATTATTTAATGAACATTTAATGTTATGAGTTAATGTGCTGTATCTTTTTTCTATCATTTCTAGGGTAATAATAATTTGAATTTATTTTTTATCATTCATTTCTTTTATTTATCATTAATATTGTTTTTAACAATTACTAAACTTTATTATCTTTACCATAGAAAGATCTCTGCCCTGGTGATGGAGACCTCCACCTATGAGTGAAAAGTTAATGGTAGTAACCTTTCACTTGCATATGTCGTCTTAGATGCCCTTACTCACTGTTTTTCAAGTGATGGAGACATGTAAGTCCACACTTGGGTCTACATTTCCAGCTGGAGATCTTGAATAACAAAGAAGTGCAGAGTCTTGTATTTGAATTGCCCTTTCTGTAAAGAGGTATTTATTGAGGCACTTCAAGGCTTCTAATATCTTTCATGAGTTTGAATTTCTGGCTGGGCCAACACAGACATTTAATCTTCACAGGTCGGTACACTGACTTACATCAAATTGAATAACAGTAATACATTTTATTTACAACCACTTGTAAGTGTGGATGTAGCAGCTATACAAAGGCATGTTATTTTTTACAAGTTAATCCGTAACATTTACAGATGGAATCCCCCTCTTGGCTAAGTGTTTAAACAGTTTTTAAAAATTAAAAGGGCTTGATGGTCTAGATAAAGTCCACTCAGCCGTTTATCCTTCGCTTGTCAATAAAAGGCGCACCACTGAAACCGGTATCAGTGCACATCTGATATCTGAAAACACTTTGGCAGTGATCAAAAACTCCACAAAATGGACATTTTTTATTCTATAAAACCTTTTCATCTATTTTGCCATTGTTTTCCTGACTCTCTTGTTGTGTTATCAGAGCCTCTGCATATAAAACAGTTGCTAGACATTAATTTCTGTCTTTTCTGCTTTTTTGCAATCACTTCAGAAGAATTGCTTCTCCAGTGAAGGGTCTGGACCTTAAAAGTGACAAGGGACTATCTAACTATCACGCATGCACAGCTTTTGTAGTTTGGAGCATTGTTGCACCAGTGCTCTGCAAAAGACAAAGGGGCAGAAAACATATCATTCAGTTCTCCACTGTGCTGCAAAGCTAGTGACAGGACTTGTGTCACCATTGCAGTGTGACTAACAGTGCAGAGTCTGTAACCACTAGTCATCATGTGGTGCAGGCTACATGGCGATAGGCTGTATTACAGGCACTGAAAGGTCAAAGTGTAACTTTGACACAAGGTCTGACAAGCAGAAAGAGATAAGTGAAGGATTGCAATCCAAATGGCAGCTAAAACTGAACTGAATAACAGAGTAAGTATATTAATGAGACTTGAATGCTTCTGGTGTGCATGTACAGACAGGTACATATGTGTATGTTTGTATGCATGGGGGAAATCATGTGATTTGTTCACTCTTCCTTGGCCTGTTGATGCCCACTTCTGTTATAATGTTGACCATAATGATGGTAATCCTTGTCTACATCTTGTCATATTGTGGGCATCCATGACTTGATGGTGCCTTCCCATAGTACATTGTTTGGCATTGTATGCTGGTGATAATTCTTGCTATACTATGGGTTCACAATGTAGGAAACTGGCCCCTTGTTGCAGTATCCCCAATTTCTGCCTGATATTTGATGCTAACTTGATGGAGTGTGTGCTGGGATCCTGCTAACCAGGCCCCAGCACCTGTGTTCTTTCCCCAAAAACTGTACAGTTGTTTCCACAATTGGCACACAGATAAGTTATCTGTAAAAAGTACCAGTGGTACCAAGGGTCCTGATGACAGAGAGGGTCCCTAAGGGCTGCAGTATGTATTCTGCCACATTAAGGGACTCCTCAACAAACACATGCACAGTGCCATTGCAGCCTGTGTGTGCTGGTGGGGGGAAAAAGGTAAAGTCGACATTGCACCCCTCTCTGGGTGCCATGCCTTCAAACCACTGCCTGTGGCATAGGTAAGTCACCCCTCTAGCAGGTCTTACAGCCCCAAGGCAGGGTGCACTGTACCTCAGGTGAGGCATAGCTGCATGAGCAATATGCCACTACAGTGTCTAAGACCATCCTGAAACAGTGTAAATGCAGTGTGACCATATTAAGAACATGGGCTGGGAGTTTGTCATTGCGAAGTCCATGGCTCCATGATGGCTTCACTGAAGATTGGAAAGTTTGATATCAAACTTTTCAGCACAATAAACCTACACTGATGCCAGTGTTGGATCTATTGTAAAATGCACACAGAGGGTATCTTAGAGATGCCCCCGTGTATTTTACCCAACCATCAAGTGTAGGGCTGACTGGTCTGTGCCAGCCTGCCACTAATAGATACATTTCTTTGGGCTCTCTGGGGTTAGGATCAAAGCCTACTCTGAGTAGAGGTGCTTCACACCTCCCAACCGCGGGATCTGCAACACTTGGCGGTGAGCCTAAAAGGCTCAGGCCCCCTGTTACAGTGCCCCAGGGCACTCCAGCTAGTGGAGATGCCCGCCCCCTGGATCAGGCCCTACTTATGGCGGCAGATCTAGTGGGAAAATTAATAAAAACAAGGAGGACTGACCACTTCAGCTGGGAGCACCCCTACGGTGTCTGGTGCTGAACTCACCCCTCCTGGCAGAATACTCCATCTTGCTTTGGAGGAGAGTGACCAATAGGGATATGAACGTGCCCCCCTCCCCAAAAGGAGTGTAGCCACCCTCAGGGACAATAGCCATTGGCTACGGCCCTCTAACCCCTGTGAAACCCCTAAATCTAACAGTTAGGGGCACCCCTGAACCTTGCTCACCAGATTCCTGGTGACCTCAAGAAAGAAGAAAGAAGAAAGAATGAAGAGTCGACCCCAGCAGTGAAGACTCCAGACTACATTTAACTTGGCCCCAGCCCTACTGGCCTGTGTGAAGCTTCAAAGACCCCTGCTACAAAAAGTTGGAACATCTTGCAGAACCAGTGGTCTTTACAAACCCCCAGAGGATTGCCTGCCCAGCAGAGGACCAAGAACTACCGCAAACAGCAGCCCTCTCCAGAAGAAACTCTCCAAAAGGACTCCAGAACCGCCCCAGATCCGTGAGCCCTGCCCACTCTGCACCAGAAGCTCATGGCCCAAGTCCAGGTGGCCCACTGGTCCAGAGAAGGTCCCCAGGTGATCTCAACCTCGAGTCCACCCTGGGTTGACCACTCCTGGCCAACACAACGCCGCCTGCAGCCTAAATCTGGAGGACCACCCTTACTGTTACCGGATCAGGCAAAGATTCCTGATGCCCAAAGGTACCCCTGCACCTGCAGCCCCCGGCCTTGGGGAATCCGACCGATAGTCCAGCAACATCCAGCAAGCACCTCTCCTTCTTATCCAGCCTTTGGTTTTCTGGAACCAACCCCCTTGGGTCCAGCCTGCAGCATCTTTGACCCCCGGGGTTCCCCCTTGAAAAGCAATGGCCGCTCTATGCTGAATTTGCACCCTGCACCCGGCTGCCCCTGTGCCGCTGAGAGTGTGTTTTTGGTGCTAACCTGTGGCCCCTCCCAGTGCTCATCTAAACCCTGCAGGTCTGTGCCCTGAAGTCGCGGGTACTTACCTGCAAACTGCTTTCTTCCAAGTGCCCCAGAGCTCATAGGATTCCATTGAAAACCTGACACCAACTTTGACCTCTGCACTCGGCCGGCCCTTTGTTGCTGGTGGTGCACTTTTGGGGTCAACTTGAACTTCGACCTGTGGACATCCTAATCCCTGAAAACTGGCATCATAAATCAAGTACTTATCTATTGACAGTGCTAACACTTTTCCTTCCCTAAAATTGCTAACATTGAAAAGTTTTACTTACTTGTGAACTGTTTTATCTGCAAAACCTAAACAAAGTACATTTGATACTAATGCTTGATACCTACTTACAACTGTACTTACCTGCAACAAAGGCCTTTTGGTTCTAGTAATAAAGTAACAAAATATATGTTTGTTTATATAAACACATTGCCCTGGAGTTAGTCATTGAGTGTGTGCCTCATTTCCTGTGCTTTGCACTACCCTCTGATAAGCCTAACTGCTCGACCACACTACCACAAAAGCGAGCATCCTTATTAAATACTTTAGCTTCTATTAAGCCTCTGGGGAACCCCTGGAATCTGTGCACACTATACCTCATTTTGGTATAGTATACACAGAGCCAGCTTCCTACACACAAGTCCTGACAATCTTTCTAATGGGTATAATACTGGCCATGCTACATTTTGGGCATCCATTGCACGACACAGTGATAAATAGGAATACAATGTAGAATATAGCGATGTGTCATAGTAATATGTGTATGCACTTAATGAAATTCACACACACATCTGATTGGGCATCAATGCATTTATGAAAGTAATTGTATTTTGGAAGGAAGAAAATTAATTTTTTCATGTACTGATACGTTTTTGTTTTGGTAAATTTGGTTTATTTTTCGAAAAAGAAAAACTTGCAGTTGATTGCAAAATGTATTCATTTTATATATCATACATTGAAAAGTCGACTTCAAGGTTAAATGATTGCATTTATATATATATATATATATATATATATATATATATATATATATATATATATACACACACGTATATATATATGTATATATATGTATATATGTATATATATATATATATATATACATGTCAAGGGGCGTAGCTTCAAGGGGGTGTCTGGGGTGTTACACTCCCCCTAATAAATGTATTTTGTGATAAACAGTTGGGTGCAGGTGCTCTCAGCCGTCTGTCTGATTTCATCAAGACTTTTTACATAAACGTAGACAAAAACGCACACACACTCTCTCATTCTGATTAGAAAGACTTCAAAAATGTTTACTTCACAAAATAATATGCTTTCTCTCACTTAATACACCTACCAATCCGCATTTCTCTCCCATTACACTGCCTCTTAAGCCCCTTGAGTGTGCCTTCCTTGTTGTCTAATGCATTTTAACACTATATAACAGTGTGATTGTCCGGAAATGTGACCAAGCTACATCCCTATACACGTCAACTGGAGTAAGGACACATATTGCTTATGCTTGTGAATGCCAGCATCTATCTTTTTGATAAGAAAGAAAGAGAGTGTATTTGTGTGTGTGTGTGGTGTGTGTGTGTGTGTGTGTGTGTGTACGTGTAGTTTCAATTGTCATTAATTAGAACTGTTGAGCATGGGGATAGTATAGACTCACAAGAGGTAACACCTGGAGTGGGTCATGATTCTCCTCCACTCCTTCAACAATGGTGATAAACAACATATCATACCCTGCATATCTGCATATATTGACCTGTAATGTACTGATATGTGACATCTTTCATCAGAATATTAAATTGCGGATGCTAATGGACATTGAACTTGAATTGAGGAGCTAAGTGAGGACTGGTAATGATTGGTCAGTGTGGGTTTTTTACTAAACTGATTCATGGATGCAATTTTTTTTAGTGCAGCAGGCGCAGTGAACAGGGCCCCAGTGGCCTAGAGGGTACACTAAACTCTAATTATTGCTGTATTTATTAATTGAAACAGCAGCCATGGGGCCCATTAACCTCCTTGAGCTAGGGCCCAGGAAAGCAGACTATGCTGCTGGACCCAATGGCGGTCACAAATTAGGTTCTCATGTAGTGATGTCCATTTTGGACCGAGTTTGGTTTCACCTGTTTTTAGATTTCTGTTGCGTTGCACATTTTACATGTTGTACATTTTAGCTACGTCACATTTTAGCAGTATTATTTTTTACGTACATGCTTGCAGGATTTTATTTTGATAAGGTGGTCTACATGACGCTTGTTTTTAGTTAGCCTTCTTGACACATAATCAAGAACACTCTGTCCAAGGCTACATACAGAATGTGATGTTCTAAGTCCGTGTTGCTAGTTCATGTGACAGCCTGTAGTACCAAGACAAAGCATTACGTTAGGGCTGCATCTTTTAACATATTGCAGTTTTATTATAAAAGCTATGCATTGGGAGGGGAGGGTCAGTGGAGCATTTCAGCCACGACCGTCTTGGGACCGGTGTGTTTGCCAAATGCGGCTCTGTGGGTGTTGGTCCATAAACCTCCTGATTGCTATTCACATCACAGGCAGACTCCTGACACCAGTTTTAGATATGAGGCTAAGGCTGATCCCTTATATGGTGCAGGCAGAAGGGTACACTCGACAATGCTCTCTTTAGGGCATCAGGGCTAAGTCAGAATCTCTAGAACCGATTAGCAATGGTGGGAATATTCATTATTTTCACCCTGTTCATAATGCTTATCACTTGCTTTGTTTCATCTGCCTAATTATCGCTGCTCATACGCTTTATATAAGATTACAATAGTTTCAATCAATATATATTGAAAACTCCTAACGTATCTTCCTTGTGTTTTACGCCTTGGCATGCATGAGTAATGCGACGAAAGAGTGGGATCTGTTTCCACTGCTTCCCTGGTGAGTGAGAGTGTCATGTTTCAGGTTGCCACAAACACCCCCTCCAGAGAAGGTTAGGGATACAGGTGAGGCACTGTGAGCTAGCCAGGAACCGGGCTGACATTCTCTGATGGTGTGGAAGGACTCAGTCCTCAAACTTCTGAAGTTTTGTCGCCCCACACATGCAGTTCTGTTATTATAGGAACCACAAAATACAGCACACATAGAACCAAAGCGTCATTTTTGAATGATTGCTTATGTGCAGGAAATAACACCTTCCTGCAGATAAACAATCATTCATGGCGTTTTGCAGAATGCAGCACACATAGAAAAAGCAAAAACGAGGATGAATAAAAGTTTTCCCCTTGGCTGCGCCATGCTAACGCTACCCCTGGGGTGGCATTAGTATTTGGCACTGCCACAGATTTACGATTTCTTGTAAATCTGGGGCAGTATCAAAAGCAGTGGGTGTTGCAGTGGAACTCCCACAGCAGCACTGATTTCACGCCCTCTGCTGCAGAAAACTGTGTCGGAGGGGCCTGTATTTCCAAGGACGCCTCCTTGTAAATATGGTGCCGTGAATAGCGCCCCCGGAGCGTTACTATAAGTGATGCTCCAGTGGCATTGGGGCCTTGTAAATCTGGCTCTAAATGGTTTTCATTGCCTTGTTAAGCATCACTTTTTAGTTTGGCCATTTTTTCTTACAACTAATCACCTAATTACTTTTTACACTTTTAAAAAATGAGCAAAAAAATCAGGTATTCTGAATGTGTGAAGAATATGGTTTTCCCCATATTATTTATTGGAAATTCCAATTACCCAACCGATACTTTCTCCAAGCGTGAAGCAGTAAAGAGGTATGCATGGCGCAACTCTGCCTGTGGCTCAGTGATTAATGCTCAATTTCATATATGAAGTAATAAATTATGCAACCGCCAGGAGTATCGAGGATGGCGCAGGCAGACCTTTCCAAAAGCCAGGCCTGGATTGCTTTTACGCTGTGTTATCCCATTCAGGTATTTCAACGACCAACCTACAACTGAGTGAAGACACGTTTTAGAGCCAGGGGGAGGGACTCGTAGTGGTGAGTGAAACATGATACAGACAAAAAAAGCTGCCACACATCCAAAACTAACTCTGAACTAAAATACTTCTAAGTTAACAGCATGGGGTATTCATCTTTTGTCCATGTGAGGCGAAGTAAGTACCAAAATCACAGGCTAAGCAGCTATTTTGTAAATGATTTGTAATCAGATTCCTTCCATGACACCGTTATGCCATTTGGAAATCCTAAAACAGTTCCTGGTCCCAGCTCTCCAAGAGCAATGTTAGGCGCCTGTGAATTAATTGAAGGGACCCCGGTTATAAAGCATGGACATAAACAGAGCTCTCAAGTTATGAAAATTTGGAAGTGTGAAAACTGGTGGCCGGTCCGTTGTTCCATCAGGGCGACTGAGTAAATTCCTAGATCCTGGTGGAGGAACTGCCCACCAGACGTATAAATGACCGCTAAGCTGGTTTTCCTGTCAATGCATTTTTCTGTCTTTTACAGTGTTCGGTCAGTGGCAGAGTCCTGCACCAAACAGGTTCCTTTTTTTATTGTCAGAAAGAAAATCCGGAAAAACGTTTTTTCTTTAAAAAATAAAAAATAAAAATAAAAGCACTGCTCCCCTTGCTATGGGAGTGCCCTCCTCCCATGGTGAGGGGAGTATTTAGCAGTTTTCATTGCCCTTCCCTCCAGGGTTTTCCTGGCAGTGAAAAGTGACCTGTCATTCCGCCCATCTAAATTAGGTAGGAGGAATGACAAGTCAGATTTCCATCGCCCTTACCCTGCAGGGCCGTCAGAGGGCATTAATCATGCAGAGATCGAGTTATCTCCTCTATGATTAACCCTATGGTCCGTACGCACTTAAATACGGACCGCATTCTTGGTAGAGAGGATACACCGGTGCTGCCGCGAAGGAGCATCCTTACTGCCAAGAATTAAATTTGCCCATCACATATTTGATGACATCATAGGAAGTAACACAAAGACTCACTAAAGTATTTCCATGAATTACAAACATAGAACAGCACGCAGATAGTGTGAAACCACCTCCTCCCATCAGCTGAAGGCGTCAGTATCCTGGCTCGTTTGATGGGATAGCTTCATGAAGACCCTGCAGCTCACAAAACTCGCTTTGCACACAGCAGAGCTCCCAAGGGAGTCGTAATTGGAGACCAGGACCTTGCCTAGTGTGGCGTTTAGCCCGTTATGAGTGAGAGGTCAGTTCAAACTGCGAATGTGTGAGTCTCACTCTCAATGAGTAAGACTTAAGGAGCCAGATGTAGCAAATAAAAAATTTGCGAGTTGCAAAGTGCGAGTCCATGCGACTCGCAATTTGCAAATCGCAAATTGGTATGCAGTACGGTGTCTCAGACACCGACTACAACTCGCTATGGGGTCGCAATGACCCACCTCATCAATATTCATGAGGTGGGTCGCAAATTGCGGCCCCATAGCGAGTATAGGCACTCGCAAACATGGAGGCCTGGTGTCGTCAGCAGACCTCCATGTTCGTGACTGCTTTCAATAAAGCATTTTTTTTATTTTTTTAAGTGTAGCCCGTTTTCCTTAAAGGAAAACGAGCTGCACTTTAAAAAAAAAAACGAAACCTTTCGTTTCTGTTTTTTTTCAGGGCAGGTAGTGGTCCCTTGGACCACTACCTACCCTGCAAAAATATTTTTGGGTCCATTCACAAAGTGGAAGGGGTCCCATGGGGACCCCTTCCAATTTGCGTGTGGGTTACCATCCACTTGAAGTGGATGGTAACTGCGACACCATTTGCGACCGCATACGCGGTCGCAAATGGTATTGCATACCACTCAGACTCGCAAATAGGAAGGGAACACCCCTTCCTATTTGCGATTCTGAAATGCATATTGCGAGTCGGTAGCGACTCGCAATATGCATTTCTGCATTGGGAAACGCGTTTAGCGACTCGCAAACGGCAATTTTTGCCGTTTGCGAGTTGCTAAACGTTTCCTACATCTGGCCCAAGGTTTCTACGTAAATTGCGGCACTCCTTTTCTGTGTGATTGTAGAAATATAGATCATACTCAGTGGTACTTAAAGCTCCAAAATTCCTTCTGGAATGTTGTTTTGCACAGCCTTTCCCACCAGTGCTTTTAGTTTTGCATCAATGCATAGGAAATAGGTGTTACTAGCACTCAACTCAAGGGTAATTATTTAATTAACTTCGAAAGTATGAAAGACTAGTTTAACCATACTGAGATATGACCCAGTAACATCCAAGTAGTACACTGATCACAACAGTGAGTGTTTAACTTATTGAGCTATCTAATATCTTCACATCAGT
Source organism: Pleurodeles waltl (assembly GCF_031143425.1). NCBI lineage: Eukaryota > Metazoa > Chordata > Amphibia > Caudata > Salamandridae > Pleurodeles > Pleurodeles waltl. The sequence goes on along the minus strand of NC_090448.1, from coordinate 1,090,904,296 downwards.
GGCTCAAGTGAGTGGAGGGTTTTGTGATATTGAATAATAAGTTTGTGACAAAACTGTCAATGATAAAATCATCAATGGTGGCCGATAATTCAATCAGGAGCGGGAGGCGGGCTGGCTGCACAAGCACACACATTCCCTCACCCATCTACATGCACACTCACCTGCAACCCAATGCATTCACAAGCATGCACGCTTATACCTACCATTTAAAATCACAAACGGACACACACACATATTCACAGTACGTGCACACAAAGACACATACTTTTATACATACACAGATGCAAACACACATCAAACAACATTTAAAATAAAAATAAATGCAGCATAGATCTCTGACTTGAGGTTCCTGATGGATTGGGAGGTACTGATGCCTCCTCTGGGTCAACCAATTAAAGGAAGTGGCAGTCCCTACCTCATCACAGACTAGGATAGGGGATCAGTGAGACTTGCTGACCACACCCCACTCTGGGACAAGGCATCAATGAAAGATACTAGGTCGCCAAGGTCTAGTTACACTCACCTCATCATGAGGGTGAGGTCCTCTAAAAGCTTTGCCTGCGTGAGGGGGTCACGCCCACAGGGTTGTGACTACTTGAGCCCAGCAAAGTTCAGCTCTGGCAGCCAGGCGCCTGTGCATTTCACACATGTCTAGGACCTGGCTGCCTGTCCTAACCTTAAAGAGTGTCTGTCAGGGTTACCTTTGCTCAGCCTGACAGCATGTAGGCCAAAAGCTAGGCAGGAGTGTGACCTCTCAACCCTTAAGGATGGGCTGCTGCTTCAAATTATTATGGTGAAAGGTGACAAAATTGTACCCCAAAGGTTGTCCAGGAGTGGACCACTGTCTCCAACCCCTTTCCTCAGCTCTTCATATTTTCTGATTGTCTTTGAGTCTCCTCACAATGTGCAGATGGAAGGATTGTTCTGAATCTGCTTTGTCACACCAGTTCTTCACAACCCCTAATGCATGTGTCTCAGTGCAGTAAGTACTCCTTTTATTTCCACATGCCATGAATAGAAAGGAGATATCTTCTCCTGGGTTCTTGCTATGGTGCAGCTTCCAATACTGTGGTGCTCAGAAGAGCATTATTAGTACATTTTATATTTTAAACAGGTTACAGAGACACAGGACTCAGATTGTACATCATTCCATTGTTGTGAAGGGTTTCTGTAGTGACATTCGATACCTTAGTGTTAATAGGGTTGGAACCTAGCAAGTATTTTGCCGGCATAGCTGGTATGTTTTTGTCAAGGCCAATAAAAAGTTGAGAAATTCAATCAAATCTAATATCTTTCCGTTCTGAAATGTGAATTGCATGTTACTATTGTTATATTTTTTTAATTTCTAGATCATTTTTGTGAATACATTTTTACAAAAACCTTTGTTCCTTTATAAATAAAACAACTTTTTGTTTTTTTTATTAATGAAAATATTTGAATTTAGTGAATTTTAATATATTTGATGAGTTTTTGAGTTTTTTTCAAAAAAGTTATATTTGTAATTCGTGTATTTTTCCATTGAGAATTGTACGTTTATGTACTTTCATTTTTAATTTTAAAAAGTTAATTTTTAAATTATTTTTTATTTTTAAAAATTGTTCAAATTAATTATAGTTATTAATTTGAAAGTTACAATACATTTTTGTTATTTAAATTATTTTTGGTAGTACTCTCAATTTAACTTTTTATGTTATGTGGTTTACTTTTGTGGGATAATGAAAGTGTATTTCTGTAATACATTCTTGTAAGTGTAATGTCTTTCATAATTTTGTGGTTAATTTTAAAAACTAAAAGTATTGCAATTTCCCTAATGTTGTTAAGTTTGGAGTGTGAATGGTAAGTTTAACTCCCCCGCCCCCGCAGCGCCACCTCCCAAATACAAACACTTTCTCCAATGTGTTGACATTTGGATTTAGAATAGTAACTTTCCCCAATTTGAATATGTTTGGAGTTGGAATTGTACATCTGACACCACCCTCTCAAAGACCAACACTGTTCCCAATGTGGTTAATTTTGGATTAGAAGCAGAAAATTTGACAACGCACCTCACCCACACAAAAACCAACACCTTCCCCAATGTGTTGAAGTTTATATTTTTAATAGTAAATCTGAATCCCCCAAAGTCCAATACTTTTCCCAATCTGGTTAATGTTGGAGTGTGATTGGTACATTTGACACCACCAACCCCTCACACAATGACCAACACCTATCCCAATGTGGTCACCTTTGGAGTAGGAGCAATAAATTTGACACCACACCCCACCCCCCAATTCCAACACTTTCCCCAGTATGGTAACGTTTGGAGTTGGAATAGTACATCTGAACCACCCTCACCCCACAAAGTCCTATACTTTCCTTAATGTGGTTAGGTTTGAAATGAAATAGTAAATCTGAACCCCCCCACACTCTTCCAAAGTCCATCACTTTCCCCATTGTGTTTCAGCTTGGAGTTACAGTTGTACATCTGACCTACCCAAAGTGGAACACTTTCAGCAGTGTGGTAAAGCTAGGAGTTGGAATTGTAAATCTGAAATCCCCAAATTTCAACACTTCTCCAATGTGGTAACGTTTGCAGTTGCGGTAGTAATTTTGGACCTCCTAGTGTCCAACACTTTCCCCAAATTGGTGATGTTTGGAGTTGGAATAATAAATCCTACCCCCGCCATTCAAAAAAAAAAATCCAACACTTTTCCCAATGTGGTTAAGTTTGGAGTGGGACAATAAAAACAACCCCCTAAAAGTCTGATTCCTTCTCCAAAGTGGTTACAGTTGGAGTGGGAATAGTAGGAATGACCCCCCTCCCACACACACACACACTTTACCCAATGTGCTTAAGTTTGGAGTTAAAATTGCAAATCTGACCTGCCCAAATTCCAACATGCTCCCCAATGTGGTTAGGTTAAGAGTGGAAGTAGTAAGGCTGAACACCCCCAAAGTCCAATGCAATCATGTTTGTGCAGTGCTGATAAAAATTATGTACACAGGAGCTTTAGATTAGGCACACCAGTGGGCTTTAACCCTTAAAACTAGGAATGCTTCTATATGGATCTATAGGAAATCATGAGGCTTTTCAGAATCAAAAAAGGTAAAGCATGCAGGCTTTGTCACGTCTTTCAAAATGTCAAATGTAAATTTAAAAAAATCAATGGCTAGCCAATGCTTCTTTACAAAAGAAAAGTGTTGTAATTGACACACAACTAAATACTACTGAAAAAATTACAAACATTTACAACTTTACATTGTTTGGGGAATTTTCAGTGGAATTGGATATTGAACGCCTTCCTTAAGGGGCCTTGCAGAATTGCAGGCTGCATATGAAGTACCTCAAAAATATCACAGGGGCAACTAACCAAGTACACCTAGTTTCCTCTTCTTACCTTTGTGGTATCAGATGACAATTTGCACAACAACAACACCAAAACCCAGCAGCCAGCATGTCCTATTTATGACAAGTGTCAGAGGATATAATGCACTTTTAATAAGGCGACCGGGATATCTTTCACGTTTGTGACCTAGTAATCAATCCACCAAACTCTAATTTAGCCTCCAAATCTCAAGCACACTGTTAGGTTTTAGATTGGGTAACTGCACTGTCTTTTTAGTCTCATCCCCATGTTAGAATACAGGTTTATTATGTTAAATTAAGCACAGCTTTAAAGATAAGGTTCTCTAACCTGTGTACAAACAACTCTGAACTATTATTGTACTTGTATGGTGCTTTTCAATGATGCGCTAAGAATTTGTAATTATAGTATCATGAATTCCCATTGTCTGGCACCAAAAGTATACGTTGTCATGCTCCATTTTTGTTCAAGACTTTTTCTCACTTCTTTTGCTGAGCGTCAGCAGAGAAGCACTTTTTCGAACCCCTGTGTATCCTTGCCACTGATCTTTGTTCTGTGATACTATACAAGCCCAAGCAATCAGATTCAGAAAATTTATATTTTAGAGTGAAAGTGTTTGCATGACAATATTAATGCTTCACTTTATTTTGCTGCTACGCAGGCAACTAAAACAATCTATAAGCAAGCACTGGCAAAGACAATAGGTCTGTCATTGTCCGTCAGCCTTTTGTCAATTATTGTTTTGTTTTACCATGGGTTTTGCAAAATATTATTGTTCAGGAAGCTGCCAGGGGTTTGTCAACCTAAAAAAACACATTGACTAAAGACAATAACGTTTTTGGTCTCAAAACAGCATGCATTACAGTAGCAATACCTGGCTATGAAAGGACTGCTTTCTGTGGGGATGTGGTCATTGTGAAAGAAGAAAACGCTATAACTCACTGTGAAGTCAGCCGATGGCTGAAGTGGGCTGACGCTTTGCCCCTTGGAGCATGCTTGAGCAGAATGGAGAGAAATGTGAATGACATAACCACAGAAAAATGGATGAAGTGTGGCAGTAAACCCCTAACAGTAACTACGATGGACACATCATTTCAGTAAAATCAAAAGAAGGATAGAAGCAAGAAAGAAAGAAAGAAAGAAAAAGAGAAAGAAAGAATGTACAGAAAAAAGAAGGAAGGAAAGCAGGAAAGTATGAAAGAAACAATGAAAGAAGAAAATAAATCAGAAAAGTGGGGAAGAAAGAATAGAAGAAGAAAAGAAAGAAGGGAAGAATGAAAGAACAATGAAAAGAAGGATGGAAGGAAAGAAAGAAAGCAAGAAAGAAGGAAGGGGGTAGGAAGAAAAGAAAAAGAAAGAAAGATGGAAAGAAAGAAAGTAAGGAAAAGAAAGAAAGAAAGAAAGAAAGAAAGAAAGAAAGAAAAAAAGTAAGAATGAAAGAAAGAAAGAAAGAAATTGAAACAAATTGTACCAGTGCTGTAAATTAAACATGATAAAGGTTGATTTTCCTCCTGGACAGAGTTTATTAAACAAGCATTGGTGAAACAGAGTCCAGAATAAGCATGTTCTGAGGAATTGTCTTCCTATGAATTCACATGTAGAATATTGAAGCTTTCAGTTCATGTATTGCATGTATAGTAAAATGAGAATAAGTTAATACAGAACAGTTTTAAAGGCACACAATCTGTGGAATACAAATAAACAAAGGACACTTCAAAATGATTTTAAAGCAACATTGACAGGAGCTTATAAAACGTGGAATGTGGCCTGTGCTCACACCTGGCAGAATGGCCATGCCTTTACTTCGGGCTCTAAACACAAAGGCAATACTAAAATAATTATGAAGTAAAAAAAAAAAAAAACACACTGAAGGGAACTACCCTGTGTGTGGATGTTCTCATTGTAAAAGAGCAAAATGCTGTCACTCAAAGTAAAGTTAATGAGTCATTGAAATAGGCTGAACCGCTGCCCCATGCTGTATTACTGTAGTGGGCGGAAGCAAAGTGTGACTGGCACAACAACAGACCAATGGATGAAGAGAGGTAGCTGAAAATCCCTTTAATTAAGTATATTATACATATAATCTTAGTAAAATAAAAATCTATTGGCTAACACCAGATCTAATTACTCTTCTGGCACTATCATTTGTTTTCTAAGCAATCAACATCAGCATGTCAGGCAGAGAAACACCAACAGTCGCTTGTGACCCTCACAAGTGGAGTCAACTGTCCTGCGCATCTCCTGTCAACAATCAGGAAGGTGCAGTGTACTGGTAATCCTCCGTACCAAATCATGTGAGGGAAGCCGATCTTGCAAGGACGAGGATCAGGCACTATTTAGAATATGGATCTCCTTATGCGCATGCCTGCTCTTAGGACTGCTGGATGCTAAGCTATTTTGGATTCATGTTTCCTGATCCTGTTTCCTAATTCCTTTCTGCAACTTCTTCAAAGGATTTGAGATGCAGTTGCAAAGAAACACTTCTTTTTTTGTCAGCTTTCAGGTGCAGCTTAAACACAAGCAGATTAATCAAGTCAAGTCTTTCCTGTGGTAATTGCCAGTTGATTTTGTCCAGGGATCTCTGAAGCAAAGTATTTACTTCTGATCCCACTTTTAAGAGCCAGGATTCCAAATTTAACAACTGGAATCGAGGAAGGTGGAGGGGGAGGGAGGAGAAGGCACAGAGATTCTGTGAAGGGGAACAGAGACACTAAACAGTAGCAGGGAAGGGTAGAGAGTAAAGCAGAACCTTGTTAACAATGTTTTTAAACTTTTGACGAACTCCGCCAGAAGAAATAAAACTTCAGTGGGTATTTATGACGAACTCTGCCAGAAATAAAAAGACTTCAGTGGGGTGATCTAGATTTTGGTGAAGAGGATATACCATTGCAATAGCGACCTAGCACCCTCTCCACCAAACTCACGATCCTCCCAACCAATTTAGGGCAAGGCAGACCTTAAGTGGGTTGATGATAGAGTTTACTCCAGTTCTGTTGTTGATACACTCCTTCCACAGCCCAATGGAGTATGGGCTGTTTAAAGACATGCCTCTGCCCCATTTAGAGTCGGCAGTCAGATGTCATTTTTGGCGGTCCCTGGTCACCTGAGTTGCTTGTGTTCTGGTGACAGAGTACTCTTTTCACCAAACTCACAATCCGCCTGGATTATTTAGGGCTGAGAAGACCTTAATTGTGCTGATGATGGGGCCTACTTGAGCTCTATTGATGACCTAGTCCTCCAGCTACCTGACAGAGTAGAGGTCATCGGAACATATGCATCTGCCCTATTTACAGGGTGCAGTCAGATAAGTTTTTTGGTGGCCCCTGGTCACCTGGGTTACTTGTGTTCCAGTTCAGAGAGGACTTGGGCCATCATTATGACTCTGGTGGTCTCTTCATTACAACTGTAGTGTTACCACCACGGTCGGACCGCCGGCACTGCCACTTTTCGCCCACCGACAGCCTGACGGTTCCGGCAGTCCCAATCTGCCAGGGCAGCGCTGCAAGCAGTGCTGCCCTGAGGATTACGACCCCTCTCTCGGCCGGCATTTACATGGCAGTTTCACTGCCCTGTAAGGGCTAGTGGAGGCGGGGTGGCGGGGGCCTGGCCAGCCATATTGCGCAAATCACAACAGCATTGCTGCCAGCTCTATTATGAGCTGGCATCAATGTTGTTGTGCATTTCCCGCTGCCCACGGACCCAGCAGAAAAACTCCTAACAGGGCCAGCGGGAAGGAGACCGCACTGGCAGTCTCCTGACCGCAGGGGTTTGGGGAGCGGCTTTTTCCACCCGCCAAACTCATAATTAGGGCCCTTGGTCTGGCAGTTCGGGCTAAACTGTTCCCACTGGAGTAGGGTCAAAAGTAGGGTCAAGATTGATTTCCATATGGCTGACTCCAAACTGAGGTGATATGGTGTGCAAAATAAGGGTAGACTGGGATGTGCCTGAGTAATTAACAGTGGCTGAGATTAATTCAAGCATTCCATCACTCTTTGTATCCTTTGTTCTTAAAGGATAATTACAGAGCAATACCTTGGGGCACCAAGACTGATAAATATTTCAAGAATACTCTAGAGGAGGTTGCAAACTGTTAATCCACATCCTGAGAAGCTCTGTATCACCACGTATTGCTAATCTCAATTTCGCATTCCAATTCCCTTTCCCACCAGCTGCACCTTCACATTACAATTTCCTAAGTGTGGAACATGTGTAAGTAGGCAGAAGTACAAGTGGAGGATATGTCGTTTAGCATCCACTTAATTCCAACAGGACCAAGTTAATTGACTAGGTTAGTGCTCAATTACCTTTTGACATAATCACTCTTCAGTCAGTCATAAAAACTTTATTCGATTTCAATAAATCATAAAAGCATAAATACATAAACATATCGGATTGGCAATATTACGATTTATCCCAAACACAATAAAAGAAAAATGAGAAACATCTTGCCATTCACGGTACAGCACAAAAATTTGAGTGAAAACCGCAAAGCCAAATGCTGGCTACATACAACATAAATAATCTTAAAAGTAGGCTTTTGGACGCTTTTTACTAACGCCAGGGCCTTTTCACAAGGGTGCATTCACAGAAGCATATATATAAATTCCTTCAACAAACTCAAAGCAGCATTTATTCATAGCGCTTCCTAATTGAAATAGCCCCCTCCCTAATAAAATTAAGAAGAGCATGGCAAATTGCATACGACTCCATTGAAAGCAAGAGTCTGAGGCCTTCTTGATGTGATGACTCTCCAGTCATAACAACAAACATTAAGCCACTTCTTCAACCCCCAGTTTCTAGAGCAGTGATTCAGGTTCAAATCTATGCAAGTTCTATCTCCAGCTGACTATGAGAATGATATACTGACCAGGGTTACTAAAAAGCTCTTTCTCATCAATGAAATCTATCCTTCGTTTTGCTGCTTAACTGGTACCCAGGACAAATGATTTCTATCACATTACCTTAGTGATGAACCTAAATTTAACCTGCCTGTATGCTTTTTAAACCTCTCCATCTGCAACAACAGACATACCACCATTTCACCCTCAATGCTTCAAGTGGAGCGAATAGATTTTTAAGCATGGAAATTCTGTCACTGGTAATGAAATTCAAGTCACACATGGCTTATAACCAATTCCTTTCCGGAGTAGTAAGCTCTCTCTAGAACATCAGTTCAGGAAAAATGGATAACCTTGCTTTTATTATTTGTGTCTGTCTCCGCGCCCTATCTTTGCCTCCTTTTCTCCCTTAACCAGTTGGATTTATAAGGGTTTTGGAATTCTCAGACACCAATATAGTATCTACAAATTTCAGAAAAACATAATAAAGTATTTATTGTATTGCTTGTTAACATTGGTGCCAAACACTGACCCGAGGCTTTGAGCCAAACACACCAAACCCGTCCATTTTGTAGTTCTGTGCACCTCTAGAAATTGATCTTTTGGCAATATATCTTTCCAGCCCTACCCTTCGGGACTTCAAAAACGTTTGTTATTGTCTGCAGACATTTCTAAATATCAAATACCACTATTCTGCCTCCTTCACACAGAAGATTTATGTGTGTGAGTAAACTACATATGTCTCATGATGGTTTATTGGCCATCAGGCTCTCCATTTGAAGGTACTTTATTAACCAAATAACCCCATTCTGCATAACAGGAAATCACAGCATCCTGGTGGATAATTTTAATTCCTTTATGGATCAGGATATTACCTATCACATTGAAAAAAACAAACGGCCCAAGTCATATTAGAGACTGAACTGTTCACCTTTTCTCGTGCCCCCCCCCCCCCTCAATGAAAGTGTAAACCCTCGTCTCTTTAACCTGGCTGGACCATGTGACTGTTTGATACCTCCTTAGTTTCATGGTCTATGTACCCTGACAGCCCTTCATCCTTGTCTGCAGCCTAGGTAAAACTACATCCACCTCCCCATACCTCCTCTGCAGTAGTCACAACCAAATGATTACACTCAAGATGAAAACAGAGGCCATTTTGTGCCTTTTAAATTCTGGATGGGCTCTTCACTTCACACAGTTGTCCCAATGGAAATCAAAGTCAAGTTTACAAGATGTCCACCATTATGATAACCAGATTATCCTGAGTTCATTCTAGAAAACAGATTTGTTGCCTAGAGAGCACATTAAGTTCCCATCACTGTAAGTTGCACTAGTGAAGTATGATGCCTGTGTTACAAATAAGATTTAAGGCAGATATACATCAAAGAGCAAAGAAATTCTAGGTACTGAGAATGGTTTTCATTGCTTAATACCACTAAACAACTATCAACACTTACAGCCCTACACAGCCCAGACAACTCTTCTCTGGCACTTTATAAAGACCTAAAACCTACAATCATCCATACACAGAAAGGACTATATTTCATTGTCTAGTTGTACTACCAAGCACTGGGATACAGGAAGATCAGTACAGAGATTTGTAAGGTACTGCTGTCCCAGTTTGACGGGTTGACCCCCCTCTCTTTTGAGAGCACAGTTGCTCACTCATTATGGCAAATCAATGATCACACAATCCTTTCGGTTCTAGGCTGAAAATTGAATCAGAGAAACAGTATTTAGATGGATCAAATACCCTATGAGCAACATACCCTTTTATTTTGATATCCAGCCACTAATCTATGTTTCTTGAGTATTAAATCATACTCTTCAGTGGCTATTTTCATCCACCCTGAATTTATGGCCGCAGTTTTGATGTGTCATCTTGACAAGCAATTTTTCTATTACCTGTGTGAAGGCTTTGCAGCATTCAGTTAGTGGATGTAACTGCATTTGAAAGTGATTCCTTAATATTGATGAAAGTCACCTGAAGTAACCATATTTCTAGCCGCGATGTCTAGATGATTATCTTGTCTCCTTCTCGGCCCCTAAAAACTTAGGCGTTTTTAGTAATGAAAACCTCTCTTTTCATCAAAAGATAGAAAACATTTTTAGTTCATGTGTGTTCGCATCATCTGCATGTCTGAGCTGGTATCTGCATTGCTGAAAGTGTAATGCTGATAGCAGGGTCGGCTTTAGGGCGGTGCGAGTGGTGCGTCCGCACCAGGTGCTGATCTGAATTGAGGGGCGCTGACCCCAGGGGGGCTCTGTGTTTAGCAATAACTTATGACACTTACGATTTAAGAGCACCTACTGGAAAGTTCCTTGTGCATTCAGCCTTCAGGAAACAATTAAAATGTCAAGATACCTCTTGTGATAAATGTTCCTGCAAGGCAGAGAGATGGGAGTTTTGTCTAGTGGCAGCTTTGACTCGCCATAAAGTAGCGCAGAGGGTTAATATGACTACTGCAAAGAACAGCACTATATTTTGTGTGGCTAGCTGAGTGGATTAGTAGAGACAGCCTTTACCAGCACTTTAAAACAAATGAATGTATGTGAAAGGGGGGCTATGGAGAGATGAGGGCACATTCAGTTGTTCGACAAGAATGAGCCAGGATGAGATGTATTTCCAGGTCTTGCAAGCTTGCTTTCCTGAACTCTGGCACCTCTTGTCATTACCCATACCCAGCCTGCCGGAGTTGTCTTCTGTGAGGTGTCCATAATGGTATATCACAATTATCTACAGACCAGTCACATACAATGGACATGATTCTGTGCTTGTCACAACTTCCCCTACCTAACTCTGCAGGTTATAAAACCTGCGGATTGTCCAGTGAGAGCTATGCATCACAGAAAGTCTACAATTATTGTTCATCTGAAGAGCAACCAGGCGAACAGTAAAAACAGTAAAACCTACACTATCTACTTACACTTTTTTTATTGATTAGCCCTGAACAGTGGTGTTTCTTCCACAATGATGCAAAAATACTACAAGGCTTGCGTAGTGTATCCATTTCCAATCTATTACAGTACCTAGTGACCCTAATTAGTCTGTCTTTACTCTCACCCAACTTATCTTGCACTTTGTAAGCAGTAGGCTTTTTTAAATTAAGGGGCAGATTTAAGAGCCCCTAACATCTCCTTGTGCCACATAAGCATAATTGTTTTATGCTAATGAGGCCCAATGAGGCCAAAATCGCAGCACCAAATTTACAAAGTGGCGCAATGCATGCACCGCACCACGTTGTAACCCTTTGCACTACATTATGCCTGCGCCAGGCATAATTCATGCAAAGGGGGGCATTCCCCCATTAGGGGGGGACAAAAAAAATGGCGCAAAGAAATCAGCACTTTTAATACCTGCTCAAAACAATCGTTGAAAGGAGGCACACCATTGTTTACAATGGGCCTCAATGGGCTTTGCAGGATTAGCGTAAAAAGAAATTATGCTAATCCTGCAAAGCTCTAAACTGACGTCAAAAATTCTGATGATAGTTCCCTAACTACCGTCATGGTGCGCCGTATCTTGGATACAGTGTGTTCATGGTGGCGTTGGGGGGGGTGCTAAGGGGCGCAAGACACCACTTTTCTTAAATCGGTCCCCTCGTTTTTTGTTGGCCCTCACTTTTCCATATTCAGATTTTCCCCTTTTAACTTAACTTTTAACTGTCATCTGAGCAACAGTTTGCATTCTGACCCCTCTTTGCACCTCTCACAACTTACAAACAAAGGAGAATCCAGTCACGTCAGATTGGCAAGGTGGGCAATCAGCGGGTGCCCGAGGGAGATATGGCAGAGGAGAGCTGGTGGGCCATTTTTAGGTCGAGCGTTAGCGTTCGCCCTGCTGTATACTAAAGTATACAATAGAGTGAGTTTCAGCGTTCGGATTTGTTAGTTGCAGTGTCCTTCAAAACTCCTTGCTTGCTAGTGGTCAGTTCTTCCTCTTTGTCCTGCCTTTTTTCACTTTGGGAGCAGCACAAAGTACTGTGTAATTATGCTAAGTCCTGTTTATCTCTTCTGTAAGGGACTTTTTTTGGGCATTTGCCTGTTCCACCTCAACAGTGTGGGTGCTTGTTTAGCCCCTCCTCCTCACCAGCTCCCTCTGTAAGCACAAACCAACAGCAGAGGGGGGCTTTTCCAGGGCCAGCTCACCCTTACTCTCTTCCTTTTGTTATTTTCAGTCTGCCTGGCAATAAAAGTCCAGTCAGTAATTTACAACGCTATGAGCTCTAACTCGAGCAAACACGAGACTATTGCATTCCAAATGCTTGTTTAGGTCAGTCGGTTCACTCCCTAACTCCCAATTTGGGAAAAGCTAACACTGTGAGGTCGAACTGCATTAACAACCACATTTCTACTTTATCAGTGACTTGTTTTATTTTACATGCACTTTACAAAATAAGTCAAAATACAAATATAAACTATATTTACTCTTATCAGAGTGTAACAATACCCTAAGGTAAATGTTTCCACCCGTACCATACCGTAACCCAGTTAAAGGGAGCCCCCCAACTTTTGGTTTGCTGTTCATTGTGACTAGTGGGGTCACATCGCCTTAAGTTTAGACAGCGTGGGAGTCGGCAAAGACGTCTTTATATGTGCTACTGTTGCTAGTGCTGTGCACATTGTTTCTTGGCTGTCCACGTTCTATCCAGTAAAAACGCATGGCAACCATTCCGTGTCACTGGCACAACACGTGCGCTAGCACTGCTAGCATTGGGACTTGATCTTTCCTCATTCGGAGATAGTTCCTGACGTGATGGTGATACAAATATGAATTACCCCATCAATTTCATTAAAATGTACTTTTCAGGACTAGTCTCTGCAAGGCCGATTAGGAGCCTCCCCGGATTTTGAGGTCGACATGGCTGTGGGGAGGAACTTTAAAAGTACTGTAGCTCCCCGAGTATAGGCGCAGTTAGTTTTGCTGCCTTTTCAAGAAAGGGGCTCGTAACTGCACAACCTTATTTAGATGATTGCTCTCCTAATGACCACGTGCACTCCTTAAGGAAGCAGCTAAAACCTTTTGTTTACCTTGTTTACCTTACCACACGAGTGCTGCTACTATCTGAGATTGCAGAACTGACTGCAGGCAAGTTTGGAGTGCCTGCAAATGACAAATGTGATTAAACAGAACCGGAGGTCCTTTGTATGGGAATGATTTGTTACTTGTCTTGTTTAGCATGTTTTTTGTGCACATTTTATCAGCCTGTGCCAAAACCTTCTCAGCTACACACTCCTGCATGCACAGCAAACCGCCTGTATGCTTACATTTTACACAGACACTTTCTTGTTAATATACACTTCTATTGTAAACTTGTTTTCCAGTCATGATTTTAACTAACATGTGCATACTAAACTTAAAATCATCTCGCTGCCTAATTTGCCTCTTGGCATGCCTTGATGCCTCACCCTCTTGCAGCTCAGAAGAATGTCTTCCCCCGCCGCTTCTATTAAATGGGCTGTACAATGCGGATATTCCTCAGCCCTCTGCTACACAGGAGACTCTGTGGGCTCTCCTGGGATAATTAACACCTCCAGCAGAAACGCGGGGCTGTCATGCAGCAGCGGTCCTTCTTAACTAAATACCACATAGCTTCTCTAACCTCAGGGAAAAAATAACCCTGGTAGTTGCATTAATCCCCACCACTAATTGGTTTAATATGAAAGTGTTTGCCTTTGAAGTACAAATGATCATTGCTTGCAGTCAGTTATTGAAGACAGTATTCTAGTAGGCACTACATTATATCTGTGCTGAAAAATTACTCCAGGGTACTGTGACATGCCATAAATATGTGATTATGCGACTCGTTCCTCTGCCTTCATTTCTGCAAAACACAGGGTTTTTAGCCAAAACATTTGAAAAAAAGGTGCTATAAATTGTGAGGTTTTTTCAAAAGCAATTCTGGGGGGCATAACCGTTGTGTCTGTCTTGTGCAGTAAAACGTGGGACTAGTGGTATATTCTTTTCTCCTGAGGGAGGATGGTGTTTCAGTTCAGCTCTGGCAGCTCTTTAATTTTAAAGGGCTGTCATTGACCTCTTAGCTGCTGCCCCCCCCCAGTGCTGAGCCCTTTTTTGGCTATTTGGGGTAGTTTGTGCTTAGGCCTTCATAACTTTTTGTCCACGTGAGCTAACAACGCCAAATTTGCGTCCTTTTTTTCCAACATCCTAGGGATTCTAATGGTACCCAGAGTTTGTGGTTTCCCCTGGAGGAGACCAAGAAATTAGCCAAAATACAGTGAAAAATTTGTTTTTTTTAAAAAAAAATGGGAAAAAAGGGCTGCCGAAGAAGGCTTGTGTTTTTTCCCCTGAAAATGGCATCAACAAAGGGTTTCTGGTGCTAAAATCACCATCTTCCCACCTTTCAGGAACGGGCAAACTTGAATCAGAAAACCACATTTTTCAACACAATTTTGCCATTTTACTGGGACATACCCCATTTTTACTATTTTTTGTGCTTTCAGCCTCCTTCCAGTTAGTGACAGGAATGGGTGTGAAACCAATGCTGGATCCCGGAAAGCTAAACATTTCTGAAAAGTAGACAACATTCTGAATTCAGCAAGGGGTCATTTGTGTAGATCCTACAAGGTTTTCCTACAGAAAATAACAGCTGAAATAAAAATAATATTAAAAGTGAGCTGAAAAAAACAGCCATTTTTCTCCACGTTTTACTCTGTAACTTTTTCCTGCAATGTCAGATTTTTTAAAGCAATAAACCGCTACGTGTGCTGGACTCTTCCGGTTGCAAGGATATATATAGGGCTTGTAGGTTCATCAAGATCCCTAGGTACCCAGAGCCAATAAATGAGGTGCACCTTGCAATGGGTTTTCATTCTATATTAAGAGTGAAAAATAGGTATCAAGAAAACCTTTGTATTTCCAAAATGGGCATAAGATAAGGTGTTGAGAAGCAGTGGTTATTTGCACATCTCTGAATTCCGGGGTGCCCATACTAGCATGTGAATTACAGGCCATTTTTCAAATAGACGTCTTTTTTACACACTGTCTTACATTTGGAAGGAAAAGATGTAGAGAAAGACAAGGGGCAATAACACTTGTTTTGCTAATCTGTGTTCCCCCAAGTCTCCCGATAACAATGGTACCTCACTTGCGTGGGTAGGCCTAATGCTCGCGGCAGGAAACGCAACATGGACACATCACGTTTTTACATTGAAATCAGACGTGTTTTTTGCAAAGTGCCTAGCTGTAGATTTTGGCCTCTGGCTCAGCCGGCCCCAAGGGAAACCTAGCAAACCTTGGCATTTTTGAAAACTAGACACCTAGAGGAATCCAAGATGGGGTGACTTGTGGGGCTCTGACCAGGTTCTGTTACCCAGAATCCTTTGCAAACTTCAAAATTTAGCTAAAAATAACACATTTTCCTCCCATTTCAGTGACAGAAAGTTCTGGAATATGAGAGGAGCCACAAATATCCTTCCACCCAGCGTTCCCTCAAGTCTCCTGATAAAATTGATACCTCACTTGTGTGGGTAGGCCTAGCGCCCGCGACAGGAAATGCCTCAAAACACAACATGGACACATCCCATTTTTTGACAGAAAACAGAGGTGTTTTTTGCAAAGTGCCTACCTGTAGATTTTGGCCTCTAGCTCAGCCGGCACCTAGGGAAACCTACCAAACCTGTGCATTTTTGAAAACTAGAGACCTAGGGGAATCCAAGATAGGGTGACTTGTGGGGCTCTGACCAGGTTCTGTTACCCAGAATCCTTTGCAAACCTCAACATTTGGCTTAAAAACACATTTTCCTCACATTTCGGTGACAGAAAGTTCTGGAATCTGAGAGGAGCCACGAATTTCCTTCCACCCAGCGTTCCCCAAGTCTCCCGATAAAATTGATACCTCACTTGTGTGGGTAGGCCTAGCGCCCGCGACAGGAAATGCCCCAAAACACAACATGGACACATCCCATTTTTTGACAGAAAACAGAGGTGTTTTTTGCAGAGTTCCTACCTGTAGATTTTGGCCTCTAGCTCAGCCGGCACCTAGGGAAACCTACCAAACCTGTGCATTTTTGAAAACTAGAGACCTAGGGGAATCCAAGATGGGGTGACTTGTGGGGCTCTGACCAGGTTCTGTTACCCAGAATCCGTTGCAAACATCAGAATTTGGCTAAGAAAAACACATTTTCCTGACATTTCGATGACAGAAAGTTCTGGAATCTAAGAGGAGCCACAAATTTCCTTCCACCCAGCGTTCCCCCAAGTCTCCCGATAAAATTGATACCTCACTTGTGTGGATAGGCCTAGCGCCCGCAACAGGAAATGCCCCAAAACACAACGTGGACACATCCCATTTTTTTTACAGAAAACAGAGGTGTTTTTTCAGAGTGCCTACCTGTAGATTTTGGCCTCTAGCTCAGCCGGCACCTAGGGAAACCTACCAAACCTGTGCATTTTTGAAAACTAGAGACCTAGGGGAATCCAAGATGGGGTGACTTGCGGGGCTCTGACCATGTTCTGTTACCCAGAATCCTTTCCAAACCTCACAATTTGGCTAAAAAACACATTTTCCTGACATTTCAATGACAGAAAGTTCTGGAATCTGAGAGGAGCCACAAATTTCCTTCCACCCAGCGTTCCCCCAAGTCTCCCGATAAAATTGATACCTCACTTGTGTGGGTAGGCCTAGCGCCCGCGACAGGAAATGCCTCAAAACACAACGTGAACACATCCCATTTTTTGACAGAAAACAGAGGTGTTTTTTGCAAAGTGCCTACCTGTAGATTTTGGCCTCTAGCTCAGCCGGCACCTAGGGACACCTACCAAACCTGTGCATTTTTGAAAACTAGAGACCTAGGGGAATCCAAGATGGGGTGACTTGTGGGGCTCTGACCAGGTTCTGTTACCCAGAATCCTTTGCAAACCTCAACATTTGGCTAAAAAACACATTTTCCTCACATTTCGGTGACAGAAAGTTCTGGAATCTGAGAGGAGCCACGAATTTCCTTCCACCCAGCGTTCCCCAAGTCTCCCGATAAAATTGATACCTCACTTGTGTGGGTAGGCCTAGCGCCCACGACAGAAAATGCCCCAAAATACAACGTGGACACATCCCATTTTTTGACAGAAAACAGAGATGTTTTTTGCAGAGTTCCTACCTGTAGATTTTTCCCTCTAGCTCAGCTGCCACCTAGGGAAACCTACCAAACCTGTGCATTTTTTAAAGCTAGAGACCTAGGGGAATCCAAGATAGGGTGACTTGTGGGGCTCTGATCAGGTTCTGTTACCCAGAATCCTTTGCAAACCTCAGAATTTGGCTAAAAAAAACACATTTTCCTGATATTTTGATGACAGAAAGTTCTGGAATCTGAGAGGAGCCACAAATTTCTTTCCACCCAGCGTTCCCCCAAGTCTCCCGATAAAATTGATACCTCACTTGTGTGGATAGGCCTAGCGCCCGCAACAGGAAATGCCCCAAAACACAACGTGGACACATCCCATTTTTTGACAGAAAACAGAGGTGTTTTTTCAGAGTGCCTAACTGTAGATTTTGGCCTCTAGCTCAGCCGGCACCTAGGGAAACCTACCAAACCTGTGCATTTTTGAAAACTAGAGACCTAGGGAAATCCAAGATGGGGTGACTTGTGGGGCTCTGACCAGGTTCTGTTACCCAGAATCCTTTGCAAACCTCAGAATTTGGCTAAAAAAAACACATTTATCTGACATTTCGATGACAGAAAGTTCTGGAATCTGAGAGGAGCCACAAATTTCCTTCCACCCAGCGTTCCCACAAGTCTCCCGATAAAATTGATACCTCACTTGTGTGGATAGGCCTAGTGCCCGCGACAGGAAATGCCCCAAAACACAACGTGGACACATCCCATTTTTTTACAGAAAACAGGTGTTTTTTCAGAGGGCTTACCTGTAGATTTTGGCCTCTAGCTCAGCCTGCACCTAGGGAAACCTACCAAACCTGTGCATTTTTGAAAACTAGAGACCTAGGGGAATCCAAGATGGGGTGACTTGTGGGGCTCTGACCAGGTTCTGTTACCCAGAATCCTTTTCAAACTTCAAAATTTAGCTAAAAAAACAAATTTTTCTGACATTTCGATGACAGAAAGTTCTGGAATCTGAGAGGAGCCACAAATTTCCTTCCACCAAGCGTTCCCCCAAGTCTCACGATAAAATTGATACCTCACTTGTTTGGGTAGGCCTAGCGCCCGCAACAGGAAATGCCTCAAAACACAACGTGGTCACATCCCATTTTTTGACAGAAAACAGAGGTGTTTTTTGCAGAGTGCCTACCTGTTGATTTTGGCCTCTAGCTCAGCCGGCACCCAGGGAAACCTACCAAACCTGTGCATTGTTTTAAACAAGAGACCTAGGGGAATCCAAGATGGGGTGACTTGTGGGGCTCTGACCAGGTTCTGTTACCCAGAATCCTTTGCAAACCTCAACATTTGGCTAAAAAACACATTTTCCTCACATTTCGGTGACAGAAAGTTCTGGAATCTGAGAGGAGCCACGAATTTCCTTCCACCCAGCGTTCCCCAAGTCTCCCGATAAAATTGATACCTCACTTGTGTTTGTAGGCCTAGCGCCCGCGACAGGAAATGCCCCAAAACACAACATGGACACATCCCATTTTTTGACAGAAAACAGAGGTGTTTTTTGCAGAGTTCCTACCTGTAGATTTTGGCCTCTAGCTCAGCCGGCACCTAGGGAAACCTACCAAACCTGTGCATTTTTGAAAACTAGAGACCTAGGGGAATCCAAGATGGGGTGACTTGTGGGGCTCTGACCAGGTTCTGTTACCCAGAATCCGTTGCAAACATCAGAATTTGGCTAAGAAAAACACATTTTCCTCACATTTCGGTGACAGAAAGTTCTGGAATCTGAGGGGAGCCACGAATTTCCTTCCACCCAGCGTTCCCCAAGTCTCCCGATAAAAGTGATACCTCACTTGTGTGGGTAGGCCTAGCGCCCGTGACAGGAAATGCCCCAAAACACAACGTGGACACATCACATTTTTTGACAGAAAACAGAGGTGTTTTTTCAGAGTGCCTATATGTAGATTTTGGCCTCTAGCTTAGCTGGCACCTAGGGAAACCTACCAAACCTGTGCATGTTTGAAAACTAGAGACCTAGGGGAATCCAAGACGGGGTGACTTGTGGGGCTCTGACCAGGTTCTGTTACCCGGAAACCTTTGCAAACCTCAAAATGTGGCTAAAAAAACACTTGTTCCTCACATTTCGGTGACAGAAAGTTCTGGAATCTGAGAGGAGCCACACATTTCACTTGTGTGGGTAGGCCTACTGCCCACAACAGGAATAGATCACACAACGGTCAATGTTGATCCTTACATGAGGCAGCTATTGACCCTGGGGTGATCCATTCCTGACTGACGTAGGCACTAGGTGTAGGCACTCAAGTGGGGTAGTGTTTTTATCAGGACAGATGAGGAATCACTGGGTGGTAGGAATTTTGTGGATCCCAGCATATTTCTGTAGTTTGTGTGACAGAAATGCTAGAAAAATAGAGTTTTTATTCAACATTTCAGCTTTGCAGGGTATTCTGGGTAAGAAAACTTTGGGGAATACACACAAGTCACACCTCTGTGGACTCCCCCAAATGTCTAGTTTCCAGAAATGTTTGGGTTTAGTATGTTTCTCTATATGACCGCCGAATCCAGGACCAAAAACATAGGTGTCTGCCTTACAAAACCAGTTTGTTTTGGGATAGATAGTTTTGATGTCTCCACAATACGATTTGGGCGGTGGAATTTGGGTCTGAACTAAATTGGGGAGCTCCCAAGAGAGCACTCTCTCTCTCTGCTTGCCGCCGCATTCACCTGCTCTCAGGGTTGCGCTAACCCACTATTACCCCAAAACACTAGCCTACGTAGACAGTCACAAAATCGATGGTGTGTGTGAGATGCGTGCAACAGTAGAGTCCACCTTACTTGCGCTTCTTCCCTCAATCAGCACGTTCTTTCAAGACACTCAAAAAACACCTTGTCACATACCATTCGTCACAGTCTTTAGCACCTCCTGCGCCCAGTCCAGCAATCATTATTGGTGCTCCCACTCCCTCCTCCTCTGATTCCCTCATTACCACCCAGCAAAAGTGCCCTTCATCTCTCCATAGCCGCCCTCCACCCTGCACATACATTTCATTTGTATTATAGCGCTGGTAATGGCTGACTTTACTAATGTACTCAGCTATTTACATAAAATACAGATTTGCTCTTTGCAGTAGGCATATAAACCTTCTGCGCTTCTTTATGGCACTAAAACTGCCACTAGACAAAAGTCTGATCCTTATGTAGCAGAAACATAATCACAATACTTGACTTTTTTATTGCTGCCTAAAAGCTACAGTTGAAATGCGTCAGTTGAAGTATGTGCATTGCTTTGAAGACGCAAGCTGCAACTGCAAGACAACTGGTGGCAAATCTATATATATATATATATATATATATATATATATATATATATCACTTTTATATGTGGGTCTGGTGTTCCTGGGGGCCGATCGCAGCCCCCAGGGAAACCACACATGTATTGACAAAAGTGATTTATATATATATATATATATATCTATCTATAGATATATCCATGTAGATAGATATATCTACATAGATGTATCTATATATATAGATCTATATATATAGATCTATATATATATATATATATATATATATAATATATATATACATATATAGATCTATATTTTTTTTAGTAGTTGTATGGTTTCCTTGGGGGCCAAAATGGCCCCCAGGGAAACCCTACAACAACAAAAAAAAAAATATTGGCCCCACAGGGGGTCGCCCTGCCCACGGGCGACCCCCTGTCCATTTTTTTTTAAATACAATTTAGCCCCTCGGGGGGGCGCCTACCTTTTTTTTTTTTTAAATATGCCCTCGGGGGAGGGGGCCGGCCCGTTTTCCGAGGGGGCTGACCCCCCAAGTGAAATCCCTGGTGTCTAGTGGTGTTTACTGGCCCCCGATCGCAGCTGTGCTGTGATTAGAAGCCAGGAAACACTTTCAGGAAGGCCTCGTAAGAAAGGGAAGAGTCTCCCCTTTCTTACGAGGCCTTTCCGAACGTAGGGAAGGCCGTTTGGGGCTGTTTTCCCCATCGGAGCAGGAAGCGGCCACAAGGCCGCTTCCTGCTCCGAAGGGGAAATCAACAAAGTGATGTCAAGGGCGGGTGGGGGGTTGGTGGGGGGAGACATGGAAAAGCTTCTGTGTCTCCCGGGGTTTAAAAAAAAATTATAATCCTCGGGTGCAACGCACCCGAGGATTTACTTCCCCCCTCCCTGGTGTCGGCCACTGGTCGTGACCCGCACCAGGGAGGTAGTGCGGGCGTCGGCCAGTGGCCGACAACCGCACCCAAGGGGTTAACATGTTTGAGTAGGTGTGGTGACAGCCACAGTAGTGTTTACATTCTGCCCAGATTAGGAACTGTGTGCATGCACCACACAATCCTGCTACAGGAGGGCACGCCTCTTTGACAAACGAAGCAGAATATTCTGTGCAGGAGAATGTCTGCACGGATAATGTTGCCTTGAAACGCTGTATTTACACAGCTTGACTTTTGAAGTTGTGCACTTTGTAAATTTGGGCAATAGCAGTTGTGAACTTTACTTAATGAAACAACGTCTGAAGGAGGTAAGTCTGATTTGGTGCTGCTGCCCAGATGTCAGCAACAAGATCATATTTCACAGGAACACTTTTCCACCACATACAACTCAGGTGTCAATTTATTTACACGTTTGTATGTAAGCATTGCAGCCTTCAATATGTTAATTGTGTTTCATTATTTGTTGCAGATAAAGGAAGAAGGTGAATGGAAG
The DNA here is from genome assembly GCF_031143425.1 of Pleurodeles waltl. Lineage (NCBI taxonomy): Eukaryota > Metazoa > Chordata > Amphibia > Caudata > Salamandridae > Pleurodeles > Pleurodeles waltl. The sequence goes on along the minus strand of NC_090448.1, from coordinate 1,090,882,303 downwards.
TGCTTTAGTTATATGCAGGGCCACTGGAATTATATGGAAAAGAGGACGAAATTATGTGGCAGGGTTAACCAATTTATGTGGCAAGAAAAGACCATTTATGTGTTTACAGCGCCAATAGCTGTAAATCAAGCAAATGCAAGGCCTATTGCATTGCAAATGCTTGTTTTCATCTGTGGATAAAGCAGCCAACCATACCTGGGCTGATTTTCCTGAACAGTAGATTGTTGCAGTTTCAGATGAGAGGCAGTCTGAGCAAGCCACATATTAGGCCCTTTAATTGTTATTTGCAGAATAACAATAAGGTGGATGGAGCACGCACATCATGTTGTGCACCTCCTTCCATCCCAGGCCTCAGAAGTGGCAGTGAGCCTTGGAGGGCGGAGCATCTTTTGAACACCATATTAACAAGTCTTCAGTGTGGGGAGGAGGATTTTGACCTCCACAGCAAGTCACAACGATCAAGCAGACGAACTGCAGGTGCCTGCCTGCAGCTTGTGATTGGGAGTTTCATTCAAATTCTGTGCAATAGAATTAAATAAAAAACGCTAGGGGTCATTTTTGAGAAATGTGGTGTTGCACATAGTGCAGCACCACTTTTCTTGTGCCCCTTAGCGCCCCTCTAAAGCCACCATATGTGCGCTAAATTTTAAATACGGCACACCATGGCGGTAGTTAGGGGACTAGCGTCTGAATTTTTTATGCTAGTCCGGCGCTTTGCAGGATTAGCATCAAACAAGTATGACACCAATCCTGCAAAGCACCCAGAGGCCACTTTGTAAGCAAAGGAAGCCTCCTTTGAATGTCTGCTCTGAGCAGGCGTTAAATGTGCTGAAAAAAATGGCGCAAGGAAATTCTTATGCCATTTTTTGCCCCTAATGGGTGAACACCCCCTTTGCATACATTATGCCTGGTGCAGGCATAATGTAGCGCAAAGGATTACAGAGTGGCACAACATAAATATTGCAACACTTTGCAAATATGGGGTGGTGTTTTTGGCCTTCTAACATCACATTAGTGTAAAAAATGACACTAATGTGGAGTTGGAATGGCGCTGGGGCTCTTAAATATGCCCCTAATAACCACAAAACTTTAAATAACTTTGCAATTTAAAAAAACTCTGAATAGAAATAGATAAAAGGAAAATAACTTTTCTGGCTGTGATGCTATGAAAAAATCATTCACCCTCCATCCTGGAGTGAAAGGGGAGAAAAAAGGAAAGAAAAGAGAGAGAGAGAGAGAAAGAGAAGAAAATGAGGGGCAGAGAGTGGGGTGAAGAGACAAACAGAGGAAGGGAGAGGAAGGACTAAGAGGCGAAAAGGTTTGCATGGTAGATTGGCATAGGCAGTCAAAGAAAGGAAACAAAAGTGGAGAGAAAGGGGATGGCAAATGGAGAAAAAGAGTGTACAGCGAATGTTGAAACAAAGTGTTGATGGCGAAGAGGATGTTAGAATTTTTCTGGTCAGTGAGAATAAGGAACAGGTGGATTAGTGACTCATACACACTCCTTAGTTCTCTGACTGTCCAATAGTCTATGGCATGATTTATAAGTTGGCAGACACCTAGAGGAAGCGCTGAATTCACAGTAGAACCCACCAATGGAGTTCCTTTAAAAAAACTGAAATTATTATATAGGAAACTCCACCAGTAAATTATTTGCAGGTTTTAACACTTCCTCCAGAAATTGATAGCTTTTTCATTACCACCCAACTCGAAAGCAGCCTCTTGGTCTGTCCAATACCGGAGCCAGCACAAGGTCCCTCCACTTCCCAGAGTCACCCTCGGAGACTACAGAAATCAGAGTACTCAAAGGCAGAAATCCATTGAACTTCTTCTGAAAATGTTGTTTGCTAAAGCAGGTAGCTACTGTCTGCAGGAGTCATTGGTGCAACCAGGAGCCTTTAAGACCTGAGAGTGAACAAGACTTTAGTAGCTGAGAGTGGGCACAAACCCTAGGAAGCTGAGGGTGAGCTGCAGACTCAGGAACGTAAATGAAGCAATACCCTTGAAGTAAATATTCACCTTCCCAATGCCCAATGGGAGTAAACAGGAGCTTTAGAGATCTGATAGTGACTATGTGCCAAGCAGCAAGGGAAGTACAGAGAAATATATGTTTTGCTCCTGGTGAACATGGTTTTCAGTGAACTGATGGTTTTGTGAAGCTTTTAGGTACGAGTGAGCCAGCGCTACTGAGCCTAATGGTAAACTGGGAAAGTGAGTGCCCAGAAGATGGGCTGTACCAAAGGCACCTGAGGGTGAGCTGGAGCATCGAAGATCTCAGTCTGAGCAGGGCACTCAGGGACTAAAGAATGGAAATGAGCTTAAAGGTTATTAGTAAGTGGGTAGTTTAGGGACCATCTGATAGGGAGTATGAGCCTTGTGTTCTTTGGATTCTTTGAACCCATGGGTCCTTGAGGTGAGAGCTTTATTGACCTAAAGATATGCGTCAGAAGACATGGGTGATCTATTATGGAATAACAGTGTTTTCAGTCTTGGATGTTGTTACTGGCCCTTCAAACTTTAAAAAGTATAATTTACCACACACATCTCCCCAAAATAAGTCTTTAATGCTAACTACACAACGATTCATGAAAGGTTGTGATCCGCAAATATGGGTCACTATTTTTTGGGTGCCTGGGCCAATTTTATGTCCCAATCCAACCTTGAGTCCATCCCTGGGTAATAACCGACCCTTGTTAGATGCCGGGTCCATGGGCTCATAGTCCTAGTCAAGTCCCAGTCAATTATTTTCCCAACCCACAGCACGGTGAGTTTGGCATTTTCCCACTGAAGAGACTAGTGTGTGAGCCGACCCCCGTCTCCAGTCCCACCCGAAGAGCTTCACAGTTCAATAAACGATAATAAAGAGAATACTTTGCAGCTTGTGCCTACTTCGGGTGAGTGGGGCTTTCTACCTTGTTTCTAGCTATGCCGTCAGAGTCCTCCAGAATCCATGATCCCTGAACCTGCACTGAGGCACATAGCAGCTTCCTGTGCAATGATGTTAGTGGCACTGAAGTCCTGCTGGAGTTACTGGAATGGATGTGCAATTGTTTCCAGTAGGGCACCTGCAGCAGCCAGGTAAGTATTGTACTGTAATTATAGGGCTTGTCTTGTTTTCTACGCTGTACATCTCCCTCATTGTGAATTGCAGAATATTACATTTCCTCATCACACTTGCCCCAAGGATATTACCGGGACGGTGTCACTGGAGCTTTTAATAGAAGGGTTGGAGCTAACTATAGCAGTGCAGGAAATAAGGGAGGAGGAAGAAACGTCCAGGATGTGACAATACGTCACTCTCCGCAGGTGGAAGACACCCAAGCTGCTCCCAGTGTTGACTGGTGATTGGCATGAGAGAAAACACCTTCAGGATCAGGGATGGACAAGGGAACACAATGCCAGCAGTGGCACCTGAGGTCCACCTTCAGATAATGTAAAAGGGGGCGGTGTCAGATTTCTGGTGTGTGATCTGACAAAAACACCATGTGATGAAATGCCTGCCTGCAGCAAGGGAAGACGTGAGCACCAGGTGAGTAATGGGGAGAAGAGGTGGTGCACGGTTAGGGCAGTGCTTGGAATCATATAGGGCTGGGTATCCTTTTCCTCCAGTGGAAGGCACTTAGTGGGAGACAGGACATCCTCTTTTAAATGCCAATGCCTCGAGTGCAGAGTCCTAACAGTGTCTGCCCCATCACCAACATCCAAACAATTATTTGTTGGCTCACTCTGTGATGCAAATAATGCCCAGCTACTTCAATTAGGGGTAGACATCGGTGGCAGGTTCTCTCGCAGACTCACTCTTTGATTCCCCAGGCACTATCCTTGGAATCCCTAGTCTGAGGAGGAATGCTTAGTTTGTAAAATAAATAAATAGATATGTGTCTGGGTCCACTCTATTTGTTAGGGCTTGCCATTTGCAGTAAGATTGTGGTTTCCCTCACCACGGAGTGACTATTGTGTGTTACTCGGATTACTTCAGCGCCTCCATCATTTTATACTTCATTAAAACCCACACTACCTGTGATTTTTTTTTCACACACTGAACTATATTTAGTGGTACTACACTGATCCATGACTGTTCAATGTTAGAAGTGCACGTGGCATGGCTTATCAAAGAACTACACTCGCTAACACAGCTTTATAATGAAAATGATTATCATGCAGTTGCCTTTATTCACTTTAGTGATTGTTAATTGAATGTTTGTAATCTTCACAAGACACAACACTTGAACACCTCCCTGATGAAGGACCTCAAATAGGTCTGAGCTGCATTTTGGTCTATAACAGAGATATGCACAAAGATTTGTTCACTTAAGCATTGTTGGAGGCGGCAAGTTCTGGTTGGCTGAGGCTAGACTTTAGCCTTGCAGAGTCTACCACTCCCGTCGGGGGTGGGTGATTACACTCAGTGTATACCTTGCACTCACCTTTTGGTAGCTTGGCACTGAGCAGTCAGGCTTATCAGAGGGGCAATATGTAAAGCACTGGCAAAGTACTTTTCCACAATAAATACACTGAATGTCACTAAAGAGACTTCACACAAGGTGTATGTAAAGAAAGTTTGTATTCGACACACACATCAGCTAACACAACATGAACATCATGTAAATATGGGCATAAATCACATTCAGAAATAATACTAGCAGTACTAGGCCCAACTGGGTTAAAAACAATATTAGCAATCTGTTCACTTGGGGAAAATCCTACTTTCCCTCCCACTACTGTCATGCGGTGCAAAACATTGTCAGTACGAGACCCAGGTATCCCAATTCAGTATCACACAGTTCTAGGGTGCGCCCCGGTTCACAACGTTAGCAGCAATGTGTACATACAAATAATTCCAGCACTTTAAATAGCTCTGAGGACTAGGTACAAACCAATGTCAACCGTGATAGTCTTTTGGCAAGGAAACAACATATTACGGCAACACAGCCATGCGGTGTAGTCAATGACAGGCAGTCACTCCCACACACCCACTCCACACCACTATGGGGTGCCATGGATATCAGGCAGACTCGAATAGCAAGCACTCACACACACTCACTTTCAGCACCTTAAGGCAGAAAACTGTTATCCGGCAGGTCAGTTATCACTGTATTTGCAGACCCCGTGGGCCCAAAACTCCCTCCTCCCTTCAACCAATCCCTATGAGCTGGAGATGAAAGCAACCTTTCCCTGCATACTAGGCCAATTGCGGCCAAAATTAAACTTATCCAGAGTCCCGGGAAAAAGGAGGGGGAAAGAATAGATAACAGGCTCATCAGGCAATAATCAACAACTGGAGGTTTGGCCACAACTCAGGGAGTTCACTCAATGGTCTCCGCACCGTGCCTTCGAGCACAGGCCCAGGTCTGCAAGGTATGGAGGGAAGGAAGGTCACTGTAGAACACACACTGATCAAAATAGTGCCCAACCAGGCCAGGCACTCCAGTACACAAATAGTTATCAATTCTGCACCTCCCTGGAGTGAGGCATGACTCCTGGTCCGTGATGACTTGAGTCGCACCAAACAATTCCAAACATACATGAAGAGTTACCAACTTCCGTACCTCTCTGGAAGAAGGCACAAAGTCTGGTGCATGATGACTTGAGTTGCACCAGACAATGCCAGCAACACACAAAAGACGCAAGTTCAGCAGTGTCACAGGAGGTAGAATGCTGCACTGCTCCGGGTACACCCCACCTTCGAGGGTCGCAACCTGTGAAACAGACACTGCACGCAATGAACGTGCAGTCGGTGTGTCACACGAGAGAAATGTGGCACAATCGACACCTGCAACCAATAAATCCACTCACAACCAACAAGACGCTTATTGTTGTCGTGGACCCACAATAAAGGGCCACACTCCTTGAATGCGGGCAGTACTTTGAAGGCTCTGCACCAGGCAATCTGGTCTCCAGACTCAATACTTAGCTCCACACTCGCACTGCTGCTACCAGGTGGAATCCAGCAGACAATGAAGGCACTTAGGAGGGCACCACTCTCCAGATGACACAGGTAGAAGGTGTATGTCCCTTGTAGGAGGTCTTCCTACATTGAGAACAGGGGGCAAGCCAACAAGCCCTTGGAGAGCACATTTCAGAGTGCCACACAGAAGCAGGCAGTCTGCCAAGGCCAGCCACAATGCAGGAAGGGTGTGTTGTCCCTTCTAAGGACAGTAAATACTCATTTGCACAACAGATTCCACTGGCAGTGTGCACCATGTGGTCCAGGGTTTCTGGCCCCACATCCCTGAAAGTGTATCACTGGTTTGTTGCAGTGGGGCACCAGTAGTTATACTGTACTAGGCCTTTGAAGTTTGGAGTGATTCAGAGGGTTCCTTTGAACCACAGATGTCTCCCCTAAATTTTAGTCCTGTCTGCCATGGGGCGGTGGAATGCAGATCTCCATCTTTAGTGGGGTCATGATCTGGCCCGATAGGCCGAGTGGCAAAAACTCTCCCTCTAATCTATTCTGCCAGGCCCTCAAATAGCAGAGGTCTGTCATTCCACTTGTGTGCCCAAGGTTTATAGATGTCTCTGGGGGATGCACAGATGTGCTCCCCAGCCTCCAGTGCAGAATAGATTGAATTTAAAAAGGCACACAAGACGTTTTGGAGCAGAGAAATGCCCTGTTTGTAGGAGTGGGATTTCTCTGTGGTTATTCACAAAACCACCTTTACCACAGAAAGGGGTTTGTCGGGACAATTTCAATGATAGGATTATGAGGCTGCTCCACTGCAATCCACTATCGCAATTAGGGGTAATGGTAAACTTTCCCCATGCTAACCTATGGGCAGAGCAATCCTCATTGGAAGTGAAAACACACATGGGTATTTTTAACTCCCTGGGCACATGTGCCCTGGCACAGACACAAGCCTGCAGAGGCAGGCTGGACACAAATTTGAGAACACCCAAACAGGCCTGCTGTGACAGACTCAGTACATACTAAAAGACCATTGTGCAAGTGTGCACACACTGGCCTACAGTGGCAGGATCAGCACATGTTAACCCACCATTGGGTAAGTGTGCACACACTGGCCTATGGGGCAGGCTCAGTACATGTTAAAACACCAGTTAGCACCACTTCCTAACATATGTAGGAAGGGTGCGTGCGCTTTCCCACTCTAGTTACAGTGGGAAAGTGCCCGGAGCTCTCAGGCCCCTAAGCGAGAATCAGCAAAACCGATGGGAAGAGCTGACCTCCTAGATAGGGAAAACCGATGTGGGGTTTATTCCCTACCAGGGCAAGAAACACCCTTGCGTACCTGCCCTGCCTTCCGCCTAGGTAGTGTAAGGTCTACTCAGGGTTGGCCACTGGGTGGGTAATGCCACCCTGAGCACAAGGGCAACTGCGCCTCCACAGGCCAACACTGTCAGACCTAACACGGTTGACAAGCTATTCTGGTGGGTGGCAAATCGGTGCAGCATCCCACCAGTAGCCAGGGCCGAATCCGCCCCGGGTATATGGTGTACCTTTTCATAGGGCACTCCTGGGTACAACACCTCAACCAATCATATAAGTGCCCCTTCCTGGCGCGTGTAGGAAGGGTCTGTGCACTTTACCACTGCAGTACAGTGGGAAAGTGCCTAGAGTCCTAAGTTCACGCAAAGAGAGTCAGCAAAAAAAATGGGAGGGAAAAGCAAAAAGTTTCAATGAAATTCCCTAAGAAAGGCCATGTCCAATAAGAACGATATTGAGTTGTCCTGGACACGAATCTATCAATCATTTGCCATTGATGTTTTTTTTCATTAACAACAAAAAGAAGAAACAATTATTACCTGTGTAGATGTATTAACTCATATACAAACAGGCTCTGGGTGCAGATCTTGCACACACTGGTGGTGCGCAGGGGATACAAATCCTGGGAATAGATGGTTTTTGATGTGCCTAGTTGTGGTCCTTGACACAAAGCACACCCCGCAGCACCTCCACAGTAGACCGAGCTCGGTATACAGAATGAATCAGAATTGTAGAAACAATAGTACAATCGTTAAACCTTTTTCTTGAAATGTACTATCACAAATGAGTGCCCCGGATTACTGCCCCGCATTACTACCACAAATGCTAGCTGTTGACAGCTCCACATTAGGGTCTTGCCCTAAATGACTGCCACAAATTACTGCCATTAATAGTTTTCAAGAATTACTTAAATCTGAAAGTTACTGCCACAAAATGCTCCCTCGGATTGCTGCCACAGATATTGCAACAGACTCCTCACACAAATTACTGCCTAAACATCTGTCAGAGAATGCTGCCACAGATGCTGCGACAAACCATGGCCAGAAGTTACTGTCACTTTTACAGGGTCAGATAGACAGTAAAAGAAGCAAGGAATCTTGTGCAATCATGTATTATAATAAATTGTCCGAGGTTCAGGCATATTTATTGTTTGGGTCTTCCTTGGGTGGATCTGGAGAGCCAAGTGCAGACGTGCAGTCACACAGGGCACACTGCACAGGCTGGTCACTGTGGGAGTGCCCAGCAGTCAAAGCAGGAAAAATGGATACAGACCCAATCACTAACCAAAACAGAAACGAAATGTGCTGCAGAGGCTGTGGTGATGCTGACATGCAAGTCCACATGACAAACATATTCAAGCTAGATATCCATAAGATGACAACAGTAACTCAGAGAAGGCGAACATTTCACTCAGATTGTCTGCCACATGTCTGCCATTGTCACCACCAAAGACATGCCCATGCAAACCCCACATCATGCCAACAAGAAAACTCTGCACAGTATATCTCAGTGACAGAATTGCACTGGAATACTATGCCACATGCTTCCTCGAAAAAGGCCCAGAGTTACTTTAAGAGCAGCATCCAAATTCCAGCACTTTATGAAGGGGGAATCACGACACAGTCATATCTACAAAGCTAAGCCTGCTGCTGATGCATTCCCTTGTGCTGGTACACAAACAGTCTGCCCTACCCCATGCACACCCTCACATCTGAGGGCAGAGGTTACTGTGTGGTGTCTAGCATGGGATTTGTACTGAAGCCATACCATCCTTGTGCAAATTGTTATGCTTTGACAGCCACAGAACGGTCTGACACATTGGATGGGTTCTGCGCAGCACACAGGCAATGCATCCATTCTAGAGAAAAACAATGCACTCCCATATCAATCCAGGTATCTCTTTTGAGACTTCATCTGGATTCCCCATGCGTGATGGGCTTATAACCGCATGAAATGGTGATTTTCTGGTGCAGGTGGACTCCTTACCTAGCTATGTACCAGCAATGCATCCTTCAGACAAGCGCCACCCTCTTTTCATGATAAATGTTGTGGCACGGGTGAATTTGGAATCAGGTGCACGCTTGTGCTCTGTGCTTGCAAAATCTTTTGTTGAAAAAAAATAATTAAAAGGGTCTTACAAACCTCCCCTGACCTACCTGAACTTACCATTTGCTTGGTCCAACGTCACTCTAAATCAAGTGCTTCTGACTGGCCAGTACATCATCTGCATGTCGTCTGCTTCACTTCCTGTTTTCTTCTTTGCTGTTCATGCCGTTGTGTTGCCTCAGGACCAAGTACTCTTTCCGGTCACTTGCCATAGGACACTGGCCAGCGTCCTTCTTCTGGCTACAACCCTAAAGGTACTTCTTTTTTCTTTCTACATCCCGTCTTCTTTCTTCGCTGCCGTCTTCCTTCTTTGCTGCAATCTGTCTTCTTTCTTCGCCACATGCAGTCTTCTTTCTTCGCTGCAGCCGTCTTCTTTCATCGCTTCCTCTGGCTATGACACTGAAGGTACTTCTTTTTTCTTTGTGCATGTTGACTTCTTTCTTTGCTGCTGTCTTCTTTCTTCGCTGTCTTCTTTCTTCCCTGTGGGGCTCCTCTGTGGAAGGTGCAGCACCTGGAGCAGCAAACAATGCAGGGAGGACACCGCTGTGCTGTATGTTGTGAAATGAATGTCACAATGGGAAATGGGTTGCCGCCTTCTACCTGTGCTCGGATTGAAGGCTCGGAAAAGTCCATTCTCAGGTTCTGAAAATGTGCCTCGCAGTCAGTCCATTCATAATTTTCTTTCTACACAGTTATGATAAGTGTGTCAACTTTAGGGAAAATGTCAGTAAATGTTGATTTGAAAAGTAATAAAGCCAGCTTCTTCAGGAACTTTTGGGAGAACGTCTGTAATATTGCCTGAATTGTTTTATTGAAATGGTCAGTTTCTTTGTAGCTTAGTTGGTAGCCCAGATGTTCCCACTCCTGTTTAGTGTCCAGAACTTTTCTCTAATTTGGCCAAAAAAAATGTGCTTTTCTTAACATGAGGCAGGCTTGATGAGCATTGGGCGCATGACTGGGTAGGGCCGGAGAATGTTTTAGAACATCATCCAGATAAACACCATCTTCTTACATAATAAATTGTTCCGTTTTCAAATTGATGAAAAGTGGAGGGAGAGCTGCAAAAGCCAAAAGGGTTATGACATTTATCAAAGTGTTCCAAATTGGGAATGAAAAGCAGTGTTCATGTTGTTTCCTGGTTGTACTCGCAATAAGTTATAACATTATTTGGTTTCACACTTCGCTCGAAGTAGCTCTTTGGATAGGATTGATATGGTCATTCTTCATCATAGCACTGATGTCCCAGTTAATTATAAAGGGGCGCTGAGAAGTAAGGCGCTGCTTCAGGTGACTGAGAGATGCTGCAATGAATCCTGTAGCCAGGTTGGTTTTCATATAGCCCTGCAAGACTACCTTCTCAAGGCCTGAGAAAGGGCTGACTTTACCACGAGGAACTGAACCCCAAGTGTTTGGGTGAAGGTACTATGTTTCTTTTTCACATAGTACATCTACTGGGGCGAATATTCAGGAGAAAGATGGCTCACCCCAGCAGTGACAGGGGTCACTTGGTACTGGACTATGGTGTCACGATCTTTTATACTGAGGGCGGGATCCTTGAATGTGGCTTTACAGGGCCTTTAGAAGTGAGACTATACCTGTTCATGTGCACTTTTCATCAGTGGGTCTTGAGCGGCTGACGCAACGCTGTAACTCTGCTCTTTGCTCATACCTAATGATGTGTTTCTGATGCAGGAATACAACGTCACCTCTACCACTGCTATGAACCATGCAGGCTTCTGGAGCAAGCTTCATTGCCCTCACGACTCACCCTGCATTGCTGCAACCAGGAGCTGGGACGTGAGTGAGAAAGGAGGGCCGCCCTTTGATGCTAGAAGTGGAATATGCCATGGAGGGCGGGCGCTGTGTCGGAGACACCTTTGGCGTGGCAGCTGACCCCCGTCTCTTCATCATCCAACATTAAATCAATGGGCCAAAAGGGCCTTACTCTAACACCAAGATCTTGTAAAGACCTTGAGCAAAGATGACCTAGACTCAGCTGACTACCTGTATTAGTGTTAAATATGCAGAGATTAAAATATCTTGGTTATGAGTCATTCATGCAAAGGATAGTTTTTTGACTTAAGTAGCATGAGGTCTGTTTGAAGAAACCTATCCACGAAATTGTGCAAAATACAGATGGGCTATTGTGTTCATGGGCATGAGGGATACGCACTGTAGTGGTGTCTCGCCGTAGAATGATTAAAGTAGCGTTTTGCGTTAGCGATTATTTTAGCAACAAATATTTTATGCTTGCCTTTAACAATACCATTTAATAATGCAAAGTGTTTACAAATATTTGCATTCATGATAAGTTAAGTCTCCATGCAGCATAACAAATTATATTGAGGAACAGTTAAGACCCATTTATTATATAAAGTTGTGTATGCCTAGCGCTTTAGGCCTCACAGTAGGAGTGCAAAGCGCTATATGTAACCCATATAGTACACACTTACACTGCTCACTGAGGACTGGCATGCCTGGCTCAATTTTGGGACCATCTTTGAAATATGCACTTCCGCGTTTTCACTATCTGGTGAAATACAGCTGACAAATTTCCTGCTGGATATGTTATGCTTTGTAGTGTTTTCTCCTGCAAATGCTAACAGAAGAATGTTATAATAATGTTTGTTTTACATTTGATAAACCATAAATATTTGTTTATGTTGTTGTTTATTTATTCAACACACATCACAACATAAGCAACTATTAAAAGTGTATCATATTTAAAACAAACATTATTACAACATTTTTCTAATTTTTATAATCCAGTTAGATAGTAAAATGGAACGCCAAAGAAAAAACACAAAGGCGAAACCTATTGGCTCTGTCAGTGCTTGTTTAACTAGTGTGTTTTATGGTGGTGATTGTAATGTCGCTTCTTGTATCTTCGCTTCGGGCTCAATTTCAGCCTTATTTGTTTTTCAACCAATGTTTTTCCTTCTCCGCAGTGCGCCTGCCTGTTGAAACTCACGGCCTGCATCTGTGGCACTAGCCTTCGTGGCACCCGGCCAAAGGGAGGGCGGATCCAGGTCACAGCAGGAGTGATGCTGTCCTCGCGCCTCTTTAAGTCCCTAATGAATGGAGGGGCGGGGCATGGGATGACTTTATAGGACACCTGTTATCAGACATGACTTAGTTTCAGGTGATGAGCTGCGCGAGCTGGTGGCGAGCCATGGCCCAGCAGCAGCAGCAGAGCGCTGTGCCACATCTCCCAGAGGACTTCCCCAAGCCTGGACCCAGGAGGAAGGGAGCCCTGTCCACCCACCCTTACCAGGTACACAAACCTCTCTGAGATTTACTGGCTTCACTGTATTACAAGGGGGCTCATAACAACGTGTAGCTTAACATTCCAGCATTTATTCTTCCTTTATTCTGTGAAATGGGCTGGGGACCAGGGGCGTGGCTTCAGGTGGAAGGGTGTTTGGGGTGCTACACCCCCCCAAAAAAATATTTTCTGGTAAAAAGTTGGGTACAGGTGATTGCAGTCGGGTTTGGTGGGGTGTCACTTGGATTTTTACATACACACAGACAATCTTACACACACTCTCTCCCTTTTCTGTTTTGGCAGCCTTAAAAATGTTGGTTATTTTACAAAATGTTGTGTTTTCTCTCACTTAGTGCCCCTACCAAAAGGCACTCCTAACCCTTCCCACTGCCACTTAAGCCCCTTTCCCGCGCCTTGCTTGTTGTTTAATTTATTTGAAGATTAATGCCAGCGTGATTGATGGGAAATATGACTCTCCCCCCCCCCCCACCTTACTGACCAAGCTACGCCTCTGCTGGTGACCTTCTTATTAAGTAAAGTAGTATGTTAGAGTTCATTTCTGGGAATATTTTCTGCAGGGGCATTATTGAGATTATTGCCGAACCAAAAGAAACAGAGCTCAGATCTTGACCAAGGTGACCAACGCCGGTCCAGGAAGGCCGCATCACTCCAGATGTTCAGAGCATCCACCAGATAAATGTACATGTGCTTAACATTATTTACATATTCAGTTATTCAACTGTGGTCTAGCAGCTTCGTTATAAGACGGAGACCTGAGCCGTGCTCCTGGTTTCGACGCCAAAATGATGTGGTTTTAGAGGAAATCATTTTAGAAATATTTGTGTGATATGCCATGTAACCGCAAGGGTCCATACTGTGTCAATTACCTGCCCCACAGCATCCCACGCTCGAGATGCTGATGTTGCATAAGAATGTGCTCTGTAGATCACTATCGTGCTCTTGGCAACGGTTGCCGAGCTGCCTGAAATACCTTTAAAGGCAGATAATACAAAAATCCCAAAAAACAGTGCTTAATTTATGTTGGTGTTTTCCGGTGCTCAGCACCGGGACTTATTTGAAAACACCGACACATATTCATCTGAAATCACCACATGGCGGTGCTGTGGGTGTATTTTTAAGCAAAGTTCATTAGTGGAGCATGAAACTATTTAATTTAGCTTTATTTTTTTTCATAAAGCTTGACCTTAAACCTGTAGTTAAAAAGTTTTTTTTTTTAATATACATTAAGCACTGCCAAAAACATGTCAGATCATGAAAACTGGGTATATCTCTGGGGATAACTCTATCTTTCTTCTACCTAAAACGTATTCTTTGGGAGACGGTATTGAACAGACACATATGACAACATGTTATAATTGTATATGAAGCATGAGTGGTGTAGCTATGAAGACTAGACATCCATCATGAAATAGGCTTGCTAGTTGCTAGGATACGTGTGTCTGTTTGAGCGGATATGAGTGCGTATGACTGTGCCTGCCCTTTTTCCTGGTACATTGTATTCGTATCAGAAAAAAACAGACAATTTGGTATAATTTTAATTTCTGAGACAAATAATCTTCTTGTTTTTAAATTGTATATTAGTTGGTGATATCACATATGGCAGGAGTCTCCCACATGTGGTGAGGAGTACCAGATCCAGACCAGAGTTTCAGGACAGCCACACAAAACAAATACACTCTACTTTTGTCCCAGCCTGGATCTGAAAAATTATATTTGCTTGACACTGCTCCCTTCCTTACCAGGCCACTTGCCAGTGCTTCTTCAACAGTAATACGGGTGCAGGGTCCCAGAGACTTTCTTACGAGCCTACCGCTGATGCTGCTGAGGTTGTGTAATACCAAGGTTGTTTTGACTTGTAACCCTCAGGCCTTTTTCTTCCCTCACCCTGCATTTCCCGACCTTCACCTTAGTTTGGCAGGGTCCTTTCATTTTCACTCTCCCCCTTTGTCATTGTTTTCAGATCATGATCTCCCTTCTTCTTTCTCCCTCTCTCTCTCTTTCCTTATCTGGGTCAAAGTTTGATGAGGAATAAAAGTCCAGACCCTACAAATGAGTGGTGGTGCCTACCACCTGCAACTACTGGCACAAATTAGGCACTTCACTCTACTCCTTCTTTTAAAAATTATCCAAATAATCTTATAGTCAAAAATGCATTCTCCACCTGTCCTCGTGCTGCCAGGCCCTTCTCTCTAGTCCAACCTGGCTTCTCGCTTGGCTCTATCTCCCCTCATCTTCATCCACGTTCCCCCACCTCACTGATTCTCTTAAACATCCTTGATTGTTGTGTTTCGTGTTCTTTTGAAGTGCTCAGTGGTATGTGTGGTTTGGTGTGGTGTGGCACTGTGTTGAGTTGTTTTTGGTACGCTATATACATTTCTATAACAGTCCCAAAGTGTCCCCTGGTGGCCTCCAGTAATGGATTGTTCTTTCATACCTCCATGAGTGTCACTTAGGGGTCGCCTCATGTTGCACTCTCTTTGCTTCTCTAGGGTATCATGGGCCCTGGATAGACTCTATTTACTGATGAGCCATCTCCTGTGTCCTCAGCATCCATTGGCAAGGACAGACTGGCAATATTGGGCATCACTCCCCTCTAAGACCCCACAATAGACCAATGATGCTTCATTCTATGACACACTTCCTGATGCCAACAATGTCATTGTGGGCTCCGCAGGGCTGTGTCTGTGACTGCCGGGCCTCTATGTGCCTCACGGCTCCTACACCATGCCTTGGCCAGTTGAAGCTTTATGTGGTGCCACAGTCAAAAACTTTGTGTTGTGTCATTTTGAGAGCTTTAACCTAGGTATAAAAAAATCTCCTCAGAAAAATAAAACATGGCGGCCCCAGCACCGGGCCTCGTTTAGTGGAAGGTTGTAGTAGCGGCAATAAACACAGCAGGGTTGCCTCAGAAAACTAAATATGAAGATGGCATGCAGGGCACTGAAAAGCACAGGGCCTGGTGCATAATGCCCCATCGCCCCCCCAAGAGACGCCTCGGGTATGGTGGTGAAGACCGCAGAACCGTATCTATGAGGCCACGCAAAGCCACTTTGCGTGGCTTTTTAAGGCCTTCTAGGTATATAGTAAGGCAAGATAGCACAAGTCGCTGCGTTGCCTTAATCTGCATCAGGGGAGCATTCCATGGGCGTTGCAGTGGTTTTCCACGCAATACCCGTGGATTTTGATGCTGCCCCAGATTTACTCTATGACGTAAACCTGGGACAGCCCCAAAACCTTCCCCTTCCCCAGAGCAGGTGTAACGAGGAGAAATATTTTTTATTTCGCCTCATGTTTTCTTCTATCCTTGTGTGCTGCATTCTGCAGCACATATAGAAAGAGGAAATCACCTCTCCGGATTGTTATGTGTGCAGGAAGTTTTCTCTTCCTGCACAAAAACAATCCTGAATGCAACACAGGCACCCCTGCTTGCACCATGGGGCAAGGGTGCCCGTGTTGGTGCTGGACACCAAATTTTGCGCTGGGTGAAAGGACTGTAATGCACTGTATTTCGTGAATATTGTGCAATCCTGCCCCTTCACATTGGCATAGGACAGCAGAGCAAAAAGGTTTATGGAGCAGCCCTACGCCAATCTGTTTTAAATATGTCCCCCAGTTCTTTTAGGCACCGTACACTTCTCGCATCCCAGGTAGGTATAAAAGGCTACACTGGAGCCAGGTTCTCTCTCTGTGCCATCCTGCGTTGCCAGGCAGTGTCCGGCCCTCCAGCAATAACCCGCTGTCCACCCACCCCCAGCGGAGATCTCGAATCACTGGGCCGACCGACACCTGGCACCTATCTCATCACTCCAGGGGTAGCAACCCAGTGTTATGTGGATACCCTAAGCAGATGATGTGTATGTTCTTCGCTAAATATACATTATCTCACACCACTGAATATGTGTAACCCCTTCAAGATTACATGTAAAAACATTGACCCCTGAAATATCAACATACAGGCACATAATGATCATCAGAGCAGCTCACAAGTATTGTCAAGGTAAGTTCAGTTTTCTTATTATTAATTGTGCCTTGAAGATATTTTGGAAGTCATTATTGTGGTCTCAATATGTATCTAGGGTGACATTTCAAACTGTGATATTGTGGTGCAACCAGGGATGTAGCTTAGTCAGCGAGATTCAGGGGGTTGAGTTCTCAAGTCTCTCATCTGCCAAAGCAGTGAGCTGCAGGGTGGAGGGATGAGTTGACCAAGGCGTGGAAGGATTGTTTCCATAATGAACAGTCTCAGGACTGATTTGCATGAGATGGGCCTTTGTATAAAGTGACACAGTGGGTGAAAAGCAATAGGTTCAAATGCTTCCGGGAGTGATTGCCACTGGGCAGTACTTGCAAATAAAGTATTCATCCCAACACATTTGGGGCTTTTGATTGCCAGGTGTTTGCCTGGAAACCTGAGACTGGTGCAGCTTTCACAGACTAGTACTGCCAATGTTTGTGAATTGCAAAAAGTATTAAAAATTTTACCCATTCAAGGGGTACATATATGGGTACAGATTTACTACTTTTTTGGGCAAACCAGACACTATACATATTTGAGATCCCTATCCAAAAAAATAATAAATTAAAAGCATTTAGTGAAATGAGAATGATGTGAAAAACTGAGACAGATATAGCAGACCCGACTCAAAGCCCTCAGACTTAAATTACAACCCAAATTTGTATTTGATGGGTGTCACATTCCAAACATCCCCGGAGAAGCTACACCCCTGCCCGTCCCACCTGGGCCTGGTAGTTCTGGTGGGGAGCTCATGAGTACGGTCATGTACAACACAACGGCCTGGATTACTTGCCTTTGGATCACTTATTTTAAATGTATTTTCAGTGGATGCGCTCTTCCTTGTCTCTGCTACAGGAAGCCTTGAATGTAGAATCGTGAAAATCAGTGCAGGCGGGCAGGACTCCATGTTTCTAGTCCTGGCCTTTTACAAATCAGTTTATCAAGTGACTGATGGCTGCGTCCTAAACCCAAGCCACAAAGGTGGGTCCACAGGCAAAAATAATAGGGCAAGCCATGCTTTGGGTCTGGCTTGACTCTAACGAGCTGAGCTATGGAAACATTTGGAAAGTATGTCGGGAAACAAACATAATGTAAAAATCCAATACAATTGCTTCAACATTTTTTTAAAAGTGTATTTCTTTAGCATGGGCAAGCGTTGCACCTTAGTACATCAGATTATATCAATCCGTGGACAGACATTTATTGACAGTGATAGTTTTTTAAACATTCATTGGTCCAGCTCACCCGCCACCCCCGCCACCAATACCATTAGTGAACCAAGAGGCAAGTCAATAGTCAAGTACTATCTAAAGTGGTCTAAATTCTTAATATAGAATCAGCGACATCACAGTCTATGATCTCAAACATGAGGCTCTTGTGCAGTGCTCATCGTGAACACAAGTAAAGTGAGCTCATAAGTGATAATAAAGAAAGAAGGAGACTCTGTGACATAAAATATGTGCCTAGGATCACACAATTTGGATAAGCAGGAAAGCTGGTATTGATTCCAGTTTATCTGGTTTCATGTGTTTAACTTTAGCCATCAGTTGTAGCTCTCTCTCTCTAATATTTTAATCAAAAGGTTTTGTCTTTTATTCTTGGTTCTGGATGCGAAAAACCGCCACAGTAATAGCTAACCCGACTCAGGTTCTCGATGCTCAACTACCAAACAAAAAATGCATTTATTTGGGGAGTGCCATACCCCAATACCAACCAAAGTTACGCTCCAGGGCTGCAACATCACCTTCTGTGCCCTTCAGGGCGTGCCTTGTGGCATACAAGACGATAGGTAAATGTTCTTGCTGTAATGCAAAAAAACACAGAAAGTGAAAATTTTGAACTTCAAACATACCTACCAAAAACCATACATCTAATCCCTCAAAGAAGCAAGTGGCCACAACTATGACCAGATCTTGATTAACCTGGTCTGGTGGGTCGGTGTATTAAAGCATTCTCTGCAGGGACCTGTGCCTGAGCTCAAGGTCACAAGTTAAAATTCTGTTGGGCCCACTCAGCTTTTCATCCTTGCTAGGTAGATAGGATTAGCAACATTGACTTGGATAACCATGAATCTTTGATATTTTTAAATAGTGCCAACACAGTCCCCTGTGGTGAATGAGCACTTCATTGATTCACTTTCATCCATAATAAATTAGGCAAGTCAGTCACAGTGTTTGACTGGATTTAGGGAATTAAAACTGGTCGAATTTATTGATGCAAGGTATTTTTGTAAGGTTGAAATGTTGACAGCCCATTTTTATGCATTTATATTTTTGAGATTTTGCATCTCAATGCCTTCATTCAGTCAGGGGAAATCCAAGGTAGTAATTTTGCGCGCAAAATGACCACGGTTTTAAGTGTTTGTTCCAGTGCTTAATTTGTGCTTGTTATTTCCGGTGCTGAGCACAAGCACTTACTTTTGAGGGCCGGGACTTAGGGGGTGATTCTTACCTTGGCGGGCGGCGGAGGCCGCCCGCCAAAGTACCCCCGCCAGAACACCGCACCGCGGTCGCCAGACCGCTGCGGTGATTCTGGGATTTCCACTGGGCTGGCGGGCGACCGCCAAAAGGCCGCCCGCCAGCCCAGTGGAAATCAACCTTCCCACGAGGACGCCGGCTCTGAATGGAGCCGGCGTAGTGGGAAGGTGCGACGGGTGCAGTGGCACCCGTCGCGTATTTCAGTGTCTGCAAAGCAGACACTGAAATACCAAGTGGGGCCCTCTTACAGGGGCCCCGCGGCACCCCCTACCGCCATCCTGTTCCTGCCGGGAGACCCGCCAGGAACAGGATGGCGGTAGGGGGTGTCAGAATCCCCATGGCGGCGGAGCGCGCTCCGCCGCCATGGAGGATTCTGTAGGGCAGCGGAAAACCGGCGGGAGACCGCCGGTTTTCCTAGTCTGACCGCGGCCGAACCGCCGCGGTCAGAATGCCCTGCGGGGCACCGCCGGTCTGTCGGCGGTGCTCCTGCCGACCCTGGCCCCGGCGGTCTGAGACCGCCGGGGTCAGAATGACCCCCTTAGTCTTCTGCCTCAAGCATTTGCAGCGAGCAAAAGACACGTTTGGGACAGACGGAGGAAGAGAAAATCGAAATAGCATCACAATGAGAGAAAGCTGCAAGAGTGGGCTGAAGTGGCAGGGAGTGGTTTTAAATGGATTAAAGAGGCCCGAGATGGCTTCAGGATTAAGCTGTCTCAGTATTCCGTGTTCGCACATTTCATTACAGCAGCCGCGTGTTTAAGAAAAGGGCTTTGAGCACCGGCACCTTTTTATTGACAAATTAAGCACTGGGTTGTCCCTATGGAATGACCTGGGATATTGGTGTTACTATGCCGATTTCTGGTGATAATTCCGATATTCTGGATCTTTTACCTGGGGAAACAATCGGACAGATGTTACCTCAACCATGAGATAGTTCTGCATCGTGTGCATGAGTAGTCAAATTATTACTGCGAGTTTCTATGGGGTAGAACTCCTGTTTCCCCAACAAGGGAAACTCTTGAGTAATGTCGGGAGATGGCTCGTTTTTATATTAAACCTCTACATTCCCTCATACATCTTGGGATTCAGCAAATTGGTCCGGTGCGTAAACTACTTCCTGGAAGGTATGCGTGAGTAATCCTCAGCTGCATATTCATGTTTACATCCTATATGGGCTGACTCACGCTTTCATCCGTCACGAGATGACCTCCATGCATGGTGACAGACGTCCATCTGCCACTTTAGTGCTTATAAAACAGCAAATCCGCGTAGCAAGTGCTGTAAAAACAAGTTATTACGAAGTACACTACAGGTTTTTAAGTTTATAGTCGTTAATGTCTCACATTGTATTTTCGTTTTAAAGCGTTTTGAGAAAAAGTGCTGAATAAGGGCGTCCATAAATGAATGGGACAACTGAGTGCGCCCTGGAAGGATGACAGGCTGGAGCATTACTTAATGCCTCCAGTTACTGCAGGTTGCTTCCGGCCAAAACCTGAGGGAATTGGGTGTTAAATACTTCCCTGTGCTCGCACAGCATGTTGTAACTTGCTTGGCATGTTTTGTGAGTAGGCCACACGTACACGGAAGGCGATGAATAAGAGTGCTAATTAAAGCACACCAGTTTATTAATTGCTGCAGCTAATATAGAAATTAGCGGCGTCCATGACAAAGCCATGCGTGTGGTTACGTCACACTTCCGGCTGAGCACACCGAGAGCTCACGTGTGGCGGGAGAGTGTGAGAGATTACAGGCCGGGACGGGGCCCTGCTACGCCTGCGCGTGTCGTAGTATCTGGAAAGGGAGCTACTTCTGGTCTAATTTTCAAAAAAAACTTCCGCGTGTCTTTGTGGTTCTGTTATTAAAGACGACACTCCAATCTGTTGTAACTTCACGTCATGAAGGCTCGCATTGGTGGTTTAATAACTCACAACAGTGCTTTCAGGGTAGGGTGACCACCTGGCATTGATGCAAATTCTGGACAGGACTGTAAAAAATTCAGGACAAAGGGTAAAAATTCAGGACAAAAATTCAGGGCTAAGGGTCAAAATTCAAGACAACAATTAAATCAATCAATCATCAATCAATCACAAGATTTATAGAGCGCACTACGTACCCGTTAGTGTTTCAAGGCGCTGAGGAGGGGGGGGGGCTGCTGCTACTGGCCGAAGAGCCAGGTTTTGAGGAGTCTCCTGAAGGTGAGAAGGTCCTGGGTCTGTCAGGGGTTCGGGAGGGTGTTCCAGGTCTTGGCGGCGAGGTAAGAGAAGGATCTGCCGCCAGAGGTCTTGCGTTGGAATCGGGGAACGATGGCGAGGGCGAGGTTGGCGGAGCGGAGTTGGCGGGAGGGAGTGTAGAAGTTTAGTCTGTTGTTCAAGTAGGCTGGTCCAGCTTTGTGGAGTGCCTTGTGAGCGTGGGTGAGGAGCTTGAAGGTGATCCTCTTGTCCACGGGGAGCTAGTGGAGGTCTTTCAGGAGGTGGGAGATGTGGCATCGGCAGGGTGCGTCGAGGACCAGTCGGGCAGAGGCGTTTTGGATGCGTTGGAGGCGTCGGATGTCTTTCGCTGGGATGCCTGTGTAGAGTGCGTTGCCATAGTCTAGTCTACTGCTGACGAGGGCCTGGGTCACCGTTTTTCTGGTATCCGTCAGGATCCATTTGTAGATTCTACTGAGCATGCAGAGGGTGTTGTAGCAGGAGGAGGAAACTGCGTTGACCTGCCTGGATATGGTGAGGGCGGAGTCGAGGACGAAACCCAGGTTGCGTGCGTGCTTGGTTGGCGTTTGAGGGGGTCCCAGCGCGGTGGGCCACCAGGAGTTGTCCCAGGCTGAGGGGGTGCGTCCGAGGATGAGGACCTCCGTCTTGTCGGAGTTCAACTTCAGGCGGCTGTTTTTCATTCACTCGGCGATGGACTTCAATCCCTCGTGGAGGTTGGCTTTGGCGGTGTGTGGGTCTTTGGTGAGGGAGAGGATGAGCTGGGTGTCGTCGGTGTAGGAGAGAATGTTGAGGTTGTGCTGACGGGCCAGTTGTGCGAGGGGGGCCATGTAGACGTTGAACAGCGCCAGGCTTAGAGAGGAGCCTTGGGGTACGCCGCAGATGATGTTGGTGGCTTCGGAGCGGAAGGGTGGGAGTCGGACTCTCTGGGTTCTGCCGGAGAGAAAGGAGGAGATCCAGTTGAGGGCTTTTTCTTGTATTCCGGCTTTGTGGCGGCGTGTTAGTAGGGTGCGGTGGCAAACCGTGTCGAAGGCTGCGGAAAGGTCCAGGAGGATGAGGGCTGATGTTTTGCCGTTGTCCATTTGCTGTCTGATGTCATCTATGTCGGCGAGGAGAGCAGTCTTGGTGCTGTGGTTGCGTCTGAAGCCAGACTGGGAGGGGTCCAGGATGGAGTTGTCCTCGAGGTGGTGGGTGAGCTGAGCGTTGACGATCTTCTCGATGACCTTCGCCGGGAAGGGGAGGAGGGAGATCGGGCGGAAGTTTTTGAGGTCGTTGCGGTCTGCCTTGGGTTTCTTGAGGAGGGCGTGGATTTCGGCGTGCTTCCAGCTGTCCTGGAAAGTCGTGGTTTCGAAGGATAAGTTGATGACCTTTCGAAGTTGGGGGGCGATGGTAGAGTCGGCTTTGTTGTAGACGTGGTGGGGGCATGGGTCTGAAGGGGATCCTGAGTGGATGGAGTTCATGATCTTGCAAGTTTTAGCGTCTTCTACGTAGGTCCAGGCGGTGTAGCGGTTGGTGCAGGTGGAGTTGTCGGGGGTGGGGTCTGACGGAGGCGTGGTGTTGAGGCTGTCGTGGATGTCGGTGATCTTCTGATAGAAGAAGGTGGACAGGGCGTCGCATAGTTCTTGGGATGGTGGGATGTCATTGAAGTTGGCGCTGGGGTTGGAGAGCTCTTTCACGATGCAGAAGAGTTCTTTGCTGTCGTGTGCGTTGTTGTTCAGGCGTTCTGTGAAGTGGGAACGTTTGGCGAGTTGGATTAGCTTGTGGTGCTTGCGGGTGGCCTCCTTGTGGGCTGCCAGGCTGTCGGGTGTGTGTTCGAGGAGCCATTTCTTCTTTAGTTTCTGGAAGGTGCGTTTGGAGGTGAGGAGTTCATCAGTGAACCAGGCGGCTTTTTTCTTTCCTTGGTTGTCGGTGGACCTCTTGAGTGGTGCTAGGGTGTTGGCGCAGTCGTTGATCCACTGTCGTAGGTTGAGAGCGGCGGTGTCTGAGTCAGTGGAGTCGGTGGGCGGGTTCTGGGCGAGGGTGCTGGTCAGTTGGTCTTCGGTGACTTTGCTCCAGCGGCGGTGAGGTGGTAGTTGGGTGCGGTGGTGTTCGATGTGCTTCTTGAATGTGAAGTGGATGCAGTGCTGGTCGGTCCAGTGGAGTTCGGTGGTGTGGCTAAAGGTGACGTGGTTGCTTGCGGAGAAGATCGGATCGAGCGTGTGGCTGGCGATGTGGGTGGGTGTGTTGACCAGTTGTCTGAGGCCGAGGTAGGAGAGGTTGTCGATCAGGGATGTGGTGTTGGCGTCGTTGTTGTTCTCCAAGTGGAAGTTGAGGTCTCCAAGGAGGATGTAGTCTATAGAGGTGAGCGCGTGGGTCCTCGTGAGGTCGGCAATGGAGTCGCTGAAGGGTGCTCGTGGTCCTGGGGGTCGGTAGATGAGCGTTCCCCTGAGGGTGGTGTTGGAGTCAGTGTGGATCTGGAAGTGTAGGTGTTCGGCGGTCTTGAGAGTGTCATCCTTGTGGCTGTGGATTTTGAGGGTGGGCGATGGCTATTCCTCGTCCAATTCCGCTGGGGCGATCTCTTCTGGTGATCTTGTAGCCGTCCGGGATGGCTATGGCGATGTCAGGTGCTGAGGAGTCGTTCCACCAGGTTTCGGTCAGGAAGGCTACGTCTGGGGCGGTGGTGTCGAGCAGGTCCCAGAGCTCGATGGCGTGCTTGCTTGCGGAGAGTGTGTTGAGGAGTATGCAGTGGAGGTGTTTTTTTGAGGTTGTGGCAGGTTTCCTTGTTCTGTCGCAGGTGAAGTTGCAGGCGAGGCAGGAGAAGGGTCCCTTAGTGTTCTTTGGAGATGACTGGAAAAATGTTGTGGGGCGGCCGGGGTTGAGGGCGCTGAGTTGGTTGGCCGAGTAGCGACGTCTGGTGGTGCGGGGGGCATGCGGACCAGGGGGGGTGGCGCTGGGCGCGGTCCAGGCGTGGATGGGCGCAGACGGGCTTGCCTCTGGCGTGCCTCTGGTGCGCCAGCCATTAAGAGGGGAGGGAGGAGCAGCTGGGAGGCGGGAGGGAGCGGCGAATAGGGGTGCAAGGGGGGCGGGGTCGCAGGGAGGCAGCGGCAGGGGAAAGCGTCAAGGGGGAGCGCACAAGGGTTAAAAAGCGGAGAAACAATCTAAGAAGGCACTAAGGGAAGCAAAAGCACAAATGGGAAGCAAAAAGGAGCAAAAGGCACAATAAAGCACAATAAAGCAAGGCACAGCAATACAGTCACAATACGGCGAAAAACGGCACAATGCACACAAGTCTAGCGAGGCAAATGGGGCCAAAAGGCAGATTTAACCAGGGCACAGAATACAGTCACAAATACAGAAAACGGCACAAAGCTTACCAGAAGCCCACTAGACGGGCCTCGAACACGCTAGCAGCAGCGTGGGCGGAGGTCAGGGACACGGACACAGCAAGGTGGTGCTGCAGACGTGGGGGAGCGAGCTCTTGGCCGAAATCAGGTCAGAGGTCGCTCACCCTTGACGCGCAGCGGCAGCCATTAAGAAGGGAGGGGGGAGGGAGGAGCAGCTGGGAGGGGGGAAGGAGCGACGAATGGGGGCACGAGGGGGCGGGCCACAGGGAGGCAGCGGCAGGAGAAAGCGGCAAGGGGTAGCGCACAAGGGTGAAAAGCGGCAAAACAATCTAAGAAGGCACTAAGGGAAGCAAAAGCACAAATGGGAAGCAAAAAGGAGCAAAAGGCACAATAAAGCACAGTAAAGCAAGGCACAGCAATACAGTCACAATACGGAAAAAAACGGCACAATGCACACAAGTTTAGTGATGCAAATGGGGCCAAAAGGCAGATTTAACCAGGGCACAGAATACAGTCACAAATACAGAAAACGGCACAAAGCTTACCAGAAGCCCACTAGACGGGCCTCGAACACGCTAGCAGCAGCGTAGGCGGGGGTCAGGGACACGGACACAGCAAGGGGGTGCTGCGGACGTGGGGGAGCGAGCTCTTGGCCGAAATCAGGTCAGAGGTCGCTCAAGAACAAACATCAGTTTTACAGACACACACAAGAGAAGCCATGCCTCACTATGTTGTCAGGCATTTATTTACTCTTTTTTAACATAGCACTATTTATTCACTGTGGTCTTTTTGTGATTGCCTCCTGGTATGCTCCATTCAAGTGTCACATTAAGTCCTTGTTCAGTACTAAATTAATGCCCTTCAGTACTGCAGCAAGGCCATCACCCCTACCCAAATCTACCCAATCTTTCTTGAAGAGAAAGTAACAGCACATTTTTTATTATGTTTCTGAACATTTTAAAACCCCTGGCAAACAGTTTGGGAAACATTAAGGTAATTAACCTTATGCTAGTTTAAACAAATTGAACAAAAACATCTGGCTTACCTTAACCTCCCATTGACTTTCAACCTAAAAAAAAATTAAGCAGCAGGGCAGATGGCGTGGGTGAAAGTCTCACACCTAATGTCAGGATGTGAGGTACCCACAACTTCTCTGTAGTCTCACAGCACTAGAGTGTATGTCTGGGGCTCTACATTTATCTCACATGAGTCTACTCTACATTCTATGACACTGCACCACTCTGCATTACTGCACTCTCTGCCACTCTATTGTATGCCACTCTCTCCACTGCACTCTATGCTACTCTACCCCATGCCACTCTATGCCACTGCACTCTGCACCAATGCACTCTAAACAACTGCACTGTACGCCACTGCCATCTACTCTGTACCACTGTACTCTACGCCACTGCTCTCTGTACCACTCTGCTCCACTCTACATCACTGCACTGACACTCTAATCTGCAACATTGGACTCTCCACCACTGTACTGTATACCGATCTACTATGTACTACTGCATTCTAGCCACTGCAATCTATGCCACTCTACTCTGCATCACTCCACTCTACGCGACTGCACTCTGTAGCACTATACTCTACTCTGCACTGCACCACTCTACACTACGCCACTGCACTCTCTGCCACACAAGTCTACTCTGCACTCTATGCCACTGCACCACTCTACACTACTGTACTCTCTGCCACTCTATTGCATGCCACTCTACTCCACTGCACTCTATGCCACTCTACCCTGTCCCACGCCACTCCATGCCACTGCTCTCTAAACCACTGCACTGTACCCTGCACCACTGGGCTCTTCGCCAATGCTCCTATGCCACTCTACTCCATTCCACACTACTATGCCACTAACTTTTAGCCATGAACAGGTGCCACTCTGGTGTATAACATGGCTAGAACACATCGGCCAATAACTCTTGCATAGACTAGACCTATTGGCTTTGCCAATGTTTGTTAGGACTATGAGGTACCGAGGCCCCTGAAAGAACTGTGAATGTGTAAGTCCTTATTTTAAACATGCATTCAATGCTTAGTC
This sequence comes from Pleurodeles waltl, assembly GCF_031143425.1. NCBI lineage: Eukaryota > Metazoa > Chordata > Amphibia > Caudata > Salamandridae > Pleurodeles > Pleurodeles waltl. Next base: position 1,090,855,617 of record NC_090448.1, on the reverse strand, counting down.
AGGGATAGTTTGCGTTATATAAATACAATGACATCATATATAGGCACAAATACATTTTGATGAAATGAAAAAAGTGCTTCTCTATTATAGATTTGAATAATATACAGTTTAACTAACATTTTTTATAACACTCCATTAAAACCACACACTCCACAGGTCACCTTGGAACACCATTGCAGTACCTCTCTAAAAGAAAATATCTTTGCCATCAGAAAGCTTCAAGTAACACCTTTTGGTTAAATTGGATGCAGGTTTTCAAGCCCCTTTACATTTGCAGATTTACCAGTTGCCCACATTTGCATTTCTTTAGGAGAAGGAGACACTCTGGCAAGAAGGTCTGTTTCTGTTCTGTCTGCCCCTCCCTCTCTTCCTCCGAGCACAGGAGACTCCCTGCCTTCCACTTCTGCTGGGGAAACTAATCTGCCCATAATTTTGCCCTGCCGTCCTTTGTCCTTTTGGCGAAAGGCTAAAATTACAGACAAATGCCGTCCTTTAAGCCTTCCATCAGGACAACGGACGGCAGGGCGAAATTACGGACGGGGGGTCACCCTATTTCAGGGTCCCGTGTTAGACCCCACCGGCACAGACTCGCATCCCTTCAGCTCTGATCAGACTTTCGTCCTCCTGAGGTTGAATAAATCATTTCCACTTAGGTGGGTATCCAGTGCTTTAAATGAGCCGGTACTGTCCGGTACTGAGTACCAGCACTTTTCTATTTTGAAAGTGAGCGTACCAGCACATTTCAAGAAAAACGTAATACTTTTGATTGGAGAGTACTGGCACTTCTCGGAAACAAGCAGGTACTTTGGCACAGAGTACCTGCACTTTAATTTTTCCATTTCAAGCACTGTGGGTATCAAAAAGATCTATTAAATAGCATCAAACGCTGATGCAAATATACGCGACACAGCAACACGTCATTAAGAGCGAGTGTAGAAATAAACACAGATTCACACATATGTTATAACAGTGCAGAGGTCAAATAACCCGAGAGAAGCTGCCTGTTGTTTCTGTGTCACTGATTGCATGTCACAACGACTTACACTAGAAATTCACAGCTGCTGATGGTGACAGTGGAAGTCTGTCTCAGAGCCACAATTTAACCTCTTGGATCCCGGTTCTGATAAATACTTTAACTTAAAAGTCCTGCGCAAAGCAAAACAGCATGCAATAAACCAATATACTACCATTACATACTACAGCCTTACACCAGGAGTCTTTTACATCGCAGGCAAGTCAATATGTGAATGTATTTAAACATATGTAATCACATGTAATTGTCAAAACTAATTGAAAGTAAACCGAAGTTAATAGTGCTTAACCTATTGGCAATATAGTCATTAAATTAAAAATACATGTTGAATAAAATTATTTAGAAAACCGAGATGTTAATTGAATAAATGTAATTGTTAAAATAATTAAAACTAAGCAAAGGTAATATCAGTTTAATGTTAAAATAAAGCAATTGGTTCATTCTAGGGTAAAATGTAAAGATAATTTAAATATGTATTATTAAATATTAATAAATATAATATTAAATCTATACATATTTAAAATATATATATGTAAATAGGCATACAACTATGTTATATTATAAATAAATGTATTTAAGGCACAAGTTTAAACATATATATATACATTTGGCACTGACTAGAACTAAAATGGGTAGTTTTCTAATGAATTGTTGCTAAGACAATGGACAATGGTGAGGTCCACTGGATGTATGCGACTCTGTGGGAGAAGCACTTACCACATAATTCTGGAAAAGGAGAAGATGTGGATTTAAATGCAGGACAGGAGGTGGCATAGGGGAGGTCCGACAGTAGAAAGCTGAGTGTGAAACTAGAGCATCATGGCTCGCAGCTCAGCATCATATGCTAGGTAAGAGTGGACCTGAGTGTGCCATCGCCGTTTACCCAGAGAGGTCATGCTGTTAGCAGGATACTAAGGGTGACAGTATGGAAGGCTGTAGACATGACGAAGATCATAAGTTTGGGAGGGATTGCTTTGCTGGACTGTGAGGAGGATGTGTAAGAAGTTAGAAAGACGTGTCTTGGTGGAGTCCAATTGGCAAAAAGAATCCCAGAAATTCATTGTGAAAGACAGCTGGCAATCTGTTAAAGATTCTTTTCTCTAGAATTTTGTAGAACAAAATAATGAGGGAGATGAGATTGTCCTTGCTGAAGATGAAGGGTCAGCAAGGACTTTTTAAAGAACAAGAGCCACAGCAACATCAGCTGAGGCAAAGCAGCACTAAATGATGTTGATTGACATCTAAATCTTCACACAAGAGCTCCTCAGTTTCATTGTCAAGTGACAGTGAAGGCAATGGAAGTGCCATGTTGATGTTTACCTCAGAAAAATGTTCGCATGTCAGAATTGCCGCATACGAAGAAGAATTTGAGTCAAAGAAAAGTCAATGACTACAGCCACAAAAGTAATTCAAACATTGTCCAAAGATTCCACTATAAGTAAATTGTTGCTCCATACCTTTTATTATTGACAGTGGTATATCGATAAACATTATGCCGGAGGAGAACCACAATGAACTGTTTCCATTGCCCAACTCACACTGTTGAAGACTAAAGTGTATACATGGGCTGCATCGACACCATAAAAGAGTCAAGATTCATTCATTGCAACCACGAGACACAAAAAGACAAACGTACAAGCACCCATTCATGTACTTAAAGTTACTGCACTAAGTACCTGTTTACTCATTTTCAATACTGCTGCTGAGATGGGACTGATATCTGTGAACTACATCACGAATGCTCATCAGAAAATAGTAAGTCAGTTCCTGTCACTGAGATTGTAGAGAGCCCCTTGACAGCATCTGTCCCTCCATCACCACTGCCAGTCATGGGTGATTCTCTTCACAGCCTCAGAGGACACGATCTGGGCATTTGGTCAGAGCTCCACGACGACTAGAGGAGTTGTAATATATATGTGTAAAATATTGTATTTTTTATTTAACAAGGGGGGAGATGTAGTGTATTGTGAGTTAGCAATGACAGGACCCTTTTGGTGCCTGATGGTCTTTGTAGAACTGGGACCTAAGTGTTCACTGTGATGAATAGATTTATCTTTAGAATGTTGAGTTTGCGGTTACAGGCAGAGAAATAAATACATGTAGGAACAAGCTCCTGTGTGGATTCATTTACAAGTACCCCGGCTGGGGAGGACGCTACACCTGCGTCATCTCTTATTTTGTATTTTGGACCCCAGTTTAACCAATTGCATGTACTTCACTCATCTCGGGTGCAGTGGTTTCTGTCTTTGCCAGTCATGTTACACGTTTTTGCGGGGCTTGAGTAAGCAAACTCATAGAGTCTGGCGCCATCTTCTGGTATTAGCCATGATGGATACCTTGCTTTAAAATCTATAAGCACCATTGTGGCATTCTGCAATAGTGCAAGCCCTGGGGCCCAATCACTCCTTTCAACCACTTTGGAGGAGATTACTGTTGATGGAAGGTACATAGTGAACAATCAGTTCCTTTTCTATTTTTAAGTGAACACTAAGAGACTGCAAAGCTGTTATTACATGAACGAACATATGTGAAATTCCTAATTTTGGTCTTCACACAGTTTGCCGTTTCCCAAGTTTTCTTACACTATGTTTAATGTTATAACACACCATTTTCTTGCAAGTGTTGACACTCAATATTGCATTTTCTTGCAAATTTAGAGTGAACATGATAGTGTGCTTGCTATGTTTTCCTTACAACTATGAAACTGGATAAATGATACAATATATTAGTGCCACATACGTACAAAATCATAGTTGTAATGGTCCTAACCAAGGTTTCAGGCCACTTTTTCACACTTCTAAACTTTTTTTGATGAACACGTGAAGTTTTTATGAAAATCCAGATTTTGACCCGAAAGTCAAAATGTGTAGACCTTCACAATAGCCACATACCTTTTTTCAGCTGAAGGTTGTGAGAAAAACACTTCAGACCCCTCGACCCCCTAATCTACAACACAGCTGTGTAACCCATAACTGAGGGGGGACGAGGAGGCACCTTAGTAAACAATGTGGATAGCTTTGTTAAGTAGCTTATGTAGTATGGCACCAGAATATTGTAAACAAAGTATCATCTGACATAAATATTGTGCCTTAAAGGTAATTTGCAAAAATACTAAGGCCCATATTTATACTTTTTTATCGCCGCATTTGCGTCGTTTTTTGATGCAAAATCGGCGCAAACTTACAAATACAATTATATTTTGGAACTTTGCGCTGCATTTGCGTAAAAAAATTATGCAAATGCAGCGCTAAAAAGTATAAATATGGGCCTAAAATCTTTGTAAATGATACTTAGTGCAAGGTATCTATGTCAGACAATATTTTCGTCAGTGATCTTCTGGCATACAACCAGGAGTAAGAAGAGGACCAATAGGACAGTTGCTTCAGACAGTGAAGTCTTGTTATCCCTATGTCTAGTATTTGCTAACTCCACATCAAGCTCAGGGAAAGGTAAGCAGTTAGAGGCTCCCAGTTTATACTTCGTGGATGCCACTACTGCCTTCAGTGATGGTGGCCATAGTGGCAGTCATCAGAGGACCTCTCTGCAGTTTGGAAAAAATCCATTAAACAAGCAGTCCACCCTTCCAGTGCCGGACTGGCCATAGTGGGCATCAGGCGTTTCCCTGGGAGGCTGGGGGGAGGGGGGTATTTGGGCAGGGGGTTTTGGAGGCCATTTCTGTTACTGAGAGCCAATTTTGAAATGGTGCTGCAATATGGGCCCCCAGTAACAAAAGCAGCAATCCAGTATAATCCACTTACTTTCGTTTCCAGCTTCCGTGCGGGGGCTGGTCTGACAAAATTGCAAGGGCTGCTTTGCGTTCCCAGTCCGTCCCTGCACCCTTTGGAGAAAAAAGGCCACTACTCACTAATTTGGAAGTGTTTATTGATTAAGCATTTCAACAATACTTGCTGTGTAAATAGTATAGCTTTGCTGTACACAAGAGTATTGACATTGAAGTTAATAAACCAGCTTGGGGTGATGAAAGATATACCACTGGTACAATACATGCCAGTACTTTATATATAATATTCACAGCATCCATAATGGGTCAGTATTCATACAGTTGGAGGGGTCACTTGTCACAGGGGGTCAGTATTGCAAGAGGTCATACAGTCACAGAGGTTATGACAGTATGATGAGGTATGATCATTAGATCTGCTGACAGAGGGGAATATTAAGGGCCTTCTTACATATAGTACTGGATTTGTGGCACATTGGTTTCAGTAGGGTGTGCGTTCTCTGCAGGATACTAGGAAGACCAATAATCTTTATCTAAAGGATGTTCATGGGAAGGAGTAGGTGAGCAAATGCAATGCTGGGACAGGAAGAGCGGGGCCAGTTCAGATACATGGCTAGATCATTTGCAGAAGATTGGGGGAGGGCCAGTTCATGGATGGGCCTAGAGGCCAAGATCAGAAATGTACACTGAGCATTGTTTTGGACAGAGCAACCATACCAGGAGGTAAAAACAAGAAGGTGCTTTAGATGCTGAATAGAGGGCTGGTATCAACACTGAGAAGATTTCTAAAGATGAGACGGGACTATTGGTCCAGATCTGAGTGGTAATCGAGTTTTCAACAGATGGAAGGAGAGTGTGATTGTACCCTGAGGATGCTGATGAGGTGAATGAGAGCAGAGCACATGGCTAAGGGAAGGAGCACATTTCTGGGTGAAACTCTGGACTTTGATAATGGAAAATCCACAGTTTCACAAAAAATATCCTTCCCATGGGTGAAAACACTGCACAAAATCTTTTTGATAGTTTGGTAAAGGATATTTAGGATGCAATATTTCTGTCACAGGATATTTTTGCTATTGATATTCTGAAATACACCTCTTGCTAAAATACTCCATAAGCTTGTGTATATTTGATTTTAATTTCCATGAATCCTTAAAGAGCATTGTTGCTCTACTGTTTATGTGTTGGATTTGTGATCTTTACAACACACTAGAATGGTACTGGGTGGGAAATTGCAAAGAATGTCAGCAAGGAAGAGAGTGGGGAGGTGTTTTCACTCCTCTTTTACCATATCTGTCCCTCTAGCCCTGATGTCCACACCACCTGGAAAACAACCCCATTAGACGTCACAAAAAAGTTGTTGTGGTGTGGGCAGGGATCTGAAAACCTTGCGTTCATGAAGGGGCAAAATGTGGTGGGAAAGGCTGAATGATGCAGAAAGAGAAAAGACTAATGAGTGGCGTGATGCACATTATATTTTAGTAATATTTTGTCATTTTGCCATTTGTCATTTTAACTCACTATTAATACAGTATGAGCCAAAAGTGCACCTCTTGTGTACCAGTTTAACACCTGAATAGAGCAATCAGCAACTGTAAGAGAGGTGTCGCTTTTTTAGTAACTTGTGATGCGAATGAGTGAGAAACACCATTTTTGGCAAAATCTGAAAATTATGTAGCAGCTGATGGGTTATGTATCAAGTGTAATAAAACCATAATTGTGCAGAAAAAGATGTGACGTGCAGGATAACATAATTACAGTGTCCATAGGTATGGAATTGTATACTGAACGTGTGCACTTTTTATACACTGTGAAGAGCTGCGTCATGGTAATACAAAAGAGAAGTGGCTCAAGAATTCTTGTTGTACATTGCAGGATGAGGTGTCATCTTACATGCTGTCTGTAAGGATCATACGAGCCAGAAATATCCGGAGCGCAGATATCTGTAAGTAACATATCACTGTTCTCACCTAGGTGCCATAAAATACCTACACTCAGATTCTGCCAGAGGTACATGTGGCATGGATTGGGCATACTGACAGCACACACTCATAGCTATGCTTGTGGTGCGTCCAAGTCAGTATCAGTCACCTGCCCCTCTTAGAGACAGCACTTCTCAGCCTCTGATTGTCTATCACTCTGTTATAATTAGAAGCTTAACTATTGTTCTTACACATATTGAGCCTTTAATCCAACATTTCCTGCTGCTGGGGGCATATGTGCAATGAAAAATGTACTTATCCTGTACTGTAGTAATGGAGCAAGAGACTAAACGGAGGTCGAATGTAACCCAGTCATTATTTAGGATGGTGCATCTCCAAAAGGAATACTTGAGTTGGGTCAGCGGGTAGTCTATTTAGAACTCTAGTACTTAGGGCAGATTTATGCAAAGTGGCATTGCACCCGGTGCAGCGCCACTTTTCTTGTGTCTCTTAGCACCCCCTAATGCAACAATGTGTGCACTGTATTTAAAATACGGCGCACCATGGCGGTAGTCAAGAGTACTAACGTCATTATTTTTTATGCTAGTTCTGCGCTTTGCAGGATTATCGTAAAAAATGATGATGCTAATCCTGCAAAGCACCCAGAGGCCCCGTGAAAACAATGGGAGCCTCGTAAAAATGCCAATAAAAATGACGCAAATAAAATCTCTCAGATTACTTTGTGCCATTTTTTCAGCCCCTCCAGTGCTGGAACACCCCCCTTGCATACATTATGCCTGGTGCAGCCATAAAGTGGCGCAAGGGGTTACAAAGTGACACAATGCAAGGATTGTACCACTTTATGAAAATGGTGCAGCATTTTTGGCCTTCCAACACCACCTTAGCGTAAAAAAAGGATACTACTTTGGCGTTGGAATGGCACTAGGCCCTCTTTAATCTAGGCCTAAGTCTTTTGTGTAGTAAACGGGGGAAAGGGCCAAAACATGTTAACACTGAAGCACCAAAGGTCTTGGGGCTGAGTGAGTCTGGGTATTCCGAACCGTGTGTAAACTCCTGTTTGTGCATGGGTCGGAATTACGAGCTGGGAGATACTTGTATCATCTTATAATTATCAAATGTGTTAAATACCTCAAGCTTTTTAAAATGTTGGCAGGATAAGTCAGTCTAAATTTAACAGGGGAAGTAATACATTATTTACTTTAGCATGCAGATTTTGGGCGCTAATACCAAACTTTGCATGTTATTCCCCGAAAACTCATATTAGGCGCTATTTATCGCACCTGATAAATAAGTTGCCCTAGGGCATTCTTATTTCTGAGGTGCAATAAATGGCATCTTGTTTCCCAACCCACTAGTAACCAGACCCTTGATCTCCTGGGGTTCGCCTAATTTTTATAATTGTCTTATGAAGACATTGAATCAACTATTTTGAATTGCTTCTGATCCACAACTTGAAAAGTCCAAAACCACTTCCACAGGTTCTGTTTTGTATTTTTGACTCTATGTTCTTAGAAACAACACTAACTAGACAAGCAGCTGTGTTAGTAATTACACATTTTTCAGGACAAAAGTGTATCCACGAACAATGACTTGCCTGCTCAACAGTTCACCAAAGCATTGTTAAAATATATTTAATCAAGACTAGACAAAGGAAGTGATACTGGTTCTTTACTAGAAGAAGGGGGGGAGGCCAATGAGTAAAGAGATAGTCCATTATGTTATCAATACATCCATGATAGAGAAATCTTGAAGTACCTGAACCCGATATAACTTTTACTGATATACATTTAATTCATGTTTTCTTTCAGTATCGAAGCCTGATTGCTACGTGAAGGTCTACCTGCCAACAGCTTCCAGTGAAAAGAAGCAAACTAAAACCATCTGGAATTCCAAAAGCCCCGTCTGGGATGAAACCTTCCAGTTCAGGATCGTGAAGGAAGTGATGGTGGGACATCAGTTAATAAAGGGGGCAATGGGAGTGGCCCATAAAGAAGAAACAAAGCGCACCTGTGTAACTGTGTAACTGCAGGTCTAGACCCTAATATATGGTACCACTGGCAACTGACAACTTACACCAGTTAGACTTTTGGTCTAAACTTACACCAAAAGCCTAAACCTAGATCAAAAGTCTACTTATGTAGTAAAGTTAGACTTTTGATATAAACTTAGACATTTGGTCTAAGTTTACACTTGTGAATCGGACCCAATGTGTTTTTCAGATTTTTTGCATGTCATTGGTTTTCAAACTCTTAATGGATCACTCAAAAATCACAAATAGGAACCAATATAAGGAAAAATCGTAAGAGAGAACAGTGGGACTGACTTTGTGCACTCCACAGACAAGTCTCAATTATGGATCAAACCGGAGCTCCCAGGAAATACTGGGTGTTACGGGGCAAATCTGGGGTACTTCTGAGCCAAAACAGTCTGTACATTGTAATCTTGTAAAGTGGGGAGCACAACTAATATTCACACATCAATGGACTAACACAGGCCCAGGTTTTCTGCATCTTCCATAGAGAACATGTTGATTGAACACCAGATAAGGGGCGAGGTTATTTTTAAAGACATTGTGATTCATAAAGAATAATTAAGTGGTACAAAGAAAACCAGGCAAAGAAATTAACAGCACTTCCCAGTTAAAACAGTTGGGAATTCATGGAAATTTTATAATTTCTACAGATAAAGACCCACCTGTATAATTTCCTAAAAATTCATGATCGCTGCTGATACCGTACAATATTAGTATCTGTGAGTTATTTTTCATATTTCACTGTAGATAATTCCAGTGAATTACGAATATCAATGGTAGACCTAGAATATATTTTACTTTGTACATGCTATAAAAAAAGTTGAATAGATACAATGCGTACTATGGTTTTTTAATGCCACCTTTAGGTTTTTATGACATTTACATTGGTGACCATGTTACTGGAACCCATTAGGGGTATTGTATATGGCGTAATCTGCTCTCACTTGTTCTTTATATGGATGCTGCAGGTCACTGTGGAGATCGGTGACCATAAGAGGCATGGGGCCGCAATCCATGTACCTCTATGAGCCACGCATCTCCGAGGTGAGTTGTGATATCCTCATAATGTACCCAGTAGGGGATACATGATCCCACCTAGTAAGTGTGAAGGGATTTTCCGTGGCTGTACTGAGATTCGTGAATGACTCCTTTCTTGATATGCTGTCGCTGTCCCGTGTTTGCGTCTTCTGTGGCACCCAGAGGGTCTGGTGTGCACTGTGGCGCAACATAACATAGCAAAAATAACATCAAATTACATAACATGACATGAACAAGCAGAACACAACAGCAGGTGGCATCAGTTGTAGTTGAAATGTCCGGTGTTTTATTTTTCAGCCATGGGTACCAATTTTATTATTATTATTATTATTATCAAGTGTTCCTTAAGCGCAGGGCTACCAGAATCAGGCTTCCCAGTGTTAACAGCCAAAATTGCAAAAAGACCATTGAAGCATACAGATACGTTTTCAGATGTTTTCTGAAGCTAGACAAATTATCATTAAGTCTAGGGCATATGATAATGTAACATGTAACATAAGCATAGCATTAACATGTTGATATGTTTTCAGCACTTGCCTGTATACCTGTTTACAAGTGTCACTGTAATTCCCCCACCATTTCCTTTCACATCTCATGCACGCTTTCTTTAAATCTTTCAACTCTGCGGAGAACTACTGGACTTTATCACAAGTCTGATATTTCCTGGTTACCTTTAGTGGGATAAGAGTATCTAGGGTGGCATTGATCCAGTCATTGAAAGGGTGGTATGATGTGGCGACATCTCCACCTAACACTGGGGCTGGCTTCATCAAGGCCATTTCCAAACGGGTCATGTCCAGTTAGGACCACTGCCAGATAATCCTTGTTTCCTGTTTTTCAGGGGGTTTTACTCATATTTTTGAAATGCAAAAATAAATTAGAAAGTGTTCTGACCACAGACTGGCAAAGGGGTACGTATTATCATGCTATGAATATTGGAAATTGGGTCCAGTATGTGGCCCTTGTTACGTGTGGGGGACAAGCTGAAGTGCTGCTAGGTCTGACAGTCAATTTGTGGCCTGTGTGCAGGCTTTGTTGTCAATGTATAAGATTAAACCACCTAGTAGTGTGAAATTAGCTGTCTGTAGACTATAGGAGGCTAAATTGTCTGGTATGGCAGAGACAAACTGAGGTCTGCCCAGGAGGACTGTAAACAATTAGCCCTGAGAAAATGTAGGTATGTGAGACCTTGATTAAAAAATGAGAGACTTTCACACCCTGAAATTTGGTTTTGTGGTTTTCCTCTTTCTCCTAAAAGTGAAAATATTGCATTATTATTCTTGAGTTAAAATCCCCCATTAGTACAATAAAACTATTCAGAAAGATATCCATAATATCTTTGAGGCCACCTTTGAAAAAAATGGTCTTTTATTGTACATCTTATCAGACATAACTAAATATACATTCACTACTGATAATACATCAGTATGGGATCGAGTTATGATATAACTAACCTCTATCTACTCTAATCACATTTTACATTCAACTGAATTAGATGTCTCGAGATCTTATAAGAACATTGGAATGTTGGGAGCTCATTTGAAAACAATGGAGTGCTCTGGGCTTCTAATGGCTGGTAGAAGCCTGGAGCTTAAACAGTCCAATGTTGGTCACAGCTGTTGCTGTGAACAAAGGCCTTAAGGAGCCCGATGGGATTTTGGTCCCCTCGGGCTCAGTGAGGCATTGTTTTATTTATCAGCTATCTGATCTCTAGTGGCAGAATGTTCTAATAGCCTTACGGCCCTCCAAAGCTGGGCTACGCCCTAATTTGATTTGATCTCAAATCACCTTGGTACATTTTAAAGGCTTTTTTTCCTTTTTTGATTCTATGGTGGGATTTATTTTATTTCCATTACTATTAGGTTCATGTTCTGCATTACATATTCATTCTTTTACTAGCTGAGAGAAGAAGAGAATCTTGGTTACCTCACCCCATCTGTGTTGATTACAAAACCGATTTATATCTCCTGATGAAATTGATTTTAGGGAAACACATCTATAAAATATCTGCAGAAGACTTCCTTTATTTCTATGATCTCCATGTTTTGTTCTATTTACCCTCTTTAAGCTCATCAATATACATCCACAAACTCTGATCCCTTCCGAATTCATTTTGAGATTATATCCCTAATTTTCTATCTGCTCTCTTTTTCAGTTAGAATGATTGTGTATCCTTATCATCACCCTTCACACTAACTTACTGAAATCTTCTTTCGTTTGACCCTTTTGGCCAACTCCTTTCTGTTTTCCACCCTTCCATTCCTTATCCATACTTTCACTCTAAGGCCCTCATTAAGACATTGACGGTAACTGCCACCTACCGCCACAGCGAGGGCCGCCAACATACCGTCGCTGTGGCTACCAGCCGCTCACCCGCATTATGACCCTCAATGAAATTCCGCCATAAGGCAGCCGAAATACCGCCAACAGTCATGGCACCGGAGGGCGGTAAGGTGGCGCTGCTGTCAGCAGCAGCACCACCCCAGCAAAAGACCAATTACCGTATCATGAGCAATGATACGGCCTGGTGGTGTTTAGCTGGCGGATGCTGCTGCTGACAGCAGCGCCGCGTCCCGTCTCCAGCCGGAGGACCCCCTGCACGCAGGTAAGTCGGTGCTCCGACAGGAGAGAGGAGTAAGGGGTGTTGTGTGTGTGTGTGTTGTGTGCGTGGGGGTGTGTCTGTTTATGACTGTGTGCATGTGGGTGTGAGTCACGTTGAAGGAGTGTGTGAATGCCTGAATGTGAGTGTACGTGTATGTTGTGTGTTGTGAATTCAAGTGTGCGGCAGAGTATGTTGGTATGTATTGAGGTGTGTGGGCATGTATGTGTGAATGCGTGGGTGGATGGGGGTATGCGTGTGTGTATGTGTCTATGTGTGTGCGCGTTTGGGTGTGAAAATGTGCGGGGGCAGGAGAGGAAGGGTGAGGGTGGGGGGAGGACTCAGGGAAGGGGGGTGGGGGAGACCCCTAACAGTGTCAGGGAAGGAATTCCCTGGCACTGATAGTGCCTACCGCCATGGGTTGTGTGGTGGTACGCTTGCCACGAAAACCATGGTGGTAGGCGGGGTCATAATCCCAAGGGTGGGATTGTGACAGCCGCCTGGCTGGAGACCGAAGTCCCCAGCCCAGCGGCCATTACCACCCTGGTGGACGGAGTGGTACATTGGCGGTTTGGCTTAAGCCAAACCGCCAATGTCATAATTTGGGAAAAGGTTCCGCCAGCCTGTTGGCAGTACCTTTCCCCAAATTAACACCGACCGCCAGGGTTGTAATGAGGGCCTAAGAGTTCATTGTTCATCTCTTCTATCGAGATTTCTGATCAATCTAAAACTTAATTCCCTGTTACTGATGCTTTTTTCTCTAACTGGTTGTCTCTACCCTTGGTCCAAATGACTCATTAGTTTTTTTTCTTTTTCCCACTTGGAATTGGTGACGGAGGTCCTTTTTTTTAACCATCTATTAAGGGGTTTGCCATGTGTACATATGGACCCTCTCTTAAAGAATATATAATCTCCCTGTTTCTAACTGACATTGGTCTATCGGAAACATAAAATTAATTTGCTTGAATTCCCCTTTCATCTCTCTCCTTGCGGTTCACTTTTACTGGTCCTATCAGAGTGGGCCCACATCTGTTTTAACTCTGAAGCTAATGTTTTAACAGCCCTGTTTGGGACTTCATTGCATCATTATTCAGCACTAATATACCATGTAAATGTTTCTGCATTCATAATAAAATATAATATCCAACACTGACGAAGATGACAAAGTAATCAATAATGATGACACAATTTGACTTCTGTGTCTCAAGCTTTCTTGTCCCTGAACAGTGTTTCCTTCTTCAAAATCTCTTGTGCTCCACTATTGATGTATGTATGCCTGGATGTATATAATATTGCTATAGTGCAAACGTAGCCAAAGAGCAGTAGAGCGCTTCACATGATCAAACGCAAGCCTAAAGTCAGCGAGTGGTAGGAGAGGAAGCTGGGTTGTGTACAGTTAATGCATTGTGATGTTTTTTAAAGCGGTACATCTTCAGCTCTTTAGTAAGTTGGAACAGCATTGGAGGAGTCTTGATGGTAACAGGGATGTTATTCCAAATCCTGGGTGCATACAAGGAAAAGGTCTGCTGTCTTTTTTTTTTACATTTCTTAGTCTACAGTCTGATGGTCTCCTGGCTACGGGTGTGCTGAAAACCACAAGAGGTGGTGAGCTGGTCATGAAGGCTTTGGTTTTGAAGATGGTGTGGGCCGGCAAGGGGAGCCAGTAGAGTTCTATCAGGATGGGGGTGATGTGATCATATTACTTCAGGCCTTGTACGAGACCTGCTGCAGTGTGCAGGATGCCCCTAAGGGTGCCAGTGTGGAGTCTGGGACTCCATGGAGTAGGGCATTACCACATCCAAATCAAAGAGTTTGAGGGTTTGAAGAGCAGTTCTGAAGTCACTTTCTAGAAGAAAGAGTTCTATCAACAAGATACATATACGTGGAGATGAATATAGTAAACCTATACTTCCCTATATCTTCTTACCTTCATGATATATTTTTGTTACCAATATTATTGCTATGATATTTTTGTAACACAATATTTAGGAATCAATATTGATGTAGCATTCCCAAGCCACACTGTTGGGTTAAGGAGGGGTATGGTATATGCAACCAATCTCTGATTGCGGGGCTTATATTTCTACTCCTTTTAAGTGTAATTTCTTTCTCAACAATATATTTAGCTACTGTTATTATCACAGTCACCTTCAGCCTATCACCATTTTAGCTCTGTACGGGAACGATACATTTTAATTATCCATTCCGTCTCTTTAAGTCAGCTTGGTGCTAACGGAATGCGTAACTATTTGTTTCTTTTCTCAGAATATCCTAGAATTGTCCGTCTACGATGAAGATGTTGGCACTAAAGATGACCTCCTTTTTACTCTAAGTATCGATCTGGCTGAAGTCTCCCCTGGGGAACCCATTCACAAAACCTTTGCTCTCAATCCACAGGTGGGTCATTTTATTTTCCATAAATAAAAAAAGGAAAAAGTGCATGTGTGCCCATTTTAATTCAAGTTTCTCTATTTAGTGAGCCAATAAACAGCCTCCTCTAGTTTGGATTTAAGCATCTTTGGTTCAAATGTGTAAAAGTTCTGGACTACGCAATCTACTTGGAAGGGACTTCCCATTACTTACAGGGGCAGCTCCTCTGCAATGGTGGAGCCACCAGCAGAAAAATAGAATGATATTTGAATATCGTTTTATTTTTCCACTGCTGGCTCAGCTAGCAGGTGCAGGGAGGGGGTGGGTCTGAATCTCAGGAGGTTGTGGGGGGTGAGGAATTGGGTGCACTAAGTGTGCATGTGCATTTGGACGGCCTAATATGGCTGTCCAAAAACACACATGCGCGCTTAGGTTTCTCCAGTCCGGCTGTGTATAAATCTGTACTTGAGAAACCGAACAGGCCCCAGGGTTGTTTCTGAGCGGCAGACACTGCCAATCAGACCAATCCTGACGCTGCTTACATGCCATGTTTAGCATGTAAGCAGCACCAGGATTGCTGGGGAGCCTTTTTAGGTGTCCCAACGAATGCTGGGGCACCAGAACACGAAAGGAGTGCAAGCGAGGCAAGAGGACAAGTGAGGTGGCAAGAGAGGATGGCGGCGGTGATGAACAATACGTTTTTTTTTTTAGGTATTCTTTCCCCCCCTCGGTCACCGTTGTTCCCCACACACCAAACTCTGTCAGTACGTGTCCTCAAATTAATGCAAACACATTGAATATTGGTTTATTAAATCATAAAAATGTGCCCGTCACACTTCTTATCAATAGTACTGTTTGCCTGTTTGCCAAAGGTGAGTCCCCCCGATGTCCATGTAACAAAGGCCACTGTTTATAAATATCACCGCCCCTGTGCCCGGTGTATGCAGGAGGATAGGTGCACACATATTTCAATGCACCCAAAAACCAGGCCAAAGTGTACTGAAAATAACAGTGACCTAAAAGCCACACGGACTCTCAGATGCATCTGGATGGTGAAAGTGAATAAACACAAGGCTAGTAATGTTACAGAGAGCCGAGCAGGGCATGGCCTTGGGCCAGGATCGCTCTGGTGCTTTGATGTATGGACAAAGTGAAAGCATTTCTCCTTAGCAACCCCAGTGGGACCCTCCTGGGTAACCCTACGTGAATAACAAAAAAAACAGGCCATTAGCGTCTAAAAAAAACTACTCCTCACCGGCAAAAGGCAGACAAATACTTCGGTCGCCCGTCCCAGACTGCCTCATGTCCCTGTAATACACTTTCATTGAGCTCGAGCAGATTTACAATGCAGAAAACAATATAGTTTGTTCCTAGACATTTTTGCATTCCATAGAGGATCTGAACTTCCAATGCGTGAATTTAATAACCACTTGTTTTCCCAGTACTAAACAGAAACTCTGAGGGTAGGGGAACCAGCTCAATAGATTTTTTCACCTAAACAACAACAGCTGTACTCTGATCCTGCATGAGGATTCACTTATCGCTTTTTAGGGTCAAGAGCACGCAAGTGCTCTGGCCCCTGTTGTAATCTCTCTGTGGGCTTTTAACCACACCCATCGGTTTGGTTGGTTTGTGGGCTTGCCTTATAAAATTCGCTTGCTTTCATTAGTGAAAGGCATGCACATTTCATGCCTTTTCTGGTGTTTAGCCCTCCTCGAGCGCACTGGTAAACTACTGAAAACATACAAGGCTCAGTGTTTTCTGAATGGCTTCTGAACTATTTCTTTTTATTTCCTACGCAGTGTGATCTTGCAGGGCAGTAGTCGAGTGCTTTACATGATATCGACCCTATTACATGGATAATTCTACTTTTGCCGGTTACATGGTTAATTTTGCCAATACGTTTGACTGCGAGCAAACTTCTGTTTCCTTTTCTGTGTCTACTTCACGCTCATGGCGACTGTCGGCTCTCATATGTGAAACTGTACTTTTCATTATTAGTTTATGTGGCAAGAAAAGTCTGGTTAGGAGTTTACAACGTTAATAGCTCTAACTCAAGCAAATGCGAGACCCTTTGCATTGCAAATGCTTGATCCTTTCACAGTCCCTCTTCCCCGTGTCTTAGTTGGAGTGTGGTATGAGCATTTGAGGAGGGAATACCACACCTGGTAAATACTGGCACCGCAGGGCGTGGCATTTACCAGGTACAGCATTACATCGCCATTATGAGTTCCAGTACTCAGAATGAGGCGTACCCTATGGTACTGGAGGTTGCACATTTGACTGCACTACATTTTCCCTGCTTTGGATCATTGTTCCTTGTTCACAGTTCACCAGGTGTTTCCTCACAAAAATCTGTGGAGGGAAAAATTGCAGAGGGTGGTGTATTGCGCTATATTGCCCACCTCTTGTAATTCCAAAGTTGGTACAAACTCCTATTTGCAGCAGTGCTTGGAATGAAGCCCAAAGAGGAGTTTGTCCATATAGACTGCCTGTGTAGGAGTCAATGTGAAGGCTTCACACAGGGAGTAATGCATACCTGAGTCCAATTCTTCCTTTGAGGAAATATAGTCTAGTGGCTTCAATGCTGATTGTGGGAGCTGGAGGCCAGAGTTCTTATTCCAGCTTTCCACTTGAACAAAAGGTTGTTCAATTCTGGGTTAATCACTTCATCTCCCTTGTCTCAGAACGGTACCACAATATCAGTCTCAGAATCTCATATGACCCAATATCGAACAAAAATTTCACCCAGTTGGATGTAACAATAGCAAAACTACATCCAATGGGACAATAGTTTTGGAAACAATATTTAGGACAATGTATCAGACAAAAGTTCTGCATACAATATTCTGACATAGAACACAGACATAGAAATCAGTATAGACATAGAATATTGAACATGTGTTGTGGAAAATAGTGTAGTGTACTAATTACACAATCCTTGTCTTTTTAAAACCCATATTTCTGTAAAGAGCAGCTTAGTACATGGGCCCTGAAGCAGCTCTGAATATATAGCTCCAGGCCATCATTTGGAGTGTAGAGAAAATGTGTGAACTGTGCAGCAATCGAACTACCAAACACTACACCTAATCAGAGCATCGTAGGATTACCACAATCCCAATCCACTGCAGCCACATTGTGGCCCGTATTTATACTTTTTTACGCTAAACTGCGCTAACGCAGTTTAGCGTCAAAAAATTTTGCGCCGTCTAACGCCATTCTGAAGCGCCATGCGGGCGCCGTATTTATGGAATGGCGTTAGCCGGCGCAAGCGGACCGGCGCTGCCTGGTGTGCGTGGAAAAAAACCACGTACACCAGACAGCGCCGGCGTAGGGGGAAAATGGCGTATGGGCGTCTTAAAATGGGGCAAGTCAGGTTACGTCGAAAAAATCGTCGTAACCCGACTTGCGCCATTTTTTTCCGACGCCCATCCCCCATCAACATGACTCCTATCATTGTAAAGATAGGAGTCATGCCCCCTTGCCCAATGGCCATGCCCAGGGGACTTATGTCCCCTGGGCATGGTCATTGGGCATAGTGGCATGTAGGGGGGCACAAATCAGGCTCCCCTATGCCACCCAAAAAAAAAAAAATTATAAAAAATAATACTTACCTGAACTTACCGGAATGTCCCTGGGGTGGGTCCCTCCATCCTTGGGTGTCCTCCTGGGGTGGGCAGGGGTGGCAGGGGGGGTCCCTGGGGGCAGGGGAGGGCACTGTGGGCTCATTTTGAGCCCACTTGTCCCTTAACGCCATCCCTGACCCAGGCGTTAAAAAGCGGCGCAAATGCGCCGTTTTTGGCCACGCCCACTCCCGGGCGTCATTTTTGCCCGGGAGTATAAATACCACGTAAAGGCCTGGGAGTCATTTTTTAAGACGGGAACGCCTCCCTTGCATCTCATTAACGCAAGGAAGGGGTTCACGCTAAAAAATGACGCACACTCCGGGCACTTTGGCGCCCGAAGCGTCTAACGCCATAGTATAAATATGGCGTTAGTTGGCGTTGGTTTTGCGTCGAATTTGCGTCGAAAAAAACGACGCAAATTCGGCGCAAACGGAGTATAAATACGGGCCTGTGTGCACAATTAAGGGCCGGATGTATCAAAGGGTTTTACCCATCCTGTATCTATGGGGAGATGGGCTGCTATATATTGTTCTAACCTCTTTGTACATAAATGGAAAAACTATTGGTAAATGTGAGCCCTGCTAATTATTCCCATTTATGTTTAGGCAATGCTAATTCTGAGATAATAGTGCGCATACTCACTACTGTAGCGTAACTACTACCACGGATTGAGCACCAGGCCGTAAATGAGGGCACTACTGTTACCCATTTCTGAATGCAGACAGCTCCCTCTTAAGCCCCATATACTCTGTTATTGTTCTGTATGGCACTGGCACTGGCAGGGAGGCCATAACCACTTGTTTTCATTGTCATTTCAGGGAATGGAGGAGCTGGATGTAGAATTCAAAATGACCAGAATGTGAGTACAACACCCAGAAGTATTTTTGTGCTATTATGAGTGGACTGGAGTGGGGTGGATTGGACTGGAATGTGGTGGATTGGACTGGAGTGGGGTAGGTTGTGGTGGATTGTATTTGAGTGGGAGTGTATTGGATTATGAAGTGGATTGGATTGGAGTGTGGCCGATTGGATTGGGCTAGACTGGGGTGGAATGGATTGGGGTCAGGTGGATTGGTGCTATTTTTAGTGCTCAATGTGGGCTTTTATTAAAGATCACTCACTTGGGTACGTTGGGTAGTCCACTACAATATCAAACTTTCTTGGCTTTATAATCAATCTATTAAGGTATGGTACGAGAATATTGTAACCAAAATATTATCCTACAAAAATGTCCTTTGTATCGTTTTCAAACATATCACCCTATTTAAGTTAATTGTAGAAATTTTACACCCAATCAAACTATATTTTTGTAAACAATATTTAGTACACAACATTTCTATCAGAAGGCACTTTTGCTAACAATATTCTGATACATAATTATTAGAAAACTGAAAATCAAGCTGAATAAATAAATATCTTTTTGGGCCTACTTACTGTTAGGCCCCTCATCCGGTTTAATATCAGGGTTAATCATATTATGTTCTGTATCTATTCCTGCAGCATGTTTAATGCCAGGTTACACTGACTTCATCCAGACCACCAGACTATTAATAGCAAACCTCAGCAAGCCAACTCAGATTCCAGTGTGCATTGGAAATCTCAAACTACCAAAAACTATGCGAAGCCATACCAAGGGCAGATTGTACAGTACACAATGTGCAATACCATAAGATTTTAGGAGGTGTCTAGGAAATTATCATGACCAAAATTAATGTATTTGGTTTAAATAAAACAACTATGCAGTCACATTTAAAAACCAGAAGGATAATGCCAGCATTAAGCCAAACATTAGAATGTGCTGCTCTTCATAATCTGATACCATAAGATCGCAATTTGAGAACGAAAACAAAAATCCTGCTGGATCTCATTATAGGTTTGTCAGAAAATATGCATTTTTTATCTATTTATTTAGTTATATTGGCCATTTGCCACAGGGATAGAGAGACACGTCTTCTGAAAGTGCGTAGCCTATGAAGGGCGTGATTATGGCCTTGGCGGAGGGGATTACTCCTCCCTGACAAATATCCCGCCCCCATTTACAAGGTCCATTATATCTTTATATCCTATGGAACTTGTAATGCAGCAGGCGGGATATCCGTCAGGTTTGTGACAGAGTAATCTCCGCCGCCAAGGTCATAATCACACCCTAAGTTGTCATAAAGCCACATTTTAGATCTATCAGTATAATGCAGTTTCTGTGTAAATCACAAACAAGCTGGAGGGTTTGTTGAAGCTACATGAAGGTTTTCAGTGAACATTGACATTCTTCTAAGCTCTACCTTTGCTTTTAGGGGGAAAGTCATTGAGAAAGATGTATGTAGACTATCATGTGATATGAAATGACTCAGTAACATTACACTGATCCCAACCCTTACTAGTCCCAGTCCTTAGATTATGCAGGCATACAGACAACCCCTCTTCTAAAACTCAGTGCAATGTCTACCAAAGCAGAGCATATGTCGAAATTCAATATCTGTGTTGGGAGGGATAAAAGGTGAATGAGCACTGTGACACAGAAAAGCTGGATTTAGTGAAATTAAAAATGCTGGTATGTACACAACCTTTCTTCCTCCTTCCAATCCTTAAACTACGAGGATATACCAAGAAGTATGAACAGAGTTTGAGCAATACTACACTACAGGCCAAAGCACTGATAATCATCTAGGTTTAGCAATAGAAAAACAGGAAAATGACAGAAAAACAGTCTTCTATACTGCTTTGACAAATCCCAATATGAATACCTCCTTGATCTGAAGCTTTCAGTAAGAGATGACGGTATGTGAGGTTAACCAAGTGGCTGTCCTACAGATATCCACCCACCCTACTTAAAAACCCACATGCATTCCCCTTAAGTGTTGGTCATTTCCTTAGAAGAAATATTCTGGAAAATATGGGCCAAGGGTGTGTGTAATTGCTCATAAAGTAACACCGTAGTTTGGTGCAAACATCGCTCAAAGTTACTATGAAAAGACTGTTTCCCTTGTGTACTTCACTAATGGGCACAAACCACGTCAAATGACTGGAAAGCTGCTGTCTCGACCAGATACATCAAGACCACCATTTTGTTCCCTAGAAGGTAAGCAAATCCACATCCACTGATCTAGTAGTCGAAGACAGAAATTGAAGAAGTATTGCAGAATAAGAGGAGAATATCTGTTAACCTCTCTGGAATAACACCGGGAAGGATGGAGCACCAGGGCATCCTGTAAGACTTTCACCTCAACCGCTCAGGGTGGCAACGTGATTCAAACCTATACCTGGCGAAACAAAAATCAAAGGGGCTTTGGCTTTAAGTGGCTATCTGCTCTAGAGGGTTTTAATTGCAAAGGGCAGATCTCAGGCTGGTATTGTAGATGGGCATGGGGCTGAAATAACAGAAAAGTGAAGGCGGGAGGAAGCATACATCTCCTCCACTATGATCCCTTCTGTCGGTCTCTGTGCAAACGGCTGCCAGCTGTGCCCTGTGGTTGAGAAAGCCACTCACAAAACAAGCCCTTCCTGCATCTGAAATTCTCAGACGTCACATGAGAGAGCCTAAAGCTCATAATCTGAGCGCCAAAACAAAAAAGGTGTTTGCGACATAACTTCAAAGTTGAGGTCTACGGGGACCTTTTCAGTGCCAGGACCACCTCCTCCAAAGGAGCCTGCTCTGGTAACCCCTGACAACTAGTCTCCACACTGAAAGCTGTAGTTGGGCCAGGGTCTGGATGAAAACTGCAGGCAACCATGCCTGGGATGGAGAGAAAGACAGAAGCCACCCTGAGACCATCAAACTGCTATAATAGGAGATTAAAACATTACATCCTCCTGCTTTGATAAGGGATTACCAAAACCACCCTAAATCACTAACATCTAATTCCGCAAAGAATGCAGGAATTGAAAGGGATGAGGTGAAAAGCAAACAAAGATCTATCCGGCCACGAGAAAGACAGAGAGTCTGTTACCTTAGTTTTAAAGCATGCGCCCCAGGAGCAGTAACATGAAAGGAGCATATCCTTCTTGGATATAATAGGATTCTGTCAAAAATTGCCAAATTTATGATAAATCGGAATGAATCTCTTTTTATTGCATGGGAAATCAGTTGAAAAAAGGTAGATTCAACTGAGAGTGCCACACGTGGTCTAAAAGTGTACACCTTGGCAACTGATGTAGCTCTTGACTAGCAGATTGTCTGTCCTAACAATGACGGCTTCATCCTGGAGGTGAACAATAAGGGTCATGAGATTATGAAAGACACGTGACATCTCCTTGCACGTGTACATTGTTCTACCCTTGGCCACAGACCAGGGGCCTTGAGAGAACTCCCGACCTGGAGTTTCTTCCTAGTTTCTTCTGCTGGCGTCCATGATGATCATTAGAGGGACCAGAGTATACAACTCTGGCCCTTGGGAAAGACTGAGCACGTTCAGCCACCCCTACAGGGTGGTCACCAGCAAATGCGATTTTAGAATGGCACAGTCAAAAACCAAGGATTGAGAGTTAAGTGCTGGTGGACATACCATGGCAGTGGATTTAAATTTACCCTTGTCCAGGGCCTCATGAGATGTGCAGCGACCAATCCCTTTTAAACATCTAGCCACTGTAGGGAGAGAAGAGATTTCATTGTTTCACAGCATGGCAGGCAATGCAGGAATTTGTAGGTTTGCTGAAGCGGTAGGAAGACTCTGTTAAAAATTGCTTAAATTTTTTAGCCCGTTCCAAGTGAGGTTGACCACCAAATTCCTGGTCCATATCAGTTCTAAATATCCACTATTGTGTGTTGCTAAGATGGAGTGTAGACCATCCAGACATAATATAGATAAATGTGACCTCCTTGGGTCTGTAAAAGCCCAAGGAGGTAAACATACAGAGATTAAAGCTCAGACTCAAGCACAAAACAATTAATTGTAGTATGGCTCATCTGCTGTGAACTCTAGGAACCTCTGATGTTGGTGGATTGGGATGTGGAAATAGGTGTGCCAAAATGTAATGCAGGACCAAATCAGACTGGTACCAGTACATACAGGATGGATTGGATCATTACCATCTTGAAATAGAGG
Source organism: Pleurodeles waltl (assembly GCF_031143425.1). NCBI lineage: Eukaryota > Metazoa > Chordata > Amphibia > Caudata > Salamandridae > Pleurodeles > Pleurodeles waltl. The sequence continues at coordinate 1,090,832,198 of NC_090448.1, read as the reverse complement.
CGGTAGACAACAGTCCTACAGAAGCTGCACTTGGTTCTCCATTTGGTGGGTAAAGCTACCGAAGCCGTTCAAGCATCAACCATCTCATCAGCGAAGGAGCTTCTCGGGAGTGGTGAGACAAACATTACATTTCCCTGCTCAAATAAACAATATAGACCTACCTGAGTGATGCCTCTGCTCTTCTGCAAGTAGGGTTCAATGGAGCAGGACCGTCGGAAGCTACAGCTAGGCAGTAAGGAGTCCGCCTTCACACTCAAAGAAAACTATATTCAAATGCTTAGAGTGAGTAAGAGACATATTTGTTTTCAGGCTCGTAGCACTCTTTTCATCAGTGTCCCTTAAAGGGAGCCATGGAGCAGAAGCCCAGGCGCCTAAGGAGCACAGAGGTGCCAAAGCATTAAACCTAAGTTCAAGGTTCAGCGTTACCAAACCTCAAAGAAGTCTTCCAAAGTTTCTTGTCACAGTACCTGCTGGATGTAACCAGGGGACCATTCTCTTGTTCCAGGACAGACTCCGGAGAACCGTTCCCGTGTTCAGTGGCAGGCTCTTGGCCCAACTCAGCATCTCTCTAGCTACAAATAAAGACTGCTACTTTCTGAACCTTATCCGGCCATTGAAGGGTGTGGTATCAGAATATCGATCCTTTACTACCGTGTTACCGTAATATCTTAACAAATCGACAATATCGACAAGGTGCGTGTATAAGGGTTAGTAGGATAGGGTTACTGTGCTTAACTGCCCGTATATATACCTTGACAAGATATATCTTCAAGGTATGTAGAAGTGAAATTAAGATTATAGCAAATCTATACTTATTAATATATAAGGAAAGTATCGATATTTTGGTTATCGATGTTTTTGCTACAGTATTATGGTGCCATATTACTGCTCGATATTCTGGCATACAATCTGTTGAAGGATTACATTTTGAAAGATTTCCAGTATGTGGAAGGAGAGGATGAGGAGGATGAGGTAGGGGAGCATTCCTTCCCTTGTGCATTGATGTTAGCCACATGAGCATCATATGAGGCAACATTATCATCTGCATAACACTGCCATACATTAAGTCTTACCTGACCCCCAGGTGCCCTGTGATGACATGAAGCAGTTGCACGCTCTCCACTTTCTTAAAGACATAAAGTAGTGACGCTCTTGTTGGTAACTGTGGGTAAGGGATCAGGGGCCCGGTGCGCCTCGGGATCCTAAAGGTCAGATCCGTGAGAAAGGAACCAGGAGGTTCCAATACCAGTGTTCAAACGTGTTTATGGCACCTAAACGTCTGTCCTCTTTTACAGGCCGCAGATACCAATACACAAAACCTGGCAGCGTTGCGTGATTTCTGCCATCTACATGGACAGAAAACAGAGAAATCTGGTAGAGGGGGGCAATAGTGTACTGCCCCTGAGGGAAGACATTTTTAAACCATTGGGCTGTGAGGTTTAGATGTCTCAGGATAGGCTTAGACTCAAAGTACAGGACTGGGACCAGCGAAAAGGCAGAGATAACAATTTATATTTATTTCAACAGTTTGTTTAAGTGCATTATTTACTTTTTTAACTGTACTAGTTTCCTGTTGTTAAGCAGATGTAATTCATCTATATTGGACTTACAATTCTCGTTTTAGTGGAATAAACGCATAACTACAACTGGCCACAAGATGTCCCTGCAGCACAGCTGTATTCTTTTACAGCGACGCACTATAATTAAAATTTGGTATGAGTTTTATTGGTATGGTTAATTTATATTTACCATGTTTGTTCACTTTTCAGCCCTGAATCATCTGAAAAAATCCTGACTAATGAAGTCTTAGTGGTAACTATTTGTTCTTTATGAATGTGCTTTTTTGTCTTTATGTGTTCTTTCATTTATTTTTTATTGTCTCCATCAATACCTTCCTTCCTGCTGTTTTGCAATCTTCCATTCTTCTTCCCTTCCGGCTTATTTTGTTCTATTACACATTTTCTTTCTAGTTGTTTTGTCTTTTACTTTGTTCTTTACACTTTTCCTGTCTGACTTTTCTCCCTCTCAACGTCACCCTTTCCTTTCTTCATTGATATTTCTTTCCTTTGTTCTTTCCTTTGGGTTGCCACCTGGCAAGCACTTTACCAAACTGGCTAATACTTTATGTCACGGCTGCCAAAAAGGAGAAATTACAAAAGTTGGTATTCACCCCCGTCGCCCCACTGAAATATAAACGTAAACGGTGCATCCAAGTAGAAATCACTTCAAACTCATGTTAGAGCTGTCTAAGCTGTTTCTCAATCAGTATTAAAGCCACCAGGACAGACCTGACATTTTAAAAGATAATGCAGATCATTTTGACATAATCTTATTCAGGATCCAGCTATTGGTCCTTCCATGTTCTTTATCCGTGAACAAATGGTAGGTATTTTACTCTGGCAAAGATCGCAGCCCTATTCTTTCCTGTTAGCCAACCGACCAGCCTTTCCCTTAACTTTATTTTTGTTCTCTTTCTCACTTTTCTTCCTCCTCTTGTCTTGTTATCTTTCTTTCGTTTTCTTTCAGTTTGTGAATGCTTGTAAGTCTCCTTCCTTTCAGATACCTCACCCTTTTGTTTGTTTTTCTTTTTTTATGTTGTATCTCTTTCTTTCTCTCTCTTTTTTCTGTTGTTACTTTCCTTCTTTCTCCTATTCCTTGCAGCTTCAATGTGCATTGTGTATGTAGAATAAATAAGGCCCATATTTATACTTTTTTAGAGCTGCATTTGCGTAATTTTTTTACGCAAAAGCAGCACAAACTTACAAAATTCAATTATGGCCCATAATTATACTTCTTTAGTGCCGCATTTGCGTCATTTTTTGACGGAATAGCGGCACACACTTACAAAATACAATTGTTTTAGCTTCGGATTAGCTGAGGGCAGGTGCTGTGCTGAGGGGCGCCCTTGGAGCTGCCCACTGCACCGTTGGTGCTGCAGGGGGCTTTTGTTACGCCGCTACCTGCAGCAGATGTGATGCTGACTGAAGAGATCTGAGTGCGCCTTTTTTTTCCACTGGATGCCCCAGGAAGGGACATTGCTGCGTGTTTCACCCGATAGCTCTGTCTGTACCGCCAGCAGTGAAACATGACCCCGTTGTTCTAGGTGTTCCTTTCGAGAAAGCTTTAGTTATCCGTGACGTTAAATGGCGCCTCGTCGCCTCACGTTGGCTGTCATCTAACCCTGCAGCTCAGCCAGGACACTGGAGCGCGAGAGCCCCTTGGGAGCTGCCGAGCAGGTCAACGAGGGTGAAGAGCTATAGAGGGGGGTGGCGGGGCTGACAGCAGGAAGCTGCGCGCGGCCTGCGATACCGAGGGCACAGGAAGCAAAACAAACACTTAACTGTCCTCTTTGCTCACTTTTAGGCCCGGGAAGTTTCCTGTTTAGAAGTCGAAGTTGACAAGAATCCGGAGAATGTCAAAGGTGGGGACTGTATGTTTAAAATGTACTATTTTTGAACAGGCCGCTTGGTTAAAAAAGTCTGTAGTGTGACCCCACCACCCCCACTTGGCTATGCACAGCTTCCAATAAGCACAACACTGGATTTATCAACTGAACAAAGCACGTCTGCCCGGCGGCCCCATGTCATATGTCACATCCTCACCGAGGCCCTGCTTTAAAATTTGCCCACACGATTTTGTCTGTTGGTATTTTTAGGTCGAGGCTAAATAATCGAAAGAGAAAAACTTCAAGGTCCAGAATGCAAAGCTCAGTTGGTTAAAGAAGCAGGAGTTGCTGACTGGGTAACACATGCCTCGGGGTCATTTTGGAGTTAAAGCACTGTCACTGAGGCCTTGTTATGAGCTGAAGATGTACAATAATTCCCTCCAGGACATCTGGTATATATCATGTTGTCTGGGGCTTTGAAGGTGCTTGCTGTTATATTTGTCTGATCACAGTCGCAGGTGGCTTTGGTAACAAAAAGTTACACAAATGCTAAATGACGTTCCAGAAAGAATAGTCTTTGTTGTTTACCTAGTGATCCTGTAAGATTCAAATATATAGCCTTGTGAATCAATTAGGAACCGTGGACTAATCTGTATAAAAAAACAGTTTTCGACTAAAAGAGCCATGGCTGTGGAAATATTCAAGGACACCCTCTCTCCTGTTTGTTAGCACTCTGTCTCGTTCAACTCGTTATTCGGTTCCACTTGTATTTTTATTTTTATCTAGGCAGTTCTTTATAAATATCAGGTATCAAAATATTCACATAATGTATTCCCTGTGCGTTCTGTTTTATACTCTAGGCATGGTCTAGGTAAACATGACCACTGGAAGGAAATTAGCATCCTTAGAATAGACATGAGGTCGATAGCACATGACTTGAAGATCATAAAGGAAATTTAAGAGGCAGTGATACATAAATTCTTATTACATCTGTATACAGAGGTTCTCCCAAAATGATAACCAAATATGCCTGCTCATGTTATTTAACAAGAGGATTCGTCTTTTCACAATGTCTGTGAGAGGTCTTCTGTCCCAAGCAATCCCATTCTGTCCCAGGCTGATGCTCTGTAAAATCTGTTGACAGCTGGGATTCTGACCTGGACAAAGCACTTGTGAAGCTGTTTCTAACAAGCAGGCACACCCCAAAGACATCTGTCCAAAGCAATGAAGAAAGAAGTAACAATGACATACCTCCTGTCCCAAGTACTGTACTTCTTTCCTAAGACGTTCATCTCAGACAGCTATGGTCCCAGGATGTGTATGCCAGCAGTCACTTTCAAAAGTCTTCATACTAAAGAAGGCACAGTCGAAAGCTCTTGGTTGGTGACCTTCACAGTTAGATATTTTCTAACACAAGTGGCCACTGAAATGCATGGCAAATTCATGAGCCAGCAAGTGTGCTCTCTGCAACTAGTTTGCATCCAGTGATGTACACACTTGGAGGATTGGTGCAATACAGTACGAATTGTTGCATCACTCGCCTTACATTGATATGTTCCTTAGGCAATGTTCTAACTAATCAAATAAAGGTCCTTTGCAAAAAGAAAGTATAATAACCATTATGTAACTGCATGTTATCTTTGGTCATGCATTCTTTAACTGTACCTCGGTTGTGTTAACCTTCTCGGACTGCCTTCTAAACTTGAAGGCATGCTATCAAGTAGCATAATATTCCTGGGAGTAGGCACACTCCGGTAGTGTTTGATTGTAGTTGAGTTATAGGGCCCTCCTTCTCTCCCATCAGTAGCTACCTGGAGCGCACCCACCTTTGACATATTGCTATTGTAAATCTCAATCTTGAAATTTGGGGATACATTCACAATACTGTTTGATATTTGCTTTGTTTTACATGGTAGAAGTTTTAGAAGTTTACAAGAGGGATAACAGTTACATTTTTCTGGTGATAAGTCCCTATAATGTTTGTCTTTTTGAAATTCGTTTTAATAAATGACTGGTTTTGATGTTCACAGAAAGGAGCCTTGAGAAACAGTCATGATGTATATTAGTCACATATAACTTATTTATCCGGTTGCCATACTACTTTTAACTATTGCGATGACATTTTCTAATGTGGTTTCACCCAATGACAAATGCTGTTCCTCTTTTGGGATCTGATGAATCATTTCTGAGAGAGCACATTTTTTATCTCACAATTTACTCATGGAAAATACAGTTACTAGTCCAGAAGCTAAAGAGAGGACACAGTTTCCATAAATTCAGACATCTTCCTCATCCTTCTGAGAAAATGTCTGACTCGCTAATTGAAACATATACTTCGAATACCAGCAGCCGTCTGTCAGTTGAGTCCCGATGGTTCTACTGCAGTTCAGTCACACAGTTACGATGAAAAACTAGAATGCTAACATTCTGTTAATGACAAATGTGGGGCACACCTGAACTCCATGACGCTGGAAAAAATGAGACTGCTGCAAATTTACAAAATTAGGCCTTCGGTTTTGTCTTGGAAGTTATGGTTAGGGCTGCAGAAAATAAAAATGAGGACATATTTTCTGTAAATGCTCAAATATTTTACCATTCATATGAAGAACTGCCTGGTAAGCTAAGTGAAACTTTCTTTCAACAGCTCTGGTGGTCTGTCAGCTGATTCCCCAGTCTTGTACTGTGGTTTCTCTGGGGTGTTAATGAAGCACTAAAAGGCTAATATTGTATATTCTGACAAAAAATGAGGAAATAGGATCCGTTGAATTCAGTGCCTTTCCAAGGGAACACACTGAAGTCAGGGAGCATGGAGCGGTCAATGAAGACATTAAATTAGTGATTTTTGAGGGAAACTATGGCTTTTAGTGGTTATGGCATGATATAGTTTTATATGACATAAAATAGTTAATGAACATTTTTAGAAATTCATAAAGCTATTTGCAGACAGATCTAATATTTAAGTCAATATGTGCTCTGAGGGTTTGTGAGAACCTCCAATGAGTTGCTGTTTGGACATATAGGTTTTTCTTTTAACTTATCCCATTTCCTGTGGTCAATATTTAATCTCCATGCATGAATGAGCACTGGCTTCACAAGTATTTTATTGAGAGTTATATATAAGGAATGCATGAAAACACATTATTAAAATATACATTTATTGACCATAAACACGTTTTATGTATACTTTATAAATGACTTCATTCAAAGACAATTAATTAAACATGTTTAAAATAAGTAACATCTAAAACCAGACAGAACAGTGAGGCACCTAACACAGTGAAAACTGTCCTAGACCACAACATTTTCAAATACTTGGAACAGTTTAAATGAATGGAAAGGAAGATTTTAGAGACTTGTTTATTTCAGGGACTCTTAGAAGAAGAATACATTTTCTGTTGATGTCAACAAGTGTCATCGAACACTTTGCTGAGTATGAACAATGCATGAACAGCAGTGTTATGTTTTCCAGTTTACCAGGATTGTTTGTTTCAGACATAGTCAGTTTTGGTAATTAAATTCAGTCTCCCACTCTTGCCCCATGTTTAGAGACGAAAGAACTTTTGCTGACTTTGAATGGATCATATGAAGAATGTCAAAAAACCCTGGTGAGCTCTGCCTCTGATGGCCACTCCACGGAAACCTTCCTCTTCCACACCCTAAAGGGATGGGAACGAGAACTGACCGCCAGCCTCAAGACACCCACTTCACGCTTCGATGTCACCTTTGTACGTTGTTGCACTCATTAGCATTAAACACAATATATTTGTTTTAAATGATTTTTTATCACATGCCAACACTCATCCTACTTTTTTTAGAGAGGAAATTCACCAGACTGCCCTATTGGCTGTGTGACCGCACCTGTCAACGTGTTTCCTGTGGGACAGGATGTGAAAGTCAAACTCGAAGCAGCAAGGGTAAAAAATATATATATTTATCCTCTCTTCCTTTATAAAACAGAACGTATCATTTCCTGAGTTTCTCTCAACACTTCATACCCCCCGTGTTCTCACACGGTTCACAACTGACACCACAGAACACCTCTGTCCACTCCAGACCCTTCAGTTAAAGATTGTTCTGTTCTAGGGTAAATAATATTTATGTTAACAAGCAAGAAACAAGCAAAAAACTGATCATCAGTTTCTCAAAGAACAAAAAGAGTGAAACACAGGGAAGGGAGTGGGGGGGACCAGTCTTTGTGTGTGTCATGAGCAAGGCTGCCTGTCCTGCGCCGGCTTCTTGCAAACACTGCACCCACGTTAAAAAAGGAGGCTGGGATTATACCTCAAGCTACCTCCCAAGTTAACTCCCTTTGAGATATTATGGGCTGTGGTTAAACCTGCCGGTGTGAGGCAGCACTTTCTGCAGGAGACATGAACGTGCTTCTGGTGTGGGGCTCTTCAAAGTAAGGTTTACCCTCTCCTTTGTGTTGGCTTGGCAGGCCCCATTTCTCTTTACAAACCTTCGATCCACAATGTAGAGACTATGATGCTTTCACTTGCATCATGATGAACTTGGTTATCACTTGTTAATTGACAGTTCAGGTCTAACTGGGCGACCACATGACAGCCTTCTGTGGACCACCATTTTGATCCAGGTAACTATATCAAAGCTTTCTGAGAACAACCAAGCATGTCACAACCCACACGAGTATACATTGAATGCCATAACAGTGAATTTATGTCAGTGCATCAACAACTTTTGCAATAACAGGTCATCGAAACCAACATCCCAACTCGTTGTGAGCATCTTCAGCACCAGGGCTTGATTAGGGTCATAGCAAGTCACCTGAATGCTCATGTTGTTGGAAAGGTTTTGTCCATTTAGAAGTCTGATGCTGTAATGGTTGCTGATGTGATAAGAACACACCAGGCTGGTTAGATGAGCCAGGACAAAAGTCGACAAGCTGGTCCCTCCAAAAGGCTTCGAGGACTGGCACCGTGTCAAACCCATGCTTGGGCTGCACGTTAGTCTTCATGTATGCATGGGTCAAGAGAGCTGGTGTGTCCAGTGTGTGTCTGATAGCGCTGATCTACGCAAGACTTTCAGCACTTCCACATAGGATAATGTTACAACCATTTATTGAATAGAAATGATGTGTATACTAGGTTACATTTTTGAAATTCTGGCATGGATCCTGCCCTCCACAACCTACGCTGGACACCCTCGTGGTTGAAGGACGTACCACAGGTGTAGACTGAAATTGGTTGACAAAATACATCAATTTTTGCCTGCACACCAAAAGAGGCTCTCTGAAACACCATTTCTGTTTCTTTCATTTTAGGAAGAACACGTGGATTTGCAACTCAAGCTGAAGGAGTGGTAAGTTGCTTTTACTAATTTTGCAAAGTGCGCTGCTGAATCTCGTTTCTACGTTTAGGAACAGTTTTGCTTCTAAACGTATAGCAAGGGTCGAACTGGGAACTCACAGCAGCCCTGGCAAATTATGTCAGACCAGCCCCCATAGGGTGCATAGCGAGCAAGCCTGACCACTACAAGGGAGTTTGGGGGGGTCCCCCTAAGAATAGTTGCGAAAAAATGGCAAAACGATTGCATTCTACGACACATTGTTCATTTTATATTCAATTGTATTAATTTTTAAGGCATAGTAAATGATGACCTTACAGTGCACCATAATACATCAATCTTTATTGGGATTCTTCAATGATTGCCTCACTATTACACTCTAACAGTACCTCTCATCTCTCCATAGCCCCTCCCACATGTATTTTACTTGTTTTATAGCGCCTATCCTACCAGCATAGGGTGTTTGAGCACTTTACATCACACACATACATAGACAATGAATCCTACATGTGTAAACCAGTGTATAGAAAATGTTGACAAAGGGGACTACAAGATGTATGATTCACATGTCATCCATACTGGTATGCATTTTTTAAGAGTGCTTGGTCTGGGGAAGCACAAACTCAGGGTTCAGAACATAACACAGTGGCTAGGGTTGACTTTACTAATAATTTATTTATACCCAAACAAACCCTTTTTAGCAAAATTAGGATAATTAAAGCCTGGGAAAAAAACATAACTTTCTAACCTGCAGTTTGCATGCAGATCCTTGATGGCAGTTCATAGCTCACTGTGCTAGATTATGATTGTAACTTATGAACTGCACACTAAGAAAAGGATCCCTGTGACAAAAGCAGTAATCTACTGAGCTGTGCACATACAATAATGTTCTGTGATCTGCATAGTACACCTTCTTTGCAGAAGGCATATTAATCCTCTGTGCAACCTTAGATGAGTCAAAGTGCCACTAGAAAAAACCCAATCTCTCTCCAGAAGGTACGTTAATCACCAGAGTTATCGTGCCACTTTTATTGTCGCCTGGAAACAGTTGGATATACAAGGAACTCTGCAGTGCTTTTAAAACTGCTGCACTTATCCAAAACAGACCCCCAGTGGCACCCCACCCTTCTAAGGAAACGCCTGATGCCCGTTTACACCCAGTCCGTCATTGTGTATAGCTATTTGAGCTTCATTCCTGTTATGCAAAAAAACAATCAAATTGTAACATTATGTCTGACACAGTTATAGTAGATACTCTCATCCTAAAACAGCACTATTACCCCAAATATGTTAATAAAATTGCAAACAAACATTTCACTTATAGCTTGTTTTTCACATGTTCTAAGCCCCTTATTGAAACTTTAAAGGAATTAAAAGACATGCCTATCTTGAAAGTAGACTTGTTATTTTGTGCCAGGAATGCATGATTGTGTCACTTTAAAAAACAACCACTGGGAAAGTAACCTGGCCTTGGTAAGTCTGCATGTGTTTTTTTAATGCATTTTATTTTTACATATACAATTGGTGATAAAATACATTATAACTATCTATATGTCTGACTATCTATATATAGATCTATCTATGGATAGATAGATGGATAGATAGATTTAGATATAGATATAGATATTGATATTGATAGAGGAGTGTATGCCACCAATAAGGGATATGAGCTGCCTAGATATATAAAAATACTGTTGGTAAGCTTTACTAAACAGTGTACCACAAGTGTGGCGGTTTGGGAAGTGAGCTACAACGAAGGATTGGAAATAGATTTGTTTCCTTTCGATGTTTCACTTTGTCAACAGCGGTGGCTGCCGCAAATCTCAATGGGAGGGACGGTAGGGGCAGGAGGTGGGGGGTGGAGGGGAATGGGGGAAGTAAAGAAAATAATAATTTTTAAAAACTTACCTTTTTGATGACGCCTGCTGCATTGTCCTCTTCTGTCCTGATAGTGTCCATGGGACACCAGCACAGGCTCCCCATGCAATTCTGGCACTGCTCTAATGCTATACCTAGCATGAGAGCAACACCAGGATTGGTCTGAGTGGCTTTGTCTGCAACTCAAACAATGCGTGTGTCAGTTTGCCCGGCCACAGGCACACTTACTGCACTGACTCCATTCCCCATCCTCCTCCCCTTCCTTGGACCTGCCCCGCCCCTCCCTGCACCTGCTGGCTGAGCCAGCAGTTGAAAAAGAAAACAACAATATAACATTGTTTTATTTTTCATCTGCTGGCTCTTATCCAGGGGGGTGACGCTCCTTCGCCTCTGCGAAGGAGCCCCCGCTGTTTGCTAAATTCGAAACAGAGTAGTATAATGGACGCCTTATGGGTACAGAGTAATCAAATAATTGGATTGTAACAGCCCACAAAATGTCAGATGAGATAACCTTTGGCATTGCAGCATCCTAAGAGTTGGGACACTTTTCCAAAAAACATGATAGACAGTCAAAGGCATCCCTTCATTGTAAACTTGACTCTCCTTTTCATCCCCAGCCCTGAGGACCTCTCTGTGCGCCTCGGATTCGACCTGTGCGAGCAGGAGAAACAGTTTCTTCAGAAAAGGAAAACAGTGGTGGCTGCTGCTCTGAGAAACATCCTGCACCTGGAAGAGGATCTAAAGGACCACGAGGTGAGTGGACCGGAAATACGTCACCTTCAGCAATGTCAGTCTGAATCATGCAGCCACGCACTCTTGTGTGTTTGTCCATAATGCCATTTATGGGCAGGACAGCGCCCCCTGGCTGCTCTTTGTTTTATTGACACCCAGGCCCATCAGAAGGCAGTGGGGGATCAGAGGGGTTACTCCCGTGCTTTTTGAGTCCCTCCCCTGAGCCAACAAATGAATAGGGAGAGCCCTGCCAAGGGTCTGGTTTGGCTCAAGGAGCCAGTGCACAAGTTGAGCCCTACAAATAGTTGGCATTTAAATCATGCAACAGACAACATGTAAAAATATGATACTGACTATTAAAAAAGTGTATTTCTTTAACGTGCAGAATCATTTCACCTGTATCACCTTAGTATATCAGATTTTATCCCTGCATTGAAAGGCATTCCAAGTTATTGTTATTAAACATGAACTTAGAGATATGCCTTGCCCCCCAGACCCTCCTGATTAAAATGCCTTAAGTAATCTATGAGGCAAGTCAGTTGTTGTACGTGCTTGATATGTGACTTGCGTTATTATTAGCTATGGAATAAAATTATAGTCTATTAAATCAAACACAAGAATGTTTTAAACAGGGCCCTTCCTGAACTCGAGTATTTTAAAGTGCTCTCATAGGTGATAATGAACCCAAATGAGTCTTGGTGAAATAAAATATTTGCCTACGATCACAAATTAGGTTAAATGGGGAAGAACTGATCCCAGGTTTTCTGGTTTCACACTGTGCAATTCAGCCACTAGATGGCTATCTCTCTCATTTTTAACATCAAAGGTTTTTGCTTTATTTTTTATTCTTCTCGCATGAGGGTAGACCTTGGGTGGCAGGCAAAAGCCGCATAAAAGCTCGGCTCGTTTTGGGCTCGGGTTTCCAGGAAGAACTGGAGTTGAGCAAGAGTCAGGCATCTGTCTCGAGCCAGGTTTAAGCATTCAGTCACCCGCACACCTCTAATCTAAAAGTCTACAAGTGACTTAACCATTATCGTGCGTTATGCTCTAATTCTATTCAATGTTCTTTTCCCTTGAGGATTGTGACTGAGATTGTGTTTTGTTTGTTACTCAAATATTTGATATTGTTTGTATCTCTTTAATTTGTTGATTATCATCTGCCTTGAAGCTATTTTTCTTATGGCAGATGGCCATGGTGATATATAAATATTAAAAATAATATATAAACAGACAAATCAAATGTACTTGAAGCTTTTGAGTCCTCTGCTCATGCAGTCCAGCTTTCCTTTTGGTCTTGGGATCTGGTGCGGTTCCAGAATATTGTTATTCCTCATGGATTGAGGCATCCATCTGAAAAACCCGATTGATTAACATTTTGCCCTGCCACCCTTCTTCGTAGATATATATTGACTGTCTTTACCTCAGAGAATACTACAAATTGGAAGGATGTCTTAACATTGTCCTTAGGGAAGGGGGTAGGGAAGTATCCTTCCTGCCAGAGACAGACATTCCATATCATGGGTGGCTATTTATATAATGCAAACCTCACTGTAAAGCAACAGCGATGTACATTACGTGAAGGGTTGGAAGACAGTCTAAGAGGTGTACATCAAGCAGGCTTGACAGAAACACATTGTACATCAATTTATGCACCAGGAGATTGATTCACACCAAATCGCACGATGTTGAGCCTTTTGCCTAGTCTGGGATTCAAACCTGGGTCTCTAGGGTCCAAAGTCAGAAGCGCAATCCACTAAGCCACATCTCCATACAAATGTTTCTCAACCCTCATTCTTTGGAGGTCAGTCAATGGATCGCAGGTTGTCCACACTGGAATATCGTTAGTCAGTGCCGATTATTTTACTAATGTTCTTTCTCTGTTGTGTAGATTCCAGTTGTGGCTGTTACGGCAACTGGGGGTGGAATCAGAGCAATGACGTCAATGTACAGCCACCTATCCGCGCTGCAGAAGATGGACCTCCTGGACTGTGTTACGTACATAACAGGCGCCTCTGGATCCACATGGTGAGGATGAGAAGGAGGTGGTGTGTAATAACCGGTGGACTAGGATATCTAGTAGTCAAGTACTGCTGGGACCCTAATCTTTCATCAAGTTGCTTTATGTTTTAATGTCATTACTTTAAACTACTAAATAATTCACCATAGTGCACAAAAAGTGCCACACGTTTTGTTTCAGTGTGAAAACTTGAAGGAGCTGAGCTTTGGAATTTACTTATGAAGTCCCCATAATGCTACTGTTTTCCTGTAATCTTTGGTAGACTTCTGAAGCCACATTTCTTGACCAGTGGTTCTGTCATTGTAATGGCTCTTACCCTATAGTGTAGAAGATGCTGCGGAAGGCATATCAATAACATAACAATAACATGGTATTCCCAACACTATCCTCATCACCCAACACTATCCACATCACCCTGCCTTCCCCTTTGGATGTCTGTAGAAGATGTGCTGTCCTTCCAGAAGATCTAGAAGCGGTTTCTCCTCTTTAGACAATGATCCAATCATTCTGAGTCTACCTTACAACCCATTTAATGAGAGAATTTGCCAAAGTATCCCACCAACTAATAACACATCCATTCTTTGTCAAATATGTTCATGTCCCACCGCATTATAAAATTGCACCAAATAATGACTTTAATTTGACTGCCTCAGAACTACCTTCATGACTTGTATTTGCAAAATATACATGAGAAAACAATGATGCTAGTGTGATAAAATAGTGACTGTTTTTGCTTTTTCATTCATCAGCTGAAAAGTGAATCTAATGGACAGAATCATTCTTGTTGGCTTTGCATTCCTCATGGTCTGCAGCGGCTATTTCCCCTAAAATGTAATTTTCCTGTCTGTTTGTTGGTGCTGACCCAGGGCCATGTCGAAGCTATATGAAGATGCTGATTGGTCGAGTAAGGATCTAACCGCGCCAATAGACAAAGCATGCAAAGGTGTGATGAGGAGTAAGAAGAATGCTTTCAAATGGGGGAGGCTCAAGTATTATCGTGGGGAGCTGAGTCAGAGAAGCGAAGAGGGACACAGGACGTCATTCACAGACCTCTGGGGCCTGATATTGGAATCCATGTTCCACAATGGGGTAAGTAATCTTGCTGCATCCCTTTCTGCAGTGTGCATGGCAGTCGGCTGGTCACGTCTTTATTTGCACTTGTGTTGAAGCTAGTGACTTGCCTTTAGAAACAATATAGAAATTACTTGGTGATGAATAATACCCAACAGTTGAGTATTCTCACCTGAAATCTACAACCTGTAGATGATACGAAATTCTGAAGCATTCAGTGAACCATAGAATATACATGGTAAGACCTTTCTAAATAGGAGGACGTCTGCATACATTCCTATACAGGCGTTATATTGTGAGGCAGGTAGTAAATGCAGTAGCAGTAGGTATTGTGTATATTCAATGGCACATTGTCAATTTCTGCATTAACAGGTAAAATTAGATGAAGACACTCAAATCTGTCTCCAGATTTTCGAAGTACATTGATAGGAAATTGTGCAGTAGTGGTTCAGTCTGAAACCACCAAGAAACGGTCAGTTCCAGAGCATTTGTTAAATTGGCCATCTTGACGCACTTGTGTAAATTTTGAGACAAGTGCTATATTCTGTTACAGTAGAAGTGTCTCGAAGCAACCGGGTTTGGAGATAGTATTTGTCAAATGCGCATGGTTGTACCATAATTGGAAAATGGCTGCCTAAAAATAGCAAAGTATTTTATTATTTTCAGTAGGTGAAGTCCACTCTATCTAGCTTAACTCTTGGTGTTTAGTGCACTTAGTGTTAGTAATTGTGGGTCATGACATTTTTAAAATATGAAATATGTTCTGCATCTATAAACCTGCTGAAAATATAGTTTCTCATGAGGTCAGACTAATGTTTTTCAATCACAAACTGAGTTATCAGTACAAAGAGTCAGTGTTGTTTCTGCTGATATGGGCTGCATGGGGCCCTTCGAAGTTTACAGTGTCCTTGAGCTCATGTATGAGTCTAAAGTGCTTTTGCACTTATTTACAGTAGGATAAGACTGGGCAGACCACATACATCCCTGTTGCCTGGTGTGACTACCTCCATCCAGGACATTATGGATGCTGTTCCATTTCTAGGATTCTCTATGTTGTAGTCTTTCTTTGCTTCAATTGAACTAATTAGAGCACATGACAACAAGGTGATACGTTCAAGGCTTGAGATAGTGTCCTTAAGTACTTAGAGTGAGGAGGTCACCCTACTGTCTCCTGCGGTGCTCCGAGGTGCACATTCAACATATCTGTCAGAAGCGAGCGGCACACATCTTCATGTTTAGTTGGAATGCAAGAGGACTCGTCAGTTTGGTTCATAATATGTCTGTTCCATTGAATTTAGGAAGTTAACAAAAGAAGAAATCAATTCACTTAAGTTCATAGAACTTCTGAAGGAGTAGAACCCTGAACAGGTTCCTGTGCCCATAAGACTGGGCAGCCTTGCTAGAGCTATCTTGAAAAGGTGGGGCTTGAGCGTGGACTAAAAGACTTATAATCTGTCAGTTCACTCCAACATTTAGCATCTCAGTGGAACAACCATTGGTAAAGGCAGTAGGTCTCTCCTTTTAGCTGCCATTGAAGACCTGTTTGCTTTACCAAAGTTTGTTGACAATAAATTCGTCTTGCTGATGCTGTATAGTATTGACAAAAAGAAATGTTATTTGCCAAAGCTCAGGAGCATTAGCAAAAAATGAACAAAAGAAGCGCCTCAAGTGTCGGCAGTAAATATAAATTAAAAGTAATCAGGCAAGCGGTGTGAGGGGCAAAGAATGAGCTATGCAGGGTGAGGAGGGAGTAACAGAGAGCGCTTTGTGCTTGTTGTTTCCGGTGCTGAGCACCGGCACTTATTTTTGAGGGCCAGGGCTTAATCTTCTGTCCAAAACATTTGCTGCGAGCAAAAGACACATATGGGACAGGCAGAGGAAGGGAAAAACTAAAAAGCACCACAAAGAGAGAAAGTGGAAAGTTGCAAGAGTGAGCTGAAGGGGCAGGGAGTGGCTTTATATGGATTGAAGAGGCCCGAGATGGCTTTAAGATTACGCTGCCTCAGTATTCAGTGCTCGCCCATTTAATTGCAGCAGCCGCATGCAAAGAGGAGGTCTTTGGGCACCGGCGCCTTTTTATTTACAAATTAAGCACTGGTGGAAGCAGCTCTCAAGTGAGAGAGGAAGAATACACATTCATTTCCAATGAGTGGTGAAAAAAAAAAAAGTAGTTCCTTGAACGAAAGCAGTTGAACACAGTCTCCCAGTCAGAACACATTACAGAAGAAATGCTCCCGAGGTGGAGCAAACAAAGAATAGAGAGGAAAGACATTGCATAAGAAGCAGGGATATGTAATAGAAAAGAAAGCCTTCTAGACCAGAGCAACGTGTTGACCCAAATGCTACTCAGTCTAGGTTTCAATATATTAGTGACAATAGGGATTTGACAACAAACAGCTTTAGGAAGACCAAAATATGACATGTCGACTGCTCCATTAGAATTATGGCGATAAAATAGGTAGCAGGAAGATTTCTCATGCATCAAGATCTCATGAAGGAGTATGAAACACATTCATGCAAATGCAAAATGCACCTTTTGTTTATTTTCATCACCAGAGGACAGAAAGCAAACTCTCGGATCAGCAGAGAGCGTTGGAAAGGGGGCAGAATCCGCTTCCCCTATACCTGGCCATGAATGTGAAACCGGAAGAAAATAGCACCACTGATTTTAAAGGTAAATGGATGAAGGTTGTTATGTGTTGTAACCCAGCTTGGAACAGTGATGTGTTGATAAACCATTTCAGTCCCACCCTTGTAATGTGAGTGTGAAGACCTTCACCCAATGAGCAAATATTGGCAAGTTGTTGGGATTGTATTATGAATTTAGGGTACTGCTGCGGTGTTACCCAGTAAATGTTCTGGTTCAGGCTTCTTGTCTTCCATCCAGTGCAGCAGTGATAGGCTCTTGACTAGGAGTTGTTGTGAGACCTTATGCAGCACAGACAGTGAGACCCCCTATATTGAACAGACCTTTGATGATCTTGCTCCTTTAAATATATCTGATAAGGCACACTGTTATTGGTGCAGTCGCTGTTCCATTTCCTGCGGGGATAACTCCATCATTGATGTGAAATATCTGTGTGTAGGGGGCTCAGATCATGTAGATTAGACGTGTACACATCAGAACCAGTGTATAGTTTCCTAATATCTGACCAACATAGATGTTAATGTTGCTGCTCCCCAGATCTATTCTCTGACAATGGTGGGGAGGCCTCGGCTCTTAAAATGTAGTGGAAAAGTGTCTGGCTACTGCACCACACTTGTCTGAAATACTATTAGCATCACAAGCAACTTCCAGTGGCCTGAAGAGCTGGTTTTCTTGTTAATATTAAATACCGTGTAGGGAGGCCCATGAGGCCAGGGAGCATTGAAAGTGACATCCATTTTAAAAATTCTTTACGAGATTATATTAAAGTACCCTGAAACTAGGGCTGTAAATCTCAATAACTCTGGTAAACATCTACAATGTAAACATTTTCTTATTATTTTACAATTGCAGGTAAGTATTTCATAGATAATAATGAAATGCACACATTTCACAACAACCTGTGAACTCTGTGGGCTAATGTGACCAATGCAGAAAGACAGACAGAGCATGCCATAACTCAAAGATGCCTTCAGCAGGACCTGCTCAGGAAATAATTATTTTATTGGAGGAATGCAAACTCATCTAATGGGCCAACTGTACATTTTGGAATTTTAATAACTTAAACTGGTCCTCATTTTAACCCAATTTACATTCTACCTAAAATTCTTTTCTTAGTAAATTTTAGGTACTTTGGTATAAAAGTACTTCTTTTTCAACAATGATTTCGGATTAGTTGAGAACAACACATTCAGTTTTTCAAATATTTCATATTCTTTATTGTCTAATCAGGTTCTCCAGATTTTGGACTGCAGGGGCTCTTAGTTTCTCTGTTTCTGATTTGCAGAATGGTGTGAATTCTCCCCGTATGAGGTGGGACTCATTAAATATGGCGCCTTCATCCGCTCAGAACTGTTCGGCAGCGAGTTCTTCATGGGGCGACTGATGAAGAGGCACCCGGAACAGCGGATCTGCTTTCTGCAGGGTAATGGAAAGCCAAAGGATCACGGGCCAGTCTGGGAGCTCGTCTTTGGGATGTTGCATGGGATATTGTGTTTATTTACTGCCCTTCTATTTGGGTCCCTTTTTTAAACTAAAGTCATTAGCAAATTTATTTATTTGTTAGCTAATTTATATATTTACATATGGGGACACATTTCATACATTTTGTGGGGTTGTCCTACGTTTTTCTGCAAAATGCTTCAGCTATGACGTTTTAACGGCTATGGCATTATGAATTAAATGGATGACAATTCATAAAATTGTAACCGACCATTCTAAAAAATCTATAATGCAACAATCTAGCATAATTCAAAACACTATGGTGTAGACTTTAGAAAGTGAAATGTGTGGATACTTTTCTTTGTTGTGTCAGGGCTGTGCTGCAATTTTCGCAGTGCTCTGCTTTTATCAAGAGTCAAGGTTCTGTATACAAATCGTCAATTGTATCTTAAAGTAAGAATGTTTTAATGAATTAAGCACTAAAGTCAAACTTTATCAAAAAGCCACGTATAAAAAGTACTGGAGCTTCAGCAGTACACCAATTCACCGTGGTGCCAAGAGCCAGACACCAGTTGAAATACACAAATGTCATTGAACTGGGGCTGCCACCAATGCAAGGCCGCAGTCAAAGACAGCACCTTTTGAAGTTGGAACAATGATTTCCACTATGAGATTATAAAATGTTCCCGTACCTCCCACCTGAAACATAATTTGTAAATCTAGTTGGGTTTAGCTTTCATTTGGAAGCAGATTCAACCTTTTAAAATATTGTAGAATTGTAATACTGCAGTTATCACATAGAGTGAAAATACAGGAGGGTCATTTAGTTTGGCAGCTCTGGAGCTGTTCTCTAAATAAGCACTACACCCTCCTAGCTAAACCTCTAGTAGTGACCCGGCATCTCTGCTGGATGCATGGAAATCCCAGTCTGCCCGGCGGGAACATTTCCTGGGCAGTCCTCTGTTAGGAAAATGGAGGCCATGGCACCGTCGAGTTGGCTGGTTGCCCACCAGGATATCAATGACCCTGCAGTATTTACTGCCTCCTGAGGTTTTTATTCCAGGAGCACATCTACATAACTTGTGCTTTTACTTCTACGACTTTATCACCCATTCCCACCTGCCGAAGTCATTATTAGGAGGGAATATCTCACAAGGATAAGTCCACACACAAAGTATGTCCCTTCAGTGCTAATACGATTATCACCTTGTGTGCCTTTAGAGACCAAAAATATTGTAACTTTTAGGCAGTGTTCTTTAAAGAGGCGGGTGGTGTAGAGGGAAGGGAAGGAGCGTCCTACAGTACTCCCAACAATAATGTTTTACAAAAAAATGGCAAAATGAATCAAACATCAGCAAAGCCTAAAGGCTGCCAGCCCATACCAGACCTATTGGCTTTCCCAGTGCTTGTTATGTTTGTATAGAGGCTTGAACCCTCTTAACATGCTATGAATGAATGAATGAAGTGTCACTTAAAACATGCATGGTGACCTTACCAGGATATCCTGGCACTAGAGAGTTGTGAGTAAGGAAAAACACCACCTAAACAGCCTAGTGAGTGATAGAACCGCTCTATAAATGCAACAACGGTACAATCCAGAGGGAGATTCTAAGAAAGAGTGTGGGATCCAGGAGGTCGACTGCGGTACCTACTTGCGTGTCCAACATTAGTAGGATCTGGATCATGTTTCTAATGCTTCTCATATGTGGCTCCCAGAAGAAAACATATGTGATCGGGAGAAGCACATCATAGATGAAGTCCAACAACTAATTAACAGCACATATGGAGACAGCCCGGGTAGTTGAAGGAGAATCACTCAAAAAGGAAGCCTCCATTGCAATGTTATTCTTCCTGCCATATCAATCTCATGGTACAGTTCTTCTCTTCCGCATATCTGAAGCCATGATTCTACCTGCTTCCCTATCCTGTGGACGTATGTCGTCTGTCAAACTAATATGGTGGCATCGTTCGTCCTGGCACTAGGTTTGGGCATTCTTTGCTTCATGGCCGAGCAGTCTGATCACATTGTTGCTGAACACACATTGTTCGTGTTCTTGGTGGATTATACACAAATGCACAGTGCTCAGCTCAGTATTCTAGACTATTTGTCATGTACATCCTTTTCAGGGTCAGTTTTCCTTCTGGGACCATTCCAGGAGCAAGGCTGATTATCTTTCTGTCTCATGGTGTAATATACTAGGGCTCTATATCTTGTTGTGCAGAACTGTAGAGTGATTAGCTTTTCAGGAACACTTTCCATTCCTCCTACCACATCCCAGCATTGGTCCTCTATTATGGGTATTCTGGTGGCAAAATACCCTAGCAGATGAGGCAACATTGCTCTAGTCAGGCAATGCTGTACCATTTCCTTCCTGCTAAAATATTCTACTGACATTGTTCAACCAACCTGGCGCAGTATTCTGGGGACAAAATCCTTACGGAAAACGTATACGATGGATGGAAATAACACCCCCAATAGCAATTACTGGAACTCTTGGTTGATTCGACTACAAGCTGCCCAGTTAACTAATTCTAGTAACAACTGTTTTTTTAAAAGCTTCACTTTAAATTGTTCAGGTTTGAGGGATTAATACTCATAACAACAGCTTTAAAATGCAATGAATCTGGGACAGTAGCTATGTAATACTGCTTAGAACATTCCCAAGTACCCTGCAAAATCAGCGTTGCTATCCTACTCTGGGATTACCCAACCGAACAGGATCCTCCCTGTGAATTGCTGGGCCATGCTATAACATGAGCAAATAAAAGACGCTGTAATGTCAGGTTACTGCATAGAGCCATTGCCAAACTCATCACCACATTCTATATAACCCTACTCTCCTTTTTAGCTCAGGAACATGACATGACATCCTCCACCCTCCTTGTCGGCCCCTCACATCAATCTGAAATGGTCAACTAATTTTCTCAAAACAGTACATCATGTCGGATATCAGGAATGTCGATATCTATATTGGGAAAATGTGCCATTATTTCCTAACATCGAATCCCAATACGGGGAGGTGATTCCTGTACAGTGACCATTTCTTGCTGTTTTTTTACTATATTTTCTTTATGAACTGTATGACTTGGTTGTGCCTTAAAAAAAAGCTCCCGGCACCATACACCTGAGCGAAACATGTGTCTGCTGTAGCTACATCTGATAATAATTTACTGAAATTTAAGTCTTTATTTTGGAAACCAGAAGAACAGGTTGTTTTTATCCAGAACTATCTGTAGAATATGTCCCTAATACAGAGAGCGTGTGAAATGCCTCAGTTACCTGCAGACATCGTGGGATGTATTTTCTGGGATAATCATTATCGTGTTTTCTTTTGCCTTGATATATTCGGCTATTATTTTTCCTGGTACAGTAAAATGAAATATATTTCTTATTGCACAGTATATCCTCTCTGCATGATTTCTACGCTGGCACAGTGCTTTTGTGGGGTCGATATCCATGTGGGTGGATGCTTCTTGTGTGCACACATTTTCCCATGGCCCATTGTTCTGATGAGCCTTGCAATGTACCCCTTTTGTGTTCATTTGAAATCTCTTACTTCACCACTGTACGAAGTGCTGCAATGTCAGACTTTGGGAGGGCACTGCTGCAAAGGTTAAGCTTTGTGCAGAATTCTAGGATTTCTGTCATGCTAATTCATGTTTTGTCTTTTCTTATTGTTTCCATATGCAGGCTTGTGGGGGAATATCTACTCAGTGAATCTGGTGGACACGTGGTATATTGCTACACACTCGGATCATTTTTGGGAGCAGTGGTTCAGAAACAGGGTGAAGGAAATTGGTAAGAATTACATACTGTCTGCTGACTTCTGTTGGCTTGATAATTATCAAAAATATCAAATCAAGTGAACAAAATCCAGAATATCTTCTTCTTGCAGAATAAAAAAAACTCGAAAAATCTCATTTTCAAGTATCAAGTATTACACAGACTGTAAAGGGCATCAAATATATAATTATACCACCTTTCTTTGATATAATGATCTTAAAAACATAATAATGTATCACCACAAAATCCTGAACAAAAACTGTTTCTCTTCATCAATACTGATTAATTGAAAGGATATCACATTTTATAAGAAACTTTGATAACTGGGGAGTGTGTTTGTGCTGAGTGAAAAACCATGATTTACTTAAGTCTGGTGGAGCAAAGCTTTGGACCTTAGAGAAGTAAGGGCCAGATGTAGCAAGCCTTTTGCGCCTCGGTACCGACTCGCAATTTGAGGCTGCGACTCGCAAATAGGAAGGGGTGTTCCCTTCCTATTTGCGACCGCATCGCCATGCAGAGTTGCTTTGGGACCGCGAATGCGGTCGCAAACCAACTTGCAGTTACCATCCACTTGAAGTGGATGGTAACTCATTCGCAAAAGGGATCCCTTCCCCTTTCTGAATGCCAATAAAAATATTTTTTCAGAGTAGGCAGTGGTCCTATGGACCACTGCCTACTCTGAAAAAAACGAAACCAAATGGTTTCGGTATTTTTCTTTTTGCAGCTCATTTTCCTTTAAGGAAAACGGACTGCAAAAAGAAAAAAAAAACTGCTTTATTCAAAAAGCAGTCACGGACATGGTGGTCTGCTGTCTCCAGCAGGCCACCATCCCTGTGAGTGCCTAGACTCGCTATGGGGTCGCAAACTGCGACCCACCTCATTAATATTCATGAGGTGGGTCTTTGCGACCCCATAGCGAGTCGCAGAAGGTGTCTGAGACACCTTTCTGCATTTCGTATTGCGAGTTGCAGTTTGCGAGTCGCTATGACTCGCAAATTGCAAGTCGCAATTTGATACCTACCTACATCTGGCCCTAAGTCCTTTCATACTTAGCATACAGTATAAGGAATACGATTTCCTGTTTAACTGTGTGTGACATGTACAAACAACATGCTTGCTCTATGGAACTAAGGCATGATGCTCAGTCTTGAACCCACTTCCTACCCATCCATCCCAAGCCTTCCCCATGATGACCATATGGCAGCAGATCACCTTCTTCCTTTCTATAGATGCCCTTGTTTGTCCAGACTGTAACATCTGGGGAGATAAACAGTCTGTTTTGTTTGTATAAGATACAGCAGAAGCATCATTTGTGCTCCTAAGAGTTTCCAGCACTACTTAAAAGTCTATGAACAAAGGTGTAAGATTTGCTGTCATGTTGCATGTACCAAGTTTCAGTCAGATTTCTAACTTTGCTAACATTTAGGAAGAATGTGGCCCACCCAAAGAGTGCATTGACTTATATCCCACAGAGCTCATAAATAGGTGCCTTAGGTACTTCTGTGTGACAGATAGTAACTTTGATTTGGAGAGTCAAAACTGAAGAATTAAGATCTAGAGAAAAAGGTTACTATGTATTATCCTTCTTAAGAGGGAACTGCCATAGGAAACGCAGGCAAGTCATATTTGGTTATTCTGGTGAATGTAAGAGGGCATACATTTTACATAGAATTTATGAGGAAAAATCAGTGAAATTAAATAAATTTAAATAGGCTACTAAAAGAATTGTGCAATAGCACGTCTGAGTACCAGTTTGGTTGGTTGGTTGTGTTAATTCAAGCACTATGAGAATTTGTGTATAGTATGAAGGTCATAAGCACAAGTCCTACCAATCCCAAAAAGTCTCTCAACCTGGCAAATTAGTTAAATGAGTAAAATAAAGTTGGGTTAACATAGTATTAGTAACTAGAAATAAGCTATTGTTCAAATGTCCTCTTTTTCTTAATACATACCTGGGCCAACAAAATTATGTTCAGCCACATAATTATAGAACTCACATAGCCAATCACCAAAACTTTAAATAGGAGAGCATTAGTCATTTTCATAGGAAGGGTGGATATACAAAAGGAGCACTTACATTAAGGAATAGAATCCCTTTGATAAAAAGTACAGTTTTCAGTGATGTTTTGAGGAAAGGCTGGAAAATATTTTAGAGAAGTATGACTGATGCACCCTAGGGTTTGGCTAGGAATGTTTGAAAGAATTGACACAGCTTTATTTCTGATCCCTATATACAGTGAATGGAAATAAAGTTTTGTCTTCCTTCTTTGGAAGATTTTTCTGTATAAAGCATACAGGCTGGAGAATTCCATTGCATATGCCTTCCATGTCAGCAAACACCATTTACTCGATCAATCAATCAATCAGTAGAATTGTAGAGTGCTATTCATCACCCATGAGGGTATCCAGGCGCTGGCAGTGTCCAGTTGATTAGCTGAATGGCCAGGTTTTCAGTGTCATTCAGGACTCTGGAAGAGATTCGGAGGTTCGTAGATGAAAGGGTAGCTCATTCCATGTCTTTGCTGCTAGGTAGGAAAATAAGCGGTCTCCACATCTGCTACATCGGATGTGGGAGGCGATAGTAAGAAAAAGTGACGCGGAGTGCAGGTGTCTGGTGGGCTGATGGAAGTTCAGGTGGTGGTTCAAGTAGACAGGTCTGCAGTTGTGTAGGGCCTTGTATGCATGGGTCAGGAGCTGGAACTGTCATATGTTTCTCTCCACTGGCTCCCTGAGGTAGGGGGTGATGTGTGTTCATCTAGGGAGATCCAGGATGAGTCTGGCTGCAGCTTTCTCTGTGGCCTGTAGTCATCAGAGGAAGTGAGCTGTGACCCCTGTTCAAGATCATTTCTGTAGTCTAGTCGGCTGGAGATGAGGGTCTGGGTGATGGTGCGTCTGGAGCTTTGGGGTAGACTTTTGAACATCTTTTGAAGCATGCATAGGATGAAAAAGCAGAAGAAGGAGACGGAGTTGACCAGAGTCGTCATTGTTAGCTCACTGTCCGGAATGATGCCTGGGTTCCTAGCATAGTCCATGGGGGTAGGAGGAGGTCTGAGTTCTGAGAGCCACCAGGATGTTTCCCATTGGGAGCTTTTGTTTCTGAAAATCGGTACCTCTGTTTTGTCTGTGTTGAGTTTCAGGCAGTTGTCCTTCAGCTTGCGAAGTCTCTCATGCAGTTGGTGTTGGTGTCTTCAGAGAGGGAGAGGATGAGTTGTGTGTCATCGGCACAGGATATGGTGTTAAGGCCATGGGTTTTGGCGATGCTGGCCAGAGGTATCATATAAGTGTTGAAGAGGGTGGGGCTGAGCTTGTGGTACTCCGTAGATGATTTCCTTGGGTTCAGCAGTGAAGGGAGGAAGGTATACATTTTGGTTCCTTCTAGTGAGGAAAGAGATGATCCACCTGAGATTGGCTCCTTGGATGCTTATGTTGTACAGCCTTGGGATGAGTGTGTGGTGGGAGACCATATCAAAGGCTACACAGAGGTCAAAGAAAATCAGAGCGGCAGTTTCTCCTCAGTCATTAGGGCTTATATATCGTCGGTAGCTGCAATGAGGGCTGTCTCTGTGCTTTGGTTGCTGCGGAATCCGGAATGGGAAGGAGGTTCCATTCCAGATGTGAGGAGAGTTGTTGGTTGATGTTTTTTCTAATACTTTGGCCGGGAACTAACTGAAGCAGGAAGATTGGCCGGTAGTTGTTGAGTTTTCTGGGGTCTGCTGATGTTTCTTTAGTAAAGTGCTGACTTCTGAGTGTTTCCAGTCCTCGGGGAAGTTGGCTGTGGCAATTGAGGTGTTGAACAAGATGGTAAGTATGTGGCTGATTCTGACTTTGCCTAGGTTGAAGATGTGGTGAGAGTATGGGTCAGTTGGGGCCCCTGAATGGACTGAGTTCATGATGGAGGTGGTGTCATGTGGGACGAGCTGGCTCCATTTGGTTATTTGGATGTTTTTGGTGATAGCGGGGTGGTTGTGTTGCTTGAAGAAGTTGGTGCCTTGGGCTGGGGTTTGAAGGTTCTGTAGATATTGGCGATTTTGTTGTAGAAGAAGTTTGCAAGGTTCTCGCAGAGTTCCTGTGAGGGGATATTGTTGCTTTTTGCAGCTGAGGGGTTAGAGAATTCTTTGACGATTTTGAAAAGTTCTTTACTGTTTATGGAGCTTGACTGGATGCATGAGGCTAAGGTATGTTTCTTAGATTCTCTCAACTGTCTATTTTAGAGTTTGAGAGCTAGTTTGAAGGTGGTCTTGACAGCCGTGTCCCTGCTGCTGCTCCATCTCCTTTCCAGTTGTTTAAAGAGTCGTTTAGCCATTCTGAAGTGTTCAGTAGCTAGCCTGCTTGTTGGACCTTCTGTGGGTGTTATGGCCAATGGGAGCAATGCTGTTGACGCAGTTGGTAATCCATTTGTTGAAGTTTCTGATGTTTCGGTCTAGGTTGTTCGAAGAGATGGGGAGGATGGTGTTGAGGGTGTTGGTCCACGTGTCCTTTGAGACTTTGCTCCAGCTGCAGTAGGGGGCATTGGGCAGATTAGGGGTTGAGGTCCGTGAGCTGCTGATGTTGAATTGGTTGATGGAGTGGTCAGACCATGTGAATTCCGTGGTGTGTCTGTACCTGATGCGGTTGCTGGAGGTAAAGATTTGGTCTACCGTGTGGTCTGCGAGGTGCGTGGTTCATGGATGAGTTGATTGAGTCAGATGTTGTTCATGCTGTCAATGAGTTTGGTAGTGTTGATGTCATTGTAGTCATTGAGATTAAAGTTGAGGTCACCAAGGAAAATGTAGTTGTTGGAGTCTATATTGAGGGGATAATGAAGTTAGCGATGAAGTTGCTAAAGGCTAGACATGGTCCTGGAGGACGGTAGGAGAGGGTGCCCATGATGGTGGTTTAGCTGTCTGTTTGGAGTCAAAAGTTGAGGTATTCCATGGATGGTGCATTGTTGTCTTTGTTGTTGTGCATGGGATGGATTCCTTGTGTGTGGTGGCGATCCTCCCGCCTGGCTTGTGGATGCAGTCATACTGGGTAATCTTGTATCCTTTGGGTAGTGCAATGCTGATGTTGGGTGCGGAAGTGGGGTTGAGCCAGAACTCAGTGAGGAAGAGGCTGTCGGGTGTGAGGGTAGAGATGACGTCCCAAATCTTGATGTGTTTGCATAGTGAGCGTGTGTTGACAAGGGTGCATGCGAGTTGGTGTTTTTGTTCAGGTTATGTCTCTGGTGTGTTCAGGGTGGGGCTGGTTGGTGGGCTGGCCTGTGTGCTGTGGCAGGTGAAGTGGCAGTGGGGGCAGGTGAAAGGTCCTACAGTGGAGTGTGGGTTGTGTGATAGTAGTGTTTTGTCTGGGGTCGCATCTGTAGAGCTTGATGATGGTTTGTCTTTGGGGGCTGGGAGGGCCAGGGGTTGTGGTACTAGGTGCGGTCCAAGCACAGACAGGTGCACACAGGCTGGCCTTTAGCACACCTTTGTCATGCCGACGGTGAGCCTGCTGTGCACGTCCACTGAGCAGTCGTGCTGTGGCCTGCATTAGGTAGGTCCTGGGATGGGTGGGGCTTCTGTTGGCAGGAAGACCAAAGAGTGGGAAAACCCATGCAGGAAACCTGGGCAGCTGCAGTGTCACTAGATCAGGCTGAAACAAGCAAGAACTGCAGGCCACAGGCAAGTAGCAGGCTAGGTGTCCAGGGGCCTACTGATGTGGTTGCACTGAAGCCTGCATTATGTAGGTGCCGGGGTGGGTGGGGCTTCTGTTAGCAGGAAGAACAGTGAGTGGGAAAACCTGGGCGGGAAAACCCAGGCAGTGGCAGTGTCACTAGATCAGGCTGGAACAAGCAGAAACTGGAGGCCACAGGCAAGTGGCAGGCTAGGTGTCCAGGTGCCTTCTGATGCAGTCATGCTGCGGCCTGCATTAAGTAGGTGCTGGGGTTGGTGGGGCTTTTGGTGAGTGGGAAAACCCGGGTAGCGACGGTGTTACTGGATCAAGTTGGAACAAGCAGGAACTAGAGGCCACAGGCAAGTGGCAGGCTAAGTGTCCAGGTGCCTAATCCATTCCACTGTCCTTTACTTTGAAAGTCCATACTTTCCCTCTTTCATATTATTTTCCGTTGTGTTGTTGTAGACAAGGATACAGTCCAAACCAAAAGAAAATCCCCTCGTATGAAGACCCTTCTACACACTCCACCGGGGATGCTGTCCAACACACTGAAGGATATTTTGACCAATCGCTTCATTGATGGAGAACAGCACAACTTCTTGAAAGGTTTACAAATGCACAAGGGCTACAGTGACTACAGCCAATTCTCCACATGGAAAGGTAGTGTGACATCTTGCTGTCTTTCTTGAGGATTATGTTGATATTTCTTAGGGCTTTTTAGTCTTCCATTTGCAGAGCAATGTTGACAAGATTGGGGTGGGGAAAAGATAATTTTATTATGGTGGAAATATCAACATTGGATCGGAAGTGTCAATTACCACTATTCTGTAAAGGAAAGTAGATTTGGAGTTAGGATTATTAAATCTGTACTTCCCTATAAATACCTAACTTGAAAATACGGTGGTAGTTGATGTTGTGGATGTGATATTCTTACAGTCCGATATAGCTCACCTTGATATTGAAGCATACACCTGTTGACAATGTTTTTTGAGTTTAGTATGTACAAGATAATATGCTGAATGTACCCTATGTAGGACAGGATGATAAATACAAGCACAACACATCTTTTGCAACACAATATGTGTTGAAGAGTGTTTTATCAGATGTCTCACTGAGCCACATAGTTTCACACCTTGGCTAATTGTGTATTTGTAGATGATTTCATTTATTTGATGTTGACAAACCATTTTAATGTCATAAAGAAGCATCTATTTTGCTCGTTGCAACAACTCTATAATTCGATTAATTATGAAAGAACACAAAGGTTCTTCTGAAATCTGTAATATTTCGTCTTATGAAGGCAAGATCTGTACGGGTGAACCCACATGGAGCCAACCTTAAATCGGTGCCTCTGTGTAATCAAAATGCTTAGTAAAATATCATTCATGCTGGATAGCTTTACTGGAAAACTATAAACTTTATAAAGGAAGTGGGTACGTCTTTTGGCTCCTGAAGATGAGGAGCTCCTGAAGGAAGCCCTGCGAGCTCCTACTAGTGAAGTTTAAGAAGTAATTATTATATTCTGGATTAAAAATGGAGTTGCAAACATCTGTTCTCGACAAATACTCACCAGGGTGTTGAAAGCAGCCTGGTGAATCGCATTCATTTAAAAAATTGGACACAGGTCCATTATTATGCTTACTATATATTGAGCTGACCTGATGCCTCAATGCTATTTGATGTTCAATTGATAGCATTTTCTTCCCGCCTTTCTTTGTACCTCATCATTCTCCTTCACTTTTAGTCTTTTTTCTGCTTTTGGTGAAAACTACTCCTCCATGCCCATTCCCTTATCTTCACCATGTTATTTTTTTCCATATTACCTAGTAGATGGGAGGCCAACAGACCTCTCCTCATCCACCCCATTTTCTCCCTCCAGTGACCACTAATCCCACATTTTCTTTATTTGCATCTGTTTCGTGATGCCACTTCCTTCCAAATGTTTTTTTTATAGCTTTTCCTTTGTTTTTTTCTGTTTATTGTCATAGTCTATTTGTGCTTCCTCTTATCTGAGCCACAGTAGAAAGTAAACACATAGTACCGCAGCCAATTGTGTTTTGAAGCCTTTTTTGATATATTATGCCAGGGATTCAACCTCAAGTACGTATGTGTATGTATATATTTACATGTGTTGGCTCAAACTCATATAGATTTATCAATAAATAAGATCAAAAGGGGTTTTGCTGTTTGGTTTTATTGAGGGATCAACAATGATTCTGTAATGTTTGACTAGCATTCACCGAAGAGGATTGGCAGATGATTCTTTCTGCTCATTTGGGTGCTATCTGAATTAGGCTGTTAGCTGTCTGTGGGCCTGAAGCGAGGTATTCCTGATCTAGTGGGTTGGAGTCTTCTGTACCCATTGTGTGTTGTTCTTCTTTTCCCTTTTGCGTTTGTTCCATACTGGGCTTAGGGTTTTGGGTGCTATGTAACTCTTGAGCGCCCTATCTAGTTCTAGCTTCTTCTCTCTCATCCCCTGTCTGCTTTCTCGGTGGCCTTGTGGGCTGCTTTAGCATGCCATTCCTTGTGCCACAGTAGTCTCCTTCATCACGCCTTTTTTTGTGTTGGATGCCTTTTGGAGGGGGTCTACAAGTCTCACTGCAAGTTGGCCTATTGGTTCTCTGTCATTGTGCCTGGTGTTCCTCCTCCATCTCTCCTTCAGTGAGGTATAATTCAGGTTTTAGTGCCTTCCATGGTGATCATTCCCATCATGGTCAGTGATCCTAGGTTGATTTCTGCTGGAGGAGTTGGCTTTTCCTGTTGGTCATGCCTGCTGATCTTCTTTTGGGTCTCCACTTGGGAAGTGGTGAGCTCTGGGGCTATGATTGCCTGTTGAGTTTTGGAGCTTGTGGTGTGGAATGTCCTAGACGTGCATCTTCTTGGGGCGCACTCTCTTGCAGGGTTTTTTGTTTCACCGTGGTGTGGCTTCTGGTTGTGGACCCCTGTGCTCCTTTTTGTTCTCTGATCTTGGTCTGCTCTGGATGTGTTTGCCTGTGGCTGCATGATTTCTTGTTGGGGAATTATGCTCCCTCTGCTCATATCTTTCTTTGATATGTAATTAGGTCACACATTTTGCCTTGTGATCCCAGCTGGTAATGGGGCAGAGGTTGAACCTCCTTATGACTAAGGCTGCTTGATACTTGATTCTGGACCTCTGGTAATTATTTCCCTGGTGGGCTTCTTGCATTTGAGTGGACTACACTGTGCGGATAGGCATTGTGTTTGTCACCAACGGGTCTTATGTCTTTCCGTAGCCTGCTGGGTTGTGGCCTTTCTGTGTGCAGGGGGAGGGTGATTTCTCCTATGACCACTTGGAAATTTTTCACACAGCAGCATGTTTTTACTATATGGAATTGGGCAATGTTTCTCTGTCTTGTTGGTGAATGTTGTCCTTGCTTCTAGCTTTTCCCTTTGGATTATCGTTGGTGTCTAGCTCAGTTTGGTGTGTACTTGTTCTCCCATTTTGGATGTGATGCAATCTCTGTTTGTGCATTTTGTTGTTTTCTCTTCAGTGTGCTTGCAATTAGATTTGTTTTAGGGGTTTTGTCTCATGTCAAGGACTGTGATTATCCTCCTTTATGTGTGTTCATGTGTTCATTTCCCAGACCATGTTCTATACCTCTCCCAAGAACTCTCATTTTTTTGATTGACCTCAAGTCAGTAGTAGCCTTGGACCCTGACAGGCATCTAATGCTGGCTACTTGGCTTCCACTTCTATTGTAGGGGTCTGTCTTGTTGTTACCCCCTCTTTTTGGGGTCTCACCACCAGGTGGATTGGTTGTGCATTCAGCCTCTTGGGCTTCTGGAACTTGGGGCTCAGTTTGCCTTCTGGGTTTTACCATCCTCATTTTGTGCCTGAGATTTGCCTCTACTGGCTAGTTGCCCTACTGGATAACCTTTCCAAATCATGGGCCTGTTCATCTGCTTTAGTACTCCTCTCTGGAGGATTTTGGTTACAGGTGGTTCTTTATGACACTAAATGTAGGGAAGTGGGAGACTATAGACTTTTTATTCGAGGTAGGCAGCAGGGTTGCTTTCTCTGTGGGTGTTTTCATGCCTTCTGATGCATGGACTGGGACAAGGATGAAGTATTGGAGTATTTAGATTACTGGTAAGAAAATGAAGCAATACAACTATTCTATGAAATACATCTGATGTTTGAGGTGATTCTATTGAAATAAAAAAGGTTTTCTGTAAAGCTCTGTGCTGTTTTTCAGAATCAGGTCTGTGATTTGTCCAAAACCTTAAAGAAAGATGTTTGCCTTTCAGATTGTCAGTTAGACTCATACCCTAATCAGCTGACGCCATCTGCGGACCGACTATGCCTTGTGGATGCAGGTTATTACATCAATGCAAGTTACCCACCCTTATTCAAAGCAGAGAGAAAAGTTGACGTCATCTTGTCGTTTGACTACACCTTGAATACGCCTTTGATGGTAATAGAGGAACACTTTATGCTCTTTTTCTTTTTGTATTCAGGGTCCCATTCAGGACCATTCAATTTGGAAAATGAATTTAGGGATTAGGGGGCACATGTAGGTAGCTTTTTGCACATCGCAAACAGCGAATTTTGCTGTTTGCGATGTGCAAAAAGCACATCGCAATGCACAAACCCAGTTTTGTGATTCAGTAACCTGGTTACCGAATCGCAAAACAGGCGTGCGACTCGCAATTAGGACGGGGTGTTCCCTTCCTAATTGCGACTTGCAGTGCAATGTAGGATTGTTTTGTGACTGCGAACGCGGTCGCAAAACAATCGCCATTAGCACCCATTTCAAATGGATGCTAACCCATTCACAAAAGGGAAGCGGTCTCCATGGGACCCCTTACCCGTTGTGAATGTCACTGTAAACATTTTTTCAGAGCAGACCTGCTCTGAAAAAATGAAACAAAAACATTTCATTTTTTGATTTTGTAATACATCTCGTTTTCCTTTAAGGAAAACGGGCTGCATTACAAAAAAAAAAACAGATTTATTGAAAAGCAGTCACAGACATGGAGGTCTGCTGTCCTCAGCAGGCCACCATCCTTGTGAGGGCCGCCATGCTCAAGGGGGTCGCAATTTGCGACCCACCTCATGAATATTCATGAGGTGGGCATTTGCGAGCCCCTTGCGAATCGCTAACAGTGTCATGGACACTGTTGTGCATAAGGTTTTGCGACTCGCAAATTGCGAGTCGCAAAACCAAACGTATGTACATGTGGCCCTATATTCCCTACATGCAGGTAAAATTGGATGAATTTATCTTGTATGTCTTTAGGATGTGTGTACCATGATGAGTTATCTTAAACCTGTGTTTTTCTACTGGACACCACTTGATGTATATACGTGGATGCCCATGTTCATGGATTGGTACCTTGATTATAGCAAATCTTTTAATAATTATGCATTGAGTTTCACATCCAGGTGAATTTAAGGGATTTTGTGCCACGAACCAGGTGGTGTGGAGTCTCTAGAAGGAGGGGGTGGGTGCCTGTTAAGAACCATGATTTTGGAATCATATGTGTCCAATCCTAATGTCTTTTTGAAATGGCTTTTAATGACAAGGCTTTGCCATTTCTAATTGCTGTAAATGACAGGCTTGACTTCAAGATAATACTACGTAATTGGTCAGTCTTGGAAGGATGCATGGCTGGAACTTCAAAATTTGAACTTGTGAACTTCAGGTTACATGCACACGTTAGCAGCAAACACTTAACTCAGTGACTGCCTCGTTCGCAAAGCTTTTCCATGAGCAGGTATTTTTTACTGCTGAAAACTGCTAGATAAGTCACACCAAAGTCTGGAGCAAGACACAACTTCTCAAAGAAAACAGTACAGGAATTAGACCTTGGGTATTGATGCCAAGCATATCTCAAGTGTGATCAAAGAAAATTTAATCACACAATTATACTGTGTCCTGAAGGAGAGCAACACTTGCCAGGTCACAACAAGAATGTACAGGGATGTGGACATGATGGTGCCTTTTCACAAACTCCATTTTGTAGTGCATTTATTAGTACCACCTACACACCACTAAATGCTATTCACAAACCCACATGCAGAGTTGTCAGTCTCCTATCTTTTGTTTGGGGATTTCCACCCTGACTGTGCAGATCTCTACATGCATACGCCTAAGATTTAGTACAAGATGTGGGGAGAGGCTGGAAAGTAAAGAATACTTACTAATAAATTCGTAGGGTTTAATGAGAGTACGAGGAAGGGTAAAGGAGGGGTTTAGTGAGGGACATACACCCACCCATAAAAGAGTAAGCCCATTAGTATTCACAAACTGCACTTATATAGTAACTGCAGGAAAAAACGACCCATACAGTCATAAATGTACTTTGCATCAGACCTAGAGTACATACAGTAGCACACATGGCCTACCGCTATTACTACAACACCATTGCATAGAAAATAATGGAGGTGGGGAATTCAAATAAAACCCCATAGGAAATAAAGTTAAAATAAATTCATGTTTCGACTTTTTAAAAGTATAGTAAATCTAACTTTATTTTTAAACATAAGGAAAGTAATTAAAATTATTTCTATTCATATCTTTTAGCAATTTGTAAAGCATAGTATGCATGGGAATTAAATATGTAATTCAAAACTAAGGTACTAGTGCTGTACCATGTTTATTTTGTTCTGCATTTAAAAAGAAATATCAAAAATCATTTACATCAATATTTATCATAGAAATGTTTGTACTTTTTTGCCAGAGTGATATCTCTGTCCCATTGAGGTAGACGTCTGCCTACGTGTGAAATGTTCTTAGTACTAACTATACACACATAAAGGGAGCTGAGATATGTATGTACAATTTGTAGTAACTTTATATTCAGAAATGGTGAATAGCTAAAAGTAGTATGTGACTACAGAGCCCAAGAGTAGATTTACCCACCTTAAACTTTTAACTTTGTAAATAGGCCTCATCTCAACGAGTTTAGTATTACGAATGCCGGCAAGACCCTGTTTCTTAGGGCCCTTTTGACAACCGCTGCCGAACAGCAGAAGTGTGGAAACTATTTTTTCAGTCTTGCTGTGGAGCTGATTTTCTTTAGCAGCACTTCGAAAATCTGCACTGCAGTTGGAGTAAATGGGTGGATTCTGTCCCGGACACAGAAAAATGCTCACCCATGGCCTGCCTATGCTTCTGTGCCCTGTACAAGGTCCAGGTAGGTGCAGGCTTCCCTCAGCTCTTCTAATCAGCAGTCAATGGGTTAAACACAAATATTTCTTCTGATTTTAGGTCTGGGTTGACTGCCGGAAGCCCTATTACTCAAAATATACATAGAGTAGGGTCTGTGAGTTAGCCTCCTTCAGCCATTAGCTTATTTTCATCTACTCGTTTCAGGCACTGGCTTGTAAAGTTATTTGTTATGTCTTAAATCATCCAGCAGAAGCCATCCTCTCTCACTATCATGCAGTTGACATCATATATAAAGATGCACACCTGTAGCCAGGCTCTCACTGTGTGACCTGCAAATGGAATCAGAGAGGTACATCAGGTGGGTTCACAGAAAATGGTACCACAGTTGAGAAGAGTGTCTTTTACAGGCCACACAGGATGAGATTATCACCCCTGGTCAACCCTCATGCTGACGGCAATATGTTTTTTTAGTAATGTGCCATGCATGTAGTGTTTTTATTATAATTGCTATCAAAGTAGTCTCATTGGAATATTCATGACATAAATGTCCATTCCCCACGATGCAATCGTAGTAGTAGGCTAATATGACACGTGGCAACTCCAAGTCCCATATCTAGCAAGTCCTCAATGGCAATAACCTGTTAGAGCCCTGTCTGAGCCAGAGCTGCATTAATCCAACATAAGGTGTCTGCCTAGGACACCATCAGCAAGGGCCGCTAGATTTCACCATAAAGTAATACATTACATATCAGTATCTTCAATTCTCCAGATCCTAGCACTCCTCAACACGGTCTTTACAGTATGAATATTCTGTTCCCCAAGACAGGCAACCATCATTTCCCCCTTTCTCTTTATTTTTATTATCTTTGACACATTAAGTTTACTTTCATTTACATAACTCCCTCTTCCTTCTAAGTTCTAAACTATCCCATCATCCTTTACTCTTCCTGTGTCATTAAATCAGCAATGACTCAGCAAGAAGGGTAGGAGGAAGGGAATAAGGTCTGTGGCAAGAAAGGGTGGGGCTTGGAATAATGACGTTTACCAGGAAGTAATCAGACCATGACCTTCTCATCCATGTTCCTCATCTCAGTCCATACAATGTGAGAGGTAACAAGTAGTCCATGGCGTAAAAACATACAATAATTAATGCTAAGAGATTTTATTGAGCTGCTCCAAAAACAAAATCTTTGGATGTTATGGGACTGCTGACAAAACACATTTACCAAAAGAAATAGAGGAAAATCTCATAACTGAAAATGATAGTGACAAACAAAAGTGTGAAGGGAAAATCATGTTGCCCCCATTCAGGCGTCCTTCAAAAAAACCTTCCTGGCTCCCGCCCATGTGTCCACCACCCACTTGTAGATCTGCCCTGCACCTCTTCAGGGAAAGGAATTTGAGATGACACACATGCTTCCTTAAAAGGCAACATTAAATATCTAATCAAAGTTGCTACTGTTGGTATCTTGTGTTTGTCTGACGAACCAAAAGAACTAAATGGAGTCTAACATCCTGAAAGATGTTTTTTTCCAGTTGGTAGCAAGGGGGAAGGGTACAGCTTAGGGTGTTGTTTTTTTATAGCTGTACTACGTAGAAAGCCCTAAATATAACTAACGTATGTTTCCTCATCCATAGTAGAGGGGTCAGGATAGAAGACTGGTAATACAATATCCTGTTCTAAGTGGAATTTGAACAGAAATTTGATACAAAAAAGATCAGATTTTAACATGACTTTGGGCCTGATTTAGAGTTTGGTGAGGGGTTACGCCATCAAAACAGTGACGGATATCCTGACCGCTGAAATATAAATTCCTAAGGAGATATTGGGATATATATTTCGGCAGACGGAATATCAGTATGACGGAGGAGTAACCCCTCCCCCAAACTCTAAAGGAGGCCCTAAGTCAGAATGGAAATTAATAAAAGGGGGGTTTACACAGCATAACTCCCATCCACCCTATCCTTTGAGCTGATGCAATAACTATCAAGAATAGAGCTTTATATTTTAAGGCTCTCATTACGAGTGGGCGAGTGTTATACTATTTATCAAGTGTAATCTAATCTGACTCCAGGAGTTGGAATTTTTTGAATCTGATAAATAACTCAAAGGGTTTGTCCCCAGTCATGGGGTCTATCATATGGATTTTTGTGTTCAACGTACCAAAAACATGTGTGTCCCAATAATTATCAGGAACATTTGTCCCAATAACTTTTGGCAGGTTTGACCTACTGAAATGTATGCAGGAAAATGTGGGAATGCATGTTAGCTGCCAAGCTCCTACCGAGATATGTTCACTAACCAGACTTTCTGCACATATCACAATTAACCGGGCCACTCATAATTAGGGCCTGAGAAAGATAGAGAAATGTTCTCTAAAGGTTCAAATAATTTTTTGTCTGAAGCAGACTATACAAATGACAAATTGCGCCAAACTGTGTCATCACAGCTACATCTCAGGTGAATAGAGAAAGAGGCGAAAAGAATTTGCTCACAGAAGCAGAGTTAATTCAGGTGCACATGAATGAGAAATGTCAAAAGCAACTCATGCCCACTAAGGTAGAGCTTGAGGAATTGCTAGCTCTGTGCTGCAAATATTCATGAAAGGTAAACAAAGTCATTGCTTACCTTTCCCTCTGGGGGTTTACCCATCTGGTAATGGAGCCAGGATAAAGAAAGCAAGAGTAAATAATGATGAGAGTGTTTAGTACTGAGCAGGAGGGGTGGAGTTGTGTAAATAGAAGTAAAGTTAAATATTTAAAAAACTAAATAGACTGATGGCAGTGATTGTTGTTTCTCTTAAGGAATGAGATACTCAAATTGTAAGGACTGGGACAAGTAAGGTATACAAGGAGATAAGGCCCCATCGCAAAATGTTGATTAACGCATGCCTAGATTCCAGTCTACCCCTGTACACCAGACATTTCATCATTGTGAGATTAACAGCTGCATTTATTTAGATTACCAAACAACGTTTTGGGCATTGGGGTTCTATGATGTGCCTTTTCAACAACACAGCACATAAGCCAAATACTTTACATATTCCAAGCAGGATTTGTTAAATTCGATCCCAGTTTACACCAGACATTGTTCATTGAACATTTGCTACAAGGTATTTTCTTTTGCTTTTATTAGTTGGCAAACCAAGTCTTATGTAATTAATGTCTTATTTAGAGCTGGGTGTATATTTACTCAATAATACAATAAGTAATGCGTTCATTCTTTTCCCCTATGTGACACTCTGCATCCATCTTGTAATTTTGTTGCACTTGTTTTTGCTTAGGCCGTGGAGCAGACTGGAAAATACTGCTCGGAGCAGGGCATCGCTTTCCCCAAAATTGAGCTGAGCGATGAAGAGAAGAAGAGCACGAAGGAGTGCTACACGTTTACAGACACCGAGAACCCCAACGCCCCCATAGTGCTTCACTTCCCACTAGTGAATGACACTTTCAGGGAGTTCAAGGCGCCTGGTGAGTCCATGAACATCACAGCCAGTTCCTCTACTGTCAGGAGAGGCTCAGTCCTCTGGTAGCCACCACTCACAGGTTTCAGGGGAAGACAGACAGCAAACAGGCAGCAAACAGAGATTCATACTAGCAAGATAAGGCAGCTATCTCCCTAAGCACATTTCAACTTACTTTAAATTACTAAAATAAGCCAACCTCACTTTCCTAATGATCAAATGAAAATTCTCATTCCTGACCTTCTGCTGTGGATCTGCAGTCATTAGGTTAGTGCTGAGAGGCATAGATGAGGCAGCCTGTGAAATCTGCACTTTCTAAATGAATACACTTGTGATTTTAGGGATTGAGAAAAAATAAAACTTCCCTTTCTTAGCCTTTGCCCTCCTTATCCTAGATTCCTCTGTTAGCTTCGTAATTCGATCATGTCACAGAATGCCTGCCCACAAGTTCCTTGAACATTTCCTTAGCACCAATATCGCCTCAGTCATCTGGAAGCTGCAGGTCTTAGTAATTGTTCTAGCAAAATGTAAGGAATAACATTTGAGAGCCTTGGTAAAGGACCCTATGTCAGTGGTTCCAGACCTGTGCTTCAGAGACCCCTGGGGTCCTCTAAGCTTCCTCAGAAGGTTTGCAAGTGCGTAGAAAATGTATATTAAAAGATTATTAAATATATATTAAAACGTTACTAATGTACACTTGAAAATGTTTAAATGGACTATAATGAAATTGAAATTCGAGGCTAAAAATGTAATCAGTATCCTCAGATTGATTCATGGGAGCAGTGCAGGTGCATGAAATAGAATATCGTATGGACGATGTGTGCCTTCAATTGAATTTAGAAAAGCTCCAAGCTTCCTATTAAAATGATATTTTTTTATTTATAGTTGTTCGTAAATTTAAGAAAATGTGTTATCATTTCTGTATGTGTTTGATGAATGGGTGTTTGTGTTTTTAGTATGTTGTTTTGCGGGTCCAATCATCGACAGGGGTCTCCGGCTTCCAGTAATGATTTATTGGGGGGTCCCCGGATTCCAATTAATGATTCATGTGCGGTCCCCGTGTTCCACTAATAATAAAGTGGGGGTCCACAGAAGTCAAAAGGTGAAGACCCACTACCCTAAGTGACATGACTGAGCTTATACTGTGTATATCTACTTGCTATCCACTGTCAGCAAGCCTGTGCA
Source organism: Pleurodeles waltl (assembly GCF_031143425.1). Classification (NCBI taxonomy): domain Eukaryota; kingdom Metazoa; phylum Chordata; class Amphibia; order Caudata; family Salamandridae; genus Pleurodeles; species Pleurodeles waltl. The sequence continues at coordinate 1,090,792,524 of NC_090448.1, read as the reverse complement.
TTTTAAAGGATTGCAGGAGTGGCAGTTGTCACATCAGCTTATAAACAGTCAATAGACTACCTTAGCCCCGTTAAACAAATTCAAAATCAACACTGGCATTTTACAAAATGCATACGAGCATTTGACCCACCTGATGAAGTCAGAGGAAGTGACCTTGCATGGCATATGGATATTGGTGGCTTTACAAGAAGACACATCACATAGCCTTTGAACACGATGGGCTGACAGGAAGTGGACAGCAAGAAACCTACAAGAAGAGTCAACAAGCATTGATAAAGTCAATCACTCTTACCTTTAATAGCCAGCTGCAAAGCTTTTGGCTTTGCCAAAGCATGTTTGTCTTGGGGTGGCACATTGTTTCATTATAATTTACTGTCTGAAATTGGCCACATGCCATTTTGGGACAGTAAGTTAACAAATATACTCAAATAGAACAAAAGCAGGCATTCACGTGTGACCTGCCGTCTTTCATTTACAAAGTAGCCGCTGGCATATGGCTGTACGTGCGCAGATGGTCATTTGTGGAATGGTTTTTCACCTATAGTAAAATATTTTCAAGATCATGTGCCAAATTTTACACTAACCTCAGGTATAAAATCCAACAGAAATTGTTTGTTTCTGTCTCTCACCAGTGACCACATATACTAGAACTTGAGACCCACTGATAAAATTGTGGATAGGAGAATGGATAAGAGAGAAAACAAACACATAGGACTCTACACTCTGCCTCATCATTTGCGGAGTCAAGGGAGGGTGCAAGTCGTAGGTGATCTCTGCTAGGTGAAGAGACACATTAAGGGCCAGATTTAGAGTGCAGTGGAAGGGTTAACCTGTCACAATGGTGACTGATATCCCATCTGCTGTATTACAAGTGCATTACCTCCAATGGCACTTGTAATGTGGCGGGTGGGATATCTGCCACACTTGTGATGGAGTAACCCTTATGGCCAAAATCTAAATCAGGCCCTAAGTAACGTGTCTTTTAAACACTGAACATAACTGTAATTGGGAAAAGACATATTTTAGTGAAAGCTCAATGTAACTAACTCTAACCCTTGACATGATGCTGAGAGTTCCTGGCAGCTAAACAGAAAGAGACATAAGTGTCCTGCTGGATAAATACATATTTGGAATTCTCTGTATTTTCGAATAACTACCTCAAGCTGTGCCGCTATGCACTCTTTGTTGGAAGATAAATAAAAAAAATTCTGATTGCTGTAAACCGAAAACATAGGAATATCATTAAAAATCTTGTGATTCCGTACACTTGGCAATATTTAGACCTAGTTGACTCCAGCTACCTTATACATTCATATATATATATATATATATATATATATATATGTATATATATATATATATATATATATATATATGTATATGTATATATACATATATACACACACATATATATATATATATATATATATGTATACCATCCAAAGGTCCACCTTGTGGTGCGCAGATTTCACGGGTGCAAACGTGAGGAAAGGACCATTCCCCCACAATCTCCAACACCAACAATTGCAAAACAATTGATTCGTATGCACTCCAGGAGAGTTTTATTTCTTCTATTCAAGAAAAGTGTAAGAAGACACCACCAAAGATATAAATCTTTTTTTTATTTTTTCAAAGAAATATTACAGGGACTTACGTAGTCAAAATTATTCAAAGATTTTATTTCCGCAACCAGACGTATTTCAGCTTCATGCCTCTTTCAATGCTTGCTAAATGGAGTAGGCAAAGCTAAAGTTGTTAATTTAGAGGGTTAATGTTGCTCTCATTGATGGACAAACATGAGCATAGACAGAGGACTGTACCATCCGAGTTTACAATACAGTTTTTTAGGCTGCCATGTCAAATGAGTTCATGCAACGCATTAAGAGCAATATTGTCCTACATAATTCTGTGTCGGATTCTCCACCTTGAATAGACACCTTATAATCCATATTTTTCATCAAATGTAAGGACAATATTCTTAAATTCCACCAGTTTATTTCATAAGCATGGCCATAATTAAGTCAGTCCTTTGCCTCGTATGTTCCAAGGAATCAGTCATTCCTCCAAGTACTCAACTTGAAATGGGCATATCCACTGTTCACACCCACTCCATGTTTTGTACATACTCCTGCTGTTGCCTCTTGAAATTTCACCTCTCGATGCAACCATATAAGTAGAATAACGGGCACCCACCCGTGGGGATTATTAAATACCAGTCCATTTTGCGGTTCAATACCTTATTACCCCAATCTCCAAATGTGGCTGTTCAGGCAGCGTACAACTTACAAGCTCAAGAGAGGCAACAGTATGAGTATGTACAAAACGTGGAGTGGGTGTCAACAGTGTATTTGCCAGTTTCAGAGAAAAGGATGTTATTCATGAGTCCACCCTCATGTACGGAGACACCCTCCCTAAGAGTCCGGCAGCACACAGGTGAAACCAGTGGAGGACATATATAGACATATATATATATTCACTGAAAAAAAACAAAGGTTACAGGGATGTTATAGTTAGGTTCTGAATTTACTCCTACATAAGCATAGAGATTCAGCAGTTTTAGTTAGAGTTCTTTCAAGTAACTATAGCTCGCGCCCTAAGGTAACTATAACTCGCTCCCCCACCATGCACAGTTTTTCTTCAATAATTTGGAGTCAATTGGGGTAAGCAGAGCATGGCGAGGGCGCGAGTTATAGTTACCTTAGGGCACGAGTTATAGTTACTTGAAAGAATTCTAGCTATTACTGCTGAATTTATATGCTTTTATACAAGTAAATTCAGAACCCAACTTTAAGGTCCCTGTAACCTTTGTCTTTTTCATTGAATTTCTATGGCTTTTTTAATGCACACGCAGATCCCCTCTAGTGGATCTTCCCTGCATTCCATCCAGAATAGATACTTCAAGAGTATGCATTGTAAACAGTTCATCCACCTATAATCATATTAGAAGTTTGACTGCCTAGTTTGAGTTTTTAAAAGTAACCAACAAATGATCAGATTTTCTGTATGCCTTGGAGCGCTCACAATAAACAGAAATGGCTCATTTAACATCCAAAAGATATAGGGCTAGATGTACAGAGGCCCTTTGATTTTCTTAACAGGCTGAATTGCAATTTCGGCACTTTAAGAAATGCAAAACAGCCTTTTCCTATGTACAAAGGCCTTTAGGGAGTTGCCAAATGTGTTTTCCACCCTGTAGAAATTGCATTTTGCAATTCCCTAAATAGGAAATCGGAAATAGGGATTTCGTATTTTTGATTTCTTGTCACATGTCCAAAGCGTTTCCTAAATGCTAAATTAGCATTTAGAAAATGCAATTACCATCTACTTGAAGTACTTGAAGTCAATGGTAACCATGTGCCATTTTAAAAAAAAGCACCCGGAAATGCTTTTTTTCAACGTGCAACAAAGGGAACACTTGTCCATAGGGCATGTGTGCGCTTTACATGTGCAGCAAGGAGGGGCCTTAGACTGAAAGTCACCCTTGCTTTAGCATTTCCTAATTTCCTATTTTCTATTAGGAAACTGCAAATTAGGAAAGGCAAAACTATTCATAACTATGGTCCTTTGGGCCCATAGGAACAAATAGTTTGCTATTACCTAAATAGCGATTTCCTAATATCGATTCCTACACTGTAGGAATCGCTTTTAGGGAATCTCTATTTTTGTACATGCCATTTTGAATTTCCTAAATAGCGATTTCTAAGGAGTTGCTATTTAGAAAATGCAAAATTAGTATTTCGTACATCTGGCCCTTAGGGGCTTATTTACAAATGTAAATTTGCACATGAGTACATTTACATGTTTAAATTTTCTCTTACACTTTTAAGTAATTTTAGTACTCTGGACTATTCACGATTTAAGAGTGGAAAGTTACTCAAAAATGTAAATTACATGTCTTAACACCCCTGAAACATGGAGTGGAGAAGATGTATGAGTCTAAAGTTTCTACAGTCAAAAAGCAGCAGTAGTAGATCCACTGCCACACATGGCCAACCACTGACAGCGCCACACCCCATAGGATTTTTTAAATTATATTAAATTTTTTTAAATTGTGTTGTTTGCAATATAAATACACTGTATTTAGTGTTAAACAAAATTCTCAAAATAGAAAAATTAAGATATTGTAACATAATGTAACATTACTTCTAATTAAAATGTAATTAAATTACTTTTAATTCTATATATTACCTTTTGTAATTATTGATGCAGAATACATTTATTTTTTCACTCTAGGTTGGACCTTTTGTTTAATACATCGTTAAAAAATAATGTTAATTTAATATATTTAAATTAATTAAATATTTAATTTATATTTCAGTTAATACTGCTGTAGATGTTTTATTTTGTTCTACATTAAAACAAATAATTAATTTACATTATTATTTAACATGATCATATTTTTAAGTTTTTGTGAATTTGAATACACTTTTTTTTAATGTACCCTATACTTTACCACAGGGAGCCATCCACCCTAGTGGCAGACATCTTGTGTATCTCAAGCCCAGCAAGGGTCACCTTCCTTCATCCCTGTCTCGGTCACAAGGCAGGAGAAAGAAATAGGAGGTATCTAGGGGAAGCCAGCTTCAAAGGGCCCTTGTGTGGGTGGGACTTAGCTTACTTCCTGTTCCCTTTTCCTATAAGAGATGGGTTCACTTCAAACGTGTTGACTGAAAGGTGGACAGAGGTAGGTAGGCATAATGCCTATTGCCCAGGCAGTTGTGTTGTGTATTCACGTCATTGTGTTGTGTATTCACATCATCATCGCCTTTGACCCTGTCATTGAAAGAATGATATGTCTTGTCCTTTGCACAGGTGTAAGGCGAACTTCAGCTGAGCTAGCGGACGGCAATGTTGATGTCAGTAGTAACTGGACCCCATACTACTTGACCAGTTTCACCTACAAACAACGCGATTATGACCAGCTGCTGAAGCTGACCGAGTACAACCTACTCAACAACAAAGACCAGATTGTGAAGGCCCTGCGCACAGCCGTGGAGCGACGGAAAAGTAAACAGAGCTGATGTCACCCACTCTGGTGCCCAGCTCCTAGCAATGGCAGCCATATTTTGCCGGGTCGGTCTACACAAGTCAGGGCTGTAGTGCTCTGCTGGTAAAATGCTGGTCCTGGCATTTGGAAAACTGATCCTTGTTCTGTGATATGGCTATGAAGGATTTTTTTATTTATTTGAATAAATTATTTCACTTGTTTTTTACTCATTAACACTGGTAATGCAAGTTTCTAATCTAAATCAATGAGGAATGAGTGAGTGATTATGCAAGTGAGTGAGACAGGAATGAGCCATGCTTATGCAGTGCTGCAGGGGCAATGATACCATAGGTTTCTTGATCAAGCTTTTTATTTGAATTTTTCTGAAGGGCACACACCCATTTCACTTCTCTGGGTCACCCGAAGTATGGTACCTGTAAGTCCAGCCTTCCTGCTGTACAGGGCCGTAGCCAGGGGTAGTTCTAGGGGGAATGGCCACCAGCAGTTACAACATGAAGACAAGGTTTAGGATGCAGAGAGGGGATTGGATTGCTTTATGCATTTTGAAAAATTGTTGCATTTCAATCCGTGTGTTAGTTTTCAGGATGGGGGCGAGGCATACCCCAAGACATAGCTGCCAAGTGCTCCTTTGCTGGCCACCGGCCCTCATTTTGTGAAACAGTGGGGCCCACTAGCACTCTTTTTTGGGGACTGGCAATTATTCCTAATCCAACTTTTTCTACAGATGAAGGGAGGGCATACGCCCAACAGAGAAAGAGTGAGAAAGAGAAATACTGAAACAGTGATAAAGGGAGACAGCAGGAACCTGCAAGCGAGAGATAAAGTGGCAGGGAGTATCTGCATGTCAAAAAAGCATGAGGTTGGTTCCAGACTATGCAGCCTTGGTATTCTGTGCACCGGCTGCAGGCTTCTGAGCAAAACATTGGCACTGGCACTTATTGTTGAAGAAGTTAAGCACTGGTCCTTTGGCCCAGACCTGGTGTTAGAGACAAGGCACTTTGCCTTCTGGGACATGTAGTTCTGCCATAGCTTGTGCAGGCTAGCCATTAACTTTACCCGGATAATGTGCATCTAGACTGCTGTATTTTAGACTGCAAGGCAAGCTGCCTGACGGTTTAGGGCTGCTTTACGGAAAGTGATCACATTCCTGTGTATTAGTGTCAGAAAAGATAAACATATACAGTTCTCACATGCCAGTTACAGCCTGCAAGGACACATGGGTCAATCATCTGAGTAGCACCCTCTAAGTAGGCTACAGCTGGTTTAGGGATTTTGTGGGTTTGGGAGTCTCACAGGATCCTGGCAAGAGTGCATCTAACTGCCGTAATAATGGGGCGATGACAAGTCTGAGATGCACTGGTGGAGGTGTGTGTTGGAGTGCAAGAGTTGCAGGTAGATCAGGTTGGGTCTGGGGTGTAGTGGCACATTTGAGTGTGACACAGTTCAGGAATAGCAGGGTTTGCTGTAAGCAGAGTTCAGGTGCACAGACAGAGCTAAATGTGCCTCACTGCAGGAATATCAGGGTTTGCATTAGGGCAGAGGTGGAATGCCCTGTGTGGAGAGACGGCATAGGAATGGTCCATCAGGTTATGATTCAGGTGCCTTGGCAGAGCTGCATGTGAGTCTCATGTATGATTACCAGAGGATGCTACAGGAGTGAGGTGCATTTGCAGAGATGTATGTTAATCTCAGTGCAGAAAGGGTAGGAGGTGCTGTAAAAGATGGTTAAGTTGCACTGGTAGGTCTGTGTAAGAGTTTCTGTGCATTATTAGCAGGGTGTCCTGTAGGACAGGTTTGAGGTCAGTGCGCAGGTTTGACGTCCACTGACAGAGCTGTGGGTGAGTCTCTGTGCAGAAATACTAAGGCACTACAGGGTCATCCTATGGATGTATGCTGCCCTTCCTCTCTGTCACCCAAACAGCTCTCAGGATTCCAGCTGCCTCAAGCCTTACAGGAACAGCCTGTCACTGCCCATCCTCTGGACTCCATTAGGTCTCTCCCCAACTTTACTCCTGACTGCCCAGTCTCCCGCATGTGTCCCACCTGCACTCTCTCCTCTCCCTCCTGCCTTCTTTTACTTCTCCTGTAACACCATTACTCCCTCCCTCCTCACAACTCCTCTCATTCTGCCTTTAAGTTCCCCTCAACCTTGTCCATCTCTCTTTCTTTCTGTCCTACCATCTACCACCCTCGTTACCTTTGTATTATAGCTCCCCCTCTCCCTCATCCCCTGGTATCCTGGGCTTTACTAGTGACAAGACTAATTGAAACTGTGCATGTGGAGTGTTTACATAGTAAAGCCATGTTTCAGTACCCGAGATGGAGAAAACTGAGCTTAATGCTTCGATCATTTATAGAAAGTTATAACCCCTGTCTGAGTGCTCAAACCTGTACTTGCATACACTGTGAATTTGTGCACGTTGTAACCTGCACACCATTACCACTAGTTTTTCCCCCTCAGTTACACACTCTTCCCCACAAACTAGAACTGACATATTAACCCACACAACCCATTGGGTAGAACCAAACTTACTTGTGCCTCCTGCACATACTACTAAACCATTGCATCTAAAGGTGAATAATAATGTTTTCTTTTTCTTAAGTTATAAAACCCTCTAACAACACCCCACACTTCCTCATGTCCTGCTACTACCATTACCACCCTTCCAAAGCATCCGTCTTCCCCCTAAAGTCCTTCTATAATCACTCTTTAGATTTACCTCTACAAGTCTCAGAAGCACACTAGCAAAATTATCCTACACCTTCTTTTCCTTACTGTGTCTCAAATCTCCTGAACTCCTACCTTGCCATTTACAGTACCTTTCCAGCCCATCCAAACTCACTAAAAATGCCTTCTCGCATACTGGAGCATGACGAATCGACCACTAGACCTTGCTTACCACCTCAGTTGCTGCACGGTAAAGCAACACAACACCTCCTCCTTCCCCTAAGTGCAACAGGATCAGATTAGTTGATGAAGCCTAGGTTGAGTGAGTTGAGTCAGCCTGTGGTCGGGTGGCGTCCTGTGTCAGCAATCTGCATGATGCTACATTTAGCATGTGGTTGTCTGCCCTCACTTCATAGACCGCAATGGGGCTTCCACAATCAGAGTCACCTCGAAGAGTGCTAGGTGAGCCATGCGGAGCATTGACCATGAAAGGGGGGAGTAGGACTGCAGAACTCAAACCTGGGGAGAGGATGTCAGTCTAAGGAGTCTTCATCTTGTCCCAAACCAACACCATGTGTTCTAGTAAAAGGATGCTAACAGGCCTCATAAACTGCCCTTTTCAAGATGGTGGTCTGTACTGAGAATTAAGATGAAGTAGAGTCCTTTCTCGTGCTTTCAGTTCCTGTTTGAATCATAAAGAAGGAAACATTTCCAATAGATTGATCCCTTATTTCTCATCATTTTCTTTGTCCCTTACTATAATTTCTGCCCCTGATTTTTGCTTCTTTCAGTTGGAACTTCTATTGGATCTACCTCTGGATATTCTTGCTCGACTCCTTCCTCTTCCCTAACAGCAGGGGAGTGGGGGTGGGTTTATGGGCCCTGATAATATCTTCAGTATTCATCTTACTCTTCAAACAAGAACTACAATATTGCCAAGGACGTTTTAACCCTTTCTGGGTTTTTTCTCCTAACGAGGACCCTCACAAGTAAACAATTGGGGCAGAAAGAACTGCTCACACGTCTACCTGGTCTGAACACATATATTAAGGACAAATAAGCAACGCGTGATATTGTGATGCAAAGCATCAAGGCTTTCTGTTTTTTTTATATGAGCATCTAAATGCTAACCAGCCTCACATGAAATTTTCAAAGATTTCTTCATGCACACATCAAATGGAACACATGTGACAGAACTAAAACTCTGGTAATATTGTTGGCGCTCATAGCTCCAAGCCCATGACCTAGGTAATTAAGAATCCTTGCAGCCAAACATTATTATGAGGCTAAATACATTGAAGGCAAGAAGGCCTGCAAAGCTATCGTTTACATTGGGCAAACAAGATGGCATTGGTTAAAATAACAAGGGCTCACATTAACAAATAGTGCACGTGGTGTTTGCCTTACTTTTTAATACAAAGTGTAGTGATTCTATTTGCAGTCCACTGCAAAATATGATTTGCTTTGGATTGTAACCAAAAGTAACACAAAGTTGTGGAATAGGCTGCCTTTCGTTACTTTGAATCGGGGATAGACGTCATTCCATAGTTTCCATGCAACCACCAATGGATTTTGACACAAATACCTGTCTGCAAAGAATTGTAGACACAGATTTTGTGCCAAAATGAGGCATGTGTAACAAGTAAAAATGTATTCAGTTTCCTTGCTTTTCCCTCTTTGCATGTGTGCTGCAGTCTACAGCTCTCATTCAGTGAGAAATGCCTGAAAGCATAGTTTTTGTACTTGAAGGGACCCTTTTCTGTACAAAACCTATGCTTCCCACACTGCAGACACCCTTGCCTTAAGGTGCGTGTTGAGGCGTAGCAGACAGAAGTGCGACAGCGCAGGGAGAGAGCAGAACAGTGTCACATCTTAGTAGATATGGCACTGCTCTGCTCTCTCCAATTCAAGCAATGCAGTACAGCACCTTTACTTGGTGTGCTGCATTGCATGATTATTTTAATTGGTAAATCTGGGCCACAGTTTCCGCTATTATAGTATTTTCAAAGCAAATCCACACGTATCTCACACACAACACCTTGCATGTGTACTCTTAGGTGCACCATGGCACTATAGCCACAGGGAGGAGTTGCTGTTTTCTGAGGCAATCAGGAAGTGGATTTTACAGACCTTCACAGAGTGCAGTCCTTGATATCAAACTTCAATGACTCCCAGAAGCACTTCTCCACAATATTTCATCAATAAGGCACCAATATCATCTTCCCACTATCCAGATAAGAGGGATGAGGTACCAGAAAACGTATAGAAAACACAGGTCCTTCAACAAATTACTATGGCTTCCTTATAGTCTGATAACAAGAACATCCATACTTACCACCAATGGGATACAAGACACCTCTAGCAACCCCTCCCAGTCAAAACATGCAACTCTCATTCATGCCATAAATACTAGACAAATAAGCAAAAACAGAAAACCTGGTTAGCCACAAATATAGGATCCATCCTACATGAAACATTTGCTGACGGTTGACTAACTCCCATTAGAGATCTACGACCTAGCGGTGGTCCATAAGAATATGCGACCTACAGCCTTAATCAAAGACCTTGCCGTCTCAGAATGTAAAATAATGCTCTTTCACTGCTCTACATCCATTATTTTCTCTGTTACAACTTCCTTTCGTCTCATGTCTGTCAACACCTCCCCACCGAATAGCCCTGCTTTTACAGAAACACTTGTGGGCTCTCTACCAGACATATCAATGGAACACAAAAGCCTCTGCATCCCAAAGGACCAGAACAATTAATATGATAAACCATGGCTATGATGGACACCAGGTCTACTCACCAGCAATGAAGCATTTGGCTTTCATCAGCAAGTCATGCCCCTTTGTTAGGCCTCAGTCTTGGCACTATATTGGCCCCAAGAAACTTGATTTCAATCACAGGAGTCACCCCTGCCATATAGGGTGATCACCACACCATCTACTTTAAACTTAATCTCCTTCAGAATGTAATGCAGTCATAACCTCTAAACCGTGAAAGAATTTTGAACTAAACTCAAGAAAAACTCTCTGCCTCTCTGCTCTCCGAAATGAAGCTGTCACTAAACAGTTTCATTAATGGCTATAGATTCATTTAACACAGTCATTCTTCTCCTCAGAAGGAAAGATCTATGATTCAACACTTATGTAAAACCATGAAATATAATTAAGAGAAAAGCCTGGGAGGGGATGGGGAAAGCAGTGGGCAAGCTTGAAGGAGGAACGAGGAAACAAAACAGAGCATGTGTGGGTTGTGGGTGTTTGGGGGGAAGAGGTGGCACACGTAAGGGAAAGAGCTAGAAAACACACGCACTCTCAGAGTGCTGAAAGAAAAAGAAACAATATTTCACTCAGTCTTAACAGTGGAACAATGCACGTCATCTAATAAAAAGTATGGTAAAGAGGCTCTGCTACATAGGGAGGACAGATCCAAGAAGAGGACTGAAAGCCATTGAATAAGAAGCAAGCAAATTAGAGTGACAATAAAGCCAGCCAATGGTAAGCAAGGGGTGGGCTATAAAACCACTGTAATTTTTAAATATGATTTACAGAAAGCTTTTGCCTACCAACAGCTAAACACTGTTTGGCAGGGAGACCTAAAAAAGTGACTCCAAGGACAAAAAGATCGCACTACTCTCAGGGCCTTACTAGTACTACACGCCCTACTGGAGAGCGCTTAAAGGCAGTCAAGCAATTACACTATCCCTGCAAGCACCCAAACAAGCACAAAACACTGAGAAACTCTGTGATTCCTTAGTAACACATAACATAGAAAGCGCAACCACCTTGAATCATACTTTAACTCGAAAGCAAGCGAAAAGTTCCAATCATCAACCTCACAACCAAAACTACACAGCTTAAATATTCAACCTCAACTGTGCACCTCCACCGTCCTGTGTGAAAAAAGAATCTGTGCATGTGTTTTCCTTCTGAAAAATCAATAAAACGTGCTAAAAAAAGAAAAGGAATCTGTTCGCCTAATCAAAGGAATAAACATGACAGCCTCCTCAGATGCCTCATTCCCTCCAGAAATCTTCAAAACCATTCTTCTAGAATCTTCTGCTGATTTTTCAGGTGAATTCCCAAGTGAATTGAAAACAATCTTCATTAAACCTACCTTAAAAAAACAAGAACTTGCCCTGGTTTCTAACCCAGGATAAGCACGGAACAGGAACTAATCTTCGTCTGGGATGACCAGGAGAGTGGCTGCATTACTTTTACTTGATCTATTTACAGTATTTGGCTCGCTCAATTACCAAATACTAATCCAAAGACATTACTATACAGGTATCCAGAGCACTGTGTTGAAATGGATAGCATCCTACCTTAACGATAGATCCTAAAGTGTCTCAATGCCACCTTTAAAGACCCCAACCAACACCACAGAAGTTGGCATCCCATAGGGGTCAACAATTGCATCTGTACTTTTTAATAGAAATCTAGACCTCTTCCTGACCTCGTGAAATCATGCAATACCGCAAGCTAGAACTATGCAGACGAAAACCAGATCATCCTAAAAGTGGAGAAAAATTCTAATGTCAATATATTAGAACTCAGCAAATGCCTATTATCAGATGAATGATGGATGCTAACAAACCACTTCAAAATTAGGTCATCATTTACAAGGCCCTTGGGACCCTACACCACTGGGAAATGGCAAAAATGTGCTGTCTCTACAAGATACAGTGCATTTCTGTCTTCTCGCCCTGTGCTGTCGCACAAATTGCTGACATGCGCAATGCATGCTCCCTTGCCTGCGTTGTGGGGATGATTGTTTTTGTGCAGGAAGGGACACTTTCAATCACAAGAGGGGTTTTCTTCTTTGTGCAGAAAGCTGCACACATAGAGAAAAAAACAGGGAGAATTAAAAATAATCACTCATACGCCACCCCTGAGGTGGCGAGGGAATCTGACCATTCCCACACTTGTTAATCTGGGAATGCGTCAGATTCCTTCAGGTTCCATGGGTGTTGTGTAGGAACACCCCAAGCAACACCCTTGGAACGCCCATTTTACGCAGTGTTATGTGTGAAAGGTGGCTTTGTGTGGCCTTGTAAATATGGGTTGGCACACTGTGCCACTAGAGTGTAAAAATAAATTATGTTCCGGTAGCGCAGTGTGTCGCTAGGGCTTTGTAAATGAGGCCCTTAACTCTTCAAAAACAGAAATAACTACAAATACTGAATGAATCATAAACCTATAATGATTTGCCCCTCCTAAAAAGTCACCCATTGATGACGTCAAGTGGAGTAAAAAATCTTTGTGTGATCAGAGACTCAAAGCTCTTTCTTCAATCCCAAATCAAAAAGTGATAAGAGATACTTTCTATATGATAGGAATTCTTTGACATTTCACCTCTTATCTAGGCTTTTCACATAGGATAAGGCATCTTTGTGGTTTCCTGTTTGGCTATATAAATGGATTCTCCATTAGACTACCTAGAAAACTTGAGCAAGCTGCGAAAATCCAGAATGCACCAGTGAGACAAGCCTTTAACCTAAATAGTTGGACCCATATTACTCCAGCTGGTGAAGCTCTTCACTGATTACCAGTGGCAATATTATCTTTCAGAGCCCTCTGCATTGCACACTGGACAGTATATGGGACAAGCCCAGCCTTCTTACACTGAGATCATACAGCCAAAGAAAAACCTTAGATGAAATATGACTCCATGCCAGGTAGCCCCTCTTATGAAAAAAACTTGCATAGATGATAGTTCCTTTTCTGTACAGGCTTGCATGCTGTAGGGTACACACAGAAAGAGGATAAGGACCATTCATAATCACTGAGAATTCAGAAGAGACGCACACACTCACCTTTTTCCAAATACTGGATTCAAGTGAATCCCATTCCTCAAATATTGATCACTGGGTGAGTTCTCATTCACACATTGCTTTGTCAACAAGCACAACTAAAACCTATGTGTTCATGCCACAAAGCCACAATTTGCCTCACACACTCCAGACACCAAAAATCAACAGTACTGGACCAAACTACCACCAGCACCTTTCTCTTGCACATTCACTACAGAGGTTGTAAAATATAAGGCTCAGTCAAGAAAGCACTTCGGGTTTCAACAAGAGGAAAGAAAGCACCATAGAATGCAATACAAGGGAGTATTAAGCTGGCTACATCTGAAGTTTTAAACCTTGAGGCAACCTTGAATATTCAGCCCTGAAAGTCAAAGCCTAATCAGCAGTGGCAAAACCAATAGGTCTGGATTTAATGTAGTAACGGATGCAGCGTTAGCACATTTGATTGCGACACCTAAGAGGTAGTCAATGGAGGAAGCTGGCCTAGTGTGTGGTGAGCGCCTGCGGTGTTATCACCCTATACCAGGTCCAGGAATTCCCTATTAGAGAGGTGTAGTCAGTGTCTATGAAGCCAGGCTCTCTAGAGGTAGCTGTGGATGAGCAGCCAAGGCTTTTCTAGGAGACATGCAAAGCTCATGCAATACCAGTTATAGTCATACAGTACTTACAGACACGAAAGAACTGCACAGTATTACAAAAATAAAGGTACTTTATTTTAGTTACACAAATACTAAAATACTATATAGGCAATTCTCTATTAGCAAGTGAGTAAACATACTATTATACACACCTTAGTTGTCAGGAATGAACAAAGAAAGTAATAGAAAACAGTGCAATAACAATAGACAATAGTGACCCTAGGGGGAACCCAAACCATATACTAAAAAAATGGAATGCAAATGATGCCCCCCACCCAGGTAACCAGAACCTGTAGAGGGGAGCTGGAGGAACTAGGAGCCCCAAAAGGTAAGTACCATAGTGCCCCCCAGTGAGCAGGAGAGAAGAGGTAAGTAGCTGGTTTTCCCAAACCCACAGAGAAACTTTGTGAAAGGACTGTGCAAGACCCAAGCAAGACTGTAAGAAACAGAAGATGGATCCAAACAGAAGAGGACCTGCAAATGAAGGAGACCAAACCCTGTTCCAGTTGGAGTGTCCGGTTGGGGTAGAAGTCACCACCCATCCTTTTGGAGGTGCAGGACCAGGTCGACGGGGAGGACCAGGAGTCGGCTATGCAGCACAGGAGCAGAGGAAGAGTTCCAGAAGTGATGCAGTCGGTGTCCCACATAGGAAGAAGAGTTGCAGCCTGTCAGTGGTGTGGAAAGACCACCAACAAGCTTTGGCAAGGCAAGAGTCGCAGAAGAGAAGTTGCAAAGCTGCTGGAGACCAGGAAGGTCCGAGGGGAGTCAACCCAAGGAGGGGAGTCCCAGGTGCCTCCAGCAGTCAGGAGCGCAGGAAGTCGTGGATACAGCCCCCACAGGCAACTCACAGGCAGCAGGCACAGGAGTTGCAGTGAGGCCCACTCAGCTCACCTGGAAAGGAGTCCCACGTCGCTGGAGCAGCAGGCAGGAGGCCGGGGCAACCTGGAGCCTGAAGATCCCTTGGAAGAAGAGCCAACAAGCCTTGGTAGCTGCAGGAGTCGTGGTGCACAGGAGTACTGTCCTGCAAGGAGAGGCAAAGACTCATCACCTCTAAAGTTGGACAACTGGTAGAGGGGACTAACAGGACCAGTTAGGACTACCACCTGTGTTGCAGGATCCACGCGGAGTTGCAGGAGAGCAGACCCATGCAGCCGGTTGTCGTTACAGTTGGTGCCTGCAGATGCAGAAGAGTGACTCCTTCACTCCAAGGGAGATTCCTTCTTGCTTCTTGGTGCATTGCTTCTTGGTACACAGGTAAAATGGCTTCCCCGCCCTCAAAAAGTCCAGGAAAATGGAGCTGGAGTTCATGGGGGCACCTCTGCTCATGCAGGGGGGGGCCCTCACACACAGGTACATGCACCCTGCCCTCTGGGCAAGGAGGGCCTGTCATAGGAGTGATTTACAGTGACCTGTAGTGAAAGGGTGCATGCACCTTTTCACTGAGGCTGCAACAGCAGGCCTGCAGACTCATTTTGCATGGGCTCCCATGGGTGGCATAATATATGCTGCAGCCCATGAGGAACCCCTGGTGCTCCATTGCCCTGGGTACCTAGGTATCATACACTAGGGACTTATTTGGGGTCACCAGTATGCCAATTGTGGGGTGTACCAAATGTTAGTAACAACCAAATCTAGAGGGAGAGAGCACAGTCACAGGGGTCCTGGTTAACAGGATCCCAGTGAACACAGTCAAAAACACCTGACAGCAGGCAAAAAGTGGGGGTAACCATGCCAAACAGAGGGTACTTTTCTACAGTCAACAGGAGTGAAAAGTTACGGATGCAGTTGTAAAATAGTCCTTCCAGCAGTACAATACAAGCATTCATGTGGAGATGGAAGGATACTTTGATACAGACAATACCATTAGGTAAGAGATGTATACTCTACTGTGCTGCACCAGGATATACTTGACAAAGTTTTAAGCAAATGACAGAAAGGGGCTGGCCGAAGAAAGAAAATAGTTGAAAGGAGTGGACTCAAAGCAAACTCTAAGGCCCGTATTTATACTTTTGTTGCGCCGCATTTGCGTCGTTTTTTGACGCAAAAACGGCCAAACTTGCAAAATGCCATTGTATTTTGTAGGTTTGCGCCGTTTTGCGTCAAAAAGCGGCGCAAATGCGGCGCTAAAAAAATTATAAATACGGGCCTAAATACATTGTTAGCAATTGATCTAATTAACAAGTGTGCTGTAAAGCCCTAGGCCTAACAATGAGCTATTGCCGATTCAGATAAGTTGGAGTAGCAGCTAAGCCATGAGGGCCTTAGGGCAATGCAACACTTAACACAAAGATTGCCAAGTTGCCCCTGGATTTCCTGGTACTAGCTTGACAACAGTGTTGTATTACTCTATAGTAACATTTTCTTCTCTACCAAATAGGTTGACAAAATCAACATAGTTTGCAAGTTTACGATGCCACAAGCGCAGCAATAGCTTCTTCATTTTATTTCTATTTATCCCATTAACGAGGCCGTTGCAAATCAAGGTCGTTAATTTGTGTGCTTAAACATAAAGAATGGCCTGGAAAATATAAACGAACGTTGAGCTAAACTGAAAGTGAAAGGTGTGAAGTATGCATGTTATCTGCCTAACCATATCAGGCACAGTTATCAGGGCTGGACTGGGACAAAGGGAAAGCAGCAGATATTCTGATGGGAGGGGCAAGCTGTATAATGTTAGTAAGTTTACTTTGGGCGTGACTAATGCTCGTGGGTGCCGTGGCAGTTCCCGAAGTAACAAGCACTGGCAATGCCAATCTTTTCTGCGTTTATACAGACAAAGGATGCTTTGCAAGCCCCGGTAACACGGGAGATGTAGGTAGCACATGGGTAGCAACAAACTCTTATTTCTAAGAAATAGGGAGCCTTGCACTGCTACTGTCCACTCTGCACCTGTGTTGTATGTTGGTAAAACTTGGTGAATACCTCTTCACTATACATTCACCAACATGCCTGGCGAAATCAGAGTAGGGTAAAACAAGGGGGTGGTGATATCAGAAGGGTGCAGAGTTTAGGGAGCAGGGAACAGCAGGGGGGGCAAGGAGGTGAGGGGTGAGAGGAGAACAGGGTCCAAGGGTAGAGAAGGGTCCAGGTGAGGGGATGGGGAGCAGTGGGGCCCAAAGTGGTAAAGGGTAAATACTCGGTGCAAAGGGAGATGAGGACGTTGCCAAGTCAACGGGGCACGGACTGGCCCAGAGAGCAGCACAAGGTCCAGAGAATGAGGAAGAACAGGTCCACACTGCACAAGCATCAGGTTCAGAAAGGAGGACCGTAGGTTTAGGAAGGGAGTGGAGAAGGGTCACTGGAAGAATTGCAGGGTATGGGCATCATTAAAGGGAAAGAGTTCTTGGCGAGCCGTGCCAAGACTTAAGGAGTCAGTAGTGCCTTTGGAGGCCATTGCCGGGTCTGGGGGAGCATCGCAGGGTCCTGTGAAGACTTCCAGCATCTAACTGGGGAGAAGCGCTGAGTCAGGAGAGAGCAGAGCTGGGTCCACAGGACGGCGAAGGATTGGGACAAGTAACACAGAGTTCAGGCTCCAAGTCTACCTTGGCGGGGAGTCTGCATATCACACACAAGCAGGTCATCAACCTCTTCCTCACATCACACTTGCAGCCAGGGGGCAGCAGTGCAAGCTTCTGTCCTTCACACAAAGAGTGCAGCTCGGGCAGCGGCGGGGCAGCTTTCGGCCCTCACACAGTGCACAGTGGTAGGTGTGGCGTAACCGTCCCTGCCCCCCGTCAGGAGCCTCCTTGAAATGGACAGCGGACTCAGGATGATCGGTCCAAGGCAACAGCAAGGTAGAAGGGTGGCAAGTAGTGAGTCCCCATGGGTCGCGACAAAGGTAGCACACTAGGGACTCCCAACAAGCTGGAATATGTAATGCATGCACACAGTGCCTAATTTGAGCCGGTGATTGGTACCGACACATCTGACAGTCCATCACATGGTGACGCTGCATGTGTGTTTTTGGAATGAGCACAACAACAGTTTAGTAATTCTACATACAATAAAAATGTTTAGAAACTGCCACCAAAGGAATTCTTATAGTTTGAGTGGCCTGGAATAGTCTGCATTGTCACACTTGTAGGAGTGTGATGTCTTGTAGCTGTGTTGATACGTTTATTGTCGGCACTGGCAATGGGTGGTGCAACCTGCAGTGGCCTCCTGACAATGGCCCTGGCACTTCTGTTTTTTTTACAAATTTAGCACTGATGTACAGTCACCTCCCATATGGCTGCAGGTGCCAGCTTCTATGGCCTCATAGCTGCTGTGGGTAGAGACTAGAGTTCACACAGAGAGTGAGGTGGTGAAGGGGGTGAAGGGGGTCCAAGCAGTTTTTTTAGAAGGGTGGGGACAGGCAGTACACAGAAAGGAAGTGGGGTAGGTAGGCAGAGCAGACAGAGGGAAAGGGGCAGACCCAAGGAACAGAGTGACAGCAATCTCCAGCCATATTAGCACTATGTCTGTGACTGTGTTTGTGGTTTTACTGATGTGGGCACCATCAGTTCGCACCAAAGGAAGTCCCACTTCTACAGTATTACCCAATGGGCTTGCTACCACTGCTTGATTGAAGGAGCAGCCATTTGCATAATGAGTGTTAATGTGCACTGCAACAGACACTTCATGGTTCATACGTTGCAACGGAACATTAACAGCGTAAGAATATTGCAAGGATGCAAACATTGGTGATGAATTCACAGTTACTTCCTACCCAAGTAATCAGATTACAAAACACATAGATACCCTCTAATAGTTTTCACCTAGTAGCACAACTGTCCCAAAATGTAAAACTGCAGTGATAGGAACAATGATTTTCTAATTTAGTTATGGGAGCACTTGTAAGCCCAAAACATTCCCGAGCAAGATAGAACTCACTTGCTATGCTTGTTTGCGGCAATATCGAACTATTCCAACGTTTTCTATGTCTGCTTCTAGTTCACACAGGGCCAATCAAAAATATGTCCTCTTGCATTGCTAAGTCCAGCCCTGCACCCTCTAGGCTTAAATGAAACAGTATCAATAAAACTGTGTCTCTCTTTCCATTAGTGACACACTTACAACCGGTCTTTGTAATCTGTTCGCAATGCATGTGCAAGGTTGAAAAAGCAAGTTATAGGTAACATTCCTTATACAGAAAGATTGTGTTTTTCAATCACTGGGAATGTACTAGGCCAGTAGGCTTGGCCATAATGTCGTAGCACATGCAAACAGAGGCTTGCGCAAGTGGACATTTATCCCCACAGCATATGTACTTAGACATGACACTACCTCTTCAGTACCATGCAACCCATCTGAACCCCTCAACGTGTATCCCACTCAAGCCCACCACAACTACTCTATCTGTAGCTAGTGGAAGATCCATGTATGTTACATGAACTCGCATCACCTACCTAGAATTTCTTCTCTAGGAAAACTAACAAAGGTCTTTGAGACAGTGACTTAGCCTTGTTGGATTCTTCAGTCAGTCTGTACAGACATTAGTCAGGCAATGACGAGTTTCAGATTGTAGGTTAGTGTTCAGAGATGCTGACTACCTGACATCCTGTTGTGTACCACAGACCAGTCTTCACAAAGGCTTGCCTCTTGCTATACACTTTCTGGATTCAGACCATTCTTGGCTGCCCCTCACATCTCGATACCCAGTAAATCAATCAATCAATCAATCAGGCATTGCTTATATAGCGCAGCTACTCACCCATAAGGGTATCAAGGCGCTGCGGGGAAGATGGGGGTGGGTTGCGTAGCTACCATCAGTGATGTGGTTCTCCAAAAAGCCATGTCTTCAGATCCTTCGTGAAGTTGAGGAGGGGGGTTGTTTGTCTGAGTTGAAGCAGGAGGGTGTTTCTTGGCGTGGCTGCGATGTGGGAGAAAGAGTGTCCCCCTGTTATTGATTTCCTGATGCGGGGTACTTCAGCGAGGGAGAGCTGGGCTGACCTGAGGGTCCTCTGTGGTACATGGAAGTTTAGTCAGCTGTTCAGGTAGGCTGGTCCGGTGTCATGGAGGGATTTGTGGGCGTGGATGAGGATCTTGAAGGTGATTCTTTTTTCTATTGGAAGTCAGTGAAGTGTTCACAAGTGCTGAGAGATGTGGCAGTGTCAAGGACCAGTCTGGTGGTGGCATTCCGGATGTTGTGTAGTCTGCGTGTGAGCTTCTTGTTGATCCCGGCATATGGTGCGTTGCTGTAGTCCAGTCTGCTGGTGATAAGAGTGTGTGTGACAGTCTTTCTGTGTTCCATGGGGTTCATTTGAAGGTCTTGCGTAGGAGGTGGAGGGTGTGGAGGCAGGTGGATGTGACTGAGCTGATTTGGTGGTCCATGTTGAGTTTGGCGTCCATGATGATCCTGAGGTTTTGGGCTTGGTTCGTGGTGGGCGGGTTTCCAGGGGTGGGTGGCCACCATGAGTCGTTCCATGCGTCGGGTTGTGGGCCCATGATGAGAACTTCTGTCTTGGTTGCGCTGAGTTGAAAGCAGCTGTTTTTCATCCAGTTGGCTACTGCTCCCATGCCTTTGCAGAAGTTGTGTCTGGCTGTGTTGGGTTCGTTGGATAGGGAGAGGATGAGTTGGGTGTCATCGGCTTAGGAGATGATGTTGATTCCATAGCTCCTGACGATGGCGGCCACTGGGGTCATGTAGATATTGAACAGAGTAGGGCTGAGGGAGAATCCATGGGGGACTCCACAGGTTGTGGGGTCCAAGATGGAGGGTATGTGTCTCACTCTTTGGGTTCTGCCGGAGAGGAAGGAGTGGATCCAATCAAGGGCCTTGTATCTGATGCCGGCTTTGTGAAGTCTGCATATCAGGGTGTGGTGGGAGACTGTATTGAAGGCCGCCAATAGGTCTAGCAGGATGAGTGCTACCGTGTCTCCCTTGTCCAGCAGGGAGTGGATGTCGTTGGTTGCAGCCCAGAGGGCTGGTTCAGTGCTGTGGTTTTTTCTGAATCCGGATTGGGAGGAGTCATGGATGTTGTGGACTTCGATGAAAGTTGGGAGTTTGCTGTTGATGGCTTTCTCGATGACTTTCACTGGGAATGGGAGCAGTGAGATGGGCCTGAAGTTTTTGAGATCGGTGGGGTCTGTGGAGGGTTTCTTGAGGAGGGGTTTGATCTCTGCATGCTTCTAGTCGTCGGGAAGGAGGTGTCAAGCTAGGGAGTGGTTGATGGTGAGGCAGTGCTTGGGGGCGATGATGTCAGCTGCTCTCTCGAAGATGGGGTGGGGGCATGGGTCTGTGGGGGCCCCGGAGTGTATGGACTTCATCGTCTTCAGAGTGGCTTCGGTGGTTAGGGGGGTCCAGCTAGTGATTGCTGGTTTGTTGGTTTTGGGTTCCGATGGAGGGGTTTCTGCGTGTGAGTTGTCCTCGTTGAAGCTGTCATAGATGGTCTTGATTTTGTGGTGGAAGTAGGTGTTGAGTTTGTCGTAGAGGTTTTGTGAGGGTGGGATGTCTGTTGTTTCACTGTTTGGTTGGGCGAACTCCTTGATGATGCTGAAAAGTTCCTTGCTGTTGTGTGTGTGTAAGGAGATTCTGTCTTGTATTGCTTTTCTTTTGATGCTTCTGATGAGTTGGTGGTGTGTGGTGTTGGCTGTTCTGAAGTTGTTTTGGGCTTCTGTAGATTTGGTGTTTCTCCAGATTTTCTCGAGTCGACGACAGGTGTATCTGGATTCTTCGGTGAACCAGCACGCTTTCCTGGCGTGGGTGCAGTTGTTTTTTCTTCAGGGGGGCTATGTTGGGCGGAGTTAGCGAGGGTGTTGGTGAGCTGGTCGTCGGTGACTCTTGCCCAGTCTATGTGAGATGGTTGGTGCCGAGGTCTGAGGATGGAGGGTGTGTTGAAGGTGAAGTGGATTTATCGGTGGTCTGTCAATGGAAGTTGGGAGGTGTGGCTGAAGGTGATTGATGTTCTTGTTGTGAAAATGGGGTCGAGGGTGTGTCCTGCTGAGTGCGTTGGTTCTGTCACTATCTGTCAGAGCTCTAGGCTGTGGAGATTGTCTAGGATATGGTGTTGGGGTCTTGTAGGTTGTCGAGGTGGATGTTCAGGTCTCCTAGCAGGGTGTAGTTGGTGGCTGCGATGGCTTGTGTGGTGATGCAGTGCGTGAGGGATTCGGAGAAGGGTCCGGTGGGTCCCGGTGGGCAGTAGATGAGGGTTCCTCTGATGGTTGATGTCGGGCTGGTCTGTAGTTTGAAATGGAGGTGTTCCATCAG
This sequence comes from Pleurodeles waltl, assembly GCF_031143425.1. NCBI lineage: Eukaryota > Metazoa > Chordata > Amphibia > Caudata > Salamandridae > Pleurodeles > Pleurodeles waltl. The sequence goes on along the minus strand of NC_090448.1, from coordinate 1,090,770,207 downwards.
GCTAGTGGGGTCTTCGGAGTGTGTGCTCAGCTGGATGTTGGATTTGTGGGCGATGGCGATACCCCCCGGCGGCTGGGGCAGCCCTTATGGGTGATCTTGTATCCCTGGGGAATGGCGATGTCCGGGCCTGAGGTGGCAGAGGCTTACTACAGATTCCAATGTGGCTCCCAAGACTTAAAGCATTGGCATGGGCATCTAGCAGTATAAACCTATACCCCAGTGGAAAGTTATGCTCCAGTCTGTACAGACTTCCCATGCAAAAACATGCCCATTATTGCTGCAATCTGATGCACTGTCCAGCTCTATGCGTGTCCATTGTGTTCAAAAGCTAATAGAGGTCTTTTGGTATTCCAAATTCAACACGGTCTAGTCAAAGCACCCTGGCTCAGCGCTACATCCAGTCCTGACATTCTCTCCTAATAATCTGTCTCAATCCTCTGGATAATCTTCACCACCTCTTGCCAGTAATTGTCATCCTCATGCTGGGTGGTTGGAGACAATCAATCAGGATTTATAAAGCGCCTGTGAGAGTCTCAAGGCGCTGACATTGCTTGCTTCTTTGCGGTGATCTGTTCATTCAAACAGCCATGTCTTGAGTCCTTTTTTAAATTCCCGGAGCGATGTGGCATTCCTGAGGTGCAGGGGGAAGGGTGTTCCAGGCTTTGGCCACCAGGTGAGACATGGAGCGTTCATCTGCTGTGGGTTCAGGAGGTGTCTGCGAGGAAAATGGAAGCAGATCAAAGGTGCCTTGTCAGTTGGTGGAAGGTCATTTGTTTGTTGGTGTAGGCTGGTCCTTCACTGTGCAAGGCTTTCTATGCTTGGGTCAGCATCTTGAACTGGCATGGCTTCTGGATCGAGAGCTAGTAAGGCTTCTTGAGAAGCAGGGTGAAATGAGTTTGTCTGAGGAGGTCAAGAGTGAGTCTTGCCGCTTAGTTTTGTATTGTCTGTAGTCTTTTCAGGAGGCATGGAGTGATTCCTACATAAAGAGTGTTACCGTAGTCCAGCCTGCTGGTGACAAGGGCTTGAGTCAAGGTCCTTCTGGTGTCAATTGGGAGCCACCTGAAGATCTTACAGAGCATGCATAAAGTGTGAAAGCAGGCATACAAGACTACATTTAACTGTTTCTCATGGATAACTTGCTGTCCAAGATGATGCTAAGGTTGTGGGCATGGTCTGGCAGGAGAGGGGAAGGGCCGAGTTCAGTTGGCCACCAAGCGTCTTTCCACAGCAAGGTGTTGTTCCCAAAGATGACGTCTTCCATCTTGTCTGTGTTGAGCGTGAGACAGTTGTTTTTCATCCTTTTGGCAATGTTTATGTTACATCTGTGGAAGTTGGTTCTGGTGGTGGATGGGGTCTTCTGATAGTGAGGGGATGAGAGGATGATCTGTGTGTCGTCAGCAGAGGAGATGGTGTTGAGTCCATCTAAACTTATGGTGTTGGCCACGGGGTCATGTATGTGTTGAAGAGGGTGGGGCTGAGGGACAATCTTTGTGGGACACCGGAGGTTATCTCCTTGGGTTCCGAGGTGAATGGTGGGAGACAATTTCTTTGGGTTCTTCCAGTGAGGTATAAGGCGATCCATTATAGGGAGTCTTCCTGTAGTCCGATTTGTCGGAGTCTGTTGGTCAAAATGTGGTGGGAGACAGTGTTGAAGGGGGGGGTGACAGGTCCAGGAGGATGAGGGCTGCTGCTTCGCTGTGGTCTAGGAGGACCCTGATGTTGGTGGCTCCAATCAGGGCTGTCTCGGTGTTGTGGTTGGCCTGGAAGCTGGATTGAGAGTTGTCCAGGGGTTTATAGTTTTTCCCATTGTTTGATGACTTGCTGGTTAATTTCCTTTTTCAGAACCGTCGTCGGAAACTGGAGAAGGGAGATGGGCCGGTAGTTCTTCAGTTCTGCTGAGTCAGCAGATAAGTTCTTCAGGAAAAGGTCATGGTGAAGGAGGCATTCATGACTTTCTTGAGCTTGGCACCAATCATCTTGCTACCGAGGTTGAAGATGTGGTCGGGACATGAGTCCATGAGTGCTCCCGAGTGTACAGGGTTCATGGTGGAGATTGTGACTTGAGTTGTGAGATGGCCCTAATAGGAGAGCAGGTGTTCAGGGTTTGTGTTTGTGGCTGTCAGCAGCAAGTGGTTGGGGTCTGATGTTCTTGTAGATGTCTGAGATCTTGTCATGGAAGAAGTTCGTCATGGTGTCACACGATTTGTGGGAGGGGGTGATGTAATTCCCGGTGGCTGTGGGGTTGGAGAACTCCTTCACTATGGTAAAGAGCGCCTTGATGTGGCTTCTGCTGGCTTCTATGCGGTCTGCTAGAGAGGAAAGTCTACTTGAGCTCTAGTCTTGAAAAGGACAAGCTTCAGAAAGTAACACTCAGTGCTTGTAATGAGTAAATAAATTTCCCAGGTTGTCACCTCCTTTAACACATCATTTTCTTTAATGAATTGTACTGGTAAGTGCTTCACTTCACTCGGTGAGAGATGTGGATCCCTTTTATCCTTTTGAATCGATGGCTGAAACATACAGTAATGTCTATTTGTCTCATAATTCTTTATTGTAAAGACTTACTGCACACTTGAGTACCAATTCAGGCAAAGTTGCTATAATCACCATCAGTACCATCTCAGAGTCAAGACAGCAAAAACAAGAGAATTCTGCTTTAAACGAAATAATGAATGTAAAAAGCTGGGGAACCATAATAAGCAGGGTAATCAAAATAATAAATGATTTGATTTAACTTCTCTGAATACATAGAAGCAGTTACCTTTCTTTTGTGCCAACATGGGTTTGTGATGTATAAATCAAACACTACATCAAATTGAGGGATAAAGGGCCTGTTTGAGAATTTGGCAGATGAGATACTCTGTCACAAACATGACCAATATCCAGTCTCTGTATTACAAATGCATTATATCCTATGGCACTTGTAATACGCCGGATGGGATATCCACCACTTTTGTGACAGAGTATCCTTTCCGCTGAAATGGAAATCAGGCCCAAAGTGTTGACAAAACATCATGCTCATTGCAAAAAATATTTTTCCGTTAACTAAAAAAATATATGCTGATTAGAGGATAAGCACCCTTCCCCAGGAAATACAGTCCCATGAAAGAGCAGTGTCCCTGTTTAAAAGAAGAAGGTCTTTGCATTGTCTCTTACAAATCATGGATTACAATTGCAATTTCTATGGCTTAGAATCACTTTTTAAATCCTGGGCATGTATTTGAAGGCAGGATAATGACCTGGTTGATCGTAAATTGTGTTTTGGTTGCCTCATATAAACTGCAAATATATTCAAGGATTGGACTGGGATGCGACCCCCCCCAAGTAATGACAGATACCTGAGATTAATTCAAGCATTCCACCCACCACTTTCTATATGCGTTCAAGTGAAACAGGAGTAACAGAAGTGACAAATATTAAACTGAAGGTATTTTCAGCTTAGCTTTCTTAGTCATTCTACAGTGCATTGTTCTGGCTTCAGTTCATGTCAACAATCAAACAAAACAAAACATAATGATTACATTATGTGGTTGTTAGATCTTCTATCCACTATCATTATGCATTTCCACAATTCTTTCTCCCTATCAACTAACGCACCATGATGTTGTATTTTCTGTTGCTTTTTATGTTTTGAAAACCTTTTCCCAAATTTTCTTTGGCCAATGAAAAATAATTACATTGCATCGTTTTGATATTTCTTTTAGACAAGGTTGATATTAAACAGTAAATTGAAATTAAAATTCTATCAGATGAAAAGATGTCTTATGGTGGTAAAATATGTTATGAGTAAAAGGTTTCTTAAATTCATAATGCAAGTTACAACTAAAACACGTTTTGGAGGCAGTTTCATTGCTTCAGCTTCACTTTTTCAGATGGGAAATATCCTATAACAATGCATCTTAAAAAACGCGAACGTTTCCCCCGCAAGCGGAACAACGCTTGCTGGAACAACAACTGCCTTTTTCTCTGCCTTAACCACCCATGTGCCGAACTACGCATATGTGTGGTTAAGGCAGAGAAAAAGGCAGCAAGCAGTCTAGTGGATCGGGAGAGGATACAGTGAGATAAGGGGGGGAAGGGTTGGGTGGTAGTTTTTAGGGGTGGGAGTGAATTAAGGGCTACTGGTGGGTGGGGGTTTCAGGGTAGTTGTATTTTAGGTCCAGGGTTGGGAAGTTTCGTTTTTTTAGGACTTAGGGTGGGGGGAGTCTGGGTAGATTATTGTTTAGGAGCGGGTGGGGGTTGGGGTAGTTTTTTTAGAGCTTAGGGTAGGGGTGGGGTAGTTTATTTTTTAGGGGCGGCATAAGGTTTAAGAAAGGCGGGAGGAGAGGAGGAAGGATCGCAGAGGATGCAGTGAGGTAAGTGGGGCTGGATTTAGTGCTTAGAGTGGATGGGGGTCAGGGTAGTTTACTTTTAGGGCTGGGGCGGGGGTGGGGTCGTTTTTTTTACGGCTTAGGTTGGGTGGGGGTCTGGGTAGTTTAGTTTTTAGGGGTGAGGAGATGTGGTAGTTTATTTTATAGGACTGTGGGAAGGTTTAAGGAAGGGCGGGAGGCGGGAGGAAAGAAGAGGAGGAAGCATTGAGAGAGGACGCAGTGAGGCAAGTGGGTTGGGGCAGGGTTTGGTGTAGTTTTTAGCAGTGGGGTGGATTTAGTGCTTAGGGTGGGTGGGGAGTTCGGGGTAGTTTACTTGTTAGGGGGGGAGTGAAGGGGGTTGGAGTGGTTTATTTTTCAGAGCTTAGTGTGGGTGGGGAGGTTGGGTAGTTTCGTTTTTAGGTGTGATGGTGAGGGGGTTGGGGTAGTTTTTTTCAGGGCATAGGTCGGGTGGGAGTTGTCAGGGTAGTTTAGTTTTTAGGGGCAGGGAAGAGGTAGTTGGGGTGTTCTTTTTAGGGTTTTTGGGGTAGTTTAGTTATTAGGGGTGGGGGAAGGTTTTAGGGTGGGTAGGGGTGTCAGGGTAGTTTCATTTTTAGGAACAGGGGTGGGGGGGTTGGGGTTGTTGTTTTTTTAGGGCTTAGGGTGGGTGGGGGGGATCCAGGTAGTTTATTTATTAGGGGTGGGGGAGGATTTTAGGGCTCAGGGTGGGTGGGGTGTGTCTGAGTAGTCTACTTATTAGGGATGGGGATAGTTAGGGGCCTCAGGGTGGATGGGGGGGGTTGGAGTAATTTTTTAAGTTATGAGGGGAGTTGAAGAACACCCATGCTGTTTCCACATATGCCTTTACTAAGCATGCTTTTACAATGAAATTAGTTGTAAAGGCATGCGTGGCAAAGCTTTGCAGACAGTGCACATTCCGAGGGTGCTAGACGGCCCATCTGTGTTATAAAATCACACTCGGCTCCTTTAAGGAAGCCGAGTGCTATCTCGTAGCACTGTTCCTGCTGGTCAGACTTGCGGGAACACTCTATTTCAAGGTTTCCACCAGTCAGCCAGTTCAGGCTGGTGGAAACCTTGTAAGAGAGTTGGGGGAATGCCACTGCCATGGCGGTGGCACCCTCCCCACACGTTTGGCAGTCCTACATTGGGACCGCCAAACTCGTAATGAGCCTTTATGTCTTTTTCTTTCCCTAATGCATATTGTGTAATATCTATCGCCTGACCCAATCAAAATAAAGTTCCTTGATTAGGTCTTGGCCAATTGCTCTAAATATAAAAAAATTGCTATTTCCTAGGTGTAGGCTGGAAATGTTTTGTAAATATATAAAATCTTAATAAGAAATACCCTAGGGGAATTTGATTATTCGAAATGTAACAACCAGGTACCAACAAAATGCTGCAGCTTCTTCTGTCATCTTTCTCCCTGAATAACCAAGGTACACATTTTATATTTTTTGAGCAGCAATAGCTCTACAGGTAACATATGCATAACAGCAAGCTCAAAATTTCACATGGGTGAAATAATGTGTTCTTATATAGGTCAAAAAACACCAGTATGTTAGTTAATAGTGATATATTCTCCTCATTGATGCAGAAATCTTTCCCTATTATAAGTCACGTTACTACCATTAAAAATTTGTGATTATAAACTTTAATATACAAAGAATAGGGCAATTCACGTGTGTGCTACTCACACTTTTGCATAGAATATTTCTGAGTTTTCGCCTTTTGATTTCATGCTTTTGCTCTCCTTTGCTAGAACCTTTCAACAACTTCAGTATTAACAAGCCCTGGTATAGGAGCTTGAGAACTCACTCTCTTTATCTTGTTCTAGATGTTGCTAGATGTCTTGAGGTTTGGCTTTCACTTTTTCGCTCTGCTGCTTTGCATGACCTTGGCATTTGATACCTCTCATTTACTGAGTAATAACGATGTCAAATTCAATCTTTTGCAGAACCTTGTCATTCATACTGACCCTGCTGTATATTTACAAGTATTAAACAGTAGAATCCAAGCATGCTTGGTAAATAAAGTTGTTGTGATGCGAGAGGCAGCAAGTTGTAGCCTAAGGTAATCATAGATAGGGTACTCTCATGTCATGAGATAGAGCTGCCAGTTAAGGCACCATACATGTTTTACGAATCAGGCTACATCAATTTAACTTTACAAACATCAATTAACGATAAAGAGCTGCTTCTAATGATAATTCTATTTTTTTATTTAAAAGAAGTGCTTTGAATCTCCAGGCAATGCCTAGAGAACCCCCAACTTACTCGTTAGTTGTTTTAACTGTAAGGCATTTGCTTCTATTTAGGTGAATGTATGATCGTATTAGTATAGTAAAGTGTTGCACTCTAGCATTCGTTTTTAAACATAGTGGTTTTATCCAGTCTCACGGTCACCTGTGTGGTATATTCTGAACTCTATGATTACCTAAAATAAAATAAATAACCCACCTCATGCTAAACTGAACTAAGTTAAACTACATTGAGCCAATTTTCATCATGTTTTCTGTGCTAGTCTTTTACTTTTACATTTATGCTAAACTCTGGATTGTCCTGTTTCTGCCCCACTTAGCTACAGGCATTTTAGGGGCGATATTAGCTGTCCACATAGAATTACCATTAAGCTGCAAATCTTCCCAATTTCTCTCATTGGTGCTGTGATGGCACTGCAGGAAATGGGGATTTACTCTCTCAGGAGTAGGATCAGTTGACCTAAACTCTTTGGAAACTCCATAGTGCATAATGAGTGCATAAAAGTACCTGGATGATGATCTTCTGTCATTACATTTGCAAATATAGTGCATCCGTTTTGTCAAACCCAAAACTTAATATGCTTCAATGTTTGTTCGTTGTGTATGTGATAAGCAAAGACATTATTACTGAGCATATGAAATACAGTGTCCACTGCATTTATTTGGGTGTAAAACATTATTTTTGTTTCATAAAAACTTAAACCAGGCAACAATGTTATACTGGCTACAGAATTTGCAGCACACAATCTCTCTTTATATTCAACTTCCTCTGTGAAAACCTGTAAAAGTGTCACACTGGGCCCAATTCACAAAGATAAACTTAGACCTGAAGCCTTATTTTAGACCTGAAGCCTAAGGGCTCAGTTCAAAAAGGTAAACTTAGACCTGAAGTCTTAACTTTAGACCTGAGGTCTAAGGGCCCAGTTCACAAAGGTATAGTTAGACCTCTATGTTTACCTTTGTGAATTGGGCCCTGAGTATTTTCAACCCAGTCTGACATTCTGGTATCCTGGCTTGAGTATGGACTATAACTCTAGGCTACTGTAGGTAATAATTTAATTCACCAGATCTTGGCGATTACATGTGTTCTTCATGAATTATTCTGTTTTGCCCCTATGAATGTGGCAACGTTGAGTCACACCTGGCCTTTCTCTGATAATACTCCAGAAAAAGAAAGGAACTAGGAATTGATGTACTAGGGCCATCATTATAACTTTGGGGGTAAAAACCACCTACAGCCGCCAAAAGACTGTCGCCGCGGCTACCAGCTGTCCGCCACAATAAATATGACTGCAGCAGGGTTTCCACCAGCAATGCCCCGTCGGTCTCCTGCCAGAGGACCCCATGGATGCAGGTAAGTCGGTGTTCCAACAGGGGAGGGGGTTGGGGGGGTTGTGTGTGTGTGCGTGTGGGGGGGTGTGAATGTATGTGTGTGCGTTAATACGGGTGTGTGTTGAATGTTGAATGCGTGTGTGCATGTACGGACATGTGAGTGAGTGTATGTTGAGAAATGTGAATGCGTGTCTGCGTGTATGTTTGGAAGTGTGTGTGGATGCGTTTGTGATTGGATGTATGCATGCGTGTATGTATGCATACATCCAATCACAAACACATCCGCACACACTTCCATGTGTGTGTGTGAGTGTGTGTTGGGGAGGCGTGGATGTAGGGGTGGGGTGAGGGGGTAACTGGAGAGATAGAGGGGTGGGTGGGGTAAGTGGAGAGGTGGGGGGGAGACCCCTTTCAGTGACAGGGAAGAAATTCCCTGTCACTGATATCGCCTACCATCATGGTTTTTGTGGCGTTACGAACGCCACGAAAACTATGGCAGTAGGCGGTGTCATAATCCCGCAGGCAGCACAATGGCAGCCGCCGGACTGGAGATGGATATCTCCAGCCCAGGGGCTGTTACCGCCGTGGTGGTCGGAGTGGTACATTGGTGGGTTGGCTTCAGCCAACCCGTCAATGTCATAATGTGACAGTTAGTAATGCCAGCCTGTTGCCAGTACTTACCACCACAATATCGCTGACCGCCAGGGTCGTAGTAACCCCCTAAGTGTTTTTTGACTTGCAGAACTTGTAATCATAGGCATTGCGATGACCAAACCACAAGTCACAATGTACCAAAGGTACATTGTGAGTCATAAAAATCTTTCTGACTTTTAATGTGTAATTTGCAACTAGTGTTTGAGAATGATGAGGTTGTTCTGAAAGAAGCACTCCCCTTCAAACATTCAAAGCCATGTTACAAGGGCTTTTAATTAGAATTATATTTGCAAAATGCTGAGTGGATGCTTAAGGGGGATGTTATCCATTCACTAAGTGGAAGTTGTCACTTTGTTTATGTGGGCAGTCAGCACAGAGGAGCAGACAAGTGCTTGGGCACTGCTGCTTGCGCCTGCCAATAAAATTAGCAGAATGTCTATTTCCTTTTTGTATGCAAGGGCAGGACCTGGAATAATAGATTAGGCATCTTGCAATTGTGAATGCAGTGATGCAGGTATGATGTCCTTCACAGGCCTCCATCCTTACATTCCTAGCCCTTTCGATGAGATCCACACACAGAATCCTGCCTCATTAATAATAATAGACAGAAATCTATAACTTCTAATAAATGATATTTTTGTACTGTGATAGAATCATATCCCTTTGCAGCACAAAATGAGGGCCAGGTTGCAAAGCAGTTGATGTGCAAAAACTTTGACAGCTTTGCGACCTGACTTTCAGTACATTTCGTACATTTAATCCTTTACCTTAACTGGCCTTAAGGGTTGGATTCCCAGAAGTTAATTTGACATATGCGTTTAGCCAGCAGTCAAAGTGCTTTCAAAAAAATATGGGAACTGTGACGCTGTACGCAGTGGGGGAGGGGGAGGAGAGCATTGGGACGGGGTCAAAGATGTGGCTATAAAAAAAAAAAACAATCTGAACTTTTTTTCGTTGGTCTTTCAACTACAGGAAGCTACATATAACATGCAGGTTAAATGAAAAATACATTTAAAAAAAGGTTTAACTCATTTGGAAATGCACTATATTTTACTATGAAACATCTATTAGTTAATACACTGCAGAGGCCTGTGTGTAACCAGAAAGCCACTAAATTAAGTCTTTGTTGGTGCAGTGGAGAAAAGTGACGTGCATTTTTCATGCTACGAGGTCACAGACTGTCACAGAAAGCACTGTGAATATGTAATTCGTTATTTTCAGCGTGTAATACACACAGGATAAGATAGACTGCTACGAAATGTGTAAAATGTTTAAGATATAATGATACTTCCAAACTATAGATTTTAGTGACATCCAGGGTGTACATAATGCATTTTTATACATTACTGTCCCTTCAACACCTCCAGGTGTAGTAAGCCTGATATTAATACAATTACAATTAAAAGCATGCACTTCACAGCCCAGTTGTTAACTCTTTGCACTAGCACTGAAAAATAATAAATCTTTCTTATCACATAGCTTTGACAGTACCGGCCCCAAAGCATCTTTTACATTTGCAGACTGACTTGTAGCGCACATTTGCATTTCTTTCAGGCAAGCAGGCTCCCTGGCAGGAAGGCAAGTTTAGCTGTCTGCTCTGCTTCGTTTTCACGGCAGAGGAGATTCTCTGATGACACTTCAGCTGAGGCATTTAAACTGTAGCAATTAACCCTGCCCTTGGTGGTTGTCTTTTTGCAAAAAAAGTAGTGGAACGATGTTTCTCTCATAAATCAAAATTACAAGGGCAGGTCTTGCACTCCCCCCCCCCCCCCGCCCCGACTCCTCCCCCACCCCGATCCCGCCCACTTCGACCACTGCTTTTAGCTGAACTTTAAAAGTTAGGCTACTGTTTGCAGCTAGTCTTGCGGCCAGCATTCCCTTGTTATAGTAACGAGACAATCGTCGATTTTCTTTATTGTGTCGGAACTCTACTTATAAATAAGGGCATGCAAACCAATTGTACATCTACTGCAAATGGGTGAAATGGGAGCATTATAAACACGGAGGTTCTCCTCTCTTTGTGTCTAAAGTGTCAGCTACTTTTCAAGCCACTGTCCTTATCTGGGTGTCCCTGGAGGAAAACAGTGCCTTCAATGAAGTGAGGGGTTTTGCAGTATCATGTGTGACCACCGCTGGATCCTTTCAGATCAAGAGACACTCCATGAAACATCGAAAAATGAAGAAAGGTACAAAGTCATTGACCCTGCTGCACAAACAGACAACCAGGGCTCCTGAAACTGCTAGAAAGATTTACCAGCGCCCTCGCGGCGCCCACTGTGGCGCATGCAGGATGTCACGAGGCGAGATGCTTGTTGACTCATGTTTGTATTTGCATATGTTTGTGGTTGGTTGCTCAAGGATGTTGACAAAACGTGACGTACGCTATGAAGGCGTTAGTTGCATTATCTCTGAGGAACCTCTCTCAATGTCCGTACAGTGGAACCGGAAGCACTACTAGGATCATCCCTGTGGGCCTGACGGGGTCAGATGTCAGTAAACTGCCCTGAACCTGTAGTTTGCATCAGATCACTGGCTTCGTGCACTATCGCGACAGAAACAACCACACAGCAGCGCCACAGGTCACATGCAGGTGAAACAAGCCTAGGCTTCTGCTTAGCCAGATTCACGGACTGACTGGTACCGATGGTCAGATCTGGACGACACAGTACTGAAGCAAAGAGGCCCCGGTCCCTGCTGCAAGCAAGTAAAATGGCCCCTTTAAATACAGCACTGTCAGGGTTCAATGGTCCCTCTGGGCTCTGAAACCCGGTGCCACTGCACCTGCTGCACCAATGGTAATTACTCCCCTGGACTGACAGACACACATAACAGAAAACAGCCATGGGAGTGAGGTTGTACCCTGGAGAGGAAACTGAGATTAGCAGCTTTTAAAGCAGGAAACCACGACAATAGGCATGGGAACAAACAAAAAACAAACCGGTTTGTCCTGCTCCTCGAGAGGCAGACAAAACAGGAAGCAAGGGTGGAGTGGCACTCTTTGCTTACTTTGCACTGGGCCAAGCGTGGGTGTTTGACTTTTCCAGAACTCTGCCTCGCCCTCGGTTAGTAAATGATTGCTTCGAAGTGCTGCAGATGAAGAAGTAGTGCATGCATGCACTGGACACAAAGGGACAAATTTACATGATTTTGGCACCGGGCAGCACAGCAAGTCATCTTGCTCCATTGCCCTTTGTCAAAAGGAAAGGCCAATAATGCAATAAGGCAATAATTCCTGTCCCTTCTAGCTGCGCTGGCGCTCTGTTGGCTGCCTAGCGCCAACTCAGGCACCCTTGCACCATTGTGCAAGGGTGTCAGCGTTACAGGCAGGAGTGTTTTTGTGTAGGAAGGTACACCTTCCTGCAGAAAAACAATGATGGGAGGCTTTTTAGGTGTGCTGCAGAATGCAGCACACATAGAAAGAGGAAAAAACAAGGAGAAATGAAGATATTTCTCCTTGTTGTGCCCCCCCTGGGGCGGCGTAAGATTTTGGTGCATCCAGAGGTTCATAGGCTCTTGTAAAACTGTGAATGCATCAACATCCATGGGTGTTGCATGGGAAAATCCATTGCAACGCCCATGGAATGCCTCCCTGGCACAGAGTAAGTCAGAGCATTGATTTGTGCTGCCTTGCATTACTCCGTATTTATGAGGTCATTCAAAGCCACGCAAAGTGGATTTGCGTGGCCTCATAGATATGGTTAAGAGGTTTGCGCTGCCACTGGTGGTGCAAGGCTCTCATAAATATGCCTCAAAGTGAAGAAAATGCATGTGTGGCCATACAATGTGACAAGGCTTTTTACTGGATGGCAGTTCATAAGCAGCGAATGTTAGGTATTCTGTCACTCGAGAGCGTAGCTATCGTTGGTGCAGAAGGTGCACTGGCACCCATGCTTAGAGACGTGAGATCCCCAGTTCACTCCAACTATGGCTTATTTTTCTTTCCCAATTTGCATGAAAAGAACACATTATCCTTGCTTGCGTTAAGTTCCAGTACACCACAGCGCAGCTATCACTGACTTATGCGGGAATATAGTTCACTGCTGCAGATATTTAACCTACATTGGCAGGTTTGAATTCTGTTGATTTCATTCCTTCAAATATGATATCTGGGGAGAATGCACTACTCCCATACATTATGAGAATATTGCAATTCACCCAGGTGTTTTGTGACTATTTCCAGGAATGAGGTTGAAGGCTGAAGGGGCTTATTTTTGAGGGATTGGCATAGGGCACCACAGCAAGTCTTCTTGCTGAGCTGCCCTACGCCAACGTGAAAGGGTAGGAATGGACCATATTTACACATTACAGTGCATTCCTTTCCTTTCTCCCTATGCTGGTGAACAATTGGCTGCCTACCACCAACACAGTCACCCTTGCACCATGGCACAAGGGTGTCTGCGTTGCATGCAGGATTGTTTTTGTGCAGGAAGGGGCATCTTCCTGCAGAAAAACAATCCAGAGAGGTGTTTTCCTATTTCCATTTGTGCTTCATAATGGTGCACTCATGGATAGAGGAAAAACTATGAGGAGCAATACAAATATTTCTCCATGTTACACCTTCCCGCGGAGGCGTAAGGTTTTAGTGCTTCCACAGGTTCACATGCTTAGCTAAATCTGGGACAGCATCAAAACTCATGGGTGTTGCATGGGAAAACCCACTGCAATGCCCATGGAACGCCCTCCCAGGCGCAGAGAAAGGCAACACAGTGATTTGCGTTGCTTTGTCTTATTCCACATCTATGAGGCAAGTGAAAGCCACGCAAAGTGGCTGTGCACGGTCTTATAGATATGGTTGAGAGGTTTGCACACCCGGAGCGTCTGTAAAAGTGACACTCCCGCGGCACAATCCTCTCGTAAGTAAGCCCCTGAGTTCCTTTATAAAGTTACTGAACGTTGATGTCCTTGCAGGGCAGTAGATATTGCATAGCATATGGTCCTGTCGTTGCTCGTACTGGAAAGCTACCCACACCCCTGGGTGAAAACATGGAAGAATGAACTAGTGTAGTGGGTTGAACTCAAAGGTCTGGTGTTAATCCTAGAAATTAATAAAGGGAATGTGAGTAGGGAAGTAGTTCAGACGTGGGAAGACATGATACTCTTGTTAGCAGGCATGATATACCCCCTTGACTATCTAAGTGCATGCTTCTAGGCGCCTTAGTGCTATTTCCAAAAGGTCTTCGAACCAGCATGCAATTATGAGGCAACTTCCTGAGCATGATCACGATAGTAATTAGGCCCCATAATATGGCCCCATATCAGCTCTATCTTGAGCAAGCTAGTGACAAATCAATAAAAAGAGAGAAGGTCGTGGGGCCTGTCCCAGATAATCAGGGGATAATGACTCTTATGTGCACAGTTTCAGAAACGTTGTAAATAGTACATGGTGCTTACAAACACTATGTGATTGTGATGACTTCGCATTAGAACTTTCAAGGTTTTGGTTGCTAATTGTTCAGGAAGTTAAAGGGGGTTGTTTTATTGAGAGAATCTGTTCTTCCATCACAAGTAGGATGCTCCTGTTCCTCCACTAACAACGACTCTTGCGGCAACCCCTTATTGTACGATTGATTTGCTTTTTTTTTTTGTTGTAATAGTAATGGTACATTGACTGATCCAGTAGGGTAATTATCGAATGCTGTATCGCATCCTGTAACAGATGAGTGCCAGTGTAATTGTTGCATGAAAAACCATAAATAGATACATTTAAAAAAATCACTCTTGCCCTGCCCCCTTTTTAAAAATCCCTGGCTTCTGGCTTCTACTTTTCAAAGTGATATTGCAGTGGTAGATGTGCTGAGCAGCGTGGAATCTGTACAATGCAAAGAAACACCAATATTCAGCTTGTGCTTCATTGCACAACATATATTATTTTAATATGCCACTTTCAAGAAACAGGATGTTGTTCGGATTGTGTGGTAACATGCACACAGATTCTTGCTTTCCTATAATGAACTTCAGTAGTGCGGTAAACACATACAGTATACACATACACCTTTCTCCTTACCATTTAATTACTACGAACCTTTGGGGTGAAATAGTTCAGAAGAAGGAGCCAAAGCTAACTATCCTTTCCTTGTCTAAACATCAGCTGCTAGCCTGCTCAGTGTCTGCTTTCCCTGGCCACAGACACTTTCATTTTGCAACTCATCTGTAATAATGTTTTTCAGTACAGTAGTGTTGCCACTCCGCATTAAAGTTAAGTAATAATGTGCTTATTTACAAGCGGCTTGGGCCGTCGGTGTGTAACTTTTAGTGATGGACCGGCGGTGCAGACTGCAGGCCCATACCTACAAAGCCACGCAAAGCCACTTTGCGTGACTTTTCATGGCCATGTAGATATGGAGTAACGCTGCGTTGCCGTACTTTGCGTCAAAGAGGCGTTCCATGGGTGTTGCGGTGGGTGTTCCCACCAACACCCATGGATTTTGACGCATTCCCAGATACACATGATTTTGTAAACCTGGGAATGCGTCAAAGGCATAAAGGAGGCTCAACAAGGAGAAATCTCCTTATTTCTTCCCGTTTTTTCCTCTTTCTATGTATGCTGCAACCTGCAGGCATCATAGTAAGAGGAAATCGGCTTCAGTGATTGTTTTTGTGCAGGAAGGTGCCCCTTCCTACACAAAAACAATCATTCCTACAACTCACACACCCTTGCGCCATTGTACAAGGGAGCCTGCATTGGCGCGTGGCATTCAATTGTGCACCAGCACATTTAGAAAGGACACGAATGTGCCATATCTCATAGATACTGCAGATTCCTGCCCTCTTCTTTTGACACAGGGCATCACCACAAGAATCCTCGCAGCACTGCCCTTCGCCAAAACTTTGTAAATGAGCCCCACAGTTTGATATAATTACTACAAGATTCCCTGTGCTATAAAGTGACAGTGGCCCCATTATCAGTGCGTTCCAAAGAGAGTGCAGTTTGTGGTGTGTTTCACAAACTGACGTGTCCATGTTGGGCAGTATCACTTTGCACTACACATGTCTACGGAGAGGGTGCTGGAGAAATCCACTGCTCGGTCATCATGTTGTCTGGACCATGAAGTAAGGGTGATGATGCCTGCCCCCAGTGCCTGAAAAAAGAATCACAATCTCCAGCCTTTAACCTTCAAGGACCAAGAACTTCTTTGGTGACTTCGCCGATGGTTTAAGCATTGATCTAGAACATGAAGTGGTTTTTGCCATCACTTTGAAGTCAGTTACTGACAGATTATAACGTTGAATAAGAAAATACATGTAAATAAGAACGATGAATGATATATTTTGTAAATAGATTTTGCTGGGAGGTACCAAACTGGTGAGATCTGGCTCTGGGGCTTCCTAATGCCAAATGCCAAGGAAGCTAGAAAGGGAACTCATGCCGGCAACTAGGTTTCTTCATAATTGGCCCCAGCCCCAAACAACACGGGTGAAACATAATAGCTGGGTTTACGTCGCCCAGGACTATTCCTTCTTTATTCTCATCTAAAAAGTTGCACAAGAAAGAACCTGCTGCAGGTATCACATGATCACTGCAATTAAATTACAGGTTCAACCTGCATATTACTATTAAATAAATATTATTAGGAGGCGTAAAGCCCAAAATGACAGTAATTGACATTGTGAAACTGGTCTTGAGGGCACTATAATTCTCCTTCTTTCACAAGGTTTGCTGCCTAAACCGGGGTATCGGGCCTGTGGTATAGTTGGACATCCTGATACCTGAGATGCAGGGATGGCATGCTCAGAAATGAGCCTGCTCTTCTCTGCAAATTCCTTTCCATCTTGCGTTTTCCCAGTGGTGTATCAAGATGCATAATCCCAACATCAGGTTGTTTGTGTTTACAAATCCAAAGAGCCATTGCAAGGGACTGTAAAAGTCTCTCTGAAGCCTCACAACAATAGTCCAACATTCTCATTGCCCTCAGAACCCATTAGGACCTTCTTAAGCTCTTCATACGATATTGGAACAGGAGTCCTCTCCCTTCCCACATCACCTCCTCACTTCCTAGCTTCTTACCCTTCTGCCTTGGCCTTAGCTATTGAATGGACTGTACTTCAGCGTGACCTTCTATGTACTTTTGTACCAACTACATTGACTCTTGAACATACATCCCGATCCAACTGGTGCCGTCCTGAATTAAACCATCAACCTAGCTCTTTTCAGGGTACTTCCTTTCTTTTTGCACTGTGGTCCTTCCCCCACCTGACAAGCAAAGTAATTCCCCGCAAAGGGTAGGCTTAGCCAAACACACGTCGATACATTACTCAAGCTTAAAAACAGGTTCTTCTCTTTGAATTTCATGAATCACTCATAGATTCATTGCAGATTGTAGACACCACCACTCACTGACATTGCTCAGTAAATGGAGCTTCTTCACCTACTTGCTGCGTTTCTAGGAGCCGTAATCTGTGGTATTGTGGTATAGTCTCTCCAGAGCAAGAAGGTTCCCTCAGGCGTGATTTGTTTCTATCCAGGTAGCCCAGAAGAGTAACCTGGCAACAGTGCCAACATGTTGAAACGTTGCTGTTGGAGTGCTTTTCCTCTCAGCTCTTAAGGCACATGATCATCCGTGTCACTGTATTTATTATCCATCCCCATCAACAGTGGCCTCCATCACAACCTCTATGTCGGGTTTAAATCCCACTGTGCATCCTTCTGCAATGGCCCTATCCCTGGGAGATCTCAGAATCTTTCATTCTTATCTTCCCTGTGCCTGGTCACTCTCTATTTCTTCTTTTATTGCCTATGGTTTACTCTCTCTAAGATGTTCTTCAACATATCGTCTGCCTCCTGTCCCTCTCAAATAGATGTGTGTCAGCACCAAGGGAACGTTCCTCACAACTCTTCCACAGCTCGGACTCAACTTTGTCTGCTTTGATTACATGTACAGTCTTAAAACCTTTGGAGGAAGATCTGTTGTCTTCTGACACTCCATTGTGGATTCATTAGCTTTTTTCAGATATGAGCAGCGGGAAAAGCTTAACATTTAGGACACAGTAAATGCATACCTCTGGCTTCTGCTGCCAATTTGTTGTTCCACTGCATCACTTCTAAGCAGTTGCGGCTGCCGCCAATCAAGGGTAGTGAGGTGGTTGGGGTGCTGTCAGGGGGATGGAGGGAGTGTTTAAAAATTAAAAAAAGTACCTACTGCCCCCTATCCCAGCACCTCTGTTGCTCCTCTCTTCCTGGCAGTCACTGGGGCACAGATTCCCAATCCAGATGCTGCTTTCATGCTATACCAAACATGAGAGCACTTCCAGGATTGGTCTGAGCTGGCTGGTTTGACGCTCACTCAAGCACAGGGAGCCTGTTACATTTCTCCAACCCGGCTGTCTAACATAGCTGGGTTGGAGAAATGTAAGTGTGCATGTTGGTTTTGCCGTCCTAAGACGACCAACCAAACTGACATGCACACTTTACAGTACCCACCACTCCTCCTCCCTATGGCCCAGCCCAGCTCCGCCCTAGACTTGCATAGCTCAGTCAGACAGTGACAAATAAAATGATAATACAATTAGGGCCAGATGTAGCAAACTTTTGCGAGTCGCAAATGGCCCGAATCGCAATTTGCGACCCTGCAAAATCGGAAATGGGATGCAAAAATCCCATTTCCGACTCGCAAAATGTGACGCGAGCCATTGCCGACTCGCAAAAATAGCGACCCCATTTTGCAACCCGCAAATAGGAAGTCGCTATTTGCGAGTCGCAAACCATATGAAATAGCCACTCGCAAATTGCGACTAGTCGCAAAAAGCCCATTTTGCACTTCCAATTTACCACTAACTCAGAGCAGGTGGTAACCAGAACCAAAGTATAAAAGGAGACCCAGAAGGCACCTGGGTCACCCAAGATGGTGGAGATATATGTGATAGCAAGGAGGAGGAGAGCCCACGCCACACAGCAGAGGAGGAGGAGGAGCCAGAGATAGGAGAAGATATACAGAACCAGACAGACACTTTTCCAACAAACTGAGGAGGAGATATATGATAAATACAGACTTAGCAGTGCAGCAATCCTAGATTTAAAAGATCTACTCAATCCGCAGCTTCAACGCCAGACTGTGCGCGGCTGCCCCATCCCCACACATGTGCAAGTGCTATGCTCACTGTACCTCTTGGCCTCGGGTAGCTATCAGGGGGTCATTGCCGTGGCAGGTGGGGTATCCCAAAGTGCACTCTCATGGTTCTTCAGAGCATTCCTAGATGCCATACTCACACACATGTCCAGATACATATACCTACCCAGGAATGAGGCAGAAATCAACAGTACCAAGTTGTAATTCTACAGGATTGCCAACTTCCCACATGTAATAGGGTGTGTCGACGGGACACATATACAAATATGCCCTCCTGCAAATCTGGAATATCTGTTCCACAACCGGAAGTGTACCCACTCACTGAACATCCAGGTGGTATGTGACACCCATCATGTTATCACTGACATGGTTGCCAAATTTCCAGGGAGTACACATGACTCCTACATTTTCAGGCACAGTGGGATACACCAACGCCTAGAACGTGGGGAGTTTGGAGACGGATACCTCCTAGGTATAGCTGAATACACCTTGAAGACATACACACAGGTCAATGTGGAACCCATCTATGCCCAGCTAACATTGTACATTTTGTGCCAAACAGGTGACAGTGCATATGCACTACGACCATGGATGCTTACCCCGTACTTAACATCCAGCAATGAGACAGAGAAGCGATACAACAGTGCACATAGGAGGACCCGAAATATCATAGAGAGGACCTTTGGACTGCTAAAGGCAAGATTCAGATGCCTCCACAGAAGTGGAGGTGCCCTCCAGTATACCCCAATAACAGCTTTCAAGATCGTTGGCGCATGCGCTATACTGCACAACTTTGCCACCAGACGTGCGCTACCTCTCACCCCAGAAGACCCAGATTCCGAGGATGAAGAGCAAGAGCTACCACATCGCCATCATGGGGATAGAAGCATTGCAAATCAAGGCAGACAGAGACAGGACCACATTGCAAATCAATACTTTGGAAGGTACGTGCTAACTGTCACCACACTCACTAATGTCACACACAAAGAGTCCAGGTGTGAAGTGGAACAAACAAGGAATTTAATAATGTGCACCAAAAAACTATTTACATAAACTACAGTTCAGGGGCTGTAAAAGTCCACCTGGCATGAGGACACATTAACCTCATTAGCCTCCAGTCAAGGACAGTGCGTAGCTCACACTCTACACTATGCTCGCCCAGCATGGCTGGTTCCTGGTGTGTCAGCAGTGCACTGCCTTGCGCTACCACTGCGCAACACCCTGGTGTCTGTGGCTGAGACACTGCTAACGGTGGAGCCCTCCTCACTGTCCTGCGGCGTGTCTGCCGCGCCCCTAGCCACCTGTTGTGTCTCCATTAGATCTACTGCGTGGCTGATACGTCCCAGCCCACGTGCCACATCGCTGGCAAAGTGGCCCATGTCCACCTGGAGGCTGACCGTGCGCCGTGACAGCCCAGTGGTGTTAACAGCCAGCCGGACGATGGAGGCAGACATGCGGTCCAGCCGGTGGATGAGCTGCCTGTCACGGCGCCTTGCACCCTCTCTCTCAGTGATAAGATCTGACACCAGTTGTCTCATTGAGAGCGCAAGGTCACCAACATGGGTATTTAGCTGTTGCAGCTCCGTGTGTACCAGTTGCAGCCCTGTGTTCTGGTTCCGTTCCATGCGCCGCATGGCCCCTGATATGTTTCTTATCTCTTGTGTCTGCAGGTGCTGACCACGTAGGAGTGCAGCATCGGCTCGGACATGGAGGTCTCCCCTGCCTCACCCTGTGGCACTGGAGGGACATTTAGACGTCGCCTGCGACGCAGTGTAGGTTCCGTGTCCTGTACACCGGCACTGTGGCTGGGACCGGGTGCTGGCTCACTCTCCAGTATGGCCACTGGTGCATCAGGAGGGGACCGTGTTTGGGTGGTGCAGGTCCCTGTGGTGGCTGGTCCTGAGTCCTGTGCTGGCTGGTGGCTGACCTGTGGCCCCTGGACGCTGTGGCTGGAGGTGGTGTCATGTGGGAGACCTGTGGGACATAGGGAACACACAGTCAGTATCTACCATCTGTTATCTGCTTCCTAATAAACTGTTGCCTATCAACTGCCTACTTGACTACATTGCCCATAATGCATCATGCAGGTGGTTGCTACTCTGAAATGGAGCTATTTTGGTTGTTCATGCTGCTGTGTACTAGGTGGGTGGGGGTATGGCAGATATGGGTGTACATGCATGTCTCATGGTACTCACCGGTTGATGGTCCTGGCGCTGACGTGTCCAGCTCTCCCAGCCTCTGGCTCCAAGGTCTCCTCCACTCTTTCCTCCAAGGGTGTGGGTGGTGGTATGGTGGATGGTCCCCCTCCAGTGCCCCTCATCTCCCAGAGCCGCTCTGCCACCCTCTCCTTGGTCCAGGAGCGCAGGTCATACCACCGTTTCTTCAGTTCCTCGATACTCCGCTGGCTCACACCCATGGAGTTGACCTTGTCCTGTATTTCTGTCCAAATCCGTTTTTTTTTTCCACCTCTGGCACACTGAGGGCTGCCCTCCCAAAAAGTTGTTCGTGGTGCTGGCAGCATTCCTCAGTCAGCACCTCCAGTTCTTTTTCAGCAAATTTCAATTTTCGCTTTCTAGGAGTGTCTGCCATTGTAGCTGCTGTTCCTCCTGTTGGCTGTTCAGCAGTTTAAAATGGGTGTGGTCCTCCCTCCTCCCAGGTGTATTAGTTAACTTCCTGGCTGTGATGTCACCATCAAGAGCCAGGAAGTGTTTTCCAGAGTGTTCTGCTGCACCTGCATTCAATTTGCGGCACAGTCGCAATTTGCGACACCCACTCGCAATTTGCGTGTTCGTTTTTAGTGCGGTCGCAAAAAGCGACCTTGCAAACAGCGGACTCACAATCCGCGGTGCGACTTCATTTGCGAGTCGCAAATTGAAGTTGCTTTTTCTTTTTGGATACCATTTAGCGAGTCGGAAATTGTGAGTCACAACGACTCGCAATTTCCGACTCGCTCATTTTTTCCTACCTACATCTGGCCCTTACTTTAATAACATCTTACTTGTCACTGCCTGACAGAGGGGGGCTACGATCCTCCACTATTACTGAGGAGCCCTCCTGCTTCTAAGTATGGTTAATAAACCTGAAGAATGTTCAAAACATTTACAAAATATGTCTGACAAGAATGAGTGTAAAGTATGTCTTTCTAATGTGTCTTCTTTGAATTTCCATTCATTATGACAACAAAGAATATTGGCTTCAGCATATCCATGCATGTATTCCACTTTTTGAGTTAACCACTGCATCTTTTTTTCCTAAGCGATTACTATGATTGGAATATGGAGAAAAATGGCCATGTTTATATGGTGAGCATGCAGTAAATTATTCTGTGCCTCCCTGTATATGCCACTTTTCTAAAGGTGAACTGTAACCGGACGTCTCCGGACGCCGGTTTCCAGGACATTGTGCGGAACGGACGCGAGCCTGTGACGTCAGACGCCTTCGGCGTCTGGACGACAACCGAAAGAAAAGACGGACCAAAAGAGGACGAAGAGAGAGAGGAGACGGAAGTGGTATCTCGACGTGCGCGGCCGGAGGAGAAGGAGACCGGGACGCCGACGACAGAGAAGAAGGAACCCGCCGAAGGAACCGAGACCCCGAGAGAGAGAGGAGAAACCCGGGGCTCTCCCGCCCCCGTCGGAGAGAAGCCGGGAGGCTGCCAAAGTGCCAGCCACGTCCCAGGAGGGGCGTGGTCACCTCAGGTACGTTCGTACCGCAGCTGGGGGTTTGCTAGAGGGTGGTTGTTAGGGAAAAGGGGAGCCAAGGGAAAGGAAGGGAGGTCCTGCCGGGAAGGGGAGGCCATATAACAAAGACCCCTAAAATAAAACCTAACCTCACAAAAACCAACCACCAGAGGATTTCTACAAGGAGGAGAAGGTCTGAGAACACCCATAGGGGGGGGAACCACAAACCAACGGGCAGTTAAACCCTCACTTCCCTTCACTTATACCTACCCCCCCCTCACCGCCCTACTAACCCTATATACTTACCTTATATATATATATCCCACTTACCTGTTTTGTTATCCTCCTTTCTATTTCTTTGGAGAGCCGGGCCCCTGACGAAGAGGAGGACCGGAGACCTTCCCAAGGCTGGACCGCGTTACTCACGGACTACCACCAAAACCCTGAAAGAGAAAAACAAGGGGGAACTTTTTTGTTAATTATTTCTGGATTGCAAGTGCGTTATCCGTGTGAACAAAACAAGGGATAAAAAGCCATCCTTAAAACCAAAACACGAATAAAATAACTAAAACCTACCTTCTGCGCCTGTTATCTTATTCCAATATCCCTTTTATGTGCTTCAGGGATAAAGAACCCATTACAGTGGTGTCAGAAGTGGGATATTGGAATAACTACAGGTAACCAAAGACGATGGAGGGCACACCCAGCCTATCGGAGATGATGCAGCAGCTAGCCGCAGGGCAGAGGCATCTGCAAGTAGTATGGGAAGAGCAACAGAAGGAGGCTAAAGTGGAAAGGGAGGCCCTACAAAGCGCTCTGAAAAGTCAGGCCACTATCATGGCCAACAATCAGTTGGTCCACGAGACTGCAATCAAAAACCTCACGGACACTATTGCCGCTACCCGGGTACATCCGAACGTACCCAGTTCGGTCCTGCAGCGATATCAGGAAGGCGAAGACCCGGATGCCTTTTTCACGAATTTCGAGCGGGTTGCTACTTCCGCCACCTGGCCCCCGGATAGGTGGGGCCAATACATCGCCCCGTTATGGACAGGAACTCTCCAAGCGGCTTATCAAGCGGTAAACCCCGGCGGAACGACACCCTATCAGGATATTAAGAAGAGTATCCTGGAGCGGGTGGGGTTTGATACAGAACATTATAGGGTCCGGTTTAGGAAAGCCAAGTGGGGACCCTCCGAGAATCCCCGGGCCCTATATTTTCGAATTAAGGACTTAGGACTCAAATGGCTAGGTCCCATTGGGACCAATAGGGAGGATATCATTGAGGTTGTTCTCCTAGAACAATATCTAGATGCTCTACCTACCAATACCCGTAATTGGATCAAGCAACACCCAAGTCCAGATACTAACACCACTATTGAATTAGCCTGTGCCTTTCACCGCTCCCTCGAGTTCAAAATCCCTCCCGTACGGCCAACACTTAACCCCCTCCGACAGAACCTCGGACCCTCCCCATCCCTAGGGCGAAAACCAACCGAGGATCCGGGAAAATTACGAGGTCCAGAAAGACCCTATATGCAACAACCACAGTGTTTTAGCTGTGGAGAGTGGGGACATATCGCCCGGGTTTGCCCACTGAAGTCAGAAAAGTCAGAGCCGATGGAAATAGGAGTCACCAGGGGGAGAGTCTTCTATACAGGGGGAAAGGAAACCCGATACAAGAAGAGACTTGTTATCAATGGAAGAACCACAGTAGCGCTCATCGACTCAGGGTGCAGCCAATCTGTAATTCGTGCTGATTTATTGGAAAAACCCCTTTTTGCTTCAGGGCTTACAGTATCCATATGTTGTATTCATGGAGATACAAGAGAATACCCCCTAATCTGGACAACTTTGTCCTGGGATGGAAAAGAAGTCCCCATAAGGATGGGGGTGGTGGAACGATTAGTCGAAGAAGCTATCATAGGAACCGACTTCCCTGACTTTTCGGAACTTCTTGACAGTACAAAAGACTCTGAAAACATGAGCACATGGTGGAAAAGAGCTCCTTTTTCTAGTACACCAATAACACCACCGGTGCTTAAATACCGACCCTCCCGAAAAGAAAAGAGAGAAACCCGAAGAGTCTTTGCCCAAGGAAACATGAGTCCAGATAGGGTAATTACAAAGGTCCTTACTCTTACTGACCTTCCCCCATTCCGTAGTTGTCAAAGGGAAGATCTGAGTTTGATCCATGCCTGGAAAAATGCCCGACCCCGGGAACCCCAAGACAAAAGCCCCTCTTTTACCATAATCAGAAACCTGTTGTACCGTGTCACTGGTAATAACCGAGAAGAAAAGAAGCAGCTATTAGTCCCCGAACCTTATAGACCACAAGTCCTACACCTAGCCCATAGCCAGCCAGGGGGGGGGTCACTATGGCAGGGAAAAAACGGAAGAATATCTGTTGAGGAAGTTTTACTGGCCGGGGGTCTTTTCACAGATTAGGAGGTTTTGTCAGCAATGTCTCAAATGCCAAATGATTGATCCTGGTCCCAAAAGAAGAGCCCCCTTACAACCGTTGCCCATTATAGACATCCCTTTTTCAAGAATAGGAATGGACATTGTAGGTCCTCTCCTACCTTCTTCTAGAGGATACCGTTATATACTGGTATTAGTGGATTATGCCACCAGATACCCAGAAGCCATCCCACTCAGCAGTATTAACTCCAAGAGCGTAGCTCATGCAATGATAGGGTTCTTCTCCCGAATAGGCTTTCCCCGAGAAATTTTAACAGACCAAGGTACCCAGTTCATGTCCAACTTGATGTCACAAATATGTCAACTTCTGGGGATCAAACAGTTACGGACAGCGGTTTATCATCCTCAAACGGATGGTTTGGTAGAAAGGTATAACCGCACTCTGAAAACTCTACTAAAGAAATCTATTTCAGAGACAGGTAAGGACTGGGATAGAAAACTCCCCTTAGTGTTATACGCTATCAGGACCCATGAACAAGCTTCCACGGGCCATAGTCCATTTGAATTATTGTTCGGACGACAGCCCAGGACCTTGTTAGATATGGCTGCCGAGTTATGGGAGGAGGAGGACGGAGAAAAATCCCTCTTAGAATATACCCAGGAGTTAAAAACCAACATCCAAAATGTGTGGGAAAATGTAAGGGAGCATATGGAAAAGGCTCAAGAAAAGCAGAAAAGATATTACGACAGGAATACCCAATTAAGGACCTTTACCATAGGTGATAAGGTGTTAGTGCTTCTCCCTAGCTCAGACAACAAGTTGCTGGCAAAGTGGCAGGGACCTTATAAAGTGATAGGGGTAATAACCCCCGTGACCTATAAGATCCAGCTCACAGATAGTTCCAACCGGTCCCAGATCTTTCATGTCAATCTATTGAAAAAGTGGGAAGAGCCACAGGGAGAACCAACCAGGGGATGCCTAGTTAACACCGTTAAGGAGTTGGAGATAGGGTGGTGTCCCACTGAGCATCCTAGCGGAAACGAGGTGCCTCCCATAAATAGCGAAATCTCGATCCAACAGAGTGAGCAATTAAATCAGATCCTCCATGTTCATGCCCATGTGTTCTCCTCGATACCAGGCAAGACCAAGCTGGTGCATCATCAAATCATAACCCCACCTGGCAAGGTCATACGCTTACGGCCATATCGTATCCCAGAAGCTAGAAAGATCCTGGTAGAAAACGAAATAGAAAAGATGTTAGACCTAGGCGTTATAGAGCCTTCCCAGAGTCCCTGGTGTTCCCCGGTGATATTAGTGCCAAAGCCAGATGGGTCCATACGTTTCTGTATTGACTTTAGACAAGTCAATTCTATATCCCAGTTTGATACCTATCCCCTTCCAAGGGTAGACGAACTCTTAGAGAAGTTGGGAAAAGCTAGGTACATGTCTACACTCGACTTGACCAAAGGCTATTGGCAGATTCCTTTGACGCCAGAAGATAAAGAGAAAACGGCCTTCTCTACCCCCTCTGGGTTATACCATTTTAAGGTTCTCCCTTTCGGGTTACATGGGGCACCCGCCACCTTCCAACGTCTCATCGACACCATTCTACGACCTCATACCAGATACGCTGCCGCGTATCTGGATGATATCGTTATCCACAGCGAGACTTGGGAGGACCACTTGACACATTTAACCAAAATCTTTACAGCGTTACGAGGGGCTGGGTTAACAGCCAATGCCTCCAAAAGCCGATTGGCGTTCAATGAGATCTCTTATCTAGGATATCATATAGGGAAAGGTATACTTAGACCACAAATGAGTAAAGTTGAAGCCATCCTACGGATAGAGGCACCCACAACGAAAAAGGAGGTCCGCTCATTCTTAGGCTTAGTAGGCTACTACCGAAGATTTATACCCCATTATTCCACCGTGGCCGCTCCCCTAACCGATCTCCTGAGGAAAGGACAAAAAAAAAATATCACGAATTTAAACCCCGTACAATCCCATAGTTACCGTACCCTCCAAAGATACCTCACTACCCAACCGATTTTAAAATGTCCTGACTTCACTGTCCCCTTTCACCTCCAAACGGATGCCTCAGACGTGGGTCTGGGGGCCGTGCTTTTTCAGAAAGATGGGAAAGGTATTAGTCACCCCGTGGTCTTTATTAGCCGTAAACTGTTTCCCAGGGAGCGAAACTATCCCATTATTGAGCGAGAATGTCTCGCCATCAAGTGGGCACTTGAGAGCCTCCAATATTACCTCCTGGGAAGATCCTTTCTATTATATACGGACCACGCTCCCCTCACCTGGCTATCGAGGTATAAAGATACTAACAGTCGCATATTGAGATGGTTTATGGAGCTTCAACCTTTCTCCTTCCAGGTTTGCCATCTCCCTGGTGATCTTATGGGACAGGCTGACTATTTATCCCGGTTCCCGGGACCTTTGGGGCTCGAACAGCCCCATTCAAGGGAGGGGATGTGTAACCGGACGTCTCCGGACGCCGGTTTCCAGGACATTGTGCGGAACGGACGCGAGCCTGTGACGTCAGACGCCTTCGGCGTCTGGACGACAACCGAAAGAAAAGACGGACCAAAAGAGGACGAAGAGAGAGAGGAGACGGAAGTGGTATCTCGACGTGCGCGGCCGGAGGAGAAGGAGACCGGGACGCCGACGACAGAGAAGAAGGAACCCGCCGAAGGAACCGAGACCCCGAGAGAGAGAGGAGAAACCCGGGGCTCTCCCGCCCCTGTCGGAGAGAAGCCGGGAGGCTGCCAAAGTGCCGGCCACGTCCCAGGAGGGGCGTGGTCACCTCAGGTACGTTCGTACCGCAGCTGGGGGTTTGCTAGAGGGTGGTTGTTAGGGAAAAGGGGAGCCAAGGGAAAGGAAGGGAGGTCCTGCCGGGAAGGGGAGGCCATATAACAAAGACCCCTAAAATACAACCTAACCTCACAAAAACCAACCACCAGAGGATTTCTACAAGGAGGAGAAGGTCTGAGAACACCCATAGGGGGGGAACCACAAACCAACGGGCAGTTAAACCCTCACTTCCCTTCACTTATACCTACCCCCCCCTCACCGCCCTACTAACCCTATATACTTACCTTATATATATATCCCACTTACCTGTTTTGTTATCCTCCTTTCTATTTCTTTGGAGAGCCGGGCCCCTGACGAAGAGGAGGACCGGAGACCTTCCCAAGGCTGGACCGCGTTACTCACGGACTACCACCAAAACCCTGAAAGAGAAATACAAGGGGGAACTTTTTTGTTAATTATTTCTGGATTGCAAGTGCGTTATCCGTGTGAACAAAACAAGGGATAAAAAGCCATCCTTAAAACCAAAACACGAATAAAATAACTAAAACCTACCTTCTGCGCCTGTTATCTTATTCCAATATCTCTTTTATGTGCTTCAGGGATAAAGAACCCATTACATGAACCATCGTTTTTTCAGCTCTCTAATCCATCAGTGAGTGGAGAATGTGTACTATGAAATAAAGTGTGGTGTGTACAAATAGCAGTTTTGAATACAGAAGTTGGTTAAACTACCAATGTATAGTGTGGAGGCTGGAATACCTCCATCACACAGCAGGAAGCCACAGATTGAGGTTCACAAACTGCATTTTGTAGTATGTAAAGTAATACTTCAGTAGTATTAATTACTTACCACAATGCAATTCACTTACTTACAGGTGGAAATCTTCATCTCTCCTACATATTCTATGGGAAGACCCTCATGCATGTAAGTTTACAACATAGTAGTAAATGTAGGCTGGACAAAGGACAGTGGTTTGGAGAATGCAGAATATCTACTACCAAATGGGAGGAGTAAGGATTTGCTCAGGGAGGGCTATGGAGGGGTGTAGGGAGGAGTGAGACACCAATCCAAGAATGAGTAAGCCCATTACTATTCACAAACCACACTTCTAAAGTTACTAGAGCCAAAAACTCCCCAGCTCAGACCAGTCAATCACCACACAGGGGCAACCACTGGTTCTGCAAACCCTCCCGTAGAACATAATGGAGCCAGGGACCTAAAATACACCCCCTTGTGAAACAATATACAAATAAATAAATGTATTTCAACTTTTTAAAAACACATATGCATTTGATTTATTGTTAAAATTATGTACATGTAAAACAAAAAATATTTATCACAAAATATTACACTAACATTTTTTTCTTTAAACCTAAATGTAACTGTTATTTTAAATATTAATACATTTTTCATTAATTCCATACATACCGTTTGTACTGTTTAATGCATAATACTTAAATATAAATATTTTTAATTTAAGTTTTTTCAAAATTATTAAAATATTTAATTTTTCAAACAAAGTTTATTGTGCCATAGCATCCTTTTTTCTTTTGCTCTACATTTGGAGATCTTCACCAAGGTGTGAGTAACTGGACACTTGTAAATTTGGCTCCATC
The DNA here is from genome assembly GCF_031143425.1 of Pleurodeles waltl. Taxonomy (NCBI): domain Eukaryota; kingdom Metazoa; phylum Chordata; class Amphibia; order Caudata; family Salamandridae; genus Pleurodeles; species Pleurodeles waltl. The sequence goes on along the minus strand of NC_090448.1, from coordinate 1,090,740,988 downwards.
CCTGTTTTCATGGGTTGGAGACATGTAAGTCTACACTTCGTAGTAAATTTACACTCAGAAATGGCGAATAGCCAAAAACAGAGAATATATTACAAAGTGTAAGAGTAAATATACAAGTGTAGATTTACTGGTGTAAATGTACATTTGTCAATAAGCACCTCAGTTCAATGTGCAGTTTACAAGGGCGAATTGGAATGCTGCCAGGTGTTTCTTCCACTTGTGTTAAGTGTGAGTGGGAATGTGACAGTGATAGGCAAACAGCACCTAAAGCTGCTAGCGCAGTATGTGTAAGCACCTTCTTTGGGGTGCGTGTGTAGCTTCCACATGCATGTATTATGCGCAATACAGTTTGAGAGGGGGGCTGTGTATCTGGTGTTTACTCAAGAGATACTGTTAGAAATGGGGTCTCTAGTTGGCAGTGGTTTGTACCTTGTCCAAGTAGAGACCCTCACTCTACTCAGGGTAAGGGAGCCCAACAGCTAAGACAACCCCTGCTCACCCCCTTGGTAGCTTGGCACAAGCAGTCAGGCTTATCTAGAGGCAATATGTAAAGTATTTCTACACACACACACACACACAGTAACACATTGAAAACACCACAAAAGTACTCCACACCAGTTTTGAAAAATAGGCAATATTTATTTGAATAAAGCAAGACCAAACTACAAAAATCCAACATACACAAGTAAACATGTCACTTATTAAAGGTTTATAGCAGTCTCAATCTATAAGAATCAATGGTTGTATCCTTTTAACACACAGTACCTGAGATGCGTCAAAAACAAAGACGATGCGGGTGGCAAGGGAAGTGATGCATCGGAAAAGCAAAGTAATGTGTCGGTTCATTACTGTACATGGGAGGTGATGCGTCTGTTCCTTACTGACAGGGGAGGTGATGCATCGATTCTCTCCTCACAGGAGAGGACTTGCATCGGTTCCGTAGTGGCAGGGGCGGTGATGCGTCAGTTCCTTTGTGGCAAGAGAGATGATGCGTCAGTTCTCTCCCTGCAGGAGAGATGATGCATCGGTTTCCAGTCACGCAGCCTCAGTTTCTTACTGCGGTGCAGGGTCACTGCAAAAATGATGCCCAGAGACGATGTGAGGGAAAATCCAGACCCATGGTGATGATATAGCTACGGTTGAATAGGTTGCTGCGTCAAGCCTACAGGCCCTGCATTGAGTATTACAATGCAAGGCAGGTGGTGTGTCAATTCTTCAACCACAAGATAGCGAATGTGTTGATTCTCCTGCCGCAAGCCAGGCGATGCATTGATTTTCAGCCGCAGCCTGCCGATGAGTGGATTTTCTTCCTCAGGATACCAGTTCACACTTCCAAGGATCCAAGGACTGGACTTGGCATCACTTGGCAAGTCAGGACTCTTCACAGATGAGTCCAGGAACTGTCAGATAAAATCGTTGATGTCCCTGAGACTTCTTAACAGGAGGCAAGCTCAGTTCAAGCCTTTGGAGAACCTTGGGAAGCGGGATGCAGAAAGCAAAGTCAAGTCCTTTCCAGGACAGAAGGAGCAAGCAGCAGGCCAGCACAACAAAGCAACAGGCAGAGTGGCATTTCCTCCTACAGTCAGCATCCAGCTCTTCTTCCTGGCAGAATGCCCTCAGTCCAGAAGTGTTTGAAAGTTGTGGTCTGATAGGTCCAGTACTTACTCATTTCTGCCTTTGAAATAGGCAAACTTCAAAAGAAAGACCCTGCCTTTCCTGCCCTAGCCCAAGACACACTCCAGGGGGTTTGAGACTGCTTTGTGTAAGAGCAGACACAGCACTATTCAGGTGCAAGTGTCACCTACTCCCACAACCCTAGCCCAGGAAGACCCATCAGGACTGTCTGTAGTCCATTCACAAACAGCCCAACTGTTATCCTGACCGGGGCGGCTCCTCCATACGGGCCGAGGAGCGTCACCCCCCACCCACGCCAGCAGCGGCAGCTGCAAAACCTTTTCAAGAATAAGATAAGAAACTATGTTTATTATCTTTTTCTTGAAAAGGGGCAGGTCCATGAGGGTGACAAGCACTTGAGGCGAATGCACAGAGCACTCCGCTCAGAGCGCATGTGTGTTTGGCCGGCTTTCTCGGGCCGGCCAAACACACATGCGCAGAGGGCACTTTTAGAGAGAGGCTGCACAGACAATCTGCCTGGGAGCATCCTGGCTGGGCGCTTCCAGCCAATCCTGACGCTGTACTGAGCAATGACAGGATTGGCCGCAGGGCAGGCTGGGAGCCTGTGCCTGCACCATAATGAAGAGACGGTGAGCAGCAGCAGACAGAGCTATGCGTTCAGGTAAGTTCATTTTTTTATTTTTAAAATTGTATTAATATTTTTCCCCCTCCTGCTACCCCCCGGCCCCCTGTGCATGCCGCCCGCCCCCTTTAACACCCGCAAGCCGCGACTGTTCCTGACCCAGACGTGTATCTGCAGACAGACAGAGGCACAGAATGGTTAAGCAAGAAAATGCTCACTTTCTAAAAGTTGCATTTTCAAAGTTACAATCTAAAAAACAACTTCGACCAAAAGATGTATTTTTAAATTGTGAGTTCAAAGATTCCAAACTCCAAATCTCTACCTGCTCCTAATGGGAAATTACACTTAAAAGATACTTCAAGCCAATCCCCATGTTAACCTACAGGAGAAATAGGTCTTGCAATAGTGAAAAACAAATTTAGCAGTACTTCACTATCAGGACATGTAAAACACATCAGTACATGTCATACCTTTTATATACACTCCAACCATCCAGGGAGCTGCCTTGGCCTACCTTAGTGGTGACTTACATTATTAAAAGGGAAAGTTTGGGCCTGGCAAGTGAGTGCCCTTGCTAGGTCGAAATGGCAGTTCAAAACTACACACACAGACAATGCACTGGTAGGTCTGAGACATGTTTACAAAGCTACTCATGTGGGTAGCACACTCAGTGCTCCAGGCCCACCAGTAGCATTGGATTTACAGGCCTGGACACACATGGTGCACTATACTAGAGACTTAAGTATATCATATATGCCAAGCCTGGAGAAACCAATCATGAACACAATTTAGAAAGAGAGCAAATGCACTTTAGCACTGGCTAGCAGTGGTAAAGTGCCAGGAGTCCTAAAGCCAACACAAACAGGTCAGAAAAATAGGAGAAAGAATTCAGAAAGTTTGGGGCTAGCCCTGCAAAAAGGGCCAGGTCCAAAAAATACCTTGCAGGACCTCAGTGTACGTAGCAGAAAACAGCAGAGAACAACTGAAAAGCTACAAAATGGTATTGGTGAGGGATAAAGCCTCTGGAGAAGAGGGGGAAGCCCAAGAAGACACCCCAGACCTCCAGTCTTCTTGCCAGTATCTTCCTGGACCTACCTTGGAAACCACTGGGAAGAGGCATCCTTCTGGAAGAGGAGCACCTACGTGGGTAGTGGCTATTGAATGAGCAGTTGAGTTCCTGGTGGACCAAAATTGTCCTCTGAGACAGATGACATGGGGGAAGTGTAGTGCACCACCAAAAGGCAAAAAAACGTAGGTATGGTATAGGGAATGGGAGGTTGATTGACTAACTAGTCCTTCCATCGGGCATCAGGTATTGGTTACTGTAAAACTAATCTGTCAGGGACCTGTTGTTCCAAGATGTGAAATTACTGTATCAGTATGAGTTAAATAAAAGGGGAACACTGGGGAAACTGGCATTGTGCCTGGCGCTGTGGCATTCTGTGGCACAGATTTTGCAGGAACCAGGTGGCATCCCACCAGGTTCCTGCAAAATCTGTCCTTAGAAAATAGGGGGTGGTACTACTGCTTCAGTTATAAGACTGTTTTGTGGGGCAATTTGTGTTTCTGCCGAATTAAGCCATTCAAAAAGAAGGCCCGGGAGTGTTTTATTGCAGTCTGCCATGAAAGGAGCATATTCATTCAACAACAGGTGTTGTTTGGTCTACAGCCCACCACTGTATTGGTAACGCTCTTGACCAATCACATTCTCCGGGCACAGTCACACTTACAAGAATACAGTGGTTCGAGGCCCTCCTCCACCCGCAGGCCCCCGCCTGCGCCTCATCCCTGGTGGCCCAGTGGTGGGCAGTAAGGTTTGCTTCTGTTGTGTTTGTATTCACTTCGTTTGTCTCTTTGTTTTTGTCTCTGTTGTGTTGTTGTCTCTGTTGTGCCCACTGTATTCACTAGTATCTGTATTCTGTATCTGTATCTGTATTGCCTAGTAGTCACTTTATTGTTTTTGTCCTCTCTGTGCGCTTGATCTCGCTCTCTCCCCTCGCGTGTCTCCCTCCTCCTCTGAGCCCCCCAACCCCAATCCAGCGCCATCCGCCCGCTTCCCTGACTTTTTTCCCCTACTCTACACCCCCTGCCCTCCCACCTCCCCCCCCTCTAGCTACCTAGCGTTATTTCCAACCCCCCTCCCCACTCGACCGTTTTCCCGCCGCTTCGGCCCCACCCCCTCCCGCCCCCAGCTCCTCCTCCCTCCCTCCACCCCCTCTTAATGCAGGTCGCCAGAGCCAAGCCCGTCTGCGCCCGTCCGTGCACGGACCGCGCCCAGCGCCAGAACCCCTGGACCTCGCCCTCCGCTCCGCACTCCGCCCAGGCTCAGCTACGACGCCGCCTCCCTCCACGCACTCAACAACGGCCGAAACCAAAACCAACACTGCTACCAAGCCGCCCCGAAGCACACCCACGGACCTTTCGCCTGCCGCAACTGCCACTTCTCCTGCGACCGAACCTCCAAGCCAACGAACACCAGACCGAACCTCCTCCGCTGCATACTCCTCAACACCCGCTCTGCACGCAAACACGCCGTAGAACTCTGGGACCTGCTCGACAGCACCGCCCCGGACGTAGCCTTCCTGACCGAGACATGGTGGAACGACGCATCTGCGCCAGACATCGCCATCGCCATCCCAGACGGATACAAGATCTCCCGCAGGGACCGCATCAACGGCTACGGAGGAGGACTCGCCATCGTCCACAAATCCTCCCTCAAGATCACCACCCACACCGACGACCACTTCAACACCGCAGAGCTTCTACACTTCCGGATCCACACCGACCCCAACACCACCCTCAGAGGAACGCTCGTCTACAGACCCCCCGGACCACGGGCCCAGTTCTGTGACGCCATCGCCGACCTCGCAAGCACCCATGCACTCGCCTCCACGGACTACATCCTCCTCGGGGACCTCAACTTTCACCTCGAGAACAACAACGACCACAACTCCACCACACTGATCAGCAACCTCACGAACCTCGGACTCAGACAACTCGTCACGTCACCAACCCACACCGCCGGACACACACTGGACGCCATCTTCTCCACCAGCGTACCTTCAAAGACACCACCGAACCCTACTGGACCGACCATCACTGCATCCACTTCACCTACAACAAAAACACCGCACACCACCACAGCCGCCAACTCCCCCGCCGCAACTGGGGCAAAGTCACCGAAGAACAACTTCTCAGCACCCTCTCCCAGAACCCACCGAACGAGCACACCGACCCAGACACCGCGGCCTGCAACTTCAGACAATGGATCATCGACTGCGCCAACATCCTCGCCCCACTGAAGAAACCTCCCAGCAACCTCGCCAGCAAGAAAGCCTCCTGGTTCACTGACAAACTCCTGGCCTCCAAACGCGCCTGCAGGAAACTGGAAAAGAAATGGCTCCAAGATCGCACACCGGACAACCACGTAACCCTCAAAGACGCCACCCGCCGACAGCACCACCTCATCAGGACCACCAAGAGGTCCTCCTTCAAAAACCGCCTAGACAACAACCCACACGACAACAAAGAGTTCTTCCGCATCATACAGGAACTGTCCGCCCCCAGCGCCAACGTCAACGACATCCTGCCCTCTCAGGAACTTTGCGACTCCCTCGCTGCTTTTTTCCACAGCAAGATCGCTGACATCCTCAGCAGTTTCAACACCCCCACCACGCCCACCACCGTCACCACCTCGAACCCAAGCATCGCCAACCCCATCACCGCCTGGTCCAACATCGACGACAACGCAACACGCAAAATCATGAACACCATCCACTCCGGATCACCGAATGAGCCCTGCCCCCACCACATCTTCAACAAAGCCGACTCTATCATCGTGCCCCAACTCCGCAAGATCATCAACGTCTCCTTCGAAACAGGCACCTTCCCGGAAAGCTGGAAGCACGCAGACATCAACGCCCTCCTCAAAAAATCCAAAGCCGATCCCAAGGACCTCAAGAACTTCCGCCCCATCTCCCTCCTCCCCTACCCAGCAAAAGTCGCAGAAAAGATCGTCAACCTTCAACTGACACACCACATTGAAGACAACAACGTCCTCGACCCCTCACAAACCGGATTTAGACGCAACCACAGCACCGAGACCGCCCTCATCGCCGCCACAGATGACATCAGACGCCAACTCAACCACGGCGAGACCTCCGCCCTCATCCTCCTAGACCTCTCAGCGGCCTTCGACACGGTCTGCCACCGCACCCTACTATCACGCCTCCAAGAAGCCGGCATCCAGGAAAAAGCCCTAGCCTGGACCTCATCCTTCCTCTCCGGCAGAACACAGACCGTCCACCACCCACCCTTCCGCTCAGAAGCCAACAACATCATCTGCGGCGTCCCCCAGGGCTCCTCCCTAAGCCCAACGCTGTTCAACATTTACATGGCCCCCCTCGCACAAGTGGCCCGCCGTCACGACCTCAACATCATCACCTACGCCGATGACACCCAGCTCATCCTCTCCCTCACCAACGACCCCGCCACCGCCAAAGCCAACCTCCACGAAGGAATGAAAGCAGTCGCCGACTAGATGAGAAATAGCCGCCTGAAACTCAACACCGACAAGACAGAAATCCTCATCCTAGGGACATCCCCCTCCGCCTGGGACGACTCGTGGTGGCCCACCACCCTTGGAACGGCTCCGACGCCCACCGACCACGCCCGCAACTTGGGATTCATCCTCGACTCCGCACTCTCAATGGACAGACAAGTCAGCGCCGTCACCTCATCCTGCTACAACACCCTCCGCAGGATCTACAAGTGGATCCCGACCGACACCAGGAAGACAGTGACCTACGCCCTCGTCAGCAGCAGATTGGACTACGGCAACGCACTCTATGCAGGAATCCCAGCAAAACACCTCCAACGACTCCAACGCATCGAAAACACCTCATCACCAACGCACCCCGCCACAGCCACATCACCCCTCACCTCAAAGAGCTCCACTGGCTTCCCGTCGACAAAAGGGTCACCTTCAAGCTCCTCACCCACGCACACAAAGCACTCCACAACGCCGGCCCCACCTACCTCAACGACAGACTTAATTTCTACACACCGACCCGCCAACTGGGATCCGCGAGCCTCGCCCTCGCCACCGTCCCCCGCTTCCAACGAACCACCTCCGGCGGCAGATCCTTCTCCTACCTCGCCGCCAAGATCTGGAACGCACTCCCTACCTACCTCCGACGGACTCAAGACCTACTCGCCTTCAGAAGACTCCTCAAGACCTGGCTCTTCGAGCAGTAGCAGTCTCCTGCCCCCCTCAGCGCCTTGGAACCCTAACGGGTAAGTAGCGCGCTCTATAAATGTTTGTGATTGATTGATTGATTGATTGATTAACATTAGCCTCGCAGCCCACGTGGTATTGGGGTCTCCTGATCTTCAGGGGGCCCCCTCAACACTGTACACATCGGCCTCGGGCATCGGCCGATGGGTCTGTGCCTGAGGCCAGCTAATGGGTTGTTTTTTCGGTCTATTAAACAGTGCAACCTGCTTTGGCCCTCTCGGGCGCCACTAAGTGCACAACGTGAAAGGCTGCTATAATAACTTGTATATACACATACTGAGCCTGTCTCCATGCATATGAAGTCAGGGCAGCCGGCTAATTGTCAGAGGCAGAATGACAGTGGGGCTGCTCCAGTAGTCACAGCATGCCCCCTCCAACTCTCTTCAGGTGAGACACAGCTCCAGATGGGAAGTAGTTACCACTTGCTTCAGAGGACTGGGGCAGGGGAGAGGACCTGAGAGTTGGGTGGTGGGGGATGGTCAGAGGCAGAGAGGGAACTCAGCTGTTGATATTTGTCCCCTACCCTCCATGGGACAGGGTGGGATAAATTAGTCTCTGCTGTTCTTCTTTCCCTGACCCATATCTGTTCCTGCAGTCAACAGGGAGAGGTTGGGGCCTTAGCGGACTTTGAAACTGGGAACCAGGTTTAAGTCCCAGCATCCTGTGATCCTGGGCAAATCACATAATTCACCTGAGCCTCCAAAGAAATTAATCAGATCTTCTGTAATTTTATCTGGTGCTGTTGTAAAGCTCTCCAAAACTCCCATATATAAAACTGTGAGAAAAGTGACACTATGTATACTTGTTTTTGCATTTACACACTAGCATTATTCCATTTGTTGAAACTTACACATGATGCTTCCTGCAAGTAAAAAAAAATAATGATGCGCCTTTCGGCAGTCTCTGAACACTACACTACATGACCTCTCTTAAGTAGTGGAAAAGTACTGTGCATATCTAAAAAGCCATGGGTGAGTGTAAAAGGCCTAAGCATGAAGAGGGCTCTCAGTGGATCTTAGGGTGAGAAATATTCCAAGAGCACCCAAGAGAATATTGTGGAATAATTTTGTTTCCAGTCTTGACAAAAGTTACTGACCCTATAAGGTTTAAAATACTTTTAGTACCGCAAATGTTTACCAACATTAGGTCCATGCTCCTAACTAAACAGTGGTTTGCAAAAGGTTGCAATCTGCGAACGTGGGCCACTTTTTTTTTACTGCCCGGGCCTAATTGTGGCCCCAATCCAACCCTGGTACACAATGCAGGGGCCGCGAGCTCCTGGAGTGAGAGCTCCTGACCGGCGGGGGGGGGAGGGGTCACCCTCCATGTACTTTGCAGGGGAGGGGGGGCTCAAGTATCGTTATGCCATTGCAAGAATGCCAGATATTTTAAGCCTGATTGGAAAGCGAGAACCTGAATAGTGTTTAGTGCTTGTGATAGTTCAGCTAAGTGTACCAAGATACAGCGAGCTGAGGTGGAATGCTGAAGTGCGGCATTTCAAAGGAACCTGTTGGATAAGTCTCACCACATTGATGCGACTGCCTTGGAGGGCTTAAAATAGCCGCACTGCCGGGTCACGTGACCAGCAGGGCAGTGCTCGGTGGGAACGATGTATATTACTACTGTGGTGTTGTGGTCCTGCCTACGGTTTAGTGGGACGCAGGACCGGTGGAGCAGAAAACCAAGGAACCCCGAGCTAGATGAGCCCCCGGAGCCTGGGAGACAGCAAGGCAGCAGCAGATCACTCTATGAGGCCCGCTCCATATACCGCAGGAAGCAGCAGTTTTGGCCGTAGAATGTTCCTGAGAGCTGGCAGCTCAAGAAACAGCATATGGGAAGGAGAAAATCACCAAAGAAACGGAAACTAAAACAGCTGCTCTTGCTTTAGAGGAGAAAAAGTCATCCCTAGTATTTGAGGAATGGAGGGCTTCGGTGTCTAGTGCTTAATTTGAACCGGTGCTTGCTATCGGCTCTCACTTTTAAGGGACCCGCACTTATTTTTCATCCACAGACATTTACCGAGGACAAGAGAGTGAAAAACACCCATACGGAAAAAAAGCAGAAAGAGAAACACTGAAAAGCCGTTACAAAGGGAGAAAGCAGAGCCCAGCAGGAGTGAGATAAAAGGGCAGTGAGTGTCTGGTAGTGGAAAAAAGAGGCCTGGGGTGGATCCAAGACTATGCAGCCATGGTATTCGGCGCAATGATATGTAACAGCGCCGGCTGCAGACTTCTGAGCAGAGCTTTGGACACCAGCAATTAGAGGCATATTTACAAGCCCCCAGCACCACCTAGAACCCCCCTAGTGTCTTTTTTTTAATGCTACAGCGAAGTTAAGGAGGCCTTTCTCCTGAGTCATATTAACAAAGTGGTGCAATGCTTGCATTGCGCCACTTTGTAAACCCTTGCGCCACATTATGCCTGTGCCAGGCATAATGTATGCAAGGGAGGCGTTACGACACAGGGAGGCCCGAAAAAATGGCGTAGTGAAATTTACATTTCACTGCACCATTTTTTCCATCACTTTTGACGCCTGCTCAGAGCAAGCGTTAAAATAATGCACCCATTTTAATCCATGGGCCTCCCTGTGCTTTGCTGGACTAGTGTCAACATTTTTTACGCTAGTGTAGCAAAGCACCACAATAGCGTAAAAAGGTTTGAGGGCTGTTGTTCTAATGACCGCTATGGTGCGCCATATTGTAAATACGATGCAACCATGGTGCCGTTAGCTCGGGCAGGGGCTATGCAAGAAAAGTGGCGCATCAGAACCGTTGCGCCACTTTCTTGTAAATATGCCCCTTAATCTTTCACGATTTATGCACTGTTACTGCCTCAGTGACAGAGATTGACTGCCGGCATGGTCCCACAACCCATAGTCCATGGAAGGCACCAACAGTACGCTGAGTGAAACAAGAGCAGTGGAGAAGTTACAACCTCAATTACCAAAAGAGGCTGTCTGCATATACTCGACTGGTAATGATGTAGAAACAAGGGGCCAGATGTAGCAAAGCTTTAGCGAGTCGCAAACGGCGAAAATCGCCGTTTGCGAGTCACTAAAGGCCCTTTGCCATGTAGAAATGCATTTTGCGAGTCGGAACCGACTCGCAAAATGCATTTCCGAGTCGCAAATAGGAAGGGGTGTTCCCTTCCTATTTGCGAGTTGCTATGGTATGCATTTTCATTTGCGACCAAGCGCAGTTACCATCCACTTGAAATGGATGGTAACCCAGGCGCAAACGGGAAGGGGTCCCCATGGGACCCCTTCCCCTTTGTGTCTGGCACTAAAAATAATTTTTCAGAGCAGGCAGTGGTCCAATGGACCACTACCTGCCGTGAAAAATACCAAAACAAAAGGTTTCGGTTTATTTTTCAAAGTGCAGCTCGTTTTCCTTTAAGGAAAACGGGTTGCACTTTGAAAAAAAAAAAACTGCTTTATTTAAAAGCAGTCACGGACATGGTGGTCTGCTGTTCCCAGCAGGCCACCATCCCCGTGAGTGCCCTGAATCGCTATGGGGTCGCAAATTGCGACCCACCTCATTAATATTAATGAGGTGGGTCTTTGCGACCCCATAGCGACTCGCAGAAGGTGTCTCAGACACCTTTCTGCATTCCAAATTGCGAGTTGCAATTTGCGAGTCGCTGGGACTCGCAAATTCCAAGTCGCAATTTGGAATAATGCTACATCTGGCCCATAGTTACTAGCTTTTCACTTGTTAGGAGTAATGCAACAGGCAAAAGAGGAACATTGTGGGTCTGTAATGTTTCGGTTGTAACAATAGAACATAACATTTTCATACTTGACACTACACAGCACACTCAATGAAAACAAAATAAGGACGTTTTATTAAGGTTAAGGAGGTCTGGTTTGACCTTTGAGAAATACCCTGGAAAGTTCAGGGACAGCACAAAAGATTCTCACCCATACTGGGATAGTTTTGTGGATGTTATGTTATGTTATGCAGACTGGCAGAGCGCACTATTACGTGGGATGGTATTCTGGCGCTGAGGCGGGGTGAGATAAGCCAACCCTAGGATCTAGTGGGACTACTCGAAAAGCCAGGTCTTCGGCTTCTTGCTGAATTAAAGAAATGAGGAGGAGGCTCTTATGTGTAGCGGCAGATCGTTTAAGGCCTTAGCAGCGATGTAGGAGAAGGCTCGACAGCCAGCTCTGGATTTCCGTATGCGTGGGATGTGTGCAAGTAGGAGTCAGGACAAGCACAGTTGCATGGAAGGTTAGTGAAAGCAGATTCGATTGTTGAAGCATGCTGGGCCAGTGTTATGTAGTGCCTTGGAAGTGTGGGTGAGGAGTTTGAATTATACTTGTGTATGGGGAGCCAGTGGTGCTCTTTCAGGGATTGTGAGACGTGAGAAAGGCTTGTGAGGTTGAGAGGGAGTCTGACTGCTGAGTTCTGAACGGCCTGCAAACTTCTAGGGAGTTTTTTGGTGGTCTCGGCATACAATGTGTTCCCATAGTCCAGCTTGCTTGTGACCAGGATGCGCATGATGCTTTTCCCGGTGCCAATTGGGAACCTTTTAAAAATCTTCCTCAGCATCTTGAGGGCATGGAAACATGAGGCGATGATGGCGATGACTTGAACAGTCATGTCGAGCTTGCTGTTGATGATGTTCCAGAGGTTCTTGTCGTTGGTGGAGGGTGTCAGTCCTGGCTCTGTTGGCCACCAAGTGGAGTCCCAGAGTGAAGTGCTCTTCGCAAAGAACACCATTTTAGTCTTGTCAGTGTTCGGCTTTAGACAGTCAGTCTTCATCCAGTGGCCAAATTCACTCACACAGGCATTGAACTTGATCCTGGTACTGGCCACCTTGTCCGTGACAGAGAGAATGAGTTGCATGTTGTGGGCGTACAAGTAGACAATTATTTCATGAGAGTGGATTGTGCTAGTTAAAGGGATCCTGTATGTAATGAAGATGGTCAGGATCAAGGTGGAACTTTGCAGATGATGTTGTGGTTGTCTGAGGTGTACAGTGTAAGGCTAACTGGCTGGGCCCTTCCAGTCACGAAGGAACAGATCTATCACAGTGCAGGACCTCAGATTATGATGTCAAATAGGCATAGAATGAGGATGGGACAGGATAATGTGTCAAATGCTACGGAGAGATCCAGGATGATGAGGGCCGCTGTGTCTCCTTTGTCCAGAGTCATGCAGATGTTATCAGTGGTGGCGATGAGGGCAGTTTCTGTGCTGTGGTGAGGTCTGAAACCAGACTGAGTAGTGTTGAGGAGTTGGTGGTCATTGATGTATTTGCTATGGCAGCTGTTGATGATGCCTACTTCAAGGCACTATATTGCATTGTAAGGGACAAGAGTGTCACGATTTCAAATAAATGTTTTGAAACCTAACCCAGCAACTCATTGACTCTCATTTACTGGTTTTACAGAGCTAGAGAGGGAGTGTCCCTACAGTTAGAGGGTGGCAATATATCAGTAGAAAGAAACTGTGCTGAGGGTAAGAAACACATAAGTGATGTTGCCCAAATGTCCCCAACTTTGAGCAAAGGGGTGGAAAATCATACTGTCACAGGGATGGATGATGAGTATCCGGGGGAGAGGAGCCACTTACTTAGTGAAAATGTCCTATGCTGTATATGCTTGTCGTTGTGGTACGAGAAAGACGGAAGCCATCCATTGGTTGACAGTCCTTATGAGTAAATAGTGTAGAGCTGGACTTCAGTGCGCATGACGGAACAGTTCCATCATGCGCAAAGTGGTCGTGTGCGGAGGTCAGAACAGTTCTGTCCTATGCACACAACCATCAAATCTCTCTGCTGCTACATCAGAGGGATTTGATTTTTCCAAAAACAGCCTCGGGAGCTGGGAGAGAAATTTCCCAGCTCCCAAGGCTATTTTTAGTTCTCGCAAGGCACGCTGATATCATTTCAGTGAAAATGAAAGTGAAATGAGCTGATAGGCTCATTTGACTGTCGCTGCCTCGGTGTTCAGGGTGCTATCTCAGCCCCCTAAGCACCAAGGGAGAGGAGAGAGGTATTATTAGGAAGGGGAAGCTCTCCCCTTTCCAATGGTACTCTTCTTTAGAAGATACCTGCTTGGAGGTAGCCGCAGGAGTGCGATCCCCAAGCAGATATCCACCCACTAGACAGCGGGGGGGACCACTTGGACAAGGGCTTTTGCTCTCCCCTTAATTTAATGGCTATAATCAGTCTTTCTGACCCCCCCTCCCGGGGGGGGGGGCAGATAGGGGCAATAGCCCACTAGGAACCAGGGATTCTTTTGTTTTGGTAAGGAAAGGGTGGGCATCAATGCCCCCCAACCCAAAGAAATAGGCGCAGTCTTTCTGCCCCCCCAAGGGGCAAATGGGATTATTACCCCCAATCTGCTACCCGGGGGGTCAGAAAGCACACTAGACACCAGGGAGCATTTTATTTATCCAGAGTAGAGGTGGGGCCTGCTCAGAATGGGCATGCTAATGCCCCCACCTCCCCCCAAAAAATAGGCACAGTCTTTCTGCCCCCTTGGGGGATAGATATTGGCATCCGTCACTGTGAGGCAGATGGTGGTTATTACACCCTATCTGCCCCCCAAGGTGGGGAGAGGAAAGCCTACTAGGCACCAGTGATATGTTTATGGGCATGTCAGGGAGTGGCCCCACAGGCATTTTTATCAGTAGACCAAGGGAAACAATGGGTGGTAGGAAATTTGGGCCAGTGCTGTGATCCCACACAGAAATGTGAGAAAATAAGATTTTTTAGCTACATTTAATGTTTGCACAGGATTCTGGGTAAGAAAACATTGGAGGATCTATGCAAGCCACACCTCCCTTGACTCCCTGGGTGTCTAGATTTCAGAAATGTCTTGGTTTGGTAGGCTTCCCTAGATGGCCGCCAAGCCGGGGACCAAAAACGCAGTTTGCCCCCTTGTAAAAACCAGGTTGTTTTGTGATAGATCATTTTGATGACTCCACAATACTTTGTGGGCCCTTTCCTGTCACAGGCACATGGCCTAGCCACAAATGTGAGGTATCATTTTTATCAGGCGATCTGGGGGAATGCCTGGTGGAAGGAATTTTTGGCTCCCTGCAGATTGCAGAACTTTCACAAAAATGTGGGGGAATGTGTTTTTTTAGTGAATGATTGAGGTTTACAAGGAATTCTGGGTAAAAAGATGTGGTGTGAGCCATGCAAGTCAGCCCACCCTGGATACCCCTAAGTGCCTAGTTAAAAAAAATGTACATACAGGCTAGGTTTCTCAAGGTGACAGCTGAGCTAGGACCCAAAAGCCACAGTCGGGCGCATTGCAAAAAAAGGATCAGTTTTCAGTGGAAAAATGTGATGTGCCTACGTTGCATTTTGGCCCTTTTTTATGTTGTGGCCACTAGGCCTGCCCACATAAGTAAGGTACCATTTTTATTGGGAGACGTGGGGGATGGTGGGTGGAAGGAAGTTTGTGGCTCCCCTCAGATTCCAGAACTAAACATCAAAAAAATGTGAGGAAAATGTGTTTGTATTTTTTTTTAACACATTTTGAGGTTTGCAAGGCATTCTGGATAACAGAACCTGGTGAGTGCCACACAAGTCACCCTATGTTGGATTTCCCTGGTTGTCTAGTTTTCATAAATGTACATGTTGGCTAGGTTTCACTAGCTGCTGGCTGACTAGGGCCCAAAATCCACAGCTAGGCACACTGCAAAAAAGGGTCAGTTTTCAGAGGAAAAATATGATGTGCCCATGTAGCGTTTTGGGCTGTTTCCTGTTGTGGGCACTAGGTCTGCCTATACAAGTGAAGTACCATTTTTATTGGGAGACTTGGGGGAGTGCTGGGTGAATGGAAGTTTGTGGCTTTCCTCAGATTCCAGAACTTTCCATCACAAAAATGTGAGGAAAACGTGTTTTTTAGACAAATTTTGAAGTTTGCAAGGTATTCTGCGTAATAGAACCTGGTGAGAGCCACACATGTCATCCTATCCTGGATTCCCCAGGGTGTTAAGTTTCCAAAAATGTACAGATTTGCTAGGTTTACCTAGGTGCCGTCTGAACTAGGGCCCCAAATCCACAGGCACATTGCAAAAAAAAGAGTTGGTTTTCAGTAGAAAAATGTGATGTGCCCACGTTGTGTTTTGGGCTGTTTCCTGTCGCGGTCACTAGGCCTACCCACACAAGTGAGGTACCATTTTTATCAGAAGACTTGGGGGACGCCCATCCTGGACTACCCTGGGTGTCTAGTTTTTAAATATGTACAGGTTTGCTAGGTTTCCTTGTGTGTCGGCTGAGCTAGGTCCCAAAATCCACAGCAAGGCACAATGTAAATAAAGGGTCAGTTTTCAGTACAAAAATGTCATGTGCCCATGTTGCATTTTGGCCCTGTTCCTATCGTGGGCATTAGGCCTTCCCACACAAGTGAGGTACCATTTTTATCTGGAGACTTAGAGGAACACCGAATAGTAGAACAAGTGTTATTGCCAATTGTCTTTCTCTGTATTTGCATCTTCCAAATATAAGACAGTCTGTAAAAAAGAATTCATTTTGAGAAATGCCCTCTAATTTACATACTAGTTTGGTTATCTGCAATAAATAGAAGTCACAGAGGAAAATGTGGACACAAATGGCAGTTTTTATCAACTCAATTTTAATATTTTTCATTTCAACTGTTACTTTCTACATGAAAACCTTGAAGGATCTACAGAAATTACCCCTTGCTGAATTCAGAAAGTTGTCTACTTTTCAGAAATGTATAGCTTTTCGGGATCCAACATTGGAATCCATTCTGGAATGAGAAGGGAAAAATACCACGCTACAATTAGTAGTAGTGTCAGGGCTGAGGCTTATCGACATGGAAAAATATTTTCACCAGGAGAAAAAACAGCATGACAGTTATAGAGTGAATATATTTGCGCAAACAAAATACGTCAGGACATGATTTCACAAATGTCTTCCTGAAATGTGCCTGGAAACCTGTGACTGACACAGCTTGCTGGAATATTCAGGAAAGTCTCCTGCTTACCTAAAAGCCCACTGGGTTCCCCTTGTGAAAATAGAATACCCACCAATATCAAGAGGGTGTGGGACTAAGGCCCTCATTACGAAACTGGCGCTCATGTGACCGCCAGCCTTGCCGTGGCGTTCCTTCTGCCGCCGAGCCAGCGGTAAGGACCACTACATTACGAGTTGTGGGGCTTGGCAGACGCGGCCAGCGGTGAGCACCTCCAACCTGGCAGCAGGCCTCAGCCTGCTGGCCGGATTACAAGGCTGCAAACCGCCAGGCTTACCGTGGCAGTCACCCTGCCACGAAAACCCTGGTGATCACGCACCAGGCAATAGGAATCTCCATTCCTGTCGCAGACACTCACATGCATTCATGTCCTCACACATGCACACATCACCCCACCCGTCCACACACTCACAAACACACCCCACCCCTTCGTGCACGCATGCATTCACATACACACCCATTCAGCATACGCATACATCCACACAGACACCCCCACTCACTCGCAAAAATGCACTCAGACACCCCCACTCACTCACTTTCATCCACCCAGACACTCCCATATACGCGCACATACTCGCACACACACATTCACATTCACATTCACTTGCATATGTGCACACATTCACCACCACCTTCCCCCTCCGCAGACATGCACACACGCACCCAAACACACAGACACCCGCCCCCTTTCAGACTCCCACTTACCTTCTCCGTTGAGGAGGACATCCAGGAGGGGATGGGTCCTGGCGGTCTTGCATCGCAAGCACCACCACGCCAGCTGGACTCCACCAAGCCATATTACGGATTGTAATACGGCAGGAGGAGGCCTGCTGCTGTGGCGGTGCTGGCACTGCACCCGCCACTTCGGAGTCGGACTTCTGCCCAAAAATGGGCAGAAGTCCTCCAAGGACTCCTAATATGGCAGGCAAAAGACCGCCAGCACTGGTGGTTTTTTGCCTGCAGCAGCTTTGGCGGTCCTGGAAAAGGACCGCCAAAGTCGTAATGAGGCCCTAAGTGTTTTATCATCATGGAAAAAAGCTACTTCATCCTGGAAAATATTTTTATAGTCAACAAAAAAAGTAAAAAACCTATATCTTAAAAAGTACATTGCCATCATAAATAGTCAAGCAGTTGGTCAGCCTATAGTATGGGACAATCCATATGACTGGGTGAGGTTGAAGGTCGATCTGTAGACCTACGACTGCAGTCCCTTCCAAGAGTATTGTACGATATTTTTGTGATTCCCAGAAAAGATGGACACCTACTCCAAATCCAGAAGGCCATTGTTGAGTAGATTTCTGACTTTTTGGTTAGGCTTTAGTGATTAGGGCACATCCACAGGCTGACAAGTGGTGTCCCTTTAACAAAACACATTTTAGATATAAGTTTTTTCTATTTTCACTTTTTTCAATCACAAAGAAGCAACATTTTTACTGAAACAGACCCTCCAACAAAACTTTTTATAACAAGCATCACAAATAAAAAGGTGCAGGTGATGTGAAAGAGTGCTCAAAGTGGAACAACAAGTGAATTGGCCATTGTTCATAATGTGCGAAACTTCCCATAGGGACATCAAGAGTGTCGACGGCTGTGCTTGCGTCATCACAATTATGTATGGCTCTGGTAGCCAGCGACTACTGTAAATAACTGGATGACTATCCAGTAGCTCACTGCTATAATGTAGCAACTGTTGTTAACAAAAGCTGTTACCCGCTGTTGGTTCATTTTAAAGAAATTCCAGGCGGAAATGGCTGGGGTCTCTAATATAGCCATAGAACCCGCAGTAGCGGGCTCTACCGGCTATTAAAGGCCCGCTCCCGAGTTAAATGCCCGAGCCGAAGGCGAGGGCATTTAACAAGGGAAAGGGCCTTTAATAGCCAGTAGAGCCCGCTATGGCGGGTTCTAAGGCTATTAGAACATTCTGCCACTCAGGGCAGAATGTTCTCTTAAAAAAAACAAATTGCTCACGGAGCCCGAGGGGATTAGAATCCCCTCGGGCTCCGTGAGGCTTTGTTCACAGCTGCTGCTGTGAACAAAGCCCATTGGAATGTTGGCGCTGCGGGCTTTTACCGGCCAGTAAAAGCCCGCAGCACTCCATTGTTTTCAATGGAGCTGCCAGCTTCCAATGTTCTAATAGAATATTAGAGCAGCGCTGGAAACCAGGGAGCACTGATTCTGGAGGAGTAGGCACAGAGAGTGATGGGGGTGGGTGGAAGGAGGCCAGGTATTTTTCTTTTTTAGATTTTGGACAAGGGAAACTATCCATGTTGTGTATGCCTCTCCCATAGTTTTTCTGCCCCTGCATAGTAGTTGAAAGTAGTAGCAGATGATTTTGGGGGCCATACAAATCATACATGTAGAGATAGGTAAAAAATGATTTACGGGAATGCTTTTCACCTCAGTGTTCTGAGACACCATGGACAATTCGAGCTTCGCTCTCATTGCCTAGTTGATGTTACTCTGATACCTTTGGTGAAAAATATCCCCACAATTCACTGTTCTATATACCATCTACATTTTGCTATATACTGACATTTGGGAAAGCTCAGTCACAACTCTGTCAAATTTGGATTACTAAAAGCAACAAAAAAATTGTGTAATGGGAGAGAAATCCTAAAAATGTCTGAATTTAGATTACAGTTATCTTCACTAATAGCATTACATTGTCTTTTTTGATACGTTGCCAAAAACACAACACTCACAATGATATTGACTTTATCTCGGCACAGAGCATCTGCCAAGATTCTTGCATAAACTTTCGGATCCTGTCACAAGCTGTATTGGCCCCAGCACAAACAGTGGCACCTAATCAAAATGGAAGGCCAATGAACCACTTTAAACTCCACGCTCAATCTCAAATGGAGTCATGGCTTACAGGTTAGAGTAGAATACACTACAATATGCTTACCCGCCTCCTCACCTAGGAGACCCTCTCATAGCAAATCAGGCCCCTTTGGCAAGGCAATACTGACCAGTTGCCACTGGCAGATTCAACGGGAGGGATGAAGGGTCCAAACCACTGCAGGCGGTACATTTGACCTCATTCAAGAGGAGTGGGGCAAAAA
Source organism: Pleurodeles waltl (assembly GCF_031143425.1). Taxonomy (NCBI): domain Eukaryota; kingdom Metazoa; phylum Chordata; class Amphibia; order Caudata; family Salamandridae; genus Pleurodeles; species Pleurodeles waltl. The sequence goes on along the minus strand of NC_090448.1, from coordinate 1,090,721,409 downwards.
GAACTGGCAATTCTCCTAGAGTGGCAAGACATCCTGCACCAACCCTGCTGTTTCTGCATTGGCGACCACTACTCCAGATGCCAATAAAATGTCAATAAAAATGTCTTGTCTGGGATTGACTTCCTCTCATGTCAGTTTATTCTTTATCAATCTTTTTTTGTTTATCCACACAATATAGTGAATGTCGTACCAGCAAGAGCCCTGGCAATGTTTTTCTAATCAATATGTAAAAAACAAATAACTTTATTGAGGGTTTTGTGGAGTGGGAGGGACACTGTAAACTGGTTGTCCTCCCGCCCACCAAACCTGGGGTTGCCCCGCTTTTAATCAACCCAGCAGTCTGTTCACTATAGGAGTGATGGGTCACAGTGACTGTCATCCACCCTACCAAGACATGGTGGAAATGGACAGGGAACATGTTAAATGGCCCACACACATGGAAGGGAGCTGCTGTGATGGGCGCGCGCCTCGAGGCACAGGGAACTGCGCAGAAATCTTAAAATATGCAGGCACGGCCCATCCTTTAGGGCAGAGGGGCCTCGCCCCCCCACCTTTTGCCCCTCATGAAGAGTGCCGGTCAGGCTGAACAAAGGTCAGCCTGACAGGCACTCTTCATGTTCAGGTCAGGCAACCTGGAGCAAGACATGCGCAATTTGCACAGACTCCTGGCTGCCTGAGCTCAACTTTGCTGGGCTGAAGAGGTCACAGCTCCTGTGGGCGTAACCTCCTTGGCTCAGCAAAGGTGCCTTGAGGCCCTCCCCTGGGTGACGAGGGAAGCGTCACCCATTGACTTCGAACTGGGCGTTTCAGGTTTAAGCCCTGAAGTTCCCAGGGCGAGTGTCAATCAGTGACACCTTGTCACAGAGTTTGGTAGGGTCAGCAGTCTCAATGACCCCATCCCACTCTGTGACGAAGTTGGGACTGCCGCCTTCCCTCACTGGCTGACCTATGGTCAGCCAGTGAGGGAAGGCGGCAGTCCCACCCCTTCTGGGATCTCCGAGGCTGAAGGTAAGTGTCTGTGTGTGTGTGTATCTTTTTAAAATGAATGTTTGGTCCGTGCATGAATGTTTGAATGTTGATGAGTGTTGTTAATGGATGTGCGTGCGTGCTTGTGTGCTTGTGTGTGTGAACAAATGAGTGTGAATGTGCTTCCCGCCAGCCCCTTCCTCCTAAAACTGCCGGCCTCCACTGCAAATATGACTGATGGTCCTACACCAGGGTGGTGGAAGAGATGATTCCTACAATCCTAGAGGACAGGAGGGCCGTCTCCCAGAACCTAAATAGGGCACATAGAGGTCTTTCAAGAAACCCTGCCTATTTAAAATAAACATTTTGTTAATTAACCTATTTTATGGCATAGTTTCTAACTCATAAATACTTAAAAACTTTCCTAGAGTAACGTTGACTCTCATGATATATTCTTTCACTTAACACCTTTTTTTTAAATCTGAAGGCTGCTTCACTAAAGTACTCTGTGACTGATAACAGGTACGCAAAAATAGCCAAAGATAAATGCATTACGTTTTAGAGGTCAGGGGTCAGACTGATTAAACCACAGGTGTTATAAAGCAGTCAAGATGGCTGCGTACCAGAAATAAAATGGTGGCAGTTGGTACTGTTCTCAAAAATTAAATGCTGCCTTTCTGCAGTTCATCAAGAAGTATTACATTCAACTAGATTGCAAATAAATCTGTTCCTCTGTTTATAAATGATTGAATGATCCCCGAAATGCCAACATTGGCAATAATTGAATTTAGTATACCCATCTCCTTCACCAATGATTAGAAGCAAAACATTACATAAAGATTTGCTTCTCATCCTTTGTTTTCCTTGGTTAATTTGGTGAATCTTCCAAGAATGTGCTATTTTCTGCTTTTGTTTCATTTCTTGTCGAGTTTTAGTTCTAGAAAGCATGGACTATTTCTTTGATGTTTAATCCATCTTGCCAATAGTTTGCCTACAGGTTCCCTTATATAAGTTATTTAAAAATTGAGTTTTAAAATATATAGATGGTTCTCTAAAGCAGGAATCTCCAACCTTTTCTCTAACAAAAGCTACTTAATTTAAATGAAAATCCTCCCAAGCTACTGTTATTAGACAAGATTGCATAAGTATCCGCTATTTGCAAGATTACCAGAAGAGCCACCTCTGTGCATCAGGCAGGGTTGACAGCAGTCTTGTAAAAAATGCTTTGTCAATGTGGAATGCCTCTAAGTGGGTAATACGTAGCAGCTATAGCTTCAATGTCCCTGGCACCAAGTTAATAATAGTCTCTGCAACACTATTTCATTTTTATCACTCAAACATCAGCTTTAAACATAGTTTGGAAATATAACAGTTTTTCTCCAAATATCAGCATCTGAATTTTGAAAGTATACACATTTTCATTTCAAAAACATTCTTTTCAATTTTGATGTACATATATTCAACCAAGCAAATGCTTCTAATTACGTTCACTGGGCTGCACAAAGGAGAGTTACATATGGGTAGCTGGAGAGCTACTAGTAGCTCATGAGCTACTCTTTGGAGAAGCCTGTGCTAAATGTTACTCTTTAATATATTTGTTCCTCTCGGAATCCCAGATCAATAGTCGTTGGATGTAAATAATCAAATTTGGGACCCTATTACCTTGTAAAGAGAGGCAGTATCATCCCTCCACCAAGATGCTGACTCCCAAGGCATCAGTTACAAAGACGGGGGCAGAGGTGAGTACCTCTGCCTCCACCATCATCAGCGACATAGCAAACACCCGCCATGAAATAATCAAATAGCAGTGCTACTGGCCTGATTATCAAAGGTCCTGGCAGGAAGGGAGGTTGGTTGGTTGTGGGGTGGCCATGGGCCCATTGCTTCTCACTCATACCCCTCTCCGGGCACAACAATAGCACGGAGTTTCAACTTGGACTTTCGGGCATAATGGCCAGGTTGTGGCAAACAACTGGGTGGTTCCTAAGCCTTGGGGAAAGGAAGACGGTTTCCATCTGTCTGCATTCCAAAATACCTTGATATTCTTAGGATTACCTTCCCTTGAGTGTGCGGGCACCTCCTGATAGGAAAGGAATGTCTAGGATTCCTCTTTTGTTAGCATCTCATTGAGGGAAATTAGTTCTAAGAATTGCAATGGTGTCATGGGTCTTCACCACTAAATGAAATCTCTGGGATTACCCATCCCTCACTCTGCCTTGGGTGCATATCAGTGCAAGGAAGAAAACCGATTTAAAGTACTGGGGCTGACTTTCTAGGCACATCTGATTTTTTTAGTGACTTTCATAAAATGAGCAGTCAGATAAAAAACAATTCTAAAGGCTACAGGAAAAAGTAGGGTGACCCAAGTATAAAACCCTTCCAACATTAATATGAGGAAGCACAAATGTCTGAACATTGATACCTTCCAAGAGGAATAATGTGCTTTACTTTAAGAACTTACGTTTGATGGTGGCAATCTAAATGCATTTAGACTGTGTGGTTGCAAAATAAGAAAGTAATCCAGAAAAAAAAATATGACAACTTTGCTTTCTGTATCAGATGTAAAGCAATCACATAGAAAACCCGGATTAATCGTCATTTGTATGGGATTAAGAAGGAAACATAAGAAATGTAATTCCAGTAGTGTGAAATAGAAAGAAGCCTTTTAACTCTCAATGTAGCCAACACAATCACTCAAACACTGGCATAACAGTTTGAGACACAGCTCAGAATCAGTTGTACACTGGTGAAAGGAGATCAATCAAGTTTGAGAAAGTCCATTTTAGTGGTAAAGAATGGATGGATACACTGCAAGACCTTAATCCCATCTGTGAGGACAAAGTGGAAAGAAGCTGCGCCAGTGCACCATAAGGTGGGTTAAGGGCTTACAGGATCCCCACCAGGGGCACAAGATTGCAGCTTAAGGGCTACAAATATGTCCTTTTCAAGTGTGATGCACAATCCACAACGATTTATTTTCCATGGGACTCTAAAAATCCTCACGGCACTCAATGAGAAGTGCTGAGTGTATCAAGGGCCCCTGCGAGATCTAATAATCCATTGAGTAATACTCCTTTCCTATCAAGAATCGCAAGTGCCATCAAGTATTTCAAGTGCGGATGTGTTGGTACTGCAGAGTGAAGGGGAACCTGAGTGATGAGGCCTAGTTAGACAATGTTTCTGGTTATTGTTGTATAACTGGATTGCCTGCACATTTTGATTAAGGACCTAGTTTAGAACTTGGCGGATGAAGGATAAATAGTAAGTATGGCAAAGTTCTTTACTCCAGCCATATCAAGGGTCCCATGCCTACCAAATATAGAGCTGTCTACTGCCACATTGTACATCCCTTAACATTGGCAGAAAACTCCATGATGGCAATTTCTGTCAATGTATTAAAAGTTTGTCGGTCGGCTCTGTCAACATGACAGTACCGTTGCACTAACTGAGACCAGAGGGACTACATATCCCAGACTGCTTTGTGGCCCCAGGAGGCGGCCATTTTCTGCATCACCTGCTCCCACTTGCCATTTCCAACGAGCGCTACAAAGCGCGAGGGGGCATACCGCAGTGCAGGATGTGCCTGGGCCAAGGGCAGGCCCATCTGTGGCCGACTGAGGCTGGGCTGGGCCATCCCCCACTTAGTCTGTTTTTTTTTTTTTTGCCACTTCTGAATAGCTTTGTCTCCTCCTAGCTACTCCATAACGTACCATCTCAGGCCCCTTGCCCCGCCTTAATCATATCCTCACAGAGATGGGTAACAGAAAAGCGACCGAAGGTGGCGTGGGGGTAGGAGGGAAAAAGCACAAGAAAAACTCGAAAAAGTTGGGCTGTAATGAGTTACTTGATTGTATTGACAACCTCCTGGCAGACTGTGGGGAAATACTAGCCCCACCAGCTGGTGTAGACCAACCAATAAGTCCCAAATTGTGTTTAGCAATCCAACCACTGAACAATAAGCAGGAAAGTATATCCAATATGTTTAATAAAGCTAGGGTACGGATGAGGAATAAGACCAGTACAGCACTCCAAAAACCTGCAGATCTACTTTCCAGTTCTGGCTCCTCTCACGATACAGTAATAGTGCCCCCTCCCTCTCCCATCTTTTGTACCAATCGTTTTCTACCGCTAACTTGCCACCCAGATCCACCCATTACCCAGGATCCTGCAACTCATCCCGTTCAAGTTGCGGCAGGCAGCCTTTCAAACAACCAGCCATGTTCTCCTCCTCTAAGTGACGACTTGGTAGGTTGTATACATACACTTAGGTCAGAAATAGCAGCCCTAAAGTGTGTGATAGGAATCTTGTGGCAACAGTAGAGCATCTTATGGAAGAGAGGGGGAGAACACCTAGGGAAGGAGCCGCCATCCTAGTTTCGACTAACACCCCCACATTGACACCCCTACTGTGCCCCCACATGTAAAACATCTTGGAAGTTAACTAGGTTTACCCCATGTGGATACTATCTGTAGGATATTGGCTGGAGCCCGCATTACGGGTTCCCAAGTACCTGTAGGCGTGCCAAACAAATCTCCTTCCATCCACCTCCAGACCAAAAGTCCCTACCCTATACTCCCTACACCAGGGGAGGGTCGTCATCTTAGTAGAACACATGTTGCCAAGACCTCCAACCTCCCTCTTCGAGAAAATTTCATGACTAATGTAACTAAACTTAACTCCGGGGGGGGGAGGGAAGAGGAAGACCCGTTGATTAACAAAGTCACCCGTGGGATTCGATATACAGAGAATGTCTTTCAATAATCAGAAAAGATATCCTTAGGGCCAGACGGCATAAGTCTCTGAGTTCTGTGTCCGACTGTATTGAGCTTCTTTTAGAAAATGGGCAATTAACCTATGACCTAGTGGCCCTAGACCAAAGAACCCATCCTCCGGATGGGTTTACTATACAGTCCAAACTTGATCTACCTATTCCTTTTTGTATGCCACCTCCCCACGCTGTTCTAGATGATGGCACTGTTTGCTCTAAGATAGAATGACCCTTAGAGCCCGAGGCACAGGCCTCTTACGATAGATCCAATAGCTGTGCAAGCTGTACTACTAGTTACTTAACTAACATGCCTGACTCAAGAGACAGGAAGGTCCCTACCGCACCATCTAATGTTGTTGTACCAGCCACCAAGGAAGCCTGTCGACTTTCAATAGGTTCCCTAGATTTCCGGGCAAATCTTCCCCCATCGCTTAATTCCATGACTACCTGCCGGAAAGCACACATTGTTTCCTGGAATGTGGCAGGTATTGAATCTAAACTTCCATTGCCTCATTTGAATACCTTTATTGATCAATATGACATATGTATCTTCCAGGAAATCTGGCTAATCAAACCTGCCTACAAACCTGGCTATGCACCTACCACATACCCGCTATTCCTAGTAAGGCGGGCCGTCCATCAAGGGGCCTCCTAACATGGGTGAAAATCGTACTGCAGTGCTGAGTGAAATTGCTACCTACCGGCAGCTCTCATATTCTTGGTATCAGACTCAAGGAAGCTGGGACCATTGTTACTGACATATTTAACATCTATGCTAGGGTGACAAGGAGGCCCAACTACTCTGCTACTCTGCAGTCTCTTGAGACCCAATTGGGGGAGAGACCCTCCAACAATGCCCTTGTAGTAGCAGGGGACTTTAATTTCACTTTCGAACCCCTTGGTCTGGATAATATGGGTGACTTCCTGGAAGAAGATAACCTATGGCATATACCTAGGCTTGAGCTGCCCCCCATAAAGAAGTGGTACCAGGCTGCCTTGAAATTAAATGCCCTGACCCTCAGCCAAGGCCTGAGGGCAGTCAATGGAACAACCAAATCCAACAGGCATGTTGCCCACATGTTCACTGGCACACAGGGGAAGAGCTGTATTGACTATATTTTGATGGACCTTAGATACTGGCATTTGGTAGATGACATGGTAGTCCAGACCCAATGGACAGTGACCACAGTCCATTCTGTCTTAGTCTAGAGCCCCCTTGGGGAAGGGCACCTATTGCAACAACTACCGCCAAAGCAACTAAGGTGGTTCAGGCCGAGAATAGTAGACGACGCATAAGATGGAGCAAGGTCGTCCTGCGAGACGACATTCTCTCTACCATCAACCAAGAACTGACACACTGCATAGCATTGATATCCACGATGGAAGAGGAAGAGGGAAACTGTTCCTCTCTATTATATGTACACACCAGGTTCTTTAAAAGACTGGGACAGCTAATAACCATGCCAGCTGCCCACAATACCTGTAGCGCTCTACCCCGCAAGGGAGATAACTGGTTTAATCAAGACTGTCGGCTTGCTCGAACAAATTTAATTAGGGCAATCGAGCAAAAAGATGTTGTCTGAGTCAGAACTCTGCAGAATCTGTATAAGCAGACGCAGGCGAAGGCTAGGAAGGACTGGGAGGAGGAAAGATGGAGACTTATAAAGGTCTCTTGTGAACGCAGGGATTCTAAATCCTTTTGGCTTATGGTAAGCAAAAGAAAACTAAGGGGAGCTCCCGTAATTGACAATAACATTCAGCCTTCAGATTGGTTCCAACACTTAAATTCCCTCTATAATGTCGAAAGCCAATTCACAACCACCTCTGCCCCTCTACTCCGACTCTAGCCGAACATCTTCTATTGGTACAGTTTGTTTAACCTGGGAGACATCCGAGATGCAATAAATAACATACTACGCTTGAAAGCTGCTGGTCCGACGGCATTCTTGGTGACCTTTTTCTCCATAACGTCGACAAATGGGCTGAGTACATCCTCCTCTTATCCAATGTAATCATTAGGGGAGCCCCCATTTCCGAGTCATGGAGGGTTGCCGAGGTAATACCCATCTATAAGAAAGGCGATAGGTCCCTACCCACCAACTATAGGCCCATAAGCCTTATCGATACAGCGCAAAAGGTGTTCTGTCGCGCCCTACTACCAAAAAACCATGACTGGATCTCCGAGAATTACATCCTTTCACCATTGCAGGCTGGCTTTAGGTCCAAAACAAGCACCATAGATCAGGTGTTTCAGTTTTTGCTCTTGTATTGTAACGTTGTAGTGATAGGGAAGGGGAGTCTCTATGTAGCCTTTATAGACCTGAAATCTGCCTTTGACATGGTCCCCAGAGGTAAACTCTGGGGGGTCCTCAATGAGATGGGAATGCCTCCAGAGCTCCTGACCACAATTATTCGATTATATGAAGCTAATTTTGCAAAAGTACGTTGGGGGAACCAGGGTGACCTCACCGATCCGATCAAGGTACTCAGGGGTGTTCGGCAGGGTTGTGTACTAGCTCCAACTCTCTTCTCCCTATATTTGAACCAGGTTGTCCAACATCTTATATTGCAGCCCTCTGATGCATCAGCCCTAGGCAACGAAAAGATCATGACACTTCTTTTCACGGATGATACCCTGATAGTATCCGAAACCCTGATGGGCTTTCAGTCCTTGCTGAATCGATTTGACGATTTCTGCTCCAAGAGAGGCTTAGAAATTAACACCTCCAAAACGAAGTTCATGGTTATCAACCTACACAGACCACACAGGGGAACCCTTTCCGTAGGTGGGTCCAAATTAGACCAACTTAACATCTTTGAATATTTGGGGAACAAACCATCAGACTCAATGTCTTGGAAAACCCACAATAATTCTACATTATTAAAATTTAGGCAGCTGGTGGGCGTCCATCCACTACACGACCAATAGCTACCGCTCTCCAGATCTATAACATGAAGTCTGTCAGTGCAGCACTCTATGGGGTTGAACTCTGGGTCTTTGAGGATGTAAAGGAGCTTACCCGTATAGAAAACACGTTCATAAGAAAGCTCACCTCCTTGCCCCCGAGTACCCCTCTTCTTCCTCTGCATTTGGATCTGGCTCACAAACCATTAGCTGCCATAGTTGGTTTTAGACCTTTGCTGTTTTGGAGGAAAATCAATGCAACCCCCGAACTCTCCTCCTATGCCTTCGCGTTCAGGGAAGTTTGTTCTCTGGATTCCTCCAATAAGATCTTGTGGATCAACTCAGTCAAGTCATCATTGATCGCCATTGAGATGGGAGACTCATGGAATTCCTTATACACAGGGTCACCACCACCTAAAGAAAGAGTGAAGTCTTGTTATTCGGTGTGGTTAACTCAGTCTATATCTCGCTTGCTCTCAGGGCGACTAACTAGCAAGTTTCTGGACTTTAAGTCTACCTGGTTGTTAGAACCTTACCTGGATAGCATTCTAGACCCGACTGACAGGAAGCTCTATATGCAATTTAGATTTGCACCCCCCCCCTCAAAACGTTTACCAAGAGATGGCAGAACAGGGACCCTACCAATAAGTCATGTCCCAGTTGCAATCTGTCTCATGAGTCAACCGCCCACGTCTTCTTTGTATGCCAGTCTTACACTCCTATATGTAGGAAATGTCTGACGCTAACCTGCAAACGGCTGGGGACCCGAGACCATGCTGCAGCCATGAGGATCTTAAAATCAGACTCTAGCCAGCCCATTGTCATTGTAGTTGCCAAATTTCTTGGAGGAATGTGGCTCATCAGAAGGAAACTGGTCAATATTGCCTAGTTCCTATGTCCCTGTAGTCCTATTTGCACTTTCCAGCCCCACACTGTATTGTGGGACAGTATTTTTTTTATTGTATTGCTCTCTGTGTATTGTTTTAATTTATTTTAAGCAAATTTCTATTCTATGATTCTTAATTACTATTAATTGTGGTGCTATGTGACTTTTATGGCACTGGATGCCGAAATAAAGTTTTATACTACAGTACAGTCTGTCAAAATTTTAACATGTTTTAATATTTTCAAAAACAAAATCCCGAAGCTTGATTTTATTTATGGTAATACAAAAACTAATAACCTCATACCATAGGAGTTATGTCCCATAGCGTAGCAGCTATTTAGCAGTTTATCCTCCCCTTACGGCTAGGTTATTCCCAGCGGGCGATGGACCGTGAAAACTGGCCATTTGACCGCCCACTGTAAACCAGACGGGTGATTGAATGGCCAAACATCCGATAGCCTTTCCTGTGTAGGGCTTGTGCTGGAGCTTGTGAGCAACAGGGACAGAGTAGTTACTATTGCAGACATACTTAAGGCCCACCCATCAGTAAATCAGGTGGACAGACTTTTAGTTTGGCGGAGAGAGTACTCCGTCACCATTGCCATCCACCAAACTCTAAATCAGCAGCTAAGTATTTGTGAGGTCCTGCTCTAAACATTTTATTGTTTTTGTTTTTTAGCGCAAAAGAAATCTACGCAGTCTGAAGGAGGGATGGAAAAAAGCTAGAGATAGTCACAATAGGAAGATTGTTGGAAGCACGTGACTAAGAAGGGTGAGCCCATTGGATGTCTGGTGCTGGCTCAAGGCCTGGAAAGAAGCACAGTTCAAGCCAACATCATTCGCAGTGGTATGGAGTGAGAACAACAAGGCTCAGAATGTGCATACTTTCCAGCTACACCGGCTTGCTTTGGGTGGGGGGTTCAGCAGTAAGTGAAAATAAACAAAACGGTTCTGGTTTATAAAGAAGGGACTGCTAAATCAATAAGCTGCTGCACTATCTCTGAATCAACAAGGTGGATCAGTTAGTAACTCAGTGAAAGACAGCATGCATAGAGCTTTTTGTCCTACTCTCATTTGTAGTCAGTGATCCCAAGAAGAATCTTGAGAGAATGGCTGGACTTAACCTATCATGGCTAATGAACACTGCATCACTTGAGCCCTATAAGGCTCAAAAGGTTCTAGAGCATAGGCCGCAATCAGTCATCAAAACATTTTCCTCAGCACAGTGCCATCTGCCTTAACCACGCTGGTCAAACATTCATTGAGAAGATACTACAATCGTGTCTGCTCCAAGGTGTAGCTGCACAGGCCGTGAACAGAGAGCAGCAAAGACATTTTTGGAGTCCAGGACAAGCCTCTGAGAAAATCACAGACTCGGGCTGTTTGCGAATGCAAAAAGGCATTTTTAATGCTTTATTTTTAAAATTTTGAAACATGACATAAACATACAGTGATGTCTAATCAATAGTGCAAAAGGTGAATGGACCAGTTATCAGAGCTTGATATATACAATAACACAAAACGAGGCAAGTCTATGAAGACCATTACATAAGCACAATACATACCCATGTCCGCACGTGAAACAAAAGAGACCTATAAACATCCCAGAGTCTGCTCAGATGACATAGCACAATAAGATAGAACAGGTGTGCAAGTCTGCGCTTTGAGTCAGAAACCCCATCGCTTATTGGGTGGAGTCAGGGGTAGATAGGGTTTGTAGGTAATCTCTCAGAGGCTGCCATACATCTTTTGAACAGGAGGTGGGAGGTTGCATGGTTTCATATAGTTAACACTTCATGTCGCATTAAATGAGGCTGCGTAGGTGGTTCTTGCCTCCCCAACGTATAGCAATCTCACGCTTGGCGAGAAGCAAAGCAATGGCAGTGTATCTGCGCACAGATTTAGTGACGTCTTGGATATAACCCAGCAAGGTGAGCAGTGGGGAAGGGACAAGTGTCATCTGAGTCATCAAAGTCATCCAAGTGAATACCTTCCTCCAGTATGTCTCCACCTTGGGATACGTCAATGTCATGTGAGCGAAGTCTGTCCCCTATGCGCGGCCCCTTGGCCAATCTGATGAGCGGGTGGGGTCAAAGCGGGACAGTGCTGCAGGTGTGGCATAGTGCAGCAGTTTGTAACAATGGTTACATGAGACGATGCGTGTCTGCACACAACAAGCATCCTGCATCTGGTCCAGCATGAGGTGCCCCAAGACCGATCCCCTAAGCCTAGTGTCACGTGCCGATAGGAGTTGCATGCAAGCATTATACAGTTTTGAAAAAAGCTGCTCCCCTTCCAAGGCAGTGATTACTAATCACAGTGAAGTAAATTTAGTGGGGGGCTAGTGGGTAAGATGGAATCTGGGCCCTCAATGCACTCTGAAGTCGTCAAAGCACAAAGTGGTCAATGAGGGGAGTGTCCACAAAGCGTGGATTGGTCGTGCGTGAAAAGACATGTCCATCCGGGAATATACCTCCAAAAGTACGTAAAGCATGTGTCGTCAAGGTACACTGTATCAACCGTCCTGAGTTATGGGGAGCCACAGGTTGCCTTCCAGAGGCATTGAGGTGGAATAGAGCATCCGACCACCCCGCATCATAGCAGTTGCCGCCAGGCCCAGCATGTCATGGACAGTGTCTGTATGTCATCCAGATCTAGGGGAATACCCGCCGGTGAGAGCACTTTCAGTGACGCGGGCTGCAAGATCAGCTTCAGGATTGGAGTACGGTATGCGAGTATCAGGATGGTACCAGTATCTGGCATATTGACACTGTGCAACCAGATAATATAGATGGAGATGAAGAAGTCCAAACCCCCCCGCCACATCATCATATGTGGGAATTAGGAAATGAGCAGCAGGAACAATGGTTTGAAGATAATAAAATGAAGAAAACATTATTTTGAGTAATAATGAAGAAAACCTATTTAACTTTAGAAAGGTATTTTTCATGGTTAATGGTTTGAATGTTGTTTGGGCATGGTCGGGGACAGGGCTAGATTTGTTGTAGGGTTGTGTTGTGGTTGACTTTCAGAATATGTCTGTGGGTTGCATCACGGAAAAGAGCAGGGTTAGGATTAGGGCTAAGATTCGGTTGTGGTTAGGATTTGGGTTAAATTAAGGGTTTGCATTGGCTATGGGTAATGATTAAGATTATATTTAAAGTTTAACAATACGGTTCAAGTTATGGTTGTGTTGTGGCTTATCTTGAAGGCTAGAGTTAGACCTAGGACTCTTGTAGATGTCCATGGTCAGGGCTGTGTTTAGGGTTATGATTTGGGTATGGGTTACGGTTAGATTTAAGTGTGAAGTACTGGGGATTATTTTTGTTCTGCCATTCTTCATAATGGTTTGTTGTTATTATCTAAAAGCATTTTCTTCATAATAGATAATTCCTTATCATCTCATCATGAATATATTTCTTCATTTTTATATTCTTCATTAGCACATAGCTCCTTCTAATCCTTATGGATAATGTGGCTGATGGTGAGTATTGACAACTTGTCATCTTATCCCTTTACTACGCGTTAGCTTCTGGCGATGAGCACTGACACCACCACCCATTGGGAAAGCAGCTGTGGAGCTAAGGATACCTGAAAGGAAATTGGTGACGACTGCTCTGATATTGTACATTTAACTAGCCTTCATTCTATGTTCCCTCAAAGAGTATGGTTATAATTTACTGCTTTTTATAATTTTTTCAAATGGATTGCTTACATTTATTTCCTATTATTTTCTCTTTCGTGGGGAGGTCTCTGAGTCAGGTGTATTTTTGTCTTCTCTTAGGTACCCAAGCCAAACAGACAGTGGAATCGCATGTAAAACGCTTTGAAATTATCATAATAACAGAAGCCATTTTGATTTTTTGACCGCCATCTTCCTTTCCCCATTGTGCCCATGTTATACATAACCTGTTCTAGCTTCTAAGTTATACAGCCTCACTTTCATGCTTTCACTGCTAAGCGGGGATTTCAAAATGACTAGCTCGGTGTCTGAATAGTTTCCACTTCTTGTATCTCTTTGCAATGTCCTTTCACTCTCTTCTTATGAGAAACAGTGCACCTGTTAATATGACTTTCGATTTCTGTCACGTGTATTCTCATTAAGAAATCTATAAAACTCATGCAAATGTAGATTTCCCTAGTAATTTATGACGGAAAGTCTTAATTTTATTAAAGACACGGAGGCGAGTATTATGCTTCTCTAACTTCCTTTATTTTAAATAGCAGCAGTCAAGAAAACTACAACTCCCATGAGGCTTAACAGTCCAAAGCCAATGGGAGAAGAACAGGAATAACAGATGCACCAATCACCATACACGGTGCTACGTAACCACCAAGCTTGACTGCGACCAGCCCTCTTTCTTGATGCGAGGGTTTAGTCTATGCGTGAAAACAACGGAAAAATAGTCAAAATGATTGCAACTGCCAGAACCAAAGAACAAAGTTCCTGAAGTAAGTGCAGGCAAAAGAAGAGACGAGGAGAAAGTCGGGAGATGTTCGGTGAATTCCGCTGAAATTAAGCCTGGAGATCAAAAGGAACAGTCGAGTTCGGCATAACCAGGGCCCGATCAGGTAGCTGGTTGCGCTGTTGTAGATGTTGCTGTAAGGGAGGGAAAGGACAAAAATTAGGAAAGTTTGTCCCACTCGAGGCGGGATAATACTCGCCTCCGTGTCTTTAATAAAATTAAGACTTTCTGTCATAAATTACTAGGAAAATCTACATTTTATGTCAAGAACGGAGGCTCCTATTATGCTTTTTTAAAGCATATTAATCACTACAGAAGTTGCAGTATGTACCAGTTTACAATAAAATGTTCTGAAAACATTATCGTTAGACCAATCGGCTGACCTCAGAATGTCCTCCAAGGTAGAACCAACCCAAAAGGCCTTGGAGGCCATCGCACCCCTAGTGGAATGAGCCCCAAAAACAGAGGTATCTATACCTGCTAGAGACATAACCCAGCGAACCCATCTGGCAAGTGTAGCTGAAGCAACAGGTTTGTGGGGTTTGCGAAAGGAAATGAGCAACTGGGAAGAGGAAGACGTCCTGAGGTCAGCTGTGCGTTCTTCATAACATTTAAGACATTGACCAACGCATAACTTAGGTTGATTGGGAAAATATGGGTAGAATACCGTATGTAGATTAGATTTTGTGCGTTTATGAACCGAAAATAATACACCTGAAGGGGCAAATTGTCGAGAAGAAACATCCAACGCTCGAACATCAGATAAACGTTTGATAGAAACTAGGCAGAGTAACATGGTTAGTTTGGCAGAAAGTGATTTTAAAGACAACTCATAATTATCTTGCCAAGATAAAAACAGATTCAGTACTACATTCACATCCCACAACTTTGAGTACTTGGGTAACGGAGGAAAATAAAATTATACTCCCTTTAACAGGCGACAAAGGAGAGGATGTTCTCCGACGGGTTTGCCATTGATCTGATCATGGTGCATGGAAATTGCTGATCGGTATAGATTAATCGTCCTGTATGACTTACCTAAACCAGCTTGCGCCGCTAAGAAATTAATGACATAATTTATATCTGCTGAAACTGGATCGAGGTCCCTTCCCACAAACCAGCTAGACCAAAGCGACCAGGCAGAGCTATATGCCTTTCTGGTGCCTGGGGCCCAGGCTTTGCTGATGAGGTCCGCAGCTTCATCCGAAATCGGGACGGAAGGTCGGGAATTCCCGACACTTTCCATGCCGAGAGCTGAAGCGTGTTGTTGATGACAAGGGGATGAGGATTCCCGCGTGGATCTTGAAGAAGAGAAGGGAATGACGGGAGAAGAAGAGGGGAATCGATTGCTAACTCCAAAAGAGGTGGGAACCACATTTGCGACTGCCAGAAAGGGACTACCAGTACTGATGTGGCTTTCTGGCGTCTGATCTGGGCCAATACCCTGGTGATCATTAAGAAAGGAGGAAACGCATAATTGATTGCTTGGGACCAGTCCTGTAGAAAAGCGTTGGAGGCCAAAGCTACAGGGTCCGGGCGCCAACTGAAAAAGAGGGGTAACTGGGAGTTGAGACGGGAAGCGAAAAGGTCTATGGCAAAAGGGCCCCATTTGCGACATATAGAACGAAAAATTGAGGGATGAAGTTTCCAATCGCTGTAGTCCCTGAGGAAGCGAGAGTGCCAGTCCGCCGTCTGGTTGAGGGAACCTGGGAGATATTCTGCTGAGAGGGAAATCTCGTTGAGGAGGCAATACTCCCAAAGACTTTTTGCGAGGTCTGCTAGGGGTTTCGATCAGGTCCCTCCGAGATGGTTTATGTAACGGACAGCCGAAACATTGTCCATGCGGAGGAGGATGGTACACTGCACCCTGTCCTTTGCTAGGCTTTTGATTGCAAAGGAGCCCGCAAGCATCTCTAAATAATTGATGTGCAACCTGGACTCCTCGAGTGACCATGTACCCCCAGTCGAGATTGAGCCACAACGGGCGCCCCAACCCGTCAGGCTTGCATCGGATTCTAACACAAGATCGGGGGCTGATGGAAAAATAGCCCTGCCGTTCCAGGCATCTAAATGGTCTATCCACCATTGGAGTTCTAAACGAGACTCGTGATCGAGAGTTATCATCTCTGAATAAGCAAGACCTCTTCTGAGATGACTGATTTTTAGTCTCTGGAGAGCACGGTAGTGGAGAGGGCCTGGAAAAATGGCCTGAATGGAAGCCGACAGAAGGCCCACAATCCTGGCCAGAGTTCTGAGGGAGATCAGTGATCTGCTGAGTGTTTTCCGAATTTCCGATTTTATGGTATGTACTTTTTGTGATGGGAGATGGAGAGTAGCGGACGAAGAGTCTGTCTCGAACCCTAAGAAGTCTATTCTTTGAGAAGGGAGAACATTGGACTTTGCTTTGTTGAGAAGAAAACCGAGTTGGGAGAGAAGGGAACAAGTTATTTGTAACTGAGATAAGAGAGTAGCACGATTCTGATGTAGTATGAGGATATCGTCCAGATAAATTAGAAGTCTGAAGCCTAATGACCTGAGGTGAGCCGTGACCGGCTTCATTAACTTGGTGAAGCACCACGGTGCGGAAGAAAGGCCGAATGGAAGGGAGGAAAATTGATACGTCTGGCCTAGCCATTGAAACTGAAGGTATTTCCTGTGATTTGGATGAATGGGAACTGAAAGGTATGCGTCCTGAAGGTCTAGACGTACCATGAAATCGCAGGGAAGGAGAATGTCCCTGAGATGGATAATGGTCTCCATCTTGAAGTGTCGATAAACGACAAACTGATTGAAATCCCTGAGATTTATCACGGGCCTGAACTTTTTGTTTTTCTTTTGCACCACAAAGAGAGAGCTGAGGAAACCAGAGGAATCTAGAGAGGCTTTTTGGATGGCTCGCTTTGAAAGCAACGAAGCTATTTCTTCTGAAATCAGGGAAGACATCTCTGTGGAAAAACGAGGGGGAGGGGGAAAGTACCTTTGGAAGGGAGTGGCATAGAACTCTATTTGGTAACCCATAATGGTATTGAGAACCCAAGGATCTGAAGTCAGCGTGCGCCATTTTTGGGTGAAATGACGAAGTCGTCCCCCTATTGGAGTAAGGCCAGAAACAGGGAATCCACGCTGCCCACGACCTCTGTAGCCTCTGCCACGTTGAGGGTAGAACTGGGGCTTGTAGGCTTGAGATGGATAGGTGGACTGAGAGGAGTAATAGGAACCTCTGTTTCCCTGGAAGGAACGGCCGGTAGAGCGGCTCCTGCCTGTACCGGCCCTGGCAAAAACCCGATGATTGAACACTTTTTTGATGTTTTGTTGAGCCTTGTCAATTGAGGAAAAAGTAGAAACTAATTTTCCCAAGTCTTTAACGAAAGGTATCCCCAAAAAGATGACCATCAGCTTTAACGCCGGGATCCATGTTGGCCAGATTTGACAACTTGGGGTCCAATTTTAGGAGTAAACCTTTCTTTCTCTCATGAATTATGGAGGCGTTAGCGTTGCCAAGGAGACAAAAGGCTCTCTGTGTCCATAAGGATAGCTCAGCCGGATCAATGTCCGCCTCATCCATTCTTGCTGATTCAGCGAGATCTAAAATACGAGCCAAAGGACCCACTACATCCAGCAGTTTGTCCTGGCAACTTGACCAGGCTTTATCTACCCCCTTACGGGGGTCCTTTCCGAATTTGGAGAAAAAGGTAAGGATAGAATCGTCAATTGTAGGGGTCGCTGTAATCTGGGGAAAAAGTGATGGTCTGGGGCATTCATATCTCAATTTAGACCTTGTCTGCTTATCAAGAGGAACTCTCAACCTGGAAGCAATGTATTTACCCACGTGAGAAGACGGAGACCACTCTGTGGAGTTAGGGTGATGTAGGAGTGATGGGTCGAACATGGGGTTACCATCCGCGTCTAAAATGGTTTTGGCAAAGAATGGGTCCGAAACATTTAGTTTAGGCTTTTTAGCAGGGGAAGCCTGAGACTGTGAACCCCATATATCAGAGGCGTCATCTGCCTCATCCGCATCACCGACATCGTCATCGGTATCTGAAATGTGGGAGATAACAATTTGTTTTGGCACTGTAACAGAATGTTTAACCTTAGATTTGCATTTAATGAAAACATTACTATTCCCCTCCTGAGAAGGAGGCCTGGGAGGAAACTCGTCCTCATCCATGGGTGAAGAAGCTTCACCAGTCAAAACAGCGCTAGCGGATGTTTTTTGGATAGACAAATCCTTGTATTTTATTTTTCTGCTATCCCCCCAGAATGGGCCAGGAAGGATTTGTGGACCTTGTTTTGAACAGTGGTCTCAAATCTTTTTGACATTTTTAACATAGAAGCTGAAACAGCTTTTACCACAGCCTCATTAATGAGGGTTCCAAAATCTTCCATATTGGCTGATGAAGAATCCTGAGGATCCATTATAAAGGGAATGGTACAGGCAAAACCAATACAATTGTATTAGGGAGAAAGAAAAAGAGCCCTTGCAGAAAGGGTTAAAAAACACAACCAGGAAGTAATGGGAGGATAAAGGTAAATACATGCCCCTAAGGCGTGTCCAGGTCAAGAAAAGGATAATGCGACAGCTAGGAAGAGGAGGCGAGGCTCCCGGACCCCAAACAGCGTGTAGGAAGAAAAAACCGGCACACGGCGGTAAGGAGCGTTCGTTTTAGAACGTTCGTATAATGGAAGCAAAATGCCTCAAGACGCGCGCGAGCGCCGCTCGCGAAGCCTCAGGGCTGATAGAAACGCTGCGAGGAGCGGAAACGCATGCAGTGAAGACTGTATGAGCGCGGAGCTAAGTAAGCGCTCGTGTATAACAAATAATTAAAATATATCAACAATAAACACTGAAAGTACGTAAGAGAGAATAAAAACACCAATTATCTTGACTGCGAGCAGCAAGAAAGAGGGCTGGTCGCAGTCAAGCTTGGTGGTTACGTAGCACCGTGTATGGTGATTGGTGCATCTGTTATTCCTGTTCTTCTCCCATTGGCTTTGGACTGTTAAGCCTCATGGGAGTTGTAGTTTTCTTGACTGCTGCTATTTAAAATAAAGCAAGTTAGAGAAGCATAATAGGAGCCTCCGTTCTTGACATAAAATTGGGGCGGGTTAGCATTAGATGCTCTTTGCTGGGGAGGGGCCATGCTGTGGCTTTGCAAACACTTCTTCACTTCGCATGTTTTGCTCAATAAACTTACAAAAGGTGCTAGAATGGTTCTTGCTTTCTTCGACATGTCAAAGGAGCAGCTTGGATTGGCCTACAGGTCAACCAGAATCAAATGTAAGTTGTCTTTGGGGCACACACACCTGGATTCTTAGTACACTGGAATTGCTGTGTAAGGTTCACCCCAGTATGACACCAAGAACATTGCCTGCATCTCTTGGCTCGAGCCCCTCCTACATTTGAAAGCTCTCCATATTAAAGATCACTCCTATAAACACCCACACTGCTATCAACCCTCCCACCCACTCCTTCCCTTTCTATGTCCATTCTTTCCCATTCACCATTCCCCACTCCTGCACTCCCTTCTGTACCTCTCCTCTTACAGCCATCCTTTCCTCCTCTGCTTCAACCTGTTAGTTCCATCAGTCTCTCCATCCTTCCCTTACTGCTCTCTCATCCCACCTTCTGGTCTTCCACCTCCCTCTACTACTGTCCTCCGCCTCCTCGCCTCTATCACCTTCCTTCTCCTATTATCACCCTCTCATAAGCCTTATAACTCTCCTTTTTCATCCTCCTTAAATACCTCCATCACCATTCCATTCTCTCTAATACACTCTCCCTCCATCCCAACTCTCTCTCTCTCTTCATCAATTTTCCTCTGCTGCCCATTTCACCATATCATCTTTATTACCATGCTCTATACACAGCCCAGTCTTCTCTGCTCAGTCCTTTCTGACCTGCATCCACCTCATAAACCCGGAACGATGCTCTGCCTCCAAATCTCAAGCATGACACTGGCCCCCATGATAGTGCATCTGTATCCTCGCCCAGTGAAACCTACACTAGTAGCACACTAATGCCTGCTGACACACAAACACAACACCTGCAGCGACTGGCATGTGCGCTACACCCACTCTTACTGGCATCTTCTCTTCATCAGGACCTGGTCGCTGCTGGACTGGCAATCATTGGCAACTCTGCTGCAAATGCATTTATTAAAAAGGGACAGATAATGGACGGAATGCTGAACAATGTCAAACATTCACCCCTCCCCAGTCACAGATCTGGGCCTAAATCCATTGATCTTTTTTGTCACCACACCTTTCCAGTTTGGACTCAGCCGTATGAAAATCAGTCTTGACCCAGCTCCCCATGGGAACAGTCCAGCCCAAACTGCCAGGCGACGTCCTTTCTGGACTGGAAACAAGCATCTTGGGACTGGTTCAGGGTATCACCCCTCATCAGCCAGGCTGCTTTGAATCCAGTGGCACGGCGAGCATTGGACCCACATCTGGGCATACCCTTCCCACTTAGTGCAACAGTTTGCTCATACATTCATTGGCATATACATATGCACTACACCTATAATGAACCAACACCCAATACTACTTTTTGCGACCCACTAGCGCCTGCACTGAACACAGACCCTTGAGAACCTTTTCTGTTTTTACCCCTTGTAGTCGCACCTGTCCTTCATTGCATCTCCACTGCACATCCACACCCAGGACTTGTGAACTGGCACCCACTAGAGCATGGCCTGCACCTGCGTTGATTGGTATATGCACCCACTCATTGGCACCAGCACCTACCACATATGTTAACATTTGTGCTGACACCCAGAGGCTCTGGAACATGAAAGCACTGAAGCCTGAATAGTCAAACACTGACAGTGTAACAAAGAAACACTGAAACTGGGGCAGGAAACACATGAAATGAAAGAGGGAAACACAAATATTGTAAAAAATAAAGCACAGACACTAGAACGGAGGAACATGGACACAGGGCAGGGTAACATAGTCTGAGAGAGAGAAACTCTGCCACTTTAACAGCCTCTTCCACTGTTAAATATATGCACTTGGTTAAGGACATAATGACACTGGTGCAGAGAGAATACATTCAGAAAAGGAAACATAGGCAATGGGACTGTAAAGTACAGGCAATAGGACTGTGAAACAGTATACTTACAAGGGGACATGAATAGGTTGATGAACCTTTTGACTCACAGTTAAGAAGTTCTTACCATAGCTCCAGTACACAATCGATGATCAATACACAAAGATCAATAATCATTAGTAATCAGTAAAATCAAAAGTAAATGGAGTCAGTAAATGTCACGCACCATGACCTTTCAGCCATGAATAACCACACCTTTAGTAAAAGTTTAGTAAGTTTATTTCCCTATATTAACAATGCTAAGGTCATGTAGATGAATCTCAAAATCAAATGGAACACGTACAAAAACGGCACTGGTTGTCCAAAGCGGAAGAAGAAACGTAATCTAATCAAAGCTTGAACCACAACACATTCTAGAGTTACACTGCAAATCAATAGCAAAGTCAGCTGCATTAATGAAATGATAGACATGTAGTTAAGTAGAGAAATCCATCAACATCTGTCCTTTCCGTCATCAATCAGAATCCTCAACTAACATTGGATTAGCATCAGCATGTTGGGCTTCATGCAAAACAATTTAGCAACACAAATTTGGAAAACATTTAGCTATGGATCTATCAAAACAGCGCAGTTGGTACCTAGAAAGAAAAAGCAAAATATGCAATAGAGTCACAGTTTATAATTGTATACCTATCCTTGGTATGGGTCAGCAAAGCAGAGTCAATCTTTGTCCTCAGGTCATCAGTCGATCAGCAAGGCATCAGGCTCTCAGTCAGGTATGAGCCCAATGTCGGAATGAAATCTCTCTTAGAGTCTCTGGAGTCTCTCAAAATCTGAATAAGTCTATCTAAAGTCTCTTCCCTCTGCAGCGTTGTTATATCATAGTCACCTAAACTATCCCTTAATTCCCTATTGGTCAGTTAATCGTATGTTCATACTTTGTCCAATAATATTTCTATACCAAATCTATGAATTCTAATATTTCACCTTTCACATACAGTTGATTGGTCCACTTTACGATGTTCTCATCATCCGGCTTGTCAGGTAACAATATTGTTGCAGCTTCCACTCCAGTCAGTATCTTCATTGTTCTTGTCCTGGGAAAGTCAGTCTCACACATCACATATAAAATGTTACATTAGCAGGAACATCAACGCCTAGCAGTCGGTTCTCACGAAAAGCTTCTGTTAAGCACTTTTAACAAAACAATGGACATTTCACAGTTTAATTCATTCTGTTAGCATTTTTATTAAACGCTAAGAAATTCAGCTTCTGCATTAGGCATAGCAAAATGGGCTAAGACACTCTCTAAGTTAAGGCCTACAATTAATAAAACTAAAGCACACTTCATAACCCTTAGTATGACATATTACTGCATTAGTCTAACATCTTTTCAACATTTCATATGTATTCATCATTAATTAGTACATTTGGTGAACACTGGTGGCCATTCTTTGAGGTCACATTTTCAAATGCATGTCTTTTTCTACATTATTTCATTTTTTACATAAACTCATTATTCAAAATACATAAACACTTGTTAATAAACTTTATTAAAGACACCTGCGCTAGCAATGGCAAAACACAGGCAGTGGGACTGTGAAACACAAACACTGTGATTGTGAAACACAGGCAATTGGACCGTGAAACACAGATACTGGGGCTGTGAAACACAGACAATGAGGCTGTGAAACACAGATACTGGGATTGTAAAGCACAGATATTGTGACTAGGACTGTGAAAAATGGATCCTGGGACTGTGAAACGCAGACAATAAGGCAATAAAACACAGATACTGGGAATGGGACTGTGAAACACAGATACTGGGACTGTGAAACAAGGACAATGGAATTGTGAAACACAGATATTTGGCCTTTGAAACACAGATAATGGGTCTGTGAAACAGAGATACTGGGACCGAGAAAAACAGATGTTATGAGAGGGAATGTAGGGATGCTATGGAGGTGAAACAGGGATATGAACATGTGAATTCTGGAGCGAAAAGCACAGACTCTGGGACACAGGAAAAACAATGACACAATAACTGGGAAACATAGCCAATGGGATAGTAAAATGCAGATACTTTGAAAGAGAACTTGTGGATGATGTGTAGGGAAACAAAGATTTGGGGAGAGAAATCACCCACTTGCACAGCCAAAAACTGAGGATGGGACAAGGAAACAATGACACAGGAGAAAACAGTCATGGAAACACAGGTAATGGGACTGTGACACAGAGACAGTGGGACTTTATAACAAAAACTGTGGGACAGGGAAACACAGATATTATGAGACGGAATACGTCGAGGATGGAGAGGTGAAACACTGGAAGGGAAACAAAGACTCTTAGGAGAGAAACTCACCCAGTGACATAATGAAACTCAGACAATGAGGTAAGGAAACAATAAGGAAACAATGACACTGAGACTGGGAAACACATACACTCGAAAAGAGAAAGTAGAGATTAAGACATAGAACACAGGACTAGTGGCTCTGGAAAAAGGAAGCACTGAAGCCCAAATAGTCAAACATTGACAGTGCACAAACTCTTGGAGCACAGACTGGGAACAGGAAAACACAGACACCATGAGAGTGAATGAAATAGACAGCGGGGCAGTAAAAAATAGACGGGGGATGCAAAGTAGTTCTTAATTTGTAAATACAGAATCAGTGGGGCCCAAAGATATTCTCAGATGACTACAGCCCCCACTGCTGAATGTTGAGATTTCTGAACCAGGACTGTCTGAATTTGATTCCACCTCATGCCTCTTCAGCGGCGGCTACCACAAATGTCAAGAGGGTGGGCGGACGGCAGGGGAAACAACTTTAAAACAAAGAAGAAAAAACACTTAACTTTCACATTACCGCAGCTCACTTCCTCCTGCTGCTTCGCGCTCTTCTTATGGTGTCCCAGCTTTCACTTGGACACCAGCACAGGCTCCCCAGCAATACTGGTGCTGCTTTCATGCTAAACCTAGCATAAAAGCAGCGCCACGGTTGGTCTGAGCGGCTCGGACTGCCGCTCAAACACAACCTTGGGGTCTGTGCCGTTTCTCCAGCCCAACTGTGTACACAGTGGTACTAGAGAAACCTAAGTGCACTTAGGTGCACTCTCTCCTCCTCCCCCTCCCATGGACCAGCCCCGCGCCTCCCTGCACTGCTGGCTGAGCCAGAAGATGAAAAATAAAACAACCGTTGCCCCCTTGGCAAGGGGGTGACGCTCCTCCACCATTGCAGAGGATCCGCCCCTGTGCATCTTTCATTTGCCACCAAATTATGCCTGTCTCTTTGACTCCCTGTTGCGGGTTCTTTTTCATCCCTGCTTTCCCAATGTATTACCTTTCTCTTCCTCCATTTTCCCCCCTTTTCTGCCTTTCTCTCTTTTGTTCTGGGTCAAAGTCTGATGTTGAAAAATAAGTCCTAGTGCTCAAAAACACATGCCAGTGGGCCCCACCTGTAACATCAGCCCAAATTAAGCACTGGTGGAAAGACAAACACTATAATCAGGTTGCGCATGAATGGCAGAGAAAAAACAGATGAACACAAGGGCAGACAATGTAACTGGAAATCACAGACTCTGGTATTGGCCCCAGTTCGAACCCAAGCCCATCTACCTTGGGTTTCTTCATTGGATGCACATTTTCCTAACAAGTGTAAATTATCTAAAATAACATACATATTTACAACTGACGCTTGGTTATGTGATCCTGATAAACCCACATATGCATGTTTGTTATGTCTGTAAAAGAGCTACATGAGTGTTGATATCCTTCCTTCCAGTGCTTAATTTGTAAATGAAAACGTGCCAATGCCCAAAGCCCTCCTACTAAACATGCAGCTGCTGCATTTAAATCGGCAACTACAGAATACTGAGGCAACGTAATCCTGAAGCCATCTTGTGCCTGTCCAATCCATTCAAAGCCACTCCCAGCCCCTTCAGATCACTCTTGCAGCTTTCTGCTTTCTCCCTTTGTGACGCTTTTTCGTTTTTCTCTTCCTCTGTCTTTCCCATATGTCTTTTGCTCGCAGCAAATGCTTGAGGCAGAAGAACAAGCGCCGGCCCTCAAAAATAAGTGCCGGTGCTCAGCACTGGAAACAACAAGCACAAATAAAGCACTGCTTCCTTCGGAGCAGTTGCTAAGCAGGGTCACTGCGATTGTGCGTTTGAGGCGATTTTTGCATAATTATAGATTTGCCGCATTTGTCATATAATCCATGGTCTGCTGAATAATCTACAGATTTTCACACAAAAAAATTGTTCCTAACAAACAATTAAAAAGTTACTAAAAACGCAGCAACACGTGTGCAAACCCCTTTGCAAAGGCTGACTGGCAGCTTTTCTGTAGCTTATTGCAATATTCGGGTGTTAAGCTAGTACTAATGAGGTGCAACCAATGCCCAGACTGTTAATAGGTTTGGGAATGGCAAAAATAATGAAATGATACTATCACAAAATGTGCCGCATTGTGCCGCATAATTTGCCTTTTCATGTCGCATAATTTAGTCAAACCTTCTGCATAATTCCAGTGGCCCTGCCTGAGGGACCCTTTCCTCTGCCCTCCTTGGAGCTCCCTCGGCTCTTCCCCCAGGGGCCCTCTCCTTTTCGCCCTAGAACCTTCTCGTCTCTTCTCCCTGTGTGCACGTGTGGAATTGTTCCATCGCCTCTGCCCTTCAGCCCTGTAATGCAGAGTCCCTGCCTCCTCGCTGCGCACACCACCCCGCCCACCCTGTAACATGACTACATTTATTTTGGCAAGGAAACCACCAAACTGATGACTTATGTGGAAATGTATGTGTGATGAATCCGTGAGACGATCCCAGAGGCCCTTCTGCTCATACATCCCACCCGCAGGCATTTCCTTTTTGAATTAAGGCTAAACCCATCCATGAACCTCAAAAACCTGCATTTAGTACACGAGGATTCCTCTCCTCCTTCCTCTCTCCACACGCTCTCTGGCTCTCCTTATTTCTCTATCTCTGAATATATTCTATATCTTTCTCTGCATAAATTGTTCTCTGTATCTCTGCTTCCTATTTCTATCCGCACATGCTTCTCGGGTCCTCAGTTCGAGGGGCCGGTAGTTGATGTTACATTTATCACACCCATGGAATCCGACTCCGGCGTGTCGCAATGAATTCGATGAGATAAATATTAGCCAAATCCGTATTTTTTGTGGATTAGCGTGGAGTTTGGTGCTTACTGCAATAAAATCCACATATTCCGGGAAATACCAGGCATTTTCCACCTGATCAATATTGGCAGGTTTGAGGTGGCAATGCTTAGCACTTAAGCCATAATTGCAAAACGTCCGTTTGCAGAAGTTACCACGCATATTCCAGTTACCCAATGAGGGCCTTTGTGTCTCAGACCTGCTAATGATGTCAGTCTCTGTGGGATGGTGGCGGGCATGCATCCCCTTGAATGGCCTAGATACACTGATCTCTGGATCCCTAGTGCTGATTTTTGGTACTGGGGAAACATTGATCATGATTGTGTGCACCATGACTTAGGCCAATGTGACAAGTAAGCACTATGTCAGGGTTATCTGGACTCTGAATGTTTTCTTTTTCTAACATACGACTGTGCAACACTGTTTGTGAAACACCAGACACTGGTCTGTTTATTTCCTCCTCAATGTAGATCTCATTGTTAGATAGTCCGTTTCTTCCCTTCTTCGGTAAGTCTCTACTGGTTTATGGCCTCTTCTGGATTATACCTTCTCCTTTCTCTCTTCTACTTGTCTGTTATCCCTTGGTTATCTTTTCTTCGGTTATTTTCCTCTTTGCAGGTACGATGTTGATGTTGTGTCTTCCCATTGGACTCGTCCGCAGGCCCGAGTGAGAGAGAGAAGGAAGAAAACAAAATATACAAGATCTATATTAGGTACGTAATGAGGTTGAACTGACATTCTCTTTACTTATTTTCTTACCCTTTCATACGATTAAAAGAGGGGGGGTTTCACCTTCTTGTGAGGAACATAGTTTTCACCGTTTGTTTGTGACGAAGTACAGTGGCTGTTAGTATAATTAGAACCAGGGGTTTTAGTTATGGGACACGTCCCTCCTTACTAGGGTTCAATCAATCAATCAATCAATCAGTGATTTGTTAAGCGCGCTACTCACCCGGAAGGGTCTCAAGGCTCAGGGCGGGAGATGCTACTGCTCGAAGAGCCAGGTCTTGAGGTGCTTCCTGAATGTCAGAAGGTCCTGGGTCAGACATAGGATGACAGGGAGGGAGTTCCAGGTTTTGGTGGCAAGGTGGGAGAAGGATCTGCCGCCGGATGTGGTACGGTGAATGCGGGGGACGGTTGATAGGGCGAGGTTGGCGGAGCGGAGCTGGCATGTAGGGATGTGGAAGTTGAGACGCACTGTGAAGTAGGCCGATCCGGCGTCGTGGAGAGCTTTGTGAGCGTGGATCAGGAGCTTGAAGACGATCCTTTTGTTGACGGGGAGCCAGTGGAGGTCTCTGAGGTGGGCTGAGATGTGTTCGTAGCGAGGGAGGTTGAGGATGAGTCATGCGGAGGTGTTCTGGATGCGCTGGAGTTTCTTCTGGAGCTTGGCCGTTGTTCCCGCGTAGAGGGCGTTGCCGTAGTCCAGTCTGCTACTGATGGGGGCGTGGGTGACCGTTCTTCTGGTTTCCACGGGGATCCATCTGAAGGTCTGGCGGAGCATGCAAAGGGTGTTGTAGCATGAGGATGAGATGGCGTTGACTTGCTGGGTCATGGAGAGCGAAGAGTCCAGAATGAAGCCGAGGTTGCGTGCGTGGGTGGTGGGCTTTGGAGCCGACCCCAGGGTAGTAGGCCACCAGGAGTCGTCCCATGCTGATCTGTTGGGGCCAAAGATGATGATCTCAGTCTTCTCCGAGTTCAGCTTTAGGCGGCTTTCTTTCATCCAGTTGGCGATGGCGTGAAGTCCAGTGTGGAGGTTGTACTTAGCGGTTGCGGGGTCCATCGTGAGAGAGAGGATGAGCTGAGTGTCGTCTGTATAGGAGACGGTGTTGAGGCCGTGGGATAGGACGCCATGTAGACATTGAAGAGGGTGGAGCTTAGTGAGGATCCCTGGGGAACTCCACAGATGGTCTTGGTGGCCTTGGACAGGAACGGGGGGAGGCGGACTCTGGGTTCTTCCAGAGAGGAAGGAAGTGAGCCAGTCCAGGGCTCTGTGGCGAATTCCGGAGTCGGAGTGGCGTGTGCGAAGGGTGTGGTGACAGACGGTGCCGAAGGCTGCGGAAAGGTCAAGGAGGATGAGGTCAACGGTTTCCCCTTTGTCGAGCCTGCTTCTGATGTCGTTGGTGCAGGCGATAAGGGCGGTCTCAGTGCTGTGGTTCTTGCGGAATCCAGACTGGGAGACATTGAGTAGGCTGTTGTCCTCCAAGAAGCAGGATAGTTGGTTGTTGGCTATCTTCTCGATGACCTTCGCAGGGAATGGGAGTAGGGAGATGGGTCAGTAGTTTTTGAGGTCTTCGGGGTCGGCTTTGGGCTTTTTGAGCAGGGCGTTGACTTCGGCGTGTTTCCAGCACTCTGGGAAGACGGAGGTCTCGAAGGAGCTGTTGATGATGGTCCGGAGCTAGGGAGCGATGATTTGGCTGGCTTTATTGAAGACGTGGTGAGGGCAGGGGTCAGCGGGAGAGCTGGAGAGGATAGTGCTCATGGTCTTGATGGTTTCCTCATTGTTGTTGGGGGTCCAGGCATTCAGGACGTTGGTGTGGCAGGGTGCGCTGGGGTTCGACCTTGGCAGTGGTGGTGGTGGAGGACGGCGGTGCAAAGCTTCCATGGATGTTGGTGATCTTGCTGTGAAAGAAGGTGGCGAGGGAGTCGCAGAGGTCTTGCGAGTGGGGTGGGTCGGCGGAGCATGTCTTGGGGTTGGTGAGTTCCTTGATGATGCTGAAGAGCTCCTTGCTTTTGTGTGCGTTGTTGTCAATTAGTTCTTTGTAGAAAGTTCTGTTGGTGGCCCGGATGAGCTGGGATGAGCTGGTGATGTTTGCAGATGGCTGATTTGAGGGAGGCGTGGTTGTTTTCTGATTGTTCTTGGCGCCAGATCTTCTCAGCTTTCCGGCATTCACGTTTGGAGGCCAGAAGGTCTGCTGTGAACCAGGGAGCTTTCTTGTTGGCACGGGTGTTGGTGGTTTTCTTGAGTGGGGCGAGGGTGTTGGCACAGTCGTCAAGCCATTGTATGAGGTTGAGGGCGGCGGTGTTGGGGTCGTTGGTTTTGGGTGGTAGGGCATGGGCGAGGTTGGAGATCAATTGGTCCTTGGAAATCTTGTTCCACTTGCGGTGAGGGATCCGATGCTGTTGGTGGTGGGTGGTAGGTTTCTGGAAGGAAAAATTAACACAACGGTGGTCGGTCCAATGGAGTTCGGTGGTGTGAGTGAAGGTGACGTGGCTGCTGGAGGAGAAGATGGCGTTGAGTGTGTGACCGGCTGAGTGGGTGGGCGAGGTGACCATTTGCTTGCGGCCGAGGTTGACAAGGTTGTCCAGTGGGGCTGAGGAGTTGCTGTCGCTGGTGTTCTCCAGGTGGAAATTCAGGTCGCCGAGGAGCATGTAGTCTGTGGAGGCGAGGGCGTGGGTGCTGATAGTGTCGGCGATGGTGTTGCAGAATTGAGGGCGGGAGTGGGGGTCTGTAGACGAGGGTTCCTCTCAGGGTGGTGTTAGCGTTGACGTATATCTGGAAGTTCAGGTGTTCTGCACCATCTAGGGTGTCGGTTCAGATACTGATGGAGCTTCTGTGGACAATGGTGATTCCTCCTCCTGGTTTGTTGGTACGGTCTCTTCAGGTGATCTTATAGCCCTCAGGGATGGCTATGGCGATGTCTGGTTCCAATGAGGGGTTCATCCAGGTTTCAGTGAGAAAGGCAATGTCTGTGGAGGTTGATGTGAGCAGGTCCCAGAGTTCAATGGCGTGCTTGTGGGTGGAGCGGGTGTTGAGGAGGATGCTGCTGAGGAGGTTGAGGTGCGTGGTGTTGTTGTGGTGCTTGGAGGCTTGAGCGCAGGTGAAGTGGTAAGAGTGGCAGGAAAAAGGTCAGTGGGTATGTGTAGGAGAGGCCTGGATGCAGGCAGTG
This sequence comes from Pleurodeles waltl, assembly GCF_031143425.1. NCBI lineage: Eukaryota > Metazoa > Chordata > Amphibia > Caudata > Salamandridae > Pleurodeles > Pleurodeles waltl. The sequence goes on along the minus strand of NC_090448.1, from coordinate 1,090,691,303 downwards.
GGGCGACTGGGGTTGAGCACGAGGAGTTCTGAAGTGCTGTAGTGGCATCTGGCAGCGTGGGAGGTGCAAGGGGCAGGGGGACAGGCGCTGGGCGTGGTCCAGGTGCACACGGGCGCAGACAGGCTTGCATCTGGCGTGTCTCTGGCACGCCAGTGGCGCGCCCACGAAGCAGCCAACATTAAGAAGGGGGGTGGGAGGGAGAAGCATCTGGGAGGTGGGAGGCGTGGCGAATGGGGGCGCGAAGGGGGCAGGCCGCAGGGGACGCAGCGGCGGGACCGGGGAGAACGGAGCGGCACAAAACAGGCAAAACAGGCAAGACCAGACAAAAAAGACAGTAAACAGTAAAACGGGCAGAACAACGAGAAAAGGCAATAAACCAAAAAGGCACAGAAAAACGGCACAGAAAGCACTAGTACGGAGGGTTAGTTGAGATTGGTGGTAGTAGATGTGTTTTCTGATAATAGGTAATTCCTTTCCTTTACACTTTCCCAGAAAGTCTTGTCCTGACAGACATGGTTATCATTATGGAAGGTGATTAACAGTGGGATGCTTCTTTTCCCCAAACACAAACAATCCCCATTTGGTGGACCAAAACGTGCAAATAAAGAAAACAAATTAAACAAAAGCTGTGGAGCCTGTAGTTCTCTATTCTCCTGTATTTTCACTGTCCATATTATTTATCATTCCTATCCCTGTCCCCTTTTCCTGTGTTCCTTCCCCACCCTCCTCTTTACTATTCCTAGTGTATTGCCCCACTCTTCCTGTACCTGTAAAGCCCACTCCTCCGGGAGCTTGGCTGGTCTTCTCGTTCGCCCTCCTCCTCCTCTCTCACCCGGCCGGTCTTTGTCTTCTCAGCTCTCCGGGTCCGTTGCTTCTTCAAGTGTCCTGCCTCCTGTTTGGTTCTTCAGAGCGTCCACTGTTTACAGTGTGTGTTCACCAACTTCCGTCTTCCCGCTCTTTGTCGCTGCTTCTGATTCTCCTGGGCACCTCTTATCGACCGCGGCTTCCGGGTCCCTACCTCTCTTCTCCTCGTACTGATGTTCTCCTAACGTACAGGCGTGTGAAGAGGGAGGAGACACAGATAATATTCTTATTAGACCAGGGCCAGACTGGGAACCCAAAACAGCCCTGTCACTTTTGTCAGACCAGCCCCTGGGTTGGGGGCGGGGTGCAAGTGCAAAGCACTGCTGCTTTTGCTACTGGGGGCTGAAATTGCAGCACAGCTGGAAAAGCAGCCCTCATCAACAAAACTGGCCCCCACCTCTGCAAAACCAGCCCCCACCCTTCCAGTCTACCTGGGGAACTACCGCTACAACCAGTCTGGCCCTGTATTACACTCAGACAGTCACCCAAAGCTCTATCCTTTGAACAGTGGCGTAACAAAACTCCATGTGCTCTGCAGGGGGGCCCTATCCCCAGCCCACTACCTTCCACTTTTGATGAGGGCCCCCATGGATCTCAGAGATCCCCGGCACTGCGGGGGCTGCAGGGGCTTATGTTACACCATTGCCTTTAAGAGGTAAATAGCTGCAGCCCTTAACAAAGAGTTACGTAGCATAAATGCGGTGGTGGTGTCATATTTTTAGGATTGAGCGCACAAGCAATACGTCCCTGTTGTAATCTCTCTTTGGGCTTTTAACCACTCCCATGTCACGCCTGTCACTTTCATTGCTTCGTGGGCTTGCCTTTTAAAATCCGCTTGATCTCATTAGTGAAAGGCATGCATACGTCATGCCTTTTCCGGTGTTTAGCCATCCTCTAGTGCACCGGCCAACTACTGAAAACATACGAAGCTCCATGTTTTCAGCATGGTTTCGGGACTACTTTTTTATTTTATTTTCCACGCTGCGTGATCGCGCTGGGTTTTTGTTTGTCAATTTGAGGGCGATTGTGCTGCGTTTTACATAGCACGATCGCGCTCATTTTTTTATTATTATTAATTTAAAGGTTCACCATGTTCCTTTTATCGCATATCACCACCAGCTGGGAAGGGGATGCGAGCTCCAGGGGGCCCGCTCAGCACAGTACACTGTGAACGGGCAGCAGGCCCCTGACTGGGTCCAGGGTGGAGAGGGCCCATCTACAGGTACTTTGCAGGGGGCTGCCCACATTGGATCTCTAAAGCAGTGGTTCCCAACCTTTTTACTTCTGTGGCCCCCCACTTTATCATTACTGGAACCCGGGGATCCCCACTGTTTAATATTGGAATCCGGGGACCCCCCCCAGTGAGTTATTACTGAAAGCTGGGGACCTAATCTGTTAATAATATTTTCTAAGCAGTTGCGGACCCCCTGAGAAGGCTTTGCGGACCTCCAGGGGTTCCCAGACCACAGGTTGGGAACCACTGCTCTAAAGACTCCAGAGACAATCCAGGGAGTGTAGCTTGGAACCGTGATTATAGCGACCACTGCTCATGTCCTACTAAAAGTGCAACTAGTCTTGATTGTCGGAACACAGCCATGATATACCCAGGCACACACACACTCAAATGTTGAGCTTCAGTTTCACTCGCCCAAGCACAAAAAAAAATGCTATTCTCAGATGTTTTGGCACTGCCACACATTCCTAAGCACGCCATCAGATGTGAAGACACAACCAACATATTCCCAGTTCCAAACAGCACAATTATCGAAGTAACATAAGTGTCTTTTCAGGATGGCATGGGACAGTAAATTACTTTACCAAGTAGGGCAGCCTCTGTTCCTTCCCTGCACACTACAGAAGTTTTTGAAATGCTGCTGTGTGCTGTGAAGCAGCGATTAGCAATGAGGCAAAGGGACTTTGTCTCACTGTGTGCCATCTCAAGACATCACAATTTCGACTCGCATGCAATAATGAGACGTGCAGCAGTTGAACCACAACTCTTGGTTCACGTGGGTCTACGATGTAAAAGCAGTGCCTTGAAGAGTGCCCCACCCCGAACACTCACAACTCTAACTTCGAGATGCTGTCAATTGTGCTTTAAAAATGTTAGGATGGAGTTGTCCAGTATGTTTATTGGTTAAGGAAGAATGCACCTGCAGGAATTACACTGATGAAAATATTTCTTTTACCAAAGCAATAACAGAGGGGATGGACAGGTGCTCCCCCAACACTTTCACAGATTACTCCAAGGTAAAAGCATTTTATTAAAATGTTTATTGCTGGCGATCTTTCGCCCGCTCTCTCAGTGCTACTTGATTGAATTATATGAAAGGAGGGGAAAGGGTTGGGTCTGTGTTGACTCTGCCACGGCCTTGGTAAAGCAGATTTAAAAAATAACTCAGAAAAATGCTCTTGCCACCAGGGATCGGAGGCCCATTCCACTGCCTGATATTCGTTTGCTTTCTTCCATAACACACTGCCGGGGGATATATGGAGCTTGAACTGTGTGTCAGACTGGTATGTGCTGTATTACAGGTTTAAAGGGCTAAGCTTCTCCAACTGTAAAGGCACAACCTGCATATATTGTGTAATTTTGCAGCACAGAGCTGCAGATTCCTTGGGCATTAGCAGAAAAAGAGGCAATAACAAATACTTATATAGGGAAGAGGTATAACCAATACTTCAAAGTAGGTTCAAAGAGCCAATTATACGAGGTTGTAGGGAGACACGATATATGTAACAGGCCTGTTTTTCTAAAGGGCTGGGTTCATGGGCTGTCAAAGCAGTTTGGGTGACAGCTGCATTGCTGCACCATGGAAGGAAAATAGGGCAAGATGTATCAAAGGGTTTTACCCATTCTGTGTCTATGGGAAAATGGGTTGGTACATATGGCCCTAAATGTCATTGACTCAATTTGGCGAAAGCATGGAGTACAGCAGCACACTTCCTGTGGGCATCCCACTTTTTACTATTAGCAGTTCTGATATTTTGAAAAGCTTAGAACTGACAACTGACTTCATAGAATTTTAACCATAAGTGAGAAATCTGTACTTATAAACTAGGCAGTGTCTCCCATACAGAGTAGGGATATTATCCCGCTCCTCAGCTAGTTATTATACCTGATAGTGTCTGAATATTCAGAGACCAGCTGCAATCTTCACACGCCATCGGTACTGTTAGCCGGGTTAAAGTTTGTACGTGGCCTACTACCACCAGAGCTAAGATTTGTGTGTACTGTCAGAATACGATACACAGCTGGAATCTGAAAGTGGTAGAAAGCCATCCAGGCCACAAACCCATGTACTGCAGAACACTGAAGCGGAAGAGAGGCTGCTGGAGCTGTGAGAAAGGGCTATGCATGCCCAGGCCGGATCGAGTGTGTATTTTTAGGATGAACATACCAGCGCGCAAGCACTGCTTTTCCGAAGTGTTGGTATCTATGTGGGCTTCTAACCATGCCCACCTCATGCCAATCACTTTCACTCATTCGTGTGTTCGCCTTTCAAAAATCCTTTGATAACATTGGTAAATGCTTTACGTTTGTCACGCTTCGGGCGGTTTTTTTACCGTCTTGGGGACCGAACCTGTTACGTGGAAAATTGCATTTTTGTTGATACATCTGACTGAGAGTGACCTTCTATTACCTTTTATGTCTCTCCTTTGCGCTCACACTCATGTTGGCCATGGCGCTTTGAATTGACTTGCTTATGTCAACTGTTTTACATTGCATTTTCAAGTTAAGTGGCAAGAAAAGTCCAGTTAGGAATTTACAATGTTAAAGGTTCTAACTCGAGCCAACGTGAGAGCCATTGCATTGCAAATGCTTGTTAGTAGGTATGATTAGTAGAGTGAACGTGCCGTTTTACCTGTGTCACTGGAGAGAGGCCGACTCCTGTTCTGCTGCTCTGGGGTTAAGTCACCATTGGCATACATTATGGTAACAAGTAGAGCTGTGTAACATGCATGTTTGTGTGTGCATGCTGTCATGTATGCCAAAGATGTATGTGATGTGTGTCCTCAACAAAACTGCCCTCTCCATAGGTTGTGGTGCACTATGATCTTGACTGGGTGTTCAAGAGATTTACATATAGAGAGATGCCTGTGGGGATCTTCACGTACTCTGGTGGGAACTGGGAAGAATGTCCTTAGTGGAGTTCCACCAGTTGATAGCACAGAAAGGAGACAGACACCGAGAGGCAGTCTTTAACAAGTCCTACAAGGAAGAAGTTATTCAATAGTAGTAAGTCGCCTCTGTAGTTGAAGGTTGTGAGACCATTCAAAGACACTAGTAGGTGTATAGGAGGCCCAGCTGATGCCTCTGCTGTAACTGTTCTGTGAGGGAAGGCAGCTTGAACCACTGGTATCATGCTGTAGTCAGTATAAGGTGGACAGCTATAGCTTCCAATGCTTAATGTCTTACAGTGCCTGCTGTGAGTGAGGGATGCTAGCACTGCTGATGCACATGCTGTAACTGTTCTGTGAGGCAAGGAAGCTTGCACCGCTGGTATCATGCTCTAGCCAGTCTCATGGCAGCTGTTTCTTCCAATGCTTAATGTCATACGGCACCTTCTCTGTGCACAAAGGACTCTGGCACTGCTGATGAAGATGCTGTAACTGTTCTGTGAGGCAAGGAAGCTTGCACTGCTGGTATCATGCTCTAGCCAGTCTGAGAAGGACAGCTGTTTCTTCCAATGCTTAATGTCATACAGCACCTTCTCTGTGCACAAGGGACTCTGGCACTGCTGATGAACATGCTGTAACTGTTCTGTGAGGCAAGGAAGCTTGCACCGCTGGTATCATGCTCTAGCCAGTCTCAGGATAGCTGTTTCTTCCAATGCTTAATGTCATACGGCACCTTCTCTGTGCACAAGGGACTCTGGCACTGATGATGAACATGCTGTAACCGTTCTGTGAGGCAAGGAAGCTTGCACTGCTGGTATCATGCTCTAGCCAGTCTGAGAAGGACAGCTATTTCTTCCAATGCTTAATGTCATACGGCACCTTCTCTGTGACTAAGGGACTCTGGCACTGCTGATGAACATGCTGTGACTGTTTTGTGAGGCAAGGAAGCTTGCACTGCTGGTATCATGCTCTAACCAGTCTGAGAAGGACAGCAGTTTCTTCCAATGCTTAATGTCATACTGCACCTTCTCTGTGCACAAGGGACTCTGGCACTGCTGATGAACATGCTGTAACTGTTCTGTGAGGCAAGGAAGCTTGCACTGCTTGTAATATGCTATAGCCAGTCTGGGATGAATGCTGTGGATTTGAATGCTTAATAACAAATGGTGCATGCTCAGTGTGCGAGGGATGCTAACTATATTAATGCCAATGCTTTAACTGGTCAGTGAGAAAGGATGCTTCAACTGCTGATGCTATGCTGTACCTGTTCTACAGGAAGGGATGTTTGCACTGATGACACTGTGAGGCATCTGCTCTGTGTGCAAGTGCATTTGGCAGTGCTGATAGCCATGCTGTGCCTGTTTGGTGACGGCTAGTAGCTTGCAATGCTCTATCGATGCCGTGCCCATTCTGTCAGAGAGGGGTGCTTACCCGGCTGATGCCCATGTGGTGCCCGTTCTGTGAGGGAAGGGAGTTTGAACTGCTTGCCCATGTGGCACCTGCCTTATTGTACAAGAGAGGTTTGCATTGATGATACCTTTGGTATCAGTTATTTATGTCCTATTGAAGGCTGAGAAAACCTTTTTGTTCGGTACAATAGATAAAACCATTGGCATTGCCACTGCTTGCTTCCCTTGTTAGCAACCAGCCTCGAGTCAATCCTAGACACCTAAATAAATTATAAGAATTTAAAAATTGTAACTGTGGATGATCCACTCCCACATCCAATGAGATAACATTCAAACAATGTGCAGAGACAGAAATACTACAAATCTACACAGTATAATTAACTGGTTGGTGCAAGAAAACATGGCTAAGCCACTTCAGGGAGCAGGTACCAATGTACGATTCCGCATGATTCAAATATTGCTAACACAGAACTGCTGAAGTGATCCAGACACTGACAAAAAAGCTGTAAAATGGGACTCAACTTCTGAGGTCCTTTTCACCAAAGTAAGATTATGTGTGAGTAGATCTACATGTGTAAGTTTACTCTCCCACTTTTGAGTAACCGTGCTACTTTGGGCTATTTAACACTTACGAGTGTAAAGTCATCCCAAAGTGTAAAACATAAATATATTTTTAATATTTTTTCCCCAAATTTGATAAACTCTTGAAATGTTCCCTACACTTTACCATATGTGGAAAATTTTAAAAGTCACGATGGTAAAATATAGGAAAAAATAAAAGTGTGTTAGCTTGAAAAAAAATATTAAAATATTTTATTGTGAATTTGAACGTATTCTTTTATACCTGGCTTAAATGTAGAACAAAATAAAAAAGTATGCCTCCACATTACTAAATTACATTTGAATGAAATATTCAATTAATTGAAATATTTTAAATTAAATTAGCATTATTTTGAAAGATTTTTTCACAATAAATCATCTTAAGTAAAAAATGTTTTATTATGTTTTAATAATAATTAAAAGTGATGTATCCAATTAATTAAACGTAATTTAATCATCTTTTAATAAAATTAATGTTACAGTAAATACAAAATAGTTATATATGTATGTTAAATATGTTAAAATACTACAAAAATATATTTTATTTTTAGATAACTTATCATTACAATAAATATATATTTTAATTCTGTAAAATAATTTTATTTAATTTAACATTATTTGCTACAGAAATTTATTTGAAGAATTGTCTCCCCCATTTTCTAGGGGAGGGTTTTGCAGTACCAGTGGCCGGTAATGTGCTGTGCTGGACTTAACCCATACTCTCCCCTCATTTAAATAAGTATCATAATTATCACTTGAACATGAATGCAAAGACTGAGGTGCAAGAGTAAGCTGGATGTACACCAGTTGTATGTTAGAATACTGCTAACAAAAATATTGTCTGAGATAAATATCATGGCCTAAATCATGTATAAAAATATCACTCCTTTATGCGTCAATTTTCTGTTGTTAACTCCAATGAGGCAATATTTTTGTAAACAATAATTAGGACATGGAATACTTGCACACCATTAATTAACACAGCATACACTTCCGTTCACCTAATACTTATTGTTCATGGATCTTTTGAATTTTTGCTCTTGCTTATTCAGAATTAAATTTGGCCAAATGTCGGTGACACAAGGCTATCTTATGACAAGATAGAAGGTTAAATGTGGTCAGCTTACTAGTGACACTGTACACCATGCACCAAGACGATATCGACCATCTGTCTAAAGTGTGTGGTGACAGCACAAACCTAGCGGGACCTCAACATAGGAAAATATGATATCCTAAGGAAAAACAACTGGTGCTGCAACTGAGTCATGAGATGATCTGTTGCAAATTAGTTCCCTTAACACCGACCGTCCACTTGTGCCGAAAGTAGTGCAAAGACCCAACAGATGAGATGCAGCCCATGGCTTTGACTATATATATGTCCTTCACCACACCACAATCAATAGGCCAGGCCTTTCCAATCACCTCTCTAGCTAGGCAAACATCACCGTCTTAATCATTTACATAGAAGAGGCACACTGGCGATGGGTCTGTAGTGAGCACTTCAGCATCAGGACCCACTTTCTTTTTCATTAAATCTCTGCTAATAACCTCTATTAATCGTTGATCCTAAAGTCTCCTTGAGGAGCCAGATGAGTGAAAGGAGTTGTACAAGAGATGTAGCTGAAGTTCCCCAGAACAGAATTTTCTTGCGGGATGAGCCACACCACTTGCAGGAGAAAAGACAGTAGGGAAAATTCAATTGACTTAATTTGTCCAAAAATTTAAATCACTTCTTCACTCTTCAATTGGGCAAACATTTCTGGGGGAATGACTGAGTTGATGAATTAAAGCAATATTCTTCTGTCTGAAGACTGAAGGGAGCCTCTTTTGGCACATCCTAAAGTCTTCCTGTTCAAATGTTACCAGCAGTGTTCTTTATTTCTCAGGGCTAGTTGCAAGTTCCTGAGTATTGCTGAATATTATGAAAGGTATATACTTTTCTAAGTAGGGAACCTGTGTAGAAGTTCACCTCATCAATTGTGAATGCAGCACAGAATTATTATCCTCCACTCAGTCACCAAGGTTGTTGTCTTATGCAAATAGAAAAACATAAATCGCTTTCTCGGAACTATAGGCAATTTTTTTTCAAATATGAGCAATCAGTGCTACTAATCAATGTGAATAGTGCTATGGTTTATACCATAACGCTTTCTTCTTAGCTTATTATGTTCTACTATTTGCATCACCTTGTCCCATATCATTGGTTTACGTGTGCAGCTGGTTATGTGTATGGTGTGTGTGTGTCGGGTGTGTGTCGTGCGTGTGTGTCTCAGTGTTGATTTCCCCCGTCCCTCCCTTGTGTGCTAGGCGGCAGTACTCACTGCCGTTGTCTTCGTCGGCGTTGGTGTTCCAGGTTGAGCATTATGTAGAACATCATCGGGAAGACTTGCAGTTCAGGTTCCATGGCAGCGTAGTTCTTCCCTGTGTCTCCAATGGTGAGTCCTTTCACTTCTCAGCTCTGTTTCCGCCAGGCTTTTGTTAGCGTTGGTACCGCCCCGGAAAAGGTGGTGGTTTGCAGTGTCCTAATATGGTGGGCGGTACTTTGTCATCCACCTGGCTTTTGTTGGCTACCGCTGTGGTGAGTGTTGTTTCTGCCCTGGCGGTTGGTGTGGTACATTGGCTGTCAATGGGAGTTATCACCGCCATGGTCATAATTTGGCGGTACTTACAGACAGCCTGTTGGCGGTATTACGGCCACTTTATCACTTACCACCAGGGTCGTAATGAGGGCCTTAGTTTCTAACAAATAATCTCAACTTTAGTAACATAATGAGCAGCTCAGAGGAAATGGTTGTGGAACTCAACCTCACCCCTTACCTAAGGTCCCTCTGTAAGCTGAAAAAGATTAAAACAGGTTCCAACCCTACCAAGGTCAAGCTCCAGGAGCTCTTGGCAGAGTATACAAGGGACCACCCTGTTGAGGAGGAAAACATCCACTCAAACAGGGAAGATGTTAGAGATGAGGAGGATGACCTCCCCCCTCCTCACCTAAGTAGGAAGACCAGGGTCCCAAGGCCCTTATCTCCAAGGATAGTGCTCACAGGATCTGGATCTTCCACAGGGGAGTCCTGCTCCTCTAGGAACATTGAGGGAGGCCTAAATGAAGAGGACTTTCTTTTAGCAACGATGACCAAAAGATTAGCTTTGGAGCAACAACTTCTAGCTATAGAAAGAGAGCAGAAATGGGTTTAGCGCCCATTTATGGTGGCAGCAATATAAATAGGGTCCGAGAAATAGTGATAGCCTAAAAATCCCCAAAGGGATTGTCTCAAAATATGAAAAAGGTGATGATATCACCAAGTGGTTCACAGCTTTTGATAGGGCTTGTGCAACCAGAAAGATAAACAGATCTCACTGGGGAGCTCTCCTTTGGGAACTGTAGGGATAGACTCCTCATACTCACTGGTATAGGTGCTGAATCCTATGACCACATGAAGGCTACCCTGATTGAGGGCTTTGGATTCACCACAGAGGAGTATAAAATTAGGTTAAGGGGAGCTCACAAAACCTAGAGCTAGTCCTGGGTTGATTTTGTAGACTACTCAGTGAAAACACTAGTTGGTTGATACCTGTCAGTGGAGTGCATGACTATGATGGGCTTTATAATTTTTTTTATGAAAGAACACCTGTTAAGTGACTGCTTCAATGACAAGTTGCATCAACATCTGGTAGAACTAGGTCTAATTTTTCCCCCCTAACCTGCAGGAAGGCCTGTTTCCAAGTATCCCCAGTCTCAACAGGAGCCCATGTTAACTTTGGCTCAACTTTGACCTCTGTACCCGACTGGCCCTGTGTTGCTGGTGGTGGGTGTTTGGGGTTAACTTGAACCCCAACCTGTGGACTTCCTAACCCCCGGAGACTGGAAGTGTAAGTCGAGTACTTACCTGTAAACTGTATTAACTTTTCTTCCCTCCAGGAACTGTTTCTGAAAATTGCACTGTTAACTTTTAAAACAGATAATTGCCAATACTCCAACACTGTATAACTTATTGATTTTAAATATATGTGCGAAATACGAATCTATTGAAGTACTTACCTGGAACTTGAATCTTGCGGTTCTAGAAATAAATTAAGAAAATATGTGTTTTGCTATATAAACCATTGGTCTGGAGTTAAGTCATTGAGTGTGTGCTTCTTCTATTGTCTGTGTGTGTACAACAAATGCTTTGCACTACCCTCTGATAAGCCTAACTGCTCGACCACAGTACCACAAAAGAGAGCATTAGTATTATCTATTTTAGACTCTGTTAAACCTCTGGGGAACCCCTGGACTCTGTGCACTCTATATCTCATTTTGATATAGTATATACAAAGCCAGCTTCCTACAATTTCCTAAATGCAGATTGACCATTTAGGAAATGCAATTACCATTGACATCAAGTCTATGGTAACCATGTGTAATTTAAAACATTTAGACCAAGCTTTTTTTTAAGTGCAATAGAGCACACACATGCCCTTTGTGTGCTCTACATGTGCACCGCTATTTTTGGGGTGCACCAAGGGGGACGTTTTGACCACAGCCATCCTTGGTTTATCATTTTCCAAATAGGGATTTCCTAATAGGAAATTGCTATTTGAAAAATGCAAAACTGGCCCATTGTCTCAAATGACATGGGATTTCTTACTTGCGATTTCCTAAAAGCGATACCCACTTTGTAGGAATCGCTATTAAGAAATCGGTATCTCTAATAGAATTTTTGAACGTGCACCACAAAAGAACAAAGCAATTGAGTCCACTTAGTCCATATTATTACAGGAATATCTTCTCTTTATTAAAGTGTCCTTAAGTATAAAAACAAAACAGCCAACGTGTTTCGTCCTTGTTAGAGGACTTCTTCAGGGCTTAAAGTATAAGTGTTAATAATTTTCTCCACATTATTGGTAATTCTTGACGAACATAAATGTTGACAAACAGCCACTACGCAAGAGATAAACAAAATTGTAAAGAGATAAGGAAGTCAGCTAATAATATGGACTAAGTAGACTCAATTGCTTTGTTCTTTTGTGGTGCATGTTCAAAAATTCTATTATTGAAACTCCTTTGAGGTAGTACCTCGGTGGCAGGTACTGTGATCAGTGCACACATCCAATCATCAATATTCTTTGATTACAAGGATCATATACAAGCTGGTGATAGGAATAGGTGCATTTTCTTCTCCTCCTTGTTTTGAACCCGCTGCCGATTTTTGTTTTTGAAATCGGTATCTTTGTTCATAGCATTTTGCATTTCCTAAATAGCGATTTCTATGAAGTCACTATTTAGGAAATACAAAATTGCATCTTAGTACATCTGGCCCTAAGTCTGGAGCAAGTTCTCATGGCTGCCAGAGCTGAAGGGTGTGCCGATCGATAAGCTGCTGACATGGAGGCCGGAAGTGCCCAAAGTGGGTCAGGAACATGAAAAGCAAGCAGAAACACAAAGCTGAAGGACACAATGTGACATCTCCAAAGAAAAAGAGTTGTGTTTCAGGTATGGATTGTCATTTCCAAACGAGAGTAAATGTCCTGGCATTGGACAGATATGGAAAGGCTGTGGAGAGGAGAACCATTTTGTAACGGTTTGCAAGGCAAAAGAAAAAGTATGTGTGTCACGATGAACTAACAAAATTGCCGACCGAACATTCCAGAAGCGATGTTTGATGTTTTGTTGGAACAAATTGTCACTGCTATGTGTTGAGATAGTGACGTGGTAAAACTGAAAGCCAATATTACCCGTCAGTCATGGAACCAACATATTCAACCTCTTACCAGTGACAATGATAACAGAAGTTTAAAAATGTCAAAGATGAACTGCCCGTGACACAAGAAGGTATTATCCTGACAGGTTTGAGAATTGTCATTACAGAGAATTTGAGACAACAAAATAATCGAAGTGGCCCATGAAGAACATTGTGGAATTGTTGCCACAAAACGAGCTTTCAGAGATCGAGTTTGGTTTCCTCATCTCGATGAATGAATTAAAAGAGAATTAAAGGCCTGTAAACAATGCAACTGCCTGTCATTGAAAACCACTCAACATCCCTTAAACATGTCAGAGCTGCCAAAGCATTCATGGGAAAGAATTCAGACTTTCTCAGTCTTCTGAATGTAAAGCATCAGAAGAGCACAGAGCACACCTTTTTGCCCACAGGTTAATGGCCTTATTGAATGTTTCATGAGTATATTAAGACAAACTTTTCAGGGTGCTGCATTAGAAAATCTCAACCTCAAGACTGATTGAATTCTATCTTTTGAGTACCGTTGAACTCCTAACTTGACCACAGGTGAAAGCCCTGCAACGCAGAAGTTTGGGAGAGCAATGACGACCAAGTTACCTCAATGGACCAACACCAGATTGAGAACTGAATAAGAAACCCATACAAAAGATTTGGATTATCTTTGTATAAATTTGTAAAAATTTGTATTTTTAGTATTTAACAGAAGGGAGATGTAGTGTTGTGTGAGATAAAATGAAGGAACCCTTTTAGCTCCTGAAGAACTCCGCAGAGCTATGAGGTGAGTGAATGCAGCTTTAGAACGTTGTTTGCGGTTATACGCAGACGGATAAAGACATGTAATACGTAGCTCTGTGTGTGATGTATTCATTAGCCTAGTAGGAGGGAGAAGGAATCAGTCAACAAGAGGAAATCCTCCCATGGAACTGACTCAGAAACAACCATTACACAGGAGAACGGTGAGTGTATGTGACTCAAGAGTGTGTCAAGGGCCTGTCCTGTGTTAGGTGTGTCTTAAAAATGTGTTTTTAAAGGATGATGGGCCCTGCACTAAACTAGGGTGGCATGCTTCATCACTTGGGCCACTCCTCATTGTAGGGTGCTAGCAGTAGTCCTACCATCTTATTGAACTACTGAAAAGGCTTTAGTGATAACAATGAAAGGTTCCTGACGCACCTGATCAACATAAATGTTAGTCAAGTTAGAGTTTTCTGGGATGTAACTGAATGCTGATGTTGACAATTTTTTTACGCTGAAGCACTAAGGGATTCACAATGGTCATTGTTGAATGGTACTGTATTGCAGCATTCATATAGTACTTACTACATCTGTGTGACACACTGAAGTGCTTACTTACATGTGTAGCAACCTACGCTGTGTAGAGTGTGTGGTTGGAAAGGTGTTGCCTTTTTTTGTCATCCTACATAGGCAGTGCTTAATTTGTAAATAAAAATGTGCTGATGCCCAAAGCTCTCCTTTGAAACCCGCAGCTCCTATAATTAATTGTGCGAGCACAGAAAGCTGAGGCTGCCTAATCCTAAAGCCATTTCAGGCCTCTTTAATCCATTTACAGACAAACCCTGCCCATTCAGCTCACTTTTGCAGCTTTCTGCTTTCTCCCTTTGTGGCACTTTTTCGTTTTTCTCTTTCTCCGTCTTTCTCATATGTGTCTTTTGCTCACAGTAAATGCTGGGGCAGAAAAAGAAGAGCCAGCCATCAAAATTGTGTTGGTGCCCTCACCGGAAACCACCGGCTCAACTTAAGCACTGTAGTAGGATGTGTTTCCATATTGTGTGGGGACCGCTGAGATGCGGTTACGGAACTCAGCACATAGCTGTCTTGTGGATGATGAGGTGGGAGAGACAGACGCACAGTGTTATGGTTTTCAGAGTGCTGGCTGCTTTGAACAGCTCTGCGGTCTTTTTGGGATACCTCTAATGAATATATCCTGCTTAGATGCTTACTGTACTGTACAACCGGGGGGTGCTGTGGCCTCAGGGAGGGTGCAGCAGTGGGAAGCGGTGTTGACCACATTGAATGGGAAGAGTGCTGCGGTTTTGAGCTGAGATTGGTAACGATGCAGGCTGGTGTGAGAAGTGACGTGGCGGATGTGCGAGGCTGTGTGTGGCTCGCGGGCGGTGACGTACTATGGGCTGGCACGGACGGGAACCACGGTATGGCCGGGGGTGGGCGTGGTAGCCGCTTACGTCAGCGCTTCCTGGTACAGCCGGTTGCGGGGCTTAGCGCGGGGCTTGTGCTCGTGACTCTCGCTGGTCCTGGCAGGTGGCGCGCGCTCAGTGCGGCCCGACTCCGAGTGACGGTTTCTGCGGTTGGAAGGGCCAGAGGGGCACGCGAGCAGGCACCATGTTCAGCTGGATGAATAAGGAGAGCGCGGAGAAGCCCGACGTGCTTCAGACGGTGACGGGCGGGCTGAAGTCGCTGTACCACGGAAAGCTGCTGCCGCTGGAGGAGCATTACCGCTTCCATGAGTTCCACTCACCGGCGCTGGAGGAGGCCGACTTCGAGAACAAGCCCATGGTGCTGCTGGTGGGACAGTATAGCACGGGCAAGACAACTTTCATCAGGTACGTGCAGTAGCGAGTGTCCGGACATTACTGGCTCGATCTCCGCGAGGTCCCCGAAGGCAGACCTGCTGTAATCTGGCATTCGTAGTTTCTATTTTAATATTCCGATTGAACATAGGCTGACACCGCTTTGTAGGCGCAGCTGTCTAAAAACCTAACATTGGATGAAACTGCCAGCCATGACGAGTTCACTGAATAATTTGCAGTTATCTTGACGGACAAGGCGACATTCATGATATTTACACAGTGCGAAATGTGTGTCGCGACCTTAAGACGCGAATCGGGTGACATTTGTGCTGTATGTACTGAACAATCGAAACCGCCAAAAGTTGTTACTAGTAATGCGCAGAGCTGACTAAATATAACTCCACCTTAATCGGGTTTCAGTAGCTCAGACTTCGCCAGTGCTTTCCTGTCAGGCGTCAGTAAGTGATTCAGTCTTGGTTCTAAAATTTTCATTCGTGTACCTTCAGTTTTGATTCTCCTCTTAGTCTCAACATGCAAAATGAAAAAGAAGCTGAACTGACTGAGCTACTTAAACCACAACACATGACACTTTAAGGCTTTGAAAAACTCTGAGTGCCTGGCCAGCGGGGACAAGCCAAGTTTGTATGTACACCTTGTCAAACCATCATCAAAAATTCCCGATGCTCGAATTTCTTCTCTTTGGTGGATGTGTGAAGGCTATGGCGTTTGTTATCCTTGACTGATGAGTGTGAGTTTAAAACATGGCTTGTGTGGGAAGAGTTTTTGTATTATGCTCGATGAACAGAGTGGTTCTTTTGTCGTGGACAACTAATGATATTCATGTACAGGCTTCACTATCTATGTATGGGTGAGACCAGCTTCCCCAGGTTTGTCGAGTAAACGCATATTCAGAGTATTGCAAAGAGCAGCAATCTGACCTTCAGACAATAATGCTGGTTACTTTTACACTACGTACAAGACAGCCTTCATCAAGCATGCAAATTGACAAATGTATTGCTGTAAATTATATTACTTTTAAGGGTTTTTCTTCTCTTTCCTTGGACATCAGGCGGAAGTACTTTTTTACGCTTGAATCATGCAATACAGTTACCCGGTACCACAATTGGGATTGTTAATGTTAATGACAGGCAATTATTTTATTTAAGTTTTTTTAATAGACTGTGACAAAATCGTCGACCCTTACAAATACTCAGAAGCTATCTCAGAATGCGTTGTTAGAGAGGGCAGGACTGAAAAAAGGATTCAGCTGCTGCTTCAGCTAATAATGGAAATGTTCTGAGATGTTAGATTCCCACTCAAATTAGACCTTGCGTAAAAGTACCTGACTGGTCACTGGTAGTAGTGATTGAGGAATGACCTAGTGACCAAGGATATCTGTTGTAGTTAATGAAACGTTCTCTGACACCAGGTAAGTTCTGAATCTGTAATTATTTTGTAGTTTCACAGATAAAAAATCAAGCCCTCAAGCTGACATCCATTAAGTCTAGCTCCAACTGTCAACTTCCCTCCAGTCGCAATCTGGAATCGGAATACATGTATGCCCCCAGAAGTAGAACGCCCTTGACAGAACATTCCAACACTCAATAAAGTACGCTTACAATATATAAGTATACGACATACCATGTTCCAGTATCAAGCTGGATCACAAGGTATCCTGTCTAGACTTCTGTGCGGAGACAGCAAGATGAAAAATCCTTTCTGAAGTAACGGTGAAACATTAAGTTGGTTTGCTAGGATACTCTGACTGGTAAAGACAGTTAGCTAACTGCAGTTTATCAGACCTGCCTGCGTTCTTCTGGATGCAGAGTTGTGTAGTTGGAAAGTTGATCCTGAGAGGCGAGTCTGAGGAACTTTAGTAAATCTCTTTCTGGTTTCAGCTTTGTGGGTAGGACATAATATAATGAGATGCAAAAGATGTTGAATTGTGATTGTTTCTTAATAGAGGGTTTTTCGGAGGCAGGGCTATATGGTCCGCATCTAAAATGAAGGATGAGTAGAGTATTAAGTGGAGGTTGGAGATGTCAGTTTGAGGGATGCTGTTCAGTGTTGTATTAGTAAAACCTAGAGATTATGTATGTCAAACAGTTCTGTAATGACATTTGAGGTAGATTCACAGCAATGTATTGTTTGTGGTAAATATTTCAAAGGAGAGTTCTCTGTCAAGGCTATGGCTAAATTCACACCTTTCAATGCTGTCTGTGGATGCCCTAAGGATATGCACTAGGTTAATGGAAAGGGTTAGGGGTAAATGTCTAAAATGGCAGCACTTGTTCTCTGGCCATTGAGGCAGTCACTTAACTCACAGCCAGTTTAAGTGGTTTATGATATGTATTGAGGTCAATCTGGCTATCATGTAGCCGTGATGACTGATGCACTAGGGTGCCCTTCCGGGTGCGTTGTGTGCTATACGGATACACATAAAAAAGCATAGCATTCTAAAATGCAAGTTACAAGGGCAGTGTAAAATTTGGACAGGACCAGGGGAAATAAATCTTCCTTGCTGAGCACCAGAGATGTTGCCAGTAGCTTTTGAGAAAAAGACCTAGTTAGACTTGGATGCACCTATTTATTCATTTTCCAAACTGCAGTAGTTTCATATGTTTCATTTAGTGGGAATGCATAGTGTGTACAGTTAGAGGAAGATCTCCTTGATCAATTTACAATGCTAGAGGGATGTGAAACCCTGGAAAGACCACCTTCATCAGCTATGTAATGCCACCTCTACATGTAATAAGTTGCAAACCCATCACCGGTTATTAGTTTTAATATAGCCCTCTGTCGAGGGCTATACCGGTTGGGAGAGGCCATGAACCTGAGGTCTAATAATGTCTAATGTCATGTGAATATTGTATGAGCAAAAAAACAAGTTAATCACTTTAACAGTACTAAAGGTATTTACAGGTTAAGCAAGATCATCTTTTTCGGGTAGCTAAAGCACCAAGTGTATACACTTTATTGGCAGGACCACCTTCATCTGGAATTTTCAGTAGTAAATGGGCTTACATCACCTTCATGGGATCAGTCTGGTTCTATTGACAAATGGCCATCACTGAGTACATTTAGTAAGTGCAAAACCTTCTTCATCAGCGGAAAGATTATACAGCATGTTTTTTATAAATATAAACTCGATCTGCAAGGCAAGACCACGCCAAATGCTATAATCTGTGCATTGATTTTTCTTTTTTTTGGTGTGGACACACCATGCTGTTCTTCATACATTCAAGATTCAGATTACTGATGTACATTCTATTTAGGATGTTCTTTGCTTATATGTAAAATGATAGGTTGAGCTACCTGGAAAGCACCCTAATACACTTCATTGCAAGATCACCATATAAAAATGTTAAATTGTCACATGCGTTCTTCTGCAAGAATGTATACTTTTTAGATGGCAGGAAAACGAACACTTGCTAACTCATGCATGTTCTTGTCGATATTTAGTTAAAACAAGATACTGATTCCGTTTGTCAGCACTGACTATTTGAAATAATCAGTTCTTTTCTAAAGGCATGATGGGTAATGTTACTATAATGATCTGTAAATAGAGGAAATGATGTATATATTGTTAGTATCAACATACATTGGTTTATTAGGAGTCAATAAGGCAATCACAAGGAACAAAGTACATTTTGTGCATTTTGATTAATGTAAGGCATTTTTATTTGAAATATATGCAGGAAACAATATCAATAATTCCAAAAATGATGACCGTAAACTGGGTAACTGACTTTGATAGCTCCTCAGTGTGTGTTTTCATGAAATTCGCTGCCTTTCCCTGGATGTTATAAATTAGAGAATTTGATGAGTCATCAAAAATCACACCCTATAGGTTATTAGGAAAGCTTTTTTCCCCATTTTGATTATGTAGGTAAAAGTCCACATTTGGCCTTTGCCAACACCTTCACCAGTGTCTCTTCACACAAGCACGGTATTATGTTTTACAAATTAAAGGTATGATTGTTATAACATTTCTCTATTTCTTTCAGGTAGTTTCTGACATTAGGATAAGAGTTCTTGTTTCCAGCATTAAGGGATACTATAACAGTAGCTTAGGATGTAGGGCCCACACACCTTCGTGTATCAAAGTGAGGAAAGGCATTAAGCTAGCTGCCATGCAGGTCGCTATTGTGGCGGACACCTGGGTCCCCCAGACGAGGGTGTGGGAAGCCTGCGGTCTGTTGTCATGCCGGGTCCCGCGAGCTTGCGGACACACCTGCAGACCACTTAGTCTGGGCAAGTTGTCTTGTTTAAATTTGTTAAGATTGTTTACTTTACTACTTGAAGTAGTTAGGTATCTGAGAGTCTTGAGTTGATGCATGTGGTGTATAGCCACTCGGCCTCTTGCACACAACGCACAAACCGGAGAAGCATTGGTAACTCGCACTGCACACTGTGCTTGGTTGTTCTATATGCAGAGCAAGGCAGGGGTTAATCGGAGCGGGTGCATACTGAAGGACAACAGTGTATGATGGTTAAGTAATGCTTGTCATGAACATGTGACCTGTAAGATTTTAACAGTAAAAATGATCCTGTGACTAAGATGACGTGCTAACCGAAATACCAATAAATAAACATGTAAAAAAAAAAAGCTAGCTGCCATGCTATGTGGTATCCTGTAATCGTGTTTTTTCAAAGCACAGCTTCAGAATGCCTACATATATCTATGCTCAACCAGAAGTCAGGCAAATTTTATAGTGAGTGTCATGTATATAAAAGCGGTCTGATTCCTGGTCAGCAGGATGCTACGTCCCCTGCAGAATTGCTCAAATGTTAGTTCAGCATGTTGTTTATATGTCATTGTACATAAACAGTTTAACTAGGTAGAACCTGTACTGCTCCTTCTTCACTATGGTGACATACAACTGTTCCTTTTCGTGTTAATCCCTTCCCCATCAATAAATGAACGTGTTTAACCAACAAAAGTAACACATAACGGGGAAGAAGATAAATATATATTAAGCTGCAGCAAATTCAGCACATTTATAATGTCTCTGTTAAAACTGTATCAGAGCAAGGCCTTACATTGATTATTGTGAAAAAATGCAAATTTGTGAATTGTTAGCCCCTTTATTTTTATAACTGAGGCTGTTGGTTTTTAAACTTTGCACAGTAGTATACTACTGTCCAGTCTCCAGTGTTAGTGCTGCGACTCCTAAATATGGTAAAATGGGCTAAACTCCAATTTGGCAAGTGTAACCACTACTATCTTAATATATGGTGCAGACACTACACCAGTAGCATGGAAATTAAATGTCACCTGTTGACGGTAGCATGTATTATGCCATCCACCAGAGTGACCAGGCTTTAGGCCTACATGAGTATTCTCACTGCTGCAGCATTTATGCCTACAAGCATACCTGTCAAAGTAACCCTTTTTCACAGCAATGAACCCTACTTTTAAATAGTAAGTAAGCCAACCATTAGCAGGCCCACAAGATGTGGACCTGACATTTGAAAGTTGTGCCTGAATTTAAGGTTGTCATGTTTTTACAGTGATTAGTCCCCAAAAGCTTTTTTCACTATATAGGGATGTAGCTGTTACTGCGAGGAAAAACTAAAGTAAACTTTGGTTTAGAATAAGCAACAAGATCCATTCAAACACTAACAATACAGTTAAGTGGTGAAATTAAATTTTTGATACGTCTACTGGAATGTTAGTTTTTAGATGGCTATACTTTTCTTGCCTGAAGCTCTAGTAGAATTACTAGCATTATCCTACTAGAGCTGTCCCCCTTTCTGTGCTTTCCTCTTGATGAAGTGTGAAATCTTTTCCCACAACAGAGACAATCCCTTGGCCGTTTGGCAGGAAAACCTTGTGTGATGTATGTACTTGCTAACGCGTCCCAATCTAACTAATGAGTTCACTCTGGGACTTGTTTTAGGCTGGGGAACCTTTTGACCCTGATTGAAGACACCTTAAGACGAGATAGCTAAACAACATGTCAATAACATTATCAATAAGACTCAGGAACCACCATGACTTTTCAGTCATGAATAACCACACTAATTTAGTACGATTTTATGATATTTATTCCCTATTGATTACAAATCTACTAGCAGATTTATTAGTCTCAAAACCATGAAACACATCACCATTGTTGTAATATGATAACTCGAATAGGATTTCATCAAAGCAAAGATCACAAATATTAGAACATAGCACGACGTCAACATGGGTTAACCTTAGCAGAGTATCATTAGCACATTATTCAACAAAGCATTGTTTCAGTCATTTGTCTATTTAAGTCAGTTTAGTGAACCCCACATCTAACCTCGAATTAGCATTGGCATGTTGGGCTTCATGCTAAATAATTTGGTAACACCAATTTGTAAAACATTTAACTATGGTCTCTGTCAAAAGAAGCAGTTGGTACCTAGAAAGGAAAGGCAAACAGACAATTACAATTCATCATCATATAGTTACCCTCCGTTAGGGTCAGCATACAGATTCAGTCTTCGTCCTCAGGACCTCAGTTGGTTCGCCATCAGCAAAGTTCAGTAAGACAGGGAAGGAAAAACACTTCCCTCTTAAGGAGGAGCAGCATGAAACAGGCAAAGTAAGGATAAATTGATTTAAGAATAAGTCAGCAGAGTCTTTTGGCAAAGTGACGTAGAGACGGGGTAATAGCACAATAGTTCGCAATCTCCTGTCCTCTCCTTGTGTCAAAGGTTTTTATCCCTTTTCTGTGGTACAATCCCCTAATTCCTTATTGGTTCGTTTTGATGCACCATTATCTACGTCCAGTAATTTAGCAGTTATACTATCAAATTTTGTCACCCCATAACAGTTCTCACGCAGTTTTTGTTCCTGTGATTGACGTCTTCATTGAGCAGAATGTCCGGTATGATTTCATACTCATGTGGTCCTTTTGCATCTTTAGTCAGTAGTTCCATTGTCTATAACTGTTCAGGCGACCTTGTACCTATGCTAGTCTACTGAGTTGCATTTGCAAGAAATGTCTTCTCTGGGCAAGTCGAATTTCATGGGAACGGATCTACTACGTTTACATTCATTTTCTGGCTTTGGAAAAATACAAGTAAAATGTCCTTCAGCAAGTCAGCACACTGCACGTTAGAAAAAACACATTTAATATGAAAACCGGGCAGCTAGGCCTCGACTCATGCTAACTAAACACCAATGATTTATTAGCAAAACCTTAGCATATAACTTTTAATACTAGTTTAGAACACATTCATTAACACATTATTTCTTCATTATTAGTCAGTTCCATTAGTTATTGTATACATTGGTGGCCACTCCCCGTGGGCACATTTAGCAAAAACACAATAACACATTTTCTATGCGGCATTATTCTGCATTAGTTCATAAACATTTCATATTCATTTTGAGTATAAGTCTGCGCTTCCTCACACTCATTTCCTTTCAAGACAGGAAGTTAGAGAGGATTCAGGAACTTAATTGACTTGTAAGGGAGCAGGGTGAAATGTGCCTATTCATAGTTACGTGTAAAGTAAGACCTGGTGAAGAAAAGCCTTTTGATCCCAGGGAACATTGCAGCCATCCTGGCTTCATCCCAGTGGGAGGAGATGATCCAATTACTAGTTTGGACTGGTTGAAAAGGAGAGCACAGCTCATTTCCCTAGACACACCAATGGATTGGCCCCCAGCCTCCACAGAGGATGAATGGCTCTGTCATGCTGGATTTCACTAAGGATGGTGCATCGTGGAATAGTTTATCGCAGTGCTTCCCAAACTTTTTTTTAGAGTCACAACCCAATTTTTAGAACCTCAAACCTTTGCGACTCATCTAGATTTAACAGACCTGATGTAGGCTTTTTTTTTTTGTTTGTTTTTGTTTGGTAACTAAAGCATTGTGTGGTAGCACCCTGTTATTTAAGACAGCACATTTCCATTGAAATGAACCCTAAATTTGCACTGACAAACAGTTTTACTGCTAAAACTATATTACACACAAATTATGTGTGGAGATCGGGTTTCTGGGAATATTTATCATTTGTGCATCACCAAGTAAAATGTCTTGCTATGTTTTGATCCTAATAAAATCTTTGTGTCCCTCACACTTCAGAATAACAAAAAAGTACTTACGTTTTTCTTTCCTAATTGCTAAAGGTGTACAGTCATTTACAGTTTACTGTTTGTTGTGTTACAAAAATTACATTCTGCAGCCTTTCCTTTCACACTCCCTGTGCCCCAGCATAATTGTCACATAATTATTTTTAATTGTATTTCTCTGACTGCAGAGTGAGAGGAGTTTGTAAACGCCAATCCCCACAGTAAAAAAATAAATAAATAAGTACCACTTTGTCAGAAGACACAGCCTGACATTTGACCTCTTCCTTTGAAGCACAGAAAATTGACAAGCTAACTATACAATTTAAAAGTATGTTTAATTATTACTTGGTCTTTAGCGACCCACCAAAAATTGGCTCTCCCACCATTAGTGTGTTGCGACACTCAGGTTGGGAAACACTGGTTTACGGTAAGGCAAACATGATGTGTTGCTAATGAGGGAGGAGTTACCCCGTGGAACTTTGTGCTCATTGGTTAGGGAGTGTCCAGGAGACACCCCCTTACTGACCAGTGAATTATATCAAAGTTGCACCTCGCCTCTTCTCCTCAGAACACATCTGGACCAGTGGGTGAACAGACGAGGAAAAGTTTGCTGTCTGGCCTATATGGAGACCTGAAGAGCTGGACCAGCTCCCATTTGTACCCCAGACTAAGAAGTGGAGTCCATAAGCCTTTTGGCTGACCTCTGTGTGGTGCAGGGACTTAAAAACATCTACAAGAGGTTATTTCCCTGTAGTGTCTGGTTGACCATTTACAACTGGGTCCTTCTGGCTCCTAAGTGCTTTTACCTGTGGTCATGGGAGCCTTGGAAGCTACCAAAGAGAGTTACTCCACAGAGAAGGAAAAAGGGGTTGAGCTCAGGTTTAAATTGTTAACGCTGTGTGTTTAACTTGATAGGTTTGCAGACTTATATCTTGTGGTGGGCAGGCGCCACCTCAATTAATATCCAACTTTCTTACAATTAATTAGTGAAACATGGTGCAGCTATCTCTGTTCACTACTGTGAGTATTATCCAGATATTTTCAGAATGTAAATTAAAACTGCTAATCTTTTTTTTAAATCTTCTGGTCTTAATACTGCAGTGCTGTCTCTTGTACCCTAATGTCTCATCTTTGGGAATGCCCTTTTCACTTGCCACCCGAGGAAAGCCTGGCTCCTTTAAAGGCTGTCCTTCATGCTGCAACCAGGTCTCTAATACCTGTACATTTTAGCATATCACATATGAATTGAGGTAGTGGTCGGGCCTCGAAAAATCATAGATATGTAACTAGACCTGCAGGTCTAGTGACTGAAATCACTAAATCAAATTTAAGTGAACCCTGAAAATGCACCTTCTGAATTCCCATGTCACGGCTTCTATTCCTCTAACGTCAGTTGCAAACCTGGATCTCTAAATGTCACCATAAGTGAACCACTTTATCATATCTTCAAGCGTGCTAGCTAGTAGCATAGTCAGAATATGCCGAATCTATAAATCGCTGAACATGCAATCTCGTTCCCTTGTTAACTGACACCACACAGTTATTTTTTTCGAATTGCAATACTTGTCTCAAAATTGTTTCCATGGTCTTTTTCACTCTTAATATAGAACATTAAAACTAAAGAAATACGTTTTCTCTAGATTTCCCCAAGTGCGAGTCTTTGCTTTAGTTTTGATTTCCAGTCGTTTGGTGCAATCCCACTTGTGTTGTATTATTTTAACATTAAGTAGCTTGAGAACATTTACATTTTAAAACCGTTTGTGCCAGCGCTATATTTACAAATGTGTGTAAAAAGAATGTTTTACGGTGTGTGCATAAAAACCGTTTTTCACCAGAATGTATTGTTTGCTCTTAATTGTGGGTGTTCCAAAATTTGGGAACAACAAGTAACTGGCCACACACCCAGTTTTTTGGCTATTGTAATTTGAGACTTATTGCTTATGCCTCTTAGAGAGAGCCTGACGTAGCAACAGTTTATAACAAAACTCGTTACTCACTTTTACTAAGCCATAAAGGCCTTCCAGGCCAGGCAACAGCGGTCTCGATCCTCGCAGCGCGGATTGTCTGCTTTTACTAAAATCAGGAAGCACCGTTGCAGGGGGAGGATGGAAAGAAGGCAGGGAAGCTGGTGGGGGTTTGTTTTAGTATGGCGGGTAATGTATTTTTTTAGTTTGGGCCAGGGAGTTAAAAGCATGGCTGGCACATGACTCATTGGTCTCTGCATAGCAGGTGTAACAGGGCCAGGTGGTTTTGGGGAGGGGGTGGTCATCCATACCATAAAACATAGGTAAAAAGTGAATTACAGGGATGTTTTTCACGCAGGGGTTCTGAGTGACATCATAGACTAAAGCTTCATTCTTTGATATTACTCTGAACACCCTGGTTAAAAATAATTCATAGTTACCCATCTATAATTCTATATTTTATAACATTCTACCCAGGTTGCTGAGGGCTGCCTCCATCTATTAGGACTTTGAAATGTTAAGAGCTCCATTTAAGACAGTGGGGTGGCTCGGGACCAGTAATGTCTTACAATGTTGAAAGAAGTAAATGCATCATGAAAACAGGGTTGAGGCCTTTCTTGGCTGTAGGGTTTGGAATCACCTTTTGTCCGATACCATAGAGTTCACATGTCTCTTTACAATTTTGATAATCATGTGTTTGTGAAATCAAGTTATAGATGAATATGGCACCACAAATTTGTTTTTCTGTTTTTTACAGTACTGTTCGGAAATCTTGTAAATTCCGTTACCATTGAAAAGTTAGTGGCGTTTAGTGTCCTACAGTGGAGTGGGGGAGTGTAGAGTGGATTTGTTGGAGTAGTGTGAGTAGTGTGTTGTAGAGTTCATTGGTAGAGAGCGTCGTAGAGTGGGGTGTAGTGGGTTGAAGTGGACTGAGGTAGTGGCAGATCTTGAAAATCATAAAAGTGTTGTTAGACATGCAGGTCTAGTAACTTAAGTAATCTACTCAACCTAATTGTAATGCTCTTGACCCATAAACTGGTTTCAAATTATGAGAACCTGGACAAATCGTTTAATTCACTGAGACACCTTTTAATTCACTATCACATATAAGAGCATCTTTAAATATGCAAGTTCAGCATGTCTGATGTACAAAAACTCTTGTTTGATTTAATAGACAAAAATGTTACTCCAGATATAATACAAATTTAGCCACATGCAGGATACACATGACCCCTTACTTGCCTCTTAGTTCATTAACAGCATTGTCTTCAGGGCGGGGGCAGGAATGTTCTCAAACCATGTTTAAAAACTATCACGTTTAATAAATTCATTATTTTCATTTTCAGCAGACTTTTCATTGAAATGGCCACAAAAGTTCCCACGGACATGCGGTTTTACTGATAAAACTATATAGTATACAAACAAAAATGTATGGAAATCAAGTTTCTGAAAATATTTATCATTTGGAAATCACTAATTGAAGTGTTATAATTTGTTTTGCTCCTG
The DNA here is from genome assembly GCF_031143425.1 of Pleurodeles waltl. Lineage (NCBI taxonomy): Eukaryota > Metazoa > Chordata > Amphibia > Caudata > Salamandridae > Pleurodeles > Pleurodeles waltl. The sequence continues at coordinate 1,090,664,516 of NC_090448.1, read as the reverse complement.
TTTAAATCTTGGGTTTTGTGTCTTTCCTAATTCCTGATATATTTTTAAATATTTGTCATTTTCATTTACAAGCTATTTAAATGTGTGTTTGAAAACAAACTGACCTCTTACAGCTGTTGTTTCACAATGATTCAGACAACTCACCTGACAAAAGCTTCTAACTGTAGTAAGTGAAAGAAAATTAAAAAACATTTTCAGTTACAAAATAATCAGCAAGTCGAAACAGACAAACTGACATTTGATCTCTATCCATGAACAGACAGCAAATGTGTCAAGATGAAAACAAGATTTAAAGGCATCTTTATTGCTCATTCACTTTCTGAATGAACTGAACACCTGTTCTTTCCCAGTTTAAGTTCACTCCCCAGAACAGATCAGTGGTTTTAAAAATAGCTTGACCTGATAAAATCTGACTCGCCATAGTGAGTGAGCGAGTAGATTTTTCGAAGCCTGTGTGTTGTGAATTAGATTGAGGTGAGTGGGTGTACTGGATGGGGTGGATTGGATCGTAGTGGGATGGATTGAAATGGGGTGAGGTGGATTGGTTTGGTGTGGATTAGATTGGTTTAGGGTGGATTGGATTGGTTTGGGGTGGATTAGACTGGTTTGGGGTAGATTGCATTGAGGTAGGATGGCTTGGATTTGGGTGGTTTAGTGTGGTGCGGATTGGAGCGGGGCAGATTGTTTTGAATTGGAGTGGGGCACATTGACGGCGCTGGTGGAGGAGGGAGAAGAAACGGGAACTGGGCAGGGAAAGAGGGAGAAGAAATAGGGATGGGGATTGGAGGAGAAGAAACAACATGGACGGGGGTGTTGGGATTCAAAGATGCAAAACAGATGCGCAGGTGAGAAAAGAAGAAACATGGAAGGAAGATTAGAGTTTGAATCACTTATAGCTATGCCCCTGCTCATGTATGGAGTAGAAATAATTGGATGATCCAGCAAACCTTGCTTTACACAGGCAGCTGCATGGCTCACTGTGATGAATGCTTGTAAATCATGTGTTCAAATATCATAAAAGCTGATCCAACACAGCCTTTTCCTGCTTTTCAAATGTCACAAGAGTAGAATAATGCATCATAGTCCTTGTTAAAACATGCTAGCTGAAATAAACAACCGCTGCATGCAGCAGGATGGCTCAGTGACTCCATCACTGAAGTACGCAGTTACAGACAAGGTTGCAAGTTCGAATCTCAGAAAGGAAGATTCAACCTTCTGTCCACTGGCAGCCCTAGCGGGGCAACACTGCTGCAAGAAACAGTACCTGAATTATAATGCAACCTAAATAGAAAGTGTTATTTTAAAATGCCTAATATGATGTTCCTGTGAGTAAAAAGCGAACAATACATGGAAGTTTCAAGCAAAGGCTCTTCCAGGCTGCAGACGTAGAAAAGTTCGGTGTTTATTTTGAGGTGCGGCTGAGTGGATCGAACTTGCCCCTTTATGTACAGTTCCTCCCCGTTAGCCATTCACAGCAGCAGATGGCCCTCACTGACTAGCAATACCAGTTCCGCATACTACAGAGGCTGAGATGGAACTGTATACTGCAAACGAAGATGGTGGGGACAGGAGATGGGCTGGCGGGCATACATCTGCATGCAAACCTACCTGAACCTCCAACCAAGGAGCGCTGTGGTCATCATGACTCGGTGCCTTTAGGAAGCAATTAAAAAAATAAAAATATTTGTATGTGAACCCACCAAACCAGCCACAGTTAGTATCTTATCAAAGACACAAGAGAAGTTAGAGATAGAACTCAATATCTTTTGATGCTCAGCTGCCATGTTAGAATTATGGTTTACAGCGTTAGGAACAATAGATTTGCAAAGAGTGACGATTTGGTCTCTTTACAATAGCCAATCAAGTAAAATTGTAGTTTACATGTTTGTCAGGGTTTTGTATGTGGTGCCTAATTTCTGAATATCGATGGGACTAGATCTACAGTTATTAACTCACTATATTTTCCAAGTAGATTTTGTTCAAATAGCTGACAGAATATCACCTGCTGTGGGTCTGAATGTGACCTCGGTTTTTTGGTTCTAGGGACCAAGACTGCAGATGGTTTGTATAGGTAGCAAGCTACAGCTGCTCGTTCCCAGTAGAGGTCGAACAAGCGCTTGGTCAAAAATGTGTGGTTGGCTGAAAAGAATCCCAATGTTGCTTAAAGGAAATGTACCTGGCATCAGTCAATATCGCATGAAAATTGAAATCAGCAGAATTCTCTGACTTGTACTAATTACTATGTATTTGGTGAATCTGACACAGCGAGGCTGTGTATACTTTCCACGGAAAGGCTTTTTGAGCGGGAAACAGTGAGCGTGAGCCAAGAGCGGGTGTGTGAGGGGGGGGGGAACAATTTAAATACAAGCTGTTTGTAGTGTAATTGCATGTTTTAACAAGCAGCAATTGGGGGGGGGGTGGGATGGGTGAAGCAGCTATTTGACCTCTGTCTTGAATGCACAGCAAGCATGTGCGTTTGTGTCTGGTGCTTTTTTTTTTAACAAAGAAAATAGTTCCTGAAAGATCCTAAAATGAAAGCAGTTGAGGGATAGTTCAATGGGACCCTGCTCTCGGGGAGGGCTAAACCCAGGAAGAGACATGACCAATGCATGTCATGGACAAATGGGGAGAAGGAATATGAGAGCAGCAATGGAGCCAGCAAATGAGAAGTGTAAGGGCAGCCAGAAGCCCACAAAGTATATGCAATATGTCTTGAAGAAACAGCGCAAGCTCTATCTAGCCGAGCCCTTAAAGGATATAAGGATGTATGTTTTTTTATATTTAACACTTGCTACTTGGCTGAATTGGCAGCTGTAGGAAGTTGGCTCTGTATGTTCTATTTCAAAGTAAGAAATAGCATGCACAGAGTCCAAGGGATCCCCTTAGAGGTAATATAGTGGCAAAAAGAGATAATTCTAATGCTCTATTTTTGTGGTAGTGTGGTCGAGCAGTAGGTTTATCAGAGGGTAGTGTTAAACATTTGTTGTACACACACAGGCAATAAATGAGGAACACACCCTCAAAGACAATTCCAGGCCAATTGGTTTTTATATCGAAAAATATATTTTCTTAGTTTATTTTAAGAATCACAGGTTCAAAATTTACAAACAATACTTTAAATGAAAGGTATTTCACTTAGGAACTTTAGGAACTTTGAATTAGCAAAATAGCATATACGGTTTTCACACAAATGGGAATAGGCTATTTTAAAACTGGACACTGCGATTTTCAACAGTTCCTGGGGGAGGTAAGTGTTTGTTAGTTTTGCAGGTAAATAAACCACCTACAGGGTTCAAAGTTGGGTCTAAGGTAGCCCACCGTTGGGGGTTCAGGGCAACCCCAAAGTTACCACACCAGCAGCTCAGGGCCGGTCAGGTGCAGTGGTCAAAGTGGTGCCCAAAACACACAGGCTTCAATGGAGAAGGGGGTGCCCTGGTTCCAGTCTGCCAGCAGGTAAGTACCCGCCTCTTCGGAGGGCAGACCAGGGGGGTTTTGTAGGGCACCGGGGGGGACACAAGTCAGCACAAAAAGTACACCCTCAGCGGCCGGGTGCAGAGTGCCAACAGGCGTCGGGTTTGCAATGTAGTTCAATAGGAGACCCAGGGGTCTCTTCAGCGAAGCAGGCAGGCAAGGGGGGGGAGGGCTCCTTCGGGTAGCCACCACCTGGGCAAGGGAGAAGGCCACCTGGGAGTCGCTCCTGCACTGGAGGTCGGATCCTTCAGGTCCTGGGGGCTGCGGGTGCCGGGTCCTTACCAGGCGTCGGGTTCTTAGAAGCAAGCAGTCGCGGTCAGAGGGAGCCTATGGATTCCCTCCGCAGGCATCGCTGTGGGGCCCAGGGGGGTCAACTCTGGCTACTCACGGGCTCGCAGTCGCCGGGGAGTCCTCCCTGTAGTGTTGGTTCTCCACAAGTCGAGCCGGGGGCGTCTGGTGCAGAGTGCAAAGTCTCACACTTCCGGCGGGAAACATGTGTTCTTTAACAGTTGCTTCTTTGTTGCAAAGATGTTTCTTCTTTGGAGCAGAGCCGCTGTCCTCGGGAGTCCTTGGTCCTTTTAGATGCAGGGTAGTCCTCTGAGGCATCAGAGGTCGCTGGACCCTGTGGAATGCGTCGCTGTTGCAGTTTTTCTTGAAGTGGGGAGACAGGCCGGTAGAGCTGGGGCCAAAGCAGTTGGTGTCTCCGTCTTCTCTGCAGGATTTTCAGCTCAGCAGTCCTTCTTCGTCTCTGGTTGCAGGAATCTGTTTTCCTAGGTTCTGGGGGCCCCTAAATACTCAATTTAGGGGTGTTTTTAGGTCTGGGGGGTTAGTAGCCAATGGCTTCTAGCCCTGAGGGTGGCTACACCCTTTGTGCCTCCTCTCTGAGGGGAGGGGGGCACATCCCTAATCCTATTGGGGGAATCCTCCATCTGCAAGATGGAGGATTTCTAAAAGTCAGTCACCTCAACTCAGGACACCTTAGGGGCTGTCCTGACTAGCCAGTGACCCCTCCTTGTTTTTCTCATCATTTCCTCCGGCCTTGACGCCAAAAGTGGGGCCGTGGCTGGAGGGGGTGGGCAACTCCACTAGCTGGAGTGCCCTGGGGTGCTGTAACAAAGGCGGTGAGCCTTTGAGGCTCACCGCCAGGTGTTACAATGCCTGCAGGGGGAGGTGAGAAGCACCTCCACCCAGTACAGGCTTTGTTACTCGCCACGGAGTGACATAAGGACTCGCCCCATGTGGCCAGCAACATGTCTGGGGTGTGGCAGGCTGCTAAAACTAGTCAGCCCACACTGGAAGTCTGGTATGGTTTCAGGGGGCATCTCTAAGATGCCCTCTGGGGTGTATTTCACAATAAAATGTACACTGGCATCAGTGTGCATTTATTGTGCTGAGAAGTTTGATTGGAAAATGGTGTGAAGGCAGGGGAGGAGTAGCCTCCCCCAGCCTCTGGAAATGCTTTCTTGGGCACAGATGTGCCCAATTCTGCATAAGCCAGTCTACACCGGTTCAGGGACCCCTTAGCCCTGCTCTGGCGCGAAACTGGACAAAGGAAAGGGAAGTGACCACTCCCCTGACCTGCACCTCCCCTGGGAGGTGTCCAGAGCTCCTCCAGTGTGCTCCAGACCTCTGCCATCTTGGAAACAGAGGTGCTGCTGGCACACTGGACTGCTCTGAGTGGCCAGTGGCACCAGGTGACGTCAGAGACTCCTTCTGATAAGCTCCTTCAGGTGTTGCTAGCCTATCCTCTCTCCTAGGTAGCCAAACCCTCTTTTCTGGCTATTTAGGGTCTCTGTCTCTGGGGAAACTTTAGATAACGAATGCAAGAGCTCATCCGAGTTCCTCTGCATCTCTCTCTTCACCTTCTGCCAAGGAATCGACTGCTGACCGCGCTGGAAGCCTGCAAAACTGCAACATAGTAGCAAAGACGACTACTGCAACTCTGTAACGCTGATCCTGCCGCCTTCTCGACTGTTTTCCTGGTGGTGCATGCTGTGGGGGTAGTCTGCCTCCTCTCTGCACTAGAAGCTCCGAAGAAATCTCCCGTTGGTCGACGGAATCTTCCCCCTGCAACCGCAGGCACCAAAAAGCTGCATTACCGGTCCCTTGGGTCTCCTCTCAGCACGACGAGCGAGGTCCCTCGAATCCAGCAACTCTGTCAAAGTGACTCCCACAGTCCAGTGACTCTTCAGTCCAAGTTTGGTGGAGGTAAGTCCTTGCCTCACCTCGCTAGACTGCATTGCTGGGAACCGCGACTTTTGCAGCTACTCCGGCCCCTGTGCACTTCCGGCAGAAATCCTTTGTGCACAGCCAAGCCTGGGTCCACGGCACTCTAACCTGCATTGCACGACTTTCTAAGTTGGTCTCCGGCGACGTGGGACTCCTTTGTGTAACTTCGGGTGAGCACCGTTTCACGCATCCTCGTAGTGTCTGTTTCTGGCACTTCTCCGGGTGCTACCTGCTGCTGAGAGGGCTCCTTGTCTTGCTCGACGTCCCCTCTACCTCCTGGCGCAATTTGCGACATCCTGGTCCTTCCTGGACCACAGCAGCGTCCAAAAACGCTAACCGCACGATTTGCAGCTAGCAAGGCTTGTTGGCGTTCTTTCGGCGGGAAAACACTTCTGCACGACTCTCCACGGCGAGAGGGATCCGTCCACCAAAGGGGAAGTCTCTAGCCCTTTTCGTTCCTGCAGAAACCTCAGCTTCTTCTGTCCAGTAGAAGCTTCTTTGCATCCACAGCTGGCATTTCCTGGGCATATGCCCATCTCCGACTTGCTTGTGACTTTTGGACTTGGTCCCCTTGTTCCACAGGTACCCTAGATTGGAAATCCATTGTTGTTGCATTGTTGGTTTGTGCCCTTCCTGCATCATTCCTCTATCACGACTTCTTTGTCCTTGGGGGAACTTTAGTGCACTTTGCACTCACTTTTCAGGGTCTTGGGGAGGGTTATTTTTCTAACTCTCACTATTTTCTAATAGTCCCAGCGACCCTCTACAAGGTCACATAGGTTTGGGGTCCATTCGTGGTTCGCATTCCACTTTTGGAGTATATGGTTTGTGTTGCCCCTATCCCTATGTGTCCCCATTGCATCCTATTGTAACTATACATTGTTTGCACTGTTTTCTAAGACTATACTGCATATTTTTGCTATTGTGTTCATATATCTTGTGTATATTTCCTATCCTCTCACTGAGGGTACACTCTAAGATACTTTGGCATATTGTCATAAAAAAAGTACCTTTATTTTTAGTATAACTGTGTATTGTGTTTTCTTATGATATTGTGCAAGTGACACTTGTGGTACTGTAGTAGCTTCACACGTCTCCTAGTTCAGCCTAAGCTGCTCTGCTAAGCTACCATTATCTATCAGCCTAAGCTGCTAGACACCCTATACACTAATAAGGGATAACTGGGCCTGGTGCAAGGTGCAAGTACCCCTTGGTACTCACTACAAGCCAGTCCAACCTCCTACACCAAACTTCACAGTTTTCAGTGTAGCCATTATGGTGCTGTGGAGTTCGTGCATGACAAACTCCCAGACCATATACTCTTATGGCTACCCTGCACTTGCAATGTCTAAGGTTTTGCTTAGACACTGGAGGGGCATAGTGCTCATGCACCTATGCCCTCACCTATGGTATAGTGCACCCTGCCTTAGGGCTGTAAGGCCTGCTAGAGGGGTGATTTATCTATGCCATGGGCAGTGCGAGGTTGGCATGGCACCCTGAGGGGAGTGTCATGTCGACTTAGTCATTTTCTCGCCACCAGCACACACAAGCTGACAAGCAGTGTGTCTGTGCTGAGTGAGGGGTTCCTAGGGTGGCATAAGACATTCTGCAGCCCTTAGGGACCTTCCCTGGCATCAGGGCCCTTGGTACCAGGGGTACCAGTTACAAGGGACTTACCTGGATGCCAGGGTGTGCCAACTGTGGAAACAAAAGTACAGGTTAGGGAAAGAACCCTGGTGCTGGGGCCTGGTTAGCAGGCCTCATCACACTTTCAAATCCTAACTTGGCATCAGCAAAGGCAAAAAGTCAGGGGGTAACCATGCCAAGGAGGCATTTCCTTACAGCAGCGATGAAAGATTTTATTCACTTAGTTCTGAAAAGAACACCATGGTTTCTAGCTGATGGGGTGAAAGTCAAAGTGTCAGAAGGAAATTTGATGGGGGTAAAGAAGGGTAACGAGAGCAGTAAATGAAGGAGATCGTTGGCCCTCACTTTGAGTTCAGCATGACTGATTGTAATGCCATCCAGTGACTAATATCCATAAGGCAGCTTGATATTTATGGAGGAGGGGTAGTTAACTAGGAAGGAGAAAGAGTGTTACTAAGAGGATGTAGAACCGAAAAGAAGAGACAGTATTACCAATGGGAGGTGATGTACAAAGAAGATATATGCATACCCAGTACTGAGTTGTCAGGATGCCTATCACAGATGCAAGGTGACTACGAGCAACCGGAGACACAGGAAGAGATCAATTTCAAGGCTCTCTCTGATACTTGGAGAGCTTAAAGAGGATGGAGGAGTGCAACGATAAATCGTGCCACATGATACGGGTAGATCAGAGTACAAGAATTGATTATGGATCATTTTGATGAGCTGATGTGAGAGCCATTTCAGTAGAGTGCAGTGTGGGAAGTTTTATATAGAGGAATAATATATGCAGGAGGTTAAAAAACGCATTCCAATATTTTAGTGATGGTAAGATACTAGGCAGTGGCTAGGACAGAATGAGTGTGCTGGAGGTGGTCATAAAAAATGTGCTGTCTATTCAGATTTGAAACATTCTGGGCATATGACAGAACTAAAGAACTGACTGAAATCAGACACATCGCAAAGGAGATCTTTAGAGGAGAAAGTCAACAATTTATTAATTTATGGACTAAATGGATTAGAAGGAGCATATGAAGAATTAACATATGATTGATTACTGTAAGTGATGATAAGGTAGGAGAACAATGCACAGTAAATCTGAGAGTAGATGGGAAGCAGTGAGTACTTTTACAAGGATGAAACGAATGATCATGATTTCAGCTGAGAGGAGTGATACAAAGTCATTAGCCAAGAGCAATGTTTGATTGGTCCATGTGGTGTAGAAAGTGGACTGATGCTATCATGTCAAACACTTTTGTGTTTCCGGTGAGGTCGACGTTTGTAGCTGAACCTCTAGAAATATCCAGATTTTTCATTCATAACCCAGGTCTTATTTGTATCTATCCAAATTTTTGGCAGACTTGTTTTATGGCATTTGCTAGGATATCTCTTATTTTGGTCAGTTACGGTGCCAATTGAAAGTGTGGATGAAAAGTAGTAATGTTTACACGGGCTTGTGTTTCAAAGGCATGTTCAAGAGTAACGTTAAGTTGGTGAAGGCTGTAAAGTGTTGTAAAGGTGAGGGGGGATTTATGGATTTAATTCAGGAAAGTCACAGTCAGGAGTCTGTATTCTTTTGGAGTTAAGGGTAGGTGCAGCAATGGGGGGTTTGTAGCAAGTGAGTCATCGAGCGGGATTGCTGTCTTCGGTTATGTGCAGCCATATGCCAAGTCATTCGGATACTGAATAACAATTAAGTGTTTCTAGATAAGCACAAGCTATTTTTGGTATACTTTGCTTCTTTTTTGATCTGGCTTGACAGCAAACACTCTGCAAGACATATTTTTTGCCAGTTCTTTCAAATATACATAGAGAGTTCTTTGGCTCCCACAGAGGAGTATTGCCCTCTCACTGGATGCTTTTGCCTGCATTTTGTATCATTCCACCTTCCAGAAAGTGCTACTATTTAAATAGCTAAGGGGCATACCTCTGAAAGTACACTCAGTTTTCATCCATTGTCACACTGTTTATCACATTCAACTCTTTAACTCCTGTGTATCCTATACAGAAAGCAGTCGTTTTTGCTACCATTTTAGCTGAAAAGCAGCAGGGCGGATTTCAATGGCAAAACAATTTGTGCATGCATTAAAGCCAGACCTATTTGCTTTGTCAATGCTCGTTTGCTAATGTTGAGAGGAAACCGAGAAATATAAAGTTCATGCTGGTGGTACACAATTAAATCCCTTAACGTTACACCACTTTGTATTGCCAGTTTTTGAAAAAGAAGTATGCCACGCATTGGCAGTTTCTGCATGAGGGCGTCGGGGCTCCGCCCTCGTAAGTTTGTAACAAAAAAAAGTGAAAAAAAAACTCCCCCAACTCCCTAAAACAAAAATGCACACACCTCTTGCTTGGGGCTACTGTCACGTGACATGAGACTGGCAGGAAAGGCAGTCCCTCCCCTGACTGAGTCTATGTTTGCCGGGCTGACAAACTCACAGCCCGAGGCCTGTGACGTCATCAGCTCGGCAAAGACATAGCTCTGAGGACCAGTCTCCACCCCCTAATGACGTGTGGATAAAGTTAGCCCCGGGCGCTTCAGGCTGAAGCCCTGTAGCGCTAGGGGGCTTCACGTCAGTCATGATAGTGGAGGATGGTCACCCCACCCTTTCCCAATTCGTCACGGAGTGTGGGTCCAGCCCTGTGACAAGTTGGGAAATGGTGGGCGGGGTAGAGGCTGCAAGCAGCAAGCTAAAAATCGAGTCTGCGCAGTTTGTGTTAGCAAACACGAGGTGTCTGCTTCCCGCGCTGCTGTTGGGAGTTGGTGGGACAGTAGACTCCCTCCTTCTAAAGAAGTGAAGAAAGAGAGGATGCAGCAGTTACCAGCTCCAGTCTGTGAGTATATTGGCTTTGAGTAGTACAATGAGAACCTTGTGAGGCCAGCTTCTTGCAGCTCGTTGTCCGAGTCTCATCCTACTTAAGGTTAATGAAATAAAAGATGGACTCGACAAACACCTGTGTTTACAGCACCTGTTGCCGCTGTATTAAACAGCATCTGGCAGGTTTGCAGCAGAATATGCCAGACAATACCTTGAATGTTATTCTGTTTTAAGTTTTGCCCTAGTGGTGCATTTATGATAAAGTGATATGCACCGAGGCTGCTAGAATTCGTATATATGATGCATTATATCCCCCACCATTCAAACAGAGCATCATGTTTCTTTTACTTGTGGGTGCAAAAATGAGGCACTGATATGCCTGAACGCAGATCGAAACTCATTAAGTACGTAACTTGGAATTGAGACTTCTCCTAATAAGTAGTGCAGCAGCGCCTTCATAAAACGAGTTCTCTGGAAATAACTCATTTACTGAGCGCCATTTCCAGCGAGCGGGGACAGAATTTATGGCATTCATTCATTCATACCCACATTCAAATAGGTGAGAGCAAACCCATAGGCAGTGAGAACGTGTTGTGAGCTTGGATTGGTTGGGATAACTAATCATGTGATTGGGTGGCGAAATGTTTGGCTGTTCATCCTTTGCAGTGGCCTCAGACATAGATGACTGCTCTGCCTGGGAAATGAGTCTCCGTCACAAGGCTTGTAAGAGGAGCCTGTACTAACTGAACTCGCAGAGTACCACGAGACAGACCACACTATCACAACTTTGCCCCTTTGACGTGTCTGTCCGAAATTATAGTAGTGGGCGCGGTTAGAACTACAGCGCTTCTGATCACGAGTCTGAAAGTAGATATTGTTTCCGAGTGTCTTTATTTGCATTTTAGTATGGTGTACAAATAAACCATTTTGGGATGACAGAAGTATATGGCCTTAGCCTGCACAGTAAAGCGGATGAGATGTCAATAACAGCTGTTCTCTCATGCAGCTGAACCATTACACATAGTTGCAGTCTCTGCCCAGGAGCACACAGCTCAATAATTCGTGGCGCAATAGTCATCCCCAGCTTTTCCGCCCACCCACTGTCCCATCTCACCAGCCGTCACTGATGCCACGCCACTCCCATTCTACTCCACACCCCTCCACTGTACTCCATTCTACTCTACGCCACTGCGTGTCACACCTGTCCACTCTTCGCCATGCCACCAATTTTTAGCAGCATAGCTGCTATTTAGCATGGGTAAAAGACATTGACAAAGCCAATATCTCTTACGTAAGGTGAGGCCTTTTGGTTTTGCCAATGCTGGTTTGTTTTTGAAAACATGAGGCCATGAGACAGATAAAGCTGTCCCTAGGCCGGACCTAAAAATGCTAGGCATTTGAGGAGTGGCAGATGAAAAGAAGCCTTATCAGAAAAGAGGGTGAACTGTTTAAAAGTTGACAGGATTAGGAAGATGAAGGGAGTGGTTTTGCAGCTCGTTCTTTCTGAGATTGGTAAAGGTTTGAAGCCAAATTGCTTTCATTTAGTAGTTGCATCTTATCGTAAAGCTCGGAGTGTATGGCTCATAGATTTTTTTACAGTGTCACTGCTGATTTAGAGTCTGTAGCCGTGTTTCAAATATGTCATCTAAGAGTAGTAGAACTGGAGAACAAACGCTTGTATTCCCATTGCAACAATGTCCGACGAACAATTGCTTTCAGCACTTGCTGGGTCACATGCACACAATACATTATGAACAAATGATTTAAACTATGCCAGCGTGACCTAATATCTGTTTACATTTACAAGTCTCTTAATTTCCCCGCAGATAGTTTTTATAAGGACTTCATGTCCAAATGTTTAATCAGTTTCGATTCTTTTGTAATTTTTTTTAATTCAAATCGATATATAAGCTTAAAGCGAGAGCTGTACATACGTTTATGAATCGCTTCTGAGAATCTGTGGGAAAAGTCGCAGTAACATGCACAACACCATCTATTTGTTTTCTTTTAAAACAAAAAGTGATTTCGCTTCTTTGGGGAATATTCTCATAGATGTATTATGGTAGCGATGTCTGGCATTGATGTGACCTCGTAACTCTTTTGGTGGTCTAGGTCTTGTCATATGGCAGGCTGGAATCTCATGTGCAGCACGAGAAGGCGTGTCGGTGTAGATCCCTGTGCCTGGTGTCAGTCATGTCAGCAGCCGCCTGCAGTCCCACAGTCTGGTCTCTGTGATAGTTGTGAGAATCCGTGGTGCAAGTTTATCCAAGATGTGCTCTGGTGTTAGTGTCTTGTCCGAGTGATTGATTGCTGTCTGTGGCGTAGCGGCCGTTTCTATTCAGTGATTAGTGATTTTATTGTTTATAAGTGTTTATATAACACACAGTTCTCAGTGTGTACAGCGATCACATGATAAGAAGCGACTGTGCCCTTATCATCGGGGCCAATAGAATTATGTGATTTTGCAGCTGCAGCATTGTCAGTTTAATTATGAATTTGCCAGATTTGACACACAATCCATCATCTGCTGCACAATCTGTAGATTATAACCCCCAAAAATGTTTCTAGCTGAAACGGATCAAAAGTTTCTAAAACGCATCTACATGTATTGGCCTAACGTGGAACACCCTTCACAAAGGTTGACTGGTCACCTTTCTGTTGCTTCCTGCACTATTTGGATTTTAAACTAGTACTAATGAGATGAAACCATTGTTAGCATGGGTGAAAACGACAAAATTATAAAGTGATACTTTCACATAATATGCTGCATTATATTGCATATTTTGCCTTTCCTTGCTACTTAAAGTACCTTTGTAAGGCATTGAGGGTAAACTTTCAATGGCGCATCTTAAGCCCATATAGTTTATTGTACAACCGTTTGCGCATCTCATCCTCTTCTACCATCGAAAATACCATGTTGAATCTTCTTGGAATTAAAAATGTAAGTGCCAAATTTAAATGCTTTTAAAGTGATGGAAAAGCAAGGATTAGCAAATATGTTTGGTTCTCTGGTGCATGAACACACTGGCACACAATTTGACACAGAGCTCAATAGATCTATAGCCCCACATGCAGACAGACCAATAGATATACAGTTTCCCATGTACACAGACCACCAGTAATTGTTGACTGTACAACAGGGTGAAAAGAGTGACACACACAAGGAAGACACATGACCAATTGATTACATTTGGAGCCCTGACAGAGCACTGTTCGATGCATTCTAGGCCATTACTTCTTTGGAGTAGCACTGGCTATTGCTCCTTTGGGGGACCACTGGGTGTTGTCCTCCTTCTGGAACACTAGGCAGCACCAGGTATTGTTGCTTGTCGGGGCAGATTAATGACTTGGGGCCCAGGGTGGAAGCTAAGTCAATAAAGTCATATTCAGCAGGGGGCAAGAGCTACGAACAATTATGTCACACTTTGAAGGGTGGTACAGGCACAGCCTTCGGAGCATGGTAAAGGGTATCTTGGAGCCATATTGACTAAGGCTGGTTACTCTCTTTTTGGAACCATGTAGACTATCTTCCTTTGTCCTACAGTTCCAAGGAGACCACCTGGCCCCCCCAGAAAACAACCCATTCTCCCCACTCTGTGGACCCCTTCAGCTGCAAAGTCCACACCTCCCCGGCTCCCATTTCTTCTGTCAACCCTAGATCTTTACATTGTACACCTTTAAAGGGAAAAAAGATTCTCCACTCGATGTCTGTAATAGTCCGTTGACCCAAGGACACGTCAAGAATTCGAGTTCATGGTCAAGTTGGATGTGTAGAATATGTCTTGTAATGTGCTTCTTGTAGTAGCGATATAACATCTGCTAGCACAGTTCTTGATGAATCAAACCTTAGGTGATCCCGAATCGGGCACAATATCCACCACATTTGCATGTCGGTGTCTTGCATACAGAAATATTGCATGATAAATATTGTGTCCTAAATATTAACAAAATGATTGTTCAATTGGGTGTAGATGTGATATTATTCATTCATATTTATCATTGTTGACAATATTTATGATATTCTACCAATAATATTCTGGTACCACCACTATAGGGAGTCGGAAGTGATTTCTTCCAAAGGGTTGGGGGGCAGCAAAACATTTTACATTAATCAAAATATTGACTTGCACTCATCATCTTGAGCAGAAGTGTCACGGTAACACAGATGTTAAAAGCACTGGGTATTATTATTAATATGAGTGAGGAGGCACACTACTGAAACTAGCTAATTGTAAGTTATGCTTCGCTTCACTTTTCACTTTTTCTTGTTATTTTTGGTTGCAATTTGTTTTTTGTTTTTTTACTAGGATGTAAGCATTTATAAGTGCACATTTAAACTGCCAAGCTGCTACTTTACTAAGATCAGCAATAATAAAATAATACATACAACCCAGCCAGAGTGTTTTTAGTATTCCCGAGACAGTCCATGGCTAGGTGCATGGTGTTTTTTGTTTGGTAACAATATCTCCCAATACTGGAACAAACATGCAAACTCTCATTGGCAATGCAAAGACAGTATTTACTGTTGCAACAGGAGAAAAACACTATGGACTGCACCTCAGCCCTGCTGAAACGACCACTCTTTAAACAGGCATTTGAAAAGAAAAAAAAAAAACAGGCCTTTTTATACAAATCAATACAATACTTTATTACGCATAGTAATAGTTGACTTGCAAGTTACAGCTTTAAGATGGAAAACACTCAAAACCATGTGACCTCATAACTCTGAGAAACTAAACTAAACCATTACACAATCTTCATTATACTTCTGACAATGCTTAATGACAGAGCATTCTTTGGCCTGTGAATGTGTGTGTATTTCATGGTAGGTGCTATTAACTCGAAGTGAGTGCTGGTAGCATTGTGTGCCTGTGAACTTTGTGTGCTCAGAACTTAGTTTCTTCCCTCCACCGATTGTTTAATCTAGCACCTGCGTGCTCTGGCCTAATTCGATTATGAGCCCATTTTCAAATCCGGCTCCAACCTGTTTGAAGGCATGGAGTGTGTGCTGGTGGACTCGTGTTCTGATGTCATAAATGCAATTCTGTTAGACATGAGTTGGCCTTTAACTTTTCACTATTCCACTACATTTTTACTTGAACCTTTCACCTTGCTAGTGTGAGTGTGGGAGTTGGGCCTAAACTGTTTTTTTTTTTTTTTAAACTGTGAACAGCTGTGTGGTTTCTGCTTGGGCTTGATGTTGCAGGATAGGTTCAGGTTTCATATTTTCTACAGCTCATTTTTTTACATTTCCTACAACATGTTGTCCATTTTACTGCTTGCTTATAAAAAAACACCAACCCTGTTCGTGGTAAACACAAAGTTTAAACCACAAGACCTAAATCGGCCTCTTCTGCCTGCCTGAAAAATGTTTATATCTCTGCAACTAGTTAAGCAACTGGTTAGAGATTGGGCCACACCTTTATAATACATTGCTGCATTGGCTCGGATTCCAAAACGGACACGTTGGCCCGCTCCCAAATATTATGATTTTCCCCACGTCTGGAATACAAGAATGAGCTTGTTGTATTTTAAAGATTATCGATATCACATACATTACAGAGGAGAAGGGTAGGTTACTAGTAGTTCTCTGCTGTGGGTAATTTTCTTTGAGATAATTTTCAAAAATGAAAATGGTATTGGTTGATTCATGTTTTAAGCGTGTGTATTTTTATTCCCCAGTACTGTGCTTCACTGCGTCTCATGTTTTTAAATAGGCAATTAAGTTGTAACTTTCAGGTTCTCTGCCTGTAGTAGGAGCATTGCCTACCTGAAGTCAGGTTCTCTTTGGACCGGTGGCAGTTTTTTAACCTGTATTTGTTTTGTATCAGCAGTAGTGTTCTAATTGCTGCCAATGTGCAGGGCCTGACTAGAGTGGAAAAGAAACATTGTGCAAAAAATATTTGCTGCTACAAATGAACATGATTCTTTGATGAGCAGGATATTAATCCCTTGGTTTTGTCAGAGAATATTTTTTCTGTATGTTTGCCTGCACTGGCTGCTGAAGAACTTTTGTGAGTAATTTCTAAGTTTAGTGACATAATCGGTGAATGTCCTGTTCACTTCCTGTGGATGTTTTTTAAGATGTGCTGTTGTTTGCATTAAATCACTTGACTGTTCTTAATAGCTTAGAGACTGTGAGGCTTTAATGCACCCACATTTTGCGTCAGACAAGTTTGTGTCCTTGAACGTTTTTACCTTGCAGTATGACCTTTCTGTTTTCTGCAACCCCTGCAGAGAGATTGTGCATTTCACACATTTTGCTTTACCTCCCATTCATTAGATCAGCTTACTGTTTAAGGCTAAATTAGATTATATTTGTCGTGGGACACCATTTTATTACTTTACCTTTCCAGTGCTTTGGTCATTTCTCTGACTAGACCTCCTACTTACAAGATGGACATCAGTATCCAAAAGCTATTTCTGAGAATAGCTTTACATTGCTTTAAAGTTCTGATGGATACAACTACCTGTGGATTCCTCACCTCATGAATACTCCCATGGCGCCAGCATTCGACGGAAATCTTCTTACTAGTCTCTGCACGTCGACGAGGACGTCACTGTCGCCCACGCGACGCCGTCTGACGTCATACAGGCAATAAGAGGTCCTCGACGACGTGCGGACGTCAGTTCCCTTTTTTCCGTGCATTCGAAACGGTTATCTTCGAGGGAGCAACTGTTACTCTTGCGGTTACAGTGTATATCTTGCTGCGTAGTCTTTCGCTGTGGAAATAATGTCGCAGAGAAAGTCTGGATTTAAGCCTTGTCGTGAGTGTGGAGGCAAGATGTCGGTGACGGATCCTCATTCCGATTGCCTTTGGTGTTTGAGCTCCGACCACGACGTCTCGACTTGTGATTCATGTCAGCACATGAATCCAAAGGCTCTTAAAGAACGTGAGGCGAAGCTGTTTATGGCCAAGTCAAAGGAGAAGCATCACAAGAAGTCTTCTCCAAGACATCGGCGTCATCGAGACTCCCGGCGCCGTAGAGAATCTCTGCGTCATTCAAGGGAGGCTCGTTCCAGGTCTCCGGATCGGCGCCGAAGAACATGGGAGGTCAGCCCCACGGTTACGCCGCATCCTTCGACGCCGTTGCCTTCTCCGGCGTCTCCAACTTCACCTGGACAGGCGTCGGTGATTGAGGTATTGGAGCCTCAAGTGTTTTCTCCGGCGCAGACGCCGAGGCCGGCGTCGGGGTCGCCTCCGAGACAGGCACCCCAGTATCCGGCTTTTCCCACCCCTGGAGCCGATAGTTCCGCATTCTTGAATGCGATGTATGCCATCTTCCAACAGATGGCTCCAGGGGGTGCTCCGGCTGGGCCTTTGGCCTTTTCTTTGGGTGATCCTGCGCCTCTTCGGCCGGCACCCTTTATGCCCTTTCTCCCGTTTGGGAACGTGGGCTCGGCGCCAGTGTCGGCGCCGGTGGCCGCTCCGGTGGCTTCGGAAGGATTGGCCCCAGGGATTTCCATCCCGTCGACGTCGAGATTTCGGCCTGTGACTCCGGTGGGTCCATCCGTTTCAACTGCTCTTCAGTCGGCGCCGAAGTTACCTGTGGCGCCGGATGCGGCGTCGGTGGCTTCGGAAGATCGGCGCCGATCTCCGACTTCGGCGGAGGCATTGTCGACTCCGCGGATTGAGCAACGACTGCATTCAAGGAGACGTGCTCTCCGGGTACTAGAAGAGCAGGAGTACCAATGAGCCCTAGAGGAAGGAGAGCTAGAGGACTCGGGTGATGGGCTGCGTGGACTGGAGTCGGCCAGTGGGCTGGACACTTCCCCTGAGTGGGACCTTTCGTCCCCGGGGGAATATACTGAGGAGGCTGCTTCCTTTCATGCAGTGGTACGGAAGGCAGCTAGTTTTTTGGACCTGCCTTTGCCGGTGGTGGAGGCGAAACAAAACCTTTTGACAGAGGTGTTACATCCGGCCTCAGCCGCGGCGGAGCCTCTGTTACCTTTTAATGACGCTCTGCTGGATCCGGTTTTAGAGGTGGGGAAGAGGCCGGCATCTTCCCCAGCAGTTCACAGAGCCGCGGCCAGGAGGTATCGGGCGGCTCCAACTGACCCTGGTTTTCTGTCCAGGCACCCTACGCCGGAGAGCTTGGTGGTGCAGGCCTCCTGTTCGTCCAAGTGAGCGCCTGGTTCTTTTCCGACGGTGCCTGGGGACAGAGATTCAAAGAAGCTAGAGGCGCAGTCGAAGAAGATTTTTTCGTCCTGCAGTCTGGCGTTAAAAGCCACCAATGCAACCTGTATCCTGGGGAGGTATATTCATGCTCTGATGGATGACATCTCCTCTTCGTTTACAGAGCTTCCCCAGGGTCTTTTGGATCTTGTCTCAAATGCCCAGGCTGCTGCGACCCAAATTATCCAGACGGGACTGGATACCACCGACTCGGTAGCCAGAGCAATGGGCACAACTGTGGTGGCAAGGAGACAGGCCTGGCTCCGTAACTCGGGCTTTTCGGCTGATGTACAGTCCACATTGTTGGATCTCCCGTTTGATGGGGACAAACTGTTTGGGGCTAAGGCTGATTCGGCCTTGGAACGTTTTAAGGAAAGCAGGGCCACGGCTAAGTCCTTAGGGCTCCAAGCTCCTTCTTCCACGGCCTCTTCCAGATTTTTCAGGAGGTTTCGTGGATTTGGGCGTGGCTCTTCCTCCTCTTCCTTTCGGGGAAGATATCAGCAACCTGCCTCTTCCCATCCCTATAGATCTTTTAGGGGGAGAGGTAGGGTCCGCACCAGAGGAGCCTCTCAGCAGCACTCTGCCTCTTCCTCATCCTCTGGCGGGGTGCAGCAGGGGAAGCAGCCTTAGGCTTCCACCATTTCCAACTCACGCCTCTCCTGTAGGGGGAAGATTACAGCATTTTCTCACCAAATGGGAGACTGTTACGTCGGACAATTGGGTTCTCAGTGTTGTGGGAAAAGGCTACACCCTTCCTTTTCGGGAGTTTCCGCCCCTCATCCCGCCCCGCCCTTCGTATTGTTCACAAGAACACCTCCTGTTGCTAGAACAGGAGGTAGAAGTCCTCCTTTTAAAGGGCGCGGTGGAGTTGGTCCCGGAGCAGGAAAGGGGTCAAGGAGTTTACTCAAGGTATTTCCTGATTCCCAAGAAGGATGGTCGTTTGAGACCAATTCTGGACCTGAGGATCTTGAATTGGTTCCTCAAGCAGGAAAAGTTCAAGATGCTGACCCTAGCACAGGTGCTTTTGGCGTTGAACATGGAAGACTGGATGGTGTCTGTCGACTTGCAGGATGCTTACTTTCATATCCCGATACTCAAGTCACACAGGAAGTATCTCCGGTTTGTGGTGGGATCGCAACACTATCAGTTTGCGGTCCTTCCGTTTGGTCTTACTTCAGCACCTCGAGTCTTCACGAAGGTGATGTCGGTGGTTGCGGCAGAGCTCAGAAGGAAGGGGATAGCAGTATTCCCTTACTTGGACGACTGGTTGATCAAAGCCAAGTCCCCGGAGCTTGTGTTGCGTCATCTGCAGTCAACAACCCAGTTGTTGTTCGACCTGGGTTTTTCGGTGAACGAGCCCAAATCTCACCTAGAGCCCTCTCAGCGCCTCCTGTTCATAGGGGCAGTACTGGATACAACATTGGGTCGGGCCTTTCCTCCGCCTCAGCGGATTCAAGATATTCAGGATTTGGTTCCAATGTTTCGAAATGGAGCGGTAGTTCCAGTCCTCAAGGTCCTTCGTCTGCTCGGTCTTTTTGCCTCCTGCATTCTGTTGGTCACGCATGCTCGCTGGCACATGAGGGCTCTTCAGTGGTGCCTCCGAAGGCAGTGGTCTCAACACAGAGGGGATCTAGAGGGTACTGTCAAGATCTCCAGAGATGCTGCTGTGGATTTGAAGTGGTGGATTGTAAGCAACAATCTTTCGCAAGGAAAGCCGTTCCAGCAGTCGCCACCAGTGGCCACAGTCATAACGGATGCTTCCACTCTAGGGTGGGGAGCTCATCTGGGGGATCTGGAGATCAAAGGTCTTTGGTCTCCAGAGGAACAGATTTTTCACATCAATCTGTTAGAATTACGGGCTGTACGTCTGGCTCTCAAGGCCTTCCTCCCTTCCCTTCGTGGTCAGTCGGTACAGGTCCTAACGGACAATACTACCACGATGTGGTACATAAACAAGCAGGGAGGAGTGGGGTCGTACCTTCTCTGCAGAGAAGCTCTTCGACTATGGTCCTGGGCAAAGGACCATCGGATTTGCTTGATAGCAAACCATCTGGCCGGAGTTTTGAACGTGCGTGCGGACAGTCTGTCGCCACTTCTCGGCAGACCACGAGTGGCGTCTCCATCCAGATCAAGTCCGTTTAATCTTCCAGAGGTGGGGGTTTCCTCGGGTAGATCTGTTCGCCACTCGAGAGAACGCGCATTGTCCGTTGTTCTGCAGCCTTCAGTATCCGATGCAGGAAGCGTTGGGGGACGCGTTTCAAATGACCTGGTGCGGCCAGTTGCTTTACGCGTTTCCTCCCATACCCTTGATTCCTCGAGTATTGAGGAAGATTCGCCAAGACCGGGCTCTAGTAATCTTAATAGCTCCGGATTGGCCAAGGAGGGTGTGGTACTCCGACCTTCTCCAACTCTCAATGTGCCCGCCGCTCCGTCTCCCTTTCAGGGCAGACCTCCTCTCGCAGTCGCAGGGGCAGGTTCTACACCCCAACCTCCAGAGTCTGCACCTACATGCCTGGAGATTGAACGGGGCAACCTGAGTTCCTTCTCTCTCCCGCCTGAGGTAGTGGATGTTATATTAGCGGCCAGGCGACACTCCACTAAATCTATCTACGCTAATAGGTGGTCTAAATTTGTTGCGTGGTGTGGAGAGAGGCAGATTGATCCTTTGCATGCTCATCTATCGGACGTTTTGTCTTTTGCTCTATCTCTGGCGCAGAAAGGTTGTGCAGTGGCTACCATTAAAGGTTATTTATCGGCCTTGTCAGCCTTCTTATGTCTTCCAGACCAACCATCTTTATTTAAATCCCCTATTGTTATCAGATTCTTGAAAGGTCTTCTAAATCAATATCCTCCAAAGCCATTCGTTATGCCGCAATGGGATTTGTCCTTAGTCTTGACTTTCCTTATGGGGCCCCTTTTGAACCTATGCATTCTTGCCCCTTGAGGTATTTGGTTTTAAAAACAGTCTTCCTGATAGCTATAACATCAGCAAGGAGAGTGAGTGAGTTGCAGGCCTTATCAGTAAAACCCCCTTATACAACTTTTTATGGGGATAAGGTGGTGTTGAGGACCAAGGCTGCTTTCCTCCCGAAGGTTGTTTCACCCTTCCATTTGGCTCAGGCAATTACTTTGTCCACGTTCTATCCTCCGCCTCATCCTTCCAAAGAGGAAGAAAGACTGCACCGTCTGGACCCAAAGAGAGCGTTGAGCTTCTTTATCGATAGAACAAAGGATTTCAGGCTGGAGGATCAGCTGTTTATTGGATACGTGGGCAAGAGGAGAGGAAAGGCAGTCCACAAGAGAACACTATCCAGGTGGGTTGTTCTTTGCATTAAAATATGTTACTCTTTGGCAAAGAAGGATCCTCCTGAGGGCATTAGAGCTCATTCCACCAGAGCTAAGTCGGCCACTTCGGCCTTGGCCAGAGGTGTTCCTGTGGTCGACATCTGCAAGGCCGCAACTTGGTCGTCCCTTCACACTTTTGCAAAACATTACTGTTTGGATTCTGAGGTTAGAAGGGACGGCCATTTTGCACGGTCAGTGCTGCAGGATTTCTTGGTTTGACCATTTAGGCACCCACCGCCGGGCGTGGTACTGCTTTGGGACTCTATTCATGAGGTGAGGAATCCACAGGTAGTTGTATCCATCAGAAGAACGAGTTACTTACCTTCGGTAACGACTTTTCTGGTGGATACATTAGCTACCTGTGGATTCCTCACGGTCCCACCCGCCTCCCCGTTGCCTTTCTGGTCTTACCAAGTAATCCTTGAGTGCGCTCCTCTTGGTCTTTGAGGGTGCAATAGATGTATATATAATATATTTATATATATGTATATATCTTTATGTATATACTTGGTGTGTGTATATATTTTAAAAGAGAGAGTTATATATATATATATATATGTACATAAAAAGATTTACAGTTATTCATACAATGTGGTGTATTTTTACAATATAATGGATGTTGCCTTGCTCTTTCATTGCATTGCCTGGTTGTTCTCATGCACGTAAAAAATGATTGGTACTGACGTCCGCACGTCGTCGAGGACCTCTTATTGCCTGTATGACGTCAGACGGCGTTGCGTGGGCGACAGTGACGTCCTCGTCGACGTGCAGAGACTAGTAAGAAGATTTCCGTCGAATGCTGGCGCCATGGGAGTATTCATGAGGTGAGGAATCCACAGGTAGCTAATGTATCCACCAGAAAAGTCGTTACCGAAGGTAAGTAACTCGTTCTTTAGCCATATAGAGGTGTGCACACTAATTAAGGAAAACAAATCAACCTTTCCCAGCTTTTAGGATTATGGCCACACGGAAAGCAGTTTCAAAGGAGACAATATGCAAATGACTGTTCATTAATGTTAATCATTGGTATCTGGAATATGAATGAAGGCTCACTCCCCAGATTCAATGGAGAATGTGCACACTCCTCAAGTTGAACTCTGTAAAGATTGAAAGTTGCCTTTTGCTTCCACCTTACCCACACACTACTTAAAGGATTCTTTGGTGTGAGAGCAGGCACTAAATTTGAAGCAGTACCTTACCTATAGCTGTAATAATTGTTCTACTTTGTTCCTTCCGTCCTCGTGGATCTCTATTTTTCTAGTTCATTCATACACTGTTGCTTTGTCTTTGATCTGCAGAAGGTTTCAATCATTGTCACTTTTTTTTAAAGGTTTAATTTTTAGATGCTCATAATGCCTCAGGTTAGAAAAAGAACTGTATATGTAGTTGGTTCCTAAAGAAATATTATAATGTCAATGTGTGACCCTCCTTGTAAAAGTTAGGTTACTTTTAACAATTGTCAGCATTTTTAGAAAATATACATCCCATGTATTTGTTCAGTTTTTGGTGCTTTCACTATAATAAACTTTGTTGTGCATTGTCACAGAGCGTGTTTAATCTTCTTTTGGTGCTCTGGAGAACTCAACCAGCACCAACCATTTTACCCAAACACAAAGACAGGCAGGATGGTGATATGGAAGCAGGAATCCTGCAAGGCCTTTGCTAGCCATCCAGTCTCCAGGATCGAGAGGAGACAGAACCTGAGCCAAAGTGAGCATTTTGAATTTTTCCTTTTTCAGGAAATAGTTGAGAGGGCGTAAGTCTATGGTAAGATAGAGGCCTCCATTTGTTTTCAGCACCAGAAAGTAGTGGAATAGCAACCATGACCTACCTCTGATGCTGGCGCCCTCTATGTATCCAGACCACTTGCATCAGCCAGGACCTCATACCAAGCTTCATTGGCCATAGATTCTGCTAGGGGATCTGAATAGTAATAGGTATCATCAGATCACCACCTTTCATGTTCCTCAGAGGGCCCTTAAGGGGCTCTGTTTCCAATTCAGGTTGTGTGAGCTGTATCAGAGTCCGGAATCACGATGGATTTGGTGCCACTGATGGGCGTGGATGGTGCTGGGAACAGCGCCACTGAAATGGTGTCTGGAGGAAGTAGTAAAGTCGCAGCCAGGGCCGCTCAGAATCCACCAACGGATTCTGAGGGCCTGACTGGCAAAGAAGGGAGACCCATCGTCAGAGCCCCTATCGAAGTTCCTCCTTGAACCCATGGGGCCCAGAGGTGCTTCAGAGGGGTTTGATTGCCTAAAAACGAGGCTCAAGCCTCACAAAACTCACGAAGATGGGTGGGGGGAGGGGCACAAACCTAACCCAGTGTCAGACAGTGGCTCCACAGGAACAACCTAGGAGTGGGGCCTGGATCTGTGGCACTGTTCCCTTGCTTAATATGATGATTGGGGCTCACATGGAGCAGTTGAAGTGCGCTTCAACTTCTTGGAGGTCTTCTTATGGGACTTACTTGAATTCCAGAGTCACAACTATGATCAGCACGTGCACCTGCAGGAGTCGTCCCAAGGCGCCTCTCATGAATGGGAGCTGGAGTGGCATAGAGTCACATGGCGAGTGGCCCGAAGCTTCATGGCACACTCTTGGCTAGACTTTGGAATCTTGGTCCTGCCTTGCGTGCAGGCTGTGGAGTCATAGTGCCTGTTTGAGGCACCAAAGAGACACCAAATGTTGGTCTGTCACAGACATTTGCCTGTGATAGGCTCACAAGGGTTGAAACCAGTCACTTTCTTTGAAGACATATTGCAGAAGGTGAGAAAAAAGGCACACTGATCAAGTTACAAAAATTTACTGGTGCAAAAGATGACTGTACAAAAAACATTCTGGATTCAGTCTGACGCCTGGGGAATATTCTAAGGTTAGGAATCTGCACCTAGAGGTCTCAGATAGTGGATATTTAGTTGAGGTTGATCACACATCACCACAAGTAACAACATCACTATTCTTGTTAGGTCTAGTAAAGGTTTTAGTACTTTAAACCTGAGCTCAACCTGTGGTAGCTCTGGTACAGAGGAGAGAGGTTTAACTTAAGAAAAGTGCAAAGCATTTAGAAGTACCAAAACAGTAAAAAAATAAAATAAAAAAAAAGTCTAACACACCACATAATAACCATCCCACTCCAAATTATGAAAGTAGAGAGTATTTTAATGAAGAAAATGTCACCAAAATGACACGATTTCAAAAAGGGGGCTGGAGATATGCTTTTTTAAAGTTTTTTAAAAAAAATAAAAATAGTGCCAAAAAGCACAAATCATCAACAGCGGGCAACTGGGTGTGATAGACCGGGACAAGGCTAATGTTTGAGGCCAACTGTGATTGCGCGTGGGTTGGATATGAGGCCCAGGTTGGGACTAGTCAAAGAGTTAGCTTTAGACTTTGACATTTTCTAAGAAGATAGAGTCTTCAGCAGGGTAAGGCAGTAGGTTGGATCCACAGATGGGGTTGAAATTCCAGTGAAGCTGTGGAGGCGAAAAAATCTTTTAATCAGAAAACATCAGGTATTCACAAAGGAACTTGTTGATGTTGAACAGCTGCCGCTCAGTGTGAGGCACAGTGAAGCTTTCTACTTTTGGACGCAGATGATTTTCTGGAGGTCAGATTCCTGCAGCGGGACTAGAAAAAATATTTTCATTTCACCTTATTTTTCCCACTTTGCATGCATGCCGCATTGTACAGCACACATATAAAGTGCAAAAAGTTTTAAAAGACATGTTCTGAAAGTGTCTCCTTCCGGTACAAACCCTATGTTTTAGGGAATGCACATACCCTTGCACTATGGTTCAAAGTTGTGTGATTTGGCTCATGGAAGTCAAAAGTGCACCATCTCTGGGAAAAGAAAAAAAGTGCTATATCTTAGAAGATAAGGTGCATTTTTCTCTCTCCTTTTGGTGCAACTCAATGTAGTGCAGCAACTTTGGTGGCAGCTCTGCGTTGCATCACATATTGGTAAATCTGGGCTTGAGTCTTCTTACATAGTAGTGCATTGTATTCTATTGCAATATTTATATAGCGCTTACTTACCCTTATGTGGGCGCTGAAGTGCTTGCCTACATGGGCAGCATTCTAGACCATGTGGGTTGTGTGGCTGGAAGAGTGTTGAAGAAAGGCGTATCAGTAAGATACAATAAAATTAAACTAAGACAGATCAAGAGTTTGAAGTAAAAAACATTGCTCGGGAAATGAAAGAAAATGAAAAATATTTGTACTCATGTATGTACAAGTTCTTGAACACAAACCCCATGAAACACCTCTTAGCAGGAATCAATTTTCTGTGCACTGTTAAAAGTTTCACAGGACAATTGAGAGGAAATTCTCAAAAGTCTATTTTTACTACATTGCATTGTTAAAATGCAGGGGAAAAAAGCACATCTTTTGGATGCACAAATGTACAAAACTGAATTGGTCTAGTAGAAAACGTGTGTGTGCAGTTTGAGTTGTGGATACGGAACTGGCAAATCTTGAGCTTGAGGTTTGCCGAGGATGTGTCAGGTCTAAGCACATTTCATTTATAGTTAAATGGACTGATATCTGTGCCTGGCAGCACAGGGCAGTCTCAGTGACAGACCGAACACAGGCAAGGGATAGAAAGCCCCCCTATCTGAAATGTAGATCCTGTACTCCACTAAAAAAAAAACTATCACTTAGGGGTGAAAATATAAATATAAGCCAGGAGACCTATGTGCCCTTTTGGCCTGAACACATCAATATGCTCCCACAAGTAACATGGATACACGGACCAGCTCCTGCAGCTGATCAGCCCTGTGTGCTTTGCGAGCCAAAGCAGAGCGCAAGAAGGGAGTGGAAATCGGTCACTGTTTCCTGGCCACCCTCATACCAACACATCACCATCAGAGTAAAAGTTTAAAGAGCTGCATGGTAAAAGTGATGCGGTTCCGGAAATGTTTCAAAGAGCAGGATGTAATTAGGTATATGCAGCATTTTAACTGCTTTCGTCGTCTATAGAGGATGCTTCATTTGAGGGGACAGACATCAGCATAACACCTCAGATCCACTAGCGCCCCTCCCCCAGTGGCTACAGCCTGGGATGCAGGTGTTGCCCTTGGATGGCCCTATGCAGTGCATATGGATGGTCAAGAGCTCAGCCCTTTGCTATGTTGAGCCTGGGACAGAGCGCATTGACACCTGATCAACCACTGTTGTGCAACAGAGATTGACAAAGGAAGCTGTGACACCCACCCAACAGAGGAATGGTGGAGGGCTGCAGCAAGGGATGGGACACTGAAGGTGTTCTGCTCCGAAGAAGAAGCGCTGTGTTCATCTCGTCTGCAGTCGTTTAGTACAAGTTAGTTCATTCATTGCAAGTTCGATTGTTATCAGTGGAAATTGAATTTTCATTCTCAGGCAGGTTAAAAAAACAGGCATTTCACCACTTCGAGGTCTTTGAAATGGCAAAATCGACTTGCAGCCATGACACTTTTAGAAAGAAAAAAAAAATCACATTCCCACATAAAAATGTACATACTAAATAAAAGGAAACGTTTAATTTCAAGTTCCCGAACATGTACTTAAAAATAAGGCTATTTGCATTAAAGAGGCGGTATAATTGAAACGTGCACAATGTAAACTAATTTTTATATGTTTGTGCTTTTTCTCTTAACTTAACTTTTACAAGTCCAATGTTTCTGGAGATTTCCCACTAAATGCTGCTTGACTGCTCCACCTAAGGCTTTTCTTGCTTTATTCAACATAAACAGTGCACAAACCTCTCAGTAATTTGTCAAATTATGTTTTTATTTTTTGCATTCTGCAAACTGTAGTTGTGCTTTTCCTGTTACAAATAAAGGACTAAAAACACTGGAATGCAAATAGAAAGCAGTTGTGAGTGATGATTTTTGATAACCTCAGAACTGTAAATGTATGAGCAAAGGCCGCACCCGAAGGGGACATAACAGGCCAGCGCCATAACGGCCGCCTTGGAACCAGAAAGGACCGGTCAAACTGTTTTTTCGGGCATGTTGCACCCAGGCAGCTGTGGCGCCACTGCTCCCCCCTCCCCCCAAGCAACAAGTTGGGGGAGAAGGCGCCGAAAGCCTAATTTGGGTGGGTGGGGGGTTGATTGAATCATTCAGACCCCTCACAGGATACCAGTAATGGGCTAAGGTGGGGGGAGGCATTTAAGGAGCACGCTGTCCTCTGGAGGGAAAGACAGATGACTCAGGACGGGCCGCAAACAGGAGCAAAGAAAAGCCACCCTCCCACCCCGTCAAAGCATCCAGTCGCGATGCTGGACAGACAGAAGGGGCAAGCAGAAATTAAAGTAGGTTTTACCAAAATGGACGGTAAGCACACTTCGTAAGGTGGGGTGCAAATGGAAGGCCACACACCTGGGGTTGCCTTATGGCAGGGTGAAAGGAGGCCAGCTAAGGGGAGTAAGCGGAACACGGCACTCGCAGCCCAGACCCGCCAGGTCGGATGGCAGGGCACAGGTACACTCCAGGTAGCGAGTGGGGCCTAATCCAATAAATTAGAGGCTACCCCCTCGGCGAAACCAACACTAAGGATTGAGCCCCCTCCAAAACGAAATGTGGGATTGCCTACAGACATAATGGGTCAAAGAGACATGACAAACAGAGGCCAGGATTCAAAGGCCGATTCAATCACTGCTATTTCTGCATTTCTATTTTGAATTCATTTTAAATTGATTGTTCTTGATTTATGAGACCATCAAACTGAGTGTGATGATTGTATTTACAGAATTGTGATTTAATTGGCAGTGAAATTAATGCTCGCCGAATCAATTGAATATAAATACTTATGGGAAATTACACATTTGTCTGTGTCAATAAAAGCGACCAAGCTATATCCACTGATAAGTGTTGCAGAGTGCCTGGTTTGTTTCAAACGCTGTTGGTGGGGCAATATTGGGGCAATATTGGGGTAATATAAAGTACTGGAGTGAGACAAGTGCAGGAGTTAGTGAGTATTATTGTAGCACACACCTACCACTGGCAAGGAAGGGAAGAACAAGACCAAAGAAAGAAATGTAATCAGAGTTTGCTTAGGGAGATAGGGTTAACATCCTATGTCCGGGAAGGGGACTTTCTAAGGTCAGTGAGATGTAGTGCCATCTATTTGCTGTCAGATCGTTTGTCATTTTACAGTAAAGAATAGATTATGCTGAGTGTGGGGGTGGTCAGTCTTGTAAGGGTTTGGTGCAATCTTTTGAATTGCATTCTACTTTTGTTGGGCTTGGATTTGCTTTTTTCCATGGTATTCCTTAATGATGAAGGAAGCGATTGTTGTAGTTGAGGACTTCACCATACCAGGGTGCCAGTGGTTTGGTAATACATTACAGATGGCTTTTAGTGAGGTAGGTTCTATCAAATCTCATATCCAGCCTTAATTAATAAAAACTGACTTTGAAATAGACACCTGCCAGCCCCTATATTTATGTCCTTAAATTTACAGAAACAACACCAATTGTTTTTTCACCAATGACTACAAACCCGGAAACATAATCAACGCCAGCAATGCAGTAGCTGTTTACAATTCACAATTTGCGTTATCATGCATTCCCTAACAGTATTTTCTTTTCTTAGATATTGTGATTTTGTAGATTTTTTTTCCTTGCAACATAGTACACTTGCCTAGTGCATACTGGGAACAGAGTTTCCTTTAAGTGACTGAGTGAATTCAGGTTGAGGGCAGCAGTTCATGACAGTTTATGACTGAGAGCTCTGGAGTTGAGGATGAAGACAGTGAGAGTTTCTTACAATGCATGCCACTGAGTCATTAATGGTTCAGGCTAAAAGCTCATCTAATCCTTGGCCTCTCTGCACAATGCGCAGATCGAACGTCCCTTATGTGCCAATTGTATTTACCAGTTTGTATGAAAGGCTTCTCACCTCAGCAGTGGGGGCCATAAATGATATAATAAGTGATGTGGAAGTTGAGATCGGCTTAGGGCCACAGGCCTCCCTCAAGTGTATAGCGGTACTGACCCAGCCACATCAGTGAATGTTCCTCCGCACACCACATAGTCCTTTTTCTTATTTGTTTCCCCAGGATCCCAACATAGTTGGTGGTCACAATTCACCTGGCATTACTGAAGGTGTGCTGCTATCTGAGGGCCTGCCCCTCCTTGTAAGTCAAAATAAAAACAACCTGCTAAGGGTGCCTTGTCAAAGGTAGGGCCCATCGGTCTCACAACCTTCACAGAGTACCAGACTAAGTGCCCCCTGCTAACCAGGCTGCAGGGATTGGTACTTTGTTCTAAAATGGAATTTCTTGCAGACACAATTTGTGTATGTCGGTGGGCATTCAGCCTGTAGGCCCGGACATTCAGGGATCTACTACTGGCAGAGCCTCACAGACAGCTTTGGCATCGGTTAACTCTAGTTCGCAGATACCACATGAAGGTTCCAGTCTGGTTCCATCAGTTCCTTCTCACCAATGTTCAAATGAGCCGGGTAGCATTAATAATCTTCATCCTTTGTCATGGAATGTTGCGTCTTTCAGCCTAGGTCTTCCTCCTGCAGCTACACCTTACATTATTATTCTGATGGATACAACTACCTGTGGATTCCTCACCTTATGAATTCTCCCATGCGCCAGCATCCGACGGTAAATCTTCTTCCCAGCTCTCCCCATCGACTAGGACGTCACAATTGCACGGCTCCATGCGACTCCGTCTGACGTCACCGTGCCAATAAGAGGTCCTCGCCAGCGTGGTGACGTCAGTTCCCTTTTTTCCACATCTTCAACGCTAACGGTTTTTTCCTATCTCGCTACTTGTGGAGGTGTTCCATCTTGTTACTAGTTGCAATCTGGTTTCCAGTTACAATGTCTCCTCCTAGGAAGTCGGGATTTAAGCCATGTAGAGAGTGCGGGGGTCGCATGTCTGTTACTGACCCTTATGACGATTGCCTTTGGTGTCTGAGCTCTGAGCATGACGTTGAGGAGTGTGTTTCCTGCCAGAGCATGAATCCTAAGGCTCTGACAGAGAGGGAGGCCGAACTCTTTTTGGCCAAGGCAAAGAAGGGGCATAAGAGTCATCACAGGTCCTCTTCCCATGCTTCGTCGAAGAGACATAAGAAACAATGTTGTCATGACTCTCGGTGTCGTTAGGCTCGGAGCCGTTCAAGATCAAGGTCTCCATCTCGGCTACGACGTGGGAGGTTAGTTCAGTTGTGACTCCACAACCTCTGAGCCCTCAGGCTTCTCCGGCGCTGTCGGTCTTCGAGGTAGTGGCACCTCCGGAGAGTCCTCGATTTTCACCTGGTGCACATGATTCGGATGTTCAGCAAGCACAGGTGCAACATGGAGACCAAAGGTATCCTTCCTTCCTGGCTCCGGGAGCGGATCTGGCAGCATTTTTAAATGCCATGTTCTCGATGTTTAAGGCTATGGCCCCTGCTGGTGCACCGGCTGATCCCACGGGTCCATTAGCTTTTTCGTTGGGCTCCCCGGCTCCTTACAAGGTGGCACCGTTTATGCCCTTCTATCCGGCTGAGGGTGCTAGTTCAGCGCGATGATGTTGCCTGGAGGCCCTGTGGTTCTGATGACATCGCCTTCAAGGCCTATTGCGCCATTCTCATCGCCCCGTCAGTCGATGCCGATTATGGAGCCTCAAGTGTCCACGGCGCCGTTAGGATCCACTCCGGCGCCGGATCCGAATATTGGATTAGATCGAAGCCAACTTTCCTCTCCTGTTCGACGCCGAGGTTGGAGGCCAGACTGAGGTCGCGTAGAAAGGCCTTGAGACTTTTGGAAGAGGAAGAGTACCAACTGCAGTTGTTGGAAGAAGGATAGATTGTGGAGCCATTGGGAGAATATCAAGGGCTGGATTCGGCCAGTGGGCTTGACACTTCCCCGGAATGGGACCTTTCTTTGCCATGGGAGTTCACAGAGGAGGCGGCCTCCTTCCATACGGTGATTAGGAAGGCAGCAAATTTTTTTGGATCTTCTGTTGCCTGCTGCAGAGATCAAGACAAACATTTTGACGGAGTTCCTACTCCCTTCATAAACTTCGGAGGATCCATTGCTTCTGTTTAATGATGCTCTTACGGAGCCCATCTTAGAGCTATGGAGGAAGCCTGTGTCATCACCTTCTGACAATAGGTCTGTGGCAAGGAGGTACAGAGTGGCGCCTGGAGATCCAGGGTTCTTATCAAAACATCCTACCCCGGAGAGTCTGGTTGTTCAGGCCTCTTGTTCCACACGGTCTGCACCAGGCTCCTTCCCTGTGATTCCATCGGACATGGAATCCAAAAGGATGGAGCAACCTGCAAAGAAAACGTTCTCTTCTTGCAGTATGGCTCTCAAGGCTGCGAATGCTACCTGTGTTCTTGGTAGATACGTCCACACCTTGATGGACTCGGCTAGGGCTATGGTGCCTGACTTGCCGCAGGATGTGCAGGGCCAATTTGGTGAACTATCGGATGCTCAGGCTGCAGCAAAACAGATAATCCACACTGGCCTGGATTCCACAGACTCGGTGGCCAGGGCAATGGGTACCTCTATTGCTACCAGGAGGCATGCATGGTTGAGGTCCTCAGACTTCTTTATTGGATTTGCCCTTTGATGGAGAAAAACTTTTTGGTGATAAAGCTGACTCTGCCCTAGAGCGCTTTAAAGATAGTCGGGCCATGGCGAAGTCTTTGCTGCAAGCCTCCTCTGCTACCCCTTTCAGGTCCTTTCGGAGGTTCAGGGGGTTTAGGCATGGAGCCGTTTACCGTGGGAGACCCCAGTTCACGGTCCAGCAGCCTGCCAGCCTCCCATATCGATCCTTTAGAGGGAGGGGGAGGGAGGGTTCGGACAAGAGGGGCCACCCAGCAGCACCCTGCATCATCCTCTCCCTCTGGAGGGCAACAGCAAGGGCAGCAGCCCTAGTTTTTTCCCCATTTTCGAACACACTTCTTCTGTAGGGGGAAGATTACGTCTTTTTCTCCACATGTGGGAGTTAATTACATCAGACTCCTGGGTTCTGAACATTGTGATAAAAGGATATACTCTCCCTTTTCAGGAGTTCCCCCCCCTCCTATCCATCCACGTCCCTCGTTTTGTTATTCAAGATACTTCCTGATCCCCAAGAAGGACGGTCGTTTGAGACCAATCTTAAACCCTCCAGCAGATCTACGATGGTGGGCTGTGGACGGCAACCTTTCTCAAGGAAGGCTGTTTCACAGCCAATTCCAGTGGCCACGGTCATGATGGATGCTTCCACTCTAGGGTGGGGAGCTCATCTGGGGGACCTGGAGATCAAGGGTCGTTGGTCTCCACTGGAACATACTTTTCATATCAATCTGTTAGAATTGCAGGCAATACGTCTGGCTCTCAAGGCCTTCCTCCCGTCCCCTTGCGGTCAGTCAATTCAGGTCCTAACGGACAAAACTACTGCGATGTGGTATATAAACAAGCAGGGAGGAGTAGGGTTGTATCTTTTCTGCAGAGAAGCTCTGCGACTCTGGTCCTGGCTTCGGGACCATCAGATTTGCTTAGTAGCGAATCATCTGGCCAGGGTGCTCAACGTACGTGCGGACGCTCTGTCGACATTTTTTGGCCAATCACGAGTGGCTTCTCCATCCGGATCTGGTCCTACACATCTTCCAGATGTGGGGTTCTCCAAGGATAGATCTGTTTGTTTCAGATCTCTTGGTGCAACCAGTTGCTTTACGCATTTCCCCCTATACCCTTGATTCCTCAGGTTCTGAGGAAGATTCGCCAAAATCGGGCTCGGGTCATTTTAATAGCCCCGGATTGGCCAAGAAGGGTGTGGTACACGGACCTTCTCCAACTCTCACTGTGCCCTTCACTCCGACTCCCTCTCAGGGCATACCTCCTCTCGCAGGGGCAGGTTCTACACCCCACCTCCAGATCCTGCACCTTCATGGCTTGACATTAAACGGGGCAACCAGAGTTCTTTTTCTCTCCCACCAGATGTAGTGGATGTTATTTTATCGGCCAGGCAACACTCCACTAAGACCGTTTATGCCGGCAGGTGGGCAAAATTCGGGACTTGGTGTGGAGAAAAGCAAATTGATCCTTTGAGGGCCCACCAGTGGCTAATGTTAAGGGTTATTTGGCTGGTCTGTCAGCCTTTCTTTGCCTCCCGGATCAGCCCTCCTTGTTTAAATCGCCTATTGTGATTAGGTTCTTGAAAGGTTTAATTAATAGGTTTCCTCCTCCTCCTTTTCATATGCCTCAGTGGGACCTGAATCTTGTTTTAACCTTTTTAATAGGGTCACCTTTCGAACCCATGCATTCTTGCCAGCTAAGGTTTCTGGTTCTTAAAACAGTTTTTCTCCTTGCTATAACCTCGGCTAGGCAGGTTGGTCAGCTTCAAGCTCTTTCTGTTAAACCCCCCTACCGTGCTTTTCCGGATAAAGTGGTGTTGAAAACCAGGACGGCTTTCCTGCCAAAAGTTGTCACTCCTTTTCATATAGGGCAGACCATTACCCTTCCATCTTTCTACCCTCCTCCTCACCCCTCCAAGGAGGAAAAGAGGCTTCACCGTTTGGACCCTAAAAGGGCTCTTAGTTTTTATATTGCCTGGAGGACTAGCTGCTCGTTGGGTATACTGGACTGAGGAAGGGCAGATCAGTCCATAAAAGAACAATCTCCAGGTGAGTCATTCTTTGTATCAAGATTTGCTATTCATTGGCAAAGGAAGTTCCCCCTGAGGGTATCGGAGCCCATTCCACTACGGCTAAGTCCACTACTTTGGCCCTAACAAGGGGGCTTCCGGTGGTGGATATTTGCAAGGCCGCAGCTTGGGTGTCCCTCCACACCTTTGCAAAGCATTAATGCTTGGACTCGGAGGTTAGGAGGGACGGCCGTTTTGCACGATCTGTATTGCAGGATTTCTTGGTGTAATCAGTCAGGCACCCACCTCAGAGTAGGGTACTGCTTTGGGACTCTATTCATAAGGTGAGGAATCCACAGGTAGTTGTATCCATCAGAAGAACAAGTTACTTCCCTTCTGTAACGCTTTTTTTGGAGGATACAATAACTACCTGTGGATTCCTCACCTTATTGCGGGCATTACTACTGTTCCTTTTGTTTTTTTAATTTTTTTTATAAACGCTCTCCTTGCTCTGTGGGCAATATGTTATGCCAGTTCCCTGTGCTGGCCTTCTTGTTTCCACCACTAGATCTATGCCTATGTTTGATGGTTACATACCTACTTTTAATTGATTTGCTCCTTGGGTCATATTTATACTCTGTTCACGCCAAATGTGCGTCGTCTTTTTTTTTTTTTTTCTTTACGCACATTTGATGCAAAACTAACTCCATATATATATATTGTGACGTTAGACACGTCTAACATCAAAATATAGTAGTTTGCACCATTTTTTTAATAGGTGCACCTACCGTGCATCAATGAGATGCAAGGTAGGAGTTCCCATCTAAAAAATTGTACTATCCCCTTAGCCCCAGATTTATCCCCCCCATGGTAAAATGACACCCAGGTTGGGGGGGGGGGGATTAAATAATGGTGCAAAGGAAGCCTGGGTCAGACCAGGCTTTAGGGAACTTGTGGACCCATTTCCATGGTTGAACACCATGGAATGAGATCACAGGTGTCCTCCTGAAGCCCCAGGAACACCTGAGGGACACCAGAGGATGGGGGACCCCATCCCAGGTAAGTCCAGGCAAGTATTTGTTTTTTTTTTTTTTTTGCCATCGGTGGCCCTAACTTGAGGCCCCGTACATGGCACTGGGTGCAGTGGCCATGCCCAGGGCCGTTGGGGTGGTGGGCATGGCTTTTGTCTTTCTGAAGACAGGAGTCATGTTTTTGGTGGTTGTGTGCCAGGAAATGGCGCTAGCCTGGTTAGAGGCATTTTTTTGCCTCTAACCAGGCTAGCTTCATTTATTGACACACAACCCTCCTTCCCTACTGCCACCTCCACCCGGCTAGCATCTTTTTTTAAGATGCTAGCCCAAGTTTAGTGCCGGCTTGCTCCATTACTTTAATTTGGCGCCCGTCTTGTGCTGTGGAATCACATAAGCCGGCGATATAATTTTTGCTGCAAAGCTGCAAATGTGCAGTTTTGCAGTAAAAGTATAAATCTGGGCCTTTATGTGATAACTATTGTCTGTCCACTGTGGTTGATAAGAGATTGTCTCCCATTTCAAGTGCTATTCACCAGTACCAGGTGACTCATGACACTCTTCCAATCCTTAGTTGGAATATCACAGGATTCACTGATGAAAGGGGAAATTAAGCCTTTTGTGATTAAAATTCAATATTGTTTGTCCGCAAGAGACCTGGGAAACCACCTCAGATTTTTATCTTAATAGAGATCTTCCAATTTTTGTTCCAGCTATGCTCTCAACACATGGGAGGGCAAGAGGTGGCCTCCTTATCCTGGTTCATTTAATTCCAGTTTGTAAAGCCACAGTGATTCATGCTAGTTCTCCTAATTTGGCAGCTGCTCAACGGACATTTCCTAATTATTTTAACCTGCTAGTAGTAAATTACTATAAGACCTTTTGTTTGTGTAGATCCCCCATCTTAAATGTTTTTTGGACTCCTTGCCAAATCCATTTCTGGAGAAAAGTTTTTTTATTCTAATTGGTGAGTTTAATCTTCACCCATGTACACAAGGGAGCATTTCCCGGGCTGATGATATGGTTAATCCTTATCTAGAGACTACTGCATTTTCACATACCCTTCAGGGAGATCTCATGAATTTTATCATGGCTGAGTTTAATCTAGTTTCAGCCTTCCCCCGCACAAACTTGAGACCCATTCTGAAGGATATTCCTCCACATTTACTGGCAGAGGTGCCGACAGTGTGATTGGTTATTTTTTTTATTTCCTCCATTTTGGTTGGTTTTCTTTTACATTTTGCTGAAGGTAATTAACTGTATCTCGAAAACTACTCTCAACTGTGTCATCAGAAATAACACACAAAGAAGTCCACTAAAATAAAAGTCCTCTAGTACCTGAAGCAGCTCTCTCATCTAGTGCAACTCACTTCTCTAGCCTAAAAGGAAAGATTAGATTGCCACCTCAAGACCGAAAGTGGCAAATTCCTTACTCATGAGCATTAATTCATGTCTCCTCATCTATGATGTTGAGCTCATATTAGGTGATATAAGAACAGTTGAATCCCCATAGATAAGACGTAATAAAAGTGATGCAAACCTAGCGTAAAATGTGTTGCAACTAGAGATGATTCCGTGGGTTTTGCATGGATGTTTCCAGGAAACCACTCATATGTTTGGAGACAAGTTCATGTCTACTAACATAAAGGACTTGCACCAAAAATCTGGGCCGCTTCGAAGCTGGTGTAGATGTTTTTAGAAAAGTGGTCCAAACTTTGAGTGTGTGCAATACAGCACACATCCAAAATGGGAAAAGTATTAAAGCATACCTATTTTTGACAAAAACGCACACACCCTTGCACTAAGGTTCTGTACATTGGCGCATTGCAGCCAAAAGTGTGCCAGAAGTGGAAGAGAAAAACAGCGCAAATGGCACTGATTTGTCTTTCTCATTGACAAAATGCAGTATAGCCACTTTGGCTGCTGTGCTGCATTGCAGTAAAGTTAGTAAGCCTGACCTATGATCCCAAAACTCTTCATGGAAACTGAACCTTAATTTAAAAATATAAAGTGTTATAACCCTTTCTCCTTCTATCAAATGAGCCTCTCATTACCCTTCTTCCTCTGCTTGCCTTCATTCTCCGAGTACAGCTTGCTGTAAGTTGGATATTTGTCTGCCCTGTCATCAATTATTGTATTACTGCAAAGTTGCTCACACCTCATTTCAATGACCACAATTTGTCCTTCTTTGTAAGTATACTTTTGCAGTTTAACTTGGGGCCTGATTTAGATATTTTGCGGGATTACCACCATTGCAGCAGTACCAAGTACTCAGTCAAGTTGAAAGGCTCCAAAATGCCGTATTCAGATGTATTGCAGTTGAGCCTTTGACCCCCATGATGGAGTGTTCTCTGTCACGGCAGTGGACTGCTGTGTTGGCTGATATAACTCGCTGTCAGTCTGGTGGGTTCCCACGGACCATATTTAGATGTCACCATTGTTCTGGCGGTGTTATGGTGGGGGTTTTCTGATTGGGGGCGGGGTGTCCCATTGAGTATATATGTTGATACAAGTATGTTTCATGCAATGTGTGAAACAACTTGTATCAACACATGTATGTTAATGCACAGGTCCCGAGCCAATGTGAAGTGACCATCCTACCTGTACCATGGAATGCTCACCTTCAAGTCCGGTGATGACGAGGATGGTGTCCTTTGTGGTCAAGTGTCAGCAGCAACAACATTTATTAGCTAGGACTTATAAAGCGCATGGCTACCCAATCAAGGGTTTCCTAGCACTACTTCACAGCACTAGTATTTGGAGATTGCCCAGTTGTTTACCCTAAGATAAAAGTTAAAAGAGCCTGTTTTTTTATCATTATACAGAAAAGTGAGCGATATCTAAATGCTCCCAGCTCAAGGAGGAGAGCGTTCCACCTCTTTGGAACTATAAAAAAAAGGCTCAATCTCCTTGCTTCATTCTATTAATTCTGGGAACTTCAGCTAAGTCTGCGGCAAGACTTCTCCAGTTGGGTTCTAGTCAAAAAGGTAAGAGGAAAAGGGGAAAAGGTTAGGTTTTCTGTCCATCCACCATCTAAGGCATTGGGGTATTCCTGCCACAGTCGGCTTGGCAGAAAGGCACATCGCAGTCTACTCGCCAGTAACACTGTCTAAGGTACCCGCTGCCAGACGCTGTTTCCTATTGTGCTGGTGATGGGGGTTTAAAAGTCTGACAAAGTCGGCGGGACTCGGGCTGTCTTTCGTCTATGGTCCCGCCAACATCTGCATAGGGCGAGTGGACCACCAAGCCGGTGGACAGGAAATCCGACAGAAAAGCGACGGCTGGACAGTACAGCCAAGATCTAAATCAGGCCCTCAATCTCGTATATCTACTTACTCCCCCAACCATTAACATGAGCTCGCATACTTCCCACTAAGGGTAATTTCTAATTCTTATTAATTTAATCTACAGCACAGAAACTGGATCAAAGGCATAGAATGGATCAGTGGACTAATCACTTATCTTCTGTCTGGATAAGTGCACCATCCACTGTATGGATCTTTTATTGCTCATCAGGGGTAATAAACACTATGTAAATGCAAGTACAATACAGTATCTGAGTCCGGAGGACGGACTGATCGGTTCACTGTAATTAATTTAGAACTACAATTATACACTGAGCAAGTACAGATAAGGCACTAAGCATACATATGAATACAATATAGTAGAAAGAGTGTTGCTGAGCCAAAATGTTTATGCTAGTACTATCAGAATGGATAATCACAATTCAATGGGCAGGCTAAGACTCTTGTTAATCAAGTTAAACTCTTTGAGTACAGAGGGTTTATCATTCTGAAGGGAGCAGTGCACCACTTCTGAATTAAATTGGGCTGTCTATGTGCCCATGCAATAACTTGATAAATAAAAATGGGTGTATAAGTTGACAATAGTACAGCTTGGAAATATGTGGCTGTGGTTGCAACTCTGTAACCTGAATAAACTAAACTTGAGGATGTGCTATATTTTCAAGGAGCCACATGTCAATGACTTAATTGGATACACTGTTCCTATGTGATTTTAAGCATTGCACGACAATGGTAAGGCAAGCTAGGGGTGTCTTGTGTGAGATTTATATTTAATGAAACCCTCCAGAACACATTTTGGCACAGTGTCAAGCTACCAAGGGCACGCTGTGTAAAATGCATCTAAGCAGGTAGTATGGCATTACCACGTATGCCTTTACCTTGCAGCCTTTTTCATGCATGCCTTTGTACCTTAACCACTCAGAAACCTTTACCTCGAATGGTAAGTATAGATAAGGTAAGTAAATCTCATATATATAAATCTGTTTTTTGCTTGCCTGTATCTTTGGCGCCGCTTGGCGAATCTTGACATTTTTTTTTTTTTTTTTTAATTGACAATTTTGGGGTGATCCATGAAGCGGGGGCTGAGATAAAGGGGGTTGAAATTTATAGCTTTTCCAATGTTAATTCCCGTAGGAAGAATTGAGCAGCGATAGCACAAAACCCACTGGACAGTATTACACCAAATTTGGCAGAAAGGTAGCTCTTGGTCCAGAAAGAGCCCTTTTTGTTATTTGAAGTAAATCTGTTCAGTAGTTTGAGAAATTCAGAGAAATCCAAATTTGTACATATAGGGACGTAACCCCTGCCGATCTCGTGCAGATATCGGATTAGCTGATGCTAATTCAACAACAGAAGTGTTGTCAGCCATCTTGGGACTCGGCTGAAACTGAGTACCAAAACAACATATTAAAAAATACAAAAGGGGCCAGGGTACAATCATCCTGATCCTTTAGCTCTGGTGGTGGGGTCCCAAAGGGACCCTATCCCCAGGGCTAAAAAGCATTTATTTTATTTTATTTTACAGTCCAATCGGCGGTGGAGCCACAGATCGCCTTAAAATAAAACAATAAATAAAAAAACTAAAACCCCCAGTGGGCCAAGTCCCAGGGGCATTTCTTTAGAAATGTGGGGGGTGGCTTTTGGCCCCCTCCTGCTGCTGTTGGGACTGCCACCCCACCAGGGCTGTTATTATATAAGGGGAGGCGCACATCCCCCTTTCCGCTGCCCTGGGGACCACCACCTCCTTGGGGCATTTAACTGCCTACAGGGCAAATATTTATTTAAAAAAAGGGGGCGGGGTCCCTTTGGGACCCCTATTAGCCCCAGAGACCACCACCCCCTGGAGCTACACTGAATTTTGAGTAGGGAGCCATGCTCCTTCCTGCGCCCCAGGGACCACCACCTCCCGGGGATTCAATATAGATATATGTGGGGGACCCTTGGCCTCCCCCGAGCCCCAGGGACCACCACCGCCCGAAGCAAACAGAAAACAATTGGAAGGGGGGGGTCTCTTTCGGACCCCCAAGCCCCACGGAACACAACCCCCCCAGGCAGGCTTCTGCTATATCTGGGGGGTGCCCAACCCCAGGACATAGCTGTTTGCTGTGGCTTGGCTGCAGCCAAGCCACAGCAAACACTCTTCTATTTGACAGTGTGACCTTTAAAGCAGGTCCCGCTGTCAAACAGCCGAGCTTTCATCTGTCTCCTGCATGCGTGCAGGGGGCAGAGATGACATGCTTCAGCAAGCGCGAAGCTGCTGTCGGAGCAGCTCTGTGCTTCCTGAAGCAATGGGTTTCAGGCTTACTATGCAGTGCAGGGCATTTTATAATAATTTTAAACAAATATATCGATGTAGGGGCTGTGGGGGAGCCCCTGAGGACTCCCTCTCAGTCCCAGAAAGTCCATAAAGGGCTAAAACAGTTTTTAAAAAACCCTATCCCCATTGCTTTCGGGGTTCGAGTCCAGCTTGGAGTCATTTCCTTTTTTTCTTTTAATCTCCTATCTATATGAGATATTAAAGACTACAAAAACTATCTCTTTCCCTCTCTCTTTCTCTTTCTCCCCCACTCAGACACTTGCGCACCCACTTACTCACGCACCAACTCACAGACCCACTCACACCCTCATGCACCCACTCTCAGACCCGTGCGCACACTGACGCACCCACTAAAACACTGATGTACGCACTCTCACACCCAGACAGATAATCTGACAGCTACTCAGATACACCCTCTCACATCTATTCTCACACCCAGAGAGGCCACAGCCAACTCCCACCACGCACGGCCAAAGGCCCGTGTACAGCATGGGGTTGAGTGTTTCGGGGTAGTTGGCTGCAGGCCAGGTCTTGCGGGCGACAGCCCCGCGCACAAGTGAGGGCCATGCACAGTGCAAGTTTTGGTGCAAGGGGTTGGACTCAACTGTTGGCCTAGAGGTTTGCCAACTACTGCCCAGATGGTGGTTGGATTAACATATAGTGATAAAAACCACTATATGTTAAAAAAAAAAAAAAAAAACATAGACATTCACTGAAAAAACAAAGGTTACAGTGAAGTTAGGATTAGGAAATAGATTTAGAAAAACATAGAAATTCACTGAAAATACCAAAGGTTACAGGGACGTTATAAGTTTGGAAATAAATTTCAAAAAAATAGAAATTCACTGAAAAAAACAATGGTTAGAGGGATGTTATAGATAGGCTCACATTTTAACTGTACAAAACCATAGAAATTCCTATACCCCTTAAAAACTAAAATGACCCTTTCCACCCTTAAAACCCAAAATTACCCCACCACTACCCAGTCGATAACCCTAAAATTATTCTTACCGTCCTTTACCACTACCCATCCCTAAACCCTAAAATTACCTTTAAAATCCTTTACCACTACCCACCTCAAACCCTAAAATGACCCTTTGCCACTATCCACCCCTACATCCCAAAATGACCCTAATATCCTTTATGACTACTTACCCTTAAACTCTTAAAATAAAAAATTACTCTGCGCACACTTTACCACTACCCAAACTGTGAAATTACAAAGGCAAAGCAGCATAACCACTCTCAATTCCTGATACAAGCATTAAAATGGAACAATAAGCATTGATGCCTCAAAGGTATTTGCCAAGAATGATAAAACTAGTTTAAATTGTATCGCAGGACAGTGCACCATCCTTCTTTGCTTGCAGTTAAGTATCAAAAAGCATTAGTGAAATATTATAGGATTCGAAACTGACCCAAATTGTCTTCAGCAATATCTATAAAACCATTCAGACACAAAAAGTCTAAATTAAATACGTAATGAAAACAAAGTTTTATTTTAATAAATAGAGAAAGGGAATTTGCATAAAAAATATTTGGATAAGTACTGTATTATGCATCTTTTCCTTTGAAATGTCAGTCCTTTCAGCTGCTATGGGGGGTTTCTGGTGAGCCAAGTGTGTTTAACTGCAAAGTGTGTTTAAGACTGCAGTACCATCTCCTGTCTACAGGGGCAGAGCTGAGAAAACATATAAATACACTTGATGAAACACAGGTCCTCACAAGGCAATTTTGTAAAGTTGTAAAAATTCACACACGTGTTCCAGAAGCCATTTTTTAAAATCATTTTGAAGACATTGCCTTGTGGGTCCCCACAGTGCAGTCAAGTCCCCACAAGGATAGTCTCTATCTCTCTCTGTCTCTCTCTCTCTGTCTCTCTCTGACTCTCTCACTCACTCTCTCTGACACCTCCCCCCCCCCCCCCCCCCCCCGAACTAGCTTACAGTAAGGCTTTTGTTTATATTGCACTCTGATAGTTCCATGCTTTATTTGGGTTGATAGGCTTCCTTAGTACAGTGATTCAATATTGATGTGTGTAGTTCGCTGACTAGTATACATTATTCTAATTTCCTAGCGCTGATATAATAGTAAATGATGGACAGGGCAGAGGTGCCCTGTGAGAGCTCTTTGGGTATTTTAGCAGTGGGTCAGCCATGCATATTACAGGTCAGAAGAGAGGTTCATTAGAAGAGCGCTGCATTTGTCTTGGTGCTAGAAGGTCAATGCATGTAACAGGTTACAACATAAGTGGAGTATAAAAGCTTGTACATGTTTATCACCTAATGACCAGTGCACGGTACATTCCAATACGGATGTGCACCAGAGGAGCAGGTGACTCACTACTAGGATAGTGACCCAGGTGAGTTGTCAGACCATTAAATTGTATCAATGCAAGAGAGCTCCCCACAGTTTAACGTCTCCTACTTTCTAGGTTATTGGGTTTGCTACTTTTTGTATGGTTTGATTGAAAAACCCTGAAAATGATTAGGGTGTGCACATGTGTGCTTTTTCCTAATACGAAGTGGTCCATCTGGGACTGTCTTATATACAGTGCCCCAGGGGCTCAATGAAAGATGGAGCTGCTCATCAAATAGCCAGGGCCCGTCTGTCTCACTAAATATCTGCCCCGAGATCCAGTTTACTGCTGCCCTGGCAGCAACGCATAGATGGCAATAGGGCATACTGTCCTGGTCTGCGTGACACCCCATGTCAGTTGGTGTGCCCTTAATATAAAACAACCCCTGGAATCTTGCCTTGGCACAACAGTTTGAAAGAGTAATGGGGATTGCTGCTCATATGATAATCATTTTAGTAGGTCCTCAGCTAAATGCTAAAGTGGGCTTATCTTTGGATTCCTTTATTCTCATCAGTCTGCGACTGTTTTGTAGCAAAATGCAATTTTAGGTTTTCCCTTGGGCTACCACTTAGGAACCAGTAATAAGTATACACATGTCTGTCCTATTCAATTGCTATACATATAAGATGACGAGTTCTAAGGTAATGTCACATGAAATG
Organism: Pleurodeles waltl; assembly: GCF_031143425.1. NCBI lineage: Eukaryota > Metazoa > Chordata > Amphibia > Caudata > Salamandridae > Pleurodeles > Pleurodeles waltl. The sequence goes on along the minus strand of NC_090448.1, from coordinate 1,090,620,598 downwards.
GTTGCAGTACATTAGAAATGTTTTTCAAGGAGATCTTGAGAAATTTAGGTATTTTAAACTTGCAACACTAATGCAAAAAATATAATTTTCAAATGACCAGCAAAATTTACCAAACCCAGATTTCTGCTTTTAGCCACCTGAACCTTTTTAGGTTTAAGGCCTCCCAATTGTACTTGTGCCTGTCCGATGAAGAGAGAAAAGTGCCCCACAGTGCTCTTTTCCCTACAGGATACCTGGGTAAACGTCTTAGCAAGTGAAGAAAAACTGTTATAATACAGTTCTGTGCCACTTAATTATAGTTGTCTGCCTTAAGAAAGTAGAGGGATCACATCCTGTGGTCCAAAGGCGATGTAGGAAATATCAGAATGAAAATATGGCATGTGATAGACCCCATACTGTTGTTGTTAAGCATTGCTTAGTTTTCATGTCCTATGGGAACCTCTTTTTTTAAATTAGCTAGAAAGAGAAATGGCATCAAGTAATTTGCCTAGTCTTTAGGAGTTTAATTTCAGAAGAATCCTCACATTCTACTTTATGGGAATTTTTTCAGATACCTCTTGGAGCAAGACTTTCCAGGTATGAGGATTGGGCCAGAGCCAACAACGGATTCCTTTATTGCAGTGATGTATGGGGAGAAAGAAGGCTCCATTCCTGGAAATGCACTCGTAGTGGATCCGAAAAAACCCTTCCGCAAACTGAACAGCTTTGGTAATGCTTTCCTTAACAGGTATGACGACTCTTGGCTTAGAAATGTGAACAATTTATAAAGTATGTTTTATTTTATTTTCTTTCTTGTGCGCGCTCTCATTCTCCATATAAATATTAAATATGCAGTTTACCCAGTTACTCTACCCAGTGTCTCTTTATTTTAATATATATCATTTAGGTTCAGTCCCACTTTGAAATTACCAAAATACTTTTGATGCTTTTGTACATAGTAATTGGAAAAATTATTGTTCACTCCTTCAATTTTTGTGATTGCAAGTGTGGTCTTACATTGCATGGTGTTAGCAGGCGCCTACTTGGGAGAATCCATAGTAGTTGGTTGACGAGGCTAAAATTCTGAAATAAAGGAGGGATGAGGCAGTCTGTTGTATAGAGGGCAAGGCATTGCCAAGTTTGGGTGTGTGGTAAGAAAATGCTGGTCACAGTTCTTTCTGTGGTGGCTCTGGATTTCTCTGCAGTGCAGAGAAGGCAGCCTTCACGACTGGCAAAGTTTAGTTTCCTATGCCATTGAAGAAATAATTGTTGCTGTTCATATTTAATCAATCAGTGGATTTGTGTAGCACAGCTGATCATCCATTGGGGTATCCAGGCGCTGGGGCTGGTGGACTCAGTCGAATATCCAGGTCTTCAGTGCCCTTCGGATTTCCAGTAGAGAAGTGGAGGTTCAAGGTTTCAGTGGAAGGTTGTTCCAGGTTTTGGCCGCCAGGTAGAAGAAGGAGCGTCCTCCATTCTGCTACGGTGGATGGTGGCGTATGCAGGCAAGAGTGAGAGATGCAGGACGTATATCTTGAGGGGCGGTGGAAGGTGAGGTATTGGTTGATGTAGGCAGGTCCCCGGTAATGTCTTGCCTTGTATGCATGGATTGACAGGGTAGATCAAGGATGAGACTGGTAGCAGCGTTCTGTATGGTCTGAAGTCTCTGTAGGAGGTTGGTGGAGGCTCCTGCATATAGTGTGTTGCCACAGTCGAGTCGGCTGGTGCTGAGGTCCTGAGTGACGATACGTTTTGTCTCCTGAGGGAGCCACTTGAAGATTATTTGTAACATGCATAGGGTAAAGGAGCCAGCAGAGGAGATTCCATTGATCGGTGATCTCATGGTTATTTCACTGTCTAGGATGACGCTGTGGTTTCGGGCTTGTTCTGTTGGTGTAGGGGAAGTTGCAAGATCTGTGGGCCACCAGGAGTCATTCCAGGCCGTTGTCTTGTTGCCAAAGAGGAGTATTTCAGTTTTATCTGAGTTAAGCTTCAGACTGTTGTTTATCATCCACTCTGCAACACTAGTCATGCACCTGAGGAAGTTAGTTCTGGTGGTGGTGGGGATCTTTGGAGAGAATGAGTTGGGTATCGTCTGCGTCCATGAGATCTGACATCGTCAGCCAGTGGGAGTCATGTAGATATTGAAGTGAGTGGTCCTGAGGGATAATCCTTGTCACCTCAGATTGTCTTTCGATTTGGAGATGAACAGGTGGATACAGACCTTTTTAGATCCTCCAGTTAGAAAGGAGGCTGGCCGTTTGAGTGTGTCTGCTTGTATTCTGATGTGGTGTAGTCTTGTGATACGTATGTGGGGAGAAATGGTGTCGAAGGCCGCCAAAAGGTCGAGAAGGATGAGTGCAGCCTTCTCTACTCAGTCGAGGAGGGTTCAGATGTTGCAGTTGCAGCTATGCTGGTGATCTTTGTACTGTCGTTGCTGCAGAATTCAGACTGGCAGGGGTCGAGGAGGTGGTTATGTTTCAAGTGTCTTGTGGGCTGCCTGTTGATGACTTTCTCCAAGACTTTGGCCCTGAAGGGGCGCAGAGAGATGGGTCGGTAGTTTTTGAGTTTGCTGTAGTCAGCTGATGGATTCTTGAGTAGAGGTTTGATCTCTGCAGGATTCCAGTCTTCTGGGAAAGTGGCAGTGGTAAGAGAGGTGTTGAAGAGAGTGGTTAGTTCATGGCTGATCCTGTGGTTTCTGAGATTGAAGATGTGTGGGCAGGGGTCTGTGGGAGCGCCTGTGTGGGCTGTGCTCACGGTGGACACAGTGTCCAGGGGGGTGAGCTGACTTCAACGGTCAAATGGTGGTCGGAGCGGGAGGTGTTGAGGGGCTGGAGTCAAATTGTATGAGCTGAGGTTCGAAGTTCTTGTAGGTGGTGCTGAACTTGTTGTGGAAAAGGTGGCAAGGTAGTCACAGAGTTCTTGAGAGGGGGTTATACTGTTTTCTGTTGCTTCGGGATGGGAAAACTCCCTGACGATCTTGAAGAGTTCTTTGCTTTTGTTGGAGCTGGCATTGATCTGTTCGGCTAGGACACATCTCTCTCTTCTGTGGTAGTGACTGAGGGAGAATTTTAAGGCAGCCCTGTTGAGGGTGTTCTTGCTTGTGTGCCATCTTCTCTCCAGTCATTTGTCGTCATGTTTTGCTGTTCTCATTTCTTTGGTGTAGCATCTTGCTGGCCTGTTCCATATGAAGTGCAAGTTGGCCTTGATGGGGGTGACGTAGTTGGCTCTGTTGGTTATTCAGTTGTTGAAGTTCTTCAAACTATGGTGCAGGTTTGTGTCAGGGTCTGGTTTGGATGTTTGAGGGCATTGGTCTTTTGGGTCTGTGTAACTTTGCTTCAGCTGTGGTGGGGGATGTTGGATGGCATGATGGTGGAGGTGTGCAGCCTGGATATGTTAAAGTGGACGATGGGGTGGTTCGTCCAGGTAATTTTGGTGATGTGACTGTACCTTACTCGTTTGCTGGAGGTGAAGATGGGGTCCAGTGTGTGTCCTGCGGTGTGAGTGGGTTCGTTGACTAGTTGGGGGAGGCGGATGCTCCTGATTTTGAGTAGGGTGGAGGTGTTGTGGTTGCTGAGGTCGTTGAGGTGGAAGTTTAGGTCACTGAGGAAGATGTAGTTGTTCAAGTGTACGGGAAGGGGGCGATGAAGTCAGCGATGATGTTGCACAAACTGGGACATCGTCAATGGGGTCTGTAGGCGAGGGTATGTATTGCAAAGCAGAAAAGCTTGCAGCTCTGCAGTAGGGTTTGGGTTGGACTCTGCTGTTTGTGCAGTCCTTCTCAAGAGGATCTTGAATCCACATCACTGTGTTAAGCAGAGGAACCTCATATATTGTACTAGAAGCTGACCCCCCCCGCCCCCCACCTCTCCGAAATGACAGAGAACAAGCTTTGGATTTGGATTTAGTGTGTTCTGTCAATAAAATATCTTCAGTACTGCATCTTTAATAATATGCTTCAGTTATTCCCTGTCATCAGGCTTGTGATTCACAGTTTAATATTGCATTTTGAGCAGCCTATGCATCTTATTTTATGACTTAAACTCTGGCCAGTGAGGTAGATGTACTCCGAGATACAGTTCCCACTAGAGAATTCCACAGCTCAGATTTTAAGTTGAATGTTTACTCATTTCCTTATGATTGTTTGCAGCAACTCTTTTCCTTGCTTTAACTTTCAGGACGAATAAAGTAATTTGTCATTTCGTGTTCTTTCTGCAGTGGACAGCCCAAACCAAGGGGAAAGCAGACAATTAGTCATACTGGCACACCTTTTAAAACGTAGAGTATCTCTTTAGGGCCTGTACTATGTGTGAAACGAAGTTGATCTTCGCACGCAATTTCCAATTACAGTGCATTCCATCCCATCCTTCACCCTAACCACCCCTAAAGAAATGCATCATGTGCCAAAATTTGTTGCCCAAGACGTTGAGTGATAAAGATAGGCACCTACTGTTTGCCAGATGCAAACAGAAAAGAGTGCCTACAAAGCAAACAGTCACTGTCATTAATATCATTTAAGAAAAAGAAGTCTTTTTCATTGCTACTCCCTCATTGACAACATTGTCATCTCCGATGCCTCTTAAGAATGTTTCCATTAAGACGCTTCATCCTTCATCTATTACAATGGTTTTTAACCTGTGGTCCGAAGACCCTTTGCGGTCTGTGAAGCCTACTCTGGCAGTCTGCAACTGTTACACAAAACTAAAAAATATTAAAATAATATTGAAAGTATGACAATAAAAGCAAAAACATGTACAAATAAAGAAGTACAGTTTGAAAAATTGTCTTCCTTTGATTGTGAGTTACACAAACTATTTGACAATTTTACTGTATACTTGTTTTTCAAATCAGAAAATGCTTAGGTTAGGGGTCCCTGGTTTAATATGACTCAGTGGTGGAGGTTGACTGATTTAAAATATTGGTGGGGCTCTACAGAAGTTGAAAGTTTAAGAACCTCTGACGATTTACGTTTCTCTTAACCAGCAAGGGGAAGTCAATATAATCAACCAAGGTGCCATTTATACTATGCCCTTCCGGAGCATCCTTGTTGAAGTCGATCTTTTCAGCAGCTTTTAGTAGACAACTGGGTTCTATGCTTTGAGTGACTTATACAAATGTTGGCTACCATTCTACTGGATTCTCTTTAGGTTTTTTAGGTTTTCCTAAGAAGGACAACACTTCTGTTATTGGTGCAAATTCTTGCAGACCCATCCATAAGCCAGAAGGAAGAGGACAGGAATGAAGAAGGAATCCACACCTATTTTTAGTGAGGACAAGTTAATTGAAAAAGAGGTGGCGATCGACAAAACCACAGGTCCTCACATACTGAATATACTCTTCCTTTCTGAGGGGCATACATGGCAAGGGGGCATTTAAATCTTGGGCACAGAGGCTCTCCTCTCTATGAAGACTATACACACCAAGATCCAGGCAACCAATGGTATATGTATATGGCCCTTAATGATGCTGCTTGAGCTCCATCATGCAGGGACTCCTCAGCTGACCAAATAGGGAGATTCCATAGTTTGATGAAAAGAGCCAATTAATAACTTTTACTTATCTATTACTACCACAGACTTAAGGGTTATGTCGCACAGAGCAGTGATATCTATTCCCATCTTTGGTCAGCTTTGTGGAAAAAGTGTTGACTTGTATGAGGAACCCAGCTCCAGTGCAAGTCAGTATGGTGAGGCTACTTCCATTGTCTGTGTACTTAATCAGATAAAAACTTACATATAACACATCTTCAACTGCTAAGCAGTAGTCACATAGTCACTATGCCTCCTGTTTGGGAAGGAAGCAGATTAGGCACAATAGGAAAGAAGGTCTATGCCATTTCAGCCATATTTGGCAAGATTGCCAGTGACTAACCAGTTTGTCACAATGCAGCTAGTAGTTCTGAACTAAAATTGTGGCATTCCTGATGAAACTGCAAGAAGAGTTTAAGAACTGGGTGAAAGCAAGCCTCGAAGAAGGAGAACAAGCGACTGGGATGCTTCAAAGAATGTTATGTCAAGAATATTTTGATAGCTAGCCAACGGCGCGCTTCTTGGAAGCCGAATGGCCGAAAAGCACATGGGTACGACCGGTTCCTATTCTGCAGCCTGTAGGCATGTCCAGCCTTATATTTTTTTATATATTTATTTGATAAGATAACACGTATAGGGTAATCATCAATTACCCTTAAAGGTCGACACAAATCTTTGGACTCAGGAATGTGAAAACGTCCTAAACATCATTAAACAATAACCAAAACCAAATGTAAGTAAATAACATTTGAATATGGAGACATTAATTATTCACGCACCATTACCAATGTGGCCATGAATCACCACACCAATTTTGGAAAGTTCAGTCCATTTATTACCCTAGATTAATAACACTAAAGTCTTATAAATCATACGACGAACCAAGATAGAATTACAGGAACACTAGCTGACCAAAGCATGTAAAAACTTAATGTAATTATATTATCAGTTATTCAAGAATAACAATACTAAATATCAGCAAGAGAATACGAGAGATGAAAACTAAATACCTATAGTCAACACAGATGAATCCATAACAATTTATTTCATTGAACTGAATTTTGAATATGATATCCTTAACTGTCAGACTTATTAGAAGTGCTTGTTGGGACATAATTGTAAAAAGAAAAAGCTGCCAAAAATTAATTTGGAAAAAATCTAGCTAGGGCAGTAGCGAAAAATGCGGATGGATTTCTAAGAGAGAGAAAACCTAAAAACCTGCAAAGAACAAATGCTTATTTTTGTATCTCTCCTCATTGGATCAGCAAGCAGTGAAGTCTTTATCAATAGAGCATCTTTGGTCTTTACTCGGACAGGACATAAACAGGGACACTGTTCAGTAATGTTTGGCTTTATTCTAGCTGAACCATTAATAGCTTAAGCAAACACTAAAGTCCATAACACATTATTTCACTAGCTTAGAAAGGAAGAATCTGAGCTGACTTCACCTAAACTTTGCTATATTAAAATCCTAGAAAGCAACTAACTAAAGTGCCATTTGTCAGTCTATGGGGTGGTTTAGGTCCGAACCAATTAGAATTACTCCACATTCTCGAAGTATCTTTCCTTCATCTTCTTCATTCACCATAGGGCCATCTTTTCTCACTGCAGTCACCAGTTTCTGCAGTAGAATACAATTGTTGCAGGTTATACATAAGCACTGAAAACCATTGTTCAGGTTACACATAATCTCATCCCAGGAAGGACAAGACTAAACAAATGTTACAACAGAAGAACATAACTTTTTCCACAATATGAGAGCTACACAGGATATTGAAAATCTATTTCACTAAACATTTGAAATGTTATGTGAAGTCAGCAAGTGTGAACAATGAACATCAAGCTTTTAGAAACTACTGAGACAGAGAACATTGCACAAACCCTTAAAACATAGCATTAGCTTTAAGCCCCTTCGTGTAGGCCCACATTTAATAAATCATTTAATTCACATTTTGAACCTAATAATCATTTACTCCAATTACATGAGTGTTTATATTAATCCTTATTAATAATTACAAAACATTTTTACATTAACATTATTTATTACATTTTATTGTTTATTGTGTCCACAAGCTTTGCCATTTGACACGATGCACATTTTAAACACATTTATTTCAAAACGGAGTTTTAATAAACATTTTACTCTTTTAATTAGTACTTTAATTCTTCAATTTGTTTATTAATTAATTCATTTGCTCTCTCACAATCCCTCCTCTGACAACTATATTGTTGTCACAAAATTATACTCATTAACACTAATTTATTATCTGGTCAAAATTCTAAATTTAGTTTCTCTGAAATATTTTTTATTTCTCGTTTTCTTCCAGTTTTCATTCATCTTTAAATCATGATAATATTTACTTCTCATCTTTTCCATTTTAATTTCTTCCCTCCTCTGTTCATTTTTCACCCTTTGTCTTTTAATCAGTATGTATGATTTGTAAAATCCTGTTATACAGATGGCACATTCAACTACAATTAATAATGGTTTCAAAACAGTTCCCACAATCCCTTCACCACGATTATCCAGCCAATTCTTCACTTTTGTAAAACTTTTCTAAACAATTTCCCAAACTTGTAGTTTTTTCATGTCTTTTGAATCGGAATTTGTATCAGTGGGGTTCTTAATAAAATTCTGAAATCCTTTACTATTGTCAGGTATATACGTGTAACAATGTTTCACTTTTAGCATCCTACAGACTCCGCCTTCCTTTGCTAAAAGGATATCGAACGCAAGGCAGTTCCGTAGAACCATTGAACGGACCATTTCAGTATCCATGAGGATAACCGTTCCAGAAAAATCAGTCAACATATGTCATCGACAATAGTAGACAACTTTCGAAGCATTCAGAACAACTCCTACAGAAGGAATAATTTCTCAAAATATATCCCCAAATACTTCAGAATAACTTGATCTTTGTATTTCATTTGTGTTGTATGTGCCATCTATATTATCAATCTGGTAAATCTTTGGGAATACAACTCCTAAGTAACAAGCTTCATACCATCTCCTTGGGAGACGATAATAAACATTCTTTCCACAGATGTAATAAACCCCAGGAATCGCACGCCATTTAGCATAAAGCCCCACATATTCTTAAACAGTAGTACATCTCTACAGTCACTGGCTCTCACAAACTTGGTATCAGTTCTGGGTTGTGGGCTATAAATGTAAATCTTTCCTACATGCTGGAAATCTAAAGCAAGCTTTCTTTGTGTATGTGTCTCACTATAAGCATGATCATTATTATATGTTCTTTTCACTAGCCACTTTTCTGTCTCCTCCTTTAATGCCTTTCTTCTGTCATCAGATTGTTACAGAAAAGATTATTCTACCTTTGAAAGCAAGCATGTTAAATTGTTTTGATGCGCATAAGCTATGCCAAATGTTAGTGTGGGTTCAAAGAAGCCTCCTGCATTATAAATATTTCATTCCTTAGCTATGTTACTTAGATACTTATTAATCTGAACAAAAGAAACCACTAAGTCAAAGTTGGAAAAGAAATATTGAATATACTCTTGATTATAACGCCTTGTTAGCAAAAGACTGCAACTAATTCCTTATGTTAGTGACAAGCTATAGTAAGTAATTCCTTTATGCACTGATAAAAGAATCTGTGTGCACACATAACACTCTCTCACATCGATGATCTCAACATATTCATATAATAAGTACTAGAAAACATTAGAAGAAAGATCCCCTTCACTAAGTGCAAATATTTCTTATCTCTGTTAAATTTCTCCAACTTTAAAACTGTAGTTGTCTCTGGAGAAGGAATGTAACTATCTTCAGGTTTATTGTGTATGCTCATACTCACAATTAATAATAAACATACCAACACACATTCATTTACAACATACACAATTTCTTATATTTGCAATTTGAATTTATAGCCTGTAAAGAATCAGAAAGTTGAAGAAATGAAACATTATTTAACTATGCATGCAGCCAAAAATCAAAAACAAAAATAACCTTCAGTCTTCTTTGCAGTTATTTACAGCAGCTTTCAGGCTTTACCAGAACTTTTTATCAAAATCCGCTTTATCTTGTCAAAATCAAGTTTAGCAGCTTGTCAAAAATCAGGTTTCAAAAGAAAGTCTTTCAACAGATCATAGTTTGATGATCATTAATTATAACTTGCAGCATGTAATGTCTCTCTTGCTCAATTGGCATTGTAACTTCAAAAGTAATTTCAAGTTACAAAATATTGATCTAAAATTTCACAATCAAAACAAAAGGACAAAAATTCACTTTGCCACTCATCTGTACTGTAAAGTACGTCCATTCAGGACCTGAGTATCTTCGACTTGCAACCCTTTTTGTCTTGATCTCCGACTTACATTTATTTCACCTTCACTCAGATCTTCATCTGCATTTCCTCTTGTTACTGCTTCTTGTTTTAATTTTTAGTTGACAATACATCTGGAACTTTCTCACTTGTTTGCTCTGTGGGCCGTTTATCTCCTTTCACAGTTTTCTTTGACAGTGTTGGTTGCAAAACTGGACTTGCAACTCTTCTTGGTTCGGCAGGATTTTGACTTTGACTTGATGTACCTGCAACATTAGCTAATTCAAGAGGAGTCAAATATGCATGACTTTGATTCAACTCAACTCCATCCTCAGCTGACTCAGGAAACGTTATGTTTCAACTGATTTGCCCAATCGTCTGCTTCTGGACCAGTCCTCTTTTGACTTGACTTGACTCTTCTGATATGTCTGAATATGCCTGCTGATGCTTGGGCAACCGCAGGAACCTCTATTTCATCTGTCAGAGGCTTGTTTACCTAGACTCTTAGAGGTGTACCTAGATCTTCACCAGTTTGCACTTTCTGCTGTTTCCACTGTCTCACTGTATAGCAGTTGTTGGTGCTCTCAACATCTCATTTTCTTCATCAAGCAGAGGATTGGGCACTTTTGGAGTATGGCTGGCATGGACCCAATTCAGGATTCCGGCACACTTCACAGCAGTTGTAACCAGTACAACCTGGTAAGGGCCCTTACAACCAGGCTCCAGACAAGTCTTTCTCACATGCTTTTTTGCGACCACCCAATCACCAGCTCGCAGACTGACACTGGTCTTGGGATGGCGGCACGGATGTAGCTTCAACCGGATGAGAGAGAGAGCAAACCACATCACCTATGCTTTTGCAGTAATCCAGCACCATATCATCTGTTATATTAACAAGAGCACTTGCAGGGACAGCTGGCAATCTCATTGCTCTAGCCATGAGGATTTCATGGGGCGAAAGCCCAGTCTTTCTGTCAGGTGTGTTTCTCATGCTCATCAGAACTAAAGGGAAAGCATCTGTCCATTTCAGATTCGTGGACACACGCATCTTTGGAAGTCGAGCTTTTCAGAGTGCCTTTCATTTGCTTTATCAATCCAGAAGCTTCAGTACGATAACTACAGTGCAACTTCTGCTCAACGTTTAAGGCTGAACATAGTAATTTAATCACTTTGTTATTAAAGTGACTTTCTCTATCTGATTCTAAAGAGACCAGGAAACCAAAATGTGGAATAGTAAGAGTTTCGCTACTATGAGACTCATTTCTACGTGTGGGATAAGCTTCAATCCAGTGGCTAAAAATACACAACAGTCCTTTTCCCCATGTTCATTTGTTGGCAAGTAACACTTCTGTGACAAATTGCTTCAGCAACCTGTCTAAATTTCGGATTTAACCAGGGCTGTTAAATGTTCGAATCATTGAATCCCTGCCAATGTGTGCCTGACCATGATAGTATCTTGTCATTTGCGTCAGTAGACAATTTAGCAAAATCACTTGTCCTTCATTTGAAATCCGAATATCATCTTTTTCTTTCTGAAAATATTTCAATTTTATCCTACTTTCCCCTTTTGTCTTCAGGAACATTTTCTTGCAAACTTTTGATCTCCTTCCATGCATCAATCACTGTTAACAAATAATTTTGATTTACTTTGTCAACATTTGTTTCTTCAATCACATGTTTCCATTCCGCATTAAAAGAAATGCTATTTAATGCACAAAACCTTGTGACGTGAGCTGCATAAGTGTTTCCCATTGAAACAAAATCATTTGATCTCTGATGTGTGTTGCACTTGACCACTGCAATTTTCTCAGGTAGGACTTGCAACCAATCATGGATTCTATCACTATTTCTAATTGGTGAACCAGAAGAGGTCATGGAACCTGCCCGGGACCACAACTGCCCAAAGGTGTGCACTTCTCCAGATCCATGCTGGTTATCTGTAAAAATTGTAAATTTAAATTGTGCTGATATACAGCATGCTCTAGTAAGAGCCACCAATTCAGCCGAGAATACTCCTTGAAGCCCTGAAGCTTCAAGCACTCCAGAAATTGTGTACATAGCATATTCAGATTTCAGTATTCCTGCATAGTCTCTCAAACAGGAATCAACAACAAAAACGATTTGGTCATTCTCTTTCAACATGGTATCCTGAGTATCAGGAACGGGTTTCGTGCACAATTCAGAAACTTCTAGGCAGTCATGTTCAACTTCTTTTAGTTTTTCGTGTTCAACATTTTAAATTTGGTAACAAGGTTGCAGGGTTAAGCACAGTACATCTCTTCAGTGTTACATTAGGAGAGCCTAAAATTAAAAGCTTGTAACGTGTAAGTCGAGCAATTGTCAAATATTGGGTCTTTTTACGAGTGAGCTAAACTTCAACAGAATGTGGGACAAGAACAGTTAAAGGATGTCCCATCACAATGCTCTCACATTGAGTAATGCTGACACCAACTGCAGCCGCATTCTTTAGGCAGCTGGGCAATACTGTATCCACAGGATCCAAAGTAGCAGATAAATAAGCTACTGGACACTTTACACATCCATGTACCTGGGTCAAAACTGAAAGGGCATATCCTTCATACTCATGACAAAACAACAAGAATGGTTTTGTGTAATCAGGCATTCCCAAAGCAGGTGTTCTACACAGACTTTCTCAACTCTGGGAAAGCTTTTGTACAAGCTCCATCAAATGTTATGTATCTGAGTCTATCTCTGTAATGGCTTTGTAATAGCTGAACAATTTGGAACCCACTTGCGACAGTAGCTCACCATTCCCAAAAACATTCAAACATCTTTCTGTTTAACTGGAGAATTCATCTACAAAATGGCACTGACTCTCTGGAAACCTTTCTTGCACTTTTCTCAATTTGGTGACCCAAATATTTCACTTCTTTCTGTTAATACTGTAATTTCTCTGTAGACACTTTATGTCCATTTTCTCCCAATTGATTTAACAAGGCAGCAGGGTCTTGCCTGCACACCTCCTTTGTCTTTGAAGCAATCAAAAGACCATCAATGCACTGGACCAGTTTCGATTGAAACAGCACTTTCAGTGATTCCAAATTATTTTTCCAGACCTGATTAAAAATCAAAAGATATTATGAAAGGTCTTGTGGAATTCTACACCAAGCATATACATGCTTACAGAAGTTAAACAGACAATATATTGGCTATCTTCATGCAGGGGAACTGAGAAAATTGCTTGTAACAAGTCCACCACTGTAAACCATTCTGCATCACATCGGATCTGAAACAAAATCACTGCTGGATTTGGCACAAAAGGACAACATTTGACTACTATGTTGTTGATTTTCCTCAAATCTTGAACAATTCTGAATTTCCCATTTGGTTTCTACAAACCCATAATTGGAGAATTACATGGGCTGCTAAGTACTTCTTTCAAAACTCCCTGTTTCACAAAGTCTGCATTTACCAGAATAACTCCTTCAATGATATCAGGTGTCAAATGGTATTGCTGTGTCTGTGGAAAAACTGCACCAGATTTAACTGGCTCAACTCCTTTTATCAAACCAATGTCTTTCCCTGAAAGATCCCAAACTTTTAGAATAACTGTATCTTGAAGATTAGCTGGCAAATCATGTACTGTAAGTGCAAGATAGAAACGAATCAAAGGAAGCTCTTCATTAATTGAATTATCACATTCAACTGGTACTGGCATAGATGAATCATCTAACACAAAAAGAGGGACTGGGAGAGTTGTTGGTCCAGTGTACAGTCTCCCTGTGATAATAACTATATATAGGTACACTGTTCCACAAAGAAAAAGAAGAAGAAAGCAGGGAAAGACCTGTACTCTCAGGAGCGCGAGCCCTCATGCATCACTAAGGATGACTGGCATCATCATCGGGAATCGCTCCTCACTAGGCCGGCACTGCAATGCCTAGTGGGCACCCCGTAATGGGGGCTCTCTGCCGAGTTCTGAGATAGTGACTGAAAAATTCAAAAGTCCACAACAAAGGTGCTAAAAGTCACCATCGAAAAGGAAAAGAGGGATTTAAAATTGGTTAGTCATCCATAAACTTCATCATTTAATCGGTCAAATATGATGCCTTTTGCCCCTCCTTTTTTAGGCCGAGGCCGGGGCAGAGGCAGAGGCAGAAGGAGAGGAAGAGGCAGACGCGTCCAATGGTCCAGAGACGAGCCTCAGATGATCACCAGGAGCCAGTCCAAAACTCCTCCATCAATGACTTAGTTGTTAATCTTTCATCTAAACAACTCTCAGAGGATGAAACTTCTGTACTAAATAAAGGATTAGGCTTTGTTCCAACCCCTCAAGTTGATTTTTTTCACCTACAAATTGAATTAGCACAATTTTTTCGGAAGATTCGGTTGCAATTTTTCTTTAGAGATAAAACAGAGGAACCTTTAGCCCTCGATTCTGGTCTTAAAAAACCTTCGACCTTTGTTCCATCTCCTGCAGTATTGCCCAATGAAGTCTTAACTTTTGAGAAAGCAGTGCTATCCGATGTTAACAACCTTCATCCTAAACCAACTTTTATCAATATTCCGACAAAAGAAAGGAGGGCGCTCACCGCACTAGCATCCGACCCTGAGATAACTATAAAACCTGCTGATAAGGGAGGAGCTATAGTGGTTATGAATACCGCTGATTATAGAAGTGAATGTTTGCGCCTCCTAAGTGATTCTACGTACTATGCAAAAATCAATCGCGACCCTACAGAGAGACTTCAGACACAAATCAGAACTATGATTGAAGAAGCAAGAAATAATTTGTGGATTTCTCCCAGGGAAGCAGCTTTTTTGGATATACAGCATCCACAGATACCTTATTTCTACTGTCTTCCAAAAATTCACAAACAAAGGAACCCTCCACCTGGACGTCCTATAGTATCAGGATTGGGCTCAATTTTAGAACCACTTTCCATTTTTTGCGATCATTTTTTACAACCTTTAGTAAGAAATTCTTCTACTTATTTGAAGGACACCAAAGAGGTGCTCAATCTGATCGAAACCATCAATGACGGGAAGAATACACAAGCGATTATCACACTTGACGTAGAGGCTCTCTATACCAATATTCCTCAAGAAGCTACTTTGCATGTCATAGAGACTGCCTTATACGAAATATCACCAACTTTGTCTTCCCCTGCAGCTTTCATTCTACAGTGTGCGAGATTAGCCCTGACTGAAAATTTCTTTCTTTTTGAGGACCAATTTTACCATCAAATTCAAGGTACCTCCATGGGGAGCACTTTTGCTCCTAGTCTAGCATGTCTTTACATGTATGACTTTGAGAAGAAACACACATTGTTGCCAACGAATCCGTTTTTCAACTCTATAAGACTTTGGCGCCGGTATATAGACGATATTTTAATTCTTTGGCAAGGTCCCATTATGAAGGCAAGGGAACTAGTAACCTGGATTAATACCCTTGATCCCTTTTTGAAATTCACAGCCACAGTTTCTGACCATCAATTACCATTTTTAGATCTGATGATCTCTATAAACAATGGGAAACTTCAGACTAGTGTATATCACAAACCCACGGATCGTAACTCGTTGCTTCTTTATCAGAGCCACCACTCTAAAGCCTTGCGGGATAATTTACCCTTTGGTCAATTTCTACGATTAAGACGGAATTGCAGTTTACTCACTGAATTTGACCGACAATCTGAATCTCTTCAAAAAAAACTTTGCGAACGGAATTATCCATCCAAGATCGTCAACCAAGCCCGTAAAAGAGCCAGGAATAACAATAGAGAAGCACTACTGATGCCCAGAGGACAGTGCCCCCAGGCTAGGTTGACTTGTGTGTCTACTTACACTCCATTGTCAAACTCCATTAAGAAGCTGATTAATAAGCGATGGTCCATCCTTACTAGTGGAGGCCACAACTTACCGAAACCTCTCTTCGCTTTCAGACGAACTGCCAACATTAGAGACTTAGTGGTACACACACGTCCACGTATCTCACACAATTCGTCCAATCAAACAACTCTATGGGACCTCCCACCTGTTGTGGGACATTATCCGTGTGGCCACTGTAATGTCTGTGGTCTCACAAAACATTTGAAACAACTTGATTTTGATTCGATTGGCCCATGGTATCTCAAAAAACATACCAACTGTAACACAAAAAATTGTATATACATGATCACTTGCCCTTGTGATCTTCGATACATTGGCATGACATCAAGACCTGTCAAGACTCGTATCAACGAACACAGAAGCAACATTAGGTGTAAGAAGCTCACCACTAAGTTAAGTGTTCATTTTTTGGAGGCACATCACTCTCCAGATGACCTATGGTGGGTGGTAATTGAAGCCCCATTTATCCGCCCTAATGATCCCAGAGCACTTTTTAGAATTGAACAAAAGTGGGTGTTTAAACTGGGGACCCATATACGAGGTCTTAACGATGACATCCCTTGGACCTCTCTTTCTCCTTAGAGTTCTTTGTAGCTAACTGGTGTTACTCTCTATACTTCATTCTGATGTGACAGATCCAGTTTATAATGGGCCCTATCGAGATTATTCACACTACAATTTATATCTAAGACCCTTTCCAATATGGGCTTTGATGATCCTGAGACATATAGCCCAGTGTTTTACGTCTCCGCTGGCTTTATTCTATTTTCCAATATATATACCCCTTTTCGGGTCTTCGCCCAGGTTTTGCATTACATACATGAGCTCTAATAGCACTGACTATATAATATTTCGCTCTGGGCTCATAATCAACATTGGCAATTAGTGGGTACTTTTCCCACCCTTCCCACTATTTTCTATTCATTTATTTCCTCTGTGTCCGAATTTAACAGTATATATAGTGGTGATTTCATCTACTGTCTTCCACAGCGTTTTTAGGTCCTGAACTACAAGTGCTCATACACTTGTAGTCCCTCTTCGACCTTTGATCCGCTTCGGATGTTTGTAGTCCTTTTTCTGTTTCGCGCAAAAAGACGCGCTGTGCACAGACGCGCGGAATCCTCCGGCGTCCATTTAAGAATCAGGAGTGCTCCCGACCCGGTTGTTCGTCGGGCGGCAGTCTCCGTAGGATAGGTCCGAATGTAGGACCTGGTTACCGAGTATGTAAGTACAGGGCCTGACATTCGACTAAGAACGTCAGGTCGTTCTCACTTGATACTGTTTTCTTAACTCTGTCACTATTTCTGGCGATACGGTTAGTGTGCTAACCTTTTTCTATATGAACACTAGATAGAGATTATGCGTGATAATTATCCGACTTTCCACATTTTTTTCTTTTATTAACTATTTATGTACCTTCTTGGTCACAATCCTCCCCAAGGTTACGTTGAACAACAACAACAAATATACGGTTTCTTTGGGAGTCTTTCCAACATTATATTTGCTTGTGTTTGGTGTAGACTACATATTTGATTGTACATCTATTTCTGAGCACCCACAATGTTATCTGCAGCACTTGATTGCAGACATTTGATTCCTTTATGTTATCTTTGGACAGTCATCTGCCATTTACTTTTTTACCTTTATTCACAATCAGTGTCACTACGAGTCCTAGAGACGCCTTCCCCTTGGAACCTGTTCTCAAGTAGGGGGTGGTAAGCATTTTTCTTTGTGATATCCCATTCACTGCTATTAACCAAAATGTGGTTGCGTTATTTTCTATCAGATTTTCTGCGTTACATTATAACAGTGACATTTGTTTTATTGCCTTTTGGCTTTTTCTTTTTTCTATGTGTTGCAGGGTACCTGTTTTACCAGTCAACCTGAGTAAGTGACTGGTTTCTATATATTTCTAAAGAGGTCTGTTATTTAGGTATATGGGTCCTGATGAAGCGTCGGTGGATCGGTATAGACCAATAGACGTGAAACATGTCGACCAAATCATAGAAGTGCCTTATAATTTTTAGGACACTCTAATTTTTGTTTATATATTTTTTGAAAGCTGTGTGAGCATAATCCTCAACTTTACTTTCAAAATTGTTTTTAACCTTGGTCTTCATCCTTACTATATTTGACCGATTAAATGATGAAGTTTATGGATGACTAACCAATTTTAAATCCCTCTTTTCCTTTTCGATGGTGACTTTTAGCACCTTTGTTGTGGACTTTTGAATTTTTCAGTCACTATCTCAGAACTCGGCAGAGAGCCCCCATTACGGGGTGCCCACTAGGCATTGCAGTGCCGGCCTAGTGAGGAGCGATTCCCGATGATGATGCCAGTCATCCTTAGTGATGCATGAGGGCTCGCGCTCCTGAGAGTACAGGTCTTTCCCTGCTTTCTTCTTCTTTTTCTTTGTGGAACAGTGTACCTATATATAGTTATAGATGAATCATCATCATCACTATTCATCTGAGTAGTAACCCCATCATTTGTACATGTAATCAAACATTTTGTTTTGCACAGCAGGTCTCTTCCGAGTAAGGAAACTGGACTTGAATCACAGACTACGAGTTTATGTAAGCCTTCAAAATTTCAAATTTTAACCAGAATCGGTTCAGTGACTGGATTCGTCAGGAATTAGTTTTCAACTCCCACAATCTGTACTGTTTTCCCAGAAAGTGGCACATTAGGAAGTTGTAGCTCCAGTATCAACTAGAAATGAAACTTGATGATCCATAACTCTTCCAGAAACATAAGGACCCTTTTGATCCACCTCTAACGAAGCTGATAATATACATTCTTCTTCATCCGAACGTACACTCATCAGTTGATTCTTCCTCACTGTGTAAAGTGAACTGTTTGATTATTTTGACTTTGACTTAATCTTTTACCTCTGTTCGGCTGAGGAAGCATCATATGCTGCTGTTGTGCCATTGAACCTTGAGGTATCTGCGTTTGTTGCTGTGAAATAATTTGCAACTGGGGCTGTTGCATTTGCTGTGGCACCTGAAAACATGGCACAGAACTATGTATTTGAGGAATGTACATCTGATTATTTATATTCTGTATGTTTAAATTTGGCCCTTTTATTCTTGGACCTCTCAAATTTGGGAAAAAATTGTTTTAATTTATCTGTGTAACAAAACCTACTCTTTCTTGCCCCACCGTTGGGCACTTCAGTTTCCGGTGTCCTAGACCCCCTGAAGCATGACAAGGTAGCATCTTTTTCATCCCCTGAACATCACTAGGATTCATACCAGTACTCAAACCAGTGACACCTATTCCATTTCCATCACAACCTCTACCTTTTGCCTGGTTTTAAAACACCTGCATATTTCCCTGCTGTGGAAAACTTCCCTGTACTCCCTGCATTCCTATTCCTGACTGTGCTGCTTTAATGTGCACCTCCATTGCCTTCTCCTTCAATTTCTTCAGTTCCATTTCAATCTCATCACTACAATATTTAGCAAACTGCAGTACTTCATCAACTAGTTTTGCTTGCTAGCAAATCAAATGACCCTTAGGCATCTGGCTAATTTCAGGTCTCAGCCCTTCAACAAATCTAAACATGAAATTAATCATATCTGTGGGTTCATTTGCTTCTGCACCTTTGTAATGCTTAAACACTTGCAATAATCTCTCATAGTAAGCATATATGGACTCTTTAGCTTCCTCTGCTGACCTATCAATTCTCTGCCAATCAATGCTTTTAGGAGAAATTCAGTCACTGTGTATGATTTTTCATTACATCAGGAGATGGTGCACCTGTAACTGGAACTCGTGGAGGCTCTCTTGTTGGCCAGTCAACACTTCTTTTGCGCCCAACCCATTAATCAGCTGGAACCACTATTTCCAACAAGGTATTCAAATCCTCCTGCAGGCATTTTGCAAGCTTCACAAATCTGTCTGCTGATACCATTCTACTGGTTTCTCTCTCAGCAGTGGTTAATCATTTGTAAATGACAAAATATCACTCCTTCTCCAAGGGACATGTACAAAATTCCCTCCGGAAAGTTATCTCTTTGGTAATATCTTTACTGGATTATCAGTCTGCTGCATATCAATATTTCCATTTGCAGACTTCTTTTTAATTATATGAGTCAATCCTATTTAATTCAAGTGTTTTCATTTAATTCTAATTTAAGTCTTGCCAGGTTCAATTATTTGTCTCCAGTATTTATTCTCACTCCACTACACACTTTCTCTAGCCAGTCTGTCAACTCAGGATCTTATAAAGTATGGTTTGTAGCAAATGGACTGGTATGAGGAATTGGGAGAAGCCAGCAGACTGGACACCTCTCCAGCTATTGGCATGCTCTCACCTGATGGCTAAGGCGGAGCGAGCTTCATATGCTATCGTGCGTAGGGCAGCTGAGGTTTTCCTCCAGCCTGGCACTGAGGTCTGTAAACACCTCATGCCTATTGGGCTGTTTTTCGTATACTTAACGGGATACAGTGGCACCGGTGCAGCCCTAGTTCCTGGAGGGCGGGCGGGACACACACTCACAATCTGTCAAAGGTGGGAGAGTTGCAGCGAACTTTACAATAAGGTGTGGTTTGGACACGACATTCTTGGTAGGGCTATTTCATAGACGGTGGCCTTTCGTCACCACGCCTGGCTTCATACATCTGGCTTTTCGGGGGATGTCCAGGCAAACCATATGGACATGCCCTTCGAGGCTCATGCCTATTCAGTGAAAAGGCAGATTCGGCTCTACAGCGCTTCAAGGATTCTCGGGCTGTGGCCAGGTTCTTGGGCCTCTCAGCGCCCCCTCGCCAGCAGTCTGACTTTTGCCCCTTTCGAGGATTCGGAGGGGGAGGGGGTACCACTCCATCCACAGACCTGCCTCCGTCAGATCAACATCCTATGCGATGGCTCTATTGATGCTGAGGACGCCACGCGTATCCGAACCAGGCCACCAGATGGCGAGTTCACAGGACTGCACAGCAAAAATCCTGGATTCCAAGCTGACACCAGGAAATTCTAAAGGTAAATAATCTGCAGCTAGATTGAGTCTTTACCAGATAATGCTTTACCGAAGGCAAGTAACTTGTTCGTAAAATTTGGCCAGCAGTTTCTACCCTTGACTAATACCAGATCCTACTTGTGCACTTTAGGAATCACTAATACTGTCAAACTAACACCCCTTAACACACACACACTCTAGAATACCATTTGTCAACCACACAAAGCAGACAAATTACACAACCACAGTAACTAAGAGTCTTCTACACTTGTACAATACTCCAGAGTCTTGGACCACGCAGGGTCTGTATACCAACAACCATGTTGGCAATTTTTGAGCACAGATTAACACACCCAAATGAAGTATGATGACTTCCCTACATACACCCTTAGAGTTCGACGACTCTTAACAAACTACGTTGGAGTACGCAAATTCCCTAATTCTCTCAAACATCACAATTCACCTGCAATTTGCTTTAGCCGTGCAAAGGCAAACCCTAACTCAATCATAAATCACACTAAGAACACTGGGAACTTCTCCAAAAAAGCCTTGGCAAAATCAGTTTTCATCCCAACAAGCATTGGCAAAACCAAATTTCAAAAATTAGATTTTTCAACAAGCACTGGTAAAACCAAATTCTCTGATTCTTTCTAAATGACATAACTATTAAAAACAGAACGTTTCCCTTCTAATGAGACAAAACCATCCTCTTCTACCAATTTCTGTGGGCGTGTCCAGCCTTATTTGTTTTATATATTTATTTTATAAGGTGACACGTATAGGGCAATCATCAATTCCCCTTAGATGTCAACATGAATTTTTGGACTCTGATAGGAGTGTGATAATTGTCATTAAACAATAACCAAAACCAAATTTAAGTAAATAACATTTGAAAAAGAAAGCATTAATTATTCGGGCACCATTGCCAATGTGGCCATGAATCACAACACCAATTTTGTAAAGTTCAATACATTTATTACCCTAGATTAACAACACTAAAGTCACATAAATCATAAATGCCAAGACACAAGTACAGGATCAACACTAGCTGACCAAAGCATGTAAAAACTTCATATAATTATATAATCAATCATTCAAGAATAACAATACTAAATATCAGCAAGAGAATATGCTAGATGAAAACTAAATACATATAGTCAACACGGATAAATCAACAACAATTCATTTACTTGAACCAAATTTTGAATATGACATCGTTAACTATCAGACTAATTAGAAGTGCATATTGGGGCATAAATGTAAAAAAGAAAAAGATGACAAAAATTAATATGGAAAACATCTAGCTAGGGCACTAGCAAAAAATGCAGCATAATTTCTGAAAGAGAGAAAGCATAAAATCCTGCAAAGAACAAATGCACATTTGATACCTTTCCTCATTGGTTCAGCAAGCATTGAAGTCTTCATCAATAGAGCATCTTTGGTCTTCCCTCGAACAGGACATGAACAGGGACACATTTTAGTAATTTCTGATGGATACAACTACCTGTGTATTCCTCACCTTATTAATTCTCCCAATGCGCAAGCATTCAACGGAAATTTTCTTCACGTCGACGAGGACGTCACAATTGCACAGCTCTGCACGCGACGCCGTCTGACGTCATTGTGGCAATAAGAACGTCCGTTCCCTTTTTTCCATGCCTGAGACGCTAACTGTTTTCTCCTAGCACTCGAGAAGCTACTGTTTCAAAGGGGTCTTATTGTACCTGTTACAATGTCTCCTCCTAAGAAGTCAGGGTTTAAGCCTTGTCTTGAGTGGGGGGGTCATATGTTTGTCATGGACCCTCACAATGACCGTTTGGATTGCGTGTCCTGCCAAAGGATGAATCCGAAAGCGCTGAAAGAAAGAGAAGCTAAGCTCTTTTTAGCTAAGACGAAGAAAGGACACAGAAGTCACCGAATGTCCAAGACAAGGGACTCGTCATTCCATAAGGTGCCGGCGCGACTCTCGACATCGTTCTTCTAGAGATCGGTCTCTTACCTTAGTCACCATTTAGACTGCGTCATATGGTGTGGGGGGTTAGTCCTCCTGTAACTCTCCTCAGGCTTTTCCGGCGCCATCGCTCATTGAAATGGTTGAGTGCCCGGCGAGTCCTCCTACTCACTTTTCGCCTGAGGTTCAGGAGTCAATGGCACAGGTTCCTGATCAGACACAGGTGCCGCTTGAAGATCAAAGGTTTCCTGCCTTCCCGACTGAGAGCAGATCCGGCGGCTTTTCTGTATGCCATGTTCAGTATCTTTAATAAGGCTATGGCCCCTCCTGCTGCACTGGCTGGTCCCACGGGTCCTTTGGCATTCTCCTTGGGCTCTCCGGCTCCATACAAGTCGGCCCCATTCGTGCCTTTTTATCAGGCTGAGGGTGCTGGTGCGGCACCGATGACAGCGCCTCATATGCCGATGGAGTCAACTCCGGCGCCAGATGGGTCCTGGTCTAGGATGGAGTGCATCTCCTTCTTCTCCCTTACCGCGCCCGTCTGGTTTGAAGCCGGCATCGTTGAGGTTGGCTAACTCTGTAGACGCCGAGGTTGGAGGCCAGGTTGAGGTCAAGGAGGAGAGGGTTGACTCTTGGAAGAGCAAGAGTAACATAGACAGCTATTGGAGGAAGGAGAGAGCCCTAGGGAGATTTTCGGGCCTGGACTCAGCTAGTGAGCTGGGCACCTCCCCTGAGTGGGATCTTTCACCCCCATTAAAATTTACAGAAGAGGCGGCTTCCTTTCATTCTATTATTAAGAAGGCTGCAGATTTTTTGGAGCTTCCATTGCCAGCTGCTGAAGTTAAGACAAACATTTTGACTGAAGTTTTACATCCTTCTACTTCAGCAGAGCTCTTGCTCCCTTTTAATGATGCTCTTACGGATCCTATTTTAGAGGTGTGGAGGAAGCCTGTCACATCGCCAGCTGTGTCCAGAACTGTAGCAAGGAGGTACAGGGTTGCTCCTGTGGATCCAGGACTTTTGTCACAGCATCCAACTCCTAAGAGCTTGGTGGTCCAGGCTTCTTGTTTGGCTCGTTCTGCACCAGTTTCCTTTACTGTTACTCCATCGGTGTGGGAGTCCAAGAGGATGGAGCAAGTGGCTAAGAAGACTTTTTCATCTTGCAGTATGATCCTATAATCGGTCAGTGCTACCTGTGTGTTGGGTAGATATTTGCACACCCTGATGGACATGACTAGAGCTGTAGTGCCTAACTTGCCGCACGATATGCAGGGGCAGTTTGACGAGCTTCTGTTGGACACCTAAGCTGCGGCCACACATATCATCCAGTCTGGTCTGGATACTATAAACTCATTGGCCAGAGCAACGGGTACTTTAGTCACCACCAGGAGACATGCGTGGCTAAGGTCTTCTGGGTTCTCAACAGATGTCCAGACAACTTTATTGGATCTCCCTTTTGACGGTGAAAAGTTGGTTGGGGCCAAAGCGGACTCTGCCTCAGAGCGCTTCAAAGATAGCAGGACCACGGCGAAGTCTTTGGGACTGCAAGAGCTTCCACATCTGCTTTCTTCAGATCCTTTCGGGGGTTTGGCCGTGGAGTCGCTTCTCGTGGAATACCTAAATCCACAACTCAACAGCCTGTCAACCTTCCATATAGGTCCTTTAGAAGGTGGGGCAGGGTTAGGACACAAGGAGCCACCTATCAGCTCCCTGCCTCATCCTCTTCCTCTGGGGGAGCACAACAAGGAAAGCAGCCCTAGTTTTCCATTTATTTTAAGTCATGCTTCTCCCGTAGATGGAAGGTTATTTCATTTTCTCCACGAGTGGGAGTTAATCACATCGGACTCCTGTGTACTAAATATTTTAGGGAAAAGGTATGCCCTTCCTTTTTGGGAATGCCCTTCCTTTCCGGGAGTTTCCCCACTCCCATCCCTCCCCGTCCTTCGTTTTGTTCAGAAGATCATCTCCTGGTGTTGCAGCAAGAGGTTCAAGTCCTTTTATCAAAAGGCGCAGTGGAGTTGGTTCCAGAGCAGGAAAGGAGTCAGGGTTGCTCTTTGAGATATTTCCTGATTCTGCTAGGTCTGTTCGCTTCTTGCATTCTGTTGGTCACTCATGCACGTTGGCACATGAGGACTCTTCAGTGGAGCCTCCGCAAGCAGTGGTTTCAACACAAAGGAGACCTCGAGGAGTCGATAACTATCTCCAGAGACACTGGTGGTGGACTGTAGACGACAACCTTTCTCAAGGAAGGCAGTTGTCTTTACCACCACAAGTAGCCACGGTCATTATGGATGCTTCCACTCTAAGGTGGGCTGCTCATCTGCGGGAGCTGGAGATCAAAGGTCCTTGGTCTCCAATGGAACAGATGTTTCACATCAATCTGTTAGAACTGCGGGTGATACGGCTGGCTCTCAAGGCCTTCCTTCCGTCCCTTCACAGTCCGTCAGTTCAAGTCTCGACGGACAACACTACTGCAATGTGGTACATCAACAAGGAGTAGGGTTGTACCTTCTCGGCAGAGAGGCTCTGCGGCTCTGGTCTCTGGCTCAGGACCATTGGATTTGCTTAGTAGCAAACCAACTGGCCGGGGTTCTCAACGTACATGCGGACAGTCTGTCGGGCTTTCTCGGCAGATCACGAGTGGCATCTCCATCCAGACCTGGTCCTTCATCTTCCGAATGTGGGGTTTTCCTCAGATAGACCTGTTTGCCATTCGGGAGAACGCGCACTGCCTGTTGTTCTGCAGTATCCGGTGAAAGGATCTTTGGGGGATGTGTTTCAGATGTCTTGGTGCAGCCAGTTACTATACGCGTTTCCCCCCCATAACCTTGATTCCTCTGGTTCTGAGGAAGATTTGCCAAGATCGGGCTCAAGTCATTTTAATAGACCCGGATTGGCCAAGAAGGGTGTGGTACACAGACCTTCTCCAACTCTCACTGTGCCCTACGCTTCTTCTTCCTCTCAGGGCAGACCTCCAGTCGCAGTCGCAGGGGCAGGTTCTACACCCCCACCTTCAGAGCCTGCACTTACATGCCTAGAGATTGAACGGGACAATCCGAGTTCCTTTTCTCTCCCTTCAGAAGTGGTGGATGTTATCTTATCGGCCAGGTGACACTCCACCAAGACGGTCTATGATAACAGATGGGCAAGCTTTGTTGCTTGGTGTGGAGAGACACAAATTGATCCCTTAAATGCCCGTTTGTCTGATATTATGCTTTTTGCCCTTTCCTTGGCACAGAAGGGATGTGCAGTTGCGACTGTGAAAGGTTATTTATCAGCGATGTCGGCTTTTCTGTGCCTTCCTGATCCACCTTCATTATTTAAGTCCTCTGTTGTTATTAGGTTCCAGAAAGGTTTGATTAACAAGTTTACTCCCACTCTGTTTATCATGCCTCAGCAGGATTTCAATTTGGTTATGACTTTCTTGATGGGTTCACCGTTTGAGCCTGTGCATTCTTGCCAGTTGAGGCTTTTGGTTTTAAAGACCGTTTTCTTCGTTCGGCTATCAAGTCAGCTAGGCGTGTGAGTGAGCTTCAGGCTCTTAGTGTGAAACTTCCTTTTACAACCTTTTATGCTGACAAGGTGGTGCTGAGAACCAGGACAACTTTACTTCCTAAAGAGATCACTTCCTTTCATATGGGTCAGTCTATAACACGCTCATCCTTTTACCCTCCTCCTCATCCATCAAAGGAGGAGGAAAGACTTCATTGTTTGGATCCAAAAAGGGCTCTGAGTTTCCACATTGAGAGGTCGAGACTTTCGAGTTGATGATCAACTCTTCGTTGGATATGTGGGCAAGATGAGGTGCAAGGCCGTCCACAAGAGAATTCTTTCCAGGTTGGTCATTCTTTGCATAAAGATTTGTTATTCACTGGCAAAGAAAGTTCCCCTGAAGGTATTAGGGCCCATTCCACCAGGGCTAAGTCTGCTATTTCGGCCTTGGCTAGAGGCGTCCCAGTTGCTGAAATTTGTAAGTCTGCAACTTGGTTTTCCCTCCACACTTTCGCGAATTATTATTGCTCAGACTCAGAAGTTAGGAGGGATGGCCATTTTATGTGTTCTGTTTTGCAGGATTTCTTGGTTTGACTGGTCAGGCATCTACCTCCGAATGTGGGACTGCTTTGGGATTCTATTCATAAGGTGAGGAATCCGCAGGTAGTTGTATCCATCAGAAGAACAAGTGACTTGTGTTCAGTACCACTTTTTCTGGTGGATACAGTAGCTACCTGTGGATTCCTCAATGTCCCACCCACCTCCCCGTTGCCTGTCTGGTCATACGAAGACTTCTTTTATTATAATTGTATATATGTTTTTGGTGTTTTATATAAACAAATATTGTGGTTAATATTTGTATTTGGATTGGTATATATATTGTTCTTGTGGAGTAAATATTCACCTGTTCGCCTCGAAGGCACGTACAAAATGGTGAAACTGACATCAGCACACCGGCGAGGACTTATTGCCACGATGACGTCAGACGGAGTCGCGTGCGGAGCTGTGCAATTGTGACGTCCTCGTCGACGTGAAGAGCTAAGAAGAAAATTTCCATCGAAAGCTGGTGCATTGGGAGAACTCATAAGGTGAGGAATCCGCTGATAGCTGTCGCACCCACCAGAAAAAGCGCTACCGAAGGTAAGTAACCTGTTCTTCTGGTAGTATCTCAATATTTCAACAGTTTTTAGGTTAGTTTATATTAATATAAAATGTTTAATTATGAACAAAATTGCCTTCGTACAAAGCATAGTGGCATCTGTTGCTTGATTAAGAAATGTGCTTCTGACGAAACTACGTAAAGCAGCTATCTGGTGGTCAGTACACACTTTCACTATACATTACTGTTTGGATGTTGACTCAAGAGTTGACACGGTCGTGGGTCAAGCAGGTTTAAGGAACTTGTTGTTGAGTGTTAGTTATCTACAATGAATGGTAACTTTTTGATATTCTTCAATGTATTAACGCCAGCAGACTAGGGATATGCTTGTTCTTCTGTTGTACAGTTATGGCTATCAGTGGAGGTCCTATGATGCATAAGCAAAAGTTACATACTTGTAATCCTAGTTTTTGGTAATATAAATCCTCACTGAAGTCTTAACCTACACATCTCCCCGGTTGTCAATGTCATAATAAAAGAACGCACACCATTTAGCTGTCTAAATGAACTGGGGCTGTGAGATAAATTGCCAATACAGTATTGCTGAGGCAGGGAGGATTCTGCATTCTTAAAGGAACAGTGCACTTGTCAGATGTCTTTGACTCCATGACCTGGCCTTTCCCCTTGCAGAGATGGAAAGTAAAAGGTTATTTAGGATACTCTTGTAGTGTGGTCTTGAAGCCTTTACAAAAGTAGTTATTCCCCTCTCAATAAAAATGCTGGAAAAGCTGTAGCCTTCATGTTGGACGCGGTCCCACCAGACTGTTCAACGAGGTGTCACTCTCCAACTGCAAATTGACTTTAATATATGCGAAGGAAGTAGTCCGGAGTCCCCTCGCATAGGCAGTAATATTCTACGTTTGACTTCAGTGAGGATTCCTACAATGCAGAACTAGGATTACAATTAACATTGACTTGTACCCGGTCTATAAAACTGATGGTAAGAGTCCTGGGTGCTGATTTCTGCACAACCATGCTGACTCAAATCCTGCTAAATTAATTCAGCTTTTAATCTTTTGAAAGTCAATTTTTATGAAGATCAATTAAACTATTGCATTTTACGTAGGTTACTAGTAACATCTCACTGTAACAGAGCTGTAAAACTGGAAGATTGTTGTAGTAAATATGTTATAAATACGATGCAGTGCTTTGCACTTCTGCCTGGATAGGTGAAAGCCAGTAAGGATTATGTTTGTGATTTATGTTTGTGGCTAAAACTGCATTGGGGTTACAGCAGTGAGTGCCAATTTATAATACAATTTATGATATAATTTGAGCAGTGTAATTCTTCCTGGTATGTTTTAGCCCAATGAGTTGTTCCAAAAGAACTGTTGCTTTCCTTGCAAACCACCCTCCTTTTTAACTGGAATGTCCTTTGTGCGTCTGGGAAATAAAGCAGCTATACTCATTAGTTAGTTTCCAGTAATATTCACAGTGATCTCATACCAGCATGTGTTCTGCAACCTGAACTTTCTGTGAACTTTAATGTAATTCTTAGCAAATAGTAAAGTGACATTTCACTGTTCCTGCAGATTCATGTGCTCGCAGTTACCAAATCAAGTTTTAAAAAGTATCAGCATAATCGATTCTCCTGGTATTCTCTCTGGGGAAAAACAACGTATCAGCAGAGGTGAGTTTGAAATATAGCTTTGGTTATAATACCTTAATTTGTTTTTTTATTTAAATGACTGATGATTTCTTTATCTCTACTTATGTGTACCATAACATGACTGGAGGTCTTCAGATAATTGCAGTTTAGTTACCTCTAAAGAGAAAAAAAATAGGTTTATTAGTTCTGTGGGATAATGTACATTTCAAAGTAATGGACCACAGTTAAAGTTTTAGAAGTGATTGATACTTCTGGATTCTGCGATTAGTGACAGCTCCTTTTATGCAGCATGTAATGGTTGACTACTGTGATTGCAAAAATGTATTTGAATATTGGTTCCCTATGTATGTTTTCTCCGGTGTGATTGCTCATATTTGAGAACAGAATTAATATACCAATGGACAAACACATACTATTGTAGGTCTAACATTCTTGTAGGTCTGTTAAGTAGTTAGTTTCACGCTGTATATTTTGGGGTTATTCATCAAGCGGGGGCCGAGAAAAGGAGGGGTGCACAAAAGTGAGTTTCCCATGTTAATTGCCATGGTGATTTTAGACATGACTGCAGCCCGACTCGCAGACTGAATTGCACTGAATTTGGCAGAAGCGCAGTTCTTGGTCAAGAAAGCACCCTTTTTGTTATTTGTTGTAAAGCTGTTCAGTAGTTCTTGAGATACTTCAAGAAAACCAAATTTGTATATCTGGGTGGATCCTAAGCACAGATCTCATGGTGAAATCTGATCGGCTGTCAGCACTTCAACCAGAAAACCAGCCATCTTGGGGCCAGTGTACCTGACCGCACCAATTGAAATCCATTGCAGTGAATTCCAGGTTTTGAGGGGCACAAAAAGGAGAATATATAAAGTGCTAACAGATTTTAGTTTACAATATTAATCATTTGTTGATGGTACCATACTGATTTTAGGAATTGTGGTGTGTTCTAGGATGTTTTTTTTTTTTTTTTTTTTTTTGCCCTGTGGAAAATCCTTCTGCTGGGTTTTCAATGATCATATTGAAAGAAAACTGTTTTCTCATGATTTTTCCATACAGATTATGAAAGATGCTCCAGAAGCTAAATGAGAGCATATTTTCTGTAAATTCACACTATCTTTATCAGCCATATGAGAATGAAGTCTGCCATTCTCAGTAAAAAATGTACTTCCAACAGGAGTAGCCTGTCAATAAAATTTTTTCAAGCTTACGCGTTAAGAATTTTCAATTCTATTAAGGACACGGAGGCGAGGATTATGCTTCTCTTTCTATGCTTTTATATCAACAGCAGCCAATAGGAGAAGATATTGCCAACGAAATACATATCCCATAATTCATAGTATGCACACAATAACCATAGAGAACAGAGTATAAAACCCGAAGAGGCTATGAAACTTCCTCTTTCTTTGCGAGAGTTCAGTCAGTAAGAGTCAATAATTGTAACCACATCGAATCGAACAAAACACGATCCAAACATCCAAGAAAACAGGAGCTCCGGATAAGAACAGATGCAACCATCCAGATCGATACATCCCTGGAACAAATAATTTCAACTCTGATCCACACCTGTGAAGAAAAGAAACAAAACTAATAATAGTATATGCCATAGAACTATCGTCCATAAATTAAAAGCACTAATAACATCACAGGGTGGGCAAACAATGAGACATCAACTGAAAAGAGAATACTTAACTTGTAAGCAGAGGTCTTCTTGTCCACTCGGGAGGGATAATCCTCGCCTCCGTGTCCTTAATAGAATTGAAAATTCTTAACGCGTAAGCTTGAAAATGCTTTATTCTATGTAAGGACCGGAGGCTCAGATTATGCTAGTTCAAAGCTGATCCACCATGATCGATGCAATGTCCACAATGGGCTTATGATAGAAGGTCTTAAAAGTAGATTCCGACGACCAGTCTGCCGCCTTCATAATATCCTCCAACCTCATGCCTAAACTAAAGGACTTTGAAGCCATAGCTCCACGGACTGAATGAGCTCCAAACATGGAGACATTAATCCCTGCTTCAGAAAGAAGCCACCTGATCCATCTGGCTAGAGTAGCTGACGATACTGGCTTAAAAGGTTTCTGTAGTGCAATCAACAATTGACTTCTAGGGTCTGTACGGAATTCTTCTGTAGCCGCTTCATAGGCCTTCAAACATTGAACCACGCATAATTTGGGGTTATGAGGGATAGCAGGGTACGACACTGAGTTGGTACCTGTTTTAGTACGTTTGGAAATCGAGAAAGAGACTCCCGAAGGGGAAAAAATCCTGCCCTGCAGATCAAGGGAGCGCACATCCGATACTCTCTTGCATGAAATGAGACATAGCAATAAAGTCAATTTGGCAGAGAGTTGCTTACGAGAAAGGTATCTGTTATCTGGCCAGGACGAAATGAACGTAAGCACTACGTTGACGTCCCACAGGGAGGAATACTTGGGACGCGGGGGATTCGACAGACGAATACCCCTCATTAATTTGCAGACAATATTGTGTTCTCCCATGGGTTTGCCTAGAACTGGTGAGTGACCTGCGGAAATGGCAGATCTATAATTATTGACGATCGGAAAGCCAGACCTGAAGCATCCAGTGAAGCCCGAAAATTGACCACTAAACTGACATCATCGTTAAAGGGATCTGCACCCCGTTCCTTACACCAATGACTCCATCGCTTCCAAGCAGAGGCATACCGCTTGAGAGTATTGGGGGACCAGGCCTGGAGGATGAATTTAGAAGCTTGTTCTGAAATGCCTGGCAGGAACCAATGACGCCTGAGATTCTCCAGGCTACCAGGCGAAGCTTGCACTGAACTATCAAGGGGTGCGAGGACCCCAGAGGGTCCCGGAGAAGGTTGTGAAGAGGAGGGATTAGAAGAGGGAAATCGCACAGAAGGTCTAGTGCTAAGGAAAACCAGGCTTGAGCCCTCCAAAGAGGGGTTATCAACACAATCTCCGTCCTCAGACGTCGGACTTGGGCAATGACCCGAGGAATCATGCTGAACGGAGGAAAGGCATAAGCTCGATGGGGAGACCAGTCTTGGAGAAAGGCATTGGTGGCTACCGCCTCCGGGGCTGGTCTCCAGCTGAAGAATAGGGGCAGCTGTCGATTCAATCTCTAGGCAAAGAGATCTATCGAGAATGGGCCCCATTTGTGGTTGAGAGAGGCAAACACCTTGGGAAGTAGCATCCAGTCGCTGGAATCCCGGAGGAATCTGGAATTCCAATCGGCCACTGTGTTGCAAGTCCCCGGGAGGTACTCCGCAATCACTGAGATGCGATGTTGGAGGCAATATTGCCAAAAATCCTTGGCAATGCGAGCTAAGATCGGAGATCTCGTGCCTCCCAGCTTGTTCACATATCTGACCGTGGAGATGTTGTCCATCCTCAAGAGAATGCAACAATCTGCCTTCAGAGGAGAGACACTCCGGATTGCAAAGGATCCGGCTAAAAGCTCCAGGCAGTTGATGTGGACGTGGAGTTCCTCCTCCGACCAACAGCCCCCAGTGGTCACATCCCCGCACCGGGCTCCCCAGCCCCATCTGCTGGCATCCGATTCCAGGATGACGTCCGGGGCAGTGCTGAAAATCGCTCGCCCATTCCAGGCCTCCATGTGCTTTAACCACCAGGTTATCTCCGAGCGGGCCTCTGGATTCAGAGGAACTAAGTCCGTATAAGACAAGCCCTTCTGTAGGTGAGAAATCTTGAGCCGTTGGCGGGCTCTGTAATGTAGGGGACCCGGGAAAATAGCCTGGATCGAGGAGGATAAAAGGCCCACCATCCTGGCTAAGTTCCTCAATGACACCTTCTGTCTGGATAGAAGTAGGCGCAACTCCTTCTTGATATTGCGCACCTTCAGAGGAGGGAGGATCAACTGAGCTGTCACCGAGTCTATCCTGAAGCCCAGAAACTCTATCTGTTGGGACGGATGGAGACAAGACTTGGGCTGGTTGATTATGAAACCCAGATCCTGGAGAAGCTGGATCGTCCAAGAAAAGTGGACCGCAGGATAAGGGGGTCCTGAGCCATAATGATCAGATCGTCGAGGTAGACTATCAGACGCACACCTCTTGCCCGAAGGGATTCCACCACAGGCCTCATTACCTTGGTGAAGCACCAAGGAGCGGTGGAAAGCCCAAAGGGCAGTACCTGAAACTCGAAGCACTGGTCTTGCCAAAGAAACTGTAGGAAACGCCGATGAGGTGGAAAAATAAAGGATGCTTATCTAAGTATTCCTAAGTCTAGACGCACCAACCAATCCGCTTCCTGCAGTACATCCCTGAGAAGATGGATTCCTTCCATCTTGAAATGTCTGTGCGCCGAACTTTAGTCCCTGGGCCACCGGGCCTGCTTCTGAGGTGGCGAGCTCAGTAAGCTGAGGATCGATTCGCATCAGGATGGAGCGTCTCCTCTCTGTTGATAAAGCCACATTGGCATTGCCCAAGTGGCAAATAGCACGTTGGGCCCACCCTACCAAGATGTCCGGATCGATAGGGGACTGAGACTCTTTGGCCACGTAAGCCATCTCCAAGATCTTGGCTAGAGGACCAGAGAGGTCAAGTAGCTTGTCTTGGCAAGAGCGCCAAGCTCGGTCGAGGCCCTTTTTGGGGTCTTTCGCCCACTTCTTTAAAAAGGTAACCATAGTTGGGTCCACATCAGGTGTATCTGTAACCTTACCCTCCAACTACGGGCGAGGACACTCCGCACGAAGCCGGGCCCTCACGTCCTTATCAAAACCAGCTCTGATATGACTTTGGAGGTATTCTGCCACCTCGGGTAGAGGAACCCAGCTAGAAGAGCGGGGTGGACAATCTCCTCCGGGCTGAACGTCAGTACCTTAGGGGCTTTGGTAGGAGGGGCTTTGGTAGACTCTGACTTTTTGCGCTTGCTCGTGCCTGGCTTGGTACCGAGATCCTCCTCAGAATCAGACCTGGAAGATGACTTGGAGGATGACTTGGAGGATGACTTGGAGGATGAGTGGTCCGAATCCGAACCATAAGCGTCTTGAGCTTGGGAGGAGCTATAACTGTGCTCCTTTTGAATGGAAGAGGCCAATTTTCTGAAAATGTCGGAGTGGGCCCAATATTTGGTCTTAGCCTTACCCTTGGAGGTAGAGGACTGGTCTGAAAACGCTTCATCTGAAGACACAATGGGGGGCAACCAACCTTTTTGGCGCGCAAAACTCTCGAAATGAAGGGTGAGGGGTCCCAGAGCCTTCTCCAGTGCCTTATTTATAGAGAGCTGCACAGTATTGTCCAGCGCACCCGCCAGAGTCTCATCAAAAAAGGGGGGCTCATCCCCAAAGTATTCTTCATCCTCATAAGAATAGGAGTGGGCCATTTTATTTTAATCACGTGAAAAACGTGAATTCTGTGAATTTCTGGCACGTATAAAACGTGGGTTCTGGGTAGTACAAGACTACAGTCAGGGGGAGTGCACACCCCGGCAGGCTGAAAGCAGTAGAAAAAACGCCAATACTGCTGAAATGAATTGGAGTGTGGAGGGAGCCAGCCTGCAGCACTCTAGGCAGCGCCTAATCCAATTGTACAACCCTGGTCACCACGTGAACCTAGGGCGTCAGGGAGTATGAATGAGGCGGTCCGGCACACCGAGGAAACTGATCTTGATCTTGTCAAATTGCCTCCAAAAAACGTGAAGGAGCGAAACCAGACGAGATCCGGCGCTCGCGCCTTTCCGTTCTCCGACAGCGCGTCTAAGCGAGACGGTTGTCAGGGCAACGAGAAAGCGCGGGCTTGTGAGAAACAGACGCGCCACGACGCGGGGTGCGCGCGAAATTAAAATAATGCCGATCCGCCTCAAACTGAAATCTTCAAGTCGGAAGAACCGACCCACTCCCGCTCCACAAAAAACAATTAGCGGCGCGCGCTCGCAGCACAATTAATCACCCAGAGCAAAGAATAAAGGAATGTACTTAGCTGGCTGCGGAAGCAGCAAAGAAAGAGGAAGTTTCATAGCCTCTTCGGGTTTTATACTCTGTTCTCTATGGTTATTGTGTGCATACTATGAATGATGGGATATGTATTTCGTTGGCAATATCTTCTCCTATTGGCTGCTGTTGAAATAAAAGCATAGAAAGAGAAGCATAATCTGAGCCTCCGGTCCTGACATAGAATTGATTCCTTTGTGTTCTACCACAGCCTCCCAGTGTTTTAAAGCATAACTAGAGCGCTAACAGTCTTACGAAAGCCAAAAGCGTGGCACACCTGAAGCAATCTTGATTGAATCAAACTGGTAACCATAAAACAATAAATTTAGAAAGGAACAAAAAGAGTTGTTTGGTTTTGTCATAGAAAGTATGGTTAGTGCTGTAGAAAGGAAAATTAGGAGACGTTTTATGTGAGTTCCCAAATATCTTCCTCTTCTATTTCATTAAAACATTCTGACATGTAGAATGAAACATGTACTTTCAACACCAGAAGCAGACTGCCGGTTAACTCCCTGGTGATCGGCAGTTTACTACAGTGTTCTAACGGCAACTAGAGTGCTATCATTCTGAATTTATGCCAAAAAAGTGGCTCATCCGTCCGCCATCTTGATAGAATTGAAGTGGACAACTGAAAGCATTTTCTACTGATGTGACTGCTGTAAATGAGGAGATTAGGGTGCTTCATAACAAATAAGTCTCCCAAAATGTCCACCAGAGAAAAAAGAGCCCAAATGTAGCACAGATATCACCCAAATGTAGCCCAAGTATAGCCCAATGACTGAAGTGTGCAAAGCACTTTTTTTTTGTTTTCTTTTTTCCATTTTATACAGCGCAGACTTGACCTGAAGGGACTGGAGTGCTTTACATGAGCATTGGTTACATTACACAAGGGCACATTCCTTTTGAGCTTTAGGTATTGGGATTTGCCCAGAATTACAGGATGTTGAGCTGACGCCGAAACGTGAACCATTTTCCCCAGTTGCAAAGCCTGTAGCTCTTGCTGTAATGCTACATTCTCTCCCCTAAGTGTAACATAAAATCAAGTGATCAACTGGATAAAAATTCATCAAGATAGCAAATAACTTCAAAGTGCTTTGTCGCTATTTGAGATCTCAGAAAATATGTTCATTTTAGTGCACTTAACTTCATTTCTATGGGAATACGGCCCTGATTTTTATAATTTCTAAAGGAAATGCTTTAGGTATTAAAATTTTTATCATATTAAGATGACGTCAAGCATGTCACACTTTTGTAATAAATATAGAATGTTAGCAATCTGGCTGTTCATTAGAGTACTGTGGGGAGGCAGATGTCAGGGGTACAGACTCAGATAAATGGGGGCGGGGCGAAGGGTGCAGAGGCAACAAGTTAACCACCCTGGGCAGGCTGGAGGGACAGAGGCAGCACAACAGACACTGGAGGTTGGGGGAAAGGGTGGCAGAGGCAACTAACCAGACATGCAGGACAGGCAAGAGAGGCTGCAGCAATATACCAGACGATTGAGGGCAGAAGCAAGAGGCAGTGGCAGTACAACCATGCATGCCAACAGACCCGATTCAGGCAGGAGAAATCCAATATTTTTAAGCTCAAAAGGGCTTTATTTAATCGGTCTCCTGCCTAAAATCTCCTCTTTTTCATGTAAGTCAATGGGGAAAATCAGTTTCCCAGGGTTTTTGTTCCAAAATGACCCTCTTACCAAGTTACAAATGTTGGCAAGTGTGGTACATTGGATCACTTGAGGGCAGGAGGAATGGGGTAGGTACATGGACTAGGATAACAGATGGCAGGAGGGAGATGGGCAGGGGCACCAAATGGACATCACAGGGCAGGATTCGGGGGTTGCAGCAGCACAGTATACCACACAGGACAATTGGGATGGCTGTGCAGCACAACAGACCATGGAAAGCAATAGGGCGGGAACAGGACCATGCACATGGACAAACAGAGAGCAGTGGGGAAAGAGGCAAGGGCAGGAAACTGACCATACCGGACAGACAGGAGGGGAATTTGCAGCATAATGGATCATTAAGGGCAGGAGGAAGGGGCAGGTGCACGACAACGGACCAGACAAGGGAGGAGGGAGGGGCCTGCACATGGAAAACCAAGGGCTTGGGGCAAGAGGGCAGGGCTGGAGCAGGAAACTAACCATGGGGAGCACTGGAAGCACAGCACACCATGGAGTGCAACAGTGTGACTATAATGGCATGCACACAGACAACGGAGGGAAGGTGGGAGGCAGTCAGGGACTGTAAGCTGACCACACAGGGCAGGTGTGAGGGGCTGTGGCATTATTGAATGTCCTGCATGGCAAGCGGGGGAGGGTTAATGGCAGCACGACGGCCATGGTTGGCAATGGGAAGAGGGAATGGGCATGCAAAAAGGACCCTGAAGGACAGAAGGGATGGTAGGGGCTGGAACAAACGAGAGGGCAGGGGCTTCACAACAGACCTTGTGGGGTAGGCAGGAGGCGTAGTTGCAACAGAGCATGGAGGGCAGAAGAGAGTGGCACCAGAATGGACCATGGAGGACATGAGGAAGGGGGTAGGGGCATTGAACTCTCAGGCGGGCAGGGCGGAGGTGGCAGGGACAGGTTGCAGCCATCTGACCATGCTAGGCAGGTGGGAGGGGCAGCGGCAGGTCCATGGAACATGGTGAGCAGAAAGGAGGGAGCAAGGGCAAGCACACAGACATCAGAGGGCAGGGGGAAGGATGTAGGGGCAACAAGCTAAGCACAGAGACTAAGCAGGAGGTCAATGATGGGGCATAGAGCTGGGCCCCATCATTGCCCCTCTCCCCCCAATGCCTTTCCACTGTGCATTGTGATGGGCATTTTGCTTAGCAAAAAAAAAAAAAAAAACTAGACATTCACAAAAAAAAAATAGGTTACAGGACGTTATAGTTGGGAAATAGAATTGAAATAAAATCTTACGAATTCACAAAAAAAAAACAGAGGTTACAGTGACATAGTTAGGAAATAGCCATGGAAATTCAGCTGTTAGTTATTTTGAGTAACTATAATTAGTGCCCTAAGGTCACTATAACTCGCCCTTGCCAGGCACTCCAAATTACCTCAAATATTACATCCCTCATGACATAATTCGTAATATCACTGTAACATTTGCTGTAAAATTATTTATGAGAAAACTGCCTGGCGAGGGCGCAGATTTCCGGAAGATTTGTCAAACGGCACAGGAGTTATTAGTATTAGCAAAACAAAAAACGTTTAGTCTATGGGTAAAGTTGGTCCTAACTATAGCTACCTACTGCCTGTCACCAGTTATATGAAAAAATATATATATGGTTTATGTATATAATATGTATGTATATAATGTGTATGTGTATAATATATGTGTGTGTGTGTGTATGTATATGTGTATTTGTGTATATACATATATATGTATAAAACGTTGAGGCTAGCTACCTAGTGATAAACAGTCTGGGGACACCTGCATAAGCCTTTGACAGGCCAGCTTTAACTGTATTTTATCTGCAGAAAACTACAGTAATACAAATATGATTCTAAACCACCTTGCAGCTTTTAGTTTAGAAATATGCTGTGTTTTGCAAAACTCTTTATTTATTTAGCTGGAACTATAAAGCATCCAGACTTTATTTGGAATAATATCTTGTTGTGTTTGCCTGTGACAGTGGGTTGAAGGGTCTCATGATCAGAAACTAAGATGACAAATGAGTAACCCTTCCTTCTTGGTTATGACTTTCTTCGTTGGTGATCTTAACTAATGACTAAAAGTAACCAGTCCATCACCCAGCAGAAGTGTTGAAAAAACATCACCATGAAGGATCAATTCATAATCAGTCACCAAGACTCTTTTGTTTGCAAACTACCATTGAACTGTCAAATTCAATGTTTTTTGGTACAATCATTCCTTACATTTAATAGATGATCCTTTTGGAGCCATTACTTTCCAATAGTATATAAGAGTATTAAGCTCTTAAAGCATGCCCAGTCATGCTACTGACCGATGCATCAGACCTCCTCCTCTTCTTCACAGATACCTGGTTCAACTCCACATCAGCACCAGACATTGCCACCGCAATCTCAGTGGGCTATAAAATTGCACAACAGAACCGCCCTCACAAGCCAGGAGGAGGACTCTCAGTTGTCTCCAGGGACTCTGTCGAGTGCTCAAAATCCACGGAGAGTGTCACCCTATTCATAGAACATCTGCATTTTAAGCTGCAAATCTCTGAGAACTTCACCCTTAATGGAACTCATGCCTACCGACCACCCCGACCGTGAGCTACCTTCACCAGCCTCATCATCCGCTTCATCGTCGTCCTCACCATCAGCTTGATAGCATAAATACTCCTCGACAAACTCAACTTCCACCTGGAGGACAAAACCGACGCCACTCCCCTGCTCCACAGCACTTCTCAAAAGCCTGGACAACATTAGACTTACCCAGCTCTTCACAGCACCAAAACACATCTCAGAGCACACACTGGAATCCATCTTTAGGAGCAGTAGCATCAAATACAGTGCAACTTCGCAGTTGGACAGATCACACCATCATCCTCTTCAAAATCAACACATCACAGGTCAACACACCCACCAGCATCAGCCTGCCAAGCTGCAGCTGGGGCAAAATCTCAGACTCACCCTCAGCTCTGATCAACCCAACCCCACGGACATCCTCAACGAGCACATCACCATCTTCAACAACGGGGTCAAGAACTGTGCAGACTCCCTCACAGCCTTCAAACCCAACAAGCAAAGAAGGTTCAACAAGCAGGCCAGCTGCTAACCAGAGGGCCATTTGAGATGCCAAATGACACTGCAAAAAGCTAGAGAGAAAATGTAGACCCAGCCACAAACCCACTCATAGAACCACCTACAAGACTGCACTCAGGCTCGACCACCAGCAACTGAGAAACATTAAGAAAAAAAGTGCCAGCTGAATGCGTCTTAAGGAGCTTCAGCAGCTGAAAGGAGATCTTCTCAATCTGCAAAGACTTCACCACTCTCTCAGCCTCCATCAATATCACCCCCTGCCAAGGACTCTGTGACTACCTGAAAAACTTCTTCCACAGAAATATCGCAAACATCTACAACAACTTTGCATAGCAACCTGACCCCGATCACCATCCTACTCGTCACTAATTAGGCGGACACCTGACTGTATGGTCAATTCTCACCAGAGAAGGAGCATCCACTCAAGAGCCTACTTGGACCCATGCTCCTACCTCATATGCCACCTTGGTGCATCCCCAATCAGCACTGCCGTCGCTCGCATCAACACCTCCATCTCATCCGCCACATTTCTGGAAGACTGGATGCAGCAACAGTCAACATTCTTGGCTGACCCAAACCAACTCAGCAACTTCCAACCTATCTCCCTGCTCCTCTACCCAACCAAAGGGGTATAGAAGGCCATCAACAAGCAAATGAGACCACCGATGCAGCCACTGATGATAATCCGAATCATCATGGACTGAGGAGAAACCGTGGCTCTCATCCTACTCAACCTGTCTGTGGCATTCAACACAGTAACCTACAACAAACTGGTCAGAAGACTCCACGAGATCGACATCTAAGGACCTGCGCTCAGATGGGTGTGCTCCTACCTCACGGGAGGAACTCAGACTGCCACTCTTCACATCGACACAAAGATCCTGATCTGTGAGGTCAACCAGTGATCATCCTTTGCCCCAACCTCTTCAACGTCTACATGACACCGGTTGCCAACATCATCTGATTCCAGGGCATCAACATCATCTCCTACGCCGATTGCACTCAATGGACGGACAAGACAACCATCACCACTTTACCAACTGCATGGCCATGGTAGCAGGATGAGTGAGTACCAAGTGCTAGGAGTTCATCTCAGACAAGACGGAAGTACTGGTCTTCGGATGCAAGACCTTCCCTGGGACGCTACCTGGTGGGCGTTTGAGACAGGACCACCCACGCCAGGAATCTGGGGGGGTCATCCTGGACAACAAACTCAACATGACAGCACAAGTCAACGCAGTGGGTGCCACCTGCTTCCACTTCCTACACAATCTTCAAGCGTCTGCCACAGAACACCAGACATATTATCACACAAGCACTCCTCACTAGTAGGCTTGACTACTGCATCTCACTCTATGCCAGAACCTCCTAGCAGCTACCAGACAGACTCCAGACAATCCAGAATGCTGCCACTCCTACTCCAGTTCCCACATGGAATTTACATTTGAATCCCACCTCAGAGCACCGCACTGGCTTCCCAGTCACAAAAGCAGCTATTTCAAACACCTTGCACACAGATATTCAAATTCCTCGAATACAAAGCCTTACACAGCACTGGTCCAGCATACTTAGATAACTGTATACATTTTCGCCAGTCTAACAGACACCTATGCTCATCCTCACTCTCATTCAAACACATCCTCTGCATTCATAAGAGCAGAACAGGAGGTTGTTTGTTCTCATACATCGCACTAAAGACATGCAAGGCCTCCCACAACATATCAGAGCTACCTCCTCACTTCTTGAGTTCTGAAAGCAGCTGAAGACCTGTCTCTTCAAATTACTGTGGGGACACTCACCTACACACCGGCTCAAGTGCTCAAATAAAGTCATGGGGTATTAGTGCAATATACAGATAGATATAAAATAGCATGGTGTGTAGCTCTTCCAGAACACTACTTCAGAACTGCTCTACAAGCCCTCTTACTCCCCCACTGAGATGGTGGTAATGGACAAAACATGACCTTCCGGACTCCACATTGGCACCTCTTAGGGGCATCCTACATGCTGCAGCATTATTATTCAGGGTGTAAAGAAATATGTCCACTTCCAGTGGCACCCCCTTGCCGGCCCGCACCATCCTCAAAACTCAGCTGCATCATTTTCAAAGCTGTAAAGACCTGCACCCCGCTTATCTTGCGGGCAAGCTCACCAATTTTGGTGGATCTCTGCACACTCGCATCCAGGGCACCATCAGATTGCAGACTAAGAAGTGAAAGAAAGAAACAAGACAACAAGTCTTTTCCATACATGCGCCCAGGACATGGACATCATCCCTTATCCATCAGGACTGCCACAACGTGACTTCAGTTTATGAAAGAGTTGAAAACTCACCTCTTTAAACACTACATCACAATTTAACCATCTGAAGGCTCATATTGATCAAAAGGAACAAATTAAATAAACATGATTTTTAAGAGTGCCAAAGAGACTGCACAAAGCACACAATTGTTTTAAAAGTAGGGACAAAGAATGTTTGGTCCACAATGCACCAGTAAGCAAAAGTAAATTAGGTTAATGAAACAAATGCAAACTAAGTTACCCAAGTGAAAACCAAAGGAAATAGACAAAACATTCAGCCACCCCTTGTGAAAAAAACAGGGATTGAGACCTCTTTCTGTATTTCAGCAAAAACAGGTATAGTCTGAGACAACAAGGTGATGGCCGAAGGAAAAACTGTTTAAAAGAAGTGCAGAGGAAAGCATGGCAGGTGACAAACAGTGAAATCGGGGTGAGGAGCAGAGGGCAGAACAGAATGAGTAGTTCACGGGTCAAAAAGTAAAGTGGTGGAAGAAGCTGAAAATGATAGCAGTGAACCAGAGAGCAGGGCAAAATTTGGGTAGGTGGTCGTCATGGAGAGGGGCTGCTGAGAACGAAGGTCTGGATAGTAGGGGAAACACTGGCTAAAGGCACGGGCAGTTCAGTAGTTGTAAAGGCGGCAGAGTTTTATAAAAATTGTTTTTAAAAATGATCATTCCAGAGTGCTGGACCACATTATTAATATAGCGGTTTGTCCACACACCTGTGCTTTTATGTCTAACGAGATTTCAGGTTTTCATGCTAGTCAATCAGTTACTCTCCTAGTTGTGTTGTTCTGGTCTTCTGTGGCTGAACAACCTTTATCCCTGGTGGTCCAAAACATCGAACTAGTCTTGCTCATGTATAGGATCCTCGACCAATTTAGAAAAAAAAAATGTTTTATTTTTTTTTTAATGCGGAAACACAGCACAGCATATTTGAAGGCTATATTTTCAAAAGCCTAATAGTTCATTCTAACTAGACATCATAACTTTATAGGATTTACCATAATGAGATGGCCATAGGAAGGTCAGCGGTTTGGTGATTATTTCATGGAGAGCCACATGATTGACCAAGCCCTACCGTGCCAAAAATCAGCAGAAACAAATTGCGGTGGAAAATATTACAAAATATGACATAGTTATCAAAATTGGTTCCTTATAGTGGATAGTCTCTTGGCTGTCTGCCATGGTGCCCGAATCCAAACCCTATGTTATGGTAAATGTATGCACAGATTGAAGGTGGATAATATATTGGGAAACGCTATTGGCGAGATTTTTCTTTTTTTGCTGTACCCTAATGGCTATCTTTATGAAATAGACACAAGCTGTTTCACTTTAAACTTGGATACCTCCTCTCCTACGCCCCGGCCCTCCTGCACAGCAGAGGCTCAACTCTGTTTCACGCATTTCATGAATTTCACTCCAAGTGATTAGGCTTTCTCCACTTAGCTTGGACATACCCTTCGATAAAAATCATGGCTGAAATTGGGAAGGAAATCCAACCATTGCTGCTAAGAAAAAACTTACTTGGATATGTTACAAATATTCCTAGGTTGGTTAGGAGATAAGCAGCAGCTTGATTAAGAATAATGTGACCATGTAATTGTGTAGAGTCCCCAGGCATTTTTGTTAAAACCTATCTTAAAGATGCAATATGATGTCACTTAAATTCTGCGCTGTTTGCTGTGCAGCTACCCGAGTTATTAAAATGGGATTTTCCTAGACAAAGAAACAGCACAAGATTGAAGAGATTTATACCAGCACTGCAACAGCAATGTGGTATGTCCCTTCTCTTTTTAGGGTCGAGCCTGCGTTGCATGCGCAGTGAGATACTTTAGTGTTTAGAAAAGGGGTGTGAGCCCTGTCGACCTCACGTCTGTGTTTTTCATTGGTTCGTGGGCTTGGCTATAAAAATCTGCTTGCTTTCATTAGTCTGAGGCATGCACACGTCATGCCTTTTCCAGTGGCTAGCCCTCCTCGAGCGCATCGACCAAGTACAGAAAACATGCGAGGTTCGCTGTTTTCTGTCCGGCTCGTGCACTACTTTTTCTCGAATTTACTAGCGCGATTTCGCTTGGCAGAAGTCGAGCGCTTTACATAGTTAATTGCACTTTTTCGGGTTACGTGCATAAATGCACTTTTGCCGATAGGTGAAAAGTCGGGTTATGAGTTTACAACGCTATCAGCTCTAACATGAGCAAACGCGAGACCCGTTGCATTACAAATGCTTGTTTTGTAATACCTCTGATAATGGCTTATCAATACAAAGTAGTACCTGCAAGGCCGTATGTAGCTTTTGTATGCACAATTCCTTGCAATTTTAAGGCTCCACTATATATATATCATATGATTGAATATTGTTTTACATAATTACAAAAAAAATAGTGTATGCATTGTTACAGCATTGCAACTATCCGCAATAAGATTTTTTCTTAATAAAGCTGTAATGTTCAGATTAACCGTTTGTCCTGGCTTGCATAAATATGTGAAAGTAAATTGAGTTCAGTCTAGCTCATTGTATTGAATAGGGTGTACTGCGACCCATCTCAGAGCCTTTTCATTGTATTGACTTGCTGCTTTGTACATGGGTATAAGAAGCTGGCTCTTTTCGTAGTATCGCCCCCAAGTTTTTCAACAGATGCTGCAGATTTTCGTCTTTGAAAGTGCACTTCGGCCTGGTAACCAGACATCTGTGTCAGTGCCTTGCCCCTAAAGTGTATCTCAACTTCGCTGCACCCAATTGGAAATGGCTAACTTACCCGTAAGTCCCTAGTAAATGGTACGCTGGTCCCCAGGGCAAAATAT
This sequence comes from Pleurodeles waltl, assembly GCF_031143425.1. Lineage (NCBI taxonomy): Eukaryota > Metazoa > Chordata > Amphibia > Caudata > Salamandridae > Pleurodeles > Pleurodeles waltl. The sequence goes on along the minus strand of NC_090448.1, from coordinate 1,090,575,982 downwards.
TTAGGAGGTACCCCATTGCTTGCAGCACTAATTGTGCCACCTGGGAGCTAGCCCAAGTAAAATAAGTCCCCCAGTCTGCCCCTGCAGGCTGGTAGAGCAGGCATGCCCTTCTAGCCTGACTTTGCCATTGAAAGCATAGGCAAATCCACCACTTCCCCCTCGATGTGTGTAAGTCACCCCTCTGGCAGGCCTACTGAGCCCTGAAAGCAGGGTGCAGCACATGACACAGGCAGGACATGTACTTTACATGTCCTGACAGTAAAACACACAGAATGACCGTTTTTACTGCGGAAAGGCTTGGTCACCAAATTGGGTGACAGGGTGACACACTGACCCCTCACCTGTGCTAACTCCCGAATGGTGCGACCAAAGTGGACATTCCATGGTATCAAATATCATGTTACATTTAGCACAACTTGTATCTCAAGTTAAAATAAGTTAATGTAACTTCTTGCAGTTAGCAAAACTTCCACTTTATTGTCCTGAAACTCCTGTGCCTTCCTGGCATACATGGAGCCTACTCCACAAGAAATCCTCCCTCCTGGAGAAATGTGCCAACAACTCTCAGGAAGGAGAACAATGAGGGATTGCAGGCTATCACTTCCTTCCTACAGCAGGTCACTTGAGTGTTAGCCCCATAAGCCAGGCTCCAAAGGTGAAGCCACATTTGAAGGACCGATATGTAACACCAGGGGAGAGGGCTGCCCCATTGTTTTGGTAGAAAGGCTTTCACAAGGATCAGAGAGGGGGAAATCGGTTTCCCCACAGGCAAGTAGCCCTGAGGTAGCTACACCCTAGGGGTAGGTTAGGGAGGTCTGAACACAGAGAGAGGGGCCTTACCATCTTGGGAGTGGGTGCATTCTGTGATAGCCAGATGCCACATTCTGCAGGAAGTGCTCACAGGGTTGGGAGGCATGTTGGTAGCCCATTAGCTACCAACTGTATCCTGTCCTGAGGGAACTTTCCAAGCATAAAGAGGGTACCTTTGGTACCCAGACATCAGATCCCAACCAACTTTGAAGGAAGACTGCCCTGCTGCACTGAGGAATCAGCAAAGATGAAGACTGGACCTGCTGGCTAGCAAAGAGAGGCACAGTGCCTGCCATGTCCTGCTCAAGAAGAAGCTGTCTCCAGAGCCCAATCAAGACAAGAGAACACAAAGGGCAAGCCTTACTGGCCTTATGTTTGCAGCACAGAAACACAACAGTTGAAAAGGCTGCTGGGTCAAGTTGGTAGCCCAAAGTCTTCAATCCGCTATCAACACTACTGTGCAGCACCAAGAACCACACCCGACGCACAACACCTGAGTTCTCTGAGCCCAGGAGTGCTGTTGGGGAGTTGCTAGGACCCTCAGAAGGTGAGTTAACGGTCCAGGAGGGATTGGCCTTTGACCATGACAACAGGAGACTGGAAGTCCAGTGACGAATGGACTTTGGCCAGACCAGCGAGGACATTGTGGGACCTCGACCCTGCAACCAGGACCCCCTCACCAACTTTGTGGACTGAGCAGTCTGTGCAGGAAGACTGCTGTCAACTGTGTTGCATCCACAGCATTCTTGGAAGATGTTCTGCACCCTTCAACCCTTGCTTCAGTATCCTTCCATAGGAATCTTTTGAAAACTGATGTCTGGAGCAGCAGGAGGACTGCTTCTTCTGTGAAGGTAACTGTTCTTGAGGACCTTGCTGGTCCATCTGACTAGCTCCCTTCTGGAGCTGGCTGCCGCAGGTAATTCTAGCCAACTGCTTTGACGCTTACCTACTTTTTCCTTGAAAAAGTTTCTTAGCGTCCAGTTTGTTGACTTTGCCAAGGCTTGCTCGCTGTTAAGTAAAATTGCTTTGATTTATTATTGCTTCTGGAATCTATATCTCTGGAACCCTCTGGTGGACCTTTTTTGATTCTAGTGTCTAAATTCCAATACAAATTCTGTTTTTTATAAATTGGTCTTGGATTTCTTGAGTGTTGTGTTGATTTCTTCCTTGTTGTTTTGGTGCTGTTTAAATGGTTAACTCTTGGTCCTCTGTATAAGGGTTTCTGCTCAGAGCCACAGCTACCAAGGGTTGAATTGAGGGTTAGACAGAAGAAACCTAAGGGTCCTAGAGGGGTTGGTGAGTGTATTGCATGGAGAGTCGCACAACCACACCATATAATACACCTCATTTCCTCATAAGAGGGCTGTGCTCAGGAGGGTACTTTCTATTATAAATTATGGCTGGGACGCAGGAGACAGATATTTGGAGAAAACTTTTGTGATAGGCTGAACCAGCATGTATCGTCTGGTGATGCTGCCAAAGTTGACAGTGTTGTGTGTTTGGGTTGATGGGGAAATCACAAGATACTGCAAGTTGTTCATAGATGTCTCACTTGCGATGGCATGGAGAGACATAGTTCAAAAGTAGGGCAGAGGACTGTCCTTGACATTAGAAATGTGGTATAGGAACCTTAACAGGTGCAAAAGGGTAGAATGGGTGGCATAGAACAGGTAGGGTGGTCCTGGTAAGTGTGAAAAGGTCTGAGGGCCTTGGAGTAGTCACCGAACCTAGAACCAGCATGAAGAATATTGTGCTCTCTAATATCGAGTGACTCTTAGTTGTAACATTTTGTATTTCAAATGTGTACTGGCAAAAGCTCTGCAAAAACTGATTAAATTGTTATAGTGTGAAGCTCTAAATGGAGATGATACCTGCAAACAAAGAATTGGCTGCTTTGAATTGGTGTAAAATGATAAAAAATGAATCAAAGATGTTTGTTCATTGTATTTCTTTGTGTTCTTCTTACTAGGCTATGACTTCTGTCAAGTTTTGCAGTGGTTTGCTGAGAGAGTTGATCGGATCATACTTCTCTTTGATGCACATAAATTGGATATCTCTGATGAGTTTTCGGAAGCCATTAGAGCATTCCGTGGTCAAGATGACAAAATCAGAGTTGTTCTGAATAAGGCTGACCAGGTGGACACTCAGCAATTGATGAGAGTATATGGTGCACTCATGTGGTCCCTTGGTAAGGTGATCAACACACCAGAGGTGGTGCGGGTCTACATTGGTTCCTTCTGGTCTAAACCCCTCCAGATCACTGAGAATCGGAAGCTTTTTGAAATGGAAGCACAGGACCTTTTCCGCGATATACAGGGACTGCCAAGAAATGCTGCCTTACGGAAACTGAATGACTTAATAAAGAGAGCAAGGCTTGCAAAGGTAAAGGCTTGTTTGTTACATAAAATGTATGGGAACTGCCCAGTGCAGTTGTGTAAATATAATTTTAAATCAAGATGAAATCTTCCATAAAATCACCCTAGTTGCTGACAAGAAAACCAACATAGTATCTAAAGCGACGGGGCTGCCAAAGCAAGGAATGTTTGTCTTTCATTAGAATTTTCGGAGTGAAGAGTCTAAGTATCAGACAATGTGAACTTAAATGTGGGAAGGACTGTGATACTAACCTAGAGCTAGAATTCCAAAATGCTTTAAAACAATATTAAGCAGTCGTTCCCAATCTTTTGAATCCTGAGGACCCCCACTGTATCATTACTGGAGGCCGTGGACCCCCAAGCAATGTGTGCAATTTAAATTTCAAACATTAAAACAGTTATTCGCAAAAAATACACAAACAAGTACACACCAAACAAATACTCAAATCACTAAAATATAATAAAATATTATTTTATATGAAAAAATCAAAAACTGGAAGGTTGACGCTGCATCTTGGTAACTAACTTTTTAATTTCGTAAAGCTGAATCCTCAGGTCGATTTTACATTTCCCAAGCAATTTCTGTTTTTATTTTTAAGGTATATAAGATCTGCGAAATAGTTTTCACATAAATATGTAGTGGGAAAAGGAAGTAAAACAAATAAGGGTCTCATTTCTCCATAGCATCTCTGTCCCATACCATTATAGGGTGTTGGAGTGCTTTACAGGGGACTACAAGGTGTAGGATTCACATGTTATCCACACTGGTAGGCATTTTCTAAAAGTGCTTGTCTTGAGAAATACAAACTCAGGATTCGGAACATACCACAAATGTTAGCGTTGACTTTAATAAGAAGAATGTCTTGCTGTGCAAGCAAACCTTTTTAGCAGCATAAGGATATTTAAAGACTGGGGGGAAAACATTACTTTCTATTTTGAGCCATGCAGTTTGCATGCAGCTCCTTGATGGCAGTTCACAGCTAACTGTGCTAGATTAAGATTGTAATTTATGAACTGCAGAGTAACAAAACAATCTCTGACAAAAGCAGTAATCCACTGTGCTATACACATAAAATGCTGTTCTTTGCATGATAAAGACTCTTTGCAGCTGGCATATTAACCATCTGCATTATTTATACGAGTCAAAACTACCACTAGACAAAACACCCATCTCTGTCCAGCAGGTACATTAATCACCAGAGTTATCTTGACGCTTTTATTTTTGCCCAAAAACTGCTGGATGCACAAATAACTTTTCAGTGCTTTTAAAACTGCTGAACAAAGGAAATAATAAATATAAAAACACAAACATGTTTCTGTCAGAGCCTTCAGCTTGAGAAGTGCCTTCCTGCCGGCCCACGCCTGCGGACCCCCTGGGAATGTGTCACGGACCCCTGGAGGCCACAGACCACAGGTTGGGAAACGCTGGTATTAAAGTACTCCTCACTGCAGGCACAGCCAATGTTGTCCTGTACCAGCCCCGGACTCTTAAAATGGACACTGGGAGCTTTTTAAAATTATTAATTGATTCAACTTAGAACATGACAAAGTGAGTGGCTCAGTTGGGAGATTTTACTTTTAGACCTGTCAGTGGCGTTTGATACAATCAGTTCTAACGTTCTGTTGAGCTGTTTGAGATCTATTGGTGTAGATGGGCACTTGGGTGGTTTGCCTCCTTCTTGACCAACAGAGTGCAGTCTGTATCACTGCCATCTTTCTGCTCCTTTAAAGCCTCTCTACCATGCAGTGTGGCCCAGTTTCTGACCGATCTCCTTTCTTTTCAGCTAGTCTGTCCATCCCCACTGTGGTCTCATCTAGTGTTTTGGGTTCAGCACCATCTCTGAAGCAGACCAACACCCAGCTGCTTCTTAAATTTGATCAACTTTCTTCTGCATTCAGCACTGAATGTCCCACAATTTTCACACATTAAACATTGAGTAGTTTTAAGTACTGATTATTGGAAAAGATAATGAACTTTGTCATTTGAACTTTGCTAAGTCAACTTGGTAAAACGACAGTCCCTGTTAAGAAAGTGAGAAATTTGTTTGCCTTTGGAGAGTTCAACCAGGTAGTTATTGCATTTGTTCTATTCCATCTTAACTACTGTAATGCTTTTTTTTAAACCTTGGCATACTATTGCGAGATTGTATTGCATCACAAGCGAGAGTGAATTGTGTGTTGGGACTGAGAAAGTACACTTGTGTCTCTCCTGCAAGACGCTCCTTGAATTAGATTTCAATAAAAACCGAAATCTCACTTACAGATCTGGTTATTAGACTGGGCTCTGCTTCTCCAAGTTGGTCTCCCTTATTAGTTGAAGAGATCACATAACTTCCTAATTTGAGCCATGCATTTTGCATGAGGCTTCATTAAAGAGATCACAGTGGCCTTGGTCAGTTTTGCTGCCGAAGATCCCAGTGGTTAAACATACAAGGGCAGGTGGGACAGCCTTTCGGATCTAAGGTCTCTAGAAACTGGACCTCTGTGCCATATTCAACTTTGCTGCCTTTAAAGGTGTAGGCAGCAGTGCTCACCCCTAACCAAGTCCTCATCCTAAGTCCATAGGTGGGTCTCTGCTGGACACCTGGTTTCTCTTCTTGGATGTCCGGCTGCTTGCATCATTTAATATTGCTATCTGCATCTTTGTTTGCTGGTTCTACTTTCATGTGTTTCTAGGTCTAAGAGGGCTTTGTGTACATGTGCTTAGTAAATGAAATAATAATAATAATAATATGTTTACTATCCCTGTGTTGATTATAACATAGATGCCCTAAATGATCCTGACTTAGACAACTACCCTATAAAGGCATCACCCCCTAACAACACCACATCGTAGCATGAGGTTATACAAACCGCAGCCTCCCACTAGGAAGACTACTTCCTTGTGCAGAAACTTTCAAAATCAGAGAACCATCATGCAGTTTTTCCCAAAGTTTTTTCATGCTTCATTCTGTTTCTTATAATTTCAAAGAGTCTATTAAAGCAAGGGTAGTGATAGCAAGGGTTGAAAGGAAACAAAAACAAGCATTTTCAATGCAAAGGGTCTCGCATTTTTTCGAGTTAGAGCTATTAGCGTTGTAAAGCAAAACAAAAAACACAGCGCGATTGCGCTATGTACAATGCAGCACGATCGCGCTGCGTGGAAAATAAACAGATAAAGTAGTCCGGACTCCAGGCTGAAAACATCGAGCCTCGTATGTTTTTGGTACTTTACCGGTGCTGTGTAGGTGGGCTAAACACCGGAGAAGGCATGATGTATGCATGCCTTTCAAAAATGAAAGCAAGCGGATTTTAAAAGGCAAGCCCACAAACCAATGTAAGTGACTGACGTGGCATGGGCGTGGTTTCAAGCCCAAAGAGAGATTACAGAATAGACGGAGCACTTTGTGCTCGCCCATAAAAATCAAACCTCATAGTTTACACTGGGTACATTAAGGGCCCGGTCCCTCCGACTCTTTAGTGGTCCACACTTCCCAAGCAGGAATGCAAATGTGGTGGGCAAGAGGTTAGCAGTTGAGGCAGCAATGCATTGGTGCTTAGCCAGTTCCGTGGCACTCCTTTTCCAATACGCTAGGGCTCTGTGAGAGGAGATGCAGGAACTCGTTGAATATCTTTCAGAAGAATATAAGCAAACATTTACAATGCAATAGGTCTCGCATTTGCAAGAGGTGGAACTATTGGCTTTGTAAATGGATAAGTGGACTTTTTCCTCACATAAATTGGTCACCCCTGCCTCATAATTTGGCCCTTTCCTGCCATATAATTCCACTGAGAAAGCAGCTCTGCAAGGCCATGCGTGACCAAAGCTACTTTTTTAATGAGAAACAGTAAAACAAGAATTTTCAACAATAGTGTATCACAGCTCTATACAATGATGAAGAAAATTAAAGTGCTTAACTATAGTTAAATACGTTTTGTGCTGCCATTTTTTAAGCTGTGCGTGAACTGGCTGCATTGTCCTCTCCATAACTGTGACATGAGTTAACTAAGAAACAATGTGAAATAACTGGTAGTCATGCACAGTGCTCCAATACTGCACATTGCGCTGCGTAAAACCTGAAACTGCCATAAGCACGAAGGAAAAACAAAACAAACAATGACAATCAACTGGTAGTTATGCATATCGCTCCAATACTGCCCATTGCGTGTGTAAAACTTGAAAGTGCAGTGGCCACCATGAGCTCAAATGAAAAACAAAATAAACAATGTTGAGTAACTGTGTGTCATGCAAAGCGCTCCAGTACTGCCGATTGCTCTGTGTAAAACTTGAAAGCGCCATGGGCGTAAATGAAAAACTAAAGAAACAATGTGAAGTAACTGGTAGTCATGTATCCATGGACAGACAGATAGATGAAAAGAATGGTCGGCAAGTTGGAAAATTGAATGGTTGAATAGTTTGAGAGATGTACAACATGGTCCGATTCCACCTGCTTGTACCATGGCGACTTCTAAAGCATACTTTAGAGTTTCTCAGGTGGGAACGGTGTTTCCAAGAGTTTACACTGAACAATTCTGTGAGTATTTGATTTACTAAACAACATCGTCCTTAAAACACGTACATACATTATTTTAAGAAAAACAAAACTCAGAGTTCAGATTAAAGTGCATAGCTTTTATTCCCCTCACAAACCCTCCAGTGGGGATGAGAAAGCAACATGTTAGGGGAGGGTTGCCTTTCAACAGTTTCAACGTTAAAATTAAAAATATGGAAAAGGCGGTCTTAAAATAGGGATAAATGGTGCAGCACTAGTACAGTCAGACCTCAGGCAGAGTTGGGTTTCTTCAGGACAGAAATAGCAGGGGGGAAAAGCATGTTGGAGACTTCTGAGATTTAGCGGCAATCAAAAATTTACAGCCTGACTGAATTTATCACTATAGAATAATTCACAACATAACAAAAGTACACTGTTTAGATTCCGAAAGCCCCTTGGAATGTGGGATATTCAGCAGACACGTGGGCTTCAGTACTGAAAGTTTGTGGCTAGCTATGAAGCCTGTGAAGGTGCCGGAAAACACAACAGTTGTGGAGCATGGTGCTATAAATCTGCCTACAATGAGGGTATGACTGGTCATATGGTGGAAGTCTGAGGATCTAGGGTACTCAGAGCCCCTACAGACAATGCAAAGTAACTGGTAGTCAAGCAAAGCGCTCCAAAGAAACAAAGAGAAATATTGTTCAAATACTGCCTATCGAGTTTGCGTCATGCAAGATTTGAAAGCGGCATGGAGTGAAGGATAAACAATGAGAAGTACCTGGTAGTCATGCAGAGCACTCCAATACTGCCTATAAAGTTCATGCTGTATAATAGTTGAAAGTGCCATGGAGTGCAAAGTGAAAAGACGAGAGAAGCTTGGCCTACATTTTTTTTTTTTTTTAAGTAGTCCTGAAACCTTGCGTAAAACATACACACTGCATAACTAAACAGTAGTTGGCTGGTGCTATTGAGGAAAGCTAAATATCGGAAAAGGCATGAGGTATGCATGCCTTTGACAAATGACATCAAGGGAATTTTTAAAGGCAAGCTCACAAACGAATAAAAGGGATGGGCATGACATGGGAGTGGTTAAAGCCCATCAGAAAGATGACAACAGGTCGGAAGCGCTTGCGCGCCCAACCTAAAAAGGAGGCGGGGGAGGGATAGTATCCTCGGTGACAGGCCTGGCTCAGTAAATCTTGGATCATTCCCGTGGTCCAGCAGGACCTCTCTATTGTGCCGGGACACCTTTTTGGGCCACAGGTTGATGGGATGCTGGGGAAAATAAAGAAAGACACGGAGACAGTGAAATATATGGGGAGCTACAGACTACATACACCATGTCTAAACTGCAGCCCCGGGGAAGATCTAAAACAACCACCCCCAAACAGCTGTACTTCTGTCACAGGCAGCAGTATTCCTTCCAACACCTAACTGGGAGGGGACACTGCAAAGAACCTTGCAAGGGTAACAACTTGGTAAAGCCAGGAGTGGCACCAGTAAAGGAGCTACCACTTCCAGACAGTGGCCTTTCCTGCCTTCTGAACCACCCCAACAACCTGCCAGTCTGATGTCACTGGTTGGGGAAGGACACAAGATTTTCTCCCTCTTTCAGAGGAGGTCCTATCCATCCAGAGGGTTCTAGCGGTGATTGAGCATGGCTCGCATCTTGATCTACACACAACCTTCCCAACATTCCACCCTGTGAATATGCTTTTGTGCAAATGACACCATTACCTCTTTTAGGAAGAAGTGCAGGCCCTCCTACAGAAGGTTACCTTCAAGGAAGGGGTGTTTTACTGTTTCCACTTTTCTCATCCCCAAAAACTAAAATACTTTATCATGACAACCCTGCAGGATGTCATCCCTCTCCTCTACCAGGGCAATTATATGATGCCGTACGATCTACAAAGCACCTTCCACATACCCATCCACCCAGTTAATCGCCAGCACCTTTGCTTTGTGTTAAGTGTACAACACTACACAATAGCAGTACTTCGTAGGCCCTGAAAAAATAAGTGACAAGAAAAATCTTTGTTAAAGAAAATGAAGATTAAAAAATAGGACAATGTAATAATTTGGGCCGCAACCATGTGAAACTGAAAAACTGACTGCAGCTTTAAAGAACCTAGTCCTCCAATATCCCATCATGCTCTCACATTGACAGTTGGTCCTGGCACACCAAGCTTGGCTTTTTTCACTTTTTTCATCTGGATATGTTTCCAAACCTTCTTTAAAACTGTTTTACTCAAAGTATCTTGGGACCGTAGGTTCATTTGTCATTTTCTAACAGAAAGAGATTCATTTCTTCATAAGAATGCAGTTTTTTATGTAGTGTCCTCAACTAGCAGGATAAAGGCAGAAACTTGCTTATGATATGTATATATGTTGCCTCTGGAATTCACACATTTGTTTTTAAAAATACAAGCATTGCAAGATCTTTCCAAGGTGCACCCTGAAGGACCGGTAGAAAATGTTCCGTCATGGCCTTTGGGAAGAACAGCGCAGGCAGCAGGAGTCCGTCTCTGTATTAACTGGAAGATCTGAGGAGTAAGAAGAATACTACTCTATGAATACTCCCATTGATATTTCTGAAGACTCCATTTGAGGGAGATACAAAAGCCAATCGTCATTCTGAAAATTGACAGTTTCCAGTCAACTTCAAGAACCATAATGTTTACCCAAGTTACTATGCTACCCGTTTGCATCAGAGAGCCTTTGGATGTTAAAGAAGCATAGACTTTTAACCTCAAGCAAGTCTATTATATCAAAGCACCATTCAATTTCGATATACACAAGTACTTCAGCTTCTCTTAAGAGGCCTGCAGAATTGGAAATGAAGTCTCAGAGACTGACCTCAGCTTTGGATGTTCGAGAGCTTAGGCTACTTGTAGAATAGCATCACCTGTTCTTGAAATACCAGACTCTCTGACTCCAGTACCTCTTTCGACTACGACTTCCTTGCCTCCACCATCTTCTCCTGCACCCCAACATACTTTTTCCTACGGAGTTCTTTCCATCTAGACCTCAACCTCCAAGACTGCACTGAGCTTCAGACATGTTGCCGCTAAGGAGCCTTAGCGTACCTTACTCACTGTTTCCCTGTAGATCACGTTCACAACAGCAATCACACTATGTAGAAGGCCCCATTTCTCCAGACGCTCACCCAGACATCCCTTCTGACATACATCCAGGTCATTTTTGTCTTCTCCATGGTCTTCTTCAAGATCAAGGCCTAGAAGCTATTCCCTGCCCTTAACCGTCATTGCCAACAAGAGCTTGTCTAATTGATGACATAACCACTTTTCAAGAGGTCCTGGCCAGAGTTGGTAACAAGCTAAACATCCCTCTTCAGTATCACACCTCTTCAAGGCTGCCACTCCTATTGGTTGATGGCGGCCTAGAACCAGCAATAGAACTTTTTAATTTGCTTTACTTCGTAAGACCTGTACCATAAAGGTGACAGAAAAAAGAATAGACCTCTACTGCTGGAACCATTGTTTCTCAAAGCAGACCTTCCTTCAAATTCTGTTATTTTCAATGCAGCAACAAAGTATCTTGACAACTCTTTCTTGTCTACTGCACATCCAGACAAGGAGAGTAATAAATTGGGTTCTATGGGCAGAAAGGTTTGTGGAACTTCTGCTATAACAGTGGAAGCAGCCAGTGCTACAGCACTCTTGGACAAATATCTCCAGGTCCCTTTGGGCTCTTTATGGTAGTTTGCCAACAATTTGCTTCAAGAAGAGAATGTCATGAAGACTTCACAGATGGTCTGTATTCAGTACCAGTCCTGCTGTAGACACATTAGATCTGGCAGCACATGGGTATTGCCATGGCCTAGAATGAAGGTGACCTTCTCCGCTATGGCTTATAGAAATGCAGCAAAGAATCCTCAAATGGTGACCTTAAAGCCATGAGCCTACAAAAGTTGAATTAACAGAAAAAGCATTCCTACTGGCCCTATGAATTTTTGGTATAACCAACAGAGGTTTCAGCCCCACTTTACAACCTCATGTGCAACGTAAACATCAAAGACCACCCAACTGCTAACAAATGTATCTTTAGAGGAAAGGCAAGTGACCAACCATCAGTAGTCATGGGCAAGCTTCCTGCAAGAGGCAAGTGACTCCTCAATTCCCCATCTTCTGCTGCCCACTACAGTAGGCTCAAGCATTTCAAACTTTCTGGAAGAGTAGAGAAATATATCAAAGGACAGATGGGGTCTAAGTATTTTACAAAATGGCTACTTTGTCAGTTTCACTTCTCTTCCACTGGCAATACCTTCAAAAAATCATTCCAACACCATTCCAGCATTCGTGAATAGGTGATCTATACTTCACAAATGCAGGCTGTGGAGTCTGTCCCACCTTCCCCAAAAGAACTGGGAATGCATTGCTAGTGCTTTCTCTTGAAGAAGAAAGGCCCCATAAACGAAGTCAGACCAGTTCAACACCTCAAACTAGCAAACAGATTAAGTTCAAAGAAAAGTTCAGGAATCGAGCGCTCCCTCAAATACACCCCCAATGTCATCAGGAAGATTAGCTTTGATCCATAAATCTTCAGGATGCTTACTTCCATGTCCGAGTTGGATGGAAAAAAACACTGAAATTCCTGACATTTGTTGATTGGGAGTGGACATTACCATTTCTCCCATTTAGATTCAGATCTGCACCAAAACTGCACTAAAAACATTTTTGAAGTGTGTGGCTGTAGACATAAAAAAATCTTGGGTGTCTGGAGATCTCAATCGATCTGTATCTAGATGTCTGGGTGGGGAAAGCCTCAGCATCGCAGTAAGCACATGAGCAATTTCGAGCATGCAGTTGCCACCCTGAATCGGCTGTGGTTGCCTGTTAATCAGTCAATGTTACTTCTACCTAGTTCAGTTTCTGCACTTCCTGGGAGCAGTATTGAATACTCTCTGAGCCAAAGTGTACCCTCCAGAGGAAAGACTATTGTTTGCTGAAGGGTCGAAATCATTTGACAACAAACCGCCCGACTCCAGGACCGATCTTTCTGTCTGGGCTTAATGGCATCCCGCATTTTTCTGTTTCACAGCTAGCTCCCATCTTCATATTGAGGCCATTACAATAGTGTCTGGAAGAACAATGGTGCCAGTACTCAGTCAGATGGGAAGACACACTCGTACTGTCTTGTGAACTCAAGCACCTCCTGTGGTGGTGCCATGAAATGAAATTTCCTTTGTGGACTGGACTTCCCTGTGACTGATGCCTCCCTAACTGTTTTTGGTACTCGTACAAGTCACTGCAGATTTAAGGGACATGGTTTTCTAAGGACATGTCTCATCATATCAATCTTCTGGAACTGAGAGCTGTACATATAACCCAGAAAGTGTTTCTTCCTGCTTTCAAGATGGACTTTCTGGTTGTTTAGACTAACACCACCATAACCATGCTTTATATGAACAAACCAGCAGGAACTGGATTGTGGGCTATCCATCCTCTCGAAGCGGTTGATAGCCAGGAATCTGAGGATCACTACAGATCATCATCCAGGCACCAAATTATCAAAAGCTTCCCTAAGTAGGACATTTCAGGACAGCTATGCTTTTTTGTTACTAGGGTTTCCCTCGGATCTCTTCGCAATATCAGAAACCCAAAAATGTCCAAACTTCACCTTCAGAGGCTACCATCAAGAGAGGAATAGGAATGTCCTGTGAATTGACTGGTGCTGGAAACTGTTTCCGCCTTTCCACCTATTCCCACTGATAACAGTGATCATCACCAAACTAACATACCGAAGGGCCAGGATGATTTAACAGCACCAAAGTGCACTCGACAGCGGCAGTTCATTCACCTATCAGAGTCCACGAAAGAGATTTGTTGTGTAAGGAGGATCTCCTTCAAATGTTCAGGGGCCAGGTTCTCCTTTTCCAAATTGCTGTCTTTAATTTGGCAGTCTGGCTCCTGCACTCACAAAAAATGGGCACTTAAAACTCCCTTAAAAGTGCATGGTCATTCTAAAAGAAGGAAAAGACCATCCACAAGAGCTTCATATGCCTTCAAATGGATGCTATTTTGCAACTTGTGTTTTTCAAAAGAATTTCAATATCACTTTCTGTCAAGAAAGAAGCACTATTGACAAGTCTTCATTGGGCTCAGTCAGGCTCAAAATGCTCTTCCTATGAGGTCTATGAGGCAGCTGTTTCTTCTGATAAGAAATGTTGTTCACTTAGCTCCTTTCTTTAAACAAATCCAGTTGTTAAGGCATTTATTGAAGGAATTAGGAAAGGTCTTCCCACTGATCATCTGTGGGAACGGAATATTGTTCTCAAGGCTCATTGACTGTCTATTTGAGCCAATTAGCAATGATTCCCTTCAGCATATATTGTGAAAGCTGCATTCCACATAGCTATATCACAACCACACAGGCTTATAAATTTTCAGGCATTGTGCTTCAATAAACCATACATATTGTTCCATAAGAACGAAGTGGTAATTTGGACTTGCCCCCGCTTTCTCCTTAGGGTGTTGCATTTTTAAGTAAACTGATCTGTTTCTGTTGACTTTCCTTCAGGAATCCTTCATGACCAGTTGAAAGAACTTTCAGTACATTAGATGTAAGGAGAGTGTTTACATTTTATTTGGGCAACACAAATGAAAACTAAGCACTTGTTATCCATGTGCCCTTGGATAAATTGCTGGCCACTTCATAAAATTTCTCTAGATGGATAGTCTTTTGCATATTGTTATGCTATGAAAAACTACTAAGTATTTGGTAAACAAACCAAGACCTCACTATACTAAAAGTAAAGCAGCTACTGCTTTTTAAATATTCCTGTTTTTTAATCAGACCCAAGTTGGGGGCATACTTTATTGAGTAAGCTCTTGGCATAGTTCATTATATTTTGCTTTTGTTCGCCCACTGCTTTTAGTAGGGATGGCTTGCTACTCTATTCAGTGCTTAATTATCAATGGAGATCCCCTGCTGGAGAAGGAATGGTTGCTTACCTGTAAGCACAGTTTTCCTTCAAGAGAATTACAATTATAACCATAAGCAACCCATCCTTTAATCATAAGAAACCCATCCTCCTGGTGGAAGAAACGGAGGGAGGTGATGTGTTTCTGTAGTAGGAGCATTGTTTACATTGTTAAAAAAAAAAACTGGAGCAACTGCCATTTATGGATACTAGAGGACTGGGAGTCCATGAAGTTGCAGTGTCCATTTTTCAGCCTTATGTGTCTACAGCATATATAGCTACATTGCTCTATTTGCATCCTTTTTTCCTTTAACAAGGTTTGTGAAATTGTTTCTTGCCTTGTCACCTAGTTCCATGGAGAATTTTCTATATTATTTTTAAACCACATTTTATAAGCATTTTACAGTGAGAAACAAGGATGATAACATGACAGATACCATCACATAGAGGGTGGATATTTATAGTGCGTTCAGTAACAGTAATAGCATAAATCCAACACAGCAAAAATCTTGTTTGAGGGACCTCAGGCCCACTTCAGTGGCTGTGCTACATTAAGTATTACGGTAGTACACTTCCACAGCTTCATCAGTGACAATTTCATGAAAATCGGAACAACTATTCTAAACCCCCACCCACCCAATTGCTCAGTCCATTAGTCTCCCAAGAGGAAGAGCCCGGATAGGTCCTCGCATTGCCAATGTCTATTATGAAACAGTGGGTAGCTTTGTTAGAGGTGAATGGGGGGATGATCTTGTTTGAGCAGATGCCTAGAGTTGCGACAGAGAATGTCTGCAGGATGGGGGTCATATCCGTCCAGTGAAGTGTATGCTACATATAGATAGTCACCAGGTCCAACCAGGGCATGACTGAACCCTTGCTGTCAAGAGCCTCATCTTGCTGAAGTTCGCCCAGCAGACTCTCCCAGCCACGGACCATTTTCATCAGGGCCCTCTCACGTTTGGCATTTCTCATCAGGTTCATATCCTTATACAGAGTGCAGTGTGTTAGTTCATTAAGCCAGGTCGCTAAACATGTGCCCCAGGTGCTTTTCCAGTTAATAGTTAGTTGTATCTTGGCCAATATAAGGTGCAAGGTCTATAAATTTGGTGGTCACTGTGCGCTTGGCCAGCCTAGACCCAGAAAGCATGCCAGAGACATTTCTATTTTTGTAACAGGGGTTACATCTTAAGTAAATAAATGAATGTGGCCATTATGGGCTTTTTGATAGGCTAAATTATTTCTGTGTTTGAAAGACATGGCTTTTCTAACAAAAAGCAAATATGAAATGTATTTTCTTGGGAAAAGTGCTCTGGGATGCTGTATGTGGGTGGGACTGTTTTGGGCTTATGATTCCACTGGAAATTCCCCTTAAGAAAAACTAGGATGGTAGGTAAGAAACCATTCCTTTTACTGTTGGCTATGTCATCTCCACTCATAAAAGAAGTGAGGTTGGATGCTGAACTATTTTATCTTGAGCTTGTTCCATTTTTATCAGGTCCATGCCTATATCATCAGTTATTTAAAGAAGGAAATGCCTGCTGTGTTTGGAAAGGACAGCAAGAAGAAAGAACTGATCAGCAAATTGCCTGAAATCTACAGCCAGCTTCAGAGGGAGCACCATATATCACCAGGAGATTTTCCTGATGTCAAGAGAATGCAGGTAAAGTGCTTGTGACACTTGTAAATACAACGTTTGGTCTATGTGCAAAGAGTGAAATATTAAACAGCCATTGGGCACGGTTTGTTCT
Source organism: Pleurodeles waltl (assembly GCF_031143425.1). Taxonomy (NCBI): domain Eukaryota; kingdom Metazoa; phylum Chordata; class Amphibia; order Caudata; family Salamandridae; genus Pleurodeles; species Pleurodeles waltl. The sequence goes on along the minus strand of NC_090448.1, from coordinate 1,090,559,631 downwards.
AGGGAATTTATTGAAAATAGTTTGTTTAACTTCTGTAGAACAAATATAAGGATTAAGAAATGTCCAGTGAAGTGATAATAGTCAAGCAGCAGATCTACCCAAAGTTCTGTGTGGTATTGAATGGTTTTTAATAACAAAAACTTTATGCAGTATATCATATTCTTCTTTCAACAACCTATATAAATGTTGGAAAGCCATGGCTCATTAGGCTAACCCAGAGCCTTCTTGAGAGTGTATTTTAATGATACAATGCCTTACAAGTTGTTTCTTCTTTTTTAAATTACTAAACACTTAGGTAATTGTATTGTTCTGATGGATACATCTACGTATGGACTACTCACCTTTTGAATACTCCCAATGCGCCGGTATTCAACAGAAATGTTTTCTTTCTAGCTCTCCACACCGACAAGGACGTCCCATTAAAATAGCTCTGGGCGTGACTCCGTTTGACGTCATTGGAGCCCTAAGAAGTGTTGATACAAAACGAAATGGCCTAAAACCTTTTGGTAGGAGAGTGTACTTTCCTTGGAAAGAACCATTACAGTCTCTTCCAAAGCAGTACCCTGGGCCTTCCATATGATTGCAGAATTGTAATAAAGCTTGTGCAGGGGTTCAACTAAGGTTCTAGAAGCCTATTTCTGTACAGAACTGTAATTACTCCAGTATTGGAACTTTCATAGCTTTATATGCTTGAATAATTCCCTGTCGTCAAAGTGGTAGTCCCACTGTACCTTAGAAAAGCAGTATGCAACAAATAAGTTACGTTTTAATGGTAGTAGGCCCTGATTACATTAGCCTATCTATGTCCGTTTTAAAAAAAGGACTAAAGTTGAACGATGACCTATCAGGTGGCAGCACCCTTTAGAACACTCCTAAGAGAGGCTCTTTCTCTCAGATTTTCACCGCAGGGTGACTGCGAAGGGAGTCCTTTTCTCCACTACTTCAAGCAAGGTATTAGATTTTCATCTATATTTAGAATGTCTGATTCGAAAGACCTCTTTCGTCCCTGCATCACCTGTGGGAAAAAGACAGTTCATGTGGCTGATCCACATAGGAGTTGTATTTAATGCCTTTACCCTGGTCATAAGGCAATAGAGTGCAAGATTTGTCACATTTATTCTTCCAGAAATCTAAAGGATAGAGAAAACAGATTTATTGTGGCTACAAAAAGCTAAAGCCCAAAAAACATCTAGTTACTCTTCAACAAAGTCACATAAGGGCCAAATCTTTAGAGGGCACATCTGAGGAGAACAGAAAATCCCTCAAAACTGATCACCAAGTGAGAAAATTCAAGAAATGGGAGAAACAAAAACACCCCTCCTCAGAGGCAGCTTCATTTGCTACTACATCAAAGCCACAAAAAGACATGCCTCAGATTACCTCCTGTAAGCGAGAAAATCACCGACAGCAACTTCGTCGACGACTGCAGTCACCAGGGATGAATTTAGGGCTGTGCGAGCGGTGCGGCCACAATGGGTGCTGGTCTGGATTGGAGGGCGCTGACCTCAGGGGGGCACTGTATTTAGCAATAACTTACAAAACTTGCAATTTAAAAGCACCTTCTGAAATGTTCCATGTGCATCCAGCCTTCAGGAAGCAATTAGAATGTAAGGATAACTTGTAATTAATGTTCCTGATCGGGAGAAAGATCGGAGTTTTGTCTAGTAGCAGTTTTGATTCCCCATAAAGAAGCACAGAGGGTTAAAGTGCCTGCTGCAAAGAACAGAAAGATATTTTATGTGGATAGCTTAGTGGATTAGTAAAGCTGACTTTTACAAGCAGTTTAAAACAAATAAATGTGTGTGAGATGGGCTATGGAAAGATGAGGGGCACATTTGCAGGGTAATAGTGAGGGAATCAGAGGAGGTAATCGTGGGGTGGGAGGGTGCCAAAAAAGACTGTTGCACACAGCACCACCAGTGCTAAAGCCGGCCCTGACCGTCACAACCATCTTGTCAGTGAGAGGCTTACAGTGCTGATGACAACCGCCATTGATGTTCCCATCTTGTTGACGAAGGGCACATCTACGCCCCCACGGATGTTAACTGTCAACAAAGACTCCTACGTCGATGACATTACTTAGGGCTGCATTGGTATCGTGATTAATAAAGACTTTGTCTACGACAGCCCCGTCAGCGACAGCTCCACCACCGACAATGACACCATCTTCGACAAGAATAAAAATTGCTAAAACATTTGTGCAGCCAGAACTTTCATGTTCCACCAGTATATCGCCTCTGATTCCAGGTCATATTCTGGACATGGAGGATTCTGGCGAAGAGGGCCCGTTTGGCCCAGCCCACAGCCCCTCGGAGCTCCGTGTAAAATATATGAAGAGCAATATTATGAGGGCGACCATAGCCAGGACTTTGAGCGCTACTGTCACTAACCCTCTACACGAAAAGACATGGATCGTTTTCAATACTATCCGGAACCTCAGCACAAACAAGAGGATGTTTTATGCCTTGCTCATTAGTTCAGTACCTTCAGGCTATGCTGTCGGACTAAAGATGACAATACCACTATTAACACCTCCTGCCCCTTCTCCTCCGCGTACCATCATACCAACGACTACCCCTAGAGTGACACCTCCATCATTATAGTTTCACCACTTAGTGAGGACCATTCGACTTCGGAAGATGACATCACCTTCCAGCGCAACTGGATATTGGGACGACTACGTCGTTCGCACCCCATCTCCACCACAACATCACCCTGCTGACTCTCTTTCAGAGGACATTGGAGGGTTCCATAGTATTATGGAAAGGGCAGTAGAAAGATTTCACCTTCCCATAGCAGCTAAGCAGTCTGACTGTTTCTTATACGATTTCAAAGACCAGGCACGGAAATCGGTCAGCTCAGTACTTATCATTGACCACATGTGCAGGAGGGGATAAAAATAATGAAAAACTCTGCTATGGTAGCAGCGATCTTAGCCCGCATCGACAAAGTACAGAGCGCTGGATTATTCCCCTGCGTGCCTAATGGGGGACATCCCAGAGCAGACTCTGTTACCTCCTAAGCGGCACAGAGAAGATCTAAAAATCTGTCTGCCCCCATATCTACTGGATAGAGAAGGCTGCCATCTTGACACAATAGGCAAGAGATTTTCCCTCATGCCAGCCATCAGAGACAGGACTGCCAGTTATTTAGCTATTCTGGCACACCATGACAGGCAGATGTGGTCCGACATCAAGGATGTGCTAAACCATATTCTGGAAGCTCGAAGGCAGGAGGCAAGGAGAATTCTACAGGAAGGTGAATGCGCCTCTTCAGAAATTGACACCACTGTGGCTATCGCCGCCACAGGTTTCAGACAGCTGGCAGGCGCAGCCGTCCTGAGAGCCAGGGATGGCTCAAAGCCACATCCTTTCGACCTGAAGTGCAGTCAGAGATACTTGATATGGCTTATGATGGGGGACACATTGACCTCTCACAATTAATGAAATTGTCCTTTGAACCCTTTCATAGAACTGAGCTAAAGTTTCTCACATAAAAGGTGGGCTTCTTATTGGCAATTACGTCCACCGGAAGAGTTGGTGAGATCCAGGCTATCTGATAGAGATATCTAGCTGCATATTCCTTACCTTTGAATTCCATGGTGTCTGCTTCGAATCCGGAATCTTTTTTGTTGAGCAATACCCTGCGTGCGCCGTCAGGTGACATCATCCGGCTCTGCATGGCTTCGTCAGCATTGTTGGAGCTGTCTGTGACATCACGGTCGTCTATATAGACGCCACCTCAGCGTGCATACGTCAGTTCTTTTCCTTCCACGCAGGTCCGGGATCTAGCTACCCTTTGTCTTTTTTGGCAAGCCTTTTCTCAATATTTTATCAAAGATTTTTTGTCGTCTGTGCGAGGATGTCCTCTAGGAAGACAGGGTTCAACCTGTGCAGCGCCTGTCATTGCGCGATGTCGGTTATGGACCCCCATGAGCTATGTCTCTGGCGCCTCTACAGGGACCACGGCTCGAAGTCGTGCTCCAACTGCCAGACCATGGCCCCGAAAGCTTTGAGGGAGCGGACCCTAAAGCTCATGGCAGCCCAGCAGTCACAATAAGAAACTTTATTTCGGCTGGAAGCCATAAAAGCAGTTGCAAGATAATAAATACATATATACATAAAATTCATAAGAGACATAAAACATAATTAAGAACGGTCCGTGATGTCATGCAGTTTATTACCTAGCACGTGTGGCTGTGCTAACAGTCTCTTGGATAATTCCATTACTGTTCTGAAGAATCTTAGAATTCACAGTTCCAACCCAGTGTCTTAGTAGAATTAAAACAAACCAAATGTGGGCTCTCCCTAACTCTTGGTGCCCAGCCTTTAGATCAATAAAGGTGACATACAGGTGATCCTTTTTTGACGTTAAGTACTTCCAGCATAGAAGTTTAAATCTAAGAATCCAGTCTATCATACTGACCCCCTTCCTAAACACAGCCTGGAGATCGGAGAGGATTGAGTGATCATTGATCCAAGAGTGCAACCTATCTAGGACCTGTTTGCAAAACACCTTTTGGCTAATGTCGATTAGGCTTATAGGTCTATAATTGCTGGGTAGATCTCTTGCCAAAACAACAAGTGATGGACGGAATGCTGAACATTGTCAAACACTCACCCCCAGTCACAGATCTGGGTTTAATCCATCGTTCTTTTGCTCACCATGCCACCCCAGTTTGGACCCAGCCATATGCAAATCAGTCTTGATCCTGTTCCTCATGGGACAGTCCAGCCCGAACTGCCAATCCAGGTCCTCACTGGACCGGAAACAAGCATCCTGGGACCTGTTTTGGGGTTTCACCCCTCATCAGCCAGGCTGATCAGCCAAGATCTCTTGCCCCCTTTTTATAGATAGGAACTATTGTTGCTCCTTTCTACGTAGGGGGGAAATCACCTCCCCTCAAGATGGTGTTGCTTAAGATATTTAAATACAACATCCAGGTTCCAGGGCGTGATAAATGCAAGTTGTCTGGTATACTGTCTGGGCCAGGGGTCTTACCTTTTTGCAGTGATTGAAGAGCCGAAGCAGTTTCTTTCGGAGTGAAAGGGGCCAGATCAAAGCCTGGCGAGCCTATGCTAGTAGCAAGTGGATTGAACAGAATGCAATTCTCTGTGGGCATTGGCGGAAGAGCATCACTACTGCTACTAGGGACTGTTCTGTATAGGACCTCAAAATGTGACACCCAACTTTCAGGCTGAATTGTTGGATTGCTCTCATCTTTCTGGGGATCTTTCTTCGCTGCCACTTTCTTCCAGAACAATTGTCTATCACCTTCGTGAAGGGCATTGACCAGAGTAGCCCCTTCGGTGTTTTTCCACTCACTTTTGGCTTTTTCCAAGGTCTTTTTGTATAGGTTCCTTGCCGCCCTTATCTCAGAGTTATCCCCTGTTTGTAAGACTCTCAACAACTGGGATTTTGCCTGGTGGCAGGAACCAGTAAACCACCTCAGTGGTCTGCCCGAGCCTGCCCCTTTTTTCCTTACTACCATAAAAAGCAGTCTCAGGCGATTTATCAGGCAACAGTGTAGCTCGATGAAATCCACAGAAAAAAAGTCAATAGATTTCAAGGGGGCTACGCTCTCTTGGACTATATGGTAGATTGCAACCTGGACCTTTGGGTCATTTGCCACCACTTCCCACTTTACGTTCTTGTTATTATTAGTTGTTGTTACATTGTTGCCCGTCACCCTTTGAGGCAAATGTTTACTTCTGAATAAAGGGGCTGTAAAAACTGCACAAAGGGCTTGGTGATTACTGTCGTCCCTGGGATTGGCAAAGCTCATCGTCTACAAAAATGTAATCTAAGAGGCTCACATAAGTTCCTTTTTTTGTACGTGGGCGCTGCCGGGGTGTCTGTCTTGGTGTTCCCAGTAACCTGCCTTAGCCATGCATTGATTAATAAATTCTCTAGTGGGGCTGCCACTCCCACAGTGTTCCTTATCACTTTCTGAACTGGGCCTGATCTATCCCAACGGTCCATATGCTGATTCCTTACTTGTTAGGAGTCTTCGTTGACTTAATTGCATGTTGCAATCCCCTGCTATGATTAGGCCCGTTCCCCCACCCAACTGAATCAGGAAGTCCAAGAGATAGTTCAACTTAAAGTTCCGTGAGCTTTGTGACACGGGTCTGATGTAGATATTTACATTCGCTAGTATGCACCCTTTGTTTCCTGATACTCATCTCCACAGCCAAAACATTGGTATTCGAGCTGGGTATCTCTTTTACTCTTGGGAATAGATCTTGTTTTAGCCAGATTACCAACCCACCCGAAGTGCAAGCTTCCGAAAAGTCAAGTAGCCCATTCTATGCGTCTCTTGCAGTGCCCACGTTTCCTGGAGCAAAATAATTTGATGCTGGTCAATAAAATTACACCATTCTGGGTCTTGTATTTTTTATTTCAACCCTGCCATGTTCCAAGATTAAAGTTTTATTGGATGGCCGTCATGCCAGCCTGGCAGTCGACTTCAGTCGGCAAGACTCCTCGGAGGTCACGGTCACGCTCAAGGAGGAGGTCGCAGAACCACTCCAGGGGGCCCCCAAGTCCTCTTCATCCCATTCGAGGTACCACGCCAACAGCAGTTTAGCCACCGTCCTCCGGCATCACAGCATCCTGTGCGAGGATGCGGTCATGGTACCTTCAGACCCAGAGGATCTAGCCAGAGGTCGACCACCACCCAGCCCCCACTCTTCCGCAACACCAGCCCTCCCAGTATGGTTCGGTAAGACCATGCCCGTCCAGTTGGAGGGAGGATTTAATTTCATCTCCCGCACTAGCGATCCATAACATCGTACAAATGGGTCTTGCAGATTATACAGAAGGACTATTACCTCCCTTTCCAGTCTTTCCCTCCCTTTCCAGTCTTTCCCTCCCTCTATCCCTCTGTTAAAAGGACGGCTAATGGGGGATCATTTAATCTTACTCCACGAGGAAGTTGCAGCTCTCTTGGCTAAGAGAGCCATAGAAAGGGTCCAGATATCAGAAGTAGGCAGTGATTGTTATTCCCACTACTTTCTTATTCCCAAAAATAACAAAAGTCATCACCCTATTTTGGATATAAGGGACACCAATCTTTTCCTCAAAAGGCAGAAATTCAAGATACTCAGTCTTTCTCAGGTTTTGTCTGCCCTAGACCAAGGAGAGTGGGTGGTAGTGTTGGACTTGCAGGATGTGTATTTTCACATCGTCATCCTGCCCGCCCACAGGCGGTACTTGCGGTTCAAGGGGGGGCCACGAGCACTTTCGGTTTACCGTGCTCCCCTTCGGGCTCACCAGTGCCCCTCAGGTGTTCACTAAAGTGATGGCGGTGGTGGCAGCTCATCTGCGCAGGTTAGGGATCTCAGTCTTCCCCTACTTTGATGACTGCCTGTTGAAGGCTCCTACACCCCAGGCTCCTTTCACCCACCTTCAGACTACGGCAGACCTCCTGCATTCTCTGAGGTTCACGATAAATGTGCCAAAGTCACACCTGACTCCCTCTCAGAAGCTCCCTTTCATCTGAGATGTTCTGGACACAGTACAGTTTCGGGCCCATCCTCCTGAGCAGTGAGTCCAGAATATTCAGGTGATGATACCGATGTTTTGGCCTCTATCCTGGATTTTGGTGAGACAGACTCTGAGGCTGTTGGGACTCATGGCTTCCTGCATCCTGTTAGTCAAACATGCCAGACGGCATATGAGGACTCTGCAATGGGACCTGAAGTTCCACTGGGCACAGCATCAGGGAAATCTTACCGACACGGTTCAGATGTCAGAGGGAACTGCAAAAGATCTGCAGTGGTGGTTAGTGACCTGCGATGGGGTCAAAGGCAGACTCCTCTCCCTTCCCCAGCCAGATCTCAAAGTAGTGACAGATGCGTCACTTATGGGATGGGGCGGCCATCTGGGAGAGGCGGAGATCAGGGGAATCTGGTCTCCGGTTGAGTCTGGGCTCCACGTCAACTTATTGGAGCTCCGGGCGATCCGACTAGCATTGAAAGCACTTATTCCTGTTGTGAAAGGGAAGTTAGTGCAGGTGTTCACGGACAACACTACCCCAGTGTGGTACTGCAACAAAGCAGGGTGGTGTGGGGTCAGGGACCCTTTGTCAAGAGGCTCTGCGTCTCTGGACATGGCTGGAACAGCAGGGTATAACCCTGGAGGTTCAACACCTGGCAGGTTCTCTGAACGCCAGGGCAGTCGAACTCAGTCGTCGATGCCTAGCGGATCACAAATGGTATCTTCATCCGGAGGTGGCACAAGGGGGGAGAGCCTTGGTGTAGGAAGCTGGCTCTGTCTATACTACATCAAATAAGATATAGTGTGCACAGAGTCCAGGGGTTCCCCAGATGTTTGACAGAGTCAATAATAGATCACACTAATGCTCTATTTGTGGTAGTGTGGACGAGCAGTTAGGCTTATCAGAGGGTAGTGTTAAGCATTTGTTGTACACACACTCAATGACTTAACTCCTGACCAATAGGGTTTTATATAGAAAAATATTTTTGATTCAGCCACACACCGGTTGGACCGGGAAGAGGGCCGCCTGTTGATCGTCACTGTGCTGGGTGTCGATTTCCTCCAAGCCTGGGGGTTGCAGGTGGGTCCTTTGGTGTTGGTTATCTTCAGACAGGGCAGTCGCAGTCAGGGGGGTCCTCGGGGGGTCCCCTCTTCAGGTGTCGTCATGGAAGGGTGGAGCGGTCAACCTGGGGTATGTACTTGGTCACTGTCGCCTGGGAGTCATCTCTGGTCATTTGGGCCACCTGCACTCTGGCTGTGGGCGTCGGGTGCAGAGTGGTTAGGATTCACGCTTCTGGAGTGAGGTGGGAGTCCTTTAGAAGAGGTTTCTTCTTTTCTTCTTTGGACAGGGCCGCTGTCCAAAGGAGTTCTTGATCCTCTGTGATGCAGGCAGTCCTCCAGAGGTTTTTCAGAGGTCGCTGGACCTGCAGGACATGTCGCCTTTCTTCTGCAGGTTCTTTGAAGCAGGAGACAGGCCGGTAGAGCTGGGGCCAAGTCAGTTGTTGTCTCCTTTCCTTCTCTGCTGGGTTGTCCGCTTAGCAGTCCTTCTTCTTTTCTTAAGGTCGTCGTGAATCTGACCAGCTTGGTTCAGGGAGCCCTTAAATACAACATTTAGGGGTGTTTGTAGGGGTTAGAGGGCAGTAGCTAATGGCTACTGTCCCTGAGGGTGGCTACACCCTCCTTGTGCTCACTCACTCTGGGGAGGGGAGCACATTCCTGTCCCTATTGGTCCCTATCCTCCAAACCAAGATGGAGGATTCTTCAAGGATTCTGTCACTTCAGCTCTGGACACCTTAGGGGTGGTCCCGGTTGAGGTGGTGACTCCTCCTTGTTTTTCGGAATTATCCCTCTGGATTTACCTCCAAAAGTGGGGGCTTTGTCCGGGGGGCTGGGCATCCCCACTAGCTGGAGTGCCCTGGGGCATTGTAACAAGGAAGCCTGAGCCTTTGAGGTTCACCGCTAGGTGTTACAGTTCCTGCAGGGGGGAGGTGTTAAGCACCTCCATCCAGTGCAGGCTTTGTTTCTGGCCTCGGACAGCACAAAGGCTCTCACCCCAGGGGGTTAGAAACTCATCTTTCAGTGGCAGGCTGGCACAGACTAGTAAGTCCTGCACTGAAGGATTGGGTAAAATACAGGGGGCATGTCTAAGATGCCCTCTGAGTGCATTTTTTAATAAATCCAACACTTGAATCAGTGTGGGTTTATTATTCTGAGAAGTTTGATACCAAACCTCCCAGTATTCAATGTTGCCATTATGGAACAGTGGAATTCATATTTGACAAACTCCCAGATCATATACTTAATATGGCCACACTGCACTTAAAAAGTCTAGGAATGGAGTTAGACACTGTAGGGGTTATTGCTCATGCAGCTCTGCTCTCACCTGTAGTATAGTGCACCCTGCCTTAAGGCTTTACGGCCTGCTAGAGGGGTGACTTACCTGTGCCACAGGCAGTGTTATGTGTGCATGGCACCCTGAGGGGGATGCCATGTCGACTTTGCCTTTTTCTCCCCACCAATACACACAATCTACAATGTCAGTGTGCGTGTGTTAGGTGAGGGATCCCTTAGGGTGGCACAACACATGCTGCAGCCCTTAGGGACCTTCCCTGGTACCTTTTACAAGGGACTTAAATGTGTGCCAGGGGTGTGCCAATTCAGTTTTTAGTGAAAGAACACTGGTGCTAGGGCCTGGTTAGCAGGGTCCCAGCACACTCTGTTAAGTCATCATCAACATCAGGCAAAAAAGTTGGAGGGGGAGGGGAGGTGACTGCAACAAGGGCCATTTTCTTACACTTGGTTAAATCTGTTCGCCTCCGCAGAGAACGGTCAATGTCAGCTGTATTGCGTGTTGGAGTTTCCAAGGCAGCAATCGCTAAGCAACGCTTTTCGTCGCGAGTGGAATTCGGGCCTCCTATAAGCATTTCTACCCATATCACTTATGCCCACAGTTCTCAAGAAGATCAAGAACGACTGGGCCCAAGTCATCTTAGTGGCTCTGGATTGGGCACTGAGAGTCTGGTATCCTGAGCTACTCAAAATGAGCATCAATCCTCCAATCAGGCTGCCCCTTTGAGAGGACCTTCTGTCGCAGCAGCAGGGGGTGGGTCTCCACCCGAACCTGTCAACTCTGCACTTTCCTGCATGGAGATTGAGCCGCGGCAGTTGATGGGTTTTGACCTTCCTCACGAAGTCTGTAAGGTTATTCTGGCAGCCAGGCATCCCTTCACTAAGACAGTATATGCCTGCCGTTGGAAACGCTTTGTATTATTATACTGTTCAGAGAATTCCATTGACCCTCTTTCTGATTTACTTTAAGACATTCTTCTTTTTCTTCTGTCTCTAGCCCAGCAGTGTTCTTCCTTAGGGACTGTGAGGAAATGCCTCCTTGGCATGGTTACCCCCTAACTTTTTGCCTTTGCTAAGTTATGACTTGAAAGTGTGCTGGGACCCTGCTAACCAGGCCCCAGCACCAGTGTTCTTTCGCTAAACTGTACCTTTGTCTCCACAATTGGCACAACCCGGAACTCAGGTAAGTCCCTTGTAACTGTTACCCCTGGTATCAAGGGCCCTGATGCCTGGGAAGGTTTCTAAGGTCTGCAGCATGTCCTATGCCACCCTAGGGACCCCTCACTCAGCACATGCACACTGCTTCACAGCTTGTGTTTGCTGGTGGGGAGAAAATGACTAAGTCGACATGGCAGTCCCCACAGAGTGCCCTGCAAACCCCACACTGCCTGTGGCATAGGTAAGTCACCCCTCCAGCAGGCCTTACAGCCCTAAGGCAGGGTGCACTATACCACAGGTGAGGGCATATGTGCATGAGCACTATGCCGCTACAGTGTCTAAGCAAAACCTTAAACATTGTAAGTCAGGGTAGCCATAAGGGTATATGGTCTGGGAGTTTGTCAAAAACGAACTCCACAGTTCCATAATGGCTACACTGAAAACTGGGAACTTTGGTATCAAACTTCTCAGCACAATAAATGCACACTGATGCCAGTGTGCAATTTATTGTAAAGATACACCCAGAGGGCATCTTCGAGATGCCCCCTGAATACTTACCCGACTTCTAGTGTAGGCTGACCAGTTCCTGCCAGCCTGACACACACCAGCCATGTTGCTGGCCACATGGGGAGAGTGCCTTTGTCACTCTGTGGCCAGGAACAAAGCCTGTACTGAATGGAGTTGCTTCTCACCTCCCCCTGCAGGAACTGTAACACCTGGCGGTGACCCTCAAAGGCTCACCCCTTTTGTTACAGCGTCCCAGGGCATCCCAACTATGGAGATGCCCGCCCCTCTGGCCACTGCCCCCACTTTTGGCGGCAAGGCTGGGGGAGATAATGAGAAAAACAAGGAGTCGCCCACCAGTCAGGACAGCCCCTAAGGTGTCCTGAGCTGAGGTGACCCCTGCCTTGGGAAATCCTCCATCTTGAGTTTGGAGGATTCCCCCAATAGGAATAGGGAGGCACAAAGAAGGTGTAGCTACCCTCCAGGACAGTAGCCATTGGCTACTGTCCTCCCAGACCTAAACAGACCCCTAAATCAGATTCCTGCAACCTTAAGAAAGAAGAAGGACTGCTGACCTACAAGCCTGCAGAGAAGGAGGAAGACGAAAACTGATTTGGACCCAGCCCTAACGGCCTGTCTCCAACTTCGAAAACCTGCTCCAGCAGGGGCCAGCGACCTCTGAAGACTCAGAGGACTGCCCTGGACTACAGGACCAAGAAACTCCTGTGAACAGCGGCCCTGTTCAAAACCAGCTACTTCTTTGCAACAAAGAAGCAACTTCCAAGGACTTCACGTTTCCCCCCGGAAGCATGAGACTCTACACTCTGCACCCGACGCTCCCGGCTTGACCTGCAGAAAACCAACACCTCAGGGAGGACTCCCCGGCGACTGCGAGCCCGTGAGTAACCAGAGACGACCCTCCTGAGCCCCCACAGCAACTCCTGCAGAGAGAATCCAGAGGCCCCCCCCTGACCGCGACTGCCTATAACAAGGGACCCAACGCCTGGAACCAACACTGCACCCGCAGCCTCCAGGACCTGAAGGAGCCGAACTTCGACGCACTTACCTGCTGGCAGACTGGAACCAGAGCACCCCTGTTCTCCATAGGCGCCTATGTGTTTTGGGCACCTCTTTGACCTCTGCACCTGACCGGCCCTGAGCTGCTGGTGTGGTAACGTTGGGGCTGCCTACGGCCCAAGACTGAGACTTGTAAGTGTTTTACTTACTTCCTAATCTAACCTTTACTTACCTCCCCCAGGAACTGTTGATTTTTGCACTGTGTCCACTTTAAAAATAGCTTATTGCCATTTTCACAAAGACTGTACATGATATTGTTTTCATTCAAAGTTTGTGAAGTACCTTACATTTAAAGTATTAACTGTAAATCTTGAACCTGTGGTTCTTAAAATAAACTAAGAAAATATATTTTTCAATATAAAAACCTATTGGCCTGGAGTAAGTCTTTGAGTGTGTGTTCCTCATTTATTGCCTGTGTGTGTACAACAAATGCTTAACACTACCCTCTGATAAGCCTACTGCTCGACCACGCTACCACAAAATAGAGCATTAGAATTATCTGTTTTTTCACTATCTTACCTCTGAGGGGAACCCTTGGACTCCGTGCACACTATTTCTTACTTTGAAATAGTATATACAGAGCCAACTTCCAACATTGGTGGATCAGCGGTGGGGTGCAAGACTTTGCATTTGCTGGACTACTCAGCCAATACTTGATCACATGACTAAATTCCAAAAATTGTCATTAGAAACGAATTTTTGCAATTTGAGCTATTTTTCTAAATTTCTAAAAGTCCTGCTAGGACCTTGTGTAAGTCCCTATTAGCATATCTTTTTGAGTTTAAACGTTTGAAAATGTTTGGTTTAGTTCTTGAGATAGTTTTAGATACTTAAAAAGTATCCCAACTTTTAGAAAAATAATGTCTAGCACAGAAGAGATGGTGGTGGAACTCAACCTCACCCCTTACCTGCATCTAAGGATGTGAGAGTTAAGGACTCTCTGTAAAATACAAAATATAAAAACTGGATCAAACCCTACCAAAGTACAGCTCCAGGAGCTTTTGGCAGAGTTTGCTAGAGACCACCCCTCTGAAGACATCCTTACAGAGGGGGAAACTAGTGACCTGGAGGAGAATTCCCCCCCCTTCCTAGTTAGAAAGGCCAGAGTCCCTCAAACCCTGACTCCACAAGTGATAGTCAGAGATGCTGCTTCTCCCACAGGGGAGTCCAGCATCTCTGAAAGAATTGAGGGCAGCCCCAATGAAGATGACCTCCTATTAGCCAGGATGGCCAAAAGATTGGCTTTGGAGAGACAGCTCCTAGCCATAGAGAGGGAAAGACAAGAGATGGGTTTAGCTCTCATCAGTGGTGGCAGTAACTTAAATAGGGTCAGAGACAATACTGACATGCTAAAAATCCCCAAAGGGATTGTAACAAAATATGAGGATGGTGATGACATCACCAAATGGTTCACAGCTTTTGAGAGGGCTTGTGCAACTAGAAAAGTAAACAGATCTCACTGGGGTGCTCTCCTTTGGGAAATGTTCACTGGAAAGTGTAGGGATAGACTTCTCACACTCTCTGGAAAAGATGCAGAATCCTATGACCTTATGAAGGCTACCCTGATTGAGGGCTTTGGATTCTCTACTGAGGAGTACAGGATTGGGTTCAGGGGGGGCTCAAAACTCCTCGAGCCAGACCTGGGTTGATTTTGTTGACTCCTCAGTCAAAACACTAGATGGTTGGATTAATGGCAGTGGTATAAATGATTATGAAGGGCTGTATAATTTGTTTATGAAAGAACGCCTTTTAAGTAATTGTTTCAATGATAGACTGCATCAGCATCTGGTAGACCTAGGTCCAATTTCTCCCCAAGAATTGGAAAAGAAGGCAGACCATTGGGTCAAGACTAGGGTGACCAAGACTTCCACGGGGGGTGACCAAAAGAAAGGGGTCACAAAGCCTCCCCAGGGGAAGAGTGTTGAGACATCCAAGGGAAAAAGTAAAGAGTCTTCTACAGGGTCCCAACAACCTGCACAGGAGGGTGGGTCCAAAGCCTCTTCACAATCCTCATTTGGGTACAAGGGAAAAAACTTTGATCCCCAAAAGGCCTGGTGTCGCAGCTGTAGTCAGCATGGACACCAAACTGGAGACAAGGCCTGTCCCAAGAAAGGTTCCACTTCAACTACTGCTCCAGTTAGCACTGGATTAGCCAGTCTCTAGATGGGATCAAGTGTACCCAGAGCAAATCAGGGTCCACACTGAAGCTACATTAGTCTCTCAGGGTGGGGTGGTCTTAGCCACAATAGCTGCCTGGCCGCATAATATGCAAAAATACAGGCAGCAGCTCTTTTTTTTAATGGGACTAGAGTAGAGGTCTTGAGGGATACAGGTGCCAGTGTCACTATGGTGACAGACAAACTGGTTTTCCAAGGACAATACCTGGCTGGACAAACCTATCCAGTCACCAATGCTGACATTCAGACCAAAGTACATCCCATGGCTATGGTAACTTTAGAAAGGGGAGCGGTCACTGGCCTGAAACAGGTGGTAGTCTCTTCTGCAATCCCAGTTGAATGTCTGCTTGGAAATGATCTGGAGTCCTCAGCATGGGCTGAGGTAGAACTCAAAACCCATGCAGTCATGCTTGGTATCCCTGAACTGGTGTGTGTCAATACTAGGGCACAGTGCAGAGCTCAGGGTGAAAAAGAGGTGTTGGAGTCTGGGAAAAATGGCCCAACCCTCCAAGAGAAAAGGAAAGAAGACTGGGGAACCAACTTCAGCACAGAAAAAGAAACAGAACCTCTCTTCTCAGGAAGAGGTTCTATCCCCATGAGGGAACTGAGCCTATAGAGTTAGATCCTTATCAGGTGAGCTCTTGGGCCCGGGGGGACACTCAAGGGAACAGCTGTGCAAGGGGCAAGAAACCTGTCCCTCTCTTGAAGGCCTAAGGCAGCAAGCTGCTGTACCAGAACAAGGTAGTGTCAGTGGAACCCACAGGTTCTATTGGGAAGATGGACTCCTTTACACTGAGGCGAGAGATCCCAAACCTGGTGCCACTAGGAGAGTGGTAGTACCTCAGGAGTTTAGGGAGTTCATTCTGACCTTAGCCCATAACATTCCCCTTGCTGGGCATTTAGGACAAACCAAGACATGGGAGAGGATAGTCAACCATTTCTATTGGCCCAATATGTCCCAGAAAGTAAAGGAGTTTTGTGCCTCCTGTGCCACCTGTCAAGCCAGTGGTAAGACTGGTGGCCATCCAAAGGCCCTCCTCATTCCACTTCCAGTGGTGGGGGTCCCCTTTGAAGGAGTGGGAGTGAATATAGTGGGTCCACTTGAACCTCCCACAGCATCAGGGAATCAGTATGCCCTAGTAGTAGTGTATCATGCTACTAGGTACCCTGAAGCAATTCCCCTTACATCCACTACTGCCCCTGCAGTAGCCAAAGCAGTCATTGTTATCTTTACCAGAAGTGGGTCTTTCCTGAAGAGGTGGTTTCTGACAGAGGTACCAACTTCATGTCAGCTTACCGAAAACACATGTGGAATGAGTGTGGGGTGACTTACAAATTCACCACACCGTACCATCCACAAACCAATGGTCTTGTTGAGAGATTTAATATGACATTGAAGGGCATGGTAATGGGGCTCCCTGAAAACCTCAAAAGGAGATGGGTTGTCCTCCTGCCATGCCTGCTTTTCGCCTACGGAGAGGTGCCTCAGAAGGGAGTAGGGTTTTCCCCCTTTGAACTTCTGTTTGGCCATCCTGTCAGGGGACCACTAGCTCTTGGGAAAGAAGGTTGGGAGAGACCTCTCCATGAGCCTAAGCAAGATATAGTGGACTATGTACTAGGCCTACGTTCCAGGATGGCAGAGTACATGGAAAAGGCAAGTGAAAACCTTGCGGCCAGCCAACAACTCCAGAAGATGTGGTATGACCAAAAGGCTGCTATGGTTGAATTTCAGAACCGGTTGGGTTCTGGAGCCTGTGGCTCCCAGGGCACTCCAGGATACATGTTGTGGCCCTTACCCAGTGCTAGAGAAAGAGTGAGGTCACCTACCTGGTGGTCCTAGGCATTAGCAGGATCCCCAAGAGGGTGATCCACGTTAACCGCCTAAAACTCTTTCATGACAGGGCAGATGTAAACATGTTAATGGTTACAGATGAGGACCAGGAAGCAGAGTGTGAACCTCTCCCTGATCTCCTCTCCACTGACCCTAAAGATGGCACAGTAGATGGAGTGATCTACTCAGACACCCTCTCTGGCCAGCAGCAAGCTGACTGCAGGCAAGTCCTCTAGCAGCTTGCTGAGCTCTTTTCCCTAACCCCTGGTCAGACACACCTGTGTACCCATGATGTGGAGACAGCATGCCTGTCAAAAACACAATATTCAGACAGTCTGGCCAAGTTAAGGAAAGCATTAAAGTGGAAGTCCACAAGATGCTGGAGTTGGGAGTGATTGAGCACTCCTACAGACCCTGGGCTAGCCCAGTGGTCTTGGTCCCCAAACCTCACACAAAAGATGGCAAGAGTGAGATGAGGTTCTTTGTGGACTACAGAGGGCTTAATTCTGTCACCAAGACAGATGCTCACCCCATTCCAAGGGCAGATGAACTGATTGATAAACTGGGTGCTGACAAATACCTGAGTACCTTTGACTTGACAGCCGGGTACTGGCAAATAAGAATGGCACCAGGAGCAAAAGAGAAAACAGTATTCTTTACACCTGATGGGCACTACCAGTTTACTGTGATGCCCTTTGGCTTAAAGAATGCCCCTGCCACCTTCCAAAGGTTGGTGAATCAAGACCTTGCTGGCTTGGAGTCCTTTAGTGCAGCTTATCTTGATGATATTGCTGTCTTTAGCTCCAACTGGCAGGATCACCTGGTCCACCTGAAGAAGGTTTTGCAGGCCCTGCCAAGCAGCAGGCCTCTCTATCAAGGCATCAAAATGTCAGATAGGGTAGGGTACTGTGGTTTAGTTGGGACACCTTGTAGGTGGAGGCCAAGTTCAGCCACTCCAACCCAAGATCCAGACTATTCTGAACTGGGTAGCTCCAAAAACCCAGACTCAAGTCAGGGCATTCCTTGGCTTGACTGGTTACTATAGGAGGTTTGTGAAGGATTATGGATTAATAGTGACCCCCCTCACAGAATTTACCTCCAAGAAAATGCCCAAGAAAGTTAACTGGACCTTGGACTGTCAAAAGGCCTTTGACACCCCGAAGCAAGCAATGTGCACAGCACCAGTTTTGAAAGCTCCAGATTACTTTAAGCAGTTCATAGTGTAGACAGATGCCTCTGAACATGGGATAGAAGTCCTGTCCCAAACAAATGATGATGGCCTTGACCAGCCTGTTGCTTTTATTAGCAGGAGGTTACGCCCCAGGGAGCAGCGTTGTAGTGCCATTGAGAGGGAGGACTTTGCTGTGGTCTGGTCCCTGAAGAAGTTGAGACCATACCTTTTTGGTACTCCATAGTTCAAATTGACCACAGACCTCTCAAATGGCTCATGCAAATGAAAGGAGAAAACCCTAAACAGTTGAGGTGGTCCATATCCCTACAAGGAATGGACTTTATAGTGGAACACAGACCTGGGACTGCCCATGCCAATGCATAGGGCCTTTCCAGGTTCTTCCACTTAGAAAATGAAGACTCTCTTGGGAAAGGTTAGTCTCATCCTCTTTCGTTTGGGGGGCGGAGCAGGGGGGTTGTGTGAGGAAATGCCTCCTTCGCATGGTTACCCACTAACCTTTTGCCTTTGCTGATTCTAAGTTATGATTTGAAAGTGTGCTGGGACCCTGCTAACCAGCCCCAGCACCAGTGTTCTTTCCCTAAACTGTACCTTTTTCTCCACAATTGGCACAACCCCGGCACTCGGGTAAGTCCCTTGTAACTGGTACCCCTGGTACTAAGGGCCCTGATGCCAGGGAAGGTCTCTAAGGGCTGCAGCATGTCTTATGCCACCCTGGTGACCCCTCACTCAGCACATGCACACTGCTTCACAGCTTGTGTGTGCTGGTGGGGAGAAAATGACTAAGTCAACATGGCACTCCCCTCAAAATGCCCTGCAAACCCCACACTGCCTGTGGCATAGGTAAGTCACCCCTCTAGCAGGCCTTACAGCCCTAAGGCAGGGTGCACTATCCCACAGGTGAGGGCATATGTGCATGAGCACTATGCCCCTACAGTGTCTAGGCAAAACCTTAGACATTGTAAGTGCAGGGTATCCATAAGAGTATATGGTCTGGGAGTTTGTCAAACACGAACTCCACAGTTCCATAATGGCTACACTAAAAACTGGGAAGTTTGGTATCAAACGTCTCAGCACAATAACTGCACACTGATGCCAGTGTGCACTTTATTGTAAAATACACCCAGAGGGCATCTTAGAGATGCCCCCTGAAAACATACCCGACTTCCAGTGTGGGCTGACTAGTTTTCGGGGAAGTTGGCGAAGTCATAAACGGCGTCATCATGATTCCTGACACTGTTCCAGAAGAAGCTGTTCGAGGTCAAGGTCTCCTTCTACTCAATACCATAAGTCGTGGGAGGTCAGCCCGACGGTGTCTCCCCAGCCTCTGACTTCACCGACGCCGTCGGTATTTGAAGTGAGGGAACCTCGGAGTCCACGCTTCTCTCAGGGGCAGTCGGTTGTCCAAGATCCGCCTCCGGCTCCACAAGGGTATCCTGCCTTCCCTACTCCGGGATGGGATCCGGCGGCATTCCTTAATGCCATGTTTGCCATATTTCAGAATATGGCACCGGGAGGTGGTGCGCCGGCTCACCCCACTGGTCCCTTGGCATTTTCTATGGGCACTCCGGCTGCTTACAGACCACCATTTATGCCATTCTGTCCGGCAGGGGGCACTAGTCTGGCGCTGGTGCCGGCTGTGCAGGTGCCGTCGACGTCAGTAGAAGGACCTTCGACGGCGATGTATGTCCCGATGGCGGCGGGAGTGTTGATGGAGTCGCCTCGGAGTCGGACGGCATCGGTTGGGAAAGCTGTGCTATCCACGGCGCTGTTGGATCCAATGCTGGTGTCGGATGGTTCCGGAGATCGGATTATGTCTCCAACTCCACACCGATGTTCGACGTCAGTCAACTCTTCGACTCCGAGGCTGGAGGATAGATTGCATTCCCAAAGAAAGCCCCTAAGAGAGTACCGGAAACAGCTCCTGGAGGAAGGGGAAATTGTGGAACCCCTGGGTGACTTTCAGGGGTTAGACTCTGCCAGTGGGCTTGACCCTTCCCCAGAATGGGACTTGGCCTCACCGGAGGAGTTTACCGAGGAGGCAGCCTCATTTCATTCAGTTGTAAGGAAGGCTGCAGGCTTCTTGGGTCTCCCACTTCCTTCAACTGAGATCAAGACCAATATTTTGACAGAGGTGTTATATCCAGTCTCAGCTGTTGCAGAGCCGTTGCTGCCTTTTAATGAGGCTCTCACTGACCCAATTTTGAATGTGGAGAAGGCCTGTTTCTTTGCCGGCAGCTAATAGATCTGTTGCTCGGAGGTATAGAGCGGCTCCAGGGGACCCAGGGTTTCTTGCTAAACATCCGTCTCCGAAGAGTCTTGTAGTGCAGGCGTCATGTTCTTCGAGGTCTGCTCCTGGCTCTTTCCCTGGTGTGCCTTCTGACAGGGAGTCGAAAAGAATGGAGCAGTCGTCAAAGAAGATGTTTTCATCATGCAGCATGGCTCGCAAGTCGACGATCGCAACCTGCATCCTGGGTAGATACACTTATGCTCTTATGCACGCGGCTAAGGCTGTGCTGCCTGAAATACCCCAGGACTTGCAGGGACTTCTCTCGGATGCCCAGGCTGCAGCAACGCAGGTCATACAATCAGGACTGGACACTACGGACTTGGTTGCAAGAGCCATGGGTACCTCTATCGCCACCAGACGACATGCTTGGTTACGATCGTCTGGGTTCTCTACAGATGTTCAAGCTACTTTGTTAGATCTGCCCTTTGATGGTGAAAAGCTTTTTGGCACTAAAGCTGATTCTGCGCTGGAGCACTTCAAGGACTGTAGGGCAACGGCGAAGTCCTTGGGCTTGCAAACTGGTTCGACCCTATTTAGGTCGTTTAGACAATTTAGAGGATTTGGACGAGGGGCGTCCTTGCGTGGAAGATCTCAGCAAGCAGGCCAGCAGCCCTCAAGTCTGCCTTACAGATCTTTTAGAGGGCGGGGTAGAGTATGCACTAGAGTGGCCACCCAACAGCAGCACCCTGCCTCTTCCTCAAGGGGGGAGGGGCAGCAGGGGAAGCAACTTTAGTCCTCTCACCATTGCATCCCATGTCTCTCCTGTAGGGGGAAGATTATCTGTTTTTCATCGCATGTAGGAGTCGATCACATCAGACTCTTGGGTCATCAGTATTGTGAGGAAAGGCTATGCCCTTCCCTTTCGGGAGACTCTTCCTCCCTTCCCTCCCCGTCTTTCTTTTTGTTCAGAAGACCATCTTCTGTTGTTGGAACAGGAGGTTCTATCCCTATTATCAAAAGGTGCAGTGGAATTGATTCCGGAGCGGGAAAGGGGTCAGGGATGTTATTCAAGATATTTCCTGATCCCCAAGAAGGATGGTCGGTTGAGACCTATCCTGGACCTGAGGATTTTGAACTGGTTCCTCAAACAGGAGAAATTCAAAATGCTGACTCTAGCACAGGTACTTTTGGCGCTGAACAAAGAGGATTGGATGGTGTATGTAGCCTTGCAGGATGCTTATTTCCATATTCCCATTCTCAAGTCGCAAAGGACTGGTTTGGTCTGGTTTGTGGTGGGGTCGCAACACTACCAGTTTGCTGTCCTGCCTTTTGGTCTTACTTCAGCACCTCGAGTCTTCACGAAGGTGATGGCGGTGGTTGCAGTAAGTCTCAGGAGGAAGGGAATTGCGGTATTCCCTTACCTGGACGATTGGTAGATCAAAGCCAAGTCTCCAGAGCTTGTGCTGCATCACCTGCAGATGACAACCCAGTTGTTGTTCGATCTGGGCTTTTCTATAAATGTACCAAAGTCTCACCTAGAGCCCTCTCAGCGCCTCCTGTTCATAGGGGCAGTACTGGACACAACATTGGATCGGGCCTTTCCTCCTCCACAGCGGATTCAGGACATTCAGGCATTGATTCCAATGTTTCAAAGTGGAGCGGTTGTTCCAGTCCTCAAGGTCCTTCGTCTGCTCGGTCTGTTCGCTTCATGCATTTTGTTGGTCACTCATGCACGCTGGCACATGAGGGCTCTTCAGTGGTGTCTCCGCAGGCAGTGGTTTCAGCTCAAAGGGGATCTCGAGGAGTCGATAAAGATCTCCAGAGACACTGCAGCAGATCTACAGTGGTGGGCTGTGGACAGCAATCTTTCCCAAGGAAGGCTGTTTTCACTTCCACCACCAGTGGCCACAGTTATAACAGATGCTTCCACTCTAGGGTGGGGAGCTCATTTGGGGGACCTGGAGATCAAAGGTCATTGCTCTCCAGTGGAGCAGATGTTTCATATCAATCTGCTGGAATTGCGGGCGATACGTTTGGCTCTCAAGGCCTTCCTCCCTTCCCTTCGCGATCAGTCGGTCCAAGTCCTGACGGACAACACTACCACGATGTGGTATGTCAAGAAGCAGGGAGGAGTAGGGTTGTACCTTCTCTGCAGAGAGGCTCTGCGGCTCTAGTCCTGGGCTCAGGACCATCGGATTTGCGTAGTAGCAAATCATCTGGCCGCAGTTCTAAACGTACGTGCGGACAGTCTCAGTCGGCACTTCTCAGCCGATCACGAGTGGCGTCTCCATCCAGACCTGATCCTTTACATCTTCCAGATGTGGGGGTTTTCTCAGGTAGGTCTGTTTGCCACTCCGGAGAACGCACACTGCTCATCGTTCTGCAGCCTCCAGAATCCGGTGAAAGGAGCACTGGGGGACATGTTTCAGATGTCCTGGAACGGTCAGTTGCTTTACGTGTTTCCCCCCATACCCTTGATTCCTCGGGTTCTGAGGAACATTAGCCAAGACCGGGCCCAAGTCATTTTAATAGCTGCGGATTGGCCGAGAAGGGTGTGGTACACAGACCTTCTCCAACTTTCACTGTGCCCACCGCTCCGTCTCCCTCACAGGGAAGACGTCCTTTCGCAGTTGTAGGGGGAAGGTTCTACACCATCACATCCAGAGCCTGCACCTTCATGCCTGGAGATTGAACGGGGCAACCTGAGTTCCTTTTCTCTCCCGCCGGAAGTGGTGAGCGTTATTTTATCGGTCAGGCAACACTCCACCAAATCTATCTATGCTGGCAGATGGGCAAAATTTGTTGCTTTGTGTGGAGAGAAGCTAATTAGCCCTTTAAAAGCTCATTTGTCTGACATATTGTTTGCATTGTCTTTGGCACAGCAGGGTTGTGCATTCGCTACTGTCAAAGGCTATCTATCGGCTCCTTCATCCTTTTTATGCCTACCTGATCCTTATTCTAATCCTCTTTAGTATTAAGGTTTTTGAAGGGGCTTACTAATAGGTTTCCTCCCACTCCGTTTCTTATGCCCCAGTTGGATTTAAATTTAGTTTTAACTTTTTTAATGGGTTCACCTTTTGAACCTTTACATTCTTGTCCATTAAGACTATTAGTCTTGAAGACGTTTTTTTTAACGGCCATCACGTCTGCTAGGTGTGTAAGTGAGCTTCAAGCTCTCTGTGTTCATCCCCCTTTTACGTCCTTTCATGCGGACAAGGTGGTGCTGAGGACCAGGGTGGCTTTCCTCCCGAAAGTAGTCACTCCTTTTCATTTGGGGCAATCTATCACACTCTGGTGCTTTTATCCTCCTCCGCATCCATCTAAAGAGGAGGAGAGACTACATCGTTTGGACCCAAGGAGGGCCTTGAGTTTTTACATAGACAGAACAAGAGTTTTGCTTGGACGACTAACTCTTTGTCAGATACGTGGGGAAGAGGAAGGACAAAGCCATCCACAAAAGAACACTATCCAGGTGGGTCATTCTTTGCATTAAGATATGCTATTCATTGGCAAAGAAGGTTCCTCCTGTTGGAATTAGAGCCCATGCCTCCAGGGCTAAGTCGACCACTTCGGCCTTGGCTAGAGGTGTTCCGGTGGCTGACATTTGTAGGGCTGCAACTTGGGCTTCCCTCCATACTTTCACGAAGCATTATTGCTTGGATTCGGAAGTTAGGAGGGATGGCCATTTTGCACGGTCTGTGCTGCAGGATTTCTTGGTGTGATCAGTCAGACACCCACCTCCGAGGCGGTACTGCTTTGGGACATTAGGTGAGGAATCCACAGGTAGTTGTATCCATCAGAAGAACAAGTTACTTACCTTTGGTAACGCTTTTTCTGGTGGATACACTAGCTACCTGTGGATTCCTCACCGTCCCACCCGCCTCCCCCTTGTCGGTCTGTTCAGACCAAGATCTCCTTGGGTGTATATATATATATGTATATTTGATCATTTCTGTATGTATATGGGTATATATATATATATATATATATATATATATATATATATATATATATATATAATATGTTCGATGGCATGTGTAGCTGCAGATACACATGCTGTGCACATCCGGCCATCTGGTGTTGGGCTCGGAGTGTTACAAGTTGTTTTTCTTCGAAGAAGTCTTTACGAGTCACAAGATCGAGGGACTCCTCCCATTTCGGCTCCATTGCGCATGGGCGTCGACTCCATCTTAGATTGTTTTTTTTCCGCCATCGGGTTCGGACGTGTTCCTTTTCGCTCCGTGTTTCGGGTCGGAAAGCTAGTTAGATTCTCGGAAAAATCGTCGGTATTGTTTGCGTTCGGTATCGGGTTAGTTACAACAGATCGACACCGACTTTTGAAGAGCTCCGGTGGCCCTTCGGGGTTTTTTCGATCCCCTGTCGGGGCCTGGTCGGCCCGGCCACGTGTCTCTTCAAGGCTGATGGAACGGACCCCATTCCGCTTCTGCCCAAAATGTCATAACAAGTATCCGTATACAGATCAGCATCTGGTCTGTAACTTGTGTCTGTCTCCGGAGCACAAGGAGGATACCTGTGAAGCCTGTCGAGCGTTTCGGTCGACGAAGACATTAAGAGACCGAAGAGTGAGAAGACTGCAGATGGCGTCGGTGCCAACAGGACAAGGGCGTTTCGAGGAGGAAGAAGAAACCTTCTCCATCCAGGAATCGGACTCGGACGAGCTCGATCCAGAAGAAACGCCGAAAACCGTGAGTAAGACGTCGAAACTTAAAACTCACGAGAAGACAACAAAAGCCCAGGGGACGCCACCGCCAACAGGCCATGGCTTAACCCGAAAAATAGGTGACCGATCATCGGCACCGAAAAAGGGCATGCATGTGGCAAAGTCATCCGACTCCGGTCGACATACTGCCACACAGCAATCTCGGGCCCGAGACAGCGGCTCCGAGCAGATTCGGCACCGAGACAGTGGCACCGAAATGGTTCGGCACCGAGACACCACGATGCCGAAAATAAAGAAGGTTTCCTCGAAGCCCAAAAAAGCGACCGAAAAGATTTAGATTCCGAAACATCCAGCCTCAGAACCGAAAACAGGTTCCTACACAGAGGAACAGGGATTGTCCTCCCAAATGCAAGGACATAAGTTCGGAGAGGAACTTGAATCAGTTGAGCCAGACTACACTCAAAGAAGGCTCCACATTCAAAAAGACAGAGGGAAGATAAGCACTCTTCCCCCAATTAGGATGAAAAGAAGACTTGCCTTTCAAGAAAAGGACAAGCAGCCACAGGCAAAGGTGGCAAGACAAACAACTCCACCACCATCAATGCACACATCACCTGTAGCCACTCCACCACTGATGCAATCCCCGACTCATACTGCAATGAGTCAAGGTGATCCCGACGCATGGGACCTTTATGATGCTCCTGTATCAGATAACAGCCCAGACTGTTACCCTGCAAGGCCGTCGCCACCTGAAGACAGTACATCCTACACGCAGGTGGTCTCAAGGGCTGCTTTTCATAACGTCACCTTGCATTCAGAACCAATTGAGGATGACTTTTTGTTTAATACACTATCCTCCACTCATAGCCAATACCAAAGCTTACCTATGCTCCCGGGAATGCTAAAACATTCCAAACAAATATTTCAGGATCCTGTAAAAGGAAGAGCCATAACTCCAAGGGTGGAAAAGAAGTACAAGCCACCGCCTACAGACCCTGTTTATATTACGCAGCAATTAACACCAGACTCTGTGGTTGTCGGGGCAGCTCGCAAGAGAGCAAACTCTCATACCTCGGGAGATGCACCACCTCCAGACAAGGAGAGTCGCAATTTCGATGCTGCTGGTAAAAGGGTTGCAGCACAAGCAGCAAACCAATGGCGTATTGCCAACTCACAAGCACTTTTGGCAAGATACGATAGAGCTCATTGGGGCGAAATGCAGCATTTCATAGAACACTTACCCAAAGAGTTCCAGAAAAGGGCACAACAAGTGGTAGAAGAAGGACAAAGTATCTCCAATAATCAGATACGGTCAGCAATGGATGCAGCAGATACGGCTGCAAGGACAGTAAATACTGCAATAAGGATAAGGAGACACGCATGGTTGCGTACGTCAGGATTCAAGCCGGAAATACAACAAGCCGTGCTGAATATGCCCTTTAATGAACAGCAGTTGTTTGGGCCGAAAGTCGACACTGCTATTGAGAAACTCAAAAAAGATACTGATACAGCTAAAGCCATGAGCGCACTCTACTACCCACAGAGCAGAGGCACATTTTGCAAAACACCTTTTAGGGGAGGGTTTCGAGGTCAACCTACAGAGGCCACAACCTCACAAGCAAGGCCCACTTATCAAAGCCAATATCAGCGGGGACGTTTTCGGGGGCTATATAGAGGGGGACAGTTCCAAAGCCCCAAAACCCCTCAAAACAAGCAGGGACTTCCAAGTCACACATCCCCAACACATAACACCTGTGGGGGGGGGGAGACTAAGCCAATTTTACAAACATTTGGAGGAAATAACAACAGACACTTGGGTACTGGCAATTATCCAGCATGGTTATTGCATAGATTTTCTCAAATTCCCTCCAAACGTCCCACCGAAAACACACAATATGTCAAAACAACATATAGATCTTCTAGGACTAGAAGTTCAGGCTTTGCTACAGAAAGAAGCAATAGAATTGGTACCAAACCAACAGAAAGGAACAGGAGTTTACTCTCTGTACTTTCTCATACCCAAAAAAGACAAGAGTCTGAGACCTATATTAGATCTCAGAACATTAAATACCTACATCAAATCAGATCACTTTCACATGGTGACATTACAGGACGTAATCCCACTGCTCAAACAGCAAGACTACATGACAACACTAGACCTATAGGATGCGTATTTCCATATACTGATACATCCTTCACACAGAAAGTACTTAAGGTTTGTATTCCAAGGGGTACATTACCAATTCAAGGTGTTGCCATTCGGAATAACAACTGCGCCAAGAGTTTTTACAAAATGCCTGGCAGTCGTAGCTGCACATATCAGAAGGCAGCAAATACATGTGTTCCCGTACCCAGACAATTGGTTAATCAAAACCAACACGCTAGAACGGTGTTCACAACAGACAAAGTATGTCATAGAAACCCTCCACAAACTAGGTTTCTCAATCAACTACACAAAGTCACACCTTCTGCCGTGTCAAACACAGCAATACTTAGGGGCGACAATCAACACAGCAAAAGGGATTGCCACTCCAAGTCCACAAAGGGTTCAGGCATTTCACAATGTAATACAGGCCATGTATCCAAAACAAAAAATACAAGTCAAAATGGTGATGAAACTCCTAGGCATGATGTCCTCATGCATAGCCATTGTCCCAAACGCAAGGTTGCACATGCGGCCCTTACAACAGTGCCTAGCATCACAATGGTCACAGGCACAGGGTCAACTTCTAGATCTGGTGTTGGTAGACCGCCAAACATACACCTCGCTTCAGTGGCGGAACAGTATAAATTTAAACCAAGGGCGGCCTTTCCAAGACCCAGTGCCACAATATGTAATAACAACAGATGCCTCCATGATAGGGTGGGGAGCACACCTCAATCAACACAGCATCCAAGGACAATGGGACAGTCAGCAAATACAGTTTCACATAAATCACTTAGAACTATTGGCAGTATTTCTAGCGCTGAAAGCATTTCACCCCATAATAAGACACAAACACATTCTTTTCAAAACAGACAACATGACTACGATGTATTACCTAAACAAACAGGGAGGGACACACTCAACACAGTTGTGTCTCCTGGCACAGAGAATATGGCATTGGGCGATTCACAACCACATTCGCCTAATAGCACAATTTATTCCAGGAATTCAGAATCAGTTAGCAGACAATCTCTCTCGGGATCACCAACAGATCCACGAATGGGAGATTCACCCCCAAATACTGAACACTTACTTCCAGAGTTGGGGAACACCACAAATAGATCTAGTTGCAACAAAGGAAAACGCAAAATGCTGAAACTTCGCATCCAGGTACCCACAAGATCAGTCTCAGGGCAATGCGTTATGGATGTGTTGGTCAGGGATATTTGCTTACGCTTTTCCCCCTCTCCCACTCCTTCCATATCTGGTAAACAAGTTGAGTCAAAACAAACTCAGACTCATACTAATAGCGCCAACATGGGCAAGACAACCTTGGTACACAACACTACTAGACCTCTCAGTAGTGCCTCATGTCAAACTACCAAACAGACCAGATCTGTTAACGCAACACAAACAACAGATCAGACACCCAAATCCAGCATCACTGAATCTAGCAATTTGGCTCCTGAAGTCCTAGAGTTCGGACACTTAGACCTTACACAAGAATGTATGGAGGTCATAAAACAAGCTAGGAAACCTACCACTAGACATTGCTATGCAAATAAGTGGAAAAGATTTATTTATTACTGCTATAATAATCAAATTCAACCCTTACACGCATCTGCCAAAGATATCGTAAAATACTTACTACATTTGCAAAAGTCAAAGCTAGCTTTTTCTTCCATTAAGATACATCTTACCGCAATTTCTGCTTACCTGCAAATTACGCACTCAACTTCACTATTTAGGATACCAGTCATAAAAGCGTTTATGGAAGGCCTAAAGAGAATTATACCACCAAGAACACCACCAGTTCCTTCATGGAACCTCAACATTGTCTTAACACGACTCATTGGGCCACCTTTTGAGCCCATGCACTCTTGTGAAATGCAATACTTAACATGGAAAGTTGCATTTTTAATTGCCATCACATCTTTAAGAAGAGTAAGTGAGATTCAAGCATTTACCATACAAGAACCATTTATTCAAATACACAAGCATAAAGTAGTTCTACGGACAAATCCTAAATTTTTACCAAAAGTCATATCACCGTTCCACTTGAATCAAACAGTTGAATTACCAGTGTTCTTCCCACAGCCAGATTCTGTAGCTGAAAGAGCACTACATACATTAGACATCAAAAGAGCGTTAATGTACTACATTGACAGAACAAAACTAATTTGAAAAACAAAACAATTATTTATTGCTTTCCAAAAACCTCATACAGGAAATCCATTTTCTAAACAAGGCATTGCTAGATGGATAGTTAAATGCATTCAAACCTGTTATCTTAAAGCAAAAAGAGAACTGCCTATTACACCAAAGGCACACTCGACTAGAAAGAAAGGTGCTACCATGGCCTTTCTAGGAAATATTCCAATGACCGAAATATGTAAGGCAGCTACATGGTCTACGCCTCATACATTTACCAAACACTACTGTGTAGATGTGTTAACAGCACAACAAGCCACAGTAGGTCAAGCAGTACTACGAACATTGTTTCAAACAACTTCAACTCCTACAGGCTGAACCACCGCTTTTGGGGAGATAACTGCTTACTAGTCTATGCACAGCATGTGTATCTGCAGCTACACATGCCATCGAACGGAAAATGTCACTTACCCAGTGTACATCTGTTCGTGGCATTAGTCGCTGCAGATTCACATGCGCCCACCCGCCTCCCCGGGAGCCTGTAGCCGTTTAGAAGTTGATCTTGAACATTTGTAAATTTGTAAATATATGACTTTAAACTACATTATGTACATACGTATTCACTCCATTGCATGGGCACTATTACTAGCATACACAACTCCTACCTCACCCTCTGCGGGGAAAACAATCTAAGATGGAGTCGACGCCCATGCGCAATGGAGCCGAAAAGGGAGGAGTCCCTCGATCTTGTGACTCGAAAAGACTTCTTCGAAGAAAAACAACTTGTAACACTCCGAGCCCAACACCAGTTGGCGGGATGTGCACAGCATGTGAATCTGCAGCGACTAATGCCACGAACAGATGTACACTGGGTAAGTGACATTTTCCATATATATATATATGAGGACGTCGATTTATGAACTATGGAGTGATTTAAACGAAACATTCAGAACTAGCCTTAAGTGCAAAGTTGTCCAGATATGAGGACGGGGCAAACTTAACACGTATATGTTTTCTATAGAAAATGGCTAATAAAAATACAAATTTCTGATGGATACAACTACCTGTGGATTCCTCACCTAATGAATACTCCCATGGCGCCAGCATTCGACGGAAATCTTCTTACTAGTCTCTGCACGTCGACGAGGACGTCACTCTAGCCCACGCGACGCCGTCTGACGTCATACAGGCAATAAGAGGTCCTCGACGACGTGCGGACGTCAGTTCCCTTTTTTCCGTGCATTCGAAACGGTTATCTTCGAGGGAGCAACTGTTACTTTTTTGGTTACAGTGTATTTTTGCTGCGTAGTCTTTCGCTGTGGTAATAATGTCGCAGAGAAAGTCTGGATTTAAGCCTTGTCGTGAGTGTGGAGGCAAGATGTCGGTGACGGATCCTCATTCCGATTGCCTTTGGTGTTTGAGCTCCGACCACGACGTCTCGACTTGTGATTCATGCCAGCACATGAATCCAAAGGCCCTCAAAGAACGTGAGGCGAAGCTGTTTATGGCTAAATCGAAGGAGAAGCATCACAAGAAGTCTTCTCCAAGACATCGGCGTCATCGAGACTCCCGGCGCCGTAGAGAATCTCGGCGTCATTCGAAGGAGACTCGTTCCAGGTCTTCGGATCGGCGCCGAAGGACATGGGAGATCAGTCCCACGGTTACGCCGCATCCTTCGACGCCATTGCCCTCTCCGGCGTCTCCGACTTCACCTGGACAGGCGTCGGTGATTGAGGTATTGGAGCCTCAGGTGTTTTCTCCGGTGCAGACGCCGAGGCCGGCGTCGGGGTCGCCTCCGAGACAGGCACCTCAGTATCCGGCTTTTCCCACCCCTGGAGCCGATAGTTCCGCATTCTTGAATGCGATGTATGCCATCTTCCAACAGATGGCTCCAGGGAGTGCTCCGGCTGGGCCTTTGGCCTTTTCTTTGGGTGATCCTGCGCCTCTTCGGCCGGCACCCTTTATGCCCTTTCTCCCTTTTGGGAACGTGGGCTCGGCGCCAGTGTCGGCGCCGGTGGCCGCTCCGGTGGCTTCAGAAGGATTGGCCCCGGGGATTTCCATCCCGTCGACGTCGAAGTCGGGATTTCGGCCTGTGACTCCGGTGGGTCCATCTGCTTCAGCTGCTCTTTTGTCGGCGCCGAAGTTACCTGTGGCGCCGGACGCGGCGTCGGTGGCTTCTGAAGATCGGCGCCGATCTTCGGCGGAGGCATTGTCGACTCCGCGTATTGAACAGCGACTTCATTCCAGGAGACGTGCTCTCCGTGTATTAGAAGAGCAGGAGTACCAACGAGCCCTGGAGGAAGGAGAGCTAGAGGACTCGGGTGATGGGCTGCGTGGACTGGAGTCGGCCAGTGGGCTGGACACTTCCCCTGAGTGGGATCTTTCGTCCCCGGGGGAGTATACTGAGGAGGCTGCTTCCTTTCATGCAGTGGTACGGAAGGCAGCTAGTTTTTTGGACCTGCCTTTGCCGGTGGTGGAGGCTAAACAAAACCTTTTAACAGAGGTGCTACATCCGGCCTCAGCTGCGGCGGAGCCTCTGTTGCCATTTAATGACGCTCTGCTGGATCCGGTGATAGAGGTGTGGAAGAGGCCGGCATCTTCCCCAGCAGTTCACAGAGCCGTGGCCAGGAGGTATCGGGCGGCTCCGACTGACCCTGGGTTTCTATCTAGGCACCCTACGCCGGAGAGCTTGGTGGTGCAGGCCTCCTGTTCAGCCAAGTCAGCGCCTGGTTCTTTCCCGACGGTGCCTGGGGACAGAGATTCAAAGAAGCTAGAGGCGCAGTCGAAGAAATTTTTTTCGTCCTGCAGTCTGGCGTTAAAAGCCACCAATGCAACCTGTATCCTGGGGAGGTATATTCATGCTCTGATGGATGACATTTCCTCATCGTTTACAGAGCTTCCCCAGGGTCTTTTGGATCTTGTCTCAAATGCCCAGGCTGCTGCGACCCAGATTATCCAGACGGGACTGGATACCACCGACTCGGTAGCCAGAGCAATGGGCACAACTGTGGTGGCAAGGAGACAGGCCTGGCTCCGTAACTCGGGCTTTTCTGCAGATGTACAGTCCACATTGTTGGATCTCCCGTTTGATGGGGACAAACTGTTTGGAGCCAAGGCTGATTCGGCCTTGGAACGTTTTAAGGAAAGCAGGGCCACGGCTAAGTCGTTAGGGCTCCAAGCTCCTTCTTCCACGGCCTCTTCCAGATTTTTCAGGAGGTTTCGTGGATTTGGGCGTGGCTCTTCCTCCTCTTCCTTTCGGGGAAGATATCAGCAACCTGCCTCTTCCCATCCCTATAGATCTTTCAGGGGGAGAGGTAGGGTCCGCACCAGAGGAGCCTCTCAGCAGCACTCTGCCTCTTCCTCATCCTCTGGCGGGGTGCAGCAGGGGAAGCAGCCTTAGGCTTCCACCATTTCCCACTCACTCCTCTCCTGTAGGGGGAAGATTACAGCATTTTCTCACCAAATGGAAGACTGTTACAACGGACACTTGGGTTCTCAGTATTGTGGGAAAAGGCTACACCCTTCCCTTTCGGGAGTTCCCGCCCCGCCCTTCTTATTGTTCAGAAGAACACCTCCTGTTGCTAGAACAGGAGGTACAAGCCCTCCTTTCCAAGGGCGCAGTGGAGTTGGTCCCAGAGCAGGAAAGGGGTCGAGGATGTTACTCAAGGTATTTCCTGATTCCCAAGAAGGATGGTCGTTTGAGACCAATTCTGGACCTGAGGATCTTGAATTGGTTCCTCAAGCAGGAAAAATTCAAGATGCTGACCCTAGCACAGGTGCTTTTGGCGTTGAACAAGGAAGACTGGATGGTGTCTGTCGACTTGCAGGATGCTTACTTTCATATCCCGATACTCAAGTCACACAGGAAGTATCTCCGGTTTGTGGTGGGATCGCAACACTATCAGTTTGCGGTCCTTCTGTTTGGTCTTACTTCAGCACCTCGAGTCTTCACGAAGGTGATGTCGGTGGTTGCGGCAGAACTCAGAAGGAAGGGGATAGCAGTATTCCCTTACTTGGACGACTGGTTGATCAAAGCCAAGTCCCCGGAGCTTGTGTTGCATCATCTGCAGTCAACAACCCAGTTGTTGTTCGACCTGGGTTTTTCGGTGAACGAGCCCAAATCTCACCTAGAGCCCTCTCAGCGCCTCCTGTTCATAGGGGCAGTACTGGATACAACATTGGGTCGGGCCTTTCCTCCGCCTCAGCGGATTCAAGATATTCAGGATTTGGTTCCAATGTTTCGAAATGGAGCGGTAGTTCCAGTCCTCAAGGTCCTTCGTCTGCTCGGTCTGTTTGCCTCCTGCATTCTGTTGGTCACGCATGCTCGCTGGCACATGAGGGCTCTTCAGTGGTGCCTCCGAAGGCAGTGGTCTCAACACAAAGGGGATCTAGAGAGTACTGTCAAGATCTCCAGAGATGCTGCTGTGGATTTGAAGTGGTGGATTGCAAGCAACAATCTTTCACAAGGAAAGCCGTTCCAGCAGTCGCCACCAGTGGCCACAGTCATAACGGATGCTTCCACTCTAGGGTGGGGAGCTCATCTGGGGGATCTGGAGATCAAAGGTCTTTGGTCTCCAGAGGAACAGATGTTTCACATCAATCTGTTAGAGTTACGGGCTGTACGTCTGGCTCTCAAGGCCTTCCTCCCTTCCCTTCGTGGTCAGTCGGTACAGGTCCTAACGGACAATACTACCACGATGTGGTACATAAACAAGCAGGGAGGAGTGGGGTCGTACCTTCTTTGCAGAGAAGCTCTTCGACTATGGTCCTGGGCAAAGGACCATCGGATTTGCTTGATAGCAAACCATCTGGCCGGAGTCTTGAACGTGCGTGCGGACAGTCTCAGTCGCCAATTCTCGGCAGACCACGAGTGGCGTCTCCATCCAGATCAAGTCCGTTTAATCTTCCAGAGGTGGGGGTTTCCTCGGGTAGATCTGTTTGCCACTCGAGAGAACGCGCATTGTCCGTTATTCTGCAGCCTCCAGTATCCGATGCAGGGAGCGTTGGGGGACGCGTTTCAAATAACCTGGTGCGGCCAGTTGCTTTACGCGTTTCCTCCCATACCCTTGATTCCTCGAGTATTGAGGAAGATTCGCCAGGACCGGGCTCTAGTCATCCTAATAGCTCCAGATTGGCCAAGGAGGGTATGGTACTCCGACCTTCTCCAACTCTCAATGTGCCCTCCGCTCCGTCTCCCTTTAAGGGCAGACCTCCTCTCGCAGTCGCAGGGGCAGGTTCTACACCCCAACCTCCAGAGTCTGCACCTACATGCCTGGAGATTGAACGGGGCAACCTGAGTTCCTTCTCTCTCCCGCCTGAGGTAGTGGATGTTATATTAGCGGCCAGGCGACACTCCACTAAATCTATCTACGCTAATAGATGGTCTAAATTTGTTGCGTGGTGTGGAGAGAGGCAGATTGATCCTTTGCATGCTCATTTATCGGACATTTTGTCTTTTGCTCTGTCTCTAGCGCAGAAAGGTTGTGCAGTGACTACCATTAAGGGTTATTTATCGGCCTTGTCAGCCTTCATATGTCTTCCAGACCAACCATCTTTATTTAAATCCCCTATTGTTATCAGATTCCTGAAAGGTCTTCTAAATAAATATCCTCCAAAACCATTCGTTATGCCGCAATGGGATTTGTCCTTGGTCCTGACTTTCCTTATGGGGTCCCCTTTTGAACCTATGCATTCTTGCCCCTTAAGGTATTTGGTTTTAAAAACAGTCTTCCTGGTAGCTATAACATCAGCAAGGAGAGTGAGTGAGTTGCAGGCCTTATCAGTAAAGCCCCCTTATACAACTTTTTATGGGGATAAGGTGGTGTTGAGGACCAAGGCTGCTTTCCTCCCGAAGGTTGTTTCACCCTTCCATTTGGCTCAGGCAATTACTTTGTCCACGTTTTATCCTCCGCCTCATCCTTCCAAAGAGGAAGAAAGACTGCACCGTCTGGACCCAAAGAGAGCGTTGAGCTTCTTTATTGATAGAACAAAGGATTTCAGGCTGGAGGATCAGCTGTTTATTGGATACGTGGGCAAGAGGAGAGGAAAGGCAGTCCACAAGAGAACACTATCCAGGTGGGTTGTTCTTTGCATTAAAATCTGTTACTCTTTGGCAAAGAAGGATCCTCCTGAGGGCATTAGAGCTCATTCCACCAGAGCTAAGTCGGCCACTTCGGCCTTGGCCAGGGGTGTTCCTGTGGTTGACATCTGCAAGGCCGCAACTTGGTCGTCCCTTCACACTTTTGCAAAACATTACTGTTTGGATTCTGAGGTTAGAAGGGACGGCCATTTTGCACGGTCAGTGCTGCAGGATTTCTTGGTTTGACCATTTAGGCACCCACCGCCGGGCATGGTACTGCTTTGGGACTCTGAGGAATCCACAGGTAGTTGTATCCATCAGAAGAACGAGTTACTTACCTTCAGTAACGACTTTTCTGGTGGATACATTAGCTACCTGTGGATTCCTCACGGTCCCACCCGCCTCCCCGTTGCCTTTCTGGTCTTTCCAAGTAATCCTTGAGTGCGCTCCTCTTAGTCTTTGAGGGTGCAATAGATGTTGTATATAATATATTTATATATATGTATATATCTTTGTGTATATACTTGATGTGTGTGTATATATTAAAAAAAAAAAAAAAAGAGAGAGTTATATATATATATATATATATAAAAGATTTACAGTTATTCACGCAATGTTGTGTAATTTTACAATATAATCGGATGTTGCCTTGCTCTTTCATTGCATTGCCTGGTTGTTCTCATGCACGTAAAAAATTATTGGTACTGACGTCCGCACGTCGTCGAGGACCTCTTATTGCCT
The DNA here is from genome assembly GCF_031143425.1 of Pleurodeles waltl. NCBI lineage: Eukaryota > Metazoa > Chordata > Amphibia > Caudata > Salamandridae > Pleurodeles > Pleurodeles waltl. The sequence goes on along the minus strand of NC_090448.1, from coordinate 1,090,523,818 downwards.
GTATGACGTCAGACGGCGTCGCGTGGGCTAGAGTGACGTCCTCGTCGACGTGCAGAGACTAGTAAGAAGATTTCCGTCGAATGCTGGCGCCATGGGAGTATTCATTAGGTGAGGAATCCACAGGTAGCTAATGTATCCACCAGAAAAGTCGTTACCGAAGGTAAGTAACTCGTTCGTCTATGAAAACAGAAAACTAAGAGCAGAATTAGCTTTTGCCAAATGTACTATGAATGAAAAAGATCAAACAACCAGGGGGGAATCCCCAGTAGGAAGTAACCAACATTTATGGCTTATTTAGAGAATTAGAAAGATTAAAAAAGGAAGAACTTAATAAATGGTGGGAGTGTGAATCACTCAACAAATATTTGGAAGTAGACAGAGTACCTAGGGGTTTAAGGATTTTTATTATGCCTACTTACGACGACCCCAATCCTGAACTTTTAAAAGAATGGGCAGCACGTAATGCAGCTAGTTCCGCAGGAATGATGAGAATATTGATCAAGTACGCCCAAAATTGAGAGAGAGAAAGTCTTAGAAAAAATTGATGAAGTCACCAAACAAATAGAAGCGGTCTCTGATAGAAAGTTAGTTGAGTCATTGAGCAATACTAAGGAAGAACGATTGACCAAAGTTGAGGAAGAAATCATTTCAAAGAAGTCACGGAAATTTAACAGAGATACATTTGATTACGAGACGGGCCAAATATATACATTTGCTAGGAAATTTGATTATTGGAGGCAATTAAAAGTGAAGGAATCAGCGAGTCAAATTCCAACTATTGTGAGAAGGACATCCAACGTAGGGATGAGTGAGAGCTCTGATACTGATTTTGAGAAATCAAGAATAAGGTCCCACACTACACTACAAGAAGAGTTTGATTTTTTAGGGAAGGATCCGAGAACAAATCACAGACCTTGGAGGGGAGGAACCCGAATAAGAGGAAGAGGCAGAGGCAGAAAAGAAGAGGAGGTAAAAACAACCCACACCGACGAAGGAAACAAGATGACTCAAAGCAACAAACGGTACTAATTGATGAAAAAACGGTGGTTAACTTGTCAGATATTTCACTAGATGAGGAGGACAAAGCCAACTTATCGCTAGGCCTCTCGTATTGTCAACCCAGTGATTTTGATTATTTGCAAAGTCGCATAGATTTATTTCTATTTGTACGCAAATTAAAACTGTTAAAAATACATACAGCCAAAAGTAAAATGACAGCAAAAATAGGGGAACCAGCAGAAGGAACTTGTACCAATATAGAGAGAGCTACATGTCATAATTTATTAGTTGAAGATGTCGCGTTGATGAGAGACCTATGGGAACTTGAAGATAGTTCAATGGAGGAAATCAATGAAGAACAACTTATTGGAAGACTAGAGTCAGAAGGTGTGTGTGTGTAGACAAGGAAGGGGCATCTGGCCTTAAACCTAAATCCAGAATTGTCCCTTCACCTAGTGGAGACATGATCGATCAATTCTCAGAAACCTTGATTAAAGAATTAAAAATCCTGAGAGCCCACTCGTTAAAAAAAACTCAAGAATAAGAACAGTGGATATTACAAAACATTGGACAAACTTTCTAAGAATCCAGAAATTGTAGTGAGAGGCTCTGACAAAGGAGGCAATATTGTAATTTGGCCAACTAAGCAGTACATGGAAGAGGCGTACAAACAGTTGAATGACACAAAATGTTACCAAAGAATTGATTTAGAGTATGTTGAGAATATCAAAAAACAATTTGATTTAAATTTGATACAATGGAGTGAACGAGGCCTTATTAGTCAAGAGTACAGTTTTCTGAAAGTAGATTTTCCCAAATTACCTGTGTTTTACTTGATACCAAAGATTCATAAGGATGTACACAAACCTCCCGGGAGACCTATAGTGTCTATTCAAGGCAGTTTGTTTGAATTTGTATCACAATACATAGACATAGACAAGTTTTACAAAGACAAGTTGTTACAGCTGTTAGTCAGGAATTTATCTTCTTATTTGCAAGACAGTGGTGATTTCTTAAGAAGGATCTTCGATGTAGGCTGGGAAAGTGATTTTCTCTTAATGACGCTGGATGTAACAGCATTGTACACAAGTATACCACATGATTTGGGGATTCAGGCGGTAGAGTATTTTCTAAAAATGAGATCCAACATAGTAAAATGCTGAGCCAGATGATACGATGGTGTTTACAACATAACATGTTCTTTTTCAATAACGAGATATTCGAGCAGGTATGTGGTACAGCAATGGGAACCTGCTTTGCTCCAAGCTATGCGAACCTATTTATGGGTTGGTGGGAAGAACAGATATTAAGTAACGTCCCCTTAGAAAAATGGAGCAATAACATCATCCTGTGGCTCAGATACATTGATGATATTTTTGTAATATGGAAAGGTGATTATAGTTCTGCCAGTAATTTCATCAAAGAGATAAACATGAATGAATGCAACCTGAGGTTCACTGTTAAAATCGATAAGTCAGAATTTGAATTTCTGATGGATACAACTACCTGTGGATTCCTCACCTAATGAATACTCGCATGGCGCCAGCATTCGACGGAAATCTTCTTACTAGTCTCTGCACGTCGACGAGGACGTCACTCTTGCCCACGCGACGCCGTCTGACGTCATACAGGCAATAAGAGGTCCTCGCCGACGTGCCGATGACAGTTCCCTTTTTTCCGTGCATTCGAAACGGTTATCTTCGAGGGAGCTACTGTTACCTTCGTGGTTACAGTGTATTGTCTGCTGCGTAGTCTTCTCTGCGGTAATAATGTCTCAGAGGAAGTCTGGTTTCAAGCCCTGTCGAGAGTATGGGGGCAAGATGTCAGTTACAGATCCTCACTCCGACTGTCTATGGTGTTTGAGCTCCGACCATGACGTCTCGACTTGCGATTCATGTCAACACATGAATCCGAAGGCCCTCAAAGAGCGTGAGGCCAAGTTATTCATGGCAAAGTCAAAGAAGAAGGAGAAACATCATAAGAAGTCTTCTTCGCCAAGGTCTCACCGGCGTCATCGAGACTCCCGGCGCCGTAGAGACTCACGACGTCATTCCAGCAAGGAGTCTCGTTCGAGGTCACCTTTGGCTCGGCGTCGGAAGACTTGGGAGGTCAGCCCCACGGTCACGCCGCATCCTTCGACGCCGTTGCCCTCTCCGGCGTCACCGACTTCGCCTGGTCAGGCGTCGGTGATTGAGGTGGTGCAGCCTCTTGTGTTTTCTCCGGCGTCGCAGACGTCGAGGCCGGCGTCGGGGTCGCCCTCGATCCAGGCACCCCAGTATCCGGCTTTTCCCACTCCTGGAGCCGATAGTACCGCGTTTCTTAATGCGATGTATACCATCTTTCAGCAGATGGCTCCAGGAGCTGCTCCGGCTGGTCCTTCGGGGCCCTTGGCCTTTTCGTTGGGTGATCCTGCGCCTCTTCGGCCGGCACCCTTTATGCCCTTTCTCCCTTTTGGGAATGTGGGCTCGGCACCGGTGCCGGCGTCGGTGGCCGCTCCGGTGGCTTCGGATGTTTCGGCCCCGGAGGTTGCCCCTCCGTCGAAGTCAGGATTTTGCCCTGTGACTCCGGTTGGTCCATCGGCTCCAAGACATCGTCCTCCGGCTCCTGCCTCGGCGCCGAAGCTGCCTGTGGCGCCGGACGCGGCGTCAGATGCTTCTGGAGATCGGCGCCGTTCTTCGACGTCGGCGGAGGCCATGTCGACTCCGCGTATCGAGGAGAGACTTCATTCGAGGAGGCGTGCTCTCCGTCTTTTAGAAGAGCAAGAGTACCAGCGAGTCCTGGAGGAGGGAGAGATTGAGGACTCTGGAGACGGACTGCATGGTCTGGATACAGCCAGTGGGCTGGACACTTCCCCTGAGTGGGACCTTTCATCTCCAGGGGAATATACGGAGGAGGCTGCTTCCTTTCATGCTATGGTGAGGAAGGCAGCGAGCTTTTTGGACCTGCCTTTGCCGGTGGCAGAGGCGAAGCAGAATTTGCTGACAGAGGTATTGCATCCGGCCTCTGCTGCAGCTGAGCCTCTCTTGCCATTTAATGAGGCTTTGCTGGATCCGGTGTTGGTGTGGAAGAAGCCGGTGTCTTCCTCGGCCGTTCATAGGGCTGTGGCCAGGAGGTATCGAGCTGCACCATCTGACCCTGGCTTTCTCTCTAGACACCCTACGCCGGAGAGCTTGGTGGTGCAAGCCTCCTGTTCCTCAAAGTCAGCGCCTGGTTCCTTCCCGACGGTGCCTGGAGACAGAGACTCCAAGAAACTGGATGCGCAGTCCAAGAAAATATTTTCGTCATGCAGTTTGGCGTTGAAGGCCACCAACGCAACGTGCATTCTGGGGAGGTACATCCATGCTCTGATGGATGATATTTCGTCTTCATTTACGGAGCTTCCCCAGGGTCTCTTGGATGTGGTCTCGGACGCCCAGGCTGCCGCGACCCAGATTATCCAGTCTGGGCTGGACACGACCGACTCGGTGGCCAGGGCGATGGGCACGGCTGTGGTGGCAAGAAGACAGGCCTGGCTCCGAAACTCAGGGTTCTCTGCGGATGTGCAGTCGACCCTGCTGGACCTCCCGTTTGATGGGGACAGACTGTTTGGAGCCAAGGCAGATTCGGCCTTGGAACGATTTAAGGAGAGCAGAGCCACAGCCAAATCGTTAGGACTGCAAGCTCCTTCTTCCTCTGCCTCTTCTAGAATTTTCAGGAGGTTTCGGGGATTTGGGCGTGGCTCTTATTCCTCTTCCTTTCGGGGGAGGTTCCAGCAACCCGCCTCTTCCCTCCCCTATAGGTCATTTAGAGGGAGGGGGAGGGGTGGGGTCTGTACCAGAGGAGCCTCTCAACAGCACTCTGCCTCTTCCTCGTCCTCTGGAGGGGTGCAGCAGGGGAAGCAGCCTTAGGCTTCCACCGTTTCCCACTCACTCCTCTCCTGTAGGGGGAAGATTACAGCATTTTCTCCACAAGTGGAAGTCTATCACAACGGACACTTGGGTTCTCGGCATTTTGGGAAAGGCTTCGCCCTTCCCTTTCGGGAGTTCCCGCCCCTCATCCCGCCCCGCCCATCTTATTGTTCAGAAGAACACCTCCTGTTGCTAGAACAGGAGGTTCAAGTCCTCCTTTCAAAGGGTGCGGTAGAGTTGGTCCCAGAGCAGGAAAAGAGTCGAGGTTGTTACTCAAGATACTTCCTGATTCCCAAAAAGGATGGTCAGTTGAGACCAATCCTGGATCTGAGGATCTTGAATTGGTTCCTCAAACAGGAAAAGTTCAAGATGCTGACCCTAGCACAGGTGCTTTTGGCGTTGAACAAGGAAGATTGGATGGTGTCTGTCGACTTGCAGGATGCTTACTTTCATATCCCGATACTCAAGTCGCACAGGAAGTATCTCCGGTTTGTGGTAGGGTCGCAGCACTATCAGTTTGCGGTCCTCCCGTTTGGTCTTACTTCAGCACCTCGAGTCTTCACAAAGGTGATGTCAGTGGTTGCGGCGGAGCTCAGAAGGAAGGGGATAGCAGTATTCCCTTACTTGGACGACTGGTTGATCAAAGCCAAGTCCCCGGAGCTTGTGTTGCATCATCTGCAGTCAACAACCCAGTTGTTGTTCGACCTGGGCTTTTCGGTGAACGTGCCCAAATCTCACCTGGAGCCCTCTCAGCGCCTCCTGTTCATAGGGGCAGTACTGGATACAACATTGAGTCGAGCCTTTCCTCCGCCTCAGCGGATTCAAGATATTCAGGAATTGGTTCCAATGTTTCGAAATGGAGCGGTAGTTCCAGTCCTCAAGGTCCTTCGTCTGCTCGGTCTGTTCGCCTCCTGCATTCTGTTGGTCACGCATGCTCGCTGGCACATGAGGGCTCTTCAGTGGTGCCTCCGAAGGCAGTGGTCTAAACACAAGGGAGATTTAGAAGGTACTGTCAAGATCTCCAGAGATGCTGCTGTGGAATTGAAGTGGTGGATTGCGGGCAACAATCTTTCACTGGGAAAGCCGTTCGCGCAGTCGCCACCAGTGGCCACGGTAATAACGGATGCTTCCACCCTAGGATGGGGAGCTCATCTGGGGGATCTGGAGATCAAAGGGCTTTGGTCTCCAGAGGAACAGGTGTTTCATATCAATCTGTTGGAGTTACGGGCTGTACGTCTGGCTCTCAAGGCCTTCCTCCCATCCCTTCGTGGTCAGTCGGTACAGGTCCTGACGGACAATACTACCACGATGTGGTACATAAACAAACAGGGAGGAGTAGGGTCGTACCTTCTCTGCAGAGAAGCTCTTCGGCTATGGTCCTGGGCAAAGGACCATCAGATTTGCTTGGTGGCAAATCATCTGGCCTGGGTCTTGAATGTACGTGCGGACAGTCTCAGTCGCCAATTCTCGGCAGACCACGAGTGGCGTCTCCATCCAGATCAAGTCTGTTTAATCTTCCAGATGTGGGGGTTTCCTCGGATAGATCTGTTTGCCACTCGGGAGAACGCGCATTGCCCGTTATTCTGCAGCCTCCAGTATCCGATGCAGGGAGCGTTGGGGGACGCGTTTCAGATAACCTGGTGCGACCAGTTGCTTTACGCGTTTCCCCCCATACCCTTGATTCCTCGAGTGTTGAGGAAAATTCGCCAAGACCGGGCCCAAGTCATCTTAATAGCTCCGGATTGGCCAAGGAGGGTATGGTACTCCGACCTTCTCCAACTCTCACTGTGCCCTCCGCTCCGTCTCCCTCTCAGGGCAGACCTCCTCTCGCAGTCGCAGGGGCAGGTTTTACACCCCAACCTCCAGAGTCTGCACCTACATGCTTGGAGATTGAACGGGGCAACCTGAGTTCCTTCTCTCTCCCGCCTGATGTAGTGGATGTTATCTTAGCGGCCAGGCGACACTCCACTAAATCTATCTATGCTAATAGGTGGTCTAAATTTGTTATGTGGTGTGGAGAGAGACAGATTGATCCCTTACATGCTCATCTGTCACATGTTTTGTCTTTTGCACTGTCTCTAGCGCAGAAAGGTTGTGCAGTGGCTACCATTAAGGGTTATTTGTCGGCCTTGTCAGCCTTCATTTGTCTTCCAGACCAACCGTCGTTATTTAAATCCCCTATTGTTCTCAGATTCTTGAAAGGTCTTCTGAATCAATATCCTCCAAAACCATTCGTTATGCCTCAATGGGATTTGTCCTTGGTCCTGACTTTCCTTATGGGGTCCCCTTTTGAGCCTATGCATTCTTGCCCTTTAAGGTATTTGGTTATTAAAACAGTATTCCTGGTAGCTATAACATCTGCAAGGAGAGTGAGTGAGTTGCAGGCCTTATCGGTTAAACCCCCTTATATAACGTTTTATGGGGATAAGGTGGTGTTGAGGACCAAGGCTGCTTTCCTTCCGAAGGTTGTTTCACCCTTCCATTTGGCTCAGACAATTACTTTGTCCACGTTTTATCCTCCGCCTCATCCTTCAAAGGAGGAAGAAAGACTACATCGCCTGGACCCAAAAAGGGCGTTGAGCTTCTATATCGACAGAATGAAGGATATCAGGCTGGAGGATCAGCTGTTTGTCGGATACGTGGGCAAGAGGAGAGGAGAGGCAGTCCACAAGAGAACACTCTCCAGGTGGGTTGTTCTTTGCATTAAAATCTGTTACTCTTTGGCAAAGAAGGATCCGCCTGAGGGCATTAGAGCTCATTCCACCAGAGCTAAGTCGGCCTCTTCGGCCTTGGCCAGGGGTGTTCCTGTGGTCGACATCTGCAAGGCCGCAACTTGGTCGTCCCTTCACACTTTTGTGAAACATTACTGTTTGGACTCTGAGGTCAGAAGGGACGGTCATTTTGCACGGTCAGTGCTGCAGGATTTCTTGGTTTGACCATTTAGGCACCCACCGCCGGGCGTGGTACTGCTTTGGGACTCTATTCATTAGGTGAGGAATCCACAGGTAGTTGTATCCATCAGAAGAACGAGTTACTTACCTTCGGTAACGACTTTTCTGGTGGATACATTAGCTACCTGTGGATTCCTCACGGTCCCACCCGCCTCCCCGTTGCCTTTTTGGTCTCTCCAAGCAATCCTTGAGTGTGCTCCTTTTGGTCTTCAAAGTTGCAATACATTTTGCATATATGATATTTGTATATATGTGTATATTTATATATAAATCTATATATATTGTGTATATACATGATTCGTATGTATAAATATATTTATTTGTTAAAAAAAAAAAAAAAAAAAAGTTATATTAAATCTACAGCTATTTTATTGCAATGTTGTGTGATTTACAATATTAAGAGATGTTGCTTTGCTCTTTCATTACATTGGGTTATTATTATTCTCATGCACGTAAAAAATGTTGGTACTGTCATCGGCACGTCGGCGAGGACCTCTTATTGCCTGTATGACGTCAGACGGCATCGCGTGGGCAAGAGTGACGTCCTCGTCGACGTGCAGAGACTAGTAAGAAGATTTCCGTCGAATGCTGGCCCCATGGGAGTATTCATTAGGTGAGGAATCCACAGGTAGCTAATGTATCCACCAGAAAAGTCGTTACCGAAGGTAAGTAACTCGTTCTTCTTGACATTAAAGTACGTATTGAAAATAATAAAATAGAGACTACATTGTTTAGAAAAGTCACAGCTTGGAATAGCATTCTTCATGCCAAAAGTTATCACCCCCAACCTTTGATAAATAACATTCTCTTTGGAGAGTTCTTGAGAGCAAAAAGGATTTGCAGTAAAGAGGATGATTATCTAAATGTCCAAGCAGACATGATTGAGAGATTAAAACAGAGAGGATATACCAGCGACACATTACAAGTGCTGTGAGAGCTAAATCCCGCTCTAGGGACCAGTTGCTTTTCACTTCAGGACAAAGGGGTAATGACTTGAATAAGAATAGTGATACCCATAAGGATACAGCCAATGTGAGATATATAACTACTTTTAACACGGCACATGAATCCATCAGAAAGATGTTACAGAAACATTGGCACATGTTAAAAAGTGATCCTGTGATTGGCATGAATCTGAAAAAAAGACCCATGATAACGTATAGAAAAGGGATATCCATGAGAAGTGTCCTGGTGAAAAGTGACGTACGGCAAGATAAAATCTCCCAAAAAATTTCCCAAAGCAGTTGGCTTACATCTTTAAATGGATTTTTCAAATGTGCCAAATGCAAAGCTTGCAAAAATGGGAAGAATATTAAAACCATCAGACAAGGGGACAGAACGATACACACAATAAAAGGCAGATATGACTGCAAAAGTGAATGTCATCTAAATTTTAAAATGTAGCTGTCCTAAGATATACGTAGGGAGCACTAAACTACAGGTACATAAAAGAATTCTCCAACATTTCAGAGCAATAGCCAATAAAGACAATTCTTACCCAGTCGCCAGACATGTACATGAGGTCCATAGTGGCAGAATTGAAGATGTCAAATACAGCGTAATTGATGGGATAAGAAAAGATGTCTGTGGAGGGGATAGGGAGAAAAACTTGAGAAAGTTAGAGTCCAGATATATCCTTACACTAGATTCAAGAGAACAAGCGGGATTGAACTCCAGTGAGGAATTATATATCCATCTGAGTTAATATATGCAGCTAATATTATCTTTTCTCCCAATTGAGCTATCTCGCACCCCCCCCCCCCCCAAAAAAAAAATCTATACATAACACTATAATGCATTAATGAGTTTTTTCACCCATGAGATGTTGTAGATATAACTGTCTAAAAACATTATATTTGGCTAATGAGTGGGGGGATGTGGATATACTCCATGATATGGTGCTCTTATTTGGAATCATTAACATGTTTAAATTTATACCTTGAAATTCAAGATTAGTTCCTTTGTTTCTTGTAGCTCAATGATTTTTTGGCCTTATTATTTATTATTTAGTTATTTTATCCATTATTTCATTGTTGATATTTATCATAATTATTTTTCACAGTCATTTGTTATTGTTAGTTTTTCGCATTCTGAAAGTGGGTTTTTGCAACAGACGACCAAAACGTTAGTAGACTTGTGATTCATGATTTATTAGCTTGGGGTTTTATATATTTTGCACAATTATATGTATTATATTCAATCTACTGTGTTGCTTTAAATGAAGTACGTGTCACATGTCAAACATGATATATAAAGGGGGCCAAAATGGCGGCCCCACAGGTTGAGAAAGGCTGAGACGCCGAAACGCGTTCCTGTGTGGATTGAATTAAATCCCATTTATACTTTCACGGAGTGCCGGTTGCCTTATTTATGCATAAGGGAGTGTTTTTATATATATATATATATAGTGTGCATTTTTAAATGTGTATTCTTATAAGTATTTATATTGATATTATTTGTTAATTATATTTGAATAAAATTTGTATAAAGGCTTTCATTGATGCAATTGTAGTGAATAAGTGATGTCGGTTATGACCTATTAGCCTCAAAGGCATGTAAAAAATGGTGTAAACTGACACCAGCACGCCGGCAAGGACCTCTTATTGCCACGATGAGGTCAGATGGAGTCGTGTGGAGTCGGGCAATTGTGACATCCTCGCCGACGTGCAGAGCTGGAAAGAAAATTTCTGTTGAATGCTGCGCACTGGGGAACATTCATTAGGTGGGGAATCCACAGGTAGCTAGTGTGTATCCACCAGAAAAAGCGTTACTAAAGGTAAGTAACTTGTTCTTCTTTACCCCATATAATGACAATTACATAAAATGCATGGGATCCAGGTACTGTTGATGATTTCTTGTAACTACCTTCATGCACACTAGTGACATTCCAATACTTTAATTCCTCATTTTTGCAAAAGGATCACAATAGGGGTCATCACTTCAGTCCACAGCCTCCTATGATTTATGTCCTGCTTTGTCTCCTGACTTCCTTAGACAATCCTTACCACCATTACCATTTTGAGATTCCATTTGTTGTGCCCTAACCAGTTGCTGCATCAGTAATGCTTCAACCTTTACAACACCCTTTGCAGCCAACATTCTCTCAGCAGTCACAGCACCTCCAATGGGATCCTATAATTAATCTTCCAGAACGACAGGTGCCACTTGCTGTAGTATTAATACTACATCTGAAACCTTATTTTCTAGTGAAAGTGACCTACAAACTGGTGTTGATTATGATGGTTTTGTCAAGAATACTGAGGATGAAAACAATAGTGCTGATTATGATGATGTTAATCACAATAATGATCTCCAGGATTGTCCAGATTTGTCCAAACTTCCCACATGGTAACTCACTCGCAGCACCAAGACCGACAGTCCAGAACCCATTCAAGAAGATTTCACTCAAACTTCCCTTCCTCCATATTTAAAAAAATCTTGCTTTCTTCAAGTAAGTCTATTCAGGTCGGTTCAGTTTTGGAGGAATCTGTTAACTTCATCTATTAATGTAGCAAGACTTGAGAAAAATTTTGAGCGTATGACGCTGCGCTTAGCCATTTATTGAATCAAACTAAGATGGCTTCAGACATGTCAGCCACAGCATAGCGTGGTTGAAGGAGTCTGTCATCTTATTGCACAGCACTTTCAGGTAGAAAATGCCACAAGTGGGGCATTTGGGTGAGTGCATTAGTACTCGCCAATATAAAGGTAGCCAGTACTCTTGCAAATTTTTGCGAATTCAAAGAAAATGCCTTTGAAGAACTATGAGTGCAAGTAAGTAAGGGCCAGATTTACGTAGCTTTTTGTTGGTCGCAAACTGGCTGATTCGCAGAATCTGCTCGTTTGCGACCCACAAAAAGCATTTCCCTATGTACAAATCCCTATTTTGCGAGTTGGTATGCTGTTACAGACTTGCAGAACAGGATTTGCAACTTGCTATTAGAAAGGGGGGCTGTAGGAAGTTGGCTCTGTATGTACTATTTCAAAGTAAGAAATAGCATGCACAGAGTCCAAGGGTTCCCCTTAGAGGTAAGATAGTGGCAAAAAGAGATCATTCTAATGCTCTATTTTGTGGTAGTGTGGTCGAGCAGTAGGCTTATCAGAGGGTAGTGTTAAGCATTTGTTGTACACACACAGGTAATAAATTAGGAACACACACTCAGACAATTCCAGGCCAATAGGTTTTATATAGAAAAATATATTTTCTTAGTTTATTTTAAGAACCATAAGTTCAAGATTTACAAACACTACTTTAAATGACAGGTTTTTCACTCGGGTATCTTATGAACTTTGAATTATCACAATAGCATGTACAGTTTTGGCAATAAGCTATTTTAAAAGTGGACACTGTGCAAAAATCAACAGTTCCTGGGGGAGGTAAGTAAATGTTAAGTTCACAGGTAAGTAAAACACTTACAGGGTTCAACGTTGGGTCCAAGGTAGCCCACCGTTGGGGGTTCAAGGCAACCCCAAAGTTACCACACCAGCAGCCCAGGGCCGGTCAGGTGCAGATGTCAAAGTGGTGCCCAAAACACATAGGCTTCAATGGAAATAGGGGTGCCCCGGTTCCAGTCTGCCAGCAGGTAAGTACCCGTGACTTCGGAGGACAGAACAGGGGGGTTTGTAGGGCACTGGGGGGGACACAAGCAGGCACAGAAAGTACACCCTCAGTGGCACAGGGGCTGCCGGGTGCAGAGTGCAAACAGGCGTCGGGTTTTCAATAGGAAGCAGTGGGGAGACCCGGGGTTCTCTTCAACAATGCAGGCAGGCACAGGGGGAGCTCCTCGGGGTAGCCACCACCTGGGCTAGGCAGAAGGTCGCCTGGGGGTCGCTCCTGCACTGGAGTTCGGTTCCTTCAGGTCCTGGGGGCTGCGGGTGCAGAGTGGTTTCCAGGCGTCTGGTTCCTTGAAGCAGGCAGTCGCAGTCAGGGGGAGCCTCTGGATTTCCTCTGCAGGCATCGCTGCGGGGGCTGGGGGGGGGGGGGGGGGGTCAACTCTGGCTATTCACGGTCTCACAGTCGCCGGGGAGTCCTTCCTGTAGTGTTGGTTTTCCGCAGGTCGAGCCGGGGGCGTCGAGTGCAGAGTGGAAAGTCTCACGCTTCCGACGGGAAACATGTGGTCTTTAAAAGTTGCTTCTTTGTTGCAAAGTTGCAGGTTTGTTGAACAGGGCCGCTGTCCTTCGGGGCTTCTTGGTCCTTTTAGATGCAGGGTAGTCCTCTGATTCTACAGAGGTCGCTGGACCCTGAGGGATGCGTCGCTGTTGCAGTTTTTCTTGAAGTGGGGAGCAGTTGTCTGTCTTCTCTGCAGGGCTTCAGGACACCAGTCCTTCTTCTTCTTAGTTTGCAGGAATCTATCTTCCTCGGTTCTGGGGGCCCCTAAATACTCAATTCAGGGGTGTGTTTAGGTCTGGGAGGATAGTAGCCAATGGCTACTAGCCCTGAGGGTGGCTACACCCTCTTTGTGCCTCCTCCCTGTGGGGAGGGGGGCACATCCCTAATCCTATTGAGGGAATCCTCCATCTGCAAGATGGAGGATTTCTAGAAGTCAGTCTCACCTCAACTCAGGACAGGCTTTGTTCCTGGCCACAGAGTGACAAAGGCACTTTCCCGATGTGGCCAGCAACATGTCTGGTGTGTGACAGGCTGGCAAAAACTAGTCAGCCCTCACTGGAAGTCGGTATGTTTTCAGGGGGCATCTCTAAGATGCCCCTCTGGGTGTATTTTTACAATAAAGTGCACACTGGCATCAGGGCCCTTGGTACCAGTAACAAGGGACTTACCTGGGTGCCAGGGTTGTGCCAATTGTGGAGACAAAGGTACAGTTTTAGGGAAAGAACACTGGTGCTGGGGCCTGGTTAGCAGTCCTCAGCACATTTTCAAGTCATAACTTAGCATCAGCAAAGGCAAAAAGTCAGGGGGTAACCATACAAAGGAGGCATTTCCTTACAGTGGCGTTCCGGGGGCGTCCCTTCCTAATTGTGACTCGCAGGGGGATGTATGATTGTTTTGTGACCGTTAATGCAGCCACAAAACAATCACAGTTAACGCCAATTTCAAATTGGTGTTAACCCATTCGCAAATAGGAAGGGGTTCCCATGGAGCCCCTTCCCCTTTGTGAACGGTAGCGAAAAAATATTTCTCTCGTAGGGGTATTTCCATGATAGTCATAAGCATTGAATATTCCCCGCCCGCCTGCGGGGACTCCAGAGCACTTTTTCCAATATGACTTCTTAAGTGTCCATGTTCGCCTTACTTTAGAAAAGCCTGTCAAATCACTTAAGCATGTTCCTGTGCAGCCTATAGGAAAGGCTACAGTGTTCAAACTTCTTCATCCAGTTTGTCCTTTAGGTAAATGCATTTAAATGCCTGAACAATTGAATATATTTTTCAGAAAAATTCCTTCACAAACTTTTTTTCTATGAAGGAGTGCAGAGCAGTGTAGCCCATAGGCTGCCATTAGTAATGAAGAAAAAGGAGACTATGCCTTTAAGAACAGCCAGTCCTCCAGTATCCCATCATGCCTAGAGAGAGGCAGTAACTCCGTTCGACATCAAGGCACCTCACGACGTCTAAGAATCCACGACGCCGAGGAGCAGATTGACGTCATTGGAATCGACGTCGAGAAGGAAACGTAGAAATCAGGTGTCCAGAGGTCCTGCACAGCGTCGACGTCCATCAAGGAGAGCATCGACGTCTAGGAGACACAAGTGAAGAAGAATTTATTCTTCCTCAGAGCGCTCTACTTCGGTAGTGCTGCTTCCCTCGCCGCCTTCTACTCGCACATCTCCTCATGCATCTCCTCCACCAGATTTGCCACCAACTTCACCTCAGTCACAGACGCCGCGGCCTACGGATCAGGATTTACTGGCACCTGCACCACTTCCAGTTGCACCACTTCCATTCCCTCAAGTGCCGATCAGTGTCCCAGCAAGACTGCTCTACATTGCGCCACCGTTCACGTCATGGCCATGATTCAGCCTGCTCAAAATCTCACCGCAGATCTAGACGTAGATCAGGTTCAAGGGGTTGTGATAGAGATTCTTGGTCTTCTACCAGAGACTACTCCCCAGCCTTATCGGATTTACCCCACCTCGGTCCTCGGCAGTTGATGATATTAACACCTTTCATGAAGTTCAGGTCCGAGGTGCGTCAAAACTTAACATTTGATGGTTGCCCCTACACCATCTACGTCGGTCATATTTGAGACTCTCCAACAGCATACAGCCGCCAGACCTTTGCTACCTCTAGTACCTGGCCTCTTCGAGCCTGCTATGGAAGTCTGCACCATCTAGACTGCAGAAAAAGTATTGTCCTCCTGAACAAGATTCTGTGTTTTTGCGTTCTGACCCTCCACCGGATTCAGTGGTTATATTGGCAGCTTGCAAAGCTCACGCTACCTCTCCGTCTTCCACCTCTCCCCCGGATAAAGAGAGTAAAAGACTAGATTCAACAGGCCGTAAAGTCTGCAGTTCGGCTGCATCATCCATGAAAACTGAAAGCTCCACAGCCCTTTTGGGCACAAACAATAGGTCCTTGTGGGATTCCATATTACAGTTTGCAGAGCATCTCCCGAGAGATCACAGAGAGGATTTCTTAGAAATAGCCAAGGAGGGCGCTATGGTCTCCAATCAGATCATCACTGCAGCAGCGGACGTGTCTTTACTCTCAGCACATTCATATTGTCATGGGGTGGCACTGAGGAGACATTCATGGCTGGCGCTTACTTCATTGAAGTCGGATGCTTAGCAACGCATTATAAATCTGCCATTTTCGGGCTCTACTCTATTCGGATCCCATGCAGATGACGAAATGGCAAGGATGAAGGCTGAGGTGGACACAGTAAAAAGCAGTGGGTCTTGACAAGCCTAAGGAATAACGAAGGTCCTTCCGACCTTTCCAATGCCGCTACACCACGCAGAGGGTTCAAACCCCTCAATGGGCCCCTACAAGATCTCACCAGCAGTACCAACGATCTTATCAGCCTCAGCGTAAAGCACAGAGAGGACAATCGACCCATCAGCCCATTCAGGGTTCCCGACAACTTCGAAACCCTGAGAATTTCCTCCCCCCAACTTCGTTAACCACTCTAGTGGGGGTGGAGCGTCACTAATTGCCTGGTAGAGTGGAAAAGAATTACAACAAACTCTTGGGTCTTCAACGTTGTACATAATGGATATTGTCTCAGGTTTTCCACACCACCTCCAACCATTCCGCCAAAACCCTCAACTGCGCACCTCGACCTCTTAAAGGCAGATGTTTCCATCCTCCTCGAAAAGAGAGCAGAGGAATCGGTTCCCCTCAACCAACGAGGGAAGGGCATTTACTCCAAATACTTTCTCATCTCAAAGAAGGACAAGAGGGAATTCAGACCCACTCTAGACCTCAAAATTGCCATCAAATGGGTCCGAAAGGAAAAGTTCAGGATGCTATCCTTACACCAGATATATCCTCTGATTCAGCAAGGGGACTGGCTTTGCTCAGTGGATCTACACGATGCGTATTTTCACATCCCCATTGCGAAGAAGCATCGGAAATTCCTGAGGTTTGTTGTGGGTCAAGATCACTTCCAATACACTGTCCTACCATTCGGTCTCAGGTCAGCACCCAGAACCTTTTCCAAGTGCATGGCGGTGGTGGCAGCACATCTCAGAAAAAATTGGATTTTCATATACCCATATCTGGACGACTGGCTAATCAAAGCATCCAACTATGCAGAAGCCAAACTGCATTTCCAGATGACCTGCTATCTCCTGTATCGGTTAGGCCTTCATGTCAACTTTCACAAGTCAACGCCAGTTCCTGTACAGAAGTTAAACTACTTAGGAGCTACCATAGACACACTGCAGGCAAAAGTGTGTCCATCAGAGGAACTACGTTTATCCATTCTCCGGAAGGGTCGGGCTCTCTGATCAATGCGTCACCCAGCAGTGCGAACTGTCTCCTCACTTCTCGGCTCCATGGCCTCCTGCATCTTTCTGACACTCAACGCTCGCCTCCACATGCGACTGCTTCAGGAATGCCTGGAGGACCAATGGAATCAACTGTCGGGGAACTGGGAAGACCAAATTCGTCTGTCCACCCATGCAATCAGATCTCTAACTTGGTGGTGTTCTCCAGCCAATCTCCTAAAGGGGATGCCGTTCCGTACACAGGCTCCAGCACAGACTATTGTGACAGATTCCTCTCTCCTCGAATAGGGAACTCATATCGATCATCTGGAAATAAAAGGTCGATGGTCCCCCAAGGAATCATTATACCACATCAATCTCCTAGAGCTATGGGCGGTACACCTAGCTCTCAACGCCTTTCTCCCCTCAATCACCACCGACAACTTGCTGGTACAGACAGACAATACCACCACTATGTACTATCTGAACAAGCAAGGGGGCACCAGATCCAGAGTCATGTCTCAAGAGTCCCAGACAATATGGCACTGGCTCCTAGCCAGGAAATTGAGCATAGTGGCAACCTACCTTCCAGGGGTTCAGAATGTGCAAGCGGATGCACTCAGCAGAGTTCTAGAAGGGGAACCACGAGTGGGTGCTCAACAAAGACGTTACTCAAGACATTTTCAGTTTGTGGGGCACACCTTCTATCGGCCTCTTCGCCACAGAAGAAAACAGGAAATGCTGCGCCTTCGCCGCCAGATTTTACCACCTAGAATCGCTGGGGAATGCTCTGTGGATAGACTGGTCCAACAAATTTCTGTACGCCTTTCCACCAATTCCGCTGATCCCAGCAGTCCTCCTCAAACTCTCGATGATGTCAGCCACAATGATCCTCATTGCAGCAGAGTGGCCGAGACAGTGGTGGTTCCCGGATCTCCTTCACTGATCACTCCATCCACATCTCAGGCTAACCTGCAGACCGGACCTCCTGACGAAGTTCAGAGGACAAATGAGACATCCCAATCTCTCCTCCTTGAATTTGGCAGCATGGCTCCAGAGTTAGTCCAGTATGGACATCTAAACCTTCCACAGGATTGTATGGAAATCCTAAAGGAGGAGAAAGATTCTGCATCTGGTGTTCTTCTAAGGGGATAGACCCTACATCTTGCAAAGAAGATGTCATTCTCCCATACTTGTTACATTTGGCACGATCTGGCCTGCAATAAAAGTTCATTTTGCAGCTTTGACTGCTTATAGGAAAACTCCTTCGCAAACCTCTTTCTTTAGGATTCCAGGCATTAAAGATTTCCTAGAGGGGTTAAAGGAGGTCTTTCCTCCAGTTAGGCGCCCTTCTCCACCATGGGAACTTAATGTGGTCCTTTCACGTCTAATGCAACATCCATTCGAACCCATACACAAGGCATCTCTCCAACACCTAACTTGGAAGACGGCCTTTCTAGTGGCAATCACTTCAACACAAAGGGTTAGCGAGATCCAGCCCCTCTGTACCCACGAGCCTTACACAGTATTTCACTTCTCCAAAGTAGTACTGCGAACACATCCTAAATTTCTGCCCAAGGTTATAGCCGACTTTCACATCAACCAGTCGATTTCCTTACCTACTTTTTTTTCCAAACCCTTCTACCCCAGCAGAGAGAGCTCTCCATTCTCTAGATGTTAAAAGGGTGTTAAAATTGTATCTAGATAAGACTAATTCCCTTCGGAGAACTTCACAACTGTTTGTTAATTATGGTACGGTCTGTACCAGTTTAGCCACCTCCTAACAGTCAGTATCGAGATGGATAGTCTCCTGTGTTTTATTTTGCTATCAACTAGCTAAGAAAAAACTACAGGGTAAACCAAAAGCGCATTCCACCAGAGGCAAGTCTGCAACGACTGCTTTATTGAGGAATGTTCCATTAGCAGACATTTGTAGAGCTGCCACTTGGAGATCTGTTCACAACTTTACCAAACATTATTGCCTTGACTCCGATGCTAGGGCAGATGCTCAAGTAGGACAGGCTTCTCTTAGGAACCTCTTTGCTTGAGAGAGTGTTTTCTGAGTATTCTGTCTGCTCCTCCGCATGTTATGGGATGGGCTTGCTATTCTAGTCAACGCTTATAACTATACATGGAAATCCCCTACGAGAGAAGGTATAGTTTCTTACCTGTAACTCCAGTTCTCTCGTAGGGGTATTTCCATTATAGTCACAAGCAACCTTCCCACCTCCCGGGGGAGCAGACAGATTGCTTAATTAGGGTAATCATTATTATCAGCTAAGAACTGCCTGCAAAAAGAACTGAGGTAACTGCCTCTCTCTAGGCATGATGGGATACTGGAGGACTGGCTGTTCTTAAAGGCATTCTCCTTTTCTTCATTACTAATGGCAGCCTATGGGCTACACTGCTCTGCACTCCTTCATAGGGGTTTTCTGATATAAAAAAAGGTTTGTGAAGGAATTTTTCTGAAAAATATATTCAATTGTTCAGGCATTTAAATGCATTTACCTCAAGGACAAACTGGATGAAGAAGTTTAAACACTAGCCTTTCCTATAGGCTGCATAGGAACATTCTTAAGTGATTTGGCAGGCCTTTCTGAAGTAAGGCAAACGTGGACACTTAAGAAGTTATATTGGAAAAAGTGCTCCGGGGTCCCCGCAGGCGGGCGGGGAATATTCAACGCTTATGACTATCATGGAAATACCCCTACGAAAGAACTGGAGTTACAGGTAAGAAACTATACCTTTCAGAACACGCAGTGGTCCCACGGACCACTGCCCTCTGAAAAAAATGAAACGAAAACTTTTCATTTTTCTTTTGGAAATGCAGCCTGTTTTCCTTTAAGGAAAACAGGCTGCATTTAAAAATAAATAAATAAATTAAAAAAACTGCTTTATTGAAAAGGAGTCACAGATATGGTGGTCTGCCGAGCACAGCAGGCTGCCATTCCTGTGAGTGCGGTCATTCCCAATGGGGTCGCAAATTGTAACCTATCTCATGAATATTGATGTTGAAGGTCCTTTGCAACCCCATTGGGAATCGCAAGCGGTGGACTTAACACTGTTGTACATTTTGTTTTGCGACTCGCAATTTACGATTCCCAAACGGATCGCAAATTGCGAGTCACAAAACAAAAGATCGTGCATCTGGCCCTTATTTTCCTTGTTCGTTTTAATTAGTGTAGTGTTTCAAGGAAAGTATGAATTCTTTTGCTTTGTAAGTGTGAAGTTAAATCTCTTAAAGAGACAACACAACAGGTAAATCCATTCTAATCCATCTATTGCTGTACCAGAACTTGCATAATTCATCTGTTGGCATTCTCATTAAAAAGGGCAGTTTAAACTCTCACATCAGGTTACAACACACTGTGTTTAAAGCTTTATTGATTTAGATCCCCAAGTAGATGTGTCCACTTCATTTAGCTTACAACTGGGATTATGCTGTGTCTTACAATGTGAAGGGTTTAAAAAGCCTCCATTTCAGTTGTAATTTCTTCTGTTGAAAGATTATGTAGGGTGGTATTCTGAATTTTAACACTGGAATTTTAATTCTTTGTAAAGAATGTTTTGGCCTTTGTGTTCTACAGGCACAGCTGGAGACGTACGACTTCTCTAAGTTCCACACACTAAAGCCAAAGTTGATCGAGGCAGTAGACAACATGTTAGCACATAAAATTGCTTCCTTGATGAGCATGATTCGCCAGGAAGAGAGCAGCATGCCAACTCAGATGGTACATGGTGGTGCCTTTGAAGGAACAATGGAAGGACCATTTGGTCAAGGCTATGGTGAAGGTGCTGGAGAAGGTTTGGGGGAAGAAGAATGGGTGGTTGCCAAGGACAAACCTAGCTATGATGAACTTTTCTACATGTTGTCACCAATAAATGGCAAGATCTCTGGAGTGAGTGCCAAGAAAGAAATGGTAAATTCCAAGCTACCGAACAGTGTCCTGGGGAAGATCTGGAAGTTGGCTGACTGCGATAAAGATGGAATGTTGGATGATGAGGAATTTGCCTTGGCAAAGCACTTAATAAAGATTAAACTAGAAGGGTACGAACTACCAAATGAGCTGCCCGCCCATCTTCTGCCACCATCTCACAGAAAACCAGTCTATAATGGAGAGTGATGAGTTCGGACTTTAGAGACATTGTCGTTGTTGGGACATTTTAAGGGTAAAATAAATTCCGATGCTGTTTTAGGTGTTTGAACATGGCCAAACCTTGAAATCAGGCCTCTGCTTGCTCAGAAATCCGGGCAGCATTTCCAAAAGTCATAATATGCTTTCAATCACAGAATGTGAAACATTGACAATATGATGTTTACACCAACTTCAGCAACCATTCCATTATTGAAACCACCAGCATCCCACTATATATGTTGACTTATCATCCTATATGTAGTTTTAAAAACAATATTAGCATTTCCACATTATTCTAAATTCACCTCAGTATTCCTATAGCTCTGTATGCCCTGAGTTGTTAAAGCTTTCTCACGTGTGCCTTAGCTGCATCAACATTTCACCGACACAGGACTAAATATCCCACCCATACTTTCCGAGGCTCAAAAAGAAACATATAAATGATGCTGAATAAGCACCCTGCTCAATACTTTTCTTCTCTTCCGAGCTAATTAAATGGTTGAAAGGAAGAGGAATGGTTCTTTCAGTTTCCAACTGTGTTTAGGTTACTATATGCTTGCCTTTATGGGTCTTGAATGATATGTAGGCAGTTCAAGTTTCACAAAACGTTTGTTACATAATGGGGATGTTGAGGGTTAGAAGAATGAAGGTACCCAATGCTAAGGTAGGAAGTGTAAGCGGTCCGGGTTGAAACCTGCCACTACCAGTTGGCATTTCAAGCTTTGGTTTCCTATTTTCATTATTTTTATAAATCATTGTCATTTTGAAAATTGATGATTTTGAAATATTTATAAAGTTGCAAGAAGACGTTTGTATTGTTTTTACACATACGATATTTATTAGGGAGCTGCAAAGTTGTGTGTATATATATATATGTATAGTAGCAGATCACATTTACAAATTCCTAATGGCAGGGGAGGCGACTTATTGCATAAGAAGTATTTCTGTGTGCATACCCATTTAGAGTACAAGTGTTTCCAAGGGAGGAGAATATGAATGGGTATGACCCACTTGAATAAGGAGATCTCAAAAAAGACAGATGAGCTTCTCAGATTATGATGCATGGGAACGGTTATGCTAATGGACATTAGAAAGTTTAAGATCTTAAACTAGATCATGTCCATTTTTACCTACACTATCACACAACATAAGGAATGTAGGATATCCTAATTACACTTATTTCATTTTAAGTAGCCTTTTATTACTTTATGTACACGTTAGTCTAATATGATTTAAACGGTTATTTTTTCACTTTAAGTTAGTGGTGACTTCACCTTTATTCTACTAGCAATGTCGCTTTGTGCAGAATGGTAATAAATGCTCACTTGCTATCACCTCGTACATTGGTTAGGTTAGCTTTAGACCCGAAGTCTATGCCTGCATGTGTTGCTGCAGTTCTGTTTTCCTTACATTACCTTTTACCTAAAGATAATTATATTTTATGGAGTAGTTTGTATAATATCTCAGTGTACTGAAAAATGCACCACTTCAAGTCCTTGCTGATGTTAATATCTCACACGCAGACGGCCTTTTTCTGTTTTCAGATATCAAAACACTTACTTGACCGACTGTACGCATATTAAACATTCTGCCTGTAAGTATAGCGTTGTAGAGGCTGAATGTTACCTATGTTGACCCACCTATAACAACAATTAGTATTCAATTGACAGAAGTGCATTTGAGAGTAGTGGAGCCATAGCTATTAAGAAAAATGTGAGTAGAAAACGTTGATTATTTTTACATGAAAAACTAAATGAAAGTCACCAAGGTGTTCTTTAGCCCTGCGTTCTTTGGCATCCATTGGCTTTGGCATCTGTACCTACAGTATTTTGAAATACACCTACAATGTACAGGTAGATATACAATAGTATGATATTCTCATAAACACGTTTTAAACCAATGTGTACATTTAACTCCTCACTATTTTTCTTTTTCAGCACTAGCTCCTTCTTTTTCTTCATAGAGCTGTTATTGATTGTGCCTGTACCACATCAGGTTTATTCCCTTCAACTCACCAACCATTCATGCAGCACGCTTTCCTATTGTATTTAGAAGAAATGTTCTGTTGTACCCGTCTTTTTCAAAGTGTTGTCCTGGTTTACTTACATTTCATATATTTCCTTGATAGTGTTAGCATGTCTTGACTTCTGACACATTTTTCTATTCACATAATCGGTAAGATAGCCTTCTGAACTCATGTGACCCAGTAGAGCTTTAATTCTCGCAGACTGCTACTTTTATTACATTTGTAATGCTTTGATAAGTGCTAGTACGCAAACTTTCTGTTTTCTTTTGTGGTATTTCATTAGCTTAAACTGCAAACATTTCAGCAGAGTGGTAGGACTTTCATATTTTGCCAAAGAAGAAAATATCCATTTCCTGGCTCTGAGTTGAATTCAGTTATGACAGGAGCAACATAGAGGGCACTTGAGAGTTCAGCTGACAGACGCACAAACATTCACACATCCAGGGAATACAGATTCCTGTAGATTCCCTATACAAAAACATCAACTACCCTTGGAGGAACTAATATTGCGCAACTCTCTCTGTATACCAGTTCAAGAGCTACGTAAGACTTCACAACGGATTTCCAACAAATCTCTGGAATATGCCACTCACCTCCTGATTTGTGATATCTGAATTCTGAAATAACATTCCCAAATCGAGTATTCTTGAACTTCGAATCATCTTTCTCCTCTGGCGCCCATTTTCAAAGTAGCCCAAAACAAGCTATAGCAGATACACACACCTGTCCCTCCACTGTAGTATTCTTGAACATAATGGAACCCATGGGGCTTTCCTTTCGCTATAATTTCTGCAAAGTTCAACTAATATTATTTAGAATCTACATTTACTCATAATGTTTTGTTGATCGCAGGGAAATATTTATTTACCATAGAATCATCCTTCATAGTGGCATGGTGCCTCGAAATCATAGCTCATGGTGGACCTTTGGATGTAGGTTACCTAATGATCAGATTAAACAACCTCCTTAAATATATGGTGCACATTCTGGATTTTCCAGCTGATTGTATAGAATTTTGTCACCTTCAGACTGTGATACGTGGGTATTTCAGCTGTCTTTCAGCCACAACTTATGTTAAGTGTAACAGAGGCCCGAAGGGTCTAGGCGAGTGGGTGTAGTTCCAAAACGTTGCTAATCTGCTGTAGCTTTTTTTTTTTTTTTTGGGTGGTGGAGGCAAGGGCACCTTTATGTATATACCTCTGCCAGATCAATAATGTTCAAGCCGTTTCCTGATTGCCTGATAGTACACTTTTTAATGTTTTATTGGGCTTTTAATTCATGTCACATTGTTAAATTGTCCTGTGGTATTGTAGCATTGAATGCAGAGCTCAGTGCTCATTCTAAGTTCCTTTAGTGAGTTCTGCTCGGAGACCAATTTCAGAGGATGGTTACACTTGTTGACCTGGACTACAATATGAGCACTCTATTTTTCTAGTAAATGTGCTATTTCACTTTAGAGGTGAGAATGACTGCATTGCTAATTTAAAAATTAAGAGAAAAATAAAGTATGAATGAACGGTGGATGATTGCATGAATTTTGGAAGGCAGGATTACTCAATGATGTTGAGAAGGATGTACCATATTACAGCACCATTTGAAACAATTGGCTTCATTCACTTTTACAATTACGTTATACGTTTTCTTTAAAACGGAATACAGAAAATTGCAAACAGTTTACACCTCTCCAGTTTTAGAAATTGATAACCATGTGATTGAAGGCGTGCTTTAACCCCCACAGTGTATCACATGTTGCATCCCTCAAATATAGTATTGCCTTTATTTAGTTAAACTTCTGTGGAAGTGTTGAAGGCTTAAAACATCTGAAGGCTTAGAGAAACTGTGTTCAGAGAAGTTAAAAAAAAAAGTTTCTATAAATGTAAATAATGTTTACTTTTTAGTGACATGGAGGATTGATGTTTTTCCTGGAATTTGATTTGAAAACTTGTTGTACCAATCACATTTTTAACTAAAATGTTTTATTGCTTTTCTTTTAATACATATATTTATTGTAAAGAAAATTAATTGACAAAATAGAGCAATCATAATTCAGATCGCGCTCTGGTATGTCACTGAAATATTAATAAACTAGCAGTGTGCCTTTTGAAAACAGTTTTAATTGAGCAACATATTTTCCATATTTGTCTGTTACTCTTCATATGTGCAAATTTGCATTGCATATGCAAATTCTCAGTCAATGCATTTCAAATTTATTCAGTGCTTTAAGTGTAAGTCATTTGAAATAGAATGTTATTGCTTAGAAAATCTTGTGAAAATAGTTCAGAAGATTGTTGTTCCTCCTCTAATCATTAGGCACTCCACTGCAGTACTAGGCTAGCTTAGATGTGGAACTTCGTTTTAAAACTATACACTAGTTTCAAAAGTAGGAACTGGGCACTACCCCATGTCTGTTTTTGCACACAAGTCCCCCTATCTAATAGATGAGAACAATTCAGCAGTTGTGTTTTCATTATGTCTGAGGATATGGAATACCACTTTCCCTTTCTTTTGTTACTTTAAAGTTTTCTTTTAGGGGAAATAAAGGAAACACCTCACTTCTTGGAGGACTTGGAGATGTCTTATGTCCATCTGGAAGGACTCCATCTGAGCTCAGGACAAAAACAAATGGCTATGTTTGTGTAATTGGGGCTTATAAAGAGATCACGCTTTCTTGACATCTGATTGAATAAGGCATTCTATAGGGCATTTACAGAACCTGCTTAACTGCTATGTGGTCCCACTCAAACAGGCCTGGTTCATTCTTCTCCATTGCCATTGAGTTCATCAAATGACATTCCTAGTGTACTGTATCTTTTTTAGTCCTGCAACACATCCTACTGGGCCCTCAACCCTGTTCGAGCCAGATTTTTGCATAAGCCTTTTGGATCTATAGACTCGGGTGAAATGAAGTTTCTCTCTGAAAGACTACTTAATGGTGTCTATGAACTCAGCCAGGTGCACAGGGGGGTGTACGTGCTATGTGCTTTGGAAACTTACACTGTGTTCTCACTGAATTAAGTGGTCCTGAGTGCCTACCCCATTATTATTTTTTTTTTTTAAAGAAATTTTTATTGGTTTTGCAAAAAAATAAACAGTGATACATACATGTAACTAGGCGCCAACGGGCACCGAACATTGGTCAATCCCAAGTCCTAGACAACACATTGAATGAGTAGATTGTGTACCTCCCTGTTGAAGCGTTTCATGAATGATTTAACCCATCAGGAGGGTGGAGGAGAGGGGTTCGTTCCGGCTCTCTCCAGTGTTCAGCCAGTCAGTCATGCAGAAAGGTTAATTGTTGAGGCCTCCCACTTCCCCCACACCTTATTATATTTATGCGGGCATCCTCTAGCCTCGTATATGAGTTTTTCACGCTGTGCACACCAATCCACTCCTCATCTCCACTTAGTCAAAGCCGGTGCGCTTTTATGTCTCTTTTGGCCATCAGGCACGCCACCCCTAGAAAGGTTCGTTCCGCTCTCCTCAGTCCAGTATTGCCCATGATCCCCAGCAGGTGTGGCAGTGGTGTCAACCCCACGTCTATCTGTAAGGCCATTGAGATCTCCCTTATAACCGCCCCCCAGTAGGCTTTAATAATTGGGCAGGTCCATACCATGTGGAAAAAATCTGCATCTGGGCCCATACAGCGGGGGCAG
Organism: Pleurodeles waltl; assembly: GCF_031143425.1. NCBI lineage: Eukaryota > Metazoa > Chordata > Amphibia > Caudata > Salamandridae > Pleurodeles > Pleurodeles waltl. Next base: position 1,090,497,280 of record NC_090448.1, on the reverse strand, counting down.
TCAGCTGCGGGTCGGAGACCTGCCCTATGCAGTTTGGCGGGTGTAAGGTAGGCTGCATGGAGATAGTAGGTTTGTATTAGTCGGAGACGAGTCATCATCGTTATTGTGTGTGGAGCTGCCAATGCTTCGTTCCAGTCCACCTCTTCCATAGGACCCACCCATCCCTCCCATTTCTGACGCAGCCCCCCCAGGGAACAGGCAGTGATAGTAATTAATGTACGATATATCTGCGAGACGCCTCCCCTACCCAGGTTCCCCATCAGTGCTCTCACCTCCATAGGGCTATATTCAGGTATGCTGTCCCCTGTTTGGACTTCTGTCAGTAGGGCGTGACGGATCTGGAGGTATTTATGGAATTGCGTTTTGTTTAATGAAAAGCTTTTCTGGAGGTCTTCAAAGGAACGCATGTGTGAGCCCTCCCATACGTCACCTAGTGTAGAGATACCTATGCTGTCCCATTTCTGGAATCCCTCCAGCCCCGCCACTTCCCTTAAGTGCGTCCCCTGCCATAGTGGGGGTCTGCTGGGTGAGGCGCCCCCACCACCCCGTCACCTTTTGGGCCGTCCGCCAACCCTGCAATACCACCCCGGTCACTTCCGGGGTCCCGCGCGAGATCGGACCACCATATAGGGCATTAAAGATCTTTGAATAACTCATTGTCTGGAGTTCTAGCCGGTACGCCGGGTCTGTCCATCCACCCCCCATCCAATCATTAATCACGAGTAGTTGCATTGCTAGATGATAATAATGGATGTTGGACATTCCTAGCCCCCCTTCATAAACGTCTCTCTGGCAGGTTTTAAGCGCCAACCGGGGACGGGTGCCATTCCATAAAAATTGGCGTGCCTGTGAGTCCATCTCTCTGAACCATCTCATGGGAATAGGGTGAGGGAAATTCTGGAGGAGATAGAGGAGTCTGAGGAGAACCATCATCTTATAAAGTGCGATTCTCCCAAGTAGATTAAGGGGGAGGTCCCTCCATCGCTGGAGGTCATTTTTAATTTTCTTGGTTATTGGTGTGATGTTAAGTTCCCATGTTAGCTCAGGGAGCATGGAGACATGCACACCCAAGTATTTAAAGCTATTTCTCCGTACTGGAATGTTTTGCTGCCAGTCCACACAGTCTCGAGACTGGTGGAGGGGAACCAGTAAGGATTTACTAGGATTTAGGATCAGTCCTGAGGCTTCTGAGAAGAGACCTAGGATTTTTAAAATGCGGGGGACACTTTTAGCTGGATTAGAGATGTACAGCAGGACGTCGTCCGAGTATATAATCTACCCGGTCCTCTGGACAAACAGGCCAGGGCCAACCCTCTATCAGCGGGTCTTCCCGAAGCAACTTTGCCAGAGGCTCTATTATTAGTGCAAAAAGCAAGGGGGATAATGGGCAGCCCTGTCGGGTGCCACGGCCAATGGGGAATGGGTCAGAGACTACCCCGTTCACTTGGACACAGGCTTTCGGGTTAGAGTAAAGTAGCCTCACCAGGCCCCGGAATCTGGGTCCGAGTCCGTTTCTTTGTAGGACGTGTTCGAGGTAGGACCAGTCTACTTTGTCAAAAGCTTTCTCGAAATCGAGTAAAATCAAAGCCAGGGGGGTGTGGGACAGGGTCCTGTGGTGCTCCAAGGCTAGGTGTAACCGCCTAGTGCTACCGGCAGGCATGAAGCCACATTGGTCAGGGTGTACCAATGTGGGCATTACGTCTCTTATCCTTGAGGCAAGGATTGAGGCTAGCACCTTGACTTCGGTGTTCAGGAGTGAAATGGGTCGGTATGCCGAGCAGTATTGTGACGGAGGTTGGGTCTTGGGGATCACTACTATTGTAGCTAGATTGATCTCAGGAGGGAAGTGGCCCTTCCGTTCAGCTTCTTCATACATATTGAGCAGGTGTGGAGCCAAAATATCACTGCACTTCCTGTATACCTCTGCCGGGAAACCATCAGGCCCTGGGGTCTTGCCTGATGCCAGGCTAGCGATCACGCTGGTTATTTCTGTGAGGCTAATTGCCTCATCCATCCTACTCCTGGCTGTCTGGGATATTCTAGAAAGAGTTAAGTCGTTCAGGAGGGGGGGGGGGGGGGGGGGGGGGATTCCCTTTCAACACTGGGCCGAGGGTGTTCTGCGTACAAGCGTGTATAATAAGAGGCGAAGCTCTGTGCAATCTCAACAGGTGTTGTAGCAAGAGCGTCCGAGTCATCCCTAATCTCAGGTATAATTCTATTGGCCAAGGGGCGAGTGGCCAATCAATGCAAGAGTTTCCCATTCTTGTCTCCCCAGCCATATATACGGGCGGCTGATGCTCTCCATAGGTGTTTTGCTGATTCTAGCACTAAGTGCCTAATTTCCTCTCGGACCCTAGTGATTTGCCTCAAAGTAGAGGCCGAGGCTAAATTCGTTTGTTGGCGCTCCAGGTTTAGTGCTTCAGCTTCCAGCTCAGATACTCGTGAGTCTCAAGCACGTTCGCGTGAACGAAGGAGATACCTGGCATGTCCTCTTAGTGTGGCTTTGCAAGCGGCCCATATTATACCTGGGAATCGAACCGTTCCCAAGTTCAGCTCAAAATATTGAGCAAGGTGGTCTCTAATTTCAATGGTATATTCATTATCTTGTTAGAACCATGCATTCAGATGCCACATCGGGCGTCTGGTGGGGTCTGTCCCACCCAGCCGGACTCGCACAGGTGCGTGATCTGAGACCCCCCGAGGCAGTGTCCCCCCGCCCCTGTGACACCGGTGATGTCTAGAGCGGGCATAAAGACTAAGTCAATTCTGGAATGTGTCCAGTGGGCGGCTGATGTATGTGTGTACTGACGTTCATTGGGGTGCCATGTTCTCCATACCTCACATAGACCGAGACTCTCGGCCCATCCGTTAAGACTCGTGGCCCGAGAGGACCTGCCAGTAGTAGTGTCACCGGATACATCCAGTCTAGGGTCCAGAACAGCATTGAAGTCCCCCCTAACAATGTGGTTCCCTGGGGGATTCCCGCTACCACCTGGCGGAGTGAGAGTAGGAAGGCATCAAATCCCGCTGGGGGGGGGCATATGCACATACAAGGTTCAGCAGTGATAAGTGAAGCACCCCCGAGGCAACCACGAACCTGCCTTGTGGGTCAGACAGCGTAGATGTAATCACCATAGGTAGTGAGCGATTGAGTAGGATGGTCACTCCTCTGGAGGCCCTGGAGAAGCCCGCGTGGTAAACCCTATTGAATCCTCCTCGTGTGAGCATAGGGCACCTAGTTCCCAGGAGGTGGGTTTCCTGCAGTAAGACCACCGAGGGGGAGTATCTACGGAGGGTATTGAATACTGCGGATCTCTTGATCTTATCTAACAGCCCGTTCACATTCCAGGAGATGATTTTTGTCAGTGAGGACCAGACGTGGGCTGCGTGGGTGCTGTATCTTGTCGGGTGTTTCAGTGGACACAGGGATGACCGTTTAAAACATAACAGTGAAATATTAAAACCGTAGAAAATGACTGTCAAAATGTTGCTATCTAACCCCAACTCGAACTGCTCACCCCCCAACCACCCCCCCTCCCCATACTCCCACCCCGGAAGCATCTGTCGCCCAAGTACCCAACCAAAACGTAGCAGCCAGTGAGACTGCCATAGGAGTGGAGTGGTGGACCCCTCCATTCAGTAGGATCATTCGCAATCGTCAATAAGAAGTCATCATCAAGTCATACCTGGCGAACCCGAGGGAGTCGACGGGCCTCCAAAAGAAGCACCCCGGAAGGCCCCTCAGGGTCACATCGGTCTCCTAATGCGTCATGCCGTGAGCTCCATGTAACATTTCAGCCAAGCACCGGGGACTGCCTCAGGCGGCCGCCATCCTCGGTCTGCACCTGGTCCTGCACCTCCAGGGACTCAACGGCAGCCCCCTCCATCTGGGAGCTAGGGTCTCCAGCCGCCTCCCTGCCCATGGGAACGGCTAGGTCCCCCCGCCTCCCTTTCCGAGATCTGGTGCGTCTCTGGCTCCTCCGTGGTCCCTCCACCGGGGGGGGTCCGTCCTGGGGGTGCTCCCCCCCCACCCCCTGTTTCAGGGGCCCCCTTCGGGCTCCGATGCCCTCCTCCGTCAGCCAGTCCCACGCCTCCTCCGGAGATTCAAAGAAATGCGCCCTACCAGCCATGATGACTAAGCCGTGCAGGGAAGAGGAGCATGTACGAGAGTTGCATTGCTCTAAGTTTCTGTTTGACTTGCTCGTACGACCGGCGGCGGGCCTGGACCTCTCGGGTGTAATCTGGGAATATTAAGATCTTGTGGTTTTCCCATTGAAGATCTTCAGAGCGTCTCGCCTCTTTAAGGATATTGTCCCGATCTTTGAAGTTGAAGAAGCGTGCGATCATCGGGCGCTTCGTTCCACCCGGGGGGGGGGGGGGGGTGCGGTGCAAGGGCTCTGTGGGCGAGTTCAACTGCAAACCAGGGTGTAGACAAAGCGTAGGTTGTTGCGTCTCGACCGATTTTCTGCATCTTCTGCACGACGGTGCAGTTCGCTTGTTCGAGTCTGTAACTGGGCAACTTTTGTCTTAAGATCCCCGATTCTGGTCTCCACGGCTGATTGCGATGACTGGATTGCTTGGAGGATGCCACTCACTCCGTCTAGCGCTGGGCCTCCGCTAGCGGTTTCCCCTTCTCTCCTGGGGCCCGCCGGCATCGTGAACTGGTCGATCTTTTATTGGGAGGCCGGGGGATGCTTGTTCGCCCTGTCCTTCCCCATTTTGTCTCAGGAAGTTGGGGGTGGCTTATGTTGACTCTCAGAGCCGCCTCGCGTAGTTTCCAGCACCCGAACCGCCCCAACAGGGGGCCGCCTCGGAGGAGGTCCACCAGCAGGGTCTCAACAGCACACGTCGGCGAGCACCACTCCAGTCCCTTCCCTAGGGTCCGGTAGTCACCGGTTCAATTCACTCCATCAGATCACGCCGTCGGATGACCGCTTGGTCCCGTTTCAGTCCTCGCCCTGCTCTCCTAGGTCACCAGGAGATCTCAGGGCTTTTGTTTCCCCGGTGTCCCAGCTCACCTCCAGGAGCTGCGTCCCTGAAGTGCGGCCGGGGGTACGGAGAGGTCCCCCCGCACCAGTCAGTATTGTGGATCGATTGTTCTATGTGATCAGCTGCATTGATATTCAACGGGGGAAGCTTGGGCTGTCCAGCTGCCCGGCCTGTTATTTTGCTTGAGTCTTATCTCCTCTTAAAGTTAGGTTGGAGCTCTGTCTTTCTTCCGAGGGGGGAAGGGAGGCCCCAACCCCTCGATCCCGGTGCTGCTTCGCCTCCCAGGACCAATCCCCGGGGACCAGTGGACCGCCAGGGGCCCCCCGCCTCGCCCCAAGCACACGGAGACAACGGCTCACCTCAGGCGGAGGGGTCCTCTCCCCACCCCAGTCCGTCTCTCCTTCTCCGGACCTCCGCGTACCTGCACAGCGGGGTCCGGGTCTTCGGGAGCCTCTCCTTCGCCGTCCGCTCCACAGCCTCGTCTCGGCCCTCAGGGGTCCGGGTCCCAAGGTGCAGCGCCCAGAGCGGCCACGTCAGCGAGCGAGCCCCTCACTCTGGGCCTGGCGAGGCGCCGCAGCCACGGCCACCATCCTGATCTTCTCCGATCGGCCAAGCCCGGCGGGGGAGTCCTCCTCCTGTCCCAATCTGTCTCCTCTTCTTCCCGGACCTCCGCGCGCCTGCACAGACTTCCTTTCGCCGTCCGCACCACAGTCCTGCAAGCGTCCAGGTCTCGGGGTGCAGCACCTGTGCCCCCGGCTCTGCTCACAGCATTCAGAGCAGCTGCATCAGCGGACCAGCCCCTCACTTCGGGTCCGGCGGGGCGCTGCAGCCCCGGCCGCCATCTTAGTTTTCGGATCCGCTTGCGGCCAGCGTCTACGACTCGGATATTCCCGATGCTCGATTTTCAAGGGGATCCCCGGGGTCCAGGAGCCCACAGGCGCCCCCAGGGCAGCGCCAAATGTCTGGACAACGGCAGCTTCATGGGGCGGATGACGGAGGGGTCCAGAGCACTCTGAGTGTGACAGCCATCTTGACGCCCGAAGCCACGCCTCGCCTACCCCATTTTTAACCCTTAAGGTGGTATAGAGTTGCATGTGAATGATGAAACTGCAGATCTGAATTTCTGCCCCTCTGAACGAGTACTATGCTACTTGGACATCAGTTGCATTTTGACCTTTTGTTTCAGAGGAGTCAAGTCTATGTTGAGGCAGCTGTGTGGGGTACCCAACATACATTCTGCCTGACGCCCGTTCCTATAGGAATGCCAATTTGCCCAGAAAAGTATTTGTACTGGTTTTGGTGAGTGTAAACTGCCAGACACGACATTCTCCTCCACGTCACTCAATCTTTACATTGAGAATGGGAAAGAGCCAGGATGTAGCAGTTGACTAGAACTCCTTTGCTTATAAAACCTTTAGTCTCTTGCTCATTATGAGCAGCTTTTTGCAACCCCCTCAGATGAAAACGCACCCCAGCTGGCTTTATTTTTGTATAAAGATAATCAAGAAGGCATATATGTGTGCAGGAAAATGTGTTAAAATGTGCACAGGCCTCCACAACAGTGTTATTTAGTAGGAAATCCACCTGATTTGAAGCAATCCAAACTTCAGTCAATGAGGTGAAAGTTCCAACTCTCTTACTTCCCCTAAAGGCCACCATAGGTCAGATTTCGACCGACTGTTTGTGAAGTAGTCCCATGTCCGAGCTCTGCTTTAAGCAGTCAGTGATTTCAACCTATCACATTTTCTACACTTTTCTGGTGAACCAGTCCTACTTTCACCTTTGAGATTACTGTAAGTTATAGGGACGTTCCTCATTTTATTGAGGTAGGGAGACCTTTTTCAACTTCAAACTGTCAGCATGGTCGACAGAGAAAAGAAATCTCTTTTTCAAGGCCTGCGCTAATTGTGGTCAGAAGAAAGTATAGACTGGTGACCCACATGACCAGGGTATTTATTGCTTTTACCCCACGTAAAAAGCTTTTGCACTGTGACATTTGTAGTATTTTCCCACCAAAGATCCTAAAGGACAGAGAGAGGAGACTGGCCGTCTATGTGGATGATTGTGTGAAAAATTATTCTTCAAGCACTTCCACAAAAATGGGGCAAAAAAAAGAACTGTGTGTGTTTTACTTAGCTGGACTTACAGCCATCTCCTCGTACAAAATAAACTGGGGTTTCCTTAGAGAAATGCTCCAAACGTGAAGAAAACAAGCCTGTGCAAAGAAATACATGAAAATCAAGTTCTCTGGAATTTCAAACAGACTTCCATCCTCCGCCGGTGACTTCATAGAAAACATCCACTGACAGGGATGTCATCCGTGGCGCTTCCGTTATCACATATTACGTCGTCAACAAGACTGTCTGTGACCAGACGACAGTCATCAACAACAGTTACTTCAACACTATGATTATCTTTGACAGCGACACCCAGAATGGCCTTGAAGACTGTTGATTCCAAACTCAACGTCAATACCGCAGACAACCATTTTTTTCCATGCCACTCACTTTTTCACCTAATCAAGAGATGGCGAGTCTCCCTATGCAAATTCTGGACTCTGAATTCAAAGGTGAATGCAGTGACCAAGATGACTCAGATTCCTTATAGCCCCATCCAACTATATATGTTAAATGACAGAATCTGAGGAGGATGTCTTTGATGAAGGACATTACATACCATAAGCTTAATTACCAGCACAGGTCTTTGTGCCACATTGTCCTCGCCAACCCTATAATCGTCTTCATAGTTATGCTGAATCTGAGATACGTCACATGCCTGTTGCATTTGTCCGCCAGTGCCTCGTATCAGCCAACTCCACTTCCTGCACACCAAGAGACCAACTTTCAAATACAACACCACCAAAACTCGTGTGCCAGTTCCTGAAGATAACCGGGCTATCTGGTGGGGAAGGCGCTGACGAGTGGGTTGATTACTTAACACCTGTATGAAATTCGGTAACTGGTTGAGGGGAGTGAAAACCCATTCCATAGCAGCAACCATACTTCTTCTCAGGGGGAAGTCACAAGCAAACACTACATTAATTTGATTAACTTGCCACAGAGCAGTAAGGCTTAACTCGGAAGTAATGTGTAAAGTATTTGTGCAACACTTCAAACAGTAATAACTTGAAAACCACCACAAAAGAATCCCACACAGATTTAGAACAAAAATAGATTATTTTTTTAATACATAAAACACACCAAAATGACAAAAATCCAATTAGTAGAACCGGAGATATTAATTTATAAAGATTTTAGTGACAATGGCGCCAAAAGGCGTAAAACGATAACTGGATATCTGCTTCTGCTGGATCAGGACAAACCTCGATGGAGTGTGGGTCGGCTTTGGGACCCAGTTAGGCCCATTGAACAAAGTTCCCTAAATCCTAGTCTGTGGAGCATTGCACGGATCCACATCAAAGAGGTGTTGCGCAGCCATAGTAATGCATCGGTTCCAAGATGTAGTGAGGCTGCTGTGTGGGGTCCTGCATTGTCATCAAGGATCCCATCAACCATGACTTGCGATCCGAAGTTGAGCATGTGCCACACAGTCGGGGTGATGCATCAGTTCTGAGGAGCTGCAATGCGAAGTCTGCCGTTGTCATGGTTGCCGCTGCCGAGGAATCTGAAGGGCATGCCCTGAGGATGCATTGCACAGCAGAAGTTCCAATGCAGCGACAGGCTGTGATGCAACACGGGTCATTACAACAGTTCTGATCCACATGATACCGGTGATGCATCTGTTTTTCTCAGGGTTGCACCACTCCGCAAAGGAGATGCTGGATCCGTAGAGGCTGGCAGATGACCTTAGGCCCATTTCCAAGAGTCCAGGACAGGGATGGCACTACTGGTCAGGGTAAACTTACAGATGGCAGAGTCCAGGTGCTGGGTCAAAGGTTGTTGGAGCCTTCTGTCCCTGACGCTCAAGTCAGAAGGCCACCCAGCTAACCCTTGAAGTCACTCTGGGTCCCAGAGATGCAGGTCCAGTCCTTTTCACCCAGACAAAAGGTCAGCACAGCAGGGCAGTAACGCAACAAGACAGTAGTCCAGCAGGGCAGCAGTCATTGTTCCTAGCAGGGTATCCACAGGTCCAGAAGTGTACTGAAGAGTTAGTGTCTGAGGGCTGGTATTTATACCCTATTGTGCCTTTAAAGTGGTGGGAGAAGCTTCTAGAGGTTTCCCTTTAAAGCCCACAGGCTTCTTGCACTGCTGGCTCCAGGCTAACTTTGGATGGTATGCAGCCCTTTGTGTGATTTCAGGTCGCAGCCTAGTCAAGTGTAAGTAGTGCTGGGTCCTGCTTTGACCTCCCATCTTGTCAGTGATGGCCCATCCAGTCACACCTAAGTTCCCTGTTACATGTGGCTATTTAGGAGAAATACACAAAGCCCAACTGTCAGCTATACCCAGTCATGTGACCAGAAACAGGCTGCAGGCACTAAATGTCTGAGGCAGAAAAATGGCAACTTTCTAAACGTGGCATTTTCAAAATTGTAATTTAAAATTGGGCTTCACCATGAGTTAGCTTTTTCATTAAAATTCCAAAGGCACCAAACATGAACTGGTACTGTTCCAATTTGGAAAGTACAGTTTATTAAATGTAATAAGGTAACCCCAATGTTAGTCTATTGGAAAGGCAGGCTTTGCAGTAGTTAAAAAATAATTTAAGAGCGTTTTACTACCAGGACGTGTAAAATTAATTTGAAATTAAATGTCATGTTTTTTTAAGTACACTATCTCCTAGGGTTGTCCAGACTCACCCTAGGGGTGTCTTAAATGTATTAAAATAGTAAGGTTTGGGCCTGGCAAAAAGGTTTAGTTTGCTAGGTTGAAATGGCAGTTTAAAACTGCACACACAGGCTTTAATGGTAGGCCTGAGACATGTTTAAAGGGATGAGTAAGTGTGTGGCACAACAAGTGCTGCAGGCCCACTAGTAGCTTCTAATTTACAAGACCTGGGCACATACAGTACCATTCTACAAGAGACATACAAGTAAATTAAATATGCCAATTGTGGATTATCCAATGATTCCATGTTTTGAGGGGGAGCACATGCACTTCAGCACTGATCAAGTGTGCAGAGACTTAAACCTAGTAAAACCACGATCAGCAAAAATGGAGGAAGGAGGCAAAACGTTTGGGAAAGATCACTCTGAAACTGACAGGTCTAACATTTTGCCCCCTCTGCTGACAGTAGGGAGGACTACCCAATCCACGGGGGGTGGGGGGGGGAGGGAAGGGAGTCGGGGGGGGGGGGGGGGGGGGAGGGAGGGAGGGGAGTCCTCACTGAGGCAGAAGAACCTGGATAGACCATTGGCATTGGCGTGGTTGACCCAAGGTGGTGTTCCACCTTAAAGTCCTTTTCTTATAGGAAGGTGGACAACCTCAGCAGTTTGGAATTTTCACCTCTCAATTGCATGAGCCATCTTAGGGGCCCGTCTGTCTGAACCCAAAAAAGAGTCACAAATACGAATGGTCTCAAGTTGTTCAGTGCTCAGACCACAGCAAAGGCCTCCCTTTCAATCGCACTCCACCTCTGTTCTTGTGGAAGTAACCTCCTGCTGAAGAAGGCTACTGGTAGGTCTAGGCAGTCCTCATTTAGCTGTGCTAAGACAGCCCTTATGCATTGCTCTGAAGCATCCGTCTGGACTATGAACTCTTTAGAGAATTCAGAAGACTTGAGTGCGGGTGATGCACACATGGCCTCCTTCAGAGTATCAAAGGCTTTCTGGCAGACGTCTGTGTCCAGATCACCTTTCTGGGCTGCTTCTTTAAAGCCAGCTCTGTTAAGAGGGCAACAATGGTGCCATATCCCTCAACAAACCTATGTTCCTCGCCTCAGTCAGTTTGTGTTTTAAGGGGTTGCCAGGCCAGGATAGTTTCATTCTTGGTCTAGAGGGGCTGTACCTTGCCCCTGCCCACCATGTGGCCCAGATACAGCTCAAAACCCTTCCCTTTCTGGCCTTGACAGGCCTACCGGCTGCAGGGCTTGAAGCACCTCCTGGAGGTAGTACATGTGTTCTCCCAGCTGGAGATGTAGACGGCAGTGTCACCCAGGTAGGTGGCACAGAATGACACCTTCCCAGTCAGGTCCCTATTGATCAGCCTTTGGAAGCTGACAGGGGCCCTCCTTAAACTAAAAGGCATCACCCTGAATTGGAAGTGCCCTTTGGGGTCGAGAATGCAGACCACTCTTTCTCCCCCCTCAGAGCAATCTGCCAGTACCCTGATGTAAGATCATAGGTACTCAGGAGCTTGGCAGCGCCCAGCCTGTTGATGAGCTCATCAGCTCAGGGGATGAGATGTGTCTCGGTCTGTGTGACAGAATTTAGTTCACAGTAGTCCGTTCAGTACGGACGTTCTGCAAAGGTGTCTGGTAGGGCAGCCTTGGGTACCAGCACCACTGGGGTGGACCAGGGACTGTTGGAAGGCTCAGTCACCAGCATCTTGGAGAACTCCTCCTTGATACTGACTCTCTCCTTGTCTGACAACCTATAAATCTTCATTTTAACAGGTGGACTGTCTCCAGTATCAGTGTCATGGATGCACAGGTGGGTGAGTCAAGGGGTTAAGGGGAACAGATAGGAAAACTGCCCCAGCAGCTGGTGACAGTCGCACTGCTGTTCCTGGGTCATAATGGGGAGTGGTTGACACCCTCCCTTGACCCATCATGCTCTTGGGCAGGCAGGTCAGGGAGAGGTTCGGCCTCCTATTCCACTCCATCAGGACCCCTCAAAGTATAGTTTGAGGCAGTTCACGTTGGGGCACCCTTAAGGGGTGTTTGGTGGTCTTGAGATCCATCAGGTAAGTGGACTCCCACTTCCACTCCTTCACCTCATATAGGCCTGTCCATCAGTGCAGGATAGATCTGCGCTTCATGACCCACACTTTCTGGCCAGGTTGAAGCTCTACCAGTGCTCTTCTGGTCAGACCAGAGCTTCATGACTTTCTGACCTGCTTCACGGTTGCATTTCTCCTTCTTTCAGAAGCAATGCATCTGGTTGCAGAGGGCAGCATGTATCTGGCCATATCCTGAGGGGGTTTCCTGGGAGCTTGCTCCCACCCGTTTATGACCAGGCTAACAAGTCCCCTAACAGGATGGCCATAGAGGAGTTTGAATGGGCTAAACCGAACCCCCTTCTGAAGCACCTCCCTGAAGGCAGGAGAACATTCCACTTGCGCCTCATGGGCTTCGCTAGGCCCATTATCATGCCCATCGGGTCCTGTTTGTTGGGGGGGGTGATAGTGTGTGGAGAACTTATAAATTATTCTACACTCATCTCACATGGACTTCATGTACACTGACATGAAGATAGTGCCTCTGTCAGACACTACCTCTTCGGGGAATCCCACGCTGGTAAAAATCCCCATTGAGGCCCTGACTCACTTTCTGTGCTTTGTAGAATTCTTTCTTAGTGGGCCCACCCTCAATATGCCTGTCGTAAGGTTGTTTAGCTAGCTAGGATACAAGCATATTATTTTAGCCTTTCTTGGCTTAGGCCCGCAGCTTGTCCTTTCATCTATATACATGGCATTTTATTCATTTTTATTATTTTAGCAAAGGATTTGTTTAGTGGAAGCTGATTTAATTAGTTTTCCTTTTGTGCAGACTTTATTATTCTTTTCTTGCACAACATATTCACTCTGTACTTTCTCCAAGGCTGCCTATGATAAGCTTATTAGTTATTGCAGGTATAAAGTGTTCTATGTGTCCCAAACTCTTATACACCGAAAATGTGTGTCATCACATCAGGACAGTTTCTCTGAACATCTGATGTTTTATTATAAGACACTTCACTGCCCCCTTCACAATAGAGGGGGTTTCCAGCTATTGCTATTGAATGCTGCATGCTGACTTTACAGTTTCTGCTGAGATCTGATGCCTCCTCTGCCCATATGTGGGAGGGCTTGCAGTAGGCCAAGAGACTGTTTCTTTAACTACAACCAAAGGTATGGGGGTGGTGGTTTCCTTCCAGAGGGCCTGATGGGCAGATTAGGCTTACAATTCCATGCCCTTGTATAGAATATTAGTAATGCAGGTAGGGATTATAGAACCATTATTGTGATCGTATGGTTAGACTTTTCCTAGATTTCACTTTCCTCGTTACTGTTATGCTTTTATTTTGTTTTATCATCCTCATAATTGCAGTAAATGCCTTTTTACATAGAGTATAGTTGATTCAATAAATCTTATTAAACCTAGTCCTGCTTCTGTACGTCTTTGCCTGTATGAGACTTGTGTGACTGATAGAAAAGGGTAAGATCTATTCCACCATGGTTTCCCTGAGAAATTGAAGACGTCTTGCAAAGGGCTGCCACAAATCACCTTTACCCTTGGGTTTTTGTGAGGTGCTGCTAGCTGGCTGGAAGAGTTGGCCCGGCAGCTGTCAGACGGAGATGTCTGTGGTATTAGGGATATCCTCCTCAGCTAAAATAGGAAGCATCTCTTTATCGCTGTAGGTTGCTCAAGCTTGAACGTTTAAAACGATTAAATCCCCAGTTGGTGCCCCTATCTCTGAACTATGCAACTTTCAAATATTGAAATATGGCGGAACCCCAGCAGGTTGTAATTCCAGCAAACATGAGGCTCCCCCTCACAAATCACTTAATAAATAATAGCCTCACAGAGGAGGGGAGGAGCAGTAACTTTTGTAGTTCATCATATAGAACTGACATTTTTTACTCTTGTGTCACCTTTCCAGCAGTAGATGGGAATATGCACACCTTATATCAATACACTCCTGCTAATGCACCCGCACAATACAGAGCATATGGATATTTGTAAATATATTCATCTTACCAAGAACACCAAAATTGGCTTGATGGCACCCTGCACATGTTAGACTAGGTCCTTTGAGCAATGAAGGCCCTATATGGCCACAGCTGGCCACATATACACCACTTCCTAGTGCTCATACAATGACAGTAGACAGAAGTGCACTGCCTAAATAATGATTTAGAATATGTATATGGACTCTTAATACAGTTTGTAATGCAAACACTAAATACTGCCCCAGCATGGATGGTTCCAGCACAACCACACATATTAATGGCCGGCATTAATCTTGCCACAGTTCATTCCATCATTGGTAATGTAACCACAAGTCGCAAAGAAATTCCGTTCTGGTTAGCACAAAAAAAGTGCTCTAGAAGCAGTTTCCCCAAATGGGGCCCCAAGATAAACATAGAATTCTCACAATGTGCTTGCCGTTCGGAATGGTTCCCTCAGTGGATAACTGTAACACATGAGGTTCAGTATTCACTGCACTATATACTACCGCACACAGTACACCAACACTTGCAAATCTTCCGGAGGTGTTAAAACAAATATAAGGTGATTATGGGGCTGCCCTGGCCCTGGACCTAGGGATGCAGTTAATTGACAATTTTTCCACTGTCTCTTCAATAATATTAAGTAATTTTAAAGGGGAAGCAGTAGCTCTGGCAGTTTGCCAGCGGCTCCGGAATGTTCCTGCACAGGATCAGTAGCGTGAGCTACCAAAAATTATCGCTGAAAACTATTCAAGTGTAGGTCAGGATAGTTTGGGGGGGCCAGACTGAGTAAACCACAACTACACAATAAATCCAATAAGTATTCTACCAAGCAAGCAGAAAGTTAAAAAAAAAAAAAAAAAAAAACACGCTGGGATATACAAAAACAAAATAAAGATGATGCAAAAAGAGGAGAATCTCTGCTTCCGGGGACCTCTGAGAAACTTTACAATCTCAGGAATAGATATAGTTTGAAAACTCCTGATATCAGTGTACTGATGCACGCCAATCTTGTTCCTTCCAGGACTCACCAGATAAACGAAGTGAGAGAGGTGGGCATTCTGAACAACAAAACAAATACATGAAACCAAGAAAAGATTCACAACATACCTCAGACCTTTCCATAAAAAAGGAAGAGAAACCTACCCAACAGAAACCACAGTTTAAAAAACAAAAGTGGCTGCAATTTCGGCTAGAAATGCCACATATAATGAGAACTCTACTAAGGAACAGGAAGTGGGCACTGACTCTACTAGACAGCAAGGAAAAAGTCACAATAGTTTTCCGGAACCTTCAAGAGCTTCTGGATGTGACAGCAAGTAATGACTTTTTAGAAGTTCAAACTGTGGATAGACTCCTCTCCTCCCCAGACAGGGTTTATAAAATAAAAATACAAAGTGAAGGAGATATTGAGAGCACACAAAGTAATATTTTGAGAGAAATTGACTACAAATTATGATAGCCTCCTGCTTTGAAAAAGACTGGGCACCTGAATTTTTCAATAAACTCCCACTAGGGGAAGATGTCATTATTCAATCCTTCTCGCCCCAAGTTCCTGTAGAGTTGAGGGAAGCCTACGCTTCAGATTAGGTATTGGAACAGGCACCTGCTCTGTATCGCAGTCGTGGGATGGGACAGAGACTCTCCCTACCTTAAAATACCTATTTAGTCACCTCAGCCTCCACCTCCATATCCCATTAAGCATGAGGCATTAGAACCAGTGAGAGAAATACTGTCACAATTTTGAGTACCAGGGTGTAAGTGAGCCCTGTGTCTCACCAATGAACAACCCCTTGTTTCCCTTAGCTAAGCCAGACCATTCATGTAGAATAGTCTTAGATTACAGACACTTGGGGGGTTATTACAACTTTGGAGGAGGTGTTAATCTGTCCCAAATGTGATGGATATACCACCAGCCGTATTACGAGTTCCATAGGATATAATGGACTCGTAATACGGCTGGTGGTATATCCGTCACTTTACCATCACTTTTGGGACGGATTAACACCTCCTCCAAAGTTGTAATAACCCCCTTAGTCATATACGCATGTTTGCCATTCAAAATACACACAGCACTGCACTCATTACCAATTTGTGCGCAAAAAATACAAATAAACTGGATATTTCCAATGGGTTCTTCTGCCAAAATATATTGCCAGAAAGTAGGTATTTAACCTCATTTAGTGCATTAGGCTCGCAAAGAAAATTTTGTAGGCTCCCACAAGGTTCTAAGAACAGTGCTAGACTGTTTTTAGCGTGTGTAACATTCATCTTAGACAACACTGACCCTGAGGCATTGTCCTATGTAGATATCTACCTTACAGATGATGATCTCATGAAATATTTATGATGGGTAGACCGCATTGTGGTGTGATTTGTAGAAATAGGCTACAAATTCAATTTAAAAAATAATAAAAAAGCCATTATCAGTGTCCTGTTTCTGCGGTTTGAGCTATCCAATGAAGGAAAGCACCTGGTGCCCCACTTTCTGAAAACGTGCACACAATTACAAACACCATTAAGAAGCTGCAGTCATTATTGAGCTTTTTCAATTTTGGCAGAAATTACATCACAGATTATGCACAATGCATAAAACTGTTATGATATAATACGCCCGACTTTTCAAGTGAGTACTGGATAGTCAAACATGCGCATTCTGAGAGCACTGCAGCAGGACATACATGTGACAACAAAACAAACTTGGTCATCAAAGTAATTGCTGGTGGCGTCAGATTCACCCATGTAAGTTTTATGAAGGTGATACCGTACCTATAGCATACAAATCACACCTCTACTCCACAGCGGAACGCTTTGGTCCCATTGAAAAAATTCTGACTGCTGTACCGATGGCCGTCACAAAATAGACCTCTGCCCCAGAGAAAATGCATTATTTTTGTAACCCCCAAACCAGCCCTCAAGGCTGTTACAAAAGCCAGCATGCCAAACGCAAAAGCATTACATCAGTGACGGATACAATGGGCAACATCTCTGACTGCCACTGATTTAGACTATGTTTTTGACCCAAAACTTCAGTCTTAAGAATTTCTCCAATATGAACTTGAATACCCAGTACCGACATACGCACAGCATCTGGACCAGTATCAAATGTTAATCTATACCAATGGTTCAGCACAACTGGCAGTAGGCACCAGACAAAAGTATTCAGCAGCCTGTGTGGCTGAGTGGTGTCATGAAGAATGGAAAATTCTTTCCTCAAAACACTTGCATTCAGACCCTAGGAGACTAAACTGCACAATTGGCAGACTTTAAAGCTCTTGTATTAGCACTGGAACACACAGATTCTGAACAGCTAACACTAATAGTGTATGTTTTGAAATAATGTGTTCAGTCCTTTAATGAATATCTGCACTATTGGTGCCAAAATGGGTTCAGAGGTTCGAAAGGGAACACCATCAAACACAGATTGTTGTGGGGGAAAGCAGCAGATCTAAAAGAAATGCTACCCAGTGCCAATGTAGTTTATACATTGGGTCAACATGTAGGAGTACAAGTTGCAGGCAATACCTTGGCTGATGAAGTGCCCAAGTCAGAAGTAGCCATAGCCACGACTTCTGTTACTGCGATTACTCGTTCCAGGATGAGAGTGAATGATGAAACACAATGGCTGCTGTGAAAGCTACGAGTGACAACAAGCCAATGCCAAAGGCATGTCCCGCCAAATATTTCTACCACCTAAGTGCCCAGACCATTATCTTTGTAACAATACCCGGGATGTGTGATACCCAACCAAGAACAAAGACCAGAGTTGATAAAAAGCAGCGCATGAGGGAGTTGCTTCTGCCCATTCAGGTGTGGTCGCCACTTTTTCCTTATTATAAAAACCTCATTGGTGGCCAAACAGTATGTCCTTTGTTGTGACATCTGCCAACAAATAAGAGTCCACGGTCAAACGCCCACTGCAGTCACCCCTCCTAATTTCCAACAAACCATTACAATGTATGTACCTGGACCATTGTGGTCCATTGACACTTGATGGTGCATACAAATACATCTTAGTCGCTGTTGACTCATGCTCCAGATTCCTATGGGTATGGCCACAATGATCAGCTGACACATGAGCTGTTATTAAATATTTGCATGTCTTTATTGGGACATATGCAGTTGTGACATATCATTCTGACCAGGGCCCTGTCTTTGCCTCAAGGGCATTCAGGGGTTCAGGGACAACATGGTGACATTGGGGGTCCAATGTCATTACTCGTCTCCTTATCATTCCGAGGGTAACAGAAAGAACTGCGACTTAAAGCAATCCTTAACAGCAAGAGTACTAGGTACAGGTCATAGCTGGCTTAACCACCTATATGGAGTCCAAAGAGCACTTAATAATCTGCCTAGAAGGTCCCTTGAAGGGGGTACCCGATACGACGTTCTGTTCAGCATACCAACAGATGTCCAAGATCTCAATGGCTTTGGTGCTGTGGTGGCAGGCACACTTTTTGACATAAATGAACATACTGTTTTGCAGGAATTACACCAGTTTTGTGAAAAACTAATCTGCATGTGCCACCACCTTGGGAATAAGGGATGCACCAATAATACTGACTGGCTGGATTCCAAAAGTTGGGGATCTATTTCAAGAAAAGACTGCTGTGAAAAAATAATTTGTCCCTTCATATAGATCTCTGGTTCCAGTTCAGGGAATACATGGTACAAGAACTGTCATCTTGCCACAGCTGCCTGGTTTGAAAGAAAACTGCTTTGTTTCTATTGACAATGTCAAGGTACACCATTTGACAGATCCTACATAGCAGATCGAGAATATTCCTGGGTAGTTCCTGAACACTTCTCACTACCAACCAGGATGTACTGTTACAAGTTTTAAACAACAATTCTTTACAGGTCTCAGGCAATAATAGAGAAACTTTCCTGAGCTTGGGGAGGGTGGAAAATAATCTTTCATTAGTACTATTAACCTCTTCTGCGACAAGAAATGTCCATGCTTCTGAACTGTGTTCTTCAAATTCAACACAAATGGATGGCATCATTTACTACTAACCCCCAAGGGACACATCTGTCAGCTCTCTTTTTCAACACCTGCTCCAGTATTTGCATGAACTGCTTAGGATATTTAGCTAACATCAATGACTCTTTCACAGATTCTTCTATGTCTTCTGCAGCACCTGTATCAAGAGCACGTAAGCTGTTCACTTGCCTAAAAATTAACTATCTGACTAGTCCATGGAACTATCTGTGGGTCCTATTAACTGTGCTTGCCTCTCTTCTCTGGATTGGCTTTGTCATTGTTTTCTTTTTATTGATACATAGTCGTTATCTTCCTGAACGCTCTGCTGTTGATCTGGCGGATGAGGTCCTAACACCACATTTGTCTACAGATAAGGTCCGAAGAAAGTTGTCCCTAGTGAATATTTCAGCCATACTGATTCCTGATGGAATTTTCTGATGGATACACCTACCTGTGGATTCCTCACCAAAAGAATTCTCCCCTCGCGCCAGCCTTCGACAGAAATTTCTTCTAGCTCTGCACGTCGACGATGACGTCACAATCGCCCGACTCAATGCAACGCCACATGATGTCATCCAGGCAATAAGAAGCCCTCGTTGACGTGCAGACGTCAGTTCCCTTTTTTCCGTGCCCGAATAACGGTTGTTTCTTCGAGGCTCACAGGGAGCTACTGTTACCAACAGACAGTTACGATGTCGCAGCCTAGAAAATCCGGCTTTAAACCTTGTAACCAGTGCGGGGGTCGGATGTCGGTTACCGACCCCCACGAAAACTGCCTCTGGTGCCTTAGTTCCGATGATGAGGTCGAGGCATGCGGTTCGTGCCAGCACATGAACCCTAAGGCACTCAAAGAAAGGGAGGCAAAGTTATTCTTGGCCCGGTCCAAGAAGAAGAAAGAGAGGCGTCATAGGAGGGAGTCTTCGTCGAGATCTCGTCATCACCATAGTCGCTCTCGGCGCCGTCATGGATCTCGGCGCCGATCGAGCAAAGGACGGTCCAGGTCTAGATCGGTTTCTCCGTCGACTCGGCGTCGTCCAACGTGGGAGATAAGCCCGACCGTCACCCCTCCACCTCGGCGACCCCGACGTCACCTGGGTCGGTCTTTGAGGTCAAGCCTCCACAGAGGCCTGAAGGTTCTCCTGGCCAGAAGTTACCTGGACCCTCTTCGGCAGCTTTGCCGGCGCCAGTGCAGCAGCAACAGTACCCGGCTTTTCCGACTCCGGGATCGAATCCTGCAGCGTTTTTGAACGCTATGTTTAACATCTTTTCTTCCATGACGCCGGGTGGAAGTCATGCAGGTCCGTCTGGTCCTTTGGCCTACGACTTGGGTGTTCCGGCGTCTTTTAAGTCGGCGCCGTTCACCCCGTTTGTCTGCTGCATCTGAAGCGGCGCCGATGCCTACGACGTCGCTCAGGATGGCTACACCTGTTACAGCGCCGTCGGATTCGCCTCGGATCCGATCGACGTCCAAGAACGCTTTGGAGCCGGAGCCTCCGGCTTCAGACGAATCAGAGGTTCGGCGCCGACGGAGATCTTCGGCGTCGGCTGACGCCTTGTCGACTCCAGGCTTGGAGTCAAGACTTAGATCAAGACGCCTGGCCCTTCGTCTCTTGGAGGATGAGGAGTACGCGGGGCAACACCTGGAGGAAGGAGAAGTTGTAGAGCCCTCAGGTGACTTCCAGGGTCTGGACTCAGCTAGTGGCCTTGACACTACCCCAGAATGGGATCAACTTCCCCTGGAGAGGTCACAGAGGAAGCAGCTTCTTTCCATAAAGTCATTCGTAAGGCGGCAGACTTTTTGGATATTACTCTTCCTACCGCGGAGGTTAAGAGAAATTTATTGACAGAGGTCCTCCATCCGACATCTGCTTCTGCTGAGCCTCTTCTACCATTCAATGAGGCTCTGCTGGATCCTATTAAGGATATTTGGCTGAAACCTGTATCCACCGCTGCTGTCAACAGAGCGGTGGCTCAGCGGTACAGGACGGCGCTTGGGGATCGGGTGTTTCTTTCCAGACAACCAAGTCCGGAGAGCCTAGTGGTCCAAGCTTCATGTTCCTCCAGATCCTCTCCTGGCTCGTTTCCTGGGGCTCCTGCTGATAGAGAGTCAAAAAAGATGGACCATACTGCTAAAAAGACATTTTCATCGTGCAGTATGGCCCTAAAATCATCCAATCCTACATGCATACTGGGACGTTACATCCATGCCCTTATGGAAGAGGCAAAGGGCCACCCTAATGTGTCACAGGAGATGCTGCAACTCTTTTCGGATGCTCAAGCGGCTGCGACGCACGTGATCCAGTCTGGTTTGGACACTTCGGACTCGGTGGCTAGGGCTATGGGCACGACCATAGTCTCTAGGAGGCAGTCTTGGCTTCGATCATCAGGCTTCTCGACGGACATGCAGGCCACACTCCTTGATCTTCTGTTTGATGGGGAAAAGCTCTTCGGCTCTAAGGCTGACTCAGCCTTTGAACGTTTTAAAGAGAGCACAGCGACAGCTAGATCCTTGGGACTCCAGTCGTCGGCCTCATCCACCTTTAGAGGCTTTCGGAGATTTAAAGGATTTGGACGTGGTTCCTTTCGAGCAAAGACTGCAAGGACCTCAACAAACTGCTTCTACCCTGCCTTACAGATCCTTCAGGGGCAGGGGCAGAGTCCGTATGAGAGGAGCCACCTTGCAGCACTCTGCCTCTTCCTCTTCCTCGGGAGGGGTGCAGCAAGGAAAGCAGTCGTAGTCCTCCACCATTCCCTGTCCATTCGTCTCTGGTAGGGGGGAGACTTGCCCTTTTTCTTCTAATGTGGGAGATCATAACATCAGACTCCTCGGTCATCGACATTGTGAAGAGGGGGTACGCTCTTCCCTTTCGGAAATTTCCTCCCACCCTCCCTCCCCGCCCATCCTTCTGTTCGGAAGACCATCTTCTCCTGTTACAGCAGGAGGTATTATCCCTATTACAAAAATGTGCAATAGAGTTGGTTCCCGAGCAAGAGAGGGGTCAGGGTGCTATTCAAGATACTTTCTGATTCCCAAAAAGGATGGTCGGCTGAGACCGATTTTGGACTTGAGGATTTTGAATTGGTTCCTCAAACAGGAAAAGTTCAAAATGCTGACCCTCTCACAGGTTCTTTTGGCACTGAACGAAGGAGACTGGATGGTGTCGGTCGATTTGCAGGACGCGTATTTTCATATTCCGATCCTCAAATCGCACAGGAAGTATCTCCGTTTTGTGGTGGGATCATAACATTATCTGTTTGCGGTCCTCCCGTTTGGTCTTACTTCAGCACCTCGAGTCTTCACGAAGTTGATGGCGGTGGTAGCGGCAGAGCTCAGAAGAAAGCGGATCGCTGTGTTTCCCTATCTGGACGATTGGTTGATCAAAGTCAATACTCCAGAGCTCGTGCGGTGCCATCTCCAGTCGACGACTCAATTGTTGTACGACCTGGGGTTTTCAGTCAATGTACCCAAATCTCACCTGGAGCCCTCTCAACGCCTCCTGTTCATAGGGGCAGTATTGGACACGACATTGAATCGGGCCTTTCCTCCGCCACAGCGGGTTCAGGACATACAGGCTTTGATTCCAATGTTTCGAAATGGAGCGGTAGTTCCAATCCTCAAAGTCCTTCGTCTGCTCGGTCTGTTTGCTTCTTGCATACTGTTGGTCACTCATGCACGCTGGCACATGAGGGCTCTCCAGTGGTGCATCCGCAGGGAGTGGTTTCAGCACAAAGGGGATCTCGAGGACTCAATAAAGATCTCCAGAGACACTGCAGTGGATCTTCAATGGTGGGCAGCGGTCGAAAACCTGTCTCAAGGAAGGCCGTTCTCGCTACCCCCACCAGTGGCCTGAGTGGTAACGGATGCTTCCACTCTAGGGTGGGGAGCTCATCTGGGGGACCTGGAGATCAAAGGCCTTTGGTCTCCAGTAACTGGCACTCAAGGCCTTCCTCCCTTCCATTCGCGGTCAGTCAGTCCAGGTTCTAACGGACAACACGACTGTAATGTGGTATATAAACAAACAGGGGGGGGTGGGGTCATATCTTCTCTGAAGAGAAGCTCTTTGTCTTTGGTCCTGGCTGCAGGACCACAAGATCTGCTTGATTGCACATCATTTGGCTGGAGTCCTGAACGTGCATGCAGACATTCTCAGTCGACGCAGCTCGGTCGACCATCCAGATCTAGTTCTCTATATCTTTCGGATGTGGGGATATCCACAAATAGATCTGTTTGCAACTCAAGAGAATGCACAGTGCCCGCTATTTTGCAGCCTCCAGTATCCAGTACAAGGAGCTTTGGGGGACGCGTTTCAAAAGTCCTGGAAGGGTCAGTTGCTTTACGCATTTCCCCCCATACCCTTGATTCCTCGAGTTCTCAGGAAAATCCGCCAAGACCGAGCTCAAGTCATCTTAATAGCTCCGGATTGGCCGAGAAGGGTGTGGTATTCGGACCTACTCCAACTCTCTCAGTGCCCTCTGCTCCGTCTCCCTTGCAGGGTGGACCTCCTCTCGCAGTCGCAGGGGCAGATTCTACACCCCCACCTCCAGAGCCTGCATCTTCATGCCTGGAGATTGAACGGGGCAATCTGAGTTCCCTTTGTCTCCATCCAGATGTGGTGGAAGTTATTCTACCTGCAAGGCGACACTCCACCAAGTCAATCTATGCGAATCGTTGGACTAAGTTTACAAGCTGGTGTGGAGAGAATAGTTTAGATCCTTTAAGAGCTGGTTTATCTGACATTTTGTCATTTGGGCTCTATTTGGCACAGAAAGGTTTTTCAGTTGCCACTGTTAAGGGTTATCTGTCTGCACTATCTGCTTTTCTGTGCCTTCCTGATCAATTATCCTTCTTTAAATCACCAATTGTTTTAAAGTTTCTAAAGGGACTCACTAATAAGTATCCGCCCACGCCATTCGTTATGCCTCAGTGGGACCTTAACTTGGTTTTAACTTTTCTTATGGGGGCCCCGTTTGAACCCATGCACTCTTGTTCTTTACAGTTCCTAGTATTTAAAACTGTTTTCCTGGTGGCAATAACATCTGCCAGAAGGGTTAGTGAGCTTCAGGCTCTAACTGTAGAAACCCCATTCCTTTCCTTCTTCAAGGACAAAGTGGTGTTGAGGACCAAGGTGGCTTTCCTACCGAAGGTTGTTACACCCTTTCACCTGGGGCAGTCATTTACTCTCTCTTCCTTTTACCCTCCACCTCACCCATCCAAGAAGGAAGAGAGGCTCCACCGGCTGGATCCGCGAAGAGCACTGAGCTTCTACGTCGCCAGGACGAAAGAGTTCAGACAGGATGAACAGCTCTTCGTTGGATACGTGGGGAAGAGGAAAGGTAGAGCGGTCCACAAGAGAACACTATCCAGGTGGGTCATTCTATGTATTAAGATCTGCTATTCTTTGGCAAAGAAAGATCCACCTGTGGGGCATCGTGCCCATTCCACCAGGGCCGAAGCAGCTACATCGGCTTTGGCTAGAGGTGTTCCTGTGGCTGACATCTGCAGGGCAGCGACCTGGGCATCCCTCCATACTTTTGCCAAACATTACTGTTTGGATTCTGACGTCAGGAGGGATGGCCATTTCGCTCGCTCGGTGGTGCAAGATTTCTTGGTTTGACCATTTGGGCACCCACCTCCGGCGGTTATACTGCTTGGGAACTCTATTCTTTTGGTGAGGAATCCACAGGTAGGTGTATCCATCAGAAGAATAAGTTACTTGCCTTCGGTAACGCTTTTTCTGGTGGAAACAGTAACTACCTGTGGATTCCTCATGGTCCCACCCACCTCCCCATTGCCTGACTGGTCAAGCCAAGACATCTTTGGGTGCGCATCCTTGATCTTGTATATATATGTATATAGCTTTTACATGCATATGGTTGTATTCATTGTATATACTTTTCCTTTGCAAATTAAGATAGTGAAAAGGACATTTTGGACAGGAATTATACATATATATATGTATTTATTTCTATCTCGAATTGAGCATTCATAACTGTGATTTATATTGAGTTTTATATTAAATGTTTTATTTTCGTCTATTCTGTATGAATGTGTGCTCTTTAGGTTTAACCTGTTCGCCTCTATGGCACGTAAAAAAATGGTGATAACTGACGTCTGCACGTCGACGAGTGCTTCTTATTGCCTGGATGACGTCATGTGGCGTCGCGTGGAGTCGGGCGATTGTGACGTCATCGTCGACATGCAGAGCTAGCTGAAATTTCCGTCGAAGGCTGGCGCGAGGGGAGAATTTTTTGGGTGAGGAATCCACAGGTAGTTACTGTATCCACCAGAAAAAGCGTTACCGAAGGTAAGTAACTTATTCGTTTGGGATAAAGTATCATTTGACGCCTTTGGGCTGACAGAGATCTCTCAAATACCATATGTGTTTAAAGTTTCAATGAATTATGTAGTAACACCAGGAGTAGTTTCCGATGATTGGGATGTAAAACCAGTTGATTATATGCTTCCTGTGCTTAAATATTAAACTGCATTCGAAAGTGAAGCTATTTATCAAACAAATGCAAATTATGGCAATATGTTTTGTTTTTTATTATTACGGACATCAATCTGATAGAGACTTCTAGCTGCAGATTCTTTACCATAGAATTCACTGGTGTCAGCTTGGAATCAAGAACTTTTGCAGAGTAATACCCTTACGCGTGACATCGGGTGGCATTGTTCAGATCCGCATGGCATTGTCGCCGTCATTGGAGCTGTTTGTAACGTCATGGTCGCCTGCACCCAGGCGTGTGTAAGTCAGTTTTTTTCCCTTCCGTGCTGATTAGCACAGATCCAGAATCAAGCTACCCTCTGTCTTTTTTGACAGGCCTTTTTCAAACTTTTTGTCAAAGATTTTTTGTAGTCTGTGTAGAATGTCGTTGAGGAAGACTGGGTTCAGCCGTGCGATGCATGCCACCACGCCATGTCGGTGACGGACCCCCAGAAGGTATGTCTCTGGTGTCCAGACCAAGACCACGACTCAAAGTCGTGTTCCGACTGCCGGGCCAAGGCTCCGAAAGCTTTGAGGGAGTGGTCCTTGAAGCTCATGGCGGCCTAGCTCATTGGAGGTCACGGTCCTGGTCGCGGAGGAGGTCACAGGACTGCTGAAGAGCCCCAAGTCCTCTTCATCTCACTCAACATCCTCCGGGCACTCAGGGAAGGGGCACAAGAAGAAGCAGTCCAAGCAAATTTCGACTTCACCTCGCCCGTCGGCTGCGAGTCAGGAACGTCAACGCTCCGAGCACGGTTCCACAGAGATGATGCCAGCGCCGACTTCGAGCCACCCGTCCCCACCCCCTTTCTGGGACCCAGAACACCCCCACTCAACTCAAGTAGTTTTATGAGGCCATGCATCTCGTATTTGAGTGGGCTGCCTTCGGTCCCCACGGGGTCAGCAGATGTCCCATCAGGTTCCACTCCATAGGCTTCGGCACCAATGGTGTCTCTTGGATCCGATATCGGATCTGGACCAATGCTGAGTCTACACAGTCGGTCTCCACCGGCGTCCTTTCTGACGTCGACGCTCCCCGCGCCACCAGCGCCCACCGGTGGTGCAAGCCCCATCCTCATACCCGATGAGCCGGAGCCAGAACAGCGTTGTATGATGCTGATTCCTGCGCCAACAGGGGCTAGATCATTGCCTGAGTCTTATTATGATCAACCAGGTATTTGGTGAGGAAAGGGAGGGGTCTCAGGACCCTCTTGAGTATGGATTGGAGCAAATGGACTGGTATGAGAAGTTGGAAGCCAGTGGACTGGACACCTCTCCAGATACTGGCATGCTCTCACCTCCTACCGTAGGTAAGGATGAGGGAGCATCTTATGCTATGGTGGTGTGTAGGTCAGCTGAGGTCATGGACCTAGATCTGCCTACAGTGCCAGTCAGGACTAACCTCTCCTGACTGAGGTGCTTCAGCCGGGGTTTACCACATCGGAACCGATGTACCCTTTAACAAAGCCCTCACTGATGTCCTGCTGGGGAGACGTGGTCCAGACCCAGCACAGGGGCTCCTATAAATAAGGCAGTTAGCCACCGCCATCGTACAGCTCCAAATGACCCTAGCTTCTTCACCCAACATCCCACCCCAGAGAGATTGGTGGTCCAAGCCTCCACTTCCCATGGTGCCTTCCCTTTTGCTCCCCCAGGTAGGGGATCCAAGAGGCTGGACCAACTTGGGGAAAAAGATGTTTTCTTTCTCCAGCCTGGCATTGAGGTCAGTAAACACCTCATGCCTATTGGGCCGTTTTCCCTGTATTTTATGGGATATGGTGGCACAGGTACTGCCTCAGGTTCCGGAGGATGTGTGGGGCACACTCTCACAAGCAGTCAAAGATGGGAGAGATGCAACCAAGTTTACAATTATGTGTGGTCGGGACACGACTAACTCCCTGGGTAGAGCGATTTTGGCAGCGGTGGACCTTCGTCGCCATGCCTGGCTTCGTACATCTGGTTTTTCGGGGGATGTCCAGGCAAACCTTATTCATATGCCCTTCGATGGGTCCCGCCTTTTTGGTGAAAAGGCAGACTCGGCGCTGTAGCATTTCAAGGATTTTCGGGCTACGGCCAGGTCCTTGGGCTTCTTGGCAACCCCTCGCCAACCATCTGCTTTTTGCCCCTTTTGAAGCTTCGGAAGAGGCCGGGTACCCCTCCATCCACAGACCAGCCACCGTCCTCCATGAGGTCAACATCCTGTGTGGGGACGAGGTTGTGGTATCTTCAGACCCAGAGGGTCTGGCCAGAAGTCGTCCACCACCCAGCCCCCCTCCTCAACAGCGCCCATGTCCTCCTATTGTGATTCTGCAAGACCACACACGTCCAGTTGGAGGGAGGATTCAATTTCTTCTCCCTCACTGGTGGTCCATAACATCGGACACATGGGTCTTGAAGATCATACAGAAGGGCTATTCCATCCCCTTCCAGTCTTTTCGGGCTTATCCTCCTGAGCAGCGAGTCCAGGATATTCAGGTTATGATACTGATGTTTTGGCCTCTATCCTGGATTTTGGTGAGACAGACTTTGAGGCTGTTTGGGCCTCATGGCCTCCTGCATCCTGTTGGTCAAGTATGCCAGGTGGCATATGAGGGCTCTGCCGTGGGACCTGAAGTTCCAGTGGGCACAGCATCAGGGGAATCCCACCGTCATGGTTCAGATCTCGAAGGAAACTACAAAAGATCTGCAGTGGTGGTTAGTGAACTGTGACTAGATCAGAGGCAGACTCCTCTCCCTTCCCCAGCCAGGTCTCACAGTAGTGACGGATGCGTCACTTCTGGGATGGGAGGCGGCCATCTTGGACAGGTGAAGATCAGAGGCTTCTGGTATCCGGGGGAATCCGGATTCCATATCAACTTGCTGGAGCGCAGGGCGATTCGACTGGCATTAAAAGCATTTCTTCCTGTTGTAAAAGGGAAGATGGTGCAGGTGTTCACAGACAACACTACCGCAATGTGGTACTGCAGGGGGTTGTGGGGTTGTGCATCCTTTGTCAAGAGGCCCTGTGTCTCTAGACATGGCTGGAACAACAGGGCATAACCCTGGTGGTTTAGCACCTGGCAGGTTCTCTGAGCACCACGGCGGACTAACTCATTGATGATACCTAGCAGATCACGAGTGGTGTCTCCATCTGGAGGTGGCACAAGGACTCTTTCAGCAGTGGGGAGAGCCTTGGTTAGATCTGTTCACCTTCGCAGAGAACACCCAATGTCAGTAGTATGGTGTGTTGGAATTTCCAAGGCAGCACTCGCTCAGCGATGCTTGTCATCGCGAGTGGAGTTCAGGCCTCCTGTACGCCTTTCCGCCTATACCACTTCTACCCAGAGGTCTCAAGAAGATCAAGAATGACTGGACCCAAGTAATCCTGGTGGATCTTGACTGGGCACGGAGTCTGGCATCCTGAGCTTCTGAAAACGACATTGATGCTCCAATCAGGCTGCCTCTCCGGGAAGATCTTCTGTTTGCAGCAGCAAGGGAAGGTTCTCCAATCAAACCTGTCAACTCTGCGCCTTCATTCGTGGAGATTGAGTGGCGACAGTTGACAGCCTTCGACCTTCCTCCCGAAGTCTGTACAGTTATTCTGGCAGCCAGGCGTCCCTCCACTAAGACTGTATACACCTGCCGTTGGAAACGCATTGTATATTATTGTACAGAAAGATCTATTGATCCTCTTTCTGCTTCTCTCTCCGACATCCTTCTGTTTATCTTATCCCTTTGCTCAACAGGGTTCTGCCTTGTGCACTCTCAAAGGCTATCTTTCTGCCCTATTGGCGTTCCTTCGGCTGCCTGATCAGCCTTCATTATTCAAATCTCTTATTGTAAATAGATTTCTTAAAGGGCTTGTACATATGTGTTCCCCTACGCCCTTTGTCATGCCTCAGTGGAACTTAAATCTGGTCCTCACTTTTCTCATGTGAACTCCCTTTGAGGTACTGCACACCTGACCCCTCCGGCTGCTCACCATTAAAACAGCCTTTTTAGTGGCAATGACATCTGCCAGGAGGCAGGCTCTTTTGTCTAAGCCACTGTATTTACCATGTTTCCAGACAAGGTGGTATTTGGAACTCGTGCCTCTTTCCTCCCCAAGGCGGTGTCCCCATTTCACCTGGGTCAGAACATCACCCTGCCCACCTTCTTTGCTCCACCGCATCCCTCTAAAGAAGAAGAGCGACTCCACTGGCTGAACTATGCATTAAGATCTGCTAAACACTGACCAAGAAGCAGCCTCCTGAGGGTTTAAGAGGTCATTCAACCAGGGGCAGGGCTGCTACCACTGTGCTAGCACAAGGTGTTTCAGTCCTGATATCTGTCAGGCAGCAACGTGGGCATCAATGCACACGTTTGCAAGACATTACTGCCTGAGCAATCAGGCCTATAGAGATGGACACTTTGCCTCTTCGGTCCTTCAGGACTTTTTAGTGTAAAGAAGATCTGTCCGCAGACCACCACCAGAATGTTATGGCTTGGGTATCTATTCTAAGGTAAGGAATCTGCAGCTAGAAGCCTCTATCAGATGAACATGTTACTTACCTTTGTGTGGAGTCTTTAATGTTGATAGATGAAATCTTCCAAGAAGAAAGATGTAATAATTTCTTTATTCATAAAGTTGAGTGGTACAGATACTCCAGCCACATCTACAAGCTGCTCCTCCAGTTCTCAACTGACAGAATCCCAAGCATTCTAGATCAGCCAAGAACTGGAGGATGAGGGGGGAGCAGAACATACCAAGTACAATATAAGCTACACTTAAATTATAAACTTAAACACAAAATACAGAAAAATTCAGAAATATGAAATATGACTAAACTAACACCTATATATACTACACTATCTTCCCCTTTTTACAACAATATGGACAAACAAAACTTAAAAAACAAAAGGGTGAAAAAACCCAACAATTCATCTCAGTTTAACAACTGTATTCAAATTCCAAAAGCGTCCATCATAAACCTTACTCGCCCCCTTAAATACTTTAACAACATTGAAAATGTTGCTATAGTGAGACTGTCCGCCGCCTGTTTTTCCTGGTAATTTGATATTAACAGAATCACCAACGTTGACATGTACTTCTTTCGCAGATTTGCGAATATCATAGATGTGTTTTCTTTTCTTTTGACAACTCAAATCTTTTTCTAGGGCAATCACTTTTTGCAATTCATAATCAAATTGTTTTTGAGCATATTTTTTTACCCAGGGAGGATCTATTTTTGTGTGAGGAATAAGTTTCCCGAAAATAACAAAAGGAGACTGTCCTATGCTCGAATGAGGAGTAAATCGATAATCTTCAACTTTACGTCCAATCTCCACCCAAATGATTTGTTAATTTAACAGTCTCTTTCAAAGTCCTGTTGAAGCGTTCTACCATCCAGTTTGTTTCAGGATAGTAGAGAGCACACTACTTGTGAACAATTCCCCTTGAGTTAAAAAAAAATCACACATTAATCTCGATGTGAATTGAACACCATTGTCAGTCAAAATACATCTCGGGTTACCTTCTCTTCCAAACACTTCTGACAAAAACCGGACCACGGTTGACGATGTGACTTCAGTAGTGATCAATATTTTTGGCCATCGTGACAGTATATCCATAACAACTATGACATACTTGGAAGCAGTCCCACTACCTAAGGGACCAATGATGTCAATGGAGATTTCCTCCCACACTTCTTTGGGTATTCCTTTCAAAACCATGGGTTGAGTTCTAAGTTTTAAAGTTTTATCTGCCACATTTCACTCTACACAATCACAAACTATCCTTTCAACTTCTAAATCCATTCCAGGCCACCAGTACACACTCCTCATTCTTTCTTTTGTTTTACATATACTTTGATGGCCCTCATGCGCAAGATCAATCAAACGTGCACGCAACCTAATGGGTGGTATCAATCTACAGCCTCTCACAACTAATTCATTGCACACTGAAAGTTCATGCCACATTTTTTTAAACTGTACACCTAGTTCGACGTCTTTACCTGGAGAAGAACCTGAAGACAGTAAGCTCTTGATTTTTTGCAATTCTTCATCATTGTCTAACTCTGGTTTCCACTCTTCCTCAGATACACACCCATCAGTAATATTGCAAACTTTAACTTCTTCATCAACCCAAGAGTCATCATTATCATTCTCAACCAAATCCATCACCCTCATCCTAGATAAACAATCCGCAGTTCTATTATCACACACGGGTACATACTTTTAACTGTAAAATGAAAATCTTGGAGCCCAACTATCCATTTGCATATGCAAGCAGAAATATTATCCAACCCTTTCTTCTCAAACCCTTCACCTACTGGTTTATGGTTGGTCTGTACTTCAAATTGAGTACCCCAAAGAAACTGCCTAAACTTCTTGATGGCCCAAAATATGGCCAAAGCTTCTTTCTCTATCATAGAATACTTGCTTTCTGCCCCCCGCAAACTACGTGAAGCAAAAGCTATATTATTGATCTTACCGTCATTCATCTGCCTCAGAACACATCCTAGACCCTTCTCCGAAGCATCTGTTGTAAGATAACAAGGAAGACCAGGTTTGGAAGCTGCTGAGGGATTGAGCTGTAGACAAAGCACGCTTTAAATCCTCAAACTTTCTTTGACAGTCGGCATCCCAAACAAAATCAATACCTTTCTTGAGTAGATTTCTTATGGAACAGCTCCTTCTAGCAAAATCCGGAATGAACCTAGCATAGAATTCTGACATACCCAAGAAAACTTGAACTTCACCCTTATTCTCGGGGCAGTCAAATTCACAATAGACATCACCAACTCCTGTTTAGGTCTAACTCCTTCCTTTAATATGATATGACCTAAATATGAAATCTCAGATTTGAAAAATGTATACTTAGCACCCTTCAAGGTAATCCCTTTCAACTCAAATTTTCCAAGCACCTTCCTGACAAACTCCTTATGTTGTTCAATAGTTTCTGAGAAAATAAGGGCATAGTCTTGAAAAATGTTTACACCCCCAATGCCTCCCAAAATATCATCCATCAACCTTTGAAAGACAGAAGCCGCAGAACACAGTCCAAAAGGTATTCTGTTGATCATGAACACACCAAACGGTGTGATAAAAAAGGTAAGATGTTTGGACTCCTCACACAACTGCACCTGGTGATAAGCTGAACTAAGATCTAAAGTGGTGAAATATTTAGCATTTCCCAGGGAACTAACCATCTAAGATATGTTTGGCAGAGGAAATCTATCTTCAACAACCACTTTGTTAAGATTCCATAGGTCCACACACAATCTAATCTCCTCTCCCCTGAACTCTTTGCTGTGACCACAATAGGTGCAATCCATTCTGCCGCTTCCACCTTCTCAATTATGCCCTGAGACAGTAACCTCTGAAGTTCCGCTTTTACTTTATCCCGAACACTGAACGGAATGTTTCTAACTTTACAAGTAATAGGAGTTGCATTGTCCTTCAGAACAATACGGTGCTTATACCGTTTGATGCATCCCACCTCACCATTGAAAACACTTGGGAATTCACACATCAATTCTTTGCCTAAATTAGTAATTTTTTGCACTTGTACTTGTGGCACAGAGTTGGGATTTAATATAATCCCCAACAGCTTCTGATGAGGCCAGCTTAATATGGTATCGCCTACAACAGGAACATATACTTTGCCCACAATTTTGTT
This sequence comes from Pleurodeles waltl, assembly GCF_031143425.1. Taxonomy (NCBI): domain Eukaryota; kingdom Metazoa; phylum Chordata; class Amphibia; order Caudata; family Salamandridae; genus Pleurodeles; species Pleurodeles waltl. The sequence goes on along the minus strand of NC_090448.1, from coordinate 1,090,464,412 downwards.
TCCTTTGAAGTTAATTCCCGCATTGAAGTAGCCTTTTAGCTCAATGGGTTTTCCTTCATAACTGTAAGGTGTAACGTCAGGTTCATGAAGTAATACTTTACCCATAAAATATTTAACATAATCAGTTTCCGAGTCTAGGGTCAACTTCGCCCCAGAATCCATCATCATTGAGATGTTGACACCACCCACCTCCACAATATCCAAAGGGTACTCACAATTAACATCTTCCTCCCATTCATCACACTCAATCTTGTTTACTTTCACCCCTTTCTTTTCCAAAGACCTACAACACTTAGCAAAGTGTCCCTTCTTGCCGCATTTGTTGCATACCACATTAAAAGCTGGAAAGCTTTGCTGTTAGCCAGGTACGATGGTGAATTGCACCTGAAACACAGTAATTTCACTTTAACATTAGAATTTGCCTTCGTTTTAGTTTTGGCATCTAAAATGTGAACAGTGGTATTCACATTCTTAGACTTTCTTAGGTCTTCAATACAAGACTCGGAATGTTCAATCTGTTTGGCCACAATTAAAACTTCCTCCAACGTCGGATCACCTTTCGACCACAAAGCTTCTCTTACTTTGTCACTTCTGCACTCTAGCATGAACTGATTGCGGATTCGTTCGTCCAAATTATCTCTGAACTTACACTGTGCTGCTAATTTCTGCAGATTAGTAACAAAGTCCTCAACAGTCTCAGTGTCACCTTGTTGACATTCTCCAAAATAATACCTCTGAAGAATAACTGAAACTTTAGGTAAGTAATGCCTGTCCAATTTAAGCAACGTTAGTTCAAACTCGTTTAAGGAAGCATCTCCATCTGCTCCCTCAGGGTAACTGATAGATGGTAGAGTCTCCAAAATGTCTTGTCCTGCTGCACCTAAAAAATGCTGTAGTAGCGATGTCTTCCTTTCTGGTGACAAATTACTCCCACAAACACGTATGTATGTAAGAAAGACTTTCTTCCATTTGTACCAAGGGATGGGTGGGTCACCCGGTATTGATAGAAAAAACGGTGGTGGAGAAATGTTCTGCATGGTCGACCAGAAAGAAAAGAAAAGAAAAAAAAAAATATATATATATATACATATATATATATATATATATGGAAAAAAAATGAAGGAAAAAAAAATATATGTAAGTATATACTCAGATACTTTTAAGTGACCAAAGGAGAAAAAAAACCTGAATGAAAATGATTATCAGTAATCTCCAGTTCAGTTTTAATTGTTGCAGTCAATATGAAACTTTCAGTTCAGTTTTAATGTTTACTGTCAATAAACATCCAATGTTCAAATTTGCACAAGATGAGGCAGTGTAATATTCAGAAATAAAATAGTGGATAACTGAAAATACAGCAGACGAGCTCAGTAAGTGCCGAAGTCCAAGTAGAACACTACTTTGTTTTAATATGTAATACTCGTGTCCTCAAGAGAAACAAAGAATCCTTCTAAAGTACGCTTTACACGGATGCATAACAGCACATCCGTTTCAGCGCCCGGAGTATGCCGCTAGACACGCTGTACAGCGTGTGCAAGCGCAAGTTGCTAGGTAACGTGACACGCTGAAATCCATGAGGCAGCGGACACGGACGCGTTGTCACAGCAACAAGGCACGCTTGAAACCGTGCTGAAGCAGATGCAGATTTCTAAAGTAACGGCACGCGAAATATGCGTGTCGGAAAAGAAATCAGAATTATCTGAGTATACTAAAAAAGCAGTGTAACTTGGACACTGATGTGTTGAAGTTTCTTGACGATCCAGAGTAGGGGTCAGTTACCACCTTTGTCGCCAAAAATGTGGTAGAGTCTTTAATGTTGATAGAAGAAATCCTCCAAGAAGAAATAAAATTCTTTATTCATAAAGCTGAGTGATACAGAAACTCCAGCCACACCTACAAGCTGCTCCTCCAGTTCTCCACTGCCAGAATCCCAAGCATTCTAGATCAGCCAAGAGCCGGAGGATGAGGGTGGGAGCAGAATGTACCAAGTACAATATAAGCTACACTTACATTATAAACTTAAACACAAAATACAGAAAAATTCTGAAATATGGCTAAACTAACACCTATATATACTACACTTTGGTAACGCATTATCCTGTGAGAGACTATCTAGCTGCAGATTCCTTTCTCCCACCCATACCTCCCCGCTCTGTGGACAAGTCTAATAGGGTCAGGGATTGTCCCTTTCAGGGCCCTAGTTTTTGCAGAGATAAACTGTTGATTCTTTTCATGGCTCTGCGCTTCTGGCGAGGAAGTTCGTGGAAAAGGAACTGACCTACGTGTGCCTTTATAGGCGACCGTGATGTCACAAACAGCTCCAACGATGCCACGCAGATCCATGTGATTGTGCACGTAAGGGTATTGCTCTGCAAAAGTTCTGGAATCCAAGCTGACGCAGGGGAGTTCTAAGGTAAGGAATCTGCAGCTAGATAGAGTCTCTACCAGATAATGCATTACCAATGGTAAGTAACTTGTTCTTTTATACATAAAGCCAGCACCCTGAGAGATGTTGATAATTATACACAATGGAAACATTGTCTGACCCCACCAGTGGGGCATTCTAAAACATATATAGAAACATTTGCATATTTTACTGGCACAATGTGAAAAATGCAGAGTCTTATTGTTTTCAAATTGCCTAATAGGAAACTACAAAGTATTTTGTTAACTGATGACAGATTGGTTTATTCTGATTCCTTTGTTGCCCGGTTGGCGTTATAAGGCTATGAATATTGGTTGAAGTCGATAGACTTCGAGTGTTTGGGGAACTAAAGATTGGCAAATTAAGGGAAGGGAAGCTTCATTTAGAGCATGCCTTATTCTGTTGCAAATTTATTTTTGAATGATACCATACAACAAACTGGTTGTTTAGGCTTGGCGAAAATTAAGGAAATGAATGCACCTAGTATTCCCTCACCAGCTAAATTTAATAATAGGCAAAAAATAATAAATGTCACTGAAGAACAGCTCACTGGGTGGGTCATGAAAGGAACATTTAACACAACACGTTCAAGTCCTGACGGGTGGTTATTGTGGCTAACGGACACAAATAGTTGTCATGCACATTTTGTAAACTCCACAGGGGGTTTGTGAGTGAGCCGACCTGACCCTCGTTATATATCACCACAACACTATTTCCTATAGCGTAGGAAAATTATGCCAATGGTGGTTGAAATCTTCCTCCCTAGCAGCAGTGAAAGAACACCTCAGTCTCCTACCAGAAGACACAGATTTACATGATTTTCTATTGGGCCCCAGAAAACAATGGAAAAGGCATTTCATATGTGCAATTTATAATGAAATTTGCAAACTTTCCCAACAAGAAGCCGCCGCTCGGTTAAGGCAAATAAATCAGGAAAAATTACAGAAAGTGCTAGCTATTGTAGATAATGGAATGAACACCTTGTACAACCACACATACACTCTTAATATAATTTCTTCTGAGATCTACATTATACTAACTGACATGTTGTCTTTACAACATGGGCAAAATCAACTAAGGTCCATTATGCAGTTAGGTTGGGCGTTACAAGTCTTGAAAAGTGGTCGTGTACCATGGCAATACGTTAGCTCGAAAGACCTGTTTGCTGCATTTAATTTAACACGACAACAGCAAATAATGGCTAAGAAAGAAGCATCTTATTTCATGCTTAATATCATAAATTTAGAAAAGTTGCCATTTATCATGACAGAAATACCATCCGCCATCTGGTTAATTCATGGGGGTTATCAATCTGCCCATTTCAACACTCCAATTTACATCATGTTTGAAGCACATCCCAATAGGCCGATATGAAGGCTGGGAGATAGTTACATTCACAAGGTGCGGGAGCTGCCATTCTCGTTCAAATGTTTGAATGGCATGAAAGAGGTCTTTCTTAGCGGAAGCAAGTGCAAAACTTCTGTGAGCCATTTGGTGATTTGTAAACAGCTGTCCTTTCCCGGAGCATATAATAATTTAGTTGCAACTTTAGCAAGTTATCTGAAGGGAGTTCCTGTCTCTTTGATTTGTCCAGCGTTCCAGGTCCTCTTGAATGGGAGTTATGTGGTTCTGAACAAACAGAACTGTTGAGGGATGCGAACCAGAATTGTCTACGTAGTTTCAGTCTCCAAAATTGTCACCTGTTGCGACAATGTGCTTTTTTCCCCCATGCGACGTATAAGTAGCAGAAATGTACCCTTATATTGCTACTTCAAATTCAAATTTTGCCAAGCTAAGCAGACTAAAGGCTCTTTTATTTCAAATACACATAGTGCTTACATCGGGCCGCAAGATCTATGCTCTTCAAGTGGCAAGGTCATCTACAAAGAAACAGTCCCTTTTAAATACTAACTTTCCAAGACACTTCGGTGAATTAATTGGGCAAATTTTTACTACCTCAAACACTGCTGGAAGTGTTCACTTCTTTAAGGCTGTTTGTTCTGTCAGCACCTTTTCCTTTACATTCAGCATTTTAACTTCAGCCATGCACTATTTTATTAAATGTTTTTGGAGTATTCCCTATTACTTTGGCACTAATGGTAGCATTTTGCTGTTGCTATTTGTTCTTCACAATGGCTGCTCATCTCAACAAGGAGGAGTGATGGTGCTTCCATCATCCCAACTGTGTTGTGATCACATGATGCAGTACTTCAGAGCACCACTACTCCTGTGAAGAACTGGAGAGCAACTGGTCTCTGTCATTCAGATCGGTTTTGAACTATGTGCAGCCTGTCTTTTATTGCTTGTGGTGCCCTTTCGAACATGCATTGGAAGTGTGTCTTGCTATGTAGTGCCTACCTTCTTTGAACACTGATCTGTTGATGATGTCATGCATGTTGAGAATGCATTTGCTGCGGGAGGCTTCCTATGAGACTCCATTTGTTGATCAAGTGGGTCTTGGTGCTACACACCTGGCATTGCATGGGATGCTGCCGCCTCGGCTGGAGCTCAGTCACTGGAACATGAGTGCTCTCTTGCCTTCCTTGACATTGAATTGGTTCCCTTAACATCTGCCGAAGTGGGATCTTTCCTGGATTCCATTACCCTTGGTGAAATTGGTGATTTTCTGAAAGACCCTGATTATTTTTAAATTGCTGGCATTTGGCTTTATATCGTTTGACACGTTTTTGAATTCTAAATTGGCTATTTTAATTTGACCCTTATTTGGTATGGTGGCTTTTCAACATAGACATTTAATTTAATACGTTTTAACTTGCTTTTAATACAATACATGTAAATATGGTGATTCTGCTTAAGGCTTTATTAAACCCAAGGGTAAAGGTGATTTGTGGCAGCCCTTTGAACTGTCTATGGGGAGGGTGTCGTAAGGTTGCTTTAGCTAGGACACAAGCACATTATTTTAGCCTTTCTTGGCTTGGGCCTGCAGCATGTGCCTTTTCTTCTATATACCTGGCATTTTAGTCAGTTTTATTATTTTAGCAAAGGCTTAGTTTAGTGGAAGCTGTTTTTAATATTTTATCAGTTGCCCTTTCTCGCAGACTTTTATTCTTTTCTTTCAAGACATATTCACTCTGTACTTTCTCCAAGGCTGCCTATGATAAGCTTATTAGTTATTGCCGGTACAAAGTGTTCAACATGTCCCAAACTCTTATACACCAAAATATGCGTGTTGTCACGTCACATCAGGGCAGTTTCTCAGAACATCTGATGTTTTATAATAAAACACCTCACTGCCCCCTTCACATTAGAGTGGATTCCTATCTATTGCCTTTGAAAGCTGCATTGATTGCTGCATCCCGACTTTGCAGTTTCTGCTGAGATGTGATACCTCCTCTGCCAATATGTGGGAGGACTCCCAGTAGACCAACAGACCTCTTCTTTACCTACAACAACAGGTTTGGGGGATGGGTTTCTTCTGGGGGGCCTGATGGGCAGATTAGGGCTTACACTGCCATGATCTTGTATAGAAAAACTGGTAGTGCAGGTAGATATTCTAGAACGATTATTGTGACAGTATGATGGGACTTTTCTTATGTTTCACTTTCCTTGTCACTGTTCTGCTTTTATTAAGTTTTATCATCCTCATAATTACAATACATGCCTTTTTACGTAGAATGCAGTTGATTCAATAAAACTTATTGAACCTAGTCCTGCTTCTCTCTGTCTTTGCCTGTATGTGTGACTGAGAGAAAATGACAAGATCTGTTTCACCACGGTTTTCCTGAGAAATCTAAGATGTCATGTAAAGGGCTGCCACAAATCACCTTTACCCTTGGGTTTTGGTGAGGTGCTGCTAGCTGGCTGGAAGGGTTAGCCCGACAGCTGTCACACGGAGCAGGATCAGGCTCAGCCTCCTGCACTTAGTGGGGTTGCTGTCCAAATACAGTAGTCTCGTTACCATAACAGGAGTCTCTTTACGACATGCCAACCAGCAAGCTAAGGCAGGTCACCAAAGGTGACAAGTTCTCCACAATTGGCTCAGGAGCATCCTACTCAGATGCTCCGTCAACCTGGAATTAGAGAACTGAGGGGGCTGGTTTCTTGTGCCCCTTACCCCTAATCTTCTTGGCGGCTGCCTGTGTCATTGTTCCAGGCTCCCGTGCCCTTGACGTCCTTCCCTGGCAGCCATGGACTTGTGGTGGTACAGACCCATTCAGGCAATCCCAACATCTCCAAGTGTGACCTGAGCTCTACCTCCTTCCAGATAGTGTACTGCAGGTTGCTGTCTAACAGACAATGTACAGGCATGGCAGGACTCACAGCTACCTTGAGAGAACCTGATATCCCCTCCCATTCAAAAGGAATCAGAGCCAATGGTAGATGACTCTCACTGTTGTCTGTGACTATGACTTGGTGGAATGTGTTAGGGAGGACCTGTAATGAGGACATCAGCTGACACCTTATAGTAGTCTTCTTGCTGGTTCCTGTGTCCCTCAATGCCTCCACCCGTAGCCCATTGCTGGTGACCCACTGCCTATAGTTAGAAGCATAGTCAGAAGTATTGGCAGGCATATGGACTTTTGGCACCATCTCCTTATCACCAGGGACACTAGTGTCACCTCTGTCTGCTCCCCAAAGTTAACTGGGACCACTTCCTCCCCAAGCACTACAATCGCCAACCCATGTGTCTGCCCACTGAATGGGGGGGGGGGCTCTTCTCTCTTATGACATTTGGTGTCTCCCTTGGAATGCCCATACATGTAACACTCTGTGCACTGGGGTGAAAATGCCCTGTCTGTTTATTAAAGAACCCCTTCTCTTTGGGTTCCGACTGGGACTGGCTACCACTGTTCCCTTGGGAATGATTTTCAGGGCCTTTTAAGAACTCCTTTTAAGTTTTTCTCTCCCCATCTTTCTTGTGGTGGGACCCCTTACCACCCTTTTGGGAGTCCTCCCAGATGCCTTTTGGACACTCCGGTGATGACCCTGAGGTCCACCTCCTCAGCAAGCTTACTGGGGTCAGTCAGCTTGCTGTCCTCTAGGTGCTGATGCAGTTCTGTAAAACAAATATTGAGCATATGCTCCCTCAGAATCAGGTTATATAGCCTATTATAGATGTTAACTTTGCTGCCCCTTACAAAGCCATTCAATGCCATGTTAGAGGAAATCCACCCAAGACTGGGGAGTTTGTGCTTGTTCGTGAACCTCTGGCAATACTTTTCGGGGTTCAGCCCAAATGTAGCTAAAAAGATGACTTTCATGAGGGTGTACCTAGTATGGTCCTCTTCTTCTAGGGTCAGTAGAGTGTCCCTCCCCACTGGAGGCATATGCTTCCACGACACCTCCAACCCCAGTGCTCCTTTTGGAACCTTGTGAAAAAACATTTATCAATGTCATCCCTCACTACACAACTGGGTATCGGGTCTTTGGGGATTCAGACTTTCTTATCTCCTCCAGACACTGTGGATATGCTGTCACCGTTGCAGGAATCTACTTGTTTTGCCCTTAGTTCTAGCTCTTTATGGCTTATTTCATGAGCCAATTGCTCCAAAAAAGATTTCTCCTCCATCCTGATCTTGGCCATCATACTTGAATTTCCCTCTGTCAGCCTGCTCCTCTGGGGACGGGTCATGCAATGGGACACTGCTTCCTACTCTGGCAGGGAGTTCTAATTCAGGGGGGTGAGCCCTTACCCTCCCCTGGAGACAGCATTTCAGGGCTGATGTCCAGATCCTGATCCTGGTCATCCTGCTCCGATGTGGCTGTCATCACCTGGTGGACCTCTGTCCAGGACATCAGACCTTTCTATGGCACAAACTTTTTGTTGCACTTCTTCATTTAGAGTACCCTTTCCTTGCAGAACTGTTTGAGCTCAGCCACAGTACAATTTTCCAGAGTATTTTAAATCCTGGTTTGTGGAGCTATGCGAGGACCTGCTTCGAAGATGCTTTGTGCAGAGCTGAAGTGATGCATAGGTTCCAGGATTCGGTGAGGCTACGGTGCAAGGTCTTATATCATTGTAAATGATCCCATTCAGCAGGACTTGTGACGCACAGTCAGGGCGATGCGTCTGTTTCAATGATCTGTGAGGCTCCGATGTGGATTACGGCATATTTGTTGAGGCTGTCGTCGAAAGATGTGAGGGTCTGCATCGAAGATACATTGCACAGTGGCAGTTCTGAAGTGGCAATCGGCTGCAATGTAATGAAGGCCTTTGTTATGCTTCCTATCCATGCAGTAGTGGCAATGTGTCTTTTCCGCTTGGGTTGCATTGCACAGCACAGGAGCTGCATTTGTTTCTGTTGGATCCACACAGGCTGGTAGAGCACATAAGACCTACATCCAAGGGTCCAGGACTTGGGTGTCACCACTTGGCAGGGTAAACTCACAGATGGCAAAGTCTAGGTGCTGGGTGAAGGTTGGTGGAGCCTTCTGTCTCCGAGGCTCAAGTCGGGAGGTCAGCCAACTAGCATTTGGAGTTAATCTGGGATACTTGGTCCAAGAGATGCAGATCCAGTCCTTACCCAGGTAAAATAGCAGGCATCAGGTCAGAACAGCAGGGTAGCACCACAGCAAGGCAGCACCACAGCAAGGCAGCACCACAGCAAGGCGTAGTCTAGCAGACTAGCCCTTAGAGTTACTCTGGGTCCTGGGTTCAAGATGAAGTAGCAGGTCCAGGTCTTCCCCAGGGCAGAGGACAGCAGGTTGGCACAGCAGGGCAGCAGTCCAGCAGAGAGGCAGTCCTTGTAGCAGCAGAGCAGTCCTTCCTGGCAGAGTATCCACGGGTCCAGATGTGTATTGAGCAGTTGGTGCCTGAGGTCCTTCTTTTTTACACAGTTGTGCCTTTGAAGTGGGGAGAAGCTTCTAGAAGCATGCCTTTGACTGCACAGATATCCTGCCTTCCTGGCCCTGGCTGCAGACTACTTACAGGGGGTATCCAGTCCATTTTCTAGAGGAAGCACAAAGCTTATTCAGATGTAAGTAGGGCTGTGGCCAGGTCCACCCTCCCATCCTGCCAGTGGTGGCCCATCCAGGCACACCTAAACTCTCTTATTTTGTGTGGCTCTCTAGGAGGAATACACAAAGATCAACTGTGAGCTACACCCAGTTATGTGACCAGAGACAGGCTACAGGCATTAAAAGACTGAGGGAGAAAAATGGCAACTTTATGAAAGTGGAATATTCAAAATTGTAATTTAAAATCCGACTGCACTTGCCATTCTACTATGGATTTACAAGTAAATTAAATATGCCTATAGTGGATTAGCAAATATTACCATGTTTTAAGGTAAGGAGGAAGCACATGCTCTTTAGCATTGCTTAGCAGTGGTAAAGTGTGCAGAGTCCTGTAAGGTCAGCAAAAATGAGATCAGCAAAAATGGAGGTGGAAGAGAAAATGTTTGAGGGAAGACCACAACAATGCTGACAGGTTTCTCTGACTGAGACTTCTAGCCACAGGTTCCTTACTTTAGAATTAACCCCAAATGTCAGACTGGATCCAGAATTTTTTTGTGAGCAGTACCCTTATGCACAGGTAGGTGGTGTTGTTCGACTCTGCATGTCGTCAGGGTCATCCATGCCGCAAGTTGTTATACAGTTCCCACTAAAAAGATAGGATTGTCTTTTAAGGATTTAGGACTTCGGGATGAGAGTCAATCTACTCCATCAATAACTACCGACCAATTTAATAGCTAGCTCTCAGTGCCTCACCTGAACCCCCAACCTTCCTAGGGTAACAGATTATTACAGCAGCTTCGAACATGACATTCTGACTCTCAAGAAAGTTGTGGAAACAGATCTTACCTCTTTCATGGTTTACTCATGCATGCCCAGGGTAAACGCGAGAAAGATATGAAAAAATGTTTTCAAACATGTATTGAAATAATCATATACTTGTATAGAGAGAATGGGCTGTGATAATTAGGCATAGGAAACAGAGCATTGGAATCAGTTTCACCAATTTGGTGAAAATAATGAACAGTCCAACCATGGTGATCTTAGACCTATATGTTCCTACCCAGCTCTGTCTACAAAGTGAGAGTATAGTGGGTGCACCTTCTGCTTGTGCCCTATTTAATAGGATAGCCTGAGACCCCCATACCTGGAAAGCTGAGCCAGGGTGTTGGTCAAGTAGAGTTGGCAATACTTCTCTGCCAGATGAAAGATCAGTATCAGCAGGGCTACATTTCAAACACAGCATTCATTCCAGAGCAGTAGTGGCAAGAGTGCCCCCTTTGGCAGTGCATCAATTATGTAATCAAAGCCACACTGCGTTACAGATGCAGCATGTTTGTAATTAAATACCTAAATGTTGGAAGCTGTCTCAGAATGGGGAATGCAAGCACTAGGATATCTTCTACTGTGTTCATAGCCTTGAACTTGATGTACAGAGTACATGTCGAGAAAGGCCAACTAAAAACAAGCAGCATGTAAAATATATTCACAGAATAATATAGTGCAAGCCTAAAGGTGTAAAATATCACTGCTAAAAGCGATGTAAGCTAAAATGTGTAAAATATAAAGTTGAGCTAAAATGGAGAACCAACGTGGGACAAAGAAGGCCAAATTTTAAAAATCAGAGGAGGCTTCCAAAATGTCTTTCATGTTTTCTGTGTTAATAGAATCCAAGACGGACTCCACTTCTGCTGATGAAAAAAACACAATAACCTTGAGCAAATTAAAGGAACAAACATGGTTGGTATATTCAGCTAACTCCAAGGTTGTTGCATCCTGTACAGTGGTAGGAGACGCAGTATTGGAGAATTCTGGAGCCACAGCACCCATTTCCAGAGAAAAGAATGGCTCATAGAAAGCATCCTGAAGCAGTGGCAGTCTCATGGTACAACACTGGAAATGATCCCTCAAAGGGGATGTCTGCAGATTCATGTCCTTAGATTGTACCAATTGCATTGCAAAACAAATGTTGTTGGCACACTCATAAGGGAACCAAAGACAGCAGAATACAGGATGTACACAATAGAACCATAGTGGCAGAAGACAAGGAGCAGTTTTCATTTAGTTCCTCGAGCGAAGACACTTTAAACTACTGTGTCATGAGTTTACAACACAGCTGAACGTGCAGTAGTTCTATCACTGTTTGGACTGGAGGTGGGACATCCATTGTAGAGGAGCAAAAGTAGTATCAGAATACCACCAATTAGGAAAAACCCAATAGGTATGCCTCCAAAAACAGCTGAAAACTAAGAGTGCATAAATGATCGTATCACTACGAAAACAGTCTGGAACATGGTGATAAAGCCAGACCCAACCACTTTAACCCCCAGGGTGCCTGGGGCGAGCTGGTCTAGTCCAGGCACACAGTTCCCGTGTGCCCTGGACTATACCAGCTCGTCCTGCACCCGGACCACACCCCCCAGTCGAGGATAGTAGGGGAATCGCTTCCTCTTCCACCCCGAGCCCCCCCTCGGCAATCTGATGACATCGATGTTCTCAGAGCGCGCCGACGTCATCAGAAGTTCCCGAGGACGCGCTGAAAGCCATTTGCTTCCAGCGCGTCTAGAGAAAGGACGTCAAAAAGGTGAGTCCTCTTTTTGGGGGGTTTGGGGGGAAAACAGACACAGGGGGAAAGGAAAGAGTTTTTCCTTTCCCCCTTTGCCTGTTTTCAGTGGATTCTTGCTCCACGATCGCAGGCGGGGCCCGAGAGCGTGGAGCAGGAATCCCCACTAGGTACCAGGGATTTTCGTTTCATTTTATTTCAGGGAGCGACCCCGTGGGCAAGGGTCTCTCCCCTGGAGGGCTATTTCAAATCCTGTTTTCCCCCCCTCCCCACCCGGGGCAGATCGGCCGTTTTTTTGGGGGCGAAAATCACTAGGTGCCAGGGATTGTGTGGTGTGTGTTTTGTGTGTTTGCCGGCACCCCTTGGGCAAGGGTCGCCCCACATAGGGGGGAAAATTAGTATTGGCCATTTCTGCCCCCCTTGGGGGTAGATGAGCCTATTTTTTTAGGCCCATCTGCCCCCGAGGGGGGCAGAAACCACCAATACACCAGGGATTTTTTTCCGTACTTTTTTTGCTTTGTGCAGGGGGTGCCCCCTTCTGCCCCCCTTTGGCAAGGGTCACCCCCTAAAGGGGGCAAAGAGCTGTGGGCCATTTCGGGGGGCAGATCGGCCATTTTTTTTTTACTCCCATCTGCCCCCCAAGGGGGGCAGAATCCACTTAGGCACCAGGGATCCTGTGTGTGTGGGTTTTGTGTGAGGGGGCGGCACCTTTGGCAAGGGTCACCCCCCAAAGGGGGCATGTTGCTGATGGCCATCTCTGCACACCTTGGAGGCAGATCGGCCTATTTTTTTTAGGTCCATCTGCCCCCAAGATGTCAGAGATTTCTTTTTTTGGTTCCCTTTGTTTTTTTGTGCGCTGGGGGCACCCCCTTTGACAAGGGTCACCCTCTGAAGGGGGCACAGAGCTGTTGGCCATGTCTGCCCCTCTTGGGGGCAGATTGGTCTATTCTGTTTTAGGCCCATCTGCCCCCCAGGGGGGCAGAATCCACTTAGGCACCAGGGATCTTGTGTGAGTGTTTTGTGTTGGGGGGGCGGCCCCTTTGGCAAGCGTCGCTCCCCAAAAAGGGGCACATTACTGATGGCCATTTCTGCTCCCCTTGGGAGCAGATCGGACAATTTTTTGTTAGGCCTAGCTGCCCCCAAGGGGGCAGAATCCACCTAGACGTGAGGGATTATATATTTTTTTCCCCCTTAGTTTCTTTGTGCTGGGGACGCCCCCTTTGGCAAGGGTTGCCCCCCCCCCCCTCCCAAACAGGGTACAGAGCTATTGGCCGTTTCTGCCCCCTTGGTGGCAGATCGGCCTATTTTTCTTTAGGCCCATCTGCCCCAATGGGGGGCAGAAGCCACTTAGGCACCAGAGACAATTCCTAAATTCTTGGTGGCGGGGTGTTTGTCAACTGGCGAAGTATTTGTGATTATAACAGTTTATTTCTTCTTTTTGTTCCTTGTCTGTGGATCCTTGTGGTTTTGGCAGTAGTTGTCCTGCGGTTTGCATAGTTACATGTTTTAAGTAAGTAAAAGCAATTTACTCCAAAGGAGTATTGTTGACATGCATGAATGAAATGTTTGTAGGTGGTGTACTAAATGCAGGACTGTGTGTGAAATTGTCCTTAGATTTGAGCACAATTATATTTGTGTTGTCATATGTCTAATTTTCTTTTTTCTTTTTAGTGAGATATCATTGGTGATTGCCGTGTCTGTGCAGAGTAGTTGCTGGTAAGTAGCTTTTTCAGGCAAGTGAGTGGTATAGTTTTTTAGTACATAACTCTTTGTGATACAGCTACACTTTGTTTATTACTTATTTTAGTGCTGGTTGTTGTTGGCAATCCATTTGTTGTTAGTGAGGATCATGGTTAGCTGCAGAGTGACCGCTCAGCAGGTTGTTGGCATGCTTTTTGAGTCATCTTCAGACCATGATTATGAGACTGACTCTGCATCTGAGGTAGAGGAGGAAGTGAGAGATTCTGGCAGTGAGTTTTCTGTCCGAAAGGATTCTTCTGATGAGGAAGCCACTCTCAGTGCAGATGAAGGGCCTGTTTTAGAGGAGGACATTGATGTGCCAAGAGTGCAGCAGCCTGGGGCTGAAGGGTTTCCCATTAGAAGACCTGACACCTGGATTGCCCCAAGCATGGACCAGCCACAGTTACCTGCATTTACTGGTAGCCCAGGGTGTAGAGTCAATACGGAAAACGTTTTGCCTGTCAATTTCTTTCACTTGTTTATGGACGATGTATTTTTGGAAGAGATTGTGGAGCAGACTTATTGGTATGCCGAGCAATATTTGAGGCACCAAGCTGCCAGACTTAGGCCTCAGTCTAGAGCTACTCAGTGGGTTCCCACATATCTGGAAGAGATGAACAAGTTTTTAGGTTTGACTTTTTTGATGGGGTTGATAAGGAAGCCGTTACTGGCTTCTTATTGGTCTACTAGTCCCTTCATGGCAACAGCTATATTTCCTGCAACAATGACACGCAATCGCTATTTGCTTCTTCTTCATATGCTGCATTTTGTAGACAATGCTTTAGCCTTGCCATGAGATCACCCTGATTGTGACCGTCTTTTTAAGATTAGGCCTGTCCTTGATAATTTTGTAGATCGTTTTTCAGAGGTCTATGTTCCAGGCAAAGAGATAAGTGTGGATGAGTCTTTGGTCCTTTTCTAGGGGCGTTTAGTTTTTAAGCAGTACATTCCTAGTAAGAGGGAACGGTATGTATTGTATATATGCTGCCAGAAAGTAGTACAGGTAACGTGTATAATTTATGGGTCTACACTGGTAGGGAATCCAGTATTGACCCTCCTGGTTGTCCGCCCACTTTTGAAGTTAGTGAAAACATTGTGTGGGAACTTGGTAGATGACTGTTTAACAAAGGTCACCATTTGTACGTAGATAATTTCTACACTGGAGTGCAGTTGTTCAAGGAGTTGTTTAGAGTGGACACCATTGCTTGTGGCACAATCTGTTCTAACCGGAAAGGCTATCCAAGGGAGCTTGTCTGTAAAAAAACGTGAGAGGGGACAGTGCAGCGCCTTGCAGAATAATGAGCTGTTAGCTCTGAAATTTTCAGACAGGAGGGATGTATACATGCTATCTACCATCCATGATGAGAGTACTTCCCTGTGACTGTTTGGGGTCAGGTTGCCGAAGTGCACAAACCTGTGTGCATTTTGGACTACAATAGGCACATGGGGGGTGTTGATAGAGTGGATCAGAGGTTGGAACCTTACACTGCTCTTCGTAAGTCTTACGTGTGGTATAAAAAGTTGGCCCTACATTTATTTCATTTGGCAACTTTTAATGCTTCTATTGTGTTCAAGGATTGTTCACCTGAGTCAAGGATGAAATTTGTTAAATTTCAGGAGTCAGTGATAGAGAGGCTGGAGGTGTGCGTGGGGTGACGGTTGGCTGGCGGTGTGCTTGGGGTGGCGCTTGGCTGGATGTGTGCTTGAGGTAGCGCTTGTCTGGCGGTGTGCTTGGGGTGGCGCTTGGCTGGCGGTGTGCTTGGGGTGGCACTTGGCTGGCGGTGTGCGTGGGGTGGCGCTTGGTGCCAGCCAAACGTCAGTCCACACACTCCCATCAGCTAGTGTGACTGCTGTATCAGGCATGTTGGCATATGTAAGTGACGGGCCGTTGAGTGGTGCTGTCTGTCGATGCGAGTGTTGTAATGTGCTGGGCCCGTGGCTGGCAGCGTGAATGGTCTTGTGCATGTCATGTATGAAAGGTGTGTGAATGGACTGTAAAACGGTTGGTGCCTTGACGCGGTTTTACAGCTCACGAGCTGTGAGTCATTGGTTCAGTTTTTTGGCCTTTCAGTTAATAACAGTGCATTTCACTTTTGTGAAATCTCTTGTTAATAAAATTTGATCTACTGAACCATCACTCACCCTCGTGCCAAATCCAACCAGTATGTGTGGTAAAAATGACAAAACTTGCTCCCCTGTAATCAGGCGTCGCAGCACACTCGTGACACGCTAGGTGTCTCAGGTGGCGCCCGATGATGACGCATGCTACCAACTTGGTTGGTGGGTGAGGGGTCTTTTTCACATACCCTAAGTGCGTTTCTTTTCACAATTTTAGTGTTTGGCACGACATACGTGGACACATCAAAATGATATATTACAAAACTGCCTGTGTTTAGGGGGAGGGGGCACCTATGTTTTTGGTCCTGGAAGGGACCTTCATCTAGGAAAACCTACCAAACCCAAACATTATTTAAAACAATACACCCCAAGGAGTTCAGGGAGGTGTGGCTTGCGTGGATCCCTCAACATTTTCTTACCCAGACTCCTCTGCAAACCTCAAAATGTGCTTAAAAAAGCATATTTTCCTCACTTTTCTTTGTAGGATCACTTCTCCAGCACAAAATTCCTACTCCCCAGCGTTCCTTTCAGTCTGCCAAGTAAAATGACACCTCACTTGTGTGGGTCCCCAAAGCAGAGTCAGCCTAAAGATGTATAAAAGAAGAATATGTGCATATCAACTCGCTGTGCTATCCCCTCAATCTCTGCACGTTTTTGGCCTTTTTCTGTTGCAGGCACCTGGCCCACCCACACAAGTGAGGTATCATTTTTATCGCAACACTTAGAGGAACGCTGGGTGGAAGGAAATTTGTGGCTCCTCTCAGATTCCAGAACCTTCTGTCACCGAAATGTGAGGAACAAATGTTTTTTTAGCCAAATTTAGAGGTTTGCAAAGGATTCTGGGTAACATAACCTGGTGCAAGCCCCACAAGTCACCCCTTCTTGGATTCCCCTAGGTCTCTAGTTTTAAAAAATGCACAGGTGTGGTGGGTTTCCCTAGGTGCCGGTTGAGCTAGAGGCCAAAATCCACAGGTAGGCACTTTGCAAAAACAATACCTCTGTTTTCTTTGGGAAAATGTGATGTGTCCACGTTGTGTTTTGGGGCATTTCCTGTCGCAGGCGCTAGGCCTACCCACACAAGTGAGGTACCATTTTTATCGGGAGACTTGGGGAAACATAGAATAGCAAAACAAGTGTTATTGCCCTTTGTCTTTCTCTACATTTGTTCCTTCCAAATATAAGAGAGTGTGTAAAAAATACATCTATTTGAGAAATGCCCTGTAATTCACATGCTAGTATGGGCACCCCGGAATTCAGAGATGTGCAAATAACCACTGCTCCTCAACACCTTATCTTGCGCCCATTTTGGAAATACAAAGGTTTTCTTGATACCTATTTTTCACTCTTTATATTTCAGCAAATGAATTGCTGTACACCCAGTATAGAATGAAAACCCACTGCAAGGTCCTGCTCATTTATTGGCTCCGGGTACCTAGGGTTCTTGATGAACCTACACGCCCTATATATCCCCACAACCAGAAGAGTCCAGCAGACGTAACGGTATATTGCTTTAAAAAATCTGACATCGCAGGAAAAAATAATAGAGTAAAACGTAGAGAAAAATGGCTGTTTTCACCTGAATTTCAATATTTTTTATTTCAGTTGTTATTTTCTGTAGTTTAGTTTCCTCAACCTGTCAAAATTAACATTGAAGGTCAGAATGGAAGGCCACTAACTGGCTACTCTAATCTCATGTGTGAGAAGAGCACATTACTATTCGAAAGTAACAAATACTGGGTGAATCAAGGAAACTGGTATTCCCTTCAAGTAACACGTTTGATTGGCCACAGGACCATTACCCGCGCCATGCAATGTCACCTGTTTACAAGTCATGGAGTGGCTTAAAGACACCTTGCATTCATTTCTGCTAAGAAACCTTCTTTTTCCCCACTCTCGCATTTGTAATCAGAGTAACTGCCACACCTCATGAATGAATCTCTTCCTCCCAAACCTTCATATCTGCCTACTAGAAAATGTTTCAAACATGATGTGAACTGAAATGCTGAAATTGGCATTGGGATAACTTCATGTATAAGTCATACTACACCCGATGTTTTGGCTACTGTGAAAGCCAATTTTTCTAACCTCTCAATATTCAGCATTCTATGAGAAGCATCTTTCTTTGCAATTATTTGTCGTTTACATTTCTATTTAAAAGGTGAAAATAGTTCTGTTTAGTTCACATGCTTCTAGGGCACGCTGTTTGAGACCTGTAATGCCCGACTCAACTGCATCACAGATCTAAGCTAACTTTGCCTATGTTGTAAAGAAGACATCCCATTCTGTATAATATCAATTGCAGATGATACAAATTTATTCAATGTGTAAATAAAGTGGACAATGTATTCATTCCATTATCAACAACAGCCAATGCTTTTTCCAAATTAGCCCGATCGATTTGCCTTAAACGAGCAGCAGCTTCCATTTGAGAAAAATGTCATTGTAGATGGCATAAAGAAACCTTTTGGACAGTGGTGTCCTAGGACCTAGCAAGACATCTTGTAAATCCATATCATCAGAGAGGATAGAGAGAGATGTTTTTTACTGCAGATACATTGGAATGTTGTAACCATTGCTAGCATAACTTCCTCCCGCTGTAAGTGGTGACCACCACTGAGTTCTGGAACTAGACACAACAAGGGTCTGGGCTGCTTGCTTTAATACCCTGTGAAGAGGTTCAAAAATGTGCATGACAACCATTTGTGTCTAGTGGCCATAATGACCTCCTGTTACGACGTGAAAGAGTAGAATTAAATGTACCATTCTGTACCATGCCATGTAGTTCTTCTTCAGTTTAATTTATTACATTTGCAATAGAGGGAATACTGGACACAGTCATTTCTTTAATTTTTGCTAGACGCAAGCAAGTAGTCCACTGCACTGTGCCTTTCCCTTGTATTGGAAAGAAGCAGGCTTTAAATAAGGCATCTATGCCCTGCACTTGACAATGTTTTGTTCCCCAAACTGATTTAAAATTATTTGTTTCTTTCCAGAATTTTTAGCCATTAATGTCAAGTTCGAAAACAAATTTGTATATATGAGTTTCATTTGGGTCAGCATATTTTTTGTTGCCTTTGCAGGTGTTAATTTATAGTGATAAGAAACAGGATCTGAGGTATCATACGCAGAAAAATAGGCAAACTTGTCTGAATGTGTTTTTGGACTTCCCACTGGTGGTGTCAGGCAATGTTCCCATGGTGTATAATTGTAAACTGCATGGATAGTACTCGCACTATGTAAGTAGTGGTGGGCATAGCGATGGTAACAAAACATTTAATCATAACTAGCTCATAATTATCAGAATGCATGTATATATATGCACTTTCCAGTATAATATTCAAGCTCAGATAGCATTGAAGTCACTGTATTTACATCCCTTTCATCAGAAATAACACCTGGGGATGTTATGTCATCTATCGCTACTTTAAAAACATAAGGGTTTTGCACAGTCTGTCAGACCAAAAATTTCCTGTGGGACCTTATCCCACACAATTCCATCGGAAATTACAAAAGCAGAGACACAAGAGACAGGTTTCTTCGCACTTTGTAGGAAGATGTATGAGGTTTCAACACCTCAGCTTTCAGTCCTACAGCAGAGTGTTCTGGGAGATAATGTCGATTTAAAAGCAATATGAAAATGGTCACAAATCCAATCCTTTAAAGCAGGGTAAGTAATGAAATAGCAGTCCACAGTTGGACCATAGTGAGACAAGTTACGTTTGTTTCAGTGATATACACCATGTAGTGAAATGTGAGAAGAATCAGTAGAGAAGTCATCAATGTCGACAAAATAACCAGAAGCAGTCTGTGTGAAGACAAGAGCCTCAACAGGCAAAAAAGAATTGGTAGACACCTCCAAAGGTGGTACATCATAAACTCTGAGTTTTTCGAGTCTATACTCCTCAGGAGTCAACCCGAATCCCTCAATCAGGGTGGCCTTCATGAGTTCTTATGAGGTTGCATCTGCCTCACTCAGTGTGAGGAGTCTATCCCTACACTTTCCTGAGAACAGTTACCAAAGGAGAGTTATCCAGTACTCTTTATTAAGTTTTCTGGAAGCACAAGCCCTCACATAGGCTGTGAACCACTTGGTGATGTCATCACCTTCCTCATATTTGGAGACAATTCCTTTGGGGATTTTAGGGTCATAGTTTTCTACGCTGTCCCTAGTTGTGATATTGCTGCCACCATTCATGGGTGCTAAACCCATTTCTGCTCCTCCTTCTCTACAGCTAATATTCTGCGTTCCTGGTCCAGTCTCTTAGCTAGCATCTCTAAGAGGGCATCTTCCTCAGAGACTTTGGCCCGTATTTATACTTTTTGACGCAAAACTGCGCTAACGCAGTTTTGCGTAAAAAAAAATAGCGCCGGCTAACGCCATTCTGAAGCGCCATGCGGGCGCCGTATTTATTGAATGGCGTTAGCCGACCGGCGCTGCCTGGTGTGCGTAAAAAAAAAACGACGTACACCAGGCAGCGCCGGCGTAGGGGAAAATGCCGTTTGGGCGTCCAAAAATGGGGCAAGTCAGGCTGAGGCAAAAAAATCACCTTAACCCAATTTGCGCCATTTTTTTACGACGCCCAACCCCCATTAACATGACTCCTGTCTTAGCAAAGACAGGAGTCATGCCCGCTTGCCCAATGGCCATGCCCAGGGGACTTATGTCCCCTGGGCATGGTCATTGGGCATAGTGGCATGTAGGGGGGCACAATTCAGGCCCCCCTATGCCACAAAAAAAAATATATATACTTACCTGAACTTACCTTAATGTCCCTGGGGTGGGTCCCTCCATCCTTGGGTGTCCTCCTGGGGTGGGCAAGGGTGGCAGGGGGTGTCCCTGGGGGCATGGGAGGGCACCTCTGGGCTCATTCTGAGCCCACAGGTCCCTTAACGCCTGCCCTGACCCAGGCGTTAAAATCCGGCGCAAATGCGGGGTTTTTGGCCCCGCCCACTCCCGGGCGTCATTTTTGCCCGGGAGTATAAATACCACGCACATGCCTGGGAGTCATTTTTTAAGACGGGAACGCCTACCTTGCATCTCATTAACGCAAGGAAGGTGTTCACGCAAAAAAATTACGCTAACTCCATGAACTTTGGCGCTAGACGCGTCTAACGCCAAAGTATAAATATGGAGTTAGTTTTGCGTCGAATTTGCGTCGAAAAAAACGATGCAAATTCGGCGCAAACGGAGTATAAATATGCCCCTTTATCTCTGGAGGTTGGGATACCTGACCCATCCTCACTAGAGGAAGGTGTTCTAGACACCTGGGGTACATGTACCTCTACTTCAAGGTGGGAAGGATCTCTTTCTCCCTCCTTACCTAAGTTATCCTGAGCTACAGGATCAGAGGCCTCCTCAAAAGGATGGGCCAGGTCATAGGCAGCCAGAAACTCCTGGAGTTGTGTACTAGTAGGGCTTGAGCCTGTTTTGATCTGTTTTACTTTACAGAGGGCCCTCGGGTTTTTGTGTGAAAGCTGAAGGTAAGGGGTGAGGTTGAGAGCCACAACGCTGGCCTCCTAGATTCTCATTATTTCACTAAAGTGGGGAACATTTTTGCAGTCCTCACTGAAGTACATTGTTAAGTTTTACTGTTAGCTACAGGGACCTAAACAGGCCCCTAACAGTTACTTTTAGGAATTTAGAAAAATACCCATTTCTAAAATGCAACTTAACTAAAGGCAATTTT
Organism: Pleurodeles waltl; assembly: GCF_031143425.1. Taxonomy (NCBI): domain Eukaryota; kingdom Metazoa; phylum Chordata; class Amphibia; order Caudata; family Salamandridae; genus Pleurodeles; species Pleurodeles waltl. The sequence goes on along the minus strand of NC_090448.1, from coordinate 1,090,442,964 downwards.
TGGATCTACTCATGTAGTCACTTATTGACCAAGTGGTATCAGCAAATGCAAAGTCGCAGAACCCACCGCTGCCACCAATGTAGGAAGCTGGATCTCTATATAGTGTACTTAAATTAAGTACACTGTGCCGAGAGTCCAGTGAATCCACAATGATGTGCAGAGGCTCTATCTGCTTCAATGCTCCTAAATGCACTGTATGATGTCTGATTTAATGTTTAAGTTATGGTCGTTAAGAATGTGTATTTGCTTTTAGTTTATTTATTTTTGTAATCAATTCAGTCTTATGATGCTTCTTATTTCATATTAAGATTTGACAATTATTTTCTTTTTTATTGTGTATGTGCAAGACTTTTTATTCTTTTTGGAATTTAATTTGATGTTTTTTTGGGGGTGGCTAAGATGAATTTGGTTATTTTGTAGGTATATGTTTAAAAAAAAGAAATATGTGGACCTCATTGAAGTTCAGCAGCATAAATACATTAAATTGAAATTTAAATAAACAATTCTAACAAGGATTGGTATGTTTTAATGGTGTTTGGTGCTTGTAATAGAGCACATTTCTCCAGGAAATGCGGAGCCAGTCTCTTTCCTTCATTTGATAACTCATATCCCAAAAATAGAACACTGAGAAAAGCTATTTTAGTTTTGTAGAAATTAAATTTGTAGCCATGTTCAGCAAATCTCATAGCAATGTAATCTACACTGGCTAGATGTGTGTTTAAGTCGTAATTCGTGAGCTATATGTCATCAACATAGGACAATGTATCTGGGTCAAACTTATGCAGAACTGATGTTATACTGGCAGCAAACAATCCAGGACTGTTCTCATGCCTCTGCAGGAGCTGACAAAAACTGCTTTCCGAGCCAAGCGCAGAGAAGGCAGTTAAATCTCTGCTCTCTGATTAGGGCATCTAGCTGCAGATTCCTTACTTTTGAATTTCCTAGGCATCGGACTGGATCTGGAAGATTTTTGCATGGGCAGTACCCCTGTGCGCCGTCAGGTAGGTTTGTTCGGTTTTGCGCAGTGTTGTCAGTGCTGGAAGTGGTGTCGTGGTCACCTATATAGGAGACACTCAGGTGTGTGGACATTAGTTCTTTTCGTTCTGTGCCAGTTATGGCCGATCTGAAGAATCACTCTCTTTTTGACAGGTTTTTTCCGACATTCTGTAGGATATTTTTCGAAGTGTGTGGAAGGATGTCATCTAGGAAGGTAAGGTTTAAACTGTGTGTCACCTGTCACTGTACCATGTCAGTCACAGACCCACACCTGGTGTGTTTATGGTGTCTCGAGCGCAACCATGACTCGAAGTCGTGCTCAGACTGCCAGGTCATGGCACCAAAAGCTGTGAGGGAGTGGTCCCTAAAGCTACTTGCGGCCCAGCAGTTGACACCTCTTAGCGCAACTCCTAGGAGGTCTCAGTCCGGATCGAGAAGAAGGTTGCGGGACCGCTCCAGGAGCCCCAAGTCCTCTTCCTCTCACTCAAAGTCAGAGGAGGTCCCATAATATTCCACGCCGCTGGCTCGAACCTCAGCTCCAATGGGGTCTTGTGGATCCAATCATGGATCTGGACTGCCGCTGGTCATGCCAATACGACCTTCTATGGTGCCAGTCTGATGCTCTGGGTGCCAACCGGCACCCACCAGCGGCTTCAGCCCCATTCTTATCCCCGACGACTCTGAGTTGGAACGTGTCAAGTGACCCCAACTCCGTTGCCGACAGGGCCTTTTGATCCTATGTCATTGCCTGAGCATTCTCTGGAGCGACCAGGCATGAGTGAAGAATGTGGGGGCGGGGGGGTCACTGGACACTTTAGAATAACATTTAGGCACCTCAACATCTATGGACTGGTATGAAGAACTAGCAGATGCCAGTAAACTAGAAACATCTCTAGATACTGGATTGCTCTCTCCTCCTACCATGGCTATGGAGGAGAGAGTACCCTACTCAGTGGTGGTGAGGAGGGCAGCGGAGATCCTTGACCTTGAACTTCCTTCTGTGGCTGTCAAGACTAACCTCTTGATGGAAGTGCTTCAGCCTGTGGCTTCCTCATCCCAACCTCTGTTGCCCTTCAATGACGCACTGACTGATGTCCTGCTGGGAACTTAGTCCAAGCACAGCAGAGAGGAACCTATGAATAGGACAATTGCCCACCGCCATTACCCTTCCCCAGGTGATCCTAGTTTTCTCACCCAACACCCCACCCCTGAGAACTTGATAGTCCAAGCAGGGAATCCAAAAGGCTGGACACCTTGGGAAAGAAATAGTTTTCTTCCACCAGCCTAGCATTGCGGTCGGTGAACACCACATGCATTTTGGGCCGTTATTCCCACAGTCTATGGGATACAGTCATGCAAGTGCTGCCACAGGTCCCAGAGGAGGACCGGACCATCCTCTCCCAAGCATTGAAAGATGGCAGAGATGCAGAAAAGTCCAACAGTAGGTGTGGATTGGACATGAATGACTCTCCGGGCAGAGCGGTTTTGTCAACATTAGCTTTTAGATGCTATGCCTGGTTGAGAGCATCTGTCTTGTCTGGGGATGTCTAGGGCAATCTCATGGACATGCCCTTTGACAGGACTCGCCTCTTTGGAGAGAAGGCAGACACGGAGCTTGAGCTCTTCAAGGACTCTCTGGCTACAGTCAAGTCCTCGAGCCTCTCAGTGAACCCCCACCCCCAGTCTGGCTTTAGCCCCTTTCGCGGCTACAAAAGGGGTATGCCACTGCGTCATCCCTATGCCAGTCACATCTTGTGCAAGCTTCCCAAGCTGTGCTAGGACATGGACGCGGTGCATTCCAACCACATGTGTCAGGTAGCCAGAAGTCATCGCCACCAACCCTCTGGCAGCCTCTAAGCCCTCCTAGTTTGGTTATGCAAGACCATCGGTCCCCAGTTGGAGGGAGAATGCAACATCTTCTCCTTCACTGGCAGTTTATTACATCGGACAAAAGGGTCTTGCAGATCATTCAGATCGGCTACTCCTTCCCATTCCAATATTCCCCTCAAAGTGGTGCTTTGCACCATGGCTTCTTTCCTTCCGAAAGTGGTGATCCCATTTCATTTGGGACAGCGTGACACTCTGCCCACCTTTTACACTCCTTTTATGCTCTTCCACATCCCTCTAAAGAAGAGGGGCAACTCCACCATCTGGACCCAAAAAGAATGTTAACGCTCATCCTTGAACACACAAAAGAGTTCAGAGTGGACAATCAACTCTTTGCAGGGTATGTGGGAGCAAAGAAAGATCAGGCAGTACAAAAGTGAACCATTTCACACTGGTTTGTTCTCTGTATCAAGATCAGCTATGCCCTGGCTAAAAAGCAGCCTCCTGAGGGCTTACAAGCCCATTCCACCAGACGAAAAGCTACAACCACAATGTTAGCTCGTGAAGTCCCAGTCCTGGATATCTACAAGGCTGCAACATGGACATCTCTGCACACGTTTGCCAAACACTCCTTCCTGACCAATCAGATCCGCAGGGATGAACATTTCACCCGTTTGGTCCTAAAGGACTTTTTAGAGTAGAAAATGTGTCCACAACTCACCTCCAAGATGGTATGGCTTCCATGTGCCGGGTGGCACCTATATAGGTGACTGCAACATCACTTCCGGTGCCGACAATGCCACCAGAGCCGAACTAAGCCACCCAGAGCCAAACTAAGCCACCCAGTGGCATGCATGGATATTACTGCCCCAAGCTGCAAAGTCCTTAATCGAGAAAAAATTCCAAGCAGCAAGCACATTGTGAGAATGCTATGTTTATCCTGGGGTCTCGTATGAGAAAACACTGCTTCAAGCTGTTTAATTTTTTGTGAAATCCAGAATGGAATTTACTCCAATCTGGAGGTTATTTTATCCACAATAGTATTTATAGTTACAGGACTAATTGCAGGCACAGCTTACTGTGGCTGCATAGCTTGAACTGCCCTTGTTGGGGCAGTTATTATAGAACGCATAACAAAGTGCGTTAAATGTCTATGTAGTTTCACTAGACCATTGTATAGTTAGCGTAACTCATCCGCATTTAATTGTTTGACATTAGGATATGGTGTATAGCCGGCTTGGATCGGACATGTTGCTCCCTCATTACTGAGGAGACCCAGTCTAATGTTTTGATCCATGCTGTCGTATCCGACCTCCAGACTATAGCAGACCTGCTGGTTTGGTGAGGTTCACTATCAACATGCCAAAGTCACACCGAACTCTCTCTCAGATGCTCCCTTTGACCTGAGCTGTTCTGGACACAGTGGACGATCCTGCCGAATGGTGAGTCCAGGACATTCAGGTTAAGCTACTGATGTTTCAGCCTCTATCCTGGGTTTTGGTGAGACAGACCTTGAGGCTGTTGGGACTCATGGCCTTATGCATCCTGCTTGCAACACATGCATGTTGTCATATGCAGGCTCTGCAGTGGGACCTAAAGTTCCAGTTGGCCCAACGTCACATAAATCTCTCCAACATTGTCCAGATCATGGAGGGAAATGCCGAAGATCTGCAGTGGTGGCTGACGATCCACAGTTGTGTCAGCAACAGACCTCTCTCCTTTCCCCAACTGGATCTGACAGTAGTGACAGATGTTTCACTCCTAGGATGGGCCAGCCATTTAGGAGAGGTGGAGATCAGAGGTCTCTGGTCTCCGGTGGACTCTGAACTCCAAATCGACTTATTGGAGCTCCGAGCGATCAGAGTTGCATTGCAAGCCTTTGTACCCTCCATCAAGGGAATAACAATACCACTACCATGTGGTACTGCAAGAAATAGGGCAGACGGCCCTGTGCCTCTGGACATGGCCGGAACATCAGGGCATATTCCTGGTGGTTCAACACCTGGTGGGTTCACAGAATGCCAGGGCGGATGAGCTCAGCTTAGGATGCACAGTAGATCACAAATGGCATCTCCACCCAAAGGTGGTCCAAGATCTCTTTCAAAACTGGGAAGAGCCTTGGTTAGATGTGTTTATCTCTGCTGAGAATGCACAGTGTCAGCAGTTTTGTGTGATGGAGTTTCCAAGGAGGCTCTTGTTTGGAGGCGCTTTTCATCTCAAGTGGAGCTTAGGCATCATGTACACCTTTCTGCCAATACCACTCCTGCCCGGAGTTCTCAAGAAAATCAGGAATGATCGGGCCAAAATCCTCCTGGTAGCTCTGGACTGGGCACAGAGAGTCTGGTATCCCAAACTCTTGAGAAAGGCATCAATCCTCCGATCTGGATGCCCATTCAGGAGGATCTTCAGTAGCAGCAGGGTAGTGCTCTCCACCTGAACCTGTCCAGTCTCCACCTTCTTGTGTGGAGCTCGAGCAGTGACAGGTGACAGCTTTCAACCTTCCTCTAATAGTTTGTGATGTCATCTTGGCAGCCAGGCATCCCTCCACCAAGAAGGTATACACCTGCCAGACGAAAAAATGGTGGCATAGTTTGCAGAAAAACATATTGATTCCCCTTCTGCCCGTCTTTCTCAAGTCCTTCTTTTCATTCTCTCTCTTGCCCAGCAGGGCTCTTTTCTGGCTTCTCTAAAAATCTCTCTCTCCTTTTTTGCAGTTGTTTGATCAGCCGTCTCTCTTCAAGTGCCCTGTTGTACTTATGTTTCTGAAAAGTCTTGTTTGTCTCTTTCCTTCTTCACCAATGATCATGCCTTATTGGGACCTTAATCTTGTGTTAACATTTTAGATGTGAGCTCCCTTTGAGCCGTTTCATAATTGTCTTACGATTAAGACAACATTCCTTGTAGTGATAACATCTGCCCAAAGAGTCAGCGAGCTTCAGGCTGTATAACGAAGCCTCCATATCTCTTCATCCATCCTGAAAAACTGGGACCTCCTTTCTACCTAAAGTGGTCACTCGATTTCACGGATGTCAATCCACTGCTTTGCCTCTTTTTTATGCCCCTCTACATCCCTCAAAAGAAGAGGAGTGGCTCCACTGTCCAGACTAAAAAGAGCATTGTTCTACCTTGACCACACAAAAGAGTTCAAGGTGGACGACCAACTCTTCGTGGGCTATGTCGAAGCGAAGAAAGGACAGGTCCTGCAGAAGTGGACCATCACCAGAGGTGTCATACTCTGTATTAAAATCCGCTATGCACTGGCCAAAAAGCAGCCCCCTGAGGGCTTGCAAGCTCATTCCGCCAGGGCTAATGCTGCAACCACTGTGCTAGCACACAGACATCCGATCTTGGGCATTGGTCAGGCAGCAAAGTGGGCCTCTTTGCACAGGTTTACAAAGCACTACCGCCTGATCAGTCAGGTTCGTAGGAATTGGAATATTGCTCTTTAAGTCAGTGGCAGCACCTCAGCTATGGCGGAGGAGCGTCGCCTCCCCCGCCAGCAGCAGCAACAGCTGCAAACCTCTAAATATAAAACCATAATAAACAATGTGTAATATTGTTTTATTTTCAAAGGGGCAGGGCCATGTGGGGATGACAGCCATGGAAAGGAGTGCACAGCACTCCCCTTAGTGCTCATGTTTGTATCTCTGGCCGGGCAAACACACATGCGCACAGGGCTCTCTCCAGCCCGGCACTGTGTTATCGGGTGGAAAGAGCATACAGAGACTTTCACTTTGCATCAGAGCGCCCAGCCAGGGTGCTCTAGCCAATCGTAATGCTGCTTTGAGCAGCATCAGGATTGGCTGCAGGGCAGGCTGGGAGCCTGTGCCTGCAGTGCAGCGGAGAGCGGCAGTGCGGTCAAGGTAAGTTTGTTTTTAATATATATATATATATATATATATAGTTTTACTTTTCTTTTGTTCCCCCCACGCCACTCGCCACTTTGCCCCATCGCCAGCCGCGACTGCTTTCGGTACTACAGGACTTCCTCATCTGAAATTTGTCTGCAGGCCCACCTCTGGGGATGGTATTGCTTGGGGTAACTATTCTAAGATAAGGAATCTGCGGCTAGAAGTCTTTATCAGGTGAACAAGTAAATTACCTTCAGTAATGTTTTATCTAGTAGAAACTATATCTTACCACAGATTCCTTACAGACCCATCCAACCTTCCTGCTCTGCAAACGGATTTCTAGGGACAGGGCTATTACCCTTTCAGGGCTCTAGTTTTTCACACCAGTGGTCAGTGTTCTTTGAAAGTCGCAAAAAGAAACCGATGTCAACGTGTCTGGATGGTGCCTAAATAGCCACCGCAAATGTCACTTCTGGTGCGGATAACGTAAAAGGCTCCATGCAGAGCTGAATGACACCACCTACAGTTGTGCTGGTGTACTGCTCATGAAATTTTTTCCAGATCCAGTCTGGCAGCTAGGGATAATTCTAAGGTAAGGAATCTGCAGCTAGATACAATCTCTACCAGATAAGACATTCCCGAAGGTAAGTAACTTGTTTTACTGGACCTAATGAAGTTGACAAATTCATCCGAACATATATTCTCCTCCAAACGACATAGCCCATTTCCATGCTCTGATGGTGAGAGCAGCTAAAAAGTTCAACCTGCAATGACCTCTGTGGAACAGAAATGCTTCCTACATGATCTTAAGGAACAACTACATAAAGCTGTGAAAACTCTCCCAATGCTAGATTTTATGTGGTCAGTAGGTCTGTGAATGAAAACACTGGCCACAGTACCAGCAGTGGTGCCTCATTTGGGGAAGAAATACAAGGCTCTGGCTGGGTCTCAGTCTGCCTCACGGGCCATACCAAGCCAGACTCTGTCTTAGCCTCTGTATCTCAGTGAAGGCCACTTATCCTTCATTCCTCAACACCCCTAGATTAAGATGTGAGATGCATTGATAATTTGGGTCTTTGAGGATGTTCCAGAGTGGCTACATCAATCAAAGCTGCAAATAGCTTTGCAATTCTTGGCTGATGTGACTGCCAGGTGTGGCATGACATCTCCCTTCTAATAAACATTATGCTGAAGGATAATAGGGACATGGCTAGGGCATAAGTCAAAGGAGGTGCAACAATTTCAGGGGCTATTATTGATGCAGCTATGGATGTATTCAATCAGGGGGGAGGAATTCCAATAGCCTTATGCCCAGGACATTTAGTTTGGGGTCAAGGAAAACAAGTTTTCATTTTTATTTTGTCCTTGGGACAAGTAGGCCCAACCCTCTGCAGCACAAACACTTGTGGTGACTGCCAATTTACAGGGAAGGAAACTGTGCAGTTGAGATAATATTTGTGTCCATATAGTAATGCTATTCAAACTTTTATTTATATTTCTTAAGTTCAAAGCCTTTATTATTAGGGTGAGAGTCTGAATAAACTTTGTAAGGTCATACAGCACTACTGACAGTCATTCCAGTAAAAAAACGTCTACACACATTTGAAACGTTTAACAATATGCAGCTAGGTGTACTGCTTCCAAAATGCTTTCTGATTAGATGCAAATGTTTGCAGAAGACTGTAAGCAAGACTGATGATTATTTGCTTTCAAACTAAAATGTTGAGAAACAAATGCAAGAAGGAAAAAAAACGTTTTGCAAAATTACTCTGAAATGTTAGGTACTATTTCTTTGAAGCATCACTTAGTAAAATGTGTTGATGCATGGTAGTAATTTCAAAAAATATTAATAATGGAAAATCAGTCTATTTTCAACAATATTATGGTAAACATGAAAATAAACAAGCACTGGCAATACTAACAGATCCAACATTGGTTGTCAGTCTTTTGATTTTGTCAATATGTATCTTGTTTTGACATGGCTTTTGTAGCACTTTATTGTTGTGGGTGCAGGCCCTTGGCACTGATACAAATATTTGGCAACAAGCGGGGAAAAAATCTTTTGGTTTCAAAAAGTACACATTGCACTGAATAAAACTACTTTGCGTGCAAATATTCTCCTTGTGGAAGAGCAGAATGCTATCACTGAGAGTAAAGCCAGCTGATGGATAGAGAGAAAAACTGAATTTTAATAAAAACAAATTGTTAAAGCCAAACCTAATTAGGGGCATACTTCTTAAACAGACGCAGCTCCTCCGTATGGTTGGAGGAGCGTAGCTCCCACGCCAGCAGCAACCGCTGAAAATCCTTTAACATGGAAAGGATAATACACCCTGTTTATGTTCTTTTCCATGTAAAAGAGGCGGGGCATTGGGGTGGCGGGCTGAGGGGAGTACACTGTGCACTTCCCTCAGAGCGCATGTGTGTTTGGCCGGCCTGCGCATGTGTGTTTGGCCGGCCGTCTCTGGCTGGCCAAACACAAATGTGCACAGCGCTCTCTCCACCCAGCAACACGGTTGCTGGGCTGGAGAGAGCTTGCACAGGCTTCTAGTCTGCCTAGGAGCACCCTGGCTGGTCACTCCCAGGCAATCCTGACACTGCTCTGAGCAGAGTCAGGATTGGCGCAGGGCAGGCTGTGGGAGCCTGTGCCTGCAGCAGCAACAGAAGAGGAGCGGCGTGAGAGCAAAGCAGGTATGTGATTTTTTAAAATTATTTTAAAATAAATTTGGCCTGTGCCCTCCATGCCCCCCGTGACCCCTTCACCACCCACCCAGCCCTAGCTACGCGAGCCGCTCCTCTTCTTAAAGAAAGTCACTAAAGTGCACACATTGTATAGTCTGCCCATTAGTGGCTTTCAGAAATTCACAAGAATAAGTAGAAGTAGACCAGGAAATCGTGCTCTTGGGAAAAATTTGAACAGTATTTTAGCATGAGCAAATATGCATGTGTAGATTTGCTTGTGTCAAAATCTGTTGTATGTTTACAAGTTCACTTTCCCTCCAACCAGTTTTTTCCCAACCCTGGTGAACGCCTACTTCTGCCCTTGTCAGGAGTAAATTTCCAATTTTTCTCAATATGGGAAAGGATTAGAGAAGAGTTGGTGAAAGTCCTTAAAAAATGCAAGTTAGTTGGTTTGCACATACTCAAAGGCATTCTAGCCTTGGAACTATTGCTTCCTCCTTCCTCCAGCCCCAGTATGTAGCTCTGCAGAAAGGTGTCAAAGTAAAGACAATGCTATAGTTGAACTTCAAATTGTTAGATTTCAAGCCCTACTATAGTATTAGCCCTGGCATAACAAGAGAAGATATTATCAGAGCTCTTACATTGAATATAATTGAACTTGTCATTTATAGCTGGTGCTGTCACTTCCATGAGAGTATCCTGGTGATATAGCGGAAGAACAGGTGAGAGATGGAAAACATGTGAGCTGTATCATTTCCATTGGTGACAGAGAGATGGCATCTTACAGAATATAGGAGTAGCAGAGGGGATCCGAGATCCCGAAGACCCAGGTCTTAAGGCATTTTCTGAATGCTGATTCAGACTCTATAAATCTTAGGTAGCTGGGAAGAGAGTTCCAGGCCTTGGTCCCTAGGACCATTAATGATATGCCCCCTCTTGTTTTTAGTCTGAAGGAAATTGGTTTCAGTAGACTGGCCTGTGAGGATCTCAGTTATCTGCTTGTGGAGTAATGTGTAAACCTGCCTAATCCCTTTGTAAACTCTAAAGGTGAACAACTGGATTTTGAAGAGTACTCTCTTGTGGATCGACATCCAATGTAAAGCCTTTAGGGCTGCAGAGGCAGAGACTCTCTTTGGTAGTTTGAGAACTGCCCTTGCAGCTGCATGCTGTACTACTTGTAGTTTATGTATGACTTGTTTAGAAGAGCCAGCACACACACTATTGCAATAATCCAGCCTGGACTTGATTAATGCACACACTACTGTTTTCCTTGCTGTAAGGGCAAGAAGTCAAATGATTTCTTTCTTTCTACATAACAAGATTGCTGCCATAATTTGTTGCTGCGCTACATGGCACCAAAGGGACAAGTACATTTTTGTACAGGACAAGTACATTTATGAAGCAACCTGTCCAATGGACAAGTAGATATTTTGTCAAATTCCACACCCCTGATCCAATGCATGTTTAGAGTGGCTGTTTTGAGATTTTGAGACTTCAGTTTTGGCTGTGGTCCACTGCTTTCCATCCTGAAGTTCAAGCAAATGTTTTGGACTTGCTGTTATATGGAGCTGCCCTGTTTGGTAAGAATGCCAATGAAGCTTTGCATAACATTAAAAGGGATACTAATAGGGCAAAATCTCTGGGCGCCTTTTAGTATTGCAGTACAAGCTTCACACCTTTTTATGGCTCCAGTAGACCTAAGATCTATAGAGAATATTTCCACAAGTATGTAGGGCAAATCGTCCATATTACTCTGCAAGATAACCTGGGTATGACCAAGGTTACACAGCCAAAAGAAACAACAGACATAGATATGGCCTGTCTTCTCGATTCAAAACAGTGCTTCTCAATTGTTCTCACAGGACAACAAAAATGTGCATGACTTCTAGCAGCTGTTGTAGCCCTTAGGGAACTCAACAGGTTTCTCAGAAAGCAGACCTTCTACATAGTAACACTACAAGAATTCCTCCTGAAACTGCAGGAGAAAGGCTACCTGATGTTCCTGGATCTTCAGGATGCATATTTTCATACCCCAGTACCCTAGAAGCACAGGAAATACCTTTGCTTTGCTGTGGGTGGGGAACCACTACCAATTCAAAGCGATCCCCTCAGCTTTAAGTCAGCTCTGCAGATTTACACTAAGGCCCATATTTATACTTTTTTAGTGCCACATTTGCGTCATTTTTTGTAGTAAAAGCAGCGCAAACTTACAAAATACAAATGTATTTTGTAAGTTTGGGCTGCTTTTGCGTCAAAAAGCAGCGCAAATGCGGCACTACAAAAGTATAAATATGGGCCTAAGTGCCTAACCCTGGTTGTTCCCTATCTAAAATGCAGTGGCATAACAGCGGTGCGGGGGAGCTCTGACCTTAAGGGGCCGCCCTCAGCTCAGTGCCCAGGTCTGAGAGCTTGAGTGAGTGTGGAGGCTGGCAGCTCGTGCAGGAAATGAGCTTTCAATACCTGCTTTCCATCCCATATACGTCATAAGAGCAAAAACAGTGGTTGTGCCTCTGGTGTCTGACATCCACAAACATGTGAGTGGCTGTTTTCCATGGGTAATGAAGTGTATATATATATATATATAGATAGATAGATAGATAGATAGATAGATAGATAGATAGATAGATAGATAGATAGATCGATCGATATATATATATATATATATAGAGAGAGAGAGAGATGCTGCGATACCTGAAGTCATACATAAGCAACCATTGACATGCAGGGAAAATTGACCACTGGGGCAAGCAAATTTTCAGATAGTCTAGATTCTGAATATTTACATAAAGAACAGTAATTCTTATACAAAAATATTTTTTTAAATGTTTCGCAGAAATGTGTATGTACTTAGGGCCATATTTATGCTTTTTGACACAAAATTGCTCCATCGCAGTTTTGCGTCAAAAAGTTAAACGCTGGCTAATGCCATTTCTTTGCACCACCCGGGCGTCAAATTTATACTTTGATGCTCTGTGGCGCAAACCGCGGGTTAGAGTAATTTTTTTTTTTACTCAAACCATTGCGCCATGTTGTAAAGAAAAATTACGTTGACGCAGCGAAAATGCCGCAATAGCGTTAAAAAGTGGCGCAAACACAGCAAAATGTGCAAAGGAGCCCCAAAATGGATCCCAGAAGCAATGAGAGACCCCAGGAAGACTACAGAAGACCAGGAACCAGCCAGGAGGCCCCAGAAAAGACCATGAAATACTGGTGAAAGAGGTGACGGACACCAGCATCAACCTTTTATCAACTCAAAATTGCCAATTGGGAGGAGAGAGGCAATTTGGCAACAAATTGTTGACAATATAAACAGTATGGCACAAGTACAGAGAACAGTCACTGAGTGCAAAAAACGCTGGCGTGACTGCAAGCGCAGGACCAAGGACAAGATGGCAAGGAACAGGAAGGCAGCACAGCACTGCAGGAGGCCCTGGACCACATGGAGGAGATGGTGGCAGCGGTCATCCCTGAGGAGATCGTCACAGGTATTCAAGGACAGGACAGCGAAGACTACCAGGAAACAATACAGATGCAGGGTAAGTTGCATGGGGGACAAAAATGCCTAAATGTTAACTGTAAGCAGGGGGTACATACCTACTACACAATGCATGCCAGCCATGATAATCAGGTAGTGGAAAGGGCAAAGGGGCACGGCACGGGTGCATTGGCTGTGCAGGGGAAACCTTGTACGCAGCACAACACTACACCAACAACCTTTGCATGGGGATACTCTGCCATGCCAAGGCTGTTGGAAAGGCAAAGGCAGTCCAGCAGGGTAGGGCACAACGTAAATCTGGCCTGCTGTCACATGAGAGGTGGTATTGGTGCTACATGATCTAGGGCTCAATTACCAGTCTCAGGCCATATCCGCAAGTGGTATTTACCATTGACAACAGTTGCCACTACCACCTGTGCTGTGTGTGCAGGTCAAGTAGCTTATGGCAGTTAGGTGCCCATGTATCAAACACACCCAAAATAGAGGGTTCAGGATGACGACATTATCAATCCCCTGTAATTCCTAACAAAGCCCAAGTCCTGTCAAATGCTCATGTCTATAGGTGCTATAAACATCAGGTATTGTTACTTACACTATGAAGTACACAGCAGTAATGTCCTACCCATGCTGCACATTTCAGGATCTACCCTGTGCCTGTGTTACTATAGCTGCAATGCCACCTTGCGACATCCCAACTGTCCTACTGCTAAGACAACAGCATTGAGGGGGAGGACATATGTGTCTAGCTAGTTAAACACACCTGCACAGTCATAAGAGGAAATGGAACACTGCCAGGACCATCAGTGCAATCCAATGTAGCACACATTCCCCAACATCAACATTACACACTACCAATGCTGACACCTATATCGTGCCATGCCAATGCTATACATAGTGTATGCTAGGTCTCAGCAACATATAGGTGGATGTGAAATATCTGAGACTGGGTCAGTACCAGATTGTTAAGTGTGGTGCAAGTGGCATCAGAACACCCACAGCAAGTGCAAGGCCTCACCATGATAATGGAAGTAGACGGAGGGTTGAGTAGCACAATAAGGTGGCAACTTACAATTTGCACAGAACCTACACCTAGAGGATGTGACGCAGACAATTCCCCAAACTTCCCACACTACATGTGACATGCAGGTGGGGCATGGGCCTGGGAGAATGCTAATATTAATGACAGGAACTATGAACAAGAACCAAGATTACAATGTTCAACTAATATGAAGTCAGTAACGTCCCATTACAAATGCCACAACGCAGACACACTAATTCTAAAATATCTCATTGCAGAAGACGATGGCTCTCCTGGGGATATGCCTGTCCTAGACATACCTGATGACATGGATGATGAGCTGACAAACATTAGCTAGCAGACCCTCCAAGATGTCCTCGGAAGCCTCCAGACCCCTCCTTCAGTCGCAAGGAGGAGTACAGAAGTAGCAGTCATCACGGAGGAATCACCCACCACCCAATAGTACGACCTGCCAGCTCAACCCAGCTGAGGACTCTGAGGACACTGGTACCACCTTTGAGAGGACATTAGTTTGAGTACAGCGGGAGCTGGCCAAGGAGGTGCGGGTGGGGATGCAAAATATGGCAGCCAGCCTTGAGGGGATGCGTACGTGCATGATGTCAACTGCAGAACAGGCAGCAGCCATGCAAGCGCTAACATCCATCCTGCAAGGACTACAACAAAGTGTAAGGGAATTCACCACAGCAGTAAGGGAGTTGCCACAACACCTGGCATCCAAAACCTTTCACTGCGTGCACAAATGCAATCATGACCCCCTCAGGGCCGCCCTGGCTGCCTACCATAGTGATGTGGCTGCCATACTCAAGAACCAGCAGCTCCTCCTTGCTGCAGTAATGCCCTTAATAGCCCCACAGTTGGCAGCTATCGGGAATTCTGACTCCACGTCCTCAAACACTGAAGTGTTTGTTGCCCCTTCAAACCCACTACCACCAAGGGCAGAGGAGACGACACACACATCAGAAGATGAAGATGTGGAACAAATCACCTTCACCCGTAAGAATACCCGGTAGCACCAGTCCATGCCACATGGGCACTGATATCCTAGGTTCTGTGCTTGTTAACATGCCAGTCTTTCTACAGTCGTTCACATGCACTGTTCTCCAGCACACTGTTTACCTTGACACTATGCTCTGTGATTGTCTCTCACTACCTCATTGGCAATTCATGTTCCTCTGCACTGTATGACACTTCACCCCAGCATGTCCAATGACATGACCCATTGCACTTGTGTTGAATCACAATTGAAGGCGTCACACTAATGGAATCACAATCCTGGACTATGTAATTATTGCACTACAGCACTTTAAAATAAATAGCACTTACACAACCGCTTTGTCCCTGTGTAATGTGACACATCAACTGTGTAGGAGATTAGTGATGTATGTCACATGTCAATGGCCATAGAATGTCAATACAACTGTGTTGAAAGATTGTGGGCTGATAACTATGTACTGGGTTCTGGATTTTATCATCATCTGTGCTTCCTTAGGCTTATCTCTGATGTGAAATGAAAACAAACATTATAATGCAGTGTAGGACTAGAAATGTCCGCTTCATGGTAGGTTTAAGCTGAAAATCAATGTGGCCAACATTCCCTTCAAGACAATCTTTATGTATGTGACATCTGACTATAAACGTTCATCACACACACACACCATACAGCAGGAATGGATGTGTAGGAGTGTATGGACAAATATGTAACCTGGGAGTACAATGTAAGAAATGATAGGTGTGAATTCTGTATACAATATTACATAAGATTATACCATCACTCAACTTATCAGGGATCACATGAACATCAGGCTGCAGGCAGACGTACCACAGTGCCCAAATTCAGGGTACAAGCAATTACAGATTGAAAAACACATCCAAACTTCACAACACATTGGGAACAATAGTAACCTTGAGTGGTGGGTGCAATGGATGGCAGATGCATAGAGAAGTAGCTTTGGTGTAGCTGCCAATGTGCCAGCACAGTAGGAATCGGGAATAACCATGTCAATAATGGGATTCAGATGCAGAATGGAACACAAATGCAAATACTAAATTAACACTGTACACCCATGCAAAGGCCCTGATCCCCAAGCATATGACACATACTGTAAAGGAGTACCTAAAACTTTATTTAACATTAATAAAGGATACTATAACTAGGGGAAACACCTTAACTAACCTAACCTATCCTAACTACACAATACCCACAACAGTCCCTAACTACCCTAATCTAAACTTACTTACCACATTTAAGTAAACACTCTAAACATCAGCCACCCATCCCCGTTATATGACGGGACACATGTAGGACAACATATACGAACCTAAACACATACTATCTTATCCTGTCAGGAACAAGGCCATGCGCGGTGCAGGTCCTGCCCGAAACTCTGCTGCGCGGCGCTTTCTGCGCACCACTTGTCATCCTCTCTTGTTCCAGAGGTGGCCATCAGCGTCGTCTGCCCTGTGGCAAAGCTCATAGAGCTGCAGGTTCAGGACATTGGTGGACAAGATGCACTTATCAGTGCTATTCCATGAAGGGACTACAATTCCCATGTTTTTAGAGGCAGCAGCCATCTTGGGGTGTGGCAGGCCTATAAAGCCCAGCCACACCCAAGCGCGTTGCTCACTATTTTGAAGACTTCGATGCAGTCAGACCTCGTGGGGGATTCTCTGTGGAAGAGCAGAGTTCCTGAACAGCAGAGTGGCATCTGATCGAATTATCCTTGTTTCCATGGTGAATTCAAAAACGAGTAGGTCATACTCGTAGCGGTAAGGCCTTGATGACTTCAATTTTGGAGGAAGTCATTACTTCCAGAAGTAAAGCACCCCTTAGCACAACGAGCAAAGCGGTTTCAGTTTCCAGGTTACATCGGCCCAGGCGCGATGATCAAAGGCATTTCTGTCCACAGATGTAAAGCGTTCTAGGCACGGCAATTCAAGCGCTTCAGTCCACAGGTGTAAAGCGATCTTGGTACGACAATTCAAGCGCTTCAGTCCACAGGTGTAAAGCGCTCTTGGCACGACAATTCAAGCGCTTCAGTCCACAGGTGTAAAGTGCTCTAGGCACGGCAATTCAAGTGCTTCAGTCCAGAGGTGTAAAGCGCTCTTGGCACGACAATTCAAGCGCTTCAGTCCACACATGTAAAGCGCTTTTGACACGGCAGTTCAGGCACTTCAGTCCACAGGTGTAAGGCACTCTTGGCACGGCAATTCAAGCGCTTCAGTCCACAGATGTAAAGCGCTCTTGGCACAACAATTCAAGTGCTTCAGTCCACAGATGTAAACCGCTCTTGGCACAGCAAATTCTAGCGCTTCAGTCCACAGGTGTAAAGCGCTCTTGGCACGGCAATTCAAGGGCTTCAGTCCACAGATGTAAAGTGCTCTTAGCACTCAATTGAAGCACTTCAGTCCACAGGTGTAAAGCTCTCTTGGCACGGTAATTCAAGCGCTTCAGTTCACAGATGAAAAGCGCTCTTGCCACAGCAATCAAAGTGCTTCAATCCACAGGAGTAAAAGGCTTTTGGTACAACAATCAAAGTGATTCAGGCCACATGAGTAAAGCGCCCCCTTAGCATAACGAAGGTAACACTTCGGGCAAGAGAAGTAAAAGCGCTTTCTGGTGTTATAAGTAAAGCGCTTCAAGTTCAATGCGTAAAAATTTCTCTGGCTTTATAGTTGTGAATGTGAAACTATTTCTGGAGATAAGCAAATCATAGTTTTCATAGTTTCTTAGAAAGCATAATATGTGAAAAGCATATTTAATTCTTTGAGATTTTCTAGGTCATGATCAAAGGTTTATGTTATGAATGCATAGATGTGACAGGATTGATATTCTGAGTATAATCATAGTCCAAAGCTCTTGCCATCTCTTGGTTCTGAGGTCGTAGTTTATTCTTGTTCCATGATAATCATAGTCCAAAACTCTTGCCTCTTGCCATCTCTTGGTTCTGAGGTTGTAGTTTATTCTTGTTCCATGATTCAAAGAAGGGGCTTTGCCCTCATTTCAAAAGGGGTCTCCATCAGATATCGTAGACGCATTTGTGTCAAGAGCCTATTAATGAGTTATATTTCTATGAATGAGTAAATGTATATTTGTTCAAACCTTTTCTTTTCAGATCTCTCTCCCTGCTGTCATCATAACTCTGTGCTATAATAGCTTTCTGAGTTGGTGACACCGGAAGGTGGGCTATTTGTTCAGCAATGTGCAGATCCTGAGGAAAGGACACTGTGACATATCCTAAACAAATATATATATTTTGAATTTTTTTGTTATATTTTTATATTTAGTTTAAAAAAAAAAAAATTGACACATAAACCCCAACATCATCCCCCACCCACCCACAAAAAAATGCATGTAATAATATAACCCCCTCCACCACCCAACCCACTTATACTAACTAAACTAACAGCCTACTCTAACCTAACACTAAGCCCCCTAAACCCACTAAAGATAAGAACCAGGAAAGAGGAGGGAGGGGAAGGAATCATGGCTGAGGATCCAACAGTTACAAATTTGTCCTCCACAGGATCTTCTTAATACTCCGCAGTCTCCTGCTATTGTGGGACTCCTCCTGCTGCAGTCTTTCTATCCTCCACAACATCTGTTGCATGTCACATCTCATGGACTGAAATTCTGCATTGTCTATCACAGCAGATGGTGTTGTCTGTGTTCCACTAGTTGATGACACTGCTGGTGCCGGTGCCGTACTTGGAGGGGGAAGTGCAGGAGCTGCTGTCTGTGGGCTGCCAACTAGGATTGACTCAAACATTGGACAATCACATCCACATTTATGTTCCTAATTGCGGACAATTGTCAACATCATTTGATCTCACTGATACCTTTGCAAAAACAAGCACATAGATGCAAGCACCCATCTGGGCTTGAGCTGCATGCACACCTATGACATTCCACTCAAGTGCCACATAAACGGAGCACAATCCTGCAGCAGTGTTTGGATGTTCCCCCTCATTTTCATAGTCAGCATCCTCCTCTTCCTCCTCTTCAAGCGTTTGTGGGTCTGGTTCGTAGAGGGGAATGTTCCTCCTCATACAAATGTTGTGCAGGATGGCACAGGTCAAAATGATCTTGCAGACCATTTCAGGTGAATATAGGAGGCTGCCTCCTGTGATGTCCAGGCACCTGAATCTGGACTTCAGGATGCCAAAAGTCCTCTCAACTATGGTGCGTGTCGTCCGTGTGCTTGGGTTGGCAAATGGGGTCATGATCCATGGCTGGATCCCGTGACCCTGATCAGCTGAAATAGAAAATTAGGGTAAATATTTGGTTGTTGGTTGCACCTTGATTATTACTTTGCATGTCAGTTGTTATCTTGTGTCGTCTGTGACTCATCTGTGTTTGTGTTATTGTGAGGGATCCTCGGCTTCTAAGATGTTCTTTCTGCATTGGGTTGTTTAACTATCAAAACTGGTGTTTGGCTGATTGACCTGACATCAGCGGCATATGTGTAAACTTGCAGTTCATTGTGTATCTCCCATGCGTTATGTAATGTGAAAGAAGTGTCTGTGTGCCTTCACTGGAGGTGACATGATACTTCCACACACACAATCGATTCCACTGTGGTGGTAACACGGTTGCACTATATGGGCTGAACATCCCATCCAATTGATGATATGTAATTGCATGTGAAATACAACAGTGAGGCCCTATGATTTGGCTAGGTGACAATGTACAACACATCTCCATAAATTGGCAGCACTGAAGTGTTCACAATTGACAATGCACAAATATCCCTTGTGTGACAAGTTCTATGCAAACCTATTTTGTGCCGAGTTGGCTCATGTGCAAACGTGTACCTACTCTAATGAACCTGCTCCAGGTAAGCTGGCCAACTTGGTTGTGGGGGTGAAGGTTTAAGTGTCAGAAGGTCCATGTGCCTGAACATCTGTTATGTATATGCGTAATTGTCTCAATCCGTATGTGTAGCAGTCTGCACTTGGCATTAGTGTCACATCAATATGTATTTATAGCACAGTCCACTTCCTTATTGCTAGAGTCAGCATCATTATGCTATGTGTCTCATGGTGTTTGACCTGCAGTGAAACATATTACACATCCCTTACACTGTACGTATTGCTTGGAAGGGTGTGTGATTGAGTGTTATTGATGTGATATTGGAAGATTCATCCTCCAAGTTGTACTGCCAGTTAAGGCCATGTCATTGTCACTGTGTGGTTTTAAATTGGTCCCTTGTGGCCCTGGAGTGGTATCTGTTGTTATATGCATCTGTCATTTGTCCATAGGTGTGTATCCCATTGGGTCAGGATATCAAACATGACTGGCAGTGTCACAACCTCAGTGTCTTCCTGGCCATGTGTCAATGTAGTGATGTATGTGTTGTGTGTCATACAGGGTTGCTGTGCTGTGTGTATATTACTAGGTTTCTGTACTTACCAACAAGTAGGCCATTGACATATCGTCCATTCTGGAAGTGTTGATTGAAGGTGCTGTGGCGAAAGATGAATGAATCATGTACACTCCCAGGATACTGTGCCACGATGCTGGTGATCAATCCACAGTGATCCCCAATGGCCTGCACATTGATGGAGTGTGTGTGCTTCCTGTTGCGGTATAGATGCTCGGTTGCAGCAGGTAGCACAATCGATACATGTATTGTATTGTATTGTATTGGTTTATTTATAGAGCGCGTTCCGGCCGAAGCATCGAAGCGCTAGAATGTGTGCAGTCAATGGCACCAAGCATGTGTGGGAAGCCAGTGATTTGATAGAAGCCCTGTTTGGTCTCCTGCTGCTTCTGCTGTGTGTTGGGGAAGCTGATATTGCGGGGTGCGAGGGAGACGATGGAATCCAGTACTTTGGGAAGGAAGGCAGAGAATGAGGGCTGTGATATACCGGCAACCAGGGCACTAGTGGTTTGAAAAGAGCCACTTGCCAACATGTGCAGAACAGCTAGCAGCTTGGTCTCTGGTGGAATGGTGTGGGGTGTCTATAAGCTGGGTGCCAACTGTGGCTCAATGTGGCGCAGCAGCTGCTGTATGGCTTGCCAGTTTAGTCTGTACCTCTAGATGATGTCATGTTCCTCGAGGCCCTGAAGGGCTGTCCTGGTCCTGAATATCCTCTCCTGTCTTTGGCGTTGCCTTTGGGGTCCCTGTAGGTGTGGTGGAAGCTGCTGCTGTTGCTCCTGTGCTCTGCGTCTTCATGCATGCTGGATGAATAGCACCTCAAGGTCTTCCTTTTTGAGCTATGATGTTGCTTCTGTGTGTTTTCCTTAAGTACTGGTGTGTTTGCCCCATTTTAACGCCTGCCCTAACCCAGGCGTAAAATTATAGCGCAAACCTGGATTTGCACCATTTTCCTGCACTGCCTCCTATCCGTGCGACATTTTTGCGTGGTTGGATAAATATGGCGCACGGGGGTTTAAGTCACTTTTTGGACAGGAAGGCCTACCTTGCATCTCATTAACGCAAGGCAGTTTCATGCATCCAGAAAATGACGCACACTGGGATATTTTGACGTTAGACAAGTCTAGCGTCAAAGTATAAATACTGTGTTAGCTTTGTGCCGAATTTGCATTAAAAAAATGATGCAAATCCGGCGCAAACAGAGTAGAAATATGCCCCTTAGTATTTCGCTACAGAAGTGCATTATTATGCTTTTAAACATGTTGGAAAATACTAAGATTAGGATTAAAACAATTCATTTAAATAGACATATGTGTCCCATTTTTACAGTGAACGGGACAGCGCCTTTGGCACCTAGGTGCTCACAGCCAATCAAACAGGCAATAACAGGTTTCATTAATATTGCTAGTGTCACCGCGTTGGAACAGTTAGGTGAAGGGTGGCCTCAAGTTACTTGGCAGGGGGCCCCTCAAGTTTTGTTACAGCACTGCTCAGATGTCCTGGTTACCTATGTATACCCCTACTTGGACAACTGGCTTGTTACGGCCCCTTCAAAAGAAAAAGCAAACTTATTAATGATTACCTACATCCCTTTCTTTTGCAGATTGGGATTGACTCTAATCAGCAACAAATCATCGGCAGAATCTCAAACAAAACTAAAATTCTTGGGAGTGGTACTGGCCAAATAGCCATTGAAAGCTTTCCCTTCTGTGAAAAGATAAAGAAATCTTCACTCCATGGCAAAGACCGTGTCTGCCATACTGTTGTTCACAATAAGAGAATACAATTCACTACTACGCTGATGTCTTCATGCATTGGCCTATACCTTATTGTAGGCTCTGGATGAGGCCCATCCAACAACAATTGGATACCAGTGACTAAAATATCATAGCACATTAGACTGCATAGTCAAAGGCACAAGGTATTTTAAGCAAGCACTGGTATGGTGATGGTTCCCTACTATTCTCAATGTAGGTCCACCTTCCATCCACCAGACAGAGTAATACTTACAACAGATGCCACCATGGAAGGCTGGGGAGCTCACATATGGAACTCTCAGACAGAGGATTACGGTCAGACGAAGAACAGAATCTCCACATAAACATCTTGGAGCTCTGGACCATAGGACTGAGTCTCCAAGCATTTCTCGTAAGGCTTGCACATCAAGCAGCTCTCATAGGACCAGACAACAAAATGTGAATGTTTCCGTTCACCAAACAAGGAGGAACATGGTTCCTGTCTTTGTTAGAAGAGGCCCAGTCGCTGTGGGACTGGGCCATCTCCCATCATGTGGACATTGCCATGGCACATTCCCTAGAAGGTAAAAAAAGGTTCAGGCCAATTCACTTCATCAAACGGAATTGGATTGCCATGAATGGGAGTGCCACCAAGACCAAGTGCATTACACGTTCCACAAATGAGGTCCACCCACGCTGGATTTCTTTGCCCCCCGGAACAATAAGAAATGCCACTATTACACCAGAAGGTTTTGGAAACAAGGGTCCAAAGATAATGCCTTTTCGATCAGATGGTCTATTATCTATGCCTATTCCTTATCATTGTTTCCCTCAAACCCCAGGGTTCTGATGAAAGCAAAGGTTGATCATTGTACCCTCATTTTCATTGTCCTAGCCAGTATTTGTTCATGGAACTCCTAAATCTCTTGGAATGCCCTTCAATGCCATCTTAGGGGCTCAGGTGAATAGGACTATGCCTGCTGCGACCACACTGCTCCAACAGACCCAGCATTACTGATGCAACATCCCACCCTCAAGAGCTTGGTTATTCAAGCCTCCACGTCTCAAGGCGAATTCCCTTCCACACCACTGGACAGGAAATCCTAGAGGCTGAACCAACTTAGGAAGAATATGTTTTCTTCTGCCAGTCTAGCATTGTAGACTGTGAACATCGCATGCCTTTTGGGCCACTATTCCCACAAGCTGTGGGGTACGGTTGCGCAAGTTCTGCAACAGGTCTCAGAGGAGGCCCAGACTGTACTTTCCCAAGCGGTTGCCGATGGAAGAGACTCAGCAAAGTTTAGAATCCGAAGTGGAATGGACATGACCGACTCACTGGGCAAATCGCTGCTTCAATGGCGGCCCAGTGGCGACACGCCTCTTTGAGGACATCTGGCTTTTCGGGGGATGTCCAGTCCAAACTTATGGACATGCCCTTTGATGGCACATGTCTCTTCGGAGAGAAAGCAGACTTGGTGCTCGAGCGCTTCAGGGATTCTAATGCTACGGTCAGGTCGTTGGGCCTTGCGGCTGCCCCTTATCCCCGTCAGTCTGCTTTTCACCCTTTTCGTTGCTACGGAATTGGGTGTCCCACCATGTCCATTTCCCTCCAGCCACCATGCTGAGCATGCTGCCCAGCCTCTGTGTGGCTGGGAAAGTGGGATCCAACGCAGCTGTGGATCAGGGAGCCAGCGCTCTGGCCAGTCCTCCGCCTCCCACCTAAAACAGCTTCCAAACCTTCCTACCATGACCCTTCCCTACAAAGGGCCATCACCTGCCCACTGGCAATCTCTCACGTCAAACAGGTGGGCTTTGCAGATAGTCTGAAGGGGCTACTCCCTCCCTTTTCAGACTACCCTTCCAGCCATGTCACCATCCTATGATCGGATGACGGAGGATCACTTGGCACTTCTCAGCAAGGAGATTACGGCTCTTTTGGCCAAGGGAGCCATTGAGAGGGTCCTTGTGCCAGACGTAGGTTGTGGTTGTTATTCCTGCTACTTTATGGTGCCCAAAAAGGACAAGGGCATTCGCCCTATCCTAGTTCTCTGGTCCCTCACTATCTTTGTCAAAAAGGAGAAGTTCAAAATGATCACTCTGGCTCATGCTTTATCTGCCCTGGATGGAGGAGACTGGATGAAAGTGCTCAACTTGCAGGACGTGTATTTTCATATTCCTGTCCTGCCTGCCCACAGACGATACTTGCGGTAGGCCACAATCACTTTCACTGTGCTCCCTTTTGGCGTTACCAGCATGTTTTGTGTGTTCACCAAGGTGATGGTGGTGGTCGCAGCTCATCTGCGCAGATTAGGGGCCTCAGTCTCCCACCTCCAGACTACGGACGAACTCTTGAATTTGCTGGGGTTCACTATCAACGTGCCAAAGTCACACCTGACACTCTCTCAGACATGCCCTTTCATTGGAGCTGCGCTGGACACAATGCAGTTTCTGGCTTATCCTCCTGAGTGGCCAGTCAAGGATATTCAGGCTATGATGCCAATATTTCAGCCTCCATCCTGGATTTCGGTGAGAATTACTCTGAGGCTGCTGGGCCTCATGGCCTCATGGCCTCCTGCTGTTAAATCATGCCAGACGGCATATGTGGGTGCAGCATCAGGGGAATCTCTCTGACATGGTCCAGATATTGGAGGGAGCCGCATTGAGATCTGGAGGGGTGGTTAACAAACAATGATTGGCCCAGAGGCAGATCCCTTTCCCAACCAAACCTGACAGTAGTGACAGATGATTCACTCCTGGGACGGGGCAGCCATCTGGGAGAGGCAGAGATCAGAGGCATATGGTCTCTGGCGGAATCTGGACTGCATATCAGTTTGCTGGAACTCGATCAGGCTAGCATTGAAAGCATTTCTTCCCTCAGGCAAGGGGAAGGTAGTGCAGGTGTTCACGGACAAAACCACCACCATGTGGTACTGCAACAAGCAGGACAGGGTGGAGTTGTGAGCCATTTGTCAAGAAGCTTTGCACCTCTGGACATGGTTGGAACAATAGGGTATTTCTCTCATGGTTCAACATCTGGCGGGCTCTGTGAATATCAGAGCAAACAAACTCAGCCATCAATACTTAGTCGATCACAAATGAAGTTTCCATCCAGAGGTGGTGGAAGGTCTCCTTCAGCAGTATGGACAGCCTTGGTTAGATCTGTTTGCCTCCGCAGAGAACATGCAATGTCAGCAGTTTTGTGCTTTTCAAGTTTCCAAGGCGGCAATCGCTCAGTGATGCTTTTTGTCTCAAGTAGAACTCAGGCTTCCTGTACGCCTTTCCGCCCATGCCACATCTGCCCAGAGTTCTCAAGAAGATCAAGAAAAAACGCGTCCAATTAATCCTTGTGGCTCCGGACTAGGCATGTAGGATCTGATATCCCGAGCTACTGAGCATCGCCATTGATGCTCCGATCTGGCAGCCCCTTCGGGAGGATCTTCTGTTACAACAGCAGTGAAGGATTCTCCACTTGAACCTGTCCAGTCTCCACCTTCTTGCGTGGAGATTGAGCAGTGACAGTTGACAGCTTTCGACCTTCCACCCGAAGTCTGTAATGTAAACTTAGCAGCCAGGCATCCCCCCACAAAAAGCTGTATGCCTTCTGGTGGAAGAAATTTGTGGTATAGTGTTGTTGTTGACCCCCTCTCTGCCCCTCTTTATGAGGTCCTTTTGTTGTTACTTTCTTTGACTCAGCAGGGCTCTGCTCTGGGCACCCTGAAAGAGTATTTGTTTGCCATGTCTGCTTTCCTACGGTTGCCTGATCAACCCTAATTTTTCAAAACCCCTTTTGCAAATAGTTTTCCTAAAGACCTTACTAATATGTTTCCTCCAACCCCATTCATTATGCACCCTTGGACTTACATTTGGTTTTGACTTTCTTGATGTGTGCTCCTTGTGAACCTCTCCACAATTGTCCTATCAGGCTTCTTATGTTAAAAACAGCCCTCCTTGTGGCCATTACATCTGCCCGCAAGGTAAGTGAACTGCAGGCATTGTCATCTAAGCCTCCCTAACTGTCCATCTATCGTGACAAAATGGTGCTTCGGACTCGGGCCTCTTTTCTGACGAAAGTGGTCATGCCCTTCCATGTACGACAATGCATCACCTTGCCAACATTTTATGCCTCCCTGCATCCTTCTAAGGAAGAGGAGAGACTCCACCACCTGGACCCAAAAAGAGCACTGGCATTCTACCTTGATTGTATCAGAGAATTCCGGGTGAACGATCAACTCTTTGTTGGCTATGTGGGTGCGAAGAAAGGTCGGGCAGGGCAGAAGAGAACCAACTGCATTAAAATGTGCTACGCATTAGGAAAGAAGCAACCCTCTGAGGGTTTGCATGCACCTTTCACTAGAGCTAGAGCTGTAACCACTGAGTTAGTATGCAGCGCTCCAGTTCTGGATATCTGTCAGATGGCAACGTAGGCATCTCTGCACACGTTCACTAAGCACTACTGTCTGGACAGTCAAGTCCAAAGGGATGGTCACTTTGCCCATTACATCATGCAGCTCCAGATTGATGCCTGGGGTAATTCGAAGGTAAGGAATCTGCAACTAGCTATTGTCTCTACCAGATAAAGCATTATCGAAGGTAAGTAACTTGTCCTTGTGGGACCAATCCCAGTTCTCACAGTTTCTATTGACTTAACCTTTTACCCTTTTGAATTATAATATCAATTAACCCATTATTCTGCAACCTTTTCTTCCCACATTTTGCAACATCAGAGAAGTCATTGCAGGTGCTCGATGTACACAGGTGCAAAGGTTTTACATCGACAGAAGAGAAGACATTCGCTCCAGTGACCACCTTCAGCCACCCATTAATAGGCAGACCACTTTCCAAGCTTGGCATCTTGGCTGGCTGCCTGCCTGCATCACCTTCTGCGACAACAAGGCCAAGCATCCATTTCCAGGGCTAGTGAGGGCGCACTCCATCAGGAGTATGACTATGATTGTGCTTCCCTAGTGTCCCTTTTCAAAACATCTACTGTGCAGCTATCTGGAAGAGCAGGCATAATTCAGGAAGCATTACTGCCTTGATGTGACTGCAAAAGCCGACTCTTCAGTAGAAGAGGCGGTTTCTTGTAATTTGTTTCAGTAAGGGTGAGCCTGCTTCCTGTTTTCTTGTATTTAATATGATTGTCATGTACTGCTTACTAATCCGATTCAAATATGTGAATATATAAAATATCAAATGCTGGAGAAGAAATTAATTACTTACCTATAACTCCAGGGCTCCAATTTTCGTATCTTTCATACACTCACATGTGACCATCCCTCCTACCCATTCAGAGGCTCATCTATTAAATACTCTTCTCACTCTTATGCTATAAAATCAGAGCTATGGTGCTCTCTAGGGGGAATAGGAGAGATAGAGCTCCCATCCCATTGGCTGAGGTACAGGTTGCTTCAATTAAAGCCAATGTGCTATGGCCTTTTTAACACTGTTTTCTACTATTTAAGGTTACCAGGGATTCTTAGCCTAGAAACGAGAAATGATTCGAGCATATGAATATATGAAAGCTACCAAAGCTGGAGAGCTGGAGTTCCGTGTAAATAACAATTTTCTTGCGCCTGGTTCTGGAATTCAATGCTTTGCTTTAGAATGCAGTAGTTTCCGGTCGCACCACTTGGTGACTCGGTACTCAGATGTTGATAGAGATGAATAACCAAAATACTAGGACTAACAGAGTCACCAGAGTGGTGAATTTATATATTTTTGTGGAGAAGTAGTTGTCATCTCTCTATTGGTATACAAAGGGCTAATCAATTCGAGCTCACAGAAAGGGGTGTTTGTGCAGGTCTTATAAGTAACAATAGACCTTCAACAGCTAGAACTCTAATTTAATTCACACTTTGCCCCATCCACCTGTTCAGGTCATTCAATGTTTGGAAGCATTTTTTAAGAGTGATTGCAAAATGTAATTCAAATGAATGGCAGCATTTCTATGCTTCTTATCCAACTGTCAAACAAGGTTCTTCACTTATGGCTTTGTGTATGATGCTAATACTGAAAAGCACAAAGCATTTGAGACCTCTTCATGAATTTTTAAATATTGATGGTGTCAAAAAACTGGGGTTCCGAACCAGCCATGTTTCAATGAAGAATTTAGCTCCTTAGCAGTATCACGATGAAGTCAGAGGCATAATATGCTACTGTAGGAGGCTGGTCTGGCTTATAGTGGGTACCTTGGGGTACTTACACCCTGTGCCAGGTCCAGTTATCCCTTATTAGTAGAATAGAGGTGTTTCTAGCAGCTTAGGCTGATAGAAGGTAGCTATGGCAAAGCAGCTTAGGCTGAACTAGGAGACATGCAAAGCTCCTACTAAACCACTTATATCATATAGCACAAAATCATAAGGAAACACAATACTCAGAGTTACTAAAAATAAAGGTACTTTAATTTAGTGACAATATGCCAAAAGTATCTCAGAGAATACCCTCACTTAGGAGGTAAGTAATATACAGAAGTTATATGTACACAAACCCAAAACAGGTAAGTAACAGTAATAAAAGTAGTGCAAACAGTGTAGAATCACAATAGGATGCAATAGGTAGACATAGGTCTAGGGGCAACACAAACCATATACTCCAAAAGTGGAATGCGAATCACAAATGCACCCCAGACCTATGGGAGATTGTAGAGGGTCGCAGGGACTGTGAGAAAACAGTAAGGGTGTCCAAAATACCCCACCCCAAGACCCTGAAAAGTAGGAGTAAAGTTACCCTACTTCCCCAGAAAGACACAATAGTTGTGATAGGGGATTCTGCAAGAACCACAAGCACCAGCAAAACACTGAAGACGGATTCCTGGACCTGAGGACCTGTAAAGGAAGGGGACCAAGTCCAAGAGTCACGAAAGTGTCCAGGGGGGGCAGATGCCCACTAAACCCTGGATGAAGGTGCAAAAGGGCTGCCTCCGGTGGAAGAAGCCGAAGATTCTGCAACAACTAAAAGGGCTAGGAACTTCTCCTTTGGATGGAAGATGGGCGTGCTGGATGTTGCAGAAGTGTTTCCAGGCAGAAATACTGCAAACAAGCCTTGCTAGCTGCAAGACTCGCGGTCGAGGTTTTTTGGTGCTGCTGGGGACCAGGAAGGGCCAGGATGTCGCCCCTTGGAGGAAGAGACAGGGGGCGCTCAGCAACTCAGAGA
This sequence comes from Pleurodeles waltl, assembly GCF_031143425.1. Classification (NCBI taxonomy): domain Eukaryota; kingdom Metazoa; phylum Chordata; class Amphibia; order Caudata; family Salamandridae; genus Pleurodeles; species Pleurodeles waltl. The sequence continues at coordinate 1,090,413,808 of NC_090448.1, read as the reverse complement.
GCCCCCACAGAAGCAGGCAGCACCCGCAGAAGTACCGGAACAGGCACTTAGAAGATCTATGTACTCAGAGTCACAAAAGGAGGGTCCCATGACGTCGGAATCCAACTCAGCGGGTTGAGCACTGCAGGACGGAGTGCTAGGGACCCAGGCTAGGCTGTGCACAAAGGAATCCTTGGAGAAGTGCACAGAAGCCGGAGCAGCTGCAAATCACGCAGTACACAAGTTTGCTGTCTGGCGTGGGGAGGCAAGGACTTACCTCAACCAAATTTGGACAGAAGGGCCACTGAACTGTGAAAGACACTTGGACCCAGCTCCTGTGTTCCAGGGACCACGTTCGTCAGGATGAGAGGGGACCCAGAGGACCGGTGATGCAGAAGTTTGGTGCCTGCGTTGGAGGGGGAAGATTCCGTCGACCCACAGGAGATTTCTTCTTGACTTCCAGTGCAGGGTGAAGGCAGACAGCCCTCAGAGTATACACCACCAGGAAACGGTTGAGAAAGCCAGCAGGATGAGGCGCTACAATGTTGCTGTTAGTCGTCTTGCTACTTTGTTGCTGTTTTGCAGGCGTCCTGGGGCAGTCAGCGGTTGATCCTTGGCAGAAGTCTAAGAGGGAAGTGCAGAGGAACTCTGGTGAGCTCTTGCATTCGTTATCTGAGGAATAGCCCAGAGGACAGACCCTAAATAGCCAGAAAATTAGGTTTGGTGACTAAGAAAGGAGGCTTGGCTACTGAAAGAGGTGAGCACCTATCAGGAGGGGTCTCTGATGTCACCTGCTGGCACTGGCGACTCAGAGCTGTCCATTGTGCCCCAACACCTCTGAATCCAAGATGGCAGAGGTCTGGGACACACTGGAGGAGCTCTGGGCACCTCCCCTGGGAAGTACTGGTCAGGGGAGTGGTCACTCCCCATTCCTTTGTCCAGTTTCGCGCCAGAGCAGAGCAGGGCTGGGGGATCCCTGAATCAGTGTAGACTGGCTTATGCAGAGATGGACACCATCTGCGCCCATCAAAGCATTTCCAGAGGCAGGGGAAGGCTACTACTCCCCAGCCCTTCACACCTATTTCCAAAGGGAGAGGGTGTAACACCCTCTCTCAGAGGAAATCCTTTGTTCTGCCTTCCTGGGCCTCGGCTTCCCAGACCCCAGGGGGGCAGAAACCTGTCTGAGGAGTTGGCAGCAGCTGCAGTGGAAACCCCGGAAAGGCAGTTTGGCAGTAGCCGGGTTCTGTGCTAGAGACCCGGGGGATCATGGAATTGTCCCCCCAATACCAAAATGGTATTGGTGGGACAATTCCATGATCTTAGACATGTTACATGGCCGTGTTCGGAGTTACCATTGTGACGCTACACATAGGTAGTGACCCATGGGTAGTGCACATGTGTAATGGTGTCCCCGCACTCACAAAGTTCGGGGAATTTGCCCTGAACGATGTGGGGGGCACCTTGGCTAGTGCCAGGGTGCCCACACACTAAGTAACTTGGCACCTAACCTTCACCAAGTGAGGGTTAGACATATAGGTGACTTATAAGTTACTTATGTGTAGTGAAAAATGGCTTTGAAATAACGTGGATGTTATTTCACTCAGGGTGCAGTGGCAGTCCTGTGTAAGAATTGTCTGAGCTCCCTATGGTTGGCAAAAGAAATGCTGCAGCCCATAGGGATCTCCTGGAACCCCAATACCCTGGGTACCTACGTACCATATACAAGGGAATTATATGGGTGTTCCAGGGTGCCAACGAGAATTGGTAAAATTAGTCACTAGCCTGCAGTGACAATTTTAGAAAGCAGAGAGAGCATAAACACTGAGGTTCTGGTTAGCAGAGCCTCAGTGATACAGTTAGGCACCACACAGGGAGAACCTACAGGGCATACATTATGAGCACTGGGGTCCTGCCTAGCAGGATCCCAGTGACACGTGGGCAAAAGCAAACACACATACAGTGAAAATGGGGGTAACATGCCAGACAAGATGGTACTTAACTACAGCTACAAGGCTTCCTTCTTCAGAATATTCATCCTAACCAGACATAAAGGACAAACGGATGAGCGGACAGATGGAAAGAATGGATGGAACGTATGAGCAAACTCATAACACAAGGGAAGTGGTCCAACCATGGGGCTAAGTCATGCCAGACTACATGGATTTACAGAGGGGCAAGCAGACACTCTTCATAGTGGGGTGCAGGGAGAAAGGTTACCACCACTCACTAGTCATGTCACGATCTAGGCATGGGTATGTTAGTCATTGATGAAAAAAAGAAGTATCACTCCAGATCTACCTATAATGCCCAACACTCTTGTTGAAAAATGTTAGAAATTGGGGTTTCTGGTTGGCTAGGGTATGCACCTCAGCCAGGCAGAACTTACCCACTCTAGTCAGGGCAAGGGAGTTACACGTCCAAGATAACCCCTGCTCACCCCCTTGGTAGCTTGGCACGAGCAGTTAGGCTTAACCCGGAGGCAATGTGTAAAGCGTTTGCACAACACACACAACACATGTGACGCAATATCCCCACCACAAAGGAAACACAACACCAGATTATATGAAAATATACTGTATTGTACACAAGGCAATTATCAGACCAAACATCACACATCAGTACTATCCTGCTACCTTAGCAGTTGTCAGAACGTTACACATTAGTTACTCTGCAAACTAGCAGTAGTCACACATAACACACAGGTTACTCAGTATTCTGCAACATAAGCAGTAGTCAGGAAAACAAGTATTACATCACAGCACTTGTCATAAGAATATCATAAAATGCCCATAGTAGGAACATTAGAAAACATATGGCAAGTTAGAAAAACATATTAGCAAGCATGTCCATAAAAGGAACATTTGCATACACTTATGTAAAAACATCAAATACAGGTAGGTAATATATGAATCAAACAAAAGTCTGTAGAAAGAAATTTGGATTGCAACTATATTGGTCCTTTAAACAGTACCTGGTTGGATGAAGGCACCTCCAGTGCCTAGAAGGCGAACAATGGGGCCCCCGGCGCTCCTATGCACAAAACGGGGGCCTCCCTTATACTCTGGGGTCAGAGGAGGGGACATGCACCTCCTCTCTTTTATAGACAGGCCCCTCTGGGGACCATATTTACTGGGGGCCCCCCAGGGCCTCAACCGGCCATCACGAGGGGGGCCCACGCACCCCCTCCGGTTTAATGACAGGCCCCTCCCGGGACCCATGATCTCTGGGGGCCTCCACTGGCCCTTCCACCAAGGGGGGGGCCCACAATAATGCCCGTTTTACCTAACAGCAGAAAAGGAGCGTCCTGCTCCTAACCCAGAGGCCAGGAGGAAGGGTGCACTCCCCGCGCCTTCCCCTGGTCCTGCCGTGAAGCCACAAGAAGATCAGACCCCTCCTGGGGCCCGAGCAGACACTCGCCTGCACCCGATGCGGTGCACGAGTGTTCTTCCAGCTTCCCGGGCCGCTGCGGTGATCGTATTTAAAGGGGCACAATGCAGCAAGGACCCTACGAGCTCCCAAGGCTCCATAAGTGTGCTGCAATCAGCGCTATGGCAGCCGCAACCACGGAGAAGCACCCCTCGTGAAGAAATGGATGCAGGGGTCAGGGGCCACAGCACCCTGCCCCTGGGGAGCAGAATCTTAAGACAAGGTCCTCAGGTGGAGGGCCCAGCTACAGGCCAGCACAAGGGAAAGGCCGCAAGTGGCAAGTCCTTCACAGTGACCAGGCAGGTCACAGGTCAGCACAGCAGCAGCAGTCCATGGCGGTTCCTGGTGAGTCCTTTCAGCCTTTGGTGTCCAGTTCCAAGATGATTCCAAGAGTCTCCAAATTGTGGGGAAAATTCCCCTGTACTTATAGTCAGTTCTTACAGTGTTTAACAATGGTAGGGAGAGGAGGTTCCAGCCAGTTACAACTGGTTCTAGGAGTGCCCCCTCTCTCCTTTCAGCACAGGCTCCAAACATCAGTGGGGGTTTAACGACCCTATTGTGTGAGGCCAGGGCACAGTCTTTACAAATGCAGGTGTGCCCCGCCTCTCCTTCTCTCAGCCCAGGAAGACTATTCAGTATGCAGATGCACCTCTGTGACACCTCCACCCTCCCTGTGTACAGGCTGTCTGAAAAGTATGCACAAAGCCCCAACTGTCACTCTGCCCAGACGTGGATTGGAGTCAAGCTGCAAAACACCAGAGTCATAAGCACAGATAAATGCGCACTTTCTAGAAGTGGCATTTCTGTGATAGTAATAAAAAATACACCCACACCAGTAAGCAGCATTTATTATCACCATCACAACCATACCAAACACGCCTACGCTACCCCTCATAAATCAGACAATACCCCTTACACATAAGGCAGGGCATTTCTAATGCAATCCTATGAGAAGGCAGCACTCACAGCAGTGAGACACCAGTTAGGCTGTTAGTCACTACCAGGACAGGCCACGCAACTTGCCACATGTCCTGCCTTTCTACATACATGGCACCCTGCCCATAGGGCTAGCTAGGGCATACCTTAGGGGTGACTTACATGTAGTGAAAGGGGAGTTCTGGGCCTGGTAAGTAAGTTTAGATGCCAGGTCCGTGTGGCAGAAAACTGCGCACACAGGCCCTGCGCTAGCAGGCCTGAGACAGGTTTGAAAGTCTACTTCAGTGGGTGGCGCAAGCAGCGCTACAGGCCCACTAGTAGTATTTAATTTACAGGCCCTGGGTATAGAGATACCACTGTACAAGGGACTTATAGGTAAATTAAATATGCCAGTTAGGTATAAGCCAGTCATACCAACTTTAGATGGGAGAGCACCTGCACTTTAGCACTGGTCAGCAGTGATAAAGTGCTCAGAGTCCTAGAGCCAACAGCGAGAGGTCAGTAAAACCAGGAGGAAGGAGGCAAAAAGACTGGGGATGACCCTGCGTAAGGCAAAAAGTCCAACAAAAAACATATAAGAATGTACAGAGACTTCTCTGGACATGTGTGACACAACTGTCCCCCAAAGGAAAACCACACAGATTCCACAATAATGATCAAATAAATAGGAAGAAGGGACATGGTGATTGTGCCAGAGACTTTTGGGTTTTGACCTTACAAGCACCCACATCCTTTCAAACGTTATAGGTGCTTCATCAGGCATCTTGAAAAGCAGGCAACAGTGGCTGGCATCTACAGAGAGTGGTGTGGTGGGTAAGTGGGTGTTGGGTGGTTGCATGCATGCACAGAGACACCGTAATTACAGTGCTCACGAAGGGCAGCAATGATGCGGCTGCCACTTTTTCTCTCATACAAATAACCTACTGAGGGGCTGGAGAGAGATTACAACACTCATGAAGGGCGCAGAGCAATCATTATGAAGTCATGGGGTCACTGAGCTATGGATTGCAATATGCAACAAGCAAGCAAATAAGAATTTAAACTACTATAAGGTGCCTATAAAATAAATAAAATAGAAAAATCACAAAGCTTACTTTCTTCACGACGTCCGGTGTTGTCCTTCGCTCATCCAGGCTCCAACGTGGGCCCCAGCCAACTCCCTTATCCAATCCTGGAGCTGCTCTCATGGTGCTAACCAGCATGACAGGAGTGCCAGGATTGAAGCGAGCAGCCTCTCTCACCGCTCCCGAGGACACTGGAGGACAGTGCTTGCTCCAAATCCAGCTCTATTAAGACAGCTGGGCTAGAGAGATTTAAAGTGCACGTCTGGCTGGTCATCGCAAGACAGCCAGCCAAAGGGACTTGCACACTTTAAACTTCAGTGCACAGGCAGCCCACCACTCCTCCCTGCTGCTGCCACTCAGCAGGCCTCGCCCCATCCTAACACTTGGTTCGGGACAGATTTATGAAAAATAAAATGGTAATAAAGTAACTTTATTACCATTTTATTTTTCATCTCTGGGGCTTTTATGGGGTCATTTTAGTGGGGGTGGACACGGTTCTCTGCTCTAATGGAGGAGCCGCCCCTGAAAGCAGGCACCTTAGTCCTTGTACTTGAAGAGGTTGTACTGTCTTATCTTCATTAGTCAGATACATCAGATTTGATATTTTCTTTCATTTTGTTGATGTTTATCCTGCCACAAATGCCCTTGCCAAGAATTCATCTGAGTTCACACCGCAGCTGTCTCAATACCTGTTGTTATCAATTTTAAAAAATATACATAGAATAGGTGATTGCCTCTGCTCAGTAGCAGAATGTCTCTTTCCTTCACTGTTATTGGATGTTTGGTGTATCATTCCATCTCCTGCACTGTAATATATGAGGGACTATTTTACATTTAAAAACTACTCATATATCACACTTTCAATTATCTACATCATCTGTGAATTCTTTACATAATCCTGTTTGGTCCTGTAAGTTTTTTTATTGGAATTCTCTGGAATCGTTCAGAGACTGCTCATATTCAAATATAATTTCTGAGCATATGTTGTTGAATAGTGTTTTGTCACCATGCGATTTCCTCTGATATCCATAGAATATCTCTCAGCGTTTGAGGTCAGTGAATTTAGTTGGTGGATCAGTTGTCTGAATCTGGTGGTCTTATTGTCACTGTTTCAAGATGAGAGTGCATGAGCAAAAGGAAGACGCTGATTATAGTGGATATGAACTGACTAGTTTCTCAAATTCTATGACGTCACCTTTGGAGTGCTTTCGATTATTTGTCTTACATTCATTCTATACATAAACTAGTTCTGTTTTCGATGTTATTTTTTTAACTGAAGCAGACACTTTGTGTACATTGTCTGGAAATGTTCAGGCACTGCCCTTGTCCTAATGTTTTCTCTGATCCCTCACTGGTGATAATTGTTTTGCGATTATTCTGCACTAATCTCTAAGCATTTCATTGGTTTATATGTTGTCTGAGTCTGCCCATGATGTGACGTAACTGTCATTGATTCGTGAGAGGAGTGAACTGGAGGCAGGCACAGATCACAGTCAACACTATGGCCCTCATTACAACATTGGGGGTAAGGGCCGCTTACCACCATGCTGACTGCCACCAACATCCCACGACCGCGGCGGTATACCGCTACCCATATTATGGCCCACACATAGAAATCTGCCACTATACAGACACACACACAAGTCCGCCAGCCCAAAGGTCAGTGATAAAATGGCGGTAGCAAAACCCACACCGTTATGCCAACAGAAATACGCCCACAGCATCATGACCCATGAATCCCCGCAGCGGACATTCAACCGCGGAAAACTATTTGCGGTACACACCGCTGCACTCAAAATACACACACACTAACAAAACTACACCACATTGGACAATTCAAACTACACACACCTGACACACATACACACACCACACCCACACCAATATAAAACACACACACACTACCCACAACCCTTTACGACTCAAAGAATTTGACAACTGAGAGAAAGACAAGCCAGGCCACCCACTGAATCTGAGCCAAAAAACACCATCACCCATACACCATCCACGCACATCACAGCACACACCCCAACACATCACCCTACACACCCTCACACACACCACTGACACTACACCCATGGCACCACAAAGACTCCCCAGGTTCTCAGAGGAGGAGCTAAGGTTCATGGTGGAGGAAATCATCCGGGTAGAGCCACAGCTATTCGGATCACAGGTGCAGCAGACATCTATTGCAAGGAAGATGGAGCTATGGCAGAGAGTCGTGGATAGGGTCAACTCCGTGGGACAGCACCTAAGAACCAGGGATGACATCAGGAAGAGGTGGAACGACCTACGGGGGAAGGTATGTTCCGTGGTTGCAAGACACCAGATAGATTTACAGAGGACTGGCAGTGGACCCCCACCTCCTCCCCCACAACTAACAACATGGGAGGAGCAAGTCTTGGTGATCATGCATCCTGAGGGCCTGGCAGGAGTAGCAGGAGGACTGGACTCTAGTAAGTCAAATCCTTACTACTTTATCCCCCACCCTACCTGCATGCCATCACAAACAACAACCCCTACCTCACCTCCATCAGCCCACCACCTCACATATACCCCACCATTACAACCCACCCATCCCAATACCAAGCCCTGAATGCAACAACAATGCATGGGCCCCATCACAGACCTGCATGGACACCCATCACCACAGCATGCACACTAGTGACAATCACTTAGCCAAACCAATCACAACTCACACAAGCCAAAGCTGCCTTGCTAATAACAACCATAGAGGGAAACATACACATGGCCAAGATGGCACACGCAGAAACAATAACACTGCATTTACATCCCCACAGGACCCCCACTCAACATCACCGGAGAGGAGGTGCCAGCCACATCCAGTCCCCTCCGAGAAGAGGCCCACAGTGATGACAGCAGCTCTGCACACCTGGATCACAATGACCAACCTGGCCCATCAGGGACCTCTGGACAGTCAGTTACCCAGGCACAGTCCCAGCCCATCACAGAGCCTCCCCCCTCAGGAAACACCAGTACAGCACCCACCCAGCGGGCCCATCCTTCTGTCCCTAGGACACGTCAATCAGCAGTGTGCCTACCACTAGAGGGACCCCAGGCAGCCCCACAAAACCAGGACGATCAGGGACCTGGGGTCAGTGGCAGTGGGCACACGGTTCAGGGGACAGAGGCACAGGACAACAGGGAAGCTTAGAGGACTGCTGTGCTACAGGGGGAGGACAGGCCCAGGGAACTGACTCTCCACGAGGCACTCACCAACATCCTGGGAGCATACCACCATTCCAAGGAGACCATGGGCCACATACTGACCAAGTTGCAGGAGACCCAGCGGCTGCAGGAGGGACAGTGCCTGGGGATCAGGGAGGACCTGAGGGACATCCCCACCACCCTGGCCACCATTGCAGGGGTGCTGGCTGACATGGCTAACACCATGAGGGAGGCAGTGGCACACCAACGGGCCCCTGACACTAGCCACACCGAAGAACAGCCCTCCACCGACGCTAGTGGACAGGAGGCCCCACCACAGGAACAACAGGCCACCAGCACCCCATCCCCTGCAGAAGGAGAACCACCCTGCAAACGGTCCCTGCGATCCAGGCTCAAGCCAGAGAACATTGCCAAGACCCCTGCCAGGAAATAAGACTCTCCTGATTGTCACCCTTATGTCCCACTCTGTCACCCTGTCCACCTTGAACTGCCATTGCTCCCCTTCCTATGCCCCCTTGGACAATGCACCTGTGATACAAATAGACTGGGCTCTACCCTGGACTTTCCTACATCAGCAACCCAGCCCATTGCAATACCCTTTCCACTTATTAGCACCTAAATAAACACCCTTTGAACAAATTCAAGTATGGAGTCTGTCAATTGTTTGACATATGTATTAGTTTCACAAACTGTAAACATTGCAATTCAAATGTACTGTAATATTTACATAGGTATGACTGGTAGTGGGCAGCAGTAAACACACCAGGAGCCAGAGTGGGGCACAGAGATCTGAAAATAGAGATGCCAAAGGGTACAGTAAGTGGCCATGCAAATAAGGAAATCAGGCTGGCATGTTCAATGTCAGACACAAAACTGCAATGGAAGGTGAAGTTACAGTGTCTTACCTGTGTTTCACTGGAAGTACTGTTGAATTAGTGTAGTTTTGTTGTCCACATCTTCTTCCTCTGCCTCCTCTTCGTCACTGTCCACAGGCTCCACCGCTGCCACACAACAATCCCCAGGCTCATCCACCTGCAGAAAAGGCACCTGGCGTCTCAAGGCCAGGTTGTGCAACATGCAACGATGATCTGGCATACCTTCTTGGTTGAGTAGTACAGGGATCCACCTGTCAGATGGAGGCACCGGAATCTGGCCTTCAGGATGCCAAAGGTTTGCTGAATGATCCTCCTTGTTCGCCCAAGTGCCTCATTGTAACGTTCCTCTGCCCTTGTCCTGGCATTCCTCACTGACGTCAGTAGCCATGAGAGGTTGGGGTAACCAGAGTCACCTGCAAATACCTGTTAGCCACACTCACCCTGAGGGCCAAACCCACACCCATATACCTACATCAACTGTGTGGGGACCATGGGCTCACCTATTAGCCACACCCTGTGCCTCTGGAGTTGAGACATCACATATGGGATGCTGCTACGCCACAAGGCAAAGGCATCATGCACAGATCCAGGATACTTGGCATTGACATGGGAGATGTACTGGTCCACCAAACACACCATCTGCACATTCAGAGAGTGAAAGCTTTTTCTATTTCTGAACACTTGTTCATTTCTCTTGGGGGGAGGAGGACAAATGCAATATGTGTACCATCAGTGGCACCAATGATGTTGGGGATATGTCCCAGTGCATAGAAGTCAGCCTTCACTGTGGCCAAATCCTCCACCTGGGGGAATACGATGTAGCTGTGCATTTGTTTCAGCAGGGCAGACAACTCTCTGGTCAACACGTTTGAGAACATAGGATGTGACATCCCTGATGCCATGGCCACTGTCGCTTGGAAGGAACCACTTGCCAGGAAATGGAGCACTGACAGGACCTGCACTAGAGGGGGGATACCTGTGGGTTGGCGGATAGCTGAGATCAGGTCTGGCTCCAATTGGGCACACAGTTCTCGGATTGTGGCCCTATCAGGTCTGTAGGTCAGGATAATGTGCCTGTCCTCCATTGTCCAGGTCCACCAGGGGTCTGTACACGGGGGATGTCTCCATTGCCTATTCATCCTCGGTGGTTGAACTCTAGGGTGAAAAATGGTGAGCAGGAGGTGATATTCACACATATTTCAACATTAATATGCAATTTTTGCTTTACAGAAACAGTATGTGAACTCGTAAGTCAGTTTAAGTGCCAATGTCTGCTGTGACGCAGTTAGGTGCCATGGCCTGTGCCCACCTGAAATGGCAGCTGCCTGACCTGTGAGGAGGGACAAGTGGAAAATGAGGTAATTCTGCTGGCGTTGTGACCGCCGCGCAACACCGCATTGGTTATCATTGGGGGCTATGGGTTCCAGGAGCCAATGGCGATGTACTCCGGCGGTGACAGTACGCACTGCCGCGGACGTGACCGCCATTTTCTATCAGTGCACTCACTTGCTACCTGACCTTCAACAGGAGAGGACCTACACTGCAAGTGCTGCTGTGACCTGTGTCTGGAAGCAACAATGGCTCGAGTGTCTGGGTAAAGGGCCCCTGCCTTCACTTTGGAGGAGTTGGAGAGACTGGTGTATGGGGTCCTACCCCAGTACCCTTTACTCTATGGTCCTCCAGACAAACAGGTGAGTACACTGTGAGCATGATGCATGGGGCATGAATGTATGGATTGGTGTGTGTGTAAGCCTCGTGTAGGGGGGATCTGAGGAGTCCTGGGCAGAGTGCTGCATATATGGTGGTCAATGTATGTGCATAAGGGGATGGGGGGATATGTTGGGCCATGAGTATAACAGTCCGGACAGTATGACTAATACCTTTTCTGCTGTATTTTTTCTGCAGGTCAGCGCCCATCAGAAAAAGGGTATTTGGTGTGCCATCGCCAAGGAGGTGCAGTCCCTGGGGGTCTTTCACAGGCGGAGCACCCACTGCCGCAAACGGTGGGAGGACCTGCGCCGCTGGGCAAGAAATATGGCAGAGTCCCAGCTGGGGCTGGCTCCCAACGAGGAAGGGGTGCCCGTCGTACCATGACCCCCCTGATGTTCCGCATCCTGGCGGTGGCCTATCTGGAGTTGAATGGGCGCTTGAAGGCATCACAGCAGCCACAAGGGGGTGAGTAGAGATTCTGAATCATGACTTTGCACGTGTTAAGGTATTACCTGGGTGGGGGGTGTGGGCTGTGGGTGCCCCTAGGCCAGGGCGAACATGGCAGGGTATGTTCAATGATGGGCAAGCTCAGATGCACTCCAACCCCAATAATGTTAGTGGGCATCTACTACTGGGCAGGGTCCTGTGGGTTTCAGCTGTGCAGCTAATGGCGTTAGGCATTGTACCCCATGGGCTGGTGACTAGCATTGTAACAGGTAGTGCATGGCCTAGTGCATAGGGCTGTTCCCTGTGAGTTGTGTACGCAACAGAAGTGTTGTTGCTTGTGTAGGAAAGTACCATCTTGCCTGGCATGTTACCCCCATTTTTCACTGTATATATGTTGTTTTAGTTGTATGTGTCACTGGGACCCTGTCATCCAGGGCCCCAGTGCTCATAAGTGTGCCTGAATGTGTTACCTGTGTAGTGACTAACTGTCTCACTGAAGCTCTGCTAATCAGAACCTCAGTGGTTATGCTCTCTCATTTCTTTCAAATTGTCACTAACAGGCTAGTGACCAATTTTACCAATTTACATTGGCTTACTGGAACACCCTTATAATTCCCCTTTATATGGTACTGAGGTACCCAGGGTATTGGGGTTCCAGGAGATCCCTATGGGCTGCAGCATTTCTTTTGCCACACATAGGGAGCTCTGACAATTCTTACACAGGCCTGCCACTGCAGCCTGAGTGAAATAAAGTCCACGTTATTTCACAGCCATTTTACACTGCACTTAAGTAACTTATAAGTCACCTATATGTCTAACCTTTACCTGGTAAAGGTTAGGTGCAAAGTTACTTAGTTTGAGGGCACCCTGGCACTAGCCAAGGTGCCCCCACATTGTTCAGGGCCAATTCCCCGGACTTTGTGAGTGCGGGGACACCATTACACGCGTGCACTACATATAGGTCACTACCTATATGTAGCTTCACAATGGTAACTCCGAATATGGCCATGTAACATGTCTATGATCATGGAATTGCCCCCTCTATGCCATCCTGGCATAGTTGGCACAATCCCATGATCCCAGTGGTCTGTAGCACAGACCCTGGTACTGCCAAACTGCCTTTCCTGGGGTTTCACTGCAGCTGCTGCTGCTGCCAACCCCTCAGACAGGGTTCTGCCCTCCTGGGGTCAAGCCAGGCTTGTCCCAGGATGGCAGAACAAAGGACTTCCTCTGAGAGAGGGTGTTACACCCTCTCCCTTTGGAAAATGGTGTGAAGGCAGGGGAAGAGTAGCCTCCCCCAGCTACTGGAAATGCTTTCATGGGCACATTTGGTGCCCATTTCTGCATAAGCCAGTCTACACCGGTTCAGGGACCCCTTAGCCCTGCTCTGGCGCGAAACTGGACAAAGGAAAGGGGAGTGACCACTCCCCTGACCTGCACCTCCCCTGGGAGGTGTCCAGAGCTCCTCCAGTGTGCTCCAGACCTCTGCCATCTTGGAAACAGAGGTGCTGCTGGCACACTGGACTGCTCTGAGTGGCCAGTGCCACCAGGTGACGTCAGAGACTCCTTCTGATAGGCTCCTTCAGGTGTTGCTAGCCTATCCTCTCTCATAGGTAGCCAAACCCTCTTGTCTGGCTATTTAGGGTCTCTGTCTCTGGGGAAACTTTAGATAACGAATGCAAGAGCTCATCCGAGTTCCTCTGCATCTCTCTCTTCACCTTCTGCCAAGGAATCGACTGCTGACCGCGCTGGAAGCCTGCAAAACTGCAACATAGTAGCAAAGACGACTACTGCAACTCTGTAACGCTGATCCTGCCGCCTTCTCGACTGTTTTCCTGGTGGTGCATGCTGTGGGGGTAGTCTGCCTCCTCTCTGCACTAGAAGCTCCGAAGAAATCTCCCGTGGGTCGACGGAATCGTCCCCCTGCAACCGCAGGCACCAAAGAACTGCATCACCGGTCCCCTGGGTCTCCTCTCAGCACGACGAGCGAGGTCCCTTGAATCCAGCAACTCTGTCCAAGTGACTCCCACAGTCCAGTGACTCTTCAGTCCAAGTTTGGGGAGGTAAGTCCTTGCCTCCCCACGCCAGACTGCATTGCTGGGAACCGCGACTTTTGCAGCTACTCCGGCCTCCGTGCACTTCCGGCAGAAATCCTTTGTGCACAGTCCAGCCTGGGTCCACGGCACTCTAACCTGCATTGCACGACCTCCTAGGTTGTTCTCCGGCGACGTGGGACTCCTTTGTGCGACTTCGGGTGAGCACCGTTTCACGCATCCTCGTAGTGCCTGTTTCTGGCACTTCTCCGGGTGCTACCTGCTGCTGAGAGGGCTCGTTGTCTTCCTCGATGTCCCCTTTGTCTCCTGACGCAATTTGCGACATCCTGGTCCCGCCTGGGCCACAGCAGCATCCAAAAACCCTTACCACAAGATTTGCAGCTAGCAAGGCTTGTTGGCAGTCTTTCGGCGGGAAAACACTTCTGCACGACTCTACACGGCGTGAGGGATCCGTTCTCCAAAGGGGAAGTCTCCAGCCCTTGTCGTTCCTGCAGAAACCTAAGCTTCTACTGTCCAGTAGCAGCTTCTTTGCACCCACAGCTGGCATTTCCTGGGCATCTGCCCATCTCCGACTTGCTTGTGACTTTTGGACTTCGTCCCCTTGTTCCACAGGTACCCTCGACTGGAAATCCATCATTGTTGCATTGTTGGTTTGTGTCTTTCCTGCAGAATTCCCCTATCACGACTTCTATGTCCTTTGGGGAACTTTAGTGCACTTTGTACTCACTTTTCAGGGTCTTGGGGTGGGCTATTTTTCTAACCCTTACTATTTTCTAATAGTCCCAGCGACCCTCTACAAGGTCACATAGGTTTGGGGTCCATTCGTGGTTCGCATTCCACTTTTGGAGTATATGGTTTGTGTTGCCCCTATCCCTATGTGTCCCCATTGCATCCTATTGTAACTATACATTGTTTGCACTGTTTTCTAAGACTACACTGCATATTTTTTGTATTGTGTACATATATCTTGTGTATATTTCCTATCCTCTCACTGAGGGTACACTCTGAGATACTTTGGCATATTGTCATAAAAATAAAGTACCTTTATTTTTAGTATATCTGTGTATTGTGTTTTCTTATGATATTGTGCAAGTGACATTAGTGGTACTGTAGGAGCTTCACTCGTCTCCCAGTTCAGCCTAAGCTGCTCTGCTAAGCTACCATTATCTATCAGCCTATGCTGCTAGACACCCTATACACTAATAAGGGATAACTGGGCCTGGTGCAAGGTGCAAGGTGCAAGTACCCCTTGGTACTCACTACAAGCCAGTCCAGCCTCCTACATTGGTTGTGCAGCGCTGGGATAAGTGCTTTGAGACTACTTACCACTCTTGTCATTGTACTTTTCATAAGAGAAAAATATACAAAACAAGTTCAGTGTGTGTACACATAACTAAAAAGTTTTGCATTTCCTCTTTTCACTCTTTTCTAAAGTACTGAAAAGTACTTCTAAACTTGCTAAAAAGTTCTAAAAAGTTTAAAACGTTTTTTTCTCTGTCTTTCTAAAAGCTCTGACAAACTTTTTTCTCTTTTTCTATCACTTTAACTCTCTCTAAAAATGTCTGGCACAGGCCAAAATGTTGATCTGTCCAAACTTGCATATGATCACCTTAGCTGGAAAGGAGCAAGGAGTCTCTGCATAGAGAGAGGTTTGAGTGTAGGGCTAATCCTTCCTTGGAATTGTTACTTAACATGCTTAGAGAACAAGATAAGGCTAAAAGTGCCCCATCTGTTGAAAAAGTAGCTAATGGTTCCCAATCTGATCCAGGGACTCCCCCAGGAAAAGATTCAGGAAAGAAACTTCCTAGCCTGCCCATTACTAGACAGTCTAGCATAGTTGGTACTGAGGTTGAGTCACATCATACAGATGGTGTGCTCTCACATTACACTGTCAGCCAAGCTGTTAGGGTGCCCTCTGTAAGGGACAGGTCTCCTTCTGTTCATTCTCATCATACTTCTGTGTCTAGGAATGTCCCTCCCACCAACCCTGATGACAGAATGTTAGAAAGGGAACTCAATAAGTTGAGGGTGGAACAAACCAGACTGAAGCTTAAAAAGCAACAGCTGGATTTGGATAGACATTCTTTAGAACTAGAGAAGGAAATACAGAAGTTGGGTTTTGAAACCCATGGTGGCAGCAGCAGTATTCCCCATAGTCATCCTGCAAAAGAGCATGATTCCAGGAATCTGCATAAGATAGTTCCCCCTTATAAGGAGGGGGATGACATTAACAAGTGGTTTGCTGCACTTGAGAGGGCCTGTGTTGTACAGGATGTCCCTCAAAGGCAGTGGGCTGCTATCCTATGGCTATCATTTAGTGGAAAGGGTAGGGATAGGCTCCTTACTGTGAAAGAAAGTGATGCCAATAATTTTACAGTTCTTAAGAATGCACTCCTGGATGGTTATGGCTTAACCACTGAACAATACAGGATAAAGTTCAGAGAGACCAAAAAGGAGTCTTCACAAGACTGGGTGGATTTCATTGACCATTCAGTGAAGGCCTTGGAGGGGTGGTTACATGGCAGTAAAGTTACTGATTATGACAGCCTGTATAACTTGATCCTGAGAGAGCATATTCTTAATAATTGTGTGTCTGATTTGTTGCACCAATACTTGGTGGACTCTGATCTGACCTCTCCCCAAGAATTGGGAAAGAAGGCAGACAAATGGGTCAGAACAAGGGTGAACAGAAAAGTTCATACAGGGGGTGACAAAGATGGCAACAAGAAGAAGGATGGTAAGTCTTCTGACAAGGGTGGGGACAAATCTAAAAATGAGTCTTCATCAGGCCCACAAAAACACTCTGGTGGGGGTGGTGGGCCCAAATCCTCTTCTAATCAAAACAAAGAAAAGAAACCATGGTGCTATTTATGTAAAATAAAAGGCCATTGGACAACAGATCCCAGTTGTCCAAAGAAAAGCACCAAGCCTCCTACCACTACAACCCCTACTGCTACACCTAGTGTCCCTACTAATAGCAGTGGTGGTGGGAGCAAACCTACTAATAGCCAATCCAAGGGAGTAGCTGGGCTCACTTTTGGTAACTTAGTTGGGGTTGGTCTGGTTAGGGAGACCACAGAGGCTGTGTTAGTCTCTGAGGGGGCTATTGATTTAGCCACCTTAGTTGCTTGTCCCCTTAATATGGATAAGTACAAGCAGCTACCCCTAATAAATGGTGTTGAGGTCCAGGCCTACAGGGACACTGGTGCCAGTGTGACTATGGTCATAGAGAAACTGGTCCACCCTGAACAACACCTACTTGGTCACCAGTACCAAGTAACCGATGCTCACAACAACACACTTAGCCACCCCATGGCTGTTGTAAATCTCAACTGGGGGGGGTTACTGGTCCAAAGAAAGTTGTGGTAGCCACAGATTTACCTGTAGACTGTCTACTAGGAAATGATTTGGAGACATCAGCTTGGTCAGAGGTGGAGTTGGAGGCCCATGCAGCAATGCTGGGCATCCCAGGGCATATTTTTGCTTTAACCAGGGCTCAGGCCAAAAAGCAAAAAGGACAGGGAAACTTGGATCCTGGAACAATGGACCAAGTGCTCCCTAAAGCTAGGGCTAGTAGAAGTAAACCACTTCCTACTATCCCTCCCTCTACAGTGGATTCTACTTCTGAGGAAGAAGAATTTCCACCCTGTGCAGAACCTACACCAGAGGAGCTGGAAGCAGACACTGCTGAGCTTTTGGGTGAAGGGGGGCCTGCCAGGGATGAGCTGAGTGTGGCACAGCAAACCTGTCCCACACTAGAGGGTCTAAGACAGCAAGCTGTCAAACAGGCTAATGGGGATGTCAGTGACTCTCACAGAGTTTACTGGGAGGACAACTTCTTGTACACTGAAGCAAGGGATCCTAAACCTGGAACTGCCAGGAGGTTAGTGATTCCTCAGGAGTACAGAAAGTTCCTCCTAACTCTAGCCCACGACATTCCCCTAGCTGGACATCTGGGACAAATGAAAACTTGGGACAGGCTTGTTCCCCTGTTTCATTGGCCTAGGATGTCTGAGGACACAAAGGAATTTTGTAAGTCCTGTAAAACCTGTCAAGCCAGTGGCAAGACAGGTGGCACTCCAAAGGCACTCCTTATTCCACTGCCTGTGGTTGGGGTTCCCTTTGAAAGGGTAGGGGTTGACATAGTTGGCCCCCTTGACCCTCCTACTGCTTCAGGCAATAGGTTTATCTTGGTGGTAGTGGACCATGCCACAAGATATCCTGAAGCAATTCCTTTAAGGACCACTACAGCACCTGCAGTGGCAAAGGCCCTCCTGGGAATATTTTCTAGAGTGGGCTTCCCAAAGGAAGTAGTATCAGACAGAGGAAGCAATTTCATGTCTGCATACTTAAAGGCCATGTGGCAAGAGTGTGGTGTGACTTACAAGTTCACTACACCCTATCATCCACAAACAAATGGACTGGTGGAGAGATTTAACAAAACTCTCAAAAGCATGATTATGGGTCTCCCTGAAAAACTCCGAAGGAGATGGGATATCCTGTTACCATGCCTCCTTTTTGTCTACAGGGAGGTACCCCAGAAAGGAGTGGGCTTCAGCCCTTTTGAACTCCTCTTTGGTCACCCTGTCAGGGGTCCACTAACACTTGTCAAGGAGGGTTGGGAACAACCATTAAAAGCTCCTAAACAAGATATTGTGGATTATGTACTTGGCCTCAGATCAAGAATGGCTGAGTACATGAAAAAGGCCAGTAAAAACCTTCAGGCCAGCCAAGAGCTCCAGAAGCAATGGCATGACCAGAAGGCTGTTTTGGTTCAGTACCAACCAGGGTAGAAAGTGTGGGTCTTGGAGCCTGTGGCCCCAAGAGCACTCAAAGATAAATGGAGTGGACCCCACACAATTGTTGAGAAAAAGGGTAAAATCACCTACTTAGTTGACTTAGGCACTGCCAGGAGTCCCCTTAGGGTGCTCCATGTCAATCGCCTGAAACCCTACTATGACAGGGCTGATCTCACCCTGCTCATGGCAACTGATGAGGGACAGGAAGAAGACAGTGATCCTCTACCTGATCTCTTCTCTTCCACAGAACAAGATGCTCTGGTGGAAGGGGTAGTTTTGGCTGATTGTCTTACTGCTGAGCAGAAAGACCATTGCATAAATCTCCTGGGTCAGTTTTCTGAACTCTTCTCTACTGTGCCAGGTACCACTTCTTGGTGTGAGCACACTATAGATACTGGAGACAGCTTGCCTGTCAAAAGTAAGATCTATAGGCAGCCTGACCATGTCAGGGACTGCATAAAGCAAGAGGTGCAGAAAATGTTAGAACTGGGAGTGGTTGAGCACTCTGAAAGTCCATGGGCTTCTCCTGTGGTACTTGTACCAAAACCCCATTCCAAAGATGGAAAGAAGGAAATGCGGTTTTGTGTAGACTACAGAGGTCTCAACCAGGTAACCAAAACTAATGCTCACCCTATACCCAGGGCAGATGAGCTCATAGATACACTGGCATCTGCCAAGTATCTAAGCACTTTTGATTTGACTGCAGGGTATTGGCAGATCAAATTATCAGAAGATGCTAAACCTAAAACTGCATTTTCAACCATTGGAGGACATTACCAGTTCACAGTAATGCCTTTTAGATTGAAAAATGCACCTGCCACTTTTCAGAGGTTGGTGAACACAGTCCTGCAAGGGCTGGAAGCTTTCAGTGCAGCATATTTGGACGATATAGCTGTCTTTAGCTCCAGCTGGGATGATCACCTAGTCCACCTATGGAAAGTTTTGGAGGCCCTGCAAAAGGCAGGCCTCACTATCAAGGCTTCAAAGTGCCAGATAGGGCAGGGTAAGGTGGTTTATCTGGGACACCTTGTTGGTGGGGAACAGATTGCACCACTACAGGGGAAAATCATCCAAACAATTATAGATTGGGTTCACCCTACTACTCAGACCCAGGTGAGAGCCTTCCTATGCCTCACTGGGTATTACAGGAGGTTCATTAAGAACTATGGCTCCATTGCAGCCCCTCTTAATGACCTCACATCCAAGAAAATGCCTAAAAAGGTATTATGGACAGCAAACTGTCAGAAAGCTTTTGAGGAACTGAAGCAGGCCATGTGCTCTGCACCTGTCCTGAAAAGCCCTTGTTACTCTAAAAAATTCTATGTCCAAACTGATGCATCTGAATTAGGAGTAGGGGCAGTACTATCACAACTTAATTCTGAGGGCCAGGATCAACCTGTTGCTTTTATTAGTAGAAGGTTGACCCCTAGAGAAAAGCGTTGGTCTGCCATTGAGAGGGAGGCCTTTGCTGTGGTCTGGGCACTGAAGAAGTTGAGGCCATACCTGTTTGGCACTCACTTCATTGTTCAGACAGACCACAAACCTCTACTTTGGCTAAAACAAATGAAAGGTGAAAATCCTAAATTGTTGAGGTGGTCCATATCCCTACAGGGAATGGACTATACAGTGGAACATAGACCTGGGAGTAGCCACTCCAATGCAGATGGACTCTCCAGATATTTCCACTTAGACAATGAAGACTCATCAGGTCATGGCTAGTCTTATTGTCCTTCGTTTGGGGGGGGTTGTGTAGGAAAGTACCATCTTGGCTGGCATGTTACCCCCATTTTTCACTGTATATATGTTGTTTTAGTTGTATGTGTCACTGGGACCCTGTCATCCAGGGCCCCAGTGCTCATAAGTGTGCCTGAATGTGTTACCTGTGTAGTGACTAACTGTCTCACGGAGGCTCTGCTAATCAGAACCTCAGTGGTTATGCTCTCTCATTTCTTTCAAATTGTCACTAACAGGCTAGTGACCAATTTTACCAATTTACATTGGCTTACTGGAACACCCTTATAATTCCCTAGTATATGGTACTGAGGTACCCAGAGTATTGGGGTTCCAGGAGATCCCTATGGGCTGCAGCATTTCTTTTGCCACCCATAGGGAGCTCTGACAATTCTTACACAGGCCTGCCACTGCAGCCTGAGTGAAATAACGTCCACGTTATTTCACAGCCATTTTACACTGCACTTAAGTAACTTATAAGTCACCTATATGTCTAACCTTTACCTGGTAAAGGTTAGGTGCAAAGTTACTTAGTGTGAGGGCACCCTGGCCCTAGCCAAGGTGCCCCCACATTGTTCAGGGGACACCATTACACGCGTGCACTACATATAGGTCCCTACCTATATGTAGCTTCACAATGGTAACTCCGAATATGGCCATGTAACATGTCTATGATCATGGAATTGCCCCCTCTATGCCATCCTGGCATAGTTGGCACAATCCCATGATCCCAGTGGTCTGTAGCACAGACCCTGGTACTGCCAAACTGCCTTTCCTGGGGTTTCACTGCAGCTGCTGCTGCTGCCAACCCCTCAGACAGGGTTCTGCCCTCCTGGGGTCAAGCCAGGCTTGTCCCAGGATGGCAGAACAAAGGACTTCCTCTGAGAGAGGGTGTTACACCCTCTCCCTTTGGAAAATGGTGTGAAGGCAGGGGAGGAGTATCCTCCCCCAGCCTCTGGAAATGCTTTCATGGGCACATTTGGTGCCCATTTCTGCATAAGCCAGTCTACACCGGTTCAGGGACCCCTTAGCCCTGCTCTGGCGCGAAACTGGACAAAGGAAAGGGGAGTGACCACTCCCCTGACCTGCACCTCCCCTGGGAGGTGTCCAGAGCTCCTCCAGTGTGCTTCAGACCTCTGCCATCTTGGAAACAGAGGTGCTGCTGACACACTGGACTGCTCTGAGTGGCCAGTGCCCCCAGGTGACGTCAGAGACTCCTTCTGATAGGCTCCTTCAGGTGTTGCTAGCCAATCCTCTCTCGTAGGTAGCCAAACCCTCTTGTCTGGCTATTTAGGGTCTCTGTCTCTGGGGAAACTTTAGATAACGAATGCAAGAGCTCATCCGAGTTCCTCTGCATCTCTCTCTTCACCTTCTGCCAAGGAATCGACTGCTGACCGCGCTGGAACCCTGCAAAACTGCAACATAGTAGCAAAGATGACTACTGCAACTCTGTAACGCTGATCCTGCCGCCTTCTCGACTGTTTTCCTGGTGGTGCATGCTGTGGGGGTAGTCTGCCTCCTCTCTGCACTAGAAGCTCCGAAGAAATCTCCCGTGGGTCGACGGAATCGTCCCCCTGCAACCGCAGGCACCAAAGAACTGCATCACCGGTCCCCTGGGTCTCCTCTCAGCACGACGAGCGAGGTCCCTTGAATCCAGCAACTCTGTCCAAGTGACTCCCACAGTCCAGTGACTCTTCAGTCCAAGTTTGGTGGAGGTAAGTCCTTGCCTCCCCACGCCAGACTGCATTGTTGGGAACCGCGACTTTTGCAGCTACTCCGGCCTCCGTGCACTTCTGGTGGAAATCCTTTGTGCACAGTCCAGCCTGGGTCCACGGCACTCTAACCTGCATTGCACGACCTCCTAAGTTGTTCTCCGGCGACGTGGGACTCCTTTGTGCGACTTCGGGTGAGCACCATTTCACGCATCCTTGTAGTGCCTGTTTCTGGCACTTCTCTGGGTGCTACCTGCTGCTGAGAGGGCTCCTTGTCTTCCTCGACATCCCCTCTGTCTCCTGACGCAATTTGCGATATCCTGGTCCCTCCTGGGCCACAGCAGCATCCAAAAAACTTTACTGCACGATTTGCAGCTAGCAAGGCTTGTTGGCCGTCTTTCGGCGGGAAAACACTTCTGCACGACTTTCCACGGCATGAGGGATCTGTCCTCCAAAGGGGAAGTCTCTAGCTTTTGTCGTTCTTGCAGAAACCTAAGCTTCTACTGTCCAGTAGCAGCTTCTTTGCACCCACAGCTGGCATTTCCTGGGCATCTGCCCATCTCCGACTTGCTTGTGACTTTTGGACTTGGTCCCCTTGTTCCACAGGTACCCTTGACTGGAAATCCATCATTGTTGCATTGTTGGTTTGTGTCTTTCCTGCAGAATTCCCCTATCACGACTTCTATGTCCTTTGGGGAACTTTAGTGCACTTTGCACTCACTTTTCAGGGTCTTGGGGTGGGCTATTTTTCTAACCCTTACTATTTTCTAATAGTCCCAGCGACCCTCTACAAGGTCACATAGGTTTGGGGTCCATTCGTGGTTCGCATTCCACTTTTGGAGTATATGGTTTGTGTTGCCCCTATCCCTATGTGTCCCCATTGCATCCTATTGTAACTATACATTGTTTGCACTGTTTTCTAAGACTATACTGCATATTTTTAGTATTGTGTACATATATCTTGTGTATATTTCCTATCCTCTCACTGAGGGTACACTCTGAGATACTTTGGCATATTGTCATAAAAATAAAGTACCTTTATTTTTAGTATATCTGTGTATTGTGTTTTCTTATGATATTGTGCAAGTGACATTAGTGGTACTGTAGGAGCTTCACTCGTCTCCTAGTTCAGCCTAAGCTGCTCTGCTAAGCTACCATTATCTATCAGCCTATCCTGCTAGACACCCTATACACTAATAAGGGATAACTGGGCCTGGTGCAAGGTGCAAGTACCCCTTGGTACTCACTACAAGCCAGTCCAGCCTCCTACAGCTTGCATTGACCAAGTGTATCCTCTGTCTCCCCCCCCCCCTTTTTGTTTTGTAACCCTGTCCTTGTGTGCATTAGAATCATCTGGCGGAGGAGCAGAGGCACCGGCGATGGAGGGAGCTGCAACCCACATGGGCCTGGAGGCCGAATTCTCAGACGGTGAGGGCACCAGTGGGACGGAGGGTGAGGGGAGCACTACCGACAGCAACACCTCCTCTGACGGCAGCTCCCTGGTGGTGGCGGACACCTCTGTGCCCCCCCGAACTACAGGTACAGCCGCCACCCCCGCACCAGCACCGCCCTCCCAGCAGCCCCTCAGCGTGTTTCCCATGCCTGCTCACCCAGGAGAGTGGGCATCTCCTTTGCCCCAGGCACCTGAGGCCCTGCCCCAGTCAGCCCTGCTGCCCTGAGAGAGGAGGCTATTGACCTCCTGAGATTCCTTTCTGTTGGGCAGTCAACCATACTGAATGCCGTCCAGGGTGTAGCAGGGCATTTGCAACAAACAAATGCATACCTGGAGGGCATTCACTCTGGCGTGGCGGCCCAACGGAGAGCATTCCAGGCTCTGGCCAACTCACTGATGGCAGCCATTGGCCCTGTCTCCAGCCTTCCGCCTCCAACTTCCTCTACCCAGTCCCAATCCCCTCAACCTGAGCCTATCCCAAGCACACCTTCAGACCAGCATTCACCCAAATCAACACACAGAAGTGGCTCAGGCAAACACAAGCACCACACTTCATCTCACAGGCACTCACACAAGCACCATCAACATGCAGACACACCAACATCCACTGCCTCCACTGTGTCCCCCTCCTCCTCATCACGCACCTCCCTCCCAGAAGCGTCTCCCCTCACACCTGCATGCAATACATCCTCATCCACTACCTCCATCACGCCTATCACTACACGCCCCTCACTGGTAGTCACCACACCCACATCCATGCACATGTCCCCTGTGTCCTCTCCTACTGTGTCTGTGACCCCTCCTCCCAAAGTATACAAATGCAACCACTCAGACACCCAACAGCCCTCCACCTCACAACAGCATCCAGCTCATGCACCTGCACCTGCACCCAAACACAGCAGACTGACACCTCCTACAACCACTCCCTCTTCCTCCACACCCAAACCTTTACCCTCTTCCCACCCCAGTGTCCTTAAGAAGCTTTTCCTCGCCAACATTGACCTATTCCCTACCCTTCCCCCCTCGTCCTTCACCGCGGGCCAGGGTGGCCAGAACCCAGCCCAGCACCTCAGCCACCCAGTCTACGGCCACTGTGGTTTCTGCAGCAACTGCAGGTGTGAGAGGCTCCAGGGATGCACCCGTCAGCCCAGCCAGTGTGCCAGCACCACATGCCAAGGCCAAGAAGGGTCCGCCACCTAGCAAGGGTAAGAAGGGGACACGAGCCAGCAAGGGGAAGGAGGCACCACCATCTGCCAAGGGCAAGAAAAAGACACCAGCTGGCAGAAGCAAGGAGGCACCACCATATGCCAAGGGCAGGAAGGGGCACACAACACCAGCCATGGCACTTCAGCCGTCCGAGGCTGCAGGTGAAGGTCTGGAGGCTACCACCACCACTGCCAGCACCGCCACATGCACCGCGGCCAGCACTGCCACCTGCACCGCGGCCAGCACCGCTACATGCACTGCCGCCAGCAGCACCACTACCAGCAGCCCCAGTGGGCAGCCGTCCTAGGCCGCAGGTGAAGGGCTGTAGGCTACCACCACCACTGCCAGCACCGCCACATGCACCGAGGCCAGCAACGCCACATGCACCGCCGCCAGAAGCGCCACTGGCAGCAGCCCCAGTGGGCAGCCATCCGAGGCTGCAGGTGAAGGCCTGGAGGATACCCCCACCACTGACAGCACCGCCACCTACAGCGCAAATGGCATCCACTGAGCAGCCGTTACAGCCGGCGTGCTGTGTGTAGTGGTGAGTACATGGGCTGCAGTGTGCCCTGGCCCCTTCAACACCTGTCGGTGTGACACCCAGATGAGAGATTGTGAACTTGCCCCATCCAAGATGAAGCACACTGGGCACAAGGCCCCCTCCACAACCAGTGGAAGAAGGCGTTCACTCAGCCCCTCCTTGCCAGGATGAAGCACACTGGGCAAAGTCCCCCTCCAGAACCAGTAGAAGAAACCATCCACTCACCCTCTCCTTGCAAGGATAAAGCACACTGGGCACAAGGCCCCCTCCAGAACCAGTGGAAGAAACCATCCACTCACCCTCTCCTTGCCAGGATAAAGCACACTGGGCACAAGGCCCCCTCCAGAACCAGTGGAAGAAGGCATCCACTCAGCCCCTCCTTGCCAGGATGAAGCACACTGGGCACAAGGTCCCCTTCAGAACCAGTGGGCAGACCACCCACTAGAGAGACTGTGACTTTGCACTCCCCAGGACCAAGCAGTGGGCAAACCACCCAGTAGAGAGACTGTGGCTTTGCACTCCCCAGGACCAAGCAGTGGGCAAACCACCCACTAGGGAGACTGTGGTTTTGCACTCCCCAGGACCAAGCAGTGGGCATGGAGCCCCCTCCAGGCCAGTGGTGTTGTACCATATTTCGGCTGAGGTGCCCCCCCATTCCCCGTCCCCCTGAGGTGCCTGTGTGTTTTCAACCAGATGCCCCTGCAGTGTTCTCTCCGTATTGAGGCAGGAGTCAAGTGTAGCCTTGTCCCATGTGTAATGGCCCAGTGGGCCACAGACATTTTGGAGTGGGCATTGTCCATCCTTTTGTATATATTGTACATACTGTTTATTGTTTAAGGACGTATATATCTAAAACTGTACTAATACACTCATTGTACTCCATTCCTTTTGTCTTTGCGTTATTCCTGAGGGTTATGGGGTGTATATGTAATGTTATTGCATCTGTTTGTGTGTATGGTGTTGGGGGTGGGGGTGTTGTGGTGTGTGTCACTCTCTTTTTCTTTCCCTCCTCCCTTGTGTGCTAGGTGCAGTACTCACCGTGGTCGTCTTCGCCAGCGTTCATGTTCCTGGTGTATGAGAAGGTACGCCAGCATTGGGAAAAAGTGTAGTTTGGGCTCCTTGGCGACGTGGTTCTTCCTTGAGTGTTGAAAGGTGAGTCATTTCCCTTCAATGTTCTGTTTCCACCATGCTTTTGATGGCGTTGGTACCGCCCCGGGAAAGGTGGCCGATAGGCGTGTTGTAATGCAGTGGGCGGTACATTGTCTTCCCCTGGCTGTTGGCGGTTACCGCTGCGGTGTTTGTTTCTACCACCGTGGCAGTCGGTGTGCTAAAGTGGCGGTTTGTGTTGGCGGTTTCCGCCATGGTCATGATCCATTTTTTTTACCGCCGGCCTGTAATGAGGGCCTATGTGATTAGTGTCTCAAGTTGTATCAGACCTCCCACCGAACGCTTCCATTACCACTGGTTCATATTGACAGGAAACAGAAACCGACCACATTATGGTGATTCAAGAAGGAGCATGCCCTCAAGACGTATTCAAAGAATATGGGATTGCTCAGGTCTTCTCTGAACATATTTTGAGCATAAGGCTGAGATTAGTGGCTATCCATTGAGCATGCGATGAGTTATTTTGAATGCAACTGTTTCTATTGCATATGCCTTAGTGGTGTAGTTATGCCTGACTTTAGTATAGCAGAATGGGGGAAATAGCGAGTTTTAGCATCAGTGAGCATGCAATGATTAGTGTTTCAGGCTGGATCATTCTGCATCTAGGGTGCTTCAGCTGCTATTAATTCATACCAGGGGTGAAAGAGCATGATGAGCAGGAGCATGCCTACAGAACAGGTCAAATGTAGCTGGGAAAGCTCAGTAGCTGCTCATCCTCAGTGCTTAAAGTCTTCTCCGAGCATGCACAGGTGATTCATGTTTTTCTCCTCTACAGGTGTATTTCTTCTTGCCCAGCCCCCATGCATTTAATGTGTGGATACCGTACATGAGTAGAGTTTGCTTATGGAGCGCCTTCGCTATCAGGGATTCCTGTTAACAGTGAATGAGTATGCACAGGAGACAGGCACAGAAAGGGCGTATCAAGCCTTACTTATTGCCAGTGAGACTCATGTTGGGAGGTCAGCTGAGGGCTCATTTGGAGGAGGCTGAAGGTCACATCTAGAGAGAGGGGCTAGAACCTTGACTCTAAATGCATCTCTGATGAGAGATCTGCTATGTGAAGAGCATCCACAGTGACAGCAGTCCTACAGACCCCTTCAGGTGATGGGCAAAGTTGCTTTGAAGATTTCAGATACTTCACTACAACTTTTTCAACCGTTGGTGTTATTATTTTTTTAATTTTACATGTCCTTCTTTTTTAATCATTTTACTGTTCACTTTGATCACAACAACAAAGTGGAGTCGCCGTTCAACACCATTGGCGTGGAGACCTATGCCAGCTTCTACTGAAACGTTAAAACATTCAACATCTACAGACAAATCTTCAACATCACGGTGATTCACATACTTGCCTCCTTCATCTACAGAATGCTCCATGGAAATATTTGTCAGTGATCTACATGCTAATGGATGATGTGGTGCTTACTCATTTGCAAACCCTTCAGCTTTAGCAGAAGCCATCTGTCCAACTGATCATTGGCCAGATGCAATCTTCTCTCCTGTAAGAGTCATTTCTCCACCACAGAGTGCAATGCCCATTTCATCTTCTGCAATTCCAGCAAATAGTTCACCTCAGAAAGCTATGATGACAGAAGTTGTGCAGAAGATCAAAACTTTGGTAATCCCTGATGTACTCTGAGCATACCACCAAAGTGTGGATCCACCTCCTTCGAAACACAAATGAGAAAGGACCCCAACCTCTACTCCTCGAATTGAGGACTTTACTGGCCGTGCTGGGATTTAAGGTGGTGATGATCCACATATGCCATACTTGAACCTCAACAATTCATTTTTTACTCGTTTCTGTTTTAACTTTTTTTAATACCTTCGGTTTTCCTCGATATTTGTTTTTTCTTCCTCCCTTTTGTCCTTTTTTTACTTGCCTCTTATTCCTTACGGAGGTAACCGCATACTCTTCTTTTTCTTTTTCTTTTGCCTTCCCTTCCTGTTTCGGTTTTGGCGCTATTCCTCCAGTCATCTTTGGCACTGTACAGCTCTTTTCTTGTATTTTTTCCAATTTGTTCCTCATGCAGTGAGGCAAACTCCCTTGTAATCCCTTTGTTCATCTTCCTTTTATTTTTTTCCCTGTTTTCTGCTTTCCTGATCCCATTTACTCTACGTTTTCCAACTATCAAATAGTTTTTTGTCAAATTTGTGAATATTTCTACATTTTGTTATGAAATAAAAGTTGAGAAATAATAAACCTCCCAAATGCATTCAGCGTACAAGCTCATCCACCCATAGTTTTCTTAGCAGCTCATCTCACTGTCAAGTGCAATCTGTTAGCATCTTGCATGGGCACGGTGCAGGATCTTCAGGGATTAGCCAAATACACACCTGCACATAGGTGTTTCTGTAGCCTTTTCCACCGAGTCCTCTTCTTTTAAAAGTCCATCAAAAAATCAGACTAAGGCAAATGCATTTGTCGCAAGGTTTTCTACTATTACATACTACAATTACAGGACAGAGACTATATCAGCCCCAGAGGAGGGTCCTCTTCTCATTAAAAAGAGCTAGAGTGCTGCACTGCTACGAACAATCTCTTTAGTCTTTGGGAACTGGTATTCCAAACCTAGCACTCTCTTTAGAGTACTTAGAGGTGCTGGTGGCTGTCAGAAAATCCTCCACAAGAACCCAGTGTATGAGCATCTGTCTAAGGTTCTATCTCATGGGAGAACATTAGCTTTCTTAATTTCTTATTTAATTATTCGATGTCCTTTTGGTGCCACCGGGCAGAAACAGGCGTGCAGCTAAGTAGCTGCAAGGCCAATTTATCACAGTTGAGGACTTAGGGGGTCATTCTGACCCTGGCGGTCGGTGACCGCCAGGGTCACCGACCACGGGAGCACCGCCAACAGGCTGGCGGTGCCCCGTCGAGCATTCTGACCGCGGCGGTTCAGCCGCGGTCAGAAACGGAAAGTCGGCGGTCTCCCGCCGACTTTCCGCTGCTCGGGAGAATCCTCCATGGCGGCGGAGCGCGCTCCGCCGCCATGGGGATTCTGACACCCCCTACCGCCATCCTGTTCCTGGCGGGTCTCCCGCCAGGAACAGGATGGCGGTAGGGGGTGCCGCGGGGCCCCTGGGGGCCCCTGCAGTGGCATGGGCACTGCAGGGGCCCCCGTAAGAGGGCCCCACAAAGTATTTCAGTGTCTGCCATGCAGACACTGAAATACGCGACGGTGCCACTGCACCCGTCGCACCCCTGCAACTCCGCCGGCTCCATTCGGAGCCGGCATCCTCGTTGCAGGGGCATTTCCGCTGGGCCGGCGGGCGCTCTTTTGGAGAGCGCCCGCCGGCCCAGCGGAAATGTAATAATGGCCGCCGCGGTCTTTTGACCGCGGTGCGGTCATTTGTCGGCGGGACTATGGCGGGCGGCCTCTGCCGCCCGCCATAGTCAGAATCAGGGCCTTAGTTTGGGGAATTCTACTTCGTAGGGAAAGAGGTGCTGGAGACATCTTATGGGCCTAATTCACTTGTTTCTTACCAGTACGTTGTCCCACTGCCCTGAGAGCTAAATATGAATCTTTCCAGGCTGACGGGCAATACTTTAAATCTGATATTATTGCAAAGGGAAACTTCTGTCATGGAAGAAAGCCTTCTTGGTGACCATAACCTTTGTCAGGCCATAAGCAAGCTGCAAGTACTTTGCACCTCACAGCCCTTAATGATGTTCCCGAGAGACAGTGGGACTGAGAGGACAGGTTACTCCATCACAACCGTGACGGATATCCCATCTGCTGAAATATAAATCCCATAGGACATAATAGGATTGATATTTTTAAATGTAAATCAGGCCCTGTAACATTATAATCTATATCATAAGCATAGACTTCCTCTTTTTTATTGGTCACATAAAAAAGTCACATGGAGGCAACTGTGAACTACTGATACTGAGAAGAGGAAGTGAATAGACACGCTAATAAGATACTGTTAAACGTAGCCTCAATGAAGAAGTGAAAATGCACTGCCGGTTACAGTAACGCTCACCAGTAGTAATGAGTAGGCCATGACCCTTTACCAACATACAGGAATATTGATCATCAATATACATTGATTCCTTCTATGTGAACACTTCATATACATCATGAGGAAAAATAGCTGGTCTAAATGAATGAATAGCACTAAAACTATTGTGGAGAATATAACATAGTATGTTGGCAGAACTCCGATCAGAGGACTAAAGGGGATGTAGCAGTTACTGGGTCCAGCCGGGGAGGTTGAGGCCTGTTACCCCTGATGTCCCGGGACCCACCCTACTATGAATCCTACTCAACTGGGTCAAGCACCCCCTTGTGCACCTGACTCTCAGCTGGGTAGTGTAGCTCAAGCAGTCAAGGGTCCTGCAGGAGAAGCTTAGATAGAGATCAGTGAACACAGTTCATAACTCAACATGCCAGCAGCACAAACAATCAAAAGTCCAGTCAAATAAATATATTTGTATAAAAAGAAGCATTTTAATTCTAACTCTATGCATGCAAACGTAAATGATTTTTAAAAAAGCAACTACACAATTCTCTTGAGATCACGGCTCTAGTAGTTGTCAAGCCAATCCCTGTTCTCCTACCTCTTGTTCAGTGGGTTCGCTGTTATTCTCCACTCACTCATGGCGGCATCCTGGAAATGTGAACTAAAAGGCTGTACTCAGGAGTTCCTCCCTCAGACTCTGTAAGTAAGTTCAGTTTTTAGGGTCTAGGGATTAGCAGCACCAATTGTGGTATGTTCTCCGGGCCCCAAGGGTCCAGTTCTTGGCTCACCTGCTCCGGCGAAATGGTAATCTGTGGTGATGCAGCATGGTCCTGCTCTGGATTGGCTAAGTTGCCCCCCCGCCCCAACAGTCAGAGCCAGCAGCACGTGGCAGGCACCAGCTCTGTTCTCTAAGCCACGCTAGATGCAGAAGTCAGATGGGCGAGGTGCTTTGGCTCCAGCGGTAACACTGTAAGCTTTTCCTTCCCTCGGCTCAGTGTGCGGGGTGGTTTCTTTGCTCCAACAGGTTTCGTGAGTGAACTCCACCAGATGAGGTTGAGTCCACCTTGGTCACAACAGTTTCCTGGGTGACGATCTGGACCGCTCAACTTTATAATATCCAGTGGTCCCTCCTGATATACAGGATTGCCACTCTGGCTTCACCCTCCAGTCACACCTGCATCATGTGGATGGTCATAGCGTCCCCTCCTGGCATGGGGGGTCGCCAAGCCACTTCAGTACATGGGCAATGACCCGATCAATGCAGGAACGTTTTTCTCCCGTTACAGGCTTTGATTCACACAACAGCGGCCCCCTCCTAGCATACAACATTGCCAAGTCAAAGCAGGCACATGGGCAATGGTCCTATTGGTGGGGAGACAGGTTTCAGCACTCAACAGCGGCCCCTCCTGGCATACGGCATCACCCAGTTCACTAGGTACACTTGCACTGGATTGGATGTCTGCCACAGTGATATGTCCATCAAAGGGTAATTCTCAGTCGTCAGCCCTACTCTTTTATGATTCCCTTATCAGCACAATCTCACTCTTCCTGAGATGTCTTCAGATCCCTTTCCTTGTGGTCTGTCACTGAATCAATGACCCCTTTGAAATGCCCAGGAAAAGCCTGGCTCACCCTCATCCAGTGCTTGTCCTACCCAGCGTACAGGAATGCAGCAATATACAAATTTGTCTGGAGGGGATTCCTCTACTCATGCTACCACCAGACATGCCTTGGCTTCCCAAAATGGAACCCAAGGTCCTCCATGTCATGTACCAATGCACGCACTTCTGCACTCAGTGTACATTTCCAGCACGCTCTACTTTCTAGTACTGTTATTTTCCTGTATAATGCTACAACCAGCATTCCCACATGCAACACACACAGTCTGCGCACACTGTTCAGTATTGCAGTTTCTCTGTACTGCGCCAGTGTGTTATTTTAAAAGCACACCCAGCCAGCACACACACATTTACCATGTGTGCAGTGTACCACACTTCACCCTAGGTGTAGTGTATGCGCTACCACATCCACTTGATGTGGGTAAGTGAGTAGGGATGAGTTAAACACACAGCAGCAGTACTTTGCAAAGGTGAGTGTGCCTGTTGGCCTCACTCCGGTTACGGAGGGTAGAAAGGACCTGTTCACTGCAACAGATCACTGTATTCTG
Organism: Pleurodeles waltl; assembly: GCF_031143425.1. Taxonomy (NCBI): domain Eukaryota; kingdom Metazoa; phylum Chordata; class Amphibia; order Caudata; family Salamandridae; genus Pleurodeles; species Pleurodeles waltl. Next base: position 1,090,381,386 of record NC_090448.1, on the reverse strand, counting down.
CCACCACTGTGCTTGCACTGTTAAAGTCTGGGTGAAGGCAGTAGCTTTCCACCACTATGAGGATAGTGCTTTGGGCACCCCTCCTTGTCCAACAAGACCACAATCCATGAGACAGGCCTATGTCATGGGGCAAACGCTCATCCCTGTTCGCCTATGACAAAAAATCAGCATTATGAATCCAGACAACAACACCGTTGGGCACTCACTGCAAGGGAAAACGTTGCCCACCATACAGACGACTTTTCCATACTAACATATGTATAACCAATTTATGAGTATCTTTCCTTATAAATCTGGACATGTGTAATAAAAGACACAAATACTTTTTACAGTACTGCAGAATGACTGTAGTTGGTCCCTAAATTATTAATATAAACATGCCCATAACATCACAATTTTGCACCATAATCTAATATATGCTCTGTGAATTCATTTTTGTTGTGCCAAGATGATAATTCACATAAAATGTCATTTGACTTTCCATGTAATGTAGTTCAACTGGATGTTTATTTGTATATACATTTGTGTTACTGAGCACATGTATTTTAAGATAATCATGTATTTGTTCAAAAGTAAACAGTGATCAGTCACGTTTGGGGGAAATGTACAAAAAGGTGAATCTTGTTTAGCAACAAATGCACTTTTTGGAAACAAAGTGATGTAGTGGATTTTATAAACGGAAACACGCTAACAGCATTATCAATACGTGGCGTTCCTGGAAACTATTCCATGGAAACTGTAACCACTGCATTGGATGCAAGGTGACAAGGGAGAGGTGTAGAGGTCGTGAGGAGTATACCCACTATAGATCTGTGTTCAGGTGTGGTTTGAGTCACCGACAACAATGCAAGCCCAATGGAGAGCAGAAAAACATGTCCAGGCTCCATCTTGGCAAGTGTACCTTATAACGTCAATGGATCATGCTAAGCAAGCTATTTTGATATGCGTACAGCACTGATGAATTTACTTGACAGATTGGCAACTGTGTTTCTTAGTAAACATTGCAATTCACATGCATAATGACCATCTCACAACAATGTAGGGCTTGCGCCACTAAATATGCCACCATCGTTCCACACTACCAAATAGCAGAGAGGAATAGTAGGGTAGTTCTGTAACATTGTGGTGTACAAGGTGAGGTGGGCTGCTGCCTATTGTCTATTTATTAAGTAGTGCGATTGCCTTACCTTCCTACGGTAGGAGCTGATTATACCTACATTGGTGACATTTGCAGAACTACCTTGTTTTGGGATTGAGGACAATCAATGAGCATATGTGTCCTGGGCTAACAGTGGTTGAAAGGCAACAACCAGCGCACACACAGTAATATGCAACTATATTTTGCCACTGCTGTTTATGAAACAGTCAGTCCCTACAGATGTGATGCAAGACTACTTATGCTCGTAAGCGGACAATAATGGCTTATCATCTTTCAAAGCAGTTCAGTTGTAATGGGAGGTGTTCAGCCAGTACCAAGGTCTTCTCCATTGAATTAGGAACAGAAGAGGAGGGATTTTGAAGCATGCATGGAAGCTATTGAATGTGTTGTCTACTGAAACTGGATCAATATATTAGACAACCCCCAATAATGACTAACAGCCTCATTATGAATTTGGCAGTCAGGCTACTAGACCGTCATGTTGGTGGTCCTGAAAAGAACGCCATGTTGGCAGTCATTCAGACCGCCCTATTATGATTTATACAGGCAGGACGCCGACTGCCAACCAAAAAAGGTACACCATCAGTGGCCTGGAAAGAGGCGGTCCAACCTCCTACGCCCTCAGCCCCGTGACCAACCACTGACCTTATTACAAGTACACAGTCGCCTTGGCGGTCCCCGATGGCGGTCAGCCAATCACGGTCCGAACCACAGCAGTTCGTGGTCAGCAAAGCAATACACAACTGCACATTGGTTGAATGTGAAAACAACACAGCTGACACACATTGCCACACTAGACACACCTGCAAAGGACACTATAAAACACACCCCATAAAAGACCACAATCCTTTGCATTTTCAACACGAAACACAGAAGCCAGAACGCATTAAGTAAGCCACTGTCTCACCATGTCAGTTCCAAAAACCCAATTTTTCAAAAGATGAGTTAAGAGTCATGGTGAATGAAATCATAATAGTAGAGCCACAAATCTTTGGATCATAAGTCCTCTCTGTAGGAAAATGGAAATGTGGGATAGGATCATTGACAGAGTGAATGCTGTAGGTACCACCCTGCACACAAATGAGATCATCAGGAAGAGGTGGAACAACCTCTGGTCTCCAGGCACCAGCTGCAGGCCAAGAAGACTGGCAGTGGCCCTCTTAGTGCCCGATTACATCTCTTTGTCCTGGCCATCCTACATCCTAAGGGTTTGACAGGAATACCTGGGAGAGTGGAGTCTGGTAAGTCACAACACAAAAATTGGTCAGAAAATGACATGTCATGCGTGCTCACAGCTCTCCTTTTGCCACATTTACGGTCACTTCACTCACCAGCTCCTTGTGCACCTGTCCAAAGACCTCTATTTGGCAACACCCAATTGAAATGTACTCACCTGGGGAGATGCCATTTGTATAGTGTGTGTAGTACAGGGACTGACATGACTGCAACCTGCAGCAGGCACTGTTTCTATAACTACAAACACCAGACCAGTGGTCACTTGTCCAAATCCTCCTGTTTATTACCTATAAATTTAAGGGTACACATCTGGGGAGATAACATTTGTATAGTATGTGTAGTACAGGAACTGACATGACTACAACTCCCAGGAGGCACGATTCCTGTAACTACACACACTAGCACACTGGTCACCTGCTACAATACATCTGTATTACAATTATAAATTGAAGTGGACTCACCTGGGGGGATAACATTGGTATAGTGTATGTAGTAGAGAGAGTGACATGTCTGCAACTCTCAGCAGGCTTTGGGTCTGTAACTCCAAACACCAGCACAGGGTTCACTGCACCAAATACATATTTGTAATCTCTCTAATGCTCTCCATTCACCTGGGAGTATACCATTTGTCAAGTATTGGGAAGTAAAGGGAGTGACCTGACTGCAACTCCCAGCAGGCCCTGTATCTGTAATTCCAAACACCAGACCAGTGGTCACTTGCCCATATATCCCTATTTATTTACTCACCTGGGAGGATAACATTTGTATAGCGGTGGACCTCAATGGAGATGCAAAGCCCAATAGGCTTCTAACTCCAAACACAGGTCCAGTGTTCACTTTCCCACATCCATCTATAAGTGAACTCTCAGTAGAAGTTTACTCACTTGGGTGGATAACATTTGCCAAGTGTGTGTAATGGAGAGAGTGACCAGACTGAAACTCCAAGGAGGCACTGTTCCTCTAATCCCTAACACCAGACCAGTGGTCACTTGTCCATATACCCTTGCTTGTTAACTCTCAAATCAAGGTTACTATCCTGGGAGTGACCAAGATACATATCATGCTCAACTCAGAGATGTGTCTGGCTACCTAGCTCCATCGTGATTTGTTTACCCAAGATGAAACTATTGAGAGCAAGAAGGACAGCTTACCCAGTGTGCATAACAATAATCCCTAAGGTCTCAAGATGCATAACCAGAATGGTATTTTCAGCAGACACATTCACGCTGCACTGACCACCTGATGACTCCAGTCACATATACAACAAACTCCTGGGTCTGCCTGCTTTACAATCAACTAGGCCTCCTGATGGGCAGCTGCTTGACTGAATTTGAATTGACATGCTTCATAAATGTCATGTCAGTACTACCAGTACCATGGGTACTTGCCACAATAGAACTCAACTTTGTACAAGGTCTCTGCATACTGTAAAACTAAACTGTTGGAGGTAGATGTCACAATACAATCAGTAACATTGTACGTTTCACATCAACAGGTCGAGCTGCCACTGGGCACACAAAGACCACAAAAGAGACTGCCACTACCCCCCTGGATGAAGCCCTCAGTGAAGAAAACTCTCCTGGACAGCTGGACGTGGAGGATGGTTCTGTTTCATCTAGGCAACCTGTTCAGATACATCAACACCTCCCAGCCAGGTTGCCCAAACATCACAGGCAACCATTTGCTCCCTAACCTGTGTATCTAGCACAGAGTCTACCATATCGTGACCCCTCCCACCTCCACCCCCGTCCTGGATCCTAAGTTGCAGCACAACACTTCAGACAATGAGTTTCCAGGACTCGGTTGGAGAGGACATCCTGTGCTAAGGGTATAGGCCTGTGCGCTGGTGTTGAGGGAGGGGTACTGTGGGCCAGCTGGGTGAGGCCACTGAGGCTGCTCTGGCCAGGACACCATCAGCCACATCTTGGGGGTCTATCAGGAATCCCAAGGCGAACTCCGGGAAATCAAGCAGCTGCAGAGGGACATCCATAGGGACATGCGAGAACAGATGGAGGCCCACAATACCAACAGGACCTCCCTAACTGGGGTGCTGAGGGACATTCATACAGTTCTGAGCAGGGCTTTTCAAAACCAATCTTCTTCTCCCTTTGGCTCATCAACATCAGGCCCATCAACATTGGTACCAGCCATTGGAAGGGAGGCCCTGCCAGAAGAAGAACCAGACCCAGACACCCCTGCCTCTGTAGTAGCAGTGGGGACTTCCAGCAAAGAATCTTGGAGGTGCAGATGGCAAGACCCTGCCAGCAAGTAACCTCTTCCTAATGGACTCTCCTTTGTGTGCCATGCATTCACTCTGTTGACTGATCCTCAAACACCTACCAGTTCCAATGGGAAGAGTACTTTGGTCTCCCAATGGTGTGTTTTCTACTTCAGTGATTTCATTCACCATGACTGACCCTTTCACCTTACTTTTTTATTCTTTTCTGTCCAAAATGTATTTTCTGCATTAGAATTGTAAGAAATTCACCTATCACAAACTAATTTTCTGCTTGCTTAATTTTCACATTTTGCTGTGTAGATATATAAGATCATGTGAACCATATGATGAGGACACAAGCTACTTGTGCAACAAGGAATATGTTACAGGTACACAGTGTCCTGCTCATGATTACAACCATTACACACCAACACATCAGTACAAGTGTCTGGTCACACCAAACATTTTATTCCAGTGTACAGCACATAGGCTAACTATGTTTCTGGACTTTTAGAAACAACAATGTGTGAGTCATACTTAGTCAAAGTATGTATTCCAAGATAAACCCCCCAGACCACAGAAGCAATGGATTTTTCCGATATTGTCCTGTAAAATATGCAAACATTGAAGTGGATGATGTCACCAGCTTGAGCCTTATCACATACCACACCAAAGTAATCCAAACATCACTTAATCAAAGATATAGACAGATGGAAGTACAACAGTCCCTCGTCACAGGCCCATCATAATCCAGTTACCATCTATATGGTGGTATGACACAACCATATGTCAGTATTGTGACACAGGCACTGTGGCCTGCAATAATGAAACACATCTACAGCTATATGCTGGGCATACAAAAAGTATTTAGCGATTTTGAAGGTAAAATTACTTGGTCGCAATCTCTGACTACATATTTCATGCCCACATGGTGACACCTGTGATGCAATCGGTCTACAACAGCACACAAAACAAGTCCAATGGGCACATTTGACCTTCCACCCAAATACTGTGCAAGCTGTCTTGGCAAAGGTTTTGTACACCCAAACTCTGTGACCTTCATTACCTGGAACAATCCATGTCCATTTTGTATGACAGAACATCATCAGATACTTGTCAATGTCACAACTCTGAAATGCCCACATGAGGATGTCATGGTGAAGGTACCTGTACAAAGACAAAACAAGGAGTCTAGGCTTGAAAACATACTTATTACACAAATCACATAGCAAGCTTCTGGAAAACAACTTACATTGCAAGGAACTGACACAAACAAAGCAACATCATCAAGGTGGGGCTGTGTCAAAGCAATCTTATCAAGCAGCCTCTGGCTAAATATTGCAGAGTATCAGCTCCATAGCTGTTTCTAACACAGTAAACTCCACGCATTCTCACAACTACAGTTCATTGTACAGTCACAGTCATTACATGACAGGACATACTTACACTCATTAAAAGTCGCTGTTGAGATCTTCCTACAACTCAACTCCTTTCTTTTCACCACTGTCATTCTCACTTGGCATTTCAGGAGTCTCACCCGGTGGCACTGCAGGCTCCCCCTCCTCTGGGATGTATGGGATTTTCCTCCGCAAGGGGAGGTCATGGAGCGTGCAGCATGTCACAGTGATCTGACACACGTTCCTGGGTGAGTAGAAAAGGGCTCCACCTGTCCGATCAACACACCTAAACCTGGCCTTCAGGAGCCCAAAAGCCGGCTCCACTACCCACTGTGTTCTAATAAGGGCCTCATAGAAACGGACTTCCCCTGGCGTAGTTGGATTCCTTAGTAGTGTACGCACCCAAGGACGGTTTGGATATGCAGAGTCTCCTGTTTAAGAATCAGACATTTGTGCAGCAAGTCCCTCACTTCATGATTGTAGCACCTGACATTGCACACACACAATCATGACAGACGTGACTTACCAACCAGCCAGGCCCTCTCTGGTCATAGTTGTGACATCAGCAGGGGTATAGTGCTGTTTTGTATTACAAAGGAATCATGGACCGAACCCGGATAATGGCCACAGACATGTGAACTGTAGAAATTCACCAAACATGCAACTTGCACGTTGATGGAATGGAACATTTTTCTGTTCCAATAGACTTGTTCATTGGCCTGCCATGACACCAACCTAACATGTGTGCCATCAATGGCTCCCACCACATGTGAGAGGTGGGCAAACCCATAAAAGTCAGCCTTCACATCGACTAAATCCTGACATCGGGGAAACTGGATTTAGGTGTCAAGGTGTTTCAACATTGTTGAGAGGACATCCCTCAACACCAGACTGAACATAGGTTGGGACATGCCAGCAGATAGGGCCACTGTATGTTGGAAGGACCCTGTGGCTAGGAAATGCAATACTGACATGACTTGTACAATGGGTGGTATGCTGGTTGGAGACCTAAAAGATGGCATCAGATCTGGCTCCAACTGACAACATAAGTCCACAATTGTTAGCCTATGCAGGTGGTAGTACATGATAATGTGGCATTGCTCCATAGTCTGAAGGTCTGGCAGTGGATGGTAGACAGGAGGTTGTCGCTTGCTGCCTCTCCCTGGGTACCTATGTGTGACAAGACATGATTTGCAACATTAGTCAGTGTGTCCACAGCAACATACATGATGCATGCCAATATTTTCATGTGACAAAGCATTTCTGACTGTATAGACATGGCACCCAGTACACATTCCAGGAGGTAACTCCACAAAGGTTACATGTGATCCCCATGGTTTCCATCACGTGTCCACAACATCGATTTGGCCCAAACTAAAATATGTGCAACATAATTGCCCCTCGAAATGTGACTGTATATACAGACTGCCAAAATGCCCGTCCGCGGTGGTGCACTATGCACCGCTGTTGAGTACCATCTGTGCCCTGCAATATACTAAAATGTTGGTTGAGTAGAAGGACCTACATGGTAAGACAGGATAAAGATGTTTATGAGGTAACATAACATGTTTTGTAGGTGTGATGCAGTTTATAAAGCCCAGTACAGCATTTCATGGCGCCAAAATGGTGTATGCCTGACCTACTTCACTAAACATTAGGAACCGCCCCGTGACTAGCGGGGGAAGTCATCATGGCAGTAAAAGGTTGCAACCGCTGCAGATACAGCATAGGCTAATGTTGTTGACAGTGGCAATTGAGGTCCAATGGCTGTGTCTGCCGTTGGTGACGACCGTGTATGTGGCAGACGCGACCGTCATGTTGTGCCTATTCACTCACTTGATTACTGCCCACAACATCTCCATGATCTGAGCTACTGTGTGCCGCCTCCAGAAGCATTCATGGCATGTCCAGCAGGTGATAGGGCCCCTGCCTTCTCTCCCGAGGAACTGGAGAGGCGTGTTAATAAGGTCCTGTATGGACAGTTCTATGGCTCATCAGAGGAGCATGTAAGAATCCCATAGGCACAACTGATCCTGTTTGAAACCATCCTTTCACTCCTCACAGGCTACAGTGTGCCCCTATGGGCCAGTTAGTCTTCTTGTATGCCTGTTATTGCAGTCTGTGAGGCATCAATGGGATGTACGTGGTGCAGGTACTGGTGGGCAGTACCATATGTTAAGTTCAGTCACACTGTGTAGCGTGAGGTATTTTATGGTCCTAGATCTTCCTTGTGTTGGATGCACATAACTAGATAAGGAGTTTTTACTGCCATCCATTAACATCCTTTTCTTGATGATGTTTGTAAATGGTAGACAACATGTATGTGCATGACAGCATAAGCTGTGTATGCATCTTGTAGGTGTTATTTGAGAATCATGTGAGCAATGTGTATAGTGCAACAGATCTTTCAACCCACATCTGGCCTTGCAAAACTGTTGTGTGGAAGGCAAATCATGACTCACTCTGCCCTTCAGCTTCACACACATCGCTCATGCCAAATTGCCGATGGGCACATGATGTACAGTCATGCATGGAAGTGATGGAAACTGAGTGTCATGTAGGGAATGTCTGCTCAGCCTGCAGAGACCAGGGCCTGTCAAATGTATCCTCCAGCATGTGACCTAGCCCAGGCTGTTGGAGAGTCACTAGTGCTATGCAACTGTGGCACTGAGCCCACTCCCTGTACACCAGCAGACCCTGGCATGTGGACAAATGATACTCTAGTGGCAAAACCTGCCCTGAATGATGCAGTCCTTTGACTAGATTAGGAAAGGTTACAGATGTAAATCATTAAACTAGCCCATATGTGCATTTTGCATCATTGTCAATATATATCTTTGACTCATGACGGGCCCCTTACTCCAACAGCTCTGTTGTCACATTCACACAGGTCACATTTTTCCTGCGCAGGCTTATTGCACAAATGACAGTCCCACAGTGCAGACAGTGTGTTGATTTCTGGGAGGCAATGATATGTGAGTCAATAGCTTAGTCACATAGCAGAAATTGTACAATGCATGCCTTTGGATGTTGGGTGCCATCTCTGTAGGATATACACATATGTCCAAAGGTCTGTGTTGTGGTACATGTTCATAACACAGAACTCACCCCCTGAAGTGGCATGAGTCTGCATTTAGTAGCCCACATGTCGACACATAAACACAAAAGACACTTTGGCCCTCATTACAACCCTGGCGGTCGGTGTTAAAGCGGCGGTAATACCGCCAACAGGCCAGCGGTAACAAAAATGGAATTATGACCACGGCAGAAACGGCCAACACAGACAGCCACTTTAACACTCCGACCACCACAGCGGTAGCAACAAACACTGTGGCGGTAACCGGCAACAGCCAGGCGGAAGACAATGTAACGCCCACTCCATTACAACCTGCCCATCCGCCAGCTTTTCCAGGGCAATACCAACGCCATCAAAAGCACGGCGGAAACTGTACTTTGAAGGGAAACCACTCACCTCTCAACACTCAAGGAAGAAACAGGACGCCATGGAGCCCGAGCTGCAGGTCTTCCCCATGCTGGTGTATCTGCTCATATACCAGGAGCACCAACGCCGGCGACGACGACCATGGTGAGTACTGCACGTAGCACACTAGGGGAGGGGAAGAGAAAGACACACACACGCAAAACGCAACACCCCCACCCACACCCCCAACACCATACACACAAACACATGCAATAACATTACATATACACCCTGAAACCCTCTGGAATAATGCAAGGACAAAAGGAATGGAGTCAAATTAGTGTAATATTAGAAATAGTTAGAAATACGTACAAAAATAAATGAACAGTATGTACAATATATACAATATACACAAAATAAGGGACAATGTCCACACAAAAATAGTCCGTGGCCCACTGGGCCATAACACATAGGGCAGGCCCACACTTGAGTCCTCCCTCAAAACGGAGAGAAGACTGCAAGGGCATCAGGTCGAAAACACACAGGCACCTCAGGGGGACGGGGAAAGAGGGGGCACCTCAGTCGGAAGATGGTACTACGCCACTACTCCTGGAGGGGGCTCTATGCCCACTGCTTGGTCCTGGGAGTGTAAAGCCAGTCTCTCAAGTGGGTGGTTTGCCCACTGCTTGGTCCTGGGGAGTACAAAGCCACAGTCTCTCAAGTGGGTGGTTTGCCCACTGCTTGCTCCTGGGGAGTTCAAAGCCACAGTCTCTCTAGTGGGTGGTTTGCCCACTGCTTGGTCCTGGGGAGTGCAAAGCCACGGTCTCTCAAGTGAGTGGGTTGCCCACTGCATGGTCCTGGGGAATGCAAAGCCACAGTCTCTCAAGTGGGTGGTTTGCCCACTGGTACTGGAGGGAGGCTTGTGCCCAGTGTGCTTCATCCTGCCAAGGATAGGGTGAGTGGATGCCTTCTTCCACTGGTTCTGGAGGGGGCTTTGTGCCCAGTGTGCTTCATCCTGCCAAGGATAGGGTGAGTGGATGCCCTCTTCCACTGGTTCTGGAGGGGGCTTTGTGCCCATCGATGCAGCACTTGGGGAGTGCCAGGTCACAGTCCCTCACCTGGGCGTCAGAGCCACAAGATTTGCAGTGGCCAGGATGCATGATACTCCATGGAGGCAGGACTACAGTCCATCTGCCGGCGGCCATGGCTGTACAGTGGTGGCAGTGCCGGTGCTGGTGTCGGTGCTGCCAGTAGTGGGGGGAGGCTCCAGCCCTTCCCCGCAGCCTCGGATGGCTGCCCCCTGGGGCTGCTGCTGCTGGCAGTGGTGCTACTTTCAGAGGTGCATGTGGCAGTGCTTGCGGCGGGGCTTGCGGCAGGGCAGGTGGCGGTGCTGGCCACAGTGCAGGTGCTGCCAGTGGTGGGGGGAGGCTCCAGCCCTTCCCCTGCAGCCTCAGACGGCTACCTACTGGGGCTGCTGACAGTAGTGGTGCTTGCGGCAGTGCAGGTGGCGGTGCTTGCGGAGGTGCTTGCGGTGGTGCTGGCCGCAGTGCAGATGGTGGTGCTGGCGGTTGTGCTAGTAGCCACCAGGCCTTCACCTGCAGGCTCAGACGGACGAAGTGCTGTGGGTGGTGTTCTGTGCCCCTTCCTGCCCTTGGCAGATGGTGGTGCCTCCTTGGGTCTGCCAGCTGGAGTCTTTGACATGGCCTTGCTGGGTGGTTGTGGCTCCTTCTCCTTGCTGGATGCTGTCCCCTTCTTGACCTTGCCAGGTGGTGGAACCTTCTTGGCCCTTGGCAGGGGTTGGTGGCACACTGGCTGGGCTGACGGGTGCCCCCTTAAAGCCTCTGACAGCTGCAGAAACCACAGCGGATGTGGACTTGGTGGCTGAGGTGCTTGTCTAGGTTCTGGCCACCCTGGCCTCTTGTGAAGGACGTAGGGGGAGGGGTAGGGAAGAGGTCAATGTTGGCTAGGAAAAACTTCTTAGGGACATTGGGGCGGGAAGAGGGTGAAGGTTTGAGAGTGGACAAAGAGGGAGTGGTTGTAGGAGGTGTCAGTCTGCTGTGTTTGGGTGCAGGTGCATGAGCTGGATGCTGATTGAGGTGGATGGCTGTTGGGTGTGTGTGTGCTTGTGTTTGTGTACTCTGGGAGGAGGGGGTCACAGACCCAATGGGAGAGGACACAGGGACGTGTGCATGGATGTGGGGGTGGGGACTGCCAGTGAGGGGCGTGTGGTGATAGGCGTGCTGGTGATGGAGGCAGTGGATGAGGATGTAGTGCATGCAGGTGTGAGGGGAGACACAACTGGGAGGGGGACGAGGAGGAGGAGGGGGACACAGTGGAGGACGTGGTTGTTGGTGTGTCTGAATTGGGATGGTGCTTGTGTGACTCCCTGTGAGATGAAGTGTGGTGCTTGTGTTTGCCTGAGCAACTTCTGTGTGTTGATTTGGTTGAATGCTGGTCTGAAGGTGTGCTTGGGATAGGCTGGGGTTGAGGGGATTGGGACTGGGTAGAGGACGTTGGAGGGGGAGGCTGGAGACAGAGACAATGGCTGCCATCAGTGTGGAGGCCAGAGCCTGAAATGCTCTGTGTTGGGCCTCCACGCCGGAGTGAATGCCCTCTAGGTATGCATTTGTTTGTTGCAAATGCCTTTCGACACCCTGGATGGCATTCAATGTGGTTGGCTGCCCAACAGTGAGGGATCTCAGGAGGTCAATAGCCTCCTCACTGAGGGCAACAGGGCTGACTGGGGAAAGGCCTGAGGTGCCTGAGGCGAAGAAGATGCCCACCCTCTTGGGTGAGCGGGCACGGGAAACACGCTGAGGGGCTGCTGGGAGGGCAGTGATGGTAGGAGGGGTTGTGGCTGTACATGTTGTCGGGGTGAGCAGAGAGGTGTCCGCCACCGCCAGGGAGCTTCCAATGCCAGCAACAACACTACTGTTGGCGTACACAACACAAAGGGGCAGCCCTATGCACTAGGCCATGCACTACCAGTTACAAAGCTAGTCACCAGCCCATGGGGTACATAGCATAACGCCATCAGCTGCACACCTCAAACAAACAGGACCCTGCCCAGTAGTAGATGGCCACTAACACTATTGGGGTTGGAGTGCTTCAGAGCCTGCCCAACAAGGGACCTACCCTACTCTGCCATGTTCACCTTGGCCTAGGGGCACCCACAGCCCACAGCCCACATCCCCCACCCAGGTAAAACCTTCACGCGCGAAAAGTCATGATTCTGAATATGTACTCACCCTCTTGTGGCTGCTGTGATGCCTTCAAGCGCCACTCCAGCTCTGGATAGGCCACCGCCAGGATGCGGAACGTCAGGGGGCCTCGTTGGGAGGCCAGCCCAGCTGGACCTCCACCATCTTCCTTGCCCAGCGGCGCAGGTCCTCCCACCATTTGCGGCAGTGTGTGCTCCACCTGTCAAAAACCCCTAGGGTCTGCACCTCCTAGGCGATGGCACACCAAATACCCTTTTTCTAATGGGCGCGGACCTGCAGGAAAAAGACAGCAGAAAAAGGATTAGTCATACCGTCCGGACTGTCATACTCATTGCCCACCATATTCCTCCCATCCCCTTACGCACATACATTGACCACCATACATGCACCACTCTGTCCAGGACACCTAAGCCCCCCACCCACATGAGGCTAACACATACAGCACTCCATACATTCATGGCCCACGTATCATGCTCACAGTGTACTCACCTGTTTGTCTGGAGGACCATAGAGTAAAGTATACTGGGGGAGGACCCCATTCACCAGTCTCTCCAACTCCTCCGAAGTGAAGGCCAGGGCCCTTTCCCCAGACACTTGAGCCATTGTCTCTTCCAATCAATCAATCAATCAACGTATTTATAAAGTGCACTACGTACCTGTAAGGAAATGCCTCCTTGGCATGGTTACCCCCTGACTTTTTGCCTTTGCTGATGCCAAGTTATGATTTGAAAGTGTGCTGGGACCCTGCTAACCAGGCCCCAGCACCAGTGTTCTTTCCCTAAACTTTACCTTTGTTAACACAATTGGCACAACCCTGGCACCCAGGTAAGTCCCTTGTAATTGGTACCCCTGATACCAAGGGCCCTGATGCCAGGGAAGGTCTCTAAGGGCTGCAGCATGTCTTATGCCACCCTAGGGACCCCTCACTCAGCACATACACACTGCTTGCCAGCTTGTGTGTGCTGGTGGGGAGAAAATGATTATGATGGGCTGTACAATCTGTTTATGAAAGAACACCTTTTAAGTAATTGTTTCAATGATAAACTGCATCATCATCTGGTAGACCTAGGTCCAATTTCTCCCCAGGAATTGGGAAAGAAGGCAGACCATTGGGTCAAGACTAAGGTGACCAAGACTTCCACAGGGGGTGACCAAAAGAAAGGGGTCACAAAGACTCCCCAGGGGAAGAGTGTTGAGACATCCAAGGGTAAATGTAAAGTGTCTTCTACAGGGCCCCAAAAATCTGCTCAGGAGGGAGGGTCCAAAGCCTCTTCACAATCCAATTTTGGGTACAAGGGTAAAAACTTTTATCCCAAAAAGGCCTGGTGTCATAGCTGTAATCAACAGGGACACCAAACTGGAGACAAGGCCTAGCCCAAGAAAAGTTCCACTTCTACTGCTACTCCAGTTAGCACTGGAATAGCCAGTCTCCAGGTGGGATCAACAGTGTGCCCAGAGCAAATCAGGGTTCACACTGAAGCTAAATTAGTTTCTGAGAGTGGGGTGGACTTAGCCAGACTGGCTGCCTGGGCCCCTAATATGCAAAAATACAGGCAGCAACTCTTAATTAATGGGACTAGTGTAGAAGCCCTGAAGGATACAGGTGCCAGTGTCACAATGGTGACAGACAAACTGGTTTCCCCAGGACAATACCTGACTGGACAAACTTATCCAGTCGCCAACGCTGACAATCAGACTAAAGTACATCCCACGGCTATGGTAACTTTAGAATGGGGAGGGGTCACTGGCCTGAAACAGGTGGTAGTCTCCTCTGCTATCCCAGTAGACTGTTTGCTTGGAAATGACCTGGAGTCCTCAGCATGGGCTGAGGTAGAACTCAAAACCCATGCAGCCATGCTGGGTATCCCTGAACTGGTGTGTGTCAAGACAAGGGCACAGTGCAAGGATCAGGGTGAAAAAGAGGTGTTGGAGCCTGGAATAATGGCCCAACCCTCCAAGAGAAAAGGAAAGAAGACTGGGGAACCAGCTTCAACACAGCAAAAGAAAAAGAACCTCTCTTCCCAGGAAGAAGTTCTGCCCTCTGAGGGAACTGAGACCATGGAGTTAGGACCTTATCAGGTTGAACTCTTGGGCCCAGGGGGACCCACAAGGGAACAGCTGTGTAAGGGGCAAGAAACTGTCCCTCTCTTGAAGGCCTTAGGCAGCAAGCTCCTGAAGAGACCAAAGGAAAAATCAGTGGAACACATAGGGTCTATTGGGAAGATGGACTCCTTTACACTGAGGCAAGAGATCCCAAACCTGGTGCCACTAGGAGAGTGGTAGTGCCTCAGGAGTTTAGAGAGCTCATCCTGACCTTAGCCCATGATATTCCACTTGCTGGGCATTTGGGACAAACCAATACTTGGGAGAGGTTAGTCAGCCATTTCTATTGGCCCAACATGTCCCAGAAAGTAAAGGAGTTTTGTGCCTCCTGTGCCACCTGTCAAGCCAGTGGTAAGACAGGTGGCCATCCAAATGCCCCCCTCATTCTACTTCCAGTGGTGGGGGTCCCCTTTTGAAAGAGTGGGAGTGGACATAGTGGGTCCACTTGAACCTCCCGCAGCCTCAGGGAACCAGTATATCGTAGTAGTAGTGGATCTTGCTACTAGGCACCCTGAAGCAATTCCCCTTAGGTCCACTACTGCCCCTGCAGTAGCCAAAGCACTCATTGGTATCTTTACCACAGTGGGATTTCCTAAGGAGGTGGTTTCTGACAGAGGTACCAACTTCATGTCAGCATACCTGAAACACATGTGGAATGAGTGTGGGGTGACTTACAAATTCACCACATCATACCATCCACAAACCAATGGTCTTGTGGAAAGATTCGACAAGACATTGAAGGGCATGATCATGGGGCTCCATAAAAAGCTCAAAAGGAGATGGGATGTCCTCTTGCCATGTCCACTTTTTGCCTACAGAGAGGTGCCTCAGAAGGGAGTACGGTTCCCCCTTTGAACTTCTGTTTGGCCATCCTGTAAGGGGGACTTGTGAAAGAAGACTGGGAGAGACCTCTTCATGAGCCTAAGCAAGATATAGTGGACTATGTAATCGGCCTACGTTCCAGGATGGCAGAGTACATGGAAAAGGCAAGTAAAAACCTTGAGGCCAGCCAACAACTCCAGAAGATGTGGTATGACCAAAAGGTGGTATGACCAAAAGGCTGCCATGGTTGAGTTTCAGCCAGGGCAGAACGTCTGGGTTCTGGAGCCTGTGGCTCCCAGGGCACTTCATGACAGATGGAGTGGTCCTTACCCAGGGCTAGAGAGAAAGAGTTAGTTCACCTACCTGGTAGACCTAGGCACTAGAAGGACCTCCTAAAGGGTGATCCATGTGAACTGCCTCAAACTCTTTCATGACAGGGCAGATGTAAACATGTTAATGGTTACAGATGAGGACCAGGAAGCTGAGAGTGAACCTCTCCACTGACCCTAAAGATGGCTCAGTAGATGGAGTGATCTATTCAGACACCCTCTCTGGCCAACAGCAAGCTGACTGTAGGAAAGTCTTACAACACTTTGCTGAGCTCTTTTCCCTAACCCCTGGTCAGACACACCTGTGTACCCATGATGTGGACACAGGAGACAGCATGCCTGTCAAAAAACAATTTTTTTAGACAGTCTGACCAAGTTAAGAAAGCATCAAAGTGGAAGTCCACAAGATGCTGGAATTGGGAGTCATTGAGCACTCTGACAGCCCCTGGGCCAGCCCAATGGTCTTAGTCCCCAAACCTCACACCAAGGATGGCAAGAGAGAGATGAGGTTTTGTGTGGCCTACAGAGGACTTAATTCTGTCACCAAGACAGATGCCCATCAGATTCCAAGGGCAGATGAGTTCATTGATAAATTAGGTGTTGCCAAATACTTGAGTACCTTTGACTTGACAGCAGGGTACTGGCAAATAAAAATGGCACCAGGAGCAAAAGAAAAACAGCATTCTCTACACCTGATGGGCACTATCAGTTTACGGTAATGCCCTTTGGCCGAAAGAATGCCCCTGCCACCTTCCAAAGGTTGGTGAATCAAGTCCTTGCTGGCTTGGAGTCCTTTAGTGCAGCTTATCTTGCTGATATTGCTGTCTTTAGCTCCAGCTGGCAGGATCACCTGGTCCACCTGAAGAAGGTTTTGCAGGCCCTGCAAGCAGCAGGTCTCTCTATCAAGGCATCCAAATGTCAGATAGGGCAGGGTACTGTGGTTTACTTGGGACACCTTGTAGGTACAAAACTGTACATGGTATTGTGATTATTCAAAGTTCCTAAGATAACTGAGTGAAATACCTTTCATTTAAAGTATTGTTTGTGAACCTTGAACCTGTGGTTCTTAAAATAAACTAAGAAAATATATGTTCCTATATAAAAACCTATTGGCCTGGAAATGTCTTTGAGTGTGTGTTCCTCATTTATTGCCTGTGTGTGTACAACAAATGCTTAACACTACCCTCTGATAAGCCTACTGCTCGACCACACTACCACAAAATAGAGCATTAGAACTATCTCTTTTTGCCACTATCTTACCTCTAAGGGGAACCCTTGGACTCTGTGCACACTATTTCTTACTTCGAAATAGTACATACAGAGCCAACTTCCTACAGTACCCATGAGGGTTTTAAGGCGCTGGGGGAAAACGGGTGGGGGGGTGCTGCTACTGATCGAAGAGCCAGATCTTGAGGAGTCTTCTGAAGGCGAGTAGGTTTTGGGTCTGCCGTAGGTTGGTCGAGAGGGAGTTCCAGGTCTTGGTGGCGAGGTAGGAGAAGGATCTGCCGCCGAGGTCTTTCGTTGGATGCGGGGAACGACGGCAAGGGAGAGGTTCATGGAGCGGAGCTGGCAGGTGGGGGTGTTGAAGCTGAGTCTGTTGTTCAGGTAGGCTGGTCCGGTGTTATGGAGGGCTTTGTGTGCGTGGGTGAGGAGCCCGAATGTGATCCTCTCATCTACGGGGAGCCAGTGAAGGTCTCTCAGGTGGTGGGAGATGTGGTTAGGGCGGGGTGCGTTGAGGATCAGTCGGGCGGAGGCGTTTTGGATACGTTGGAGGCGTTGTATGTGTTTGGCTGGGATCCCTGTATAGAGTGCATTGCCATAGTCTAGCTTGCTGCTGATGAGGGCCTGTGTCACGGTTCTTCTTGTTTCAGTCGGGATCCACTTGTACATCCCGTGGAGCATGCAGAGGGTGTTGTAGCAGGAGGAGGAGACTGCGTTGACCTGTTTGGACATGGAGAGGGAGGAGTCGAGGATGAAGCCTAGATTGCGTGCATGGTCGGTTGGTGTTGGTGGGGTTCCCAGTGTGGTTGGCCACCATGAGTCGTCCCAGGCTGAGGCTGAGGGGGTGGGTCTGAGGATGAGGACCTCCGTCTTGTCCGAATTCAGCTTCAGACGGCTGGTTCTCCTCCATTCGACGATGGCCTTCATACCCTCATGAAAGTTGGTTTTGGCAGTGTGTGGGTCCTTGGTGAGGGAGAGGATGAGCTGGGTGTTGTCGGCGTAGGAGATGATGTTGAGGTCGTGTTGGCAGTCCACTTGTGCGAGGGGGGCCATGTAGATATTGAACAGCGTTGGGCTGAGTCGAAGAGCCCTGGAGTACGCCGCAGATGATGTTGGTGGCTTTGGAATGGAAGGGAGGGAGGCGGACTCTTTGGGTTCTGCCGCAGAGGAAGGAAGTGATCCAGTCGAGGGCTTTGTCTTGTATTACGGCTTCGTGGAGGAGTGCTATAAGAGTGCGGTGGCAGACTGTGTCGAAGGCGGCAGATAGGTCCAGGAGGATGAGGGCTGATGTTTCGCCGTTGTCTAGTTGGCGTCTGATGTCGTCTGTGGCGGCTAGAAGGGCGGTCTCGGTGCTGTGGTTCCGTCTGAACCCAGACTGGGATGGGTCCAGGATGTTGTCTTCGAGGTGGCGGGTCAGTTGCGTGTTGACGATTTTCTCAATGATCTTCGCCGGGAACGGGAGCAGGGAGATGGGACAGAAATTCTTGAGGTCCTTAGTGTCAGCTTTGGGATTCTTGAGGAGGGCGTGGATTTCGGCGTGCTTCCAGCTTTCCGGGAATGTTGCTGTTTCAAAGGAGATGTTGATGACCTTCCGTAGTTGGGGGGCGATGATTGCGTCAGGTTTGTTGTACACATGGTGTGTGCATGGGTCAGACGGTGATCCTGAGTGGATGGAGTTCAGGACCTTGAGTGTCTCTGTGTCATTGACGTTGGTCCAGGATGTCAGGTGGCTGGTGCGGGTGGAGCTTTCGGGGATGGGGTCTGGTGTGGTCGTGGTGAAGAAGCTGTTGTGGATGTCAGTGATTTTCTGGAGGAAGAAGGTGGACAGAGAGTTGCAGAGTTCTTGGGAAGGTGGGATGTCGTTGACGTTGGCGCTGGGATTGGGTAGTTCTTTCACGATGTTGAAGAGCTCTTTGCTGTCGTGTGCGTTGTTATCCAGGCGGTTTTTGAAGGAGGATCTCTTGGTTAGTCTGATGAGTGGCGTCCTTGAGGGCTGTATGGTTGTTGGGTTTGCGTTCGTGGAGCCATTTCTTTTTAGTTTCCGGCAGTCACGCTTGGAAGCTTGGAGCTCGTCAGTGAACCATGTGGCTTTTTTGCAGGTTTGGTTGTTGGGGGAATTCTTGAGTGGTGCTAGGGAGTTGGCACAGTTGGTGATCCACTGTCTGAGGTTGAGAGCGGCGGTGTCTGGATCGGTGGGGTCGGTAGGTGGGTTCTGGGTGAGGGTGCTGGTTAGTTTGTCTTCAGTAACTTTGCTCCAGCAGCGGCGGGGTGGTTGTTGGGTGCGGTGGTGCTTGGTTTGTTTCTTGAAGGTGAAGTGGATGCAGTGGTGGTCGGTCCGGTGGAGTTCGGTGGTGTGGTTGAAGGTGATGTGGGCACTTGTGGAGAAGATGGGATCAAGCGTGTGGCCGGCGATGTGGGTGGGTGTGGTGACGAGTTGTCGGAGTCCGAAGTTGGTGAGGTTGTCGATCAATGTGGTGGAGTTGGGGTCGTTGTTGTTCTCTAGGTGAAAGTTGAGCTCCCCGAGGAGGATGTAGTCCATGGAGGGGAGTGCGTGGGTGCTGGCGAGTTCGGCGATGGAGTCGTTGAAAGGTGCTTGTGGTCCCGGGGGTCTGTAGATGAGTGTTCCTCTGAGGGTGGTGTTGGTGTCGGTGTGGATCCGGAAGTGTAGGTGCTCGATGGTCTTGAGGGTGTCGTCCGTGTGGGTGTAGACTTTAAGGTTGGATTTGTGGGCGATTGCTATTCCTTCTCTGATGCCATTGGTGCGATCTCTTCGGGTGATCTTGTAGCCGTCCAGGATGGCTATGACGATGTCGGGCGCCGAAGATTCATTCCATCAGGTTTCGGTCAGAAAGACTACATCTGGGGCGGTGGTATCGAGCAGGTCCCAGAGTGCGATGCGGTGCCTACGCGCGGAGCGGGTGTTGAGGAGTATGCAATGGAGATGGTTTGTTCCGGCTTTGGGGGGCTTCGTTGTTCTGTCGCAGGTGAATTTGCAGGTGCGGCAGGAGAAGGGACCGTTGGTGTTCCTCGGTGAGGACTGGATGCAGGCAGTGTTGTGGCCAGGATTGAGGGCAATGAGGTCGCTGGCCGTTTAGCGACGTCTGGAGGTGCGGGGTCCCACGGACCAGGGGGGATGGCGCTGGTCGCAGTCCAGGCGCGGACGGGCGCAGACGGGCTTGCCTCTGGCAGCGACCGCCATTAAGATGGGAGGAGGGAGGGAGGAGCAGCTGGGAGGCGGGAGGGAGAGGCGAATGGGGGCATGAGGGGGAGGGTAGGCAGGGACGCAGCAGCAGGGGAACGGAGAGCGGCTCAGAGAGAGCCAGAGCGGGGAGCGCACCAGGGGTGAAAACAAGGCGCAAAAGCCAGAAAAGGCACAAAAATGAAAAAAAAAAAATGGAAAACAGCACAATAAATCAAGGCACTGAAACAAGCACAATAACAAAAGGTACAAATGCACAAGTCTAGCGACGCTTACCTGAAACCCACTAGACACCAGGGATGAGGCGCAGGCGGGTGTCTGCGGGTGGAGGAGCGCCTCGAACACGCGAACAGCAACGTGGACAGGGGTCAGGGACACGGACACAGCTAGGTGGTGCTGTGATCGTGGGGTAGAGAGCTCCTGACCAAAGGTAGGTCAGAGGTCGCTCACCCTCGACGCGCAGCGACCACCAGTAAGAAGGGAGGAGGGAAGGAGGAGCAGCTGGGAGGTGGGAGGGAGAGGCGAATGGGGGTGTGAGTGGGGCGGGCCGCAGGGATGCAGCAGCAGGGGAACGGAGAGCGTCACAGAGAGAGCCAGAGCGAGGTGCCCCCCACCCCGGAAGAATGAACAAGTGTTCGGGAATAGAAAAAGCTATCACTCTCTGAATGTGCAGATGGTGTGTTTGGCGGACCAGTACATCTCCCATGTGAATGCCAAGTATCCTGGCTCTGTGCATGATGCCTTCATCTTGAGGAATAGCAGCATTCCATATGTGATGTCTCAACTTGAGAGGCACCGGGTGTGGCTAACAGGTGAGCCCATGGTCCTCACCCAGTTGATGTAGGTATATGGGTGTTGGGTTGTCCCTAAGGGTGAGTGCATGTCTAACAGGTATCCCTCGAATATTTGCAGGTCACTCTGGTTACCCCAACCTCTCATGGCTACTGACCGCAGTGAGGAATGCCAGGACAAGGGCAGAGGAACATTACAATGAGGCACATGGCGGAACAAGGAGGATAATTGAAAGAACCTTTGGCCTCCTGAAGGCCAGGTTCCGGTGCCTCCATCTGACAGGTGGATGCCTGTACTACTCACACAAGAAGGTGTGCTAGATCATCTTTGCATGTTGCATGTTGCATGTTGCACAACCTGGCCATGAGACGCCAGGTGCCTTTTCTGCAGGAAGATGAGCCTGGAGATGGTCTTGTGGCAGCAGTGGAGCCTGTGGACAGTGAGCAAGAGGAGGCAGAGGAAGAAGATGTGAACAACAGAAGATCACTCATACAACAGTATTTCCAGTAACACACAGGTAAGACACTGTAACTTCACTTTCCATTGCAGTTTTGTGTAGGACATTGTACATGGCAGCCTGATTTTCCATATCTATGGCCACTTACTGTACCTTTTGGCATCTCTATTTTCAGATCTATGTGCCCCACTCTGGCTCCTGGTGTATTCCCTGCTGCCCACTACAGGTCATACCTATGTATACATGACTGTACAGTTGAATTGCAATGTTTACAGCTTGTTAAACTAATACATATTTGAATCAATTGACAGACTCCATACTTGTTCCAAGGGTGTTTATTTATGTGCAAATAAGTGGAGGGGGTATTGCAGTGGGCTGGGGTGATGATGGAGGATAGTTCAGGGTAAAGTCCAGTCTATTGGTATCACAGGTGCATTGTCCAATGGGGCATAGGAAGGGGAGCAATAGCAGTTGAAGGCGGACAGGGTAGCAGATTGGGAAACAAGGGTGACAATCAGGAGAGCCTTTTTTCATGGTGTGGGACTTGGCAATGTTCTCTGGCTTCTGCCTGGATCGCTGGGACCATTTGCGGGGTGGTTCTCCTTCTGCAGGGGGTGGGGTGCTGGTGGCCTGTTGGTTCTGTGGTGGGGCCTCCTGTCCACTAGCGCCAGCGGAGGTGGAGGACTGTTCTTCAGTGTGGCTAGTGTCAGGGGCCCGTTGGTCTGCCACTGCCTCCCTCATGGTGTTGGCCATGTCAGCCAGCACCCCTGCAGTGGTGACTACGATGGTATGGATGTGTTTGAGGTCCTCCCGGATCCCCAGGCACTGTCCTTCCTGCATCCGCTGGGTCTCCTGCAACTTGTACAGTATCTGGCCCAAGGTCTCCTGGGAATGGTGGAATGCTCTCAGGATCCCTGCAAGTGCCTCGTGGAGAGTGGGTTCCCTGGGCCTGTCCTTCTCCTGTCGCGCAGCAGTCCTCCCAGCTTCCCTGTTGTCCTGTGCCTCTGTCCCCTGAACCGTGTGCCCACTGCCACTGACCCCAGGTCTTGGATTGTTTTGGGTTTGTGGGGTTGCCTGGGGTCCCTGTCGTGGTAGACACACTGCTGATTGACTTGTCCTGGGGACAGAGGGATGGGTCTGCTGGGTGGGTGCTGTGCTGGTGTTTCCTGAGGGGGGAGGCTCTGTGGTGGTATGGGACTGTGGCAGGGTAACCGACTGTCCAGAGGTCTCTGATGGGCCAGGTTGGTCATCCTGATCCAGGTGTGTAGAGCTGCTGTCATCACTGTGGGCCTCTTCTGGGGGAGACTGGATGTGGCTGGCACCTCCTCTCCGGTGACGTTGAGTGGGGGTCCTGTGGGGATGAAATGCAGTATTATTTTATCTGCGTGTGCCATCTTGTGCATGGGTATGTTTCCCTCTATGGTTGTTATTGGCAAGGCAGCTTTGGCTTGTATGAGTTGTGATTCGGTTGGCCTAATGATGGTCACTAGTGTGCATGCTGTGGTGATAGGTGTCCATGCATTGTTGTTGCATGCAGGGCTTGGTATTGGAATGGGTGGGTTATGATGGTGGGGTATATGTGAGGTGGTGGAGTGATGGGGGTGAGGGTAGGGGTGGGAGTTAGTGATGGCATGCAGGTAGGGTGGGGGGATAAATTAGTAAAGATTTGACTTACCAGAGTCCAGTCCTCCTGCTACTCCTGCAAGGCCCTCAAGATGTATGATCGTCAAGACATGCTCCTCCCATGTTGTTAGTTGTGGGGGAGGAGGTGGGGGTCCACCGCCAGTCCTCTGTACAGCTACCTGGTGTCTTGCTACCACGGAATGCACCTTCCCCCGTAGGTTGTTCCACCTCTTCCTGATGTCATCCCTTGTTCTGGGGTGCTGTCTCACAGCATTGACCCTGTCCACAGCTCTCCGCCATAGCTCCATCTTTCTTGCAATGAACGTCTGCTGCACCTGTGATCTGAATAGCTGTGGCTCTACCCAGACGATTATGTCCACCATGAACCTTATCTCCTCCTCTGAAAACCTGGGTTGTCCTTGTGGTGCCATGGGTGTATTGTGAGTGGTATGTGTGAGGGTGTGTGGGGTGATGTGTTGGGGTGTGTGGTGTGAGGTGGGTGGAAGGTGTATGGGTGATGGTGTTATGTGGCTCAGATTGAGTGGGTGCTCCTGGCTTGTCTCTCTCTCAGTTGGCAATATTTTTGTGGGTAATGTGGGTGTGTGTTTTATATTGGATTGGGTGTGTGGGTGTGGTGTGTGTATGTGTGTCAGGTGTGTGTAGTTTGGATTGTCCAATGTGGTGTAGTTTTGTTAGTGTGTGTGTATTTTGAGCGCGGCGGTGTGTACCGCCAATGGTTTACCACGGTTGAAAGACCGCTGCAGTGATTCATGGGTCCTGATGCTGTGGGCGTATTTCTGTTGGCATAACGGTGTGGGTTTTGGTCCCACCAATTTATCACTGACCTTTGGGCTGGCGGACTTGTGTGGGTGTCTGTATAGTGGCGGATTTCTCTGTGTGGGTCATAATACCCGTAACGGTATACCGCAGCGGTCACGGTATCTTGGCGGCCGTCAGCACGGCAATCGGCGGCATTTACCACCAGGGTTGTAATGAGGGCCTTTAAGTGCCTACCATGCCAGCCCCTTCATTGTCACTCAAGTGTAAGGCTGATGGTTGTGCTATGGCAGTTGGCTATAGGGACTGTATGCAGAGTCGCTCTCACAGAGTGTGAATGTATTTGTCCATTCAGGCCTAAGGAGTTTACCCTTCAGAACCACATAGGTGTGTAGTGTTTCACTGTGGCTCACATCACAGTACATGCTGCTGGAACATGGTTGACCTGATGTCAGTAAGCTTACTTAGTCATTGTAGGCCCTTAGCAGGGTAATGTGTTAGTCTGCAGTTGTGAACACATATGTCTGTAATCGTCTCCCTATACTTATTGGCTTGTGTGTTTCACACTTGTGGGGGGTGTGTAGGAAAATGCCACTGTTGGCATGGTCACCCCCCACTTTTTGCCTAGTGTTGATGCCAGCTTTGATTAGAAGTGTGCTGGGATCCAGCTAACCAGGCCCCAGCACCAGTGTTCTTTCCCTAAAACTGTACCTTTGTTACCACAATTGGCACAGTCCTGGCACACAGTTAAGCCTCTTCTAAAAGGTACCCCTGGTACCAAGGGCCTTGTGGCCAGGGAAGGTCCCTAAGGGCTGCAGCAGGTATTATGCCACCCTAAGGAGACCCTCACTCTGTACATGCACACTGCCTTGCAACTTGTGTGTGCTAGGGAGGAGAATAGACAAAGTCGGGATGGCAATCCCCTCAGAGTGCAATGCCAACCAACCACTGCCTGTGGTATAGGAAGTCACCCCTCTAGCAGGCCTTACAGCCCTAAGTCAGGGTGCACTATACCACAGGCGAGGGCATAGCCGCATGAGCACTATGCCCCTACAGTGTCTGAGTCAATTCTTAGACATTGTAAGTGTAGGGTAGCCATACTGAGTATATGGTAAAGTGAGTTTGTCATTACGAACACCACAGCACCATAATGGCTACACTAAATACTGGGAAGTTTGGTATCAAACTTCTCAGCACAATAAATCCTACATTGATGCCAGTGCCATCCTGCCACTTCCAGATGAGTTTCTGACCACATGGGGTGAGTGCCTTTGTGCACTCTGTGGTCAGAAACAAAGCCTTTCCTGGGTGGAGGTGCTTCACACCTCCCCCTGCCGGAACTGTAACACCTGGTGGTGAGCCTCATAGGCTCAAGCATGGTGTTACAGTACCCCAGGGCACTCCAGCTAGTGGGGATGCCTACCCCCCAGACAAGCACCCCACTTTTAGCAGCAAGTCCAGGGGAGATAATGAGAAAAACAAGGAGGAGTCACCCCCTTAGCCAGGACCACCCCTAATGTGTCCAGAGCTGAAGTGACCCCCTCCTTGAGAAATCCTCCATCTTGCTTTGGAGGATTAGGACCAATAGGGATAATGATGTGCCCCCTCCTCAGAGGGAGGGGGCACAAGGAGGGTGTAGCCACCCTCAGTGACAGGAGCCATTGGCTACTACCCTCTGACCCTAACACACCCCTAAATTTAGTATTTAGGGCGACCCTCAACCCAGCTCTTCAGATTCCTGATGACCTCACAAGAAGAAGGACTGCTGAGCTGAAAACCCCGCAGAGAAGAGAAGGAGAAGACAACTGACCTGGCCCCAGCCCTACCGGGCTGTCTCCTGCTTCAAAGACCCTGCAACCGGAAAGCGACGCGTTCTACAGGACCAATGACCCCTGAAAAGCCTCCAGTAGACTGCCTGTGACACCAAGGACCAAGAACTCCTGTGGGCAGCGACTCTGCCCAACCAGAAGAAAAGACAACCCTCTTTTAAGGGACTCCCACCTCACTCCAAAAGTGAGTCCCCGCTACCCTGCACCCGGCCCGTGTCCAGTGAAACTAACTAACCAGGGAGGATCCCCAGGTGATTCCGACGACGTGTCCACCCTGGGCTTACCTCTCTGCACCCCCATGACGACACCTGCAGAGGGAATCCCGAGGACCCCCCTGAATGTGACTGCCCGGGTCGAAGATATCCGGCGCTGTGAGAAGCACTGCACCCACAGCCACCAGGCCCGAGAGAAACCGACCACCGGTGCAGCAACGACCAGCAGATGGCCCTCACTTTTGCCAAGTCGGTGGCTTGCCCAAGAAGTCCCCCTGTACCCTGCCTGCAGCACCTAAATGACGCCCGGGTACCCCATAGAGATCTATTGAGAACCCGACGCCCAGTTCGCACACTGCACCCGGCCGCTCCTCTGCAGCTGAGGGTGTGGTTTTTGCGCCTACTTGGGGGCCCTCCAGTACTCCTCTAAACTCCCCTGGTCTGTCTTCCGACATCCCGGGTACCGACCTGCAAACTGGCCGGAATCGGAGTACCCCCTGTCTCCATAGGTGCCCATGTTATTTTGCCTCCTGTTTAACCTCTGCACCTGACCGTCCCCGTGTTGTTGGTGCTGGGTGTTTGGGGTTACCTTGAACCCCCAACGGTGGGCTGCCTCTGCCCCGGAGACTAAACCCGTAAGTGTGGTACTTACCTCAGAAACTGTACTGTACTTACCTCCCCCAGGAACTGTTGAAAATTGCAGGGTCCACTTTTAAAATTGCTTTTTGCCATTTTAATGAAAACTGTGTACAATATTGATTTGATTCAAAGTCATAACAATTACTATGCAAAGTACCTTTCATTTAGTGTACTTACCTGCTAAATGAATCTTGTGGTTTTAAAAATAAATTAACAAAAGAATATTTTTCTACATAAAAACCTATTGGTCTGGAGTTAAGTCATTGAGTGTGTTTTCACTTATTGCTTGTGTGTGTCCAACAAATGCTTAACACTACCCTCTGATAAGCCTAACTGCTCGACCACACTACCACAAACAGAGCATTAGTATTATCTATTATTGCCTCTGTCAAGCCTCTTGGGGAACCCCTGGACTCTGTGCACACTATGGCCCTCATTATGACTTCCCACTTACCGCCATGCCGACTGCCACCAACATACCGCCGCCGCTGTGGATATCCGCCAACCATATTATGACACACACATACCAATCTGTCACTATACAGCCACACACACAAGTCCGCCAGCCCAAAGATCAGTGATAAACTAGCAGTATCCAAACCCACACCGTTACACCAACAGAACAACGCCCACAACATTATGACCCACGAATCGCCACGGCGTCATTCAATGGCGGTAAACCATTGGTGGTACATACCGCCGCGCTCAAAATACACACACACTAACAAAACAACACTACATTGTTCAATTCAAACTACACACATACACACACCACACACAAACACCACTATAAAACACCCACCCACATTACCCACAACCTTTTATGACTAAAAACCATTGCCAACAGACTGACATCTCGACTACTGGCAAAACCAGACCCACATACCACCATCACCTATACACCACCGACACACCCTACAACACAAACCCCAACACATCACCCTACGCATCCTCACACACACACCACTCACACTACACTCATAGCACCACAACAACACCCCAGGTTCTCTGAGGAGCTAAGGGTCATGGTGGAGGAAATCATTCGGGTAGATCCACAGCTATTTGGAACACAGGTGCAGCAGATATCCATTGCTAGGAAGATGGAGCTATGTCGGAGGATAGTGGACAGGGTCAACGTCGTGGGACAGCACCCCAGAACAAGGGATGACATCAGGAAGAGGTGGAATGTCCTAAGGGGGAAGGTGCGTTCCATAGCAGCAAGACACCAACTCGCTGTACAGAGGACTGGCAGTGGACCCCTACCTCCTCTCCCACAACTAACAACATGGGAGGAGCAAGACTTGGCAATCATGCATCTTGAGGGCCCGGCAGGAGTAGCAGGAGGACTGGACTCTGGTAAGTAAATTCCCTATTACTATCAACCCCCCTACCTG
The DNA here is from genome assembly GCF_031143425.1 of Pleurodeles waltl. NCBI lineage: Eukaryota > Metazoa > Chordata > Amphibia > Caudata > Salamandridae > Pleurodeles > Pleurodeles waltl. The sequence continues at coordinate 1,090,353,337 of NC_090448.1, read as the reverse complement.
CATGCCATCATATACCCCCACCCTCAACCCCACACCCATCACTCCACCACCTCCCACACACCCCACAATTACAACCCACTCATCCCAATGCCAAGCCCTACATGCAATACCAATGCATGGACACCCCTCACAGACATGCATGGACACCTATCACCACAGCATGCACACTAGAGACAATCAGCTATCCCACCAAATAAAACCTCACACAAGGCAAAGCTGCCGGGCCAATAACAACCATAGAGGGCAACACACCCATGCACAATATGTCACAAGAAGAAACAATAACACTGCATTTACATCCCCACAGGTAACCCACCCAATGTCACCGGCAAAGATGTGCCAGCAACATCCATTCCCCCCCACAGAAGAGGCCCACAGCGACGACAGCAGCTCTGCTCGCCTGGATCTAGATGACCAACCTGGCCCATTAGGGACCTCCGGACAGTCGGTTACCCAGGCACGCTCTCACACCACCACAGAGCCTCCCTCCTCAGGAAACACCACCACAACACGCACCCATTGGGCCCATACCTCTGTCCCCAGGGCATGTCAATCAGCAGTGTGTCCACCACTACAGGGACCCCAGGCCACCCCACAAACACAGGACAAGCAGGGACCTGGGGTCAGTGGGCACACGGTTCAGAGGACAGAGGCACAGGACAACAGGGAAGCTGGGAGTACTGCTGTGCGACAAGGGGAGGACAGGCCCAGGGAACCGACCTTCCAGGAGGCACTCACCGTGATCCTGGGAGCATACCAACATTCTCAGGATACGCTGGGCCAGATCCTGGACAAGTTGCAGGAGAACATGCGGATGCAGTAGGGACAGTACCTGGGGATCAGGGAGGACTTGAGGGTCATTAACACCACCCTGGTCTCCATTGTAGGGGTGCTGGCAGACATGGAAACAGTATGAGGGAGGCAGTGGCACACCACCGGGCCTCTGACACTAGACAAACCACTGAACAGCCCTCCACCTCCACTGCTGCTAGTGGACAAGAGGCCCTGCCACAGGACCAACAGGCCACCAGCACCCCTCCCCCTGCAGAAGGAGAACCACCCCTCAAACGTTCCCTGCGATCCAGGCAGAAACCAGAGGCTATTGCCAAGATCCCTGCCAAGAAATACGTCTCTCCTGATTGTCACCCTTGTGTCCCACTCTGTAACCCTTTCCACCTTGAACTGTCATTGCTCCCCTTCCTATGTCCTCTTGGACAATGCAGCTGTGAAACAAATAGACTGGACTCTCACCTGGACTTTCCTCCATCATCACCCCAGCCCATTGCACTACCCCCTCTTCTTCAGAGCATTGCAATAAACACACTTTGAGAAAATACAAGTATAGTGTATGTCAAATGTTTTCAAAATGTATTCATTTCACCAGGTTCAAACATTACAATTCAACTGTACAGTAATGTTTACATAGGAAAGACCTGTAGTTGGCTGCACTGAACACAACAGGAGCAACAGTGGTGCACCAACATCTGCAAAAAGAGATGCCAAAGGGTACAGTGAGTGGGCATAGAAGCAGGAATATATAGCCTGCCAGTGACAATGTCACGCATCAAACTGTCAATCATATGTGTATTAACACTGTCTTACCTGTGTCTCATTGGAAGTATTGACGAATAATTGCACTTCTGTTGTCCTCATCCTCATCCTCTGCCTCCTCATCTTCACTGTCCACAGGATCCACTGCTGCCACCCGGCCATCCCCAGCCTCCTCCTACTGCAGAAAAGGCACATGGCGGCGCAAGGCAAGGCTGTGCAATATACAGTATGCCACTATGATCTGGCAGACCTTCTTGGGTGAGTAGCACAGAGATCCACCTGTTAGATGGAGGCACCGAAACCTGGCCTTCAGGAGGCCGAAGGTCCTTTCTATAATCCTTTTAGTTCGACCATGTGCCTCATTGTAACTTTCCTCTGCCCTTGTCCTGTCATTCCTCACAGAGTTCAGTAGCCATGAGAGGTTGGGGTAACCAGAGTCACCTGCAAATATCAATTGACAACTGTTAGCCACACACTCACCCTTAGGACCCACACCATACCCATACACCAACATCCACTGTGTGGGAACCAGGGCTTACCTATTAGCCACACCCTGTGCCTCTGGAGTTGGGTCATCACATTTGTGATGCTGCTATTCCTCATGATAAAGGCATCATGCACAGACCCAGGAAATTTTGCATTGACGTGGGAGATGTACTAGTCCGCCAGGCACACTATCTGGACATTCATGGAGTGAAAACTCTTTCGGTTTCTGAACATCTGTTCATTTTGCCAGGTGGGGACAAATACAATATGGCCCTCATTACAACCTTGGCGGTCGGACAAGACCGACCCCCAAGGTTGTACCGCCAGTCGGCCGCCCATGCGGCCGGAAACCCGCCAGCTGCATTTGGACATCCCCGCTGGGCCGGCGGGCGGGGACAGAGTTTCCACCTGCCGGCCCAGCGGGGATGTCGGGCGTAACATTGCAGCCGGCTCCTAATGGAGCTGGCGGGAATATGGCGGTGCGGCGGGTGCAGCACCACCCGTCGCGCTTTTCACTGTCTGCCAGGCAGACAGTGAAAATCGCGACGGGGCTGTGCCTGGGGACCCCTGCACTGCCCATGCCAAGTGCAGGGGCCCCCAGGGGCCCCGAAACTCCCCTTCCTGCCAGCCTTTCCATGGCTGTGTCTACCACCATGGACAGGCTGGCGGGAAGGGGAGTCATAATCCCTGGCGGATTCACACCGCTAGGACAAACATGGCAATAAACCGCCGGGACAACCATGGGGGTAAACCGCCGGGACAAACATGGCGGTAAACCGCCAGTCCCGGCGGTGTGACAAAATATGGTGATTTGTACCACCAGCCTGTTGGCAGTACGATCGCCACTTCAACCCTGGTGGTCGTTGACCACCAGGGTTGTAATGAGGACCTATGTGTTCCATCTGTTGCATAAAAGACAGCTTTCACAGTGAGCAAATCCTCCACCTGGGGGAAAATGATGTAGCTACACATGTGTTTAATCAGGGCAGACAACACTCTGGTCAGCACTATTGAGAACATTGGCTGTGACATTCCTGCTGCCAAGCCCACTGACACTTGGAAAGAACCAGTTGCCAGGAAATGGAGCACTGATAGCACTTGCACAAGAGGGAGGATCCCGGTGGGGTGACGGATAGCAGATATTAGGTCAGGCTCCAATTGGGCACACAGCTCTGTGATTGTGGCCCTGTCAAGTCTATAGGTGAGGATAATGTGCCCGTCCTCCAAGTCCACCAGGGATCTGTACACGGGGGTATGTCTCCATCTCCTATTCATCCGCAGCAGTTGCAATCTATGGGGTAAAAGAGTGAGCAGCTGGTCATTATCTGTACATTCCAACCACTACAGTTCAATGCATAATGTGATTGTAACATTATTTTGGTGGGATATGTCCAAATAGTGAATTTGTATACTCTGATGCAGTTAGGATCCATGGCCTGCACCCCCCCTGAAATGGCGACGCCTATCCTGTATAGAGGGACAGGTGGAAATGAGGTAATTCCGCTTATGTTATGTGCCGTTGCGGGAGGCGGTCGAGAATCACCGTGCAACTCCTCATTGGTTATCATTGGGCCCTATGGGGTACAGTGGCCAATGGTGATGTACGCCGGCGGTGACGGTACGCACCGCCGCGGATGTGGCCACCATTTTCTATCTGTTCACTAACTTACTACCTGACCTTCAACAGGAGAGTGCTGCTGTGACCTGTGTCTGGAACCGACCATGGCTCGTGTTACTGGGGAAAGGGCCCCTGCCTTCACCTCGGCGGAGTTGGAGCGACTGGTGGATGGGGTCCTACCACAGTACCGACTGCTGTATGGACCTCCAGACCAACAGGTGAGTACACTGTGAGCACGATGCATGGGGCATGAATGCATGGAGTGCTGTGTGTGAAGGCCTCATGTGGGGGGGTTTGGCGGACGGGCCCTGGGCAGCGTGCAGCATGAATGCTGGGCCATGTCTATGCTAATGGGGATGGGAAGGGGCATGGTGGGCCACAAGTGTAACAGTCAGGATTGTCAGACTAATACCTTTTCCTGTGTAAATTTCCCTGTAGGTCAGCGCCCATCAAAAGAAGGGTATATGGCATGCCATCGCCAAGGACGTGCCGACCTTGGGGTTCTACGGCAGGCGGAGCACCCACTGTCGGAAACAGTGGGAGGACCTTAGATGTTTGGCATGGAAGACAGCGGAGGCCCAGCTGGGGATGGGCTCCCAACGAGGAAGGGGTGCCCGTCGAACCCTGACCCCTGTGATGGCAGTGGCCTACCCGGAGCTAGATGGGCACTTGAGGGCATCACAGCAACCACAAGGGGGTAAGTGCAGTGCCCTAATTTACAACATACACCTGGTGGGGTGGTATCCGGGTGGGGGGTGGCGGCTTTGTGGGTGCCATTGGGCCAGGCCTGGCATTGCAGAGTAGGTTTCATGTTGGGCAGGGTTGTGATGGGAAAGTCCTCCAACCAAGATTGTAGGCATCCACTACTGGGCAGAGGTCTGTGGGTCTCAGGTATGCTGCAATTTGCGTTAGGTGTCCCTATCCATGGGCTGGTGACTAGCATTGTGACTGGTGGTGCATTGCCTAATGCGTAGGGCTGTTCCCTGTGTGTGAGTGTGGTGTGTACGCCAACGGTGGTGTTGTTGCCGCCACTGACTAGGTGTATCCTTTGTCTCTTCCCCCCCTTTTTGTTTTATCACCCTGTCGTTATGTGCATTAGCATCATCTGGCAGAATCCACCGATGGTGAGGGCACCAGTGGGCTGGAGGGCGACGGGAGCACCATGGCAGAGACTGGAGGGGACAGTTCAGACACAGATACCTCCTCCGATGGAAGGTCCCTGGTGGTGGCGGACACCTCTGTGCCCACCCCAGCTACAGGTACAGCTGCCACCCCGTACCAGCACCGCCCTCCCAGCAGCCCCTCAGCAAGTTTCCCGTGCCCGCTCACCCAGGAGGGTGGGCATCTCCTTCTCCCCAGGCACCTCAGGTCCTGCCCCAGTTCGCTCTTCTGCCCTGAGTGAGGAGGCAAGTCACCTCCTGTGATCCATCTCTGTTGGGCAGTCAACCGTTGTGAATGCCATCCAGGGGCTGGCAGCCCAAATGCAACAGTCCTATGCATTTCTGGATGGCATTCACATTGGCTTGGGGGGCCAACAGAGATCCATCCAGGCTCTGGCCTCCTCTCTCATGGAAGCCATTGTCCCTGTTTCCACCCTCCCCAATCCAACTTCATATTCCCAATCCCATTCCCCTCAACCCCAACCTATCCCAAGCACACAGTCAGACAAGCAGGCACCCAGAACAACACACAAGAGCGGACATGGCAAACACAAGCATCACACTTCATCCCACTGGCACTCACACAAACCCCATCTAGAAGCAGACATGCCAACATCCACTGCCTCCAATGGAACCCCCTCCTCCTCCTTGTCCACCTCCCTCCCAGTTTCATCTCCACTCACACCTGCATGCACTACATCCTCATCCACTACCACCATCACTAGCACACCTATCAGTACACACCCCTCAGAGGCAGTCACCACCCACACACCCGTGGACACGTCCCCTGTGTCCTCTCCCACAGTGTCTGTGCCCCCTCCTCCCAAGGTACACAAACGCAAGCACTCAGACACCCAACAGCCATCCACCTCACAACAGCATTTAGCTCATGCACCTGCACCCAAACACAGCAGACTGACACCTCCTACCACCACTCCCTCTTCCTCCACTCCCAAACCATCTCCCTCTTCCCGCCCCAATGTCCCTAAGAAGCTTTTCCTCTCCACCATTGACCTCTTCCCTAGCCCTCCCCCATCCCTCACGTCAGGCCAGGGTGGTCAAAACCCAGGCAAGCACCTCAGCCACCCATTCCACGGGCACAGTAGTGTCCCCAGCAACTCCAGGTGGGAAAGTATCCCGGCCACCAGCCAGCCAGGCAAGAAGGAAGTGCAAAGAGCCCGCCTCAGCTGCAGGAAGGAAGGTCAAGGAGCCAACCCCTGCTCCAGGAAGGAAGTGCAAGAAGCCAGCTGCTGGAAGGAAGGCAAGGAGCCAGCCCCAGCTGCTGGAAGGAAGGGCAAGGGGCCTGCACCAGCAGGCAGTGGAGACTAAGGGCCTGCAGCTGGGACTCAGTCAGAGCCCCTACCACCAACCATGGTGTTTTAGCCGTCCGAGGCTGCAGGGGATGGGCTGGAGCCTCCCCCCACCACAGGCAGCACCGCCACCAGCACTGCCACCAGCACCACCACCTGCCCCAGTGGGTAGCCGCCCGAGGCTGCAGGGGATAGGCAGGAGCCTCCCTTCACCACTGCCAGCTCCACAAGCAGCACCGCCACCAGCACAGCCACCTGCCCCAGTGGGCAGCCATCCGAGGCTGCAGGGGATGGGCTGGAGCCTCCCCCCATCACTGCCAGCTCCACAAGCAGCACCGCCACCTGCCCCAGTGTGCAGCCGTCCGAGGCTGCAGGGGATGGGCTGGAGAATCCCCTTACCACTGCTAGCACCACCAGCATCACCAACACTGCCACCACTGAGCATCCGTCACTGCCGGCAGACAGTGTGTAGTCCTGCTTCCATGGGCTGTTGTACGGCCTGGCCCCTGCAAATCCTGTGGGTCTGACACCCAGCTGAGAGACTGTGATCTTGCACTCACCAAGATCTGCATCACTGGGCACAATGCCCCCTCCAGAACCAGTGGAGAAGACATCCACTCACCCCATCCTCCCCATGATGAAGCTCACTGGGCACGATGCCCCCCTCCAGAGCATGTGGGCAAGTCACCCACTTGAGAGACTGTGGCCTTGCACTCCCCGGGACCAAGCACATGGCATTTTGCCCCCTCCAGAGCATGTGGGCAAATCACCCACTTGAGAGACTGTGGCCTTGCACTCCCCAGGACAAAGCACAGGGCACGATGTCCCCTCCAGGACATGTGGGTTGGTCACTCACTCGAGAGACTGTGGACTTGCACTCCCCAGGACCAAGCACAGGGCATGTTGCCCCCTGCAGAGCCAGTGGGCAAGTCACCCACTTGTGAGACTGTGGCATTGCACTCCCCAGGACAGAGCACAGGGCATGTTGCCATCTCCAGGACCAGTAGTGTTGTACCATCTTCCTGCTGAGGAGCCCCCCACTTCCCCGTACCCCTGAGGTACCTAGCTGTTTTTGACCTGTTGCCCATGCAGTGTTCTCTCCGTGTTGTTGCAGGAGTGAGGTGGGGCCTTGGACTTTGTGATGTGCCCTGTGGCCCACGAACATTGAGGACTGGGCAGTGTCCCTTGATTTGTGAATATGTATTTACTTTTTGATTTGGATGCATGTATTCCAACTATATTTATCTTATTACACTCTTTTTACTCTATTTTAGTTGTCCTTGCATTATTCCTGAGAGGTACGGGGTGAATATGTTATGTTATTGCATCTGCTTGTGTGTATGGTGTTGGGGGTGGTGGTGTTGCGTGCTGATTGTGTGTGTCACTCTCTTTTTCCACCCCCCGGTGTGCTAGGCAGCAGTACTCACCGTGGTCGTCTTTGCCGGCGTTGGTGTTCGTAGTGGAGCAGCACGTAGAAGAGCATGGGGAATACATGCAACTCGGGCTCCATGGCGTCAGAGTCTCCAGAGGTAGGTCGTTTCCCTTCTGTGCAGTGTTTCTACCAGGCTTTTGATGTCGTTGGTACCGCCCTGGAAAAGGTGGCGGATTGGTGTCTCATAATACAGTGGGTGGGACATTGTCTTCCGCCTGGCTGTAGGCGGTTACCGCCGTGGTGCCTGTTGATTCCGCCCTGACAGTCTGTGTGTTAAAGTGTCTGTCTGTCTGAGTGGTTTCCGCTGTGGTCATAATTTCGCAGTTATTACTGCCAGCCTGTTGGCGGTATTACCGCCACTTTATCACCGACCGCCAGGATTGTAATGAGGGCCTATATCTCATTTTGATATATACAGAGCCAGCTTCCACCAGGGTGTAAACAAATTGAAAAGTTCTAGCTTGGTGTTTCTGACATGTATGTAACTCTACCATTTGTGCCAAAACTTGCAATTGTTATCTCTTGATTTGTCTTTTGCATCCATGCAGGTAAACGCCCATCCAAAGAAGGAGCTTTGGGGAGCCATCTCCCAGAAAGTGCGGACCCTGGGGGTCCATACCAGTGAAGCGCCACAGTCGGAAGAGGTGGGAAGAACTGAGATGCTGGGCCCTGAGAGTCACTATGGCTATGCAATTGTGGCACTGTGTGCACTCCCTGTACTCCTGCAGATCCTGGCATGTGGACAATGATACTCTAGTGGTAAATATGCCCTGAATGCAGCAGCCCCTTGACTAGATTAGGAATGGTTACAGAGGTAAAACATTGAACTGGTCCATATGTGCATTTTGCATCATTGTAAATGTGTATCTTTGACTCAACACAGGTCCCTTACTCCAACAGCACTGTTGTCACATTCACACAGGTCATATTTGCCCTGTGCAGGCTTATTGCACAAATGACAGTCCCCCAATGTGTTGATTCCTGGGAGGCCATGTTATGTGAGTCCATGGCTAAGTCACATAGCAGAAATTGTACAATGCATGCCTTTGGATGTTGGGTGCCATCTCTGTAGCATAGACACATATGTCCAAAGGACTGTGTTGTGGTACATGTACATAACACCGAACCCACCCCCTGAAGTGGCATGAATCTGCATTTAGTAGGCCATTTTTCCACACATGCATGCGGAAGACACTTTAACCCTCATTATGACATTGGCAGTAAATCCTGCTTACCGCCACGGTGACAGCCACCAACATACCGTTGCGGAGGCGAACATCCGTCCACCATATTATGACACACACACACCAAACCGACAGAATACCGATACAAATACGAATCCGCCAGACCAAAGATAAGTGTTAAACTGCCAGTACGAACACCCATATCGTTATGCCAACAAAACAACGCCCTCCACATTATGACCCATGAATCACCACAGCGGACATTCAACTGCGGTAAACCATTGGCGGTACACACTGGCGCGGTCATAATGGCCACCCAAATACAAAACAACACAACATTGGCTGATACCAAAAACACATACCTGATACTAATACACACACCACACCCACCCACCAACAGCACTATAAAACACATTCCCACATTACCCACAACCCTTTGCTAATGCGAAAAGACTGCAATAGCTAGCCAGGCAATCACAGAGACAACTACACACACACCACAACCACCCATTCATCCGTCACGCACCCCACACCCCACTACATTACTTAACACGCCCTGCATATCACACACCACACAATACCCATGTCCCCACAAAGGAACCCCCGTTTCATTGATGAGGAGTTGTGGGTCATGGTTGAGGAAATAGTCAGGGTAAAGCCACAGCTGTTTGGAGCACAGATCCAGCAGATCTCCATTGCCAGGAAGATGGAGCTATGGTGGAGAATCGTGGACTGGGTGAACGCCGTGGGACTGCATCCACGAACAAGGGATGACATCAGGAAGAGGTGGAATGACCTACAGGGGAAGGTACGTACCATAGCAGCAAGGCACCAGCTCACTATCCAGAGGACTGGCGGTGGACCCCCCCCCCCCACAGCTGGCAGCATGGGAGGAGCAAGTCTTGGCAATCTTGCATCCTGAGGGACTCACTGGAGTTGCCGGAGGACTGGACACTGGTGAGTCAATATTCACTACCTATCCCCCTTCCATACCTGCATGCCACCACAACCCCTCACCATTACACCCATCACTCCACTCCATTCCACACAGTGCACCACCACAATTAACTAATCTATATGCCAAGCCCTGCGTTCCATAACCACTGCATGCACATCCCTCCCAGACCTGCATGTACACCCACCACCAATACACGCACAGCATGGAGAACTAACAATCTCACAATACATCTCCTTGCACAAACAAAGTTGGCAGGGCAAAAGGAACAATATAGGGGAAGCTAGGGATGCAGAATATGTCACAGATATGTAGCATAATATACCACTTACATCCCCACAGGTGCCCCAGCCAATCTTAGCGGCGAGGAGGTGCCAGGGCTACCCAGTCCCCCACCAGAAAATGCCCTGAATGATTACAGCAACTCTGGACTTCTGGATCTGGATGAATTCCCTGGCCCATCAGGGACCACTGATCAGTTGGCTACCCCAGCCCACACACAGTCCACCACTGAGCTTCCCCCCTCAGTATCCAACACCACAACACCCACGCAACGTCCCCAGACCTCTGTCCCTAGGACACGTCAATCAGCAGTGTGCCCACCTGTACAGGGACCCCAGTCCACACCTCACAGGCAAGACAATGAGGGTCCTGGGGTCAGTGGCAGTGGGCACACAGTGCAGGGGACATGGGTACAGGAGGCCAGGGACACTCAGAGGACAGCTGTTCACCAGAGGGAGGACAGGCCCAGGGAACCGACTGGCCAGGAGGACCTCACTAATGTCCTGGGGGCTTACCAACAATTCTAGAACAAGATGGGTCAGGTGATAGCCATCATGCAGGAGAACCAGTGGCTGCAGGAGGAACACCACCAGGACATCAAGAAAGAATTGCAGGCCCTCAACACCACCATTGTCTGCATAGCAGGGGAGCTGGGTGAAATGGCCAACATCATGAGGGAGTACACATCACACCAGTGGGCCCCTTCCACTAGCCAATCAACTGACCAGTCCTCCACATCTGCTGCAGCTAGTGGATGGGAGGCCCTGCCACAGGACCCACAGGCCACCAGCACCCCTCCCCCTGCAGAAGGTGAACCACCCCGCAAACGTTCCCTACAACCCAGACAGACACCAGAGACACTTGCCAAGACCAAGACCACCACCAGGAAATGAAACCCCCTGAATGTCCCCCTTGTGTTCCACTGTGTCACCTTGTCCACTTTGAACTGCCATTGCTCCCCTTCCTATGGCCCATTGGACACTGGACCTGTGTTACAAACAGACTGGACCACTACACTGAACCTTCCTCTACCATCACCCCATTCCGTTGCACTACTCCTTCATAATTGTCACTTCAATAAACACCCTTGGACACAATTGGAGTAATAGTGCTTTATCTGACAGAAATGTGCAATGTATTGAACTGTATCATCCTGTGCAATTGTCTCCTATGTCCCTGAAGGTGAGTCTTTCCTTTTCTGTTATACTGTATGTTTCTGCCATGCTTTTGATGGCGTTGCTAAGGCCCCGGAAATCCTGGCGGTTTGCTATGTCATAATATGGTGGGCGGTACCTTCACTTCCACCTGGCTGTAGTTGGCTACCGCCGTGGTAGGTGATGTTAACACCCTGGCGGTTGTGTGGTACATTGGCTGTCTATGGGAGGTCTCACTGTCATGGCCATAATTTGGCAGTAATTACCACCAGCCTGTTGGCGGTATTACCGCCACTTTAACAGTGGCGGTCAGTACACCCCCAATGTCATAATGAGGGCCTTTATGTGCCCACCCTGCCAACCCCTTCATTGTCACTCAAGTGTAAGGGCGATGTTTGTACTATGGCAGTTTCTTGTAGGGACTGTATGCAGAGAGTCACTCTCGCAGAGTGTGAATGTGTTTGTCCATTCAAGCCTAAGGAATTTACCCTTCAGAAGACACATTGGTGTGTAGTGTTTCAGTGTGGCTCACATCACAGTACATGTTGCTGGAGCATGGGATACCTGATGTCAGTAAGCTTACTTAGTCATTGTAGACCCTGAGAAGGGTAGTGGGTTGGTCTACAGATGTGAACACATATGTCTGTAATCATCTCCCTGTACTTACTGGTTTGTGTGTTTCACACTTGTGGAGTGTAAACAAAGTGAACAGTTCTAGCTTGGTGTTTCTGACTTGTATGTGACTCTACCATTTGTGCCAAAACTTGCGAATGTAATTTTTTGATTTGTCTTTTGCATCCATGCAGGTAAACATCCATCAGAAGAAGGAGCTTTGGAGAGCCATCACCTGAAAGGTGCGGATCCTGGGGGTCCACAGCTGACGGTGTGCCCACTGTCGGAAGAGGTGAGAGGACCTGAGACACTGGGCCCGTAAGATTGCGGAGGTCCAGCTGGGATTGTCATCCCAACGTGGAAGGGGCGCACGTCGGACCATAACCCCCTAATGGCCCGCATTCTGGTGGTATCCTACCCAGACCCTGATGGAAGTTTGAGAACAGCATAGCAGCCACAAGGGGGTGAGTACAGGGCATACTCCTGCCTGTCACATTACCAAGTGAATGTGCTAGGTTCTGACATCTCCCCCTGACGATTGGGATGATTCATCCGTAACACTGTAGATGAGGGACTGCTTGTGTAGACATGATATGTGGTGCATACTGATATGCCTTGCCTATTATCCCAGAGATCTAGGACACAACTGTGTACAGTCCACAAACATTTTGCTCTCCACGTACAACATATGGCTGTGTACAGTGATCAATCAAGTAATGTTTGTTGTTGTAGTGGGTATCAAGTCTATGCTACAGACCACTACTCCTCAGTGTTACAGGCCAGAAGAAAGGTAGTCATGGATCACTGTGCTCAGCCATGTGTCTGGTGAAATGAGTATATAGTCATCTGCCACCCAGAGGCTACTTGTCTTCATTGATTGACAGGTGTTGGTGCCTCACTACTGTCTGTAATGTGAAGATTAACAACCAAGTAGAAAACAGGGCCCTCAAATTAATAACGAGAGAGATTGAGGGTAATTAACCAAAAGTATAAGAACATCTCTCTCTTTAAAATGTTATGCTCACAAACCAATGAGCTAACAAAATAATACTATCAAAACATGAATATTATTTATTTATACTTAACATCATATAGCACATATGGTCAAAAGGACACAATAAATTCAAAATACAAAAACAATTCCCCATATAGTAAGAAAGACAGAAAGAGTTTAGTCCCTTTTTGTGTGTATCAAGAAAAAAGATCCAGAAGACTTCTTTTTTCTTTCTCAATTTTTCAGAATCTTGCATATTCTTGGTATTGATTTTTTCAAGAATCACCCATCTCATTTCATGCTCCTGGTGATTCTCAAGTGCCCAATGTATTACTAGAGGTGCATTTGGTGTATGGGTTCTGATAGATGATTTGTGTTCCGAAAAACGAATTCTAAACTCTCTAGCAGTTCTCCTACATAGCCTAGTCCACATGGACACAAGATCAGATAGATAAAATTCTTAGATCTACAGTTGGTCATTTCAGTGAGTAGCACGTTCTTGCCATTGTAGGTAATTTCTTTGGTCACCATAGCAGACTCACAAGCGTGGCAGCTCCCACATTTAAGTTACCTTAGATCTTATTTGCTCCAAAAAGAGAGCTTTGGACCTGGGAAGGGGTGACACAACCAACGCTCTCACCAGTATGTTTCGTAAATTTCTATTCCTTTTAAAGGCAAATAGGGGTTTGTCTAAATGTATATCCTCAAAGCCAGCATTAAGAATGTGCCACTCATTTTATCATTCAAAGATGAATGTTGGACTGCAAGGGCTTGTTTGTCCATATTTTTACATTCTTTTGCTTCAAAGAGAGCATCACGGTTGTAGTATTTCACTCTTTTGAATGCATCTTTAATTACTTTATTTGGATAGCCTCTCTGGCTCATTTTTCTGAGAGCACATCTGCATGTTTAAGAAACTCACCTGTTTCAGTACAATTTCTTCTCAGTCTCAGAAATTGTGAAAAAGGAATAGCCTTTTTCTGACTACTGGGATGAAAGCTTTTAAAATGTAGAAGCATGTTTCTTGCCGTTGGTTTCGTGAAGAGAGTCATACCCAGATGTCCATTAAGATGTTTCACATAGACGTCTAGAAACTCCACCATTGTCATTATTGTATTTTGATAGTAAATGTTAAATTACTATCACGCAGATTTAGCCAAGAGAATAACTCATTAAGTTCTACCTCATCCCCTTCCAAATGAAAAAGATGTCATCGATGTACCTGCACCAAAGATGTACATTTTCAAAAAAAGGTGCAATCTCATTGTATATATGAGTTTCTTCAAATGTTCTGACATATAAATTGGTTACACTCAGAGCACATACTGCTCCCATGCTTACCCCTTTTATCTGTTGGTAGATTTTATCATCAAACTTCGAAAAAGGTATTCAACATGATAAATTTTAAATAATCCATGATAAGGCTGTGGAGAGGGTCATCACCCATTCTCTGTAAGGATCTCTCAACACAGCTTAAAGCCTCTAACATGCGGGATGTTAGTATAAAGGGACTCAATGTCCATTGTTACTAGAAATTCCTGTTCAGGGTTGAATTGTCTGTCTTCCAGCTTCTTAATAAAGTCACCTGCATCTCGGATGTATGATGGCAATTGAGAGACTAAAGGTTTCAGATGGGTCGAAATGGAGGATCATTTACATCTTTATGTATCTTCGGTACGCCATATATGATGGGAAATCTGGTCTATTCTGGTGTCAAATATTCAAATTCTTTTTGACAAATCAAACCTCCTTCTAGGGCAATGGTGCTCTTAGCGACAATGTGTTTCTTGATCTTTCCTTCCGGGTTACCTGATGTAAATCTACAAAAATTCAACACATTGAGCATGGTATTCATTTTTTCTTTGTATTTTGCAGTGTCTAACAACGCAATACCTCCACCCTTGTCGCAATGTTTAATCGTCACAGTTTTATTGTTTTTCAATTTTTCTAATGCAGACATCTCATCTACATCGAAATTATATTTAGATTTAGGAATATGTTTCAGCATTCTGTCAATTTTTTTCCAATACTGCTTTTTCAAAAATAGTAACCTCTGGTCCCAGAACTTCCAGACTATGAATTACTATATAACTTTGTAATTACAGTTATATATTTATTTTCTTTTTTCTACTTTGACACTATTTGTAAATATTAAGGGTACTGTAAATTATACATTATTGTGTAGCTGTTTATTTGTTTTTGAATTTTTCTGTTCTGCCTGTAGACTTTTGTGATGTTTGTGTTCATGTGTGTTATTCATGTTGTCCTCTAGTATGGTGTGTTTTCCTTCTAGTTCATTATTAATGTCTTTCTTACTATATAGGGGGTTGTTTTTGTATTTTGAATTTATTGTGTCCTTTTGACCATATGTGCTATATGATGTTAAGTATAAATAAATAATATTCATGTTTTGATAGTATTATTTTGTTATCTCATTGGTTTGTGAGCATAGCATTTTAAAGAGAGAGATGTTCCTATAATTTTTGTAATGTGAAGATGGCCATCATACATGTGACAGTGCATACATTTTTTGTGGGTGTACAGCTATAGCTAAACTTTCCATTGGTAATTAGGGAATGCCGATTGACATGATTTATGTGCCATCATTGTTGCCAACATTCCTTGTTCCTACATGTGTCCGTTTCGCTTTTGAAAATCATTTGTAAGCTGCTGTTTCCATGCATGGTCTACCTGTGTTGATGGGATAATTGCTGTATTCCCTCACCATTGATTATTGGCTGACAAAAACCCTCTCCTGTCATAGTATGTCATTTGGCTTGAACTACTGCAGTAGCAATGAAGGACATGAGGGGTAGACCTGGAGTTTTTACCCAAAATGTGCATTTCCATGCCACTGAAGTAAACAATTCCAGGCCTACCCACTTTGCATAGGTAAAATGGGGAAGGTTTGTGACCTGACTGTTGGCATGCATCATGGAGTGACTTGCAGTTATGTTAGAATCACATGTGGTTATGTACAACCAGTCATCCGCAGACCTCTGGGTTTGCATGACCAAAATGGAGACAATGATGTAGCTTCCCATTGGGCAACATGTTGCGGTCCTTCTACAAGTACTTGCAAATCTTTGGACCTCCCCAACATCCAAAGGACTAATGGCATCTACTGATGCACTCTGAGTATGTCATTGTAAGGGGTGCCAGACATTAATGGTGATTTCCCTGGATCTGACCGATTCATTGTGTTGTGGTTTTTAGAGACCTATTTCCCTGACATTTTACACATTTTGCCTATAGGGTACATTTCCATGCCAAATATGTGGCATATCTCAGCAACATTAGTGCTACCTCCATGACTCAATGAGGACAGATTTCACTTGGTGGAGTGTGCATTGTTGACATGTTACCAGTGTGACATGAGTATTCCCATGTCACCTTCTCCAGGCTATTGTATTGTTGTCAGCAACATAGCAGTTTCTGTGAGCATCAATCCTTTTTGTTGTGTAATTGTGCATGTGACAAATAGATGCCTGCCTGACTTTGTGTTGGATCTGTGTAATGGAGTTGGCATTAGCCTACTATTGTATGACAATAGGTGAGTGATGTTTACTCCATAAGGCAAATCTTTGAAAGTGATATGGTCTCCTACAGCTGTTGTTCAAGTGTGATGGTGGACATGTGATTACCCTATTTCTATATTTGCAGCATTAGCCCAGGGAAGCAAAGGAGACGGGGCACAGCTGAGTGGGGATGCACCTGACCCCGGGACCTTGGGTCAAGACACCACCAACACAGAGGGTCCCAGTGGCCTGGAGGGTGAGGGTAGTGCCACGGGGAGACTGGATCTACATCCTCATTATCATTCGATTCTTCCTCCAATTGCCTCTCCCTAGTAGTGGCAGACCCATCGGGATGTACTCCTGTACCATCTTCACCTCCTGAGAAGTGTTCCTAAGATTTCTTTTTATTTGACCTTGCCTTTCCCAGTTCCCTCCAACCCTGTCCCAAACCCAAGAGGCTGCAACCCACCTCCCAACCCATCCCTTCCACTTCCAAGTCCTCCCCTGTCACACTTGGCCCCCTGCAAGCATCTATACCCCTCCCCTCCCCTCCAAGAAGAAGCCCACCTCTCTGAAGAAGCAGTCCACCTCTCCCAAACTCAAACCTAAACCTAAACCCACCCCTCTCAAATTTGACCCACCAAGGATGATCCCTGGGGGTCTTGCCTGCCTTGATGCCCCTTCCTGTGGAGGTTCCCTGGCATTAAAGGAGTCAAGTGTGAGCACAGTGATGTTCATGGACAATAAAATATATGGACAGGCCAATGGCCTTTGCTCATTTTGACATTGTTAAAAATAAACCCAAGTTGTTGTTTGTTTGTGTGCACATTTGTCCTGCAATTCATTTTCTACCTTTATGTTGTTCCTGAGTAACTTGTGTTGTCTGCCTACAGTTGTGTGTGTTTCAGCCTGCTTGTGGACCCATTTGCTGTTGTTTGCAAAATCAGACTTTGTGGGCAGTGTTGGTGTCCCGGAAGACAAAGGTATTTGTTGAATGTATGGTTATGTGTTTTTCAATGCAATTATGGTTTCATAGCATTCAGTTCTGTTTGGTATGGTACGTATTTCATCTTGTGTTGTCCAACGTGAGCCTGTATGGTGTTAGACATGTCCCCCTGATATGGATTGTAGATTAATCTAATGTGTGGCAGCTTGAGCTTTGTTTGTGCATATATGGAGTGTGTTCAATTGTGCTACTTTTGTTTGCATTTGACTGTGCATGTGTCCATTTTGTTGTGTATACCTTGCAGCTACTTCATGTAGCTGTATGTCCCATGCAGTTGCAGTTGTATTTGCTTTGCTGACTTGCACTTCCAAATTGTACAGATGGGCATGTCACTTGACTGTAGTATTATTTGTCACTGACATACCTGAACGGCCAGTTCCTGTGAAGATGTTGTTTAAGGGGCATGTGCAAATTCTACTGTGTCCCAGTGTAGCATCCTTCCCTGAGTGCTCCTGATGCCCCATCCCTATTGTGCAAGTATTGTTTGCATAGTGAGCTTTGGATATTTGTCTCTCTGACTATTGTGCATTCCATTGTTCTTCCATTGTATTGTTATGTGACTGATGTGTGTGTCCATTGCAGGGCTGTTTGATGGGAGTGGTGTTTGTGTTCCATAACACATCCATACATATGTGTGTTGAATGTGTGCAGTCCATGGCATGTGAGGGATGTGAGTGATTCAGTTGTATTTGTAGATGTGATTTTGCTGGTGAAGGAGTATTTGGAGAAAGCTCCTAGTAAAGCCCCCCAGGATTTATTTAGTTACATGCTGGCTTTGAGAAACCAGACTGCCCGCTTCCGGGGTCTCGCAAAGGAGAACCTAGAAGCAAGCCTGGAGGATATGAAATGTTGGTATGGCCAGAATGCCACTCTGGTCGAGTTTCAACCTGGTCAAAAGGTGTGGGTGATGGCACCAGTGGAGCCTAGGGCGCTCCAGGATAAGTGGACTGGGCCATTTGAGGTGGTGGAGTGCAAGAGTGAAATCACCTACCTGGTGGACTTGCAGTCTCCAAGGAACCCTTTAAAGGTCCTGCATGTTAACCGCCTCAAACCACACTTTGAGCAGACTGAACTGTCCATGCTCCTTGCAACAGATGATGAGGTGGAGGAGGAGAGTGAGCCTCTTGCTGACCTTCTGTCTGCAGGAGAGAAAGATGGGTCTATGAATGGAGTGATCCTCTCCCCCTTCCTGACTGAAGGGCAGCAGAGGGACTGTCGCCAGTTGTTGGGACAGTCCCCTCACTGTTTTCCCTGATCCCAGGGGTCACACACTTGTGCACACCTGATGTGGACACTGGGGATAGTCCACCCATTAAACAGAAAGTTCATATGGTGACTGACGGTCAGGGCTATCATTAAGGATGAGGTATCCAAAATGTTAACCCTAGGGGTTATTGAGCATTCTAACAGTCCTTGGGCCATCCCAGTGGTGGGAGGGCCACCTGCAGCACCTCTGGAGAGTGTTAGAGGCTCGGCAGAAGGCAGGCCTCACTATTAGGGTAAGCAAGTGCCAAATATGGCGGAGTTCTGTGGTGTACTTGGGACACCAGGTAGGGAGTGGCGAGGTGACACCCCTACAGCCAAAGATTGACAGACATCCATCAGATTACACCAAAACCGGCTAATTAGAATGGGGAATCATCAAGTTTCCTAGTCTCATTAACCTCTGACTCCTTGAGCACTACGAGCAGTTCCAATGGGTCGAAACAGCAATATGCCCGGAAGGCCAAACATGCTACCTTCTTTTTAATGGCAACCATCCCAAACCATTTTTTTCCAGTAACCATATACCAATAATCTGAACCCCACCAGACACCCCGCCTTGACAGACATCCAAACCACATTACCAGTGTTTTTTTTTTTTATATATTTTTTTATTAACATTTTGTTGTTCAATAAACAGTTTCTCGGCTACAGCACCATGTCGTTTGCATCACATTTATGCGTAGCAGTGTTAACATCATCATTGTCTACATTGTTTAGTTGTTCTACCTTATTGTTCGATAAGCTTTATATTTTAAACTTTTGTTGAAGCATAACATTGGTAGCACATCTTCTCTGCAGGGTGTCCTACTGACTGGGCGCTGTATCGCTATAGAACTCTAGTAGTTATGTAACACATTTAACTCGCATTAAACCATTATTAACTCAAACTTAAAACCTGATGGCGTTGTGAGGGGTGGTAATTGTTTACGCAGGGGTATGCTATATCTTTGTCTTTTTTCTTTTCCCCTTTTAAAAGTTTATATGGTATCAGTGCTCCTAAACTTTGTCTGATTTCAGGTGGATGGGGTTTCCCTGTGTCCAATCTGTCTGTTACTCAATGTCCTGGGCTCTATACATTAATGATCTGCCTCTTGTTCAATCTCGGTCTCACCATTGCCCACCCTATCTGTATCTTGGTGAATGTGGTAACGTCCCTTGCATCCCATTATTTACCCAGTTTCCCCTCCTGTCGCCGCGTCTGTATCTGCGTCCGCTGCTCTCACTATGTTGCTCCAGCTTGTCACCGCTATTTACCATTCCTGTGCAATAGGATAGCAACGCAGACCCTTCCCCTCCTCGCTCTTCAGAACCTGGAGTTCAGCCCTGGCCCACGTTGTAACGTCTTGTCTCCACCTGACCCGGGGGGGGGGGCGAAACTGTGCTTTCCAGCTCTTTGCGATTTGTCCCCATAGCCCAGTAAACACACGTGGGGAGTCGGGTTCATGTTCATATTGAGGAGTCTTGATAGGTCAGACATCACCTCGCCCCACCCCTCCTGGATCTCAGGACAGATCCATACCATGTGGTCAAAGTTTGCATCTACGTTTTTACATCTAGGACACTTCCTAGGATCTCCCCCATAAATTACTCTTAATCGATGTGGGGTGAGGTACGTTCTGTGTAAGTAGTTGTATTGTATATAACGCAGTCGCATGCTGCGAGCGATAATCCGGGGATAAGCCAGGGCCCTGTTTCACTCCGCATCGGTCGGTTCCTTACCGACTGTCCTCCCCCATCTTTCTCTCAGTGGCCACAGGGAGTCTAGTGCATCCTCAATTTCAGCGCGATATAGTTTAGTGATCAGATGGGTCTCCTCACCCGATACCAATAGGAGATGCAACACCCTGTGGGTGGCCGGTTCTGCATTGACCGTGGTCCAGTGCATTTTCAGCATGTGCATCAGTTTATGGTATAGTAGGAACTGCCCCGGGGAGATTCCATCATCGACATGGTTAGCGAAGGATCTCAGTGCTCCCTCATGAAACAGGTCTCCCATAGTTTCTATTCCCGCTCTCCTCCAAGGTCCGATACTCAAGTCCCTCAGGTTCCTCCCTCCTGTTTCAGTCGTGAGTGCCCCTAGGGGTAGGGCCGGGGAGTACAGGGGGCCCACTCCCACCCTTTTTGCGCATCTCTTCCAACACGCCAGTGCCACTCCTGTCATCAGGCTGTGCGTGTGGGGGGAGAGCTTCCTATTCGGCAATCGCGCGATGAACCAGTTAATATCCTCAGCCGCTGGATCAGTGAATCTCTCCAGCTGGCCCTTACCTGTAAGCCATCTGGCTACCCATTGTAGCTGGGATGCCAAGTAGTAGGCTTCAAAATCTGGGGCTCCTACACCCCCTTGGCAAGTTGGTCTGCATAGTATCGAGAGCGAGGTGCGTCTCCGGCCATCATCCCATATAAGCTCCCTGAGTAGGGTATTAAGCTCCCGGAACCATGCTGCCGGAATCAGAAGGGGTAAATTAGCGAAGTAATATAGGAGACGAGGTAGCATGACCATTTTAGATAATGCTATTCTGGCCATTATCGTTAATTTTAGCGACCGCCAGAACCCAACCGAGGACTTCAGGGATCGTAGCGCTCTACCCAGGTTACCCTCGCGCAGATCTGTCCTGTCATGAAATACCTGTGTACCCAAGTACTTAAAGGTTCGTGGGGCCCAGATCATATCCCCAGGGCATGTTGTCGGGCGTTCAGCACGCGATGACAGGGGGAACACGCATGTTTTGCTACGGTTAAGGCGTAGTCCAGAGATATTCACTTAGTTTCCAACACTCCCAACGCCCATGGGAGGTCCCCCTCTCCGTCCCTAAGATAGATAAGTATATCGTCTGCATATAGCGAGATGATATGTTCTTGGTGTCCCCACTCCATTCCTCTGCCTATGCCGTCTTGTCGCATCAGGGACGCCAGCGGCTGGATGGCCAGGGTAAACAACAGTGGGGACAATGGGCAGCCCTGTCTGATTCCTATGTAAATTAGATAGGTGTCGGATACCGTCTTGCCTGTCCTCACTCTTGCCAGCAGTGACGTATATAGTAGGTCCACCCATCTGACCCAACCTTCACCCATTCCCATACGGAGCATCACTGCTCTTAAGTAGTCCCACCTAATCGAGTCGAACGCCTTCTCAAAGTCCACCGCTGTTAATACCCCCACTGCGGGTCTCGCACCACTAGGCATGTTCAGGACCGCAAAGAGACGCCTCAGGTTCAGGGAGGTGCTGCGGTTTGGGACGAAACCATTCTGATCTTCATGTACAAGAATTGGTACATGGTTGAGCAGTCGGTTAGCCATGATATTGCTTAGTATTTTGAAATCACTATTTAGCATTGACAAGGGGCGGAAGTCGGTCACCGACGGCTGCTTTATTTTGGTCTTAGAGAGCGGGATCACCGGTGCCTCTCTCATGGTGCCCGGCATTATCCCAATTTGTAGCGCTTCTGAATACATCTCTACCAGCTGGGGAGCCAGCTGTTTCTCAAATTTTTTGTAGAAGTCCATGGGGAGGCTGTCTGTCCCGGGGGTCTTCCCAGGGGCTAGTTGTGCTATAGCTTCACTGACCTCTGCCAACGTTACTGGGCCCCCCAAGCTATCCCTATCTTCAGCCGTCATGCTCGGTATGGGTATCTGCTGTAAATAATTATCAAAGACTTCTGTGCTGATTTCAGCCGGCTTTCCATAGAGATAGGTATAATATTCTTTGAAGGCGTTATTCACAGTACATGGTCCACTTCTGCACATCCCTTCCTTATCCAGCACATTTGTTATGGACTCGGCCTTCCCACCCGGGCTTACCAACCATGCTAGCATTTTCCCCGACCTACCCTCTTCAGACTGTAAGGAGGCAAAATATTTTTGTGTATTGTGGCATTTGAATTGCTCTTCGACCTGTGAGTGGTCCCTTCTTGCCTGATTGTATTCCTCATTTCCTGCTGTGTCCGCCCCCTGTCCCAGTTCCCTCTCATGTATTTTCTTCTCTAGTCTGGTCAGTTCTCTTTCAAGTGTGCGACGAACTCCGGCTGATTGTCCCAGACAAAAACACCTTGTCACCACCTTAAGGGCTTCCCATTCCATTGATCTAGTGGTGGTGGACCCGCTGTTAGTTTGAATGTGATCAGTCAGATGCTGTCTCAGGGTGTCTCTATATGCTGGATCTTCCAGCGCCGAAGGGGTTAGTCTCCAGGCCGGTATGTGGGGGCCTAACCTCTGTCGCCCTCCATGTTACCAGTAGGGGATTGTGGTCGGATAATGTACGGCCCAGATATTCTGAGTGAACC
Organism: Pleurodeles waltl; assembly: GCF_031143425.1. Lineage (NCBI taxonomy): Eukaryota > Metazoa > Chordata > Amphibia > Caudata > Salamandridae > Pleurodeles > Pleurodeles waltl. The sequence goes on along the minus strand of NC_090448.1, from coordinate 1,090,330,529 downwards.
ATCCCCCGTGTAAGGTCTGCTGTGCACACCACCCTGTCAATTCTGGTATGGAGCCGGTGGAGGCCCGAGTAGAATGAGTAGTCCCTGTCGTGCAAGTGGTGTTCCCGCCAGATATCCATTAGCATCCATGAATTCAACCATTCACTAAGCTTCCCGGCTATCTTACTTGTCATTGCACCCTGTAGTGGAGGAGTTGACCTATCCAAGTCTACATCTAATATACTATTGAAGTCCCCTCCGACCAGGAGCTCCCCTCTCCTCTGACGGGTGAGGTGGCTCGATAATCTCGTCAGGAAGGGGATTTGGTCCTGGTTAGGGGCATACATGCAACATAGGACTATCGGTATACCGTGCAACCTTCCCTCCAGAATCACAAACCTCCCCTCCTAGTCTATGTTGGAGGCCCTTTATCTCTAGGGGGACCCCCGCTCGGACCCAGATCATTACTCCCCTCGCGAATGCTGAGTACTCTGTTGCGTACACCCGCCCCCTCCATCTACGTCTCAGCCTCTCATGTTCACCTGTCGCCAGGTGGGTCTCTTGCAACATTGCGACCTGTATATTCCTCCTTTTTAAGTAAGCCAGTATTTTGTGTTGTTTGTTCGGTTACCCCATCCCCCTAACGTTCCACGTTAAGAAGTTGTATTCTGTCATGTTGATGTTTTACAGGTTTATATCGGCTGCACTTTACCACCTTTACTTACAGCTCTCCCCTGCTCATTAATGGAGTACTACTGTTTTCCGACCATTCGCCACCCCTTGTCATCCTAACTTGTAACTGCCTATCCCAACTCCCCCTCCCCAGGGCACCTCTCAAACAGTAGGCTGCCCAAAAAAAGAAAACCAGTGCAACTTGTGTCAACTTTTAGTTGCTGTTCTCGCCAGTCTGCCTGTACGGGTGAGATTCTAGAAGGGGGGTGGCCCTGCACGGAGAGGCCTTTAGTACATCAGTTTCAGCCGCCTGAGGTTGTCCAAGAAATCTTTGGGCGTCAAAGTTCATCTGCAGTCTGTGGGGTTCCTATTGGGGCCTGTACGGAGCTGCCCGAGCCCCCCGTCGACGACATCACGGTTTCATCCGATTCTCCTCCAGAGCACTCCAAGGGGGACCCCCTCTCCACTCATATGGGCCGCTGCCTCCAGTGCCGCTCTTCTGCCACTCTCTTTTTGGTTCCGGGATGGTGCCATACGGGGGCGGCTTCGGGCACGTCGCCCCCTGGGAGGTCGGCGCGGTCCGCCTCCAACCGGATCCCCCCCCGAGCCGCTCCGTCTGTACTCCACGGGTTTCCAGCAACTCCCCTGCCCCCTCAGGGGATTGAGGAAATTATGTTTTACCGTCTAGCATTACTTTCAGTCTAGCGAGTATAGCAGCGAATATTGAATGCCTTCAATCCTTAGGGCCCTTTTGACTGCGATGTATGAGGCACACTTGTTTTGTACTTCTACTGTTAAATCTGGAAAGAGTGTGACTTCGCCATTTGCAACCTTAAATGGGCCTTCTTCTCATGCCCTTTGCAGTAAGATGTCCCGGTCTCTGTAGTGTAGTAATCTTGCAATCACCACCCGAGGGGGTCTGTCCGGCGCCAGGGGTCTCGAGGGCACCCGATGTGCCCTTTCCAGGGTGTAGAAGGGGGTCAGCTGATCCGGTGCCACTACTGTGCTCAACCATTTTTTGAGGAATTCCACCATATTCGATCCCTCTGCTCCCTCCGGGAGACCCACCACCCGCACATTATTCCGACGGCTTCTCCCCTCCGCATCCTCTGCTCTTTGCTCTAGGCGTGTCATTCTGTCTCTGAGGTGCGTCATTTCGGCCTGCAGGTCTTTTTGTTTTGGTGCAATGTCAGCCAGTGTGGTTTCTGTCTCTTTGACTCTGTTTGATAACTTGTGGTGGTCAGCCCTCAGGAGGCCCAGCTCAACCGCGACCTGATTGATGTCGTGTTGCAGTGTCAATTTAGTGTCTTCTATCGCGCCTAGTATTTTGTCCAGGGTGTCTTGCATTTTGATCTGCGTTGGGTCCTGCGCGTCCCCCCCTCTATGCCCGGGGGCTGCCGCGCCGTCCATGTCTCTAGCCTCGTGGCGGTTCTTAGGGGACATTAGGTGTGCAGGTGATAGCTCCCCCAGGGGGCGAACAAGAGACCAGCTTGCCAGCTCAGGGGTCCCTCCACCCAGAGCCTCGGTCCTCAGTGCTATCCAAGGCCCATAAGGTTCCCAGGCCCAATCCCAGTGGCACTGGGAGCAGCGCCCCCTCGCTCCGGTTCACAAGAGGCTCAGGGTGCACTTCGTTTAATCAGTAGAAGTATCACCGACCTGACCGTGGCAATCTCGGCCTCAGGGCTCGATCCGGTCCAGAGAATCAAAGCGCTTGCTACAGACCACTGCCCCGGGGGTCTTCGCGCAAGGGAGCGCGGGCCGTCTCCCTCTTATCTCCGTGGGCGAGTCCCGCTAGACATGCCATCCACCTCCAACGAGGTGCCACGAAACGCCGCGCCACTGTACCTTCCTTCTGGGTCGGCGACTGTCCGTCGATATTCGGCTCCTTAAGGGGTTTGCCCCTGCAAGGGCCACCCCAGGTTCCTCCACACCTGAGACGTTGCCAGGCGAACTCAGACGTCTCTCCTCTCGGGGCCCATCGGGCAGGACCCCAGCCTCAGGGCAACCTGATCGCTCCCACGGGGAGCCATCCCAGTCCTTTTCGCTCGCCAGGGGGTTTCTTGTGTCCGCCCCTCGCCTCATGCTGTCAGGACCCCCAGTGTTCTCTTCCGCCAGGGGGGGCACCCCGGCCGCCAGGTCGGCCCTCCGACTAGAGCCGCCACTCTAGGCGCGTGTCCACCGCAACAGGAGCCCGGCGCCCCGCCAGGCCTCCCTTCCGAGCTGGGCCTCAGCTTTGCCCCGGGGCAACCAGGCCTCTGCACCATTCGCCTTCAGCCCGCCTCCCCTTATTCCGGAGGAAGGAGGGGGCAGAGGGCCTCGAATCTGGCGGCCCTGCCCGTTTTTCCAGTGGTACCCTCGTGGACCCCTCCACTCGCCAGTGGGTCCCGGGAGGGAGTGGGGGCGCCTCAAACTCCCGCTCCTGCTCGGGCTGCGCCTCCACAAAGACGTGCGGCCGCAGGGCTGGCCGAGCACCGAATCTCCCCTCTGCGCACTCCCAGCAACAGCGCAGAGGCAGGCCCTAGGCCCAGGGACCCGCCGGACGCAGCCGATGCTCCCAGGAGGGCTCGCTCCGGGGCCTTTTGATGCTCGGCTCACTCACGCAGGTCTCCGCTTCTTTCCGGGTTTAGTTTGCCCCGGGGGCGGCGCAGGATAAAGGACGAAGTTCCGGCCCCTCCGGAGCAGCAGAATTAGGCGTGCACCATCTTCAGCCGCTTGGCCACGCCCAACCACATTACCAGTTAGGTAAAGAAAGAAACATCACATTTCTAACCAGCTTGCCAACTTAGAACTTGGAAAAAATTCCAATGCCCGTTAACACCCCTATGTGTTATTTGACGCCATCTTCTGCGTGCAGGCAATTCTCTTGAAAACAAAGAGGCAGAGAACAACAAGAAACAACCTTGGGATATCCACCAACCCCTCTACTCCTTTCGTTTTCACTTTAGTGGTTCCGAATCTCGAAAAAGGGGTATGAGACCTGACTCCAGAAATAAATTTTCCACCCATAATCTTCCCTTATACACATACACATGACAGTTTGAGAGAAAAGCAGGCCAGCCTGACCAGGCAATGATAGTGCTGCAAATGTAGTAAAGACAAACCAAACTGATGGAACAGCTATCCCTCCTAGGACCAAACCTCACTGACCGATCACTAAAGATAATCCGACTACCCAAAATGTGAGCACCACATCTCTTTGTCTATCCCATGATATCCAAAGTCACACTCTATCACACATTTTTGGTCAGATCCTACACAACTGAGTGATAAGGACAAGCTTCATATTCTCTTCTAAATACCTCTTTGTGATCTTGTTCTAATCATCACTGACCTACAAACTGAGCCCTGCGCCGAGTGACTAAGCTCCAACACTCACTAAATCTTCCTGGAAACTGCTCCCTTAAAGATGGATCTTGCACTGTCAATCATCCGGATGTAAGACAGAGCAGACATCTGTTTGCACCTCCTAAGGCTTAATTAAACGAGTATAGAGGGGTAGTGGAAATAGCAAATTAGCTTTTTCAAAAAATCTATGTGGGATTTCAATCATTTATGGCGCACAATATTTTTAAAGGAATCCGAATAACTGGAGGAGATCTCTACCTCAGTCCAGCATCCTCTTCCACATCTTTTAGCGTGTAGCGATGAAGGGATTTGATAACCACAGACCCAAAGTTTCAACTGTTTCGTTATAATTATGGTCCTCCTTTAAGGTCTGTTCTGAATCATAGTGGAAAGTGTATGTTGTACGAGGTTGTCCTAGAACTGTGTAACACCAGAGATGCGGTATATCTATAGAATATTACTGTTGTGTACATCTGCAATCTCTGACTCCGATTGGGCATGGTGTATACTTCTTATTGAAGGGTTGATAACGTATATGTACAATCGGATGTGAAAAAAACTAATAAATACATATATATATATATTTATTTTAAATAACAGGCATGCTGAATCAAACGTCTGGCGGCATTGGTCAGAGACAGCCTAAACATGCTTTAACCAACACACCCCAACGCTCCAATGCATCAGCATTTACCCATGGAAACGCCATCATGCAAACAGAAGCGTCTGTGATGAGAGTGTGGGCGTTGGTGTCAGGGGCTGTGATGCAGTGGGGGAGCATGTTGTTGAAGGACGCTCTGTGTGGAAAACAGTATGGTGGTCTCTGTACAGGGTAGTCTAATGTGTGCTAGTAGGTTTGAATTACATGTTGTGTGGTAGTTGTTTGTTCTATTGTCTGATGACTGATTGTGTGGCAATGTTTGCTGTTTCTTGTGATGTGGATTGGAGAGGTGTGACCTTAATAAGTGGCCAAATCCGGTGATTTTTAGGATTACTGGGGAAAGAGAGTAACTCCTTAGATGTGGGGATCCCAACGATCCCGCTGATGAAGGTTGAGTTGCTAATTACCAAGGCTGCTGGTCTTCATTCCACCTCATGCCTCTTTCTTCCATCACCCTAAACTTTGTGTTTCTTTATCTCAGTCTTGTGAGTTCCTTTTTATTCCCTGCTGCATCACTTGGGCCCTTTCTCTTCCTCCTTCTTTCTCCCTTTTTGTCTTTTTGCTCTGGATTGGGAAAAGTGAGTTGATACATAAATCCTAACCCCAAAGCATGAGTGGCAGTACCCACAACCTGCAACCACCAGCACTTATTAGCACCACATATAAGACAGACCAGAAATCTGTTTCAACTTTCTTAGCTTATAAGTGATCCAACTCACTGACTCAAATAATTTTATGGCAGATAATGACCACCTAGATCACCAAAACTGCCCATTTTCCTACATACACTTTACACTACATGTGGATGAATTACACAATTCTGCAGGGCAAGGTATGCACTTTTCACTGTTGAGCATGTATATGAGTACTATGGGGCATATTTACAAGCCCTTGGTGCTACTGGAGCGTCACATTTTGTGACGCTCTGGTAGCCCTGTGCACTGCACCATATTTACAAGCTTAAGGCCGCCTTGTAAATATGGGACTCTCTGATGCAGTTTTCTGAGGCAGAGGTGTGTGCAATGGGTGTTGCTGTGGGCACTCCACCGCAACACCCATTACTTTTGACGCTGACCCAGATTTACAAAAATTCATGAATCTGGGGCAGCGCCAAAAACTAACGCCACCCCAGGGGTGGTGTTAGTAAAGCCCAACGAGGGGAAAAACTTTTATTTATCATTGGTTTTAGCTTTTTCCATGTGTGGTGTTTTCTACAGCACACATAGAGGAGCAAAACTTCATGAATTATAGTTTAGGTGCAGGAAGGGCTCCCTTCCTGCACATAAACAATCATTCAATAATGCTGATTTGCTACTTCTATGTGCGCTGCATTCTGCAGCACACATAGAAGTGCCAAATCACCCTTGTAGATTGTTTATGTGCAGGAAGGGTAACCTTCCTGCACATAAACAATAATTCCCTTCAACGCAGACACCCTTGCACTTTGGTGCAAGGATGCCTGCGTTGTCAGCTAAATTTAGTGCCAGCGCTAGGGGAAACACAGGGGTGCACCGTTTTGTAAATATGGCGCATCCCTGCATTTCAGAACTGATGCAGCGTGGCGCTGCCAATTTTGGCACAGCGCCGCGCTGCACCCGTTTCTGGTAAATCTGGCCCTTCGTTCGTTACAATGTATGTGATTTCTGTTTTTACAGGTAGCACAGAAATGCTAATGTAATATGTGGTAAAAGTAAGAAAGCACTAACTTGTACATCTTCTGAGATCTGATGAGTTGGGGAGTGACTTGATAACTGTGATTTATCAGGACACACCCATGTTGCCAGCAGACTATCCTCTGCCATTTACACCTGGGCACTGCAGATGCTGCTCTGTGGACCTGACTCATGTTTATAGTTTGGGCAGTAATGAGAACGGTGAGTGTTTCATCCCTAGCAACCTTTATCCCCTGACTTTAGTAGGTCACTCCTTGTCACCAGGTAAAGGGTTTGCCTGTGAGTTGTAAATGCCTTCTGACTATTATAAGACTCAAAGGTCGTTCAGATCCTGGAAGAGGAATTAAAAATTGCAGAAGGGCAAAGGTAGCCTGACGCCCAGCGCCTCCAGTTCATTTCCACGCTTCTGTGCTGAGCCGTGCTTCTTGGGTTTCGAGCTTGAAACGTTTTTGAAGCAAGAAATTTGGTAAGTCCACTTTTATTCTATTGAAAACTAATATAATTGAGTTTTACCTGAAAACTTTGCACTTGTATAGCGCACTACAGGCGCTGTATGCATACCACTGTGGAACCCCTCCTGGCTTTTCCCTGTGAGGGGCCCACTCCTGGGCAACCCCCAGGGTGAAGCCAGGCATCCAAATGCTGTCAGGGCCATTGTGGAGATTAAGCAAGCTATTGCCCAGAGTTGGACCCATTAATTAGATTAGACAGCCAGGCAAGAATTATCTGGTCCAAGGGAATTGAGCCCACGACCTGCGGAGGCCGGAGGCAGGAATTGAACGCTGGTCCTGGGCCAGATCTCTGCATCAGGGTCTGCCACTCTAATCATCATGCCACACTTCTCCACTCTTGTAAACAGTTAAACAAACAGGATGCTTAGGCTATGGCAGGACTTGTGTCACTGAAGCCCTCTAAGAACATCAGAGCAACATCCGAGAGCTACTTCCTTTTATTATTAGTCATGTTACATGGATCACTCAAAACTGAGTGGCAGGCTAACTGTGTTTCTGGTTTCAGAGAACCACCTGCACCATTTGAGAGAGGCCGAAGGCTGATGTTCTTCCTCTCTATGTCCTTTCTTGTCTTCCCGTATCCACCAAACACCATCCAAGAAAATACACACCTAAATAATTACCTCTTGTTTTAAAAAATGGTACATTTTGTTGTGAGACTTTTTCATGGCACTGGAGTATGGGTAAGATTGGAGGCACCCTTAACTCTGCTTCAGAGTTGGATTTTCAGCTCCTCAGGTTTTAGCTTAGGAAGTGGTGGGCAGAACTGCAATTGTTTTCCAAACTAAATGGGTGATATTTTTTTTGCAATATATATGGCAAATTTGCTTGGATGATTCCCTTTGTAAAGTTTTCTCTTACGTAGAAAACACAAGATGCTTGCTCTATGTATGTTCCATGTAGTTTCTAAAGTAATGAGGCACACGTTCAACACATCAAGGTGTGACCTATATCCACACAGTTCCGCAAGATTTGTTCTGCCTGAATTTGTCTGCAAGGTTTAAATTACATGAAACATGTGCACATAAATATTTACGGAATACACAACCACAGTAATAAGGGTTTATTCAAGATAACATTCATGTAAAAAATGACTCTGCCTAATCAGGATGAGGTGCACTGTTTCAACAGTATAGGGGTAACCAGCATTAAGAAATGTGATGAATGAATTGTTAGATTAACACTATTTTCTCTTTCTTTTTCATAAGCAACATTATAGAAATGGGAAGACAATCCAATGTAGTTATTGGAGTCAGAATGTTCAAGACAAGTTAGGTCCTTAATCCACCCGGGTCAATAACACCTGGGAGTGCCTCCGCCTTGGATAATATTGCTCATATTTCTAATATAAATCAGACCGTTGAAATTAGGGGAGAAATTCACACAATTGTTTGGTAGACAGTGTTTTTAGAAAGTCACAATATGAATTAATTTATTGATGGTCCTATATTACTAATGGTGATCGCCTGCTGGGATTTGATAAACTTGTTTTCAGAGAAAAATTGTTCCTGTCTTCAATTTGTCAGGGAAACTCTGATTAGTGCGTGCTCCTGAAGCTAAAATGATGACAAATTTCTGTAAATTCAAAAATATAAAAAATGTAAACATATCTTCCTCATCTATGTAAAACGAATGTCTGAATAAAATAAGTACTCCAGACATCAAGCACTTCATTTCCTGGTGGTGTCGCGTAGTTTCACCACGGAGTTCTAATGAACAGCTAGAATGTTAACAGAAATCCACTAATGGACATTTATGGACCCTCAATACAAAATATTGCTGGAACCTAGTTCTGAACAAGTGTGTCTGGGAGGGGTGTATGTCAGAATATCAGTGCTTAATTTGAGCTTGGTGTTTCCGGTGCTGAGCACCGGCGCTTATTTTTGAGGGCCGGGGCTTATTATTCTGCCTCAAGCATTTGCTGCGAGCAAAAGACACATGTGGGAAAGACGGATGAAGGGAAAAACAAACAAGCGTCACAAAGGAAGAAAGTAGAAAGCTGCCAGAGTGAGCTGAAGAGGCGGGGTGGGGCTTTATATGTACTGAAGAGGCCCGAGATGGCTTCAGGATTACGCCGCCTCAGTATTCTGTGCTCGCTCATTTAAATGCTGCAGCCGCGAATTTAAGAGGAGGGCTTTGGGCAGCGGCACCGGCACCTTTTTACTTACAAATTAAGCACTGCAGAATATCAAGCACAAAAGTATTCTGCTGCGTAAATAGTGGAATGAGTGAGCTGCCTGCAATCTGAAAGAAGTACTTACTTGATGTTGTACATACCTTTTCTGAAGAACCGCAAAACTGTTATTGGTAATTTTTTACTGTCTACGATGATACATTAGTTCATAGCAAATCAACTATTTCTTTAATTATTCAAAACATCAGAATTCCATTAAACCTGCCTATTCTGTCTGAGTCTACGATTAAATCACTGGTAGTCTATTCATTTTCTATGCATGCAAAGAAATCAATATAGCATTCATATCTGTAACTCATGATCCATGAAACGCGGTGTTTGAAATAAGGCTTATAAGTCACATGCCCAATCCATTTCGGAGCACGTTGCCCTTCATTGAGGGGAATATTCAATCATTTGACCTCATTGTGACAAGGGTCGACGCATGTACTTCTCGAGAAGTGCGAACCGCTGATGGGTCGACATTACTTTCATCCAAGTGGGTTGAAACATTGCAGAGTAACCAAGAGGCACACATTGACATTACCTCCCCAAGTACCAGCAGCAAACCTCTACCTACCTATACATATTTACCTTATCAATATTTTGCTAGTCGATATTCTGGCTGTGATATTTTTGTAGCACAATGTTTTGTCTTCGAATAGAATTATGGTACCTAATCAAGGAGAGCATATCAGAAATGAACATGGGAGATTCAGCAAGAAAAACGGGTCTGAGGCATTGACCTCACCTCTGAGGAGGACCCGGACACTGGGAGTGACTGCAGAGGGCGATCTAAATCCTCACCCAAAAGAGACGGGGTTACTGGGCACGTGATACGTTGTTGTGTCACCTCCGCTCCATTTTCAGTTATCTTGGGATGTAAGGAACTGCTGGGATGATGCATACAATAATATGCACCAAAAATGCAAGCTTCACAAAATACAGAAGGTATTTTCTAAGATGCTGCTATCTTTATCGACTCAACGTTTCACAGTGTGAGTATTTCAAGTTCAGCAAAGCGAAGACCACGCGCTTCCCTCCAGGCCTTCAGAGAGAAGTATCATGATGTAGTACTGTACAGACCAATCCTTTGGCTACCTCAAATCAATTACACGCAGTGTTTCAGTAACCACATAACAGTAACACACTTCTATCTTGGTATCTGTATCTCATCTACCTCAGCACATTGTTCAGTAGGTCAGTGGAAGCAGGGCACTGAGTACCACCACACCCTTTGAGATATCAGACAGATAAATATCCAGACAACCTACCACCACCTCACCTGAGATGTACACTAGAGGCCATCTGCAGTTAACAGAGGTGAAGATCAGTCAGGTCTCTTGATATTGGAAGGTGTCCAGTAGAAGACATTGGGCCATGTCTACTGTGCGATCCACATCCAGATCAAGAATGTGTAAAGAAGCGCTGTATGTTGTTGCAGTTGAAGTCAAGCTAGTCAGGGGCATTTAAAATCTCACAACAGATCAGTTGCAATTGGTTTGACCACTGAATGGCTCTTTATTCAGTTTTATGACCAACACCACATGGTCAATTCCTGACCTCTGCAGTGCTGGAAATGAATGAAGGATCACAATGTGATTCTGATGAAAAACATCGATACTGGGCAACACTTCTATGCGGACCTGTTTCTCCAAACCGTAGTCTCGGGGTTTTGAATACTTGCTAGTGTTTGATATTCATCTAAAAAAAAGTTCCCTGCAATCATTTTTAACTGTATGACAAAGATTCCCTTTAACGGGAACCACCCCCATTCGCTATTGTTTTCCATCACTTTTTTGCATTAAGGTGGCCCTGCCTCTGTGCCCTTAGGGTGCCTGCACTTATTGTTTCTAAGTCACAGAGGTACCCACGCTTGTGGAGGGTGGGAAGGGCACCCCTAACCCTCAGCTCTTGTCTGTCTTCCTCTCTTCATCTCTCTTAAAATACCCAAGTAGTTTCCTCACCCATCGTCCCTCTCTGCTGTATCTTACCGCTACCTATAGTCTAGTACCACTACTCAAACCGAGCACCTTTTCTCCTGTCTGTATTCTAGAAACAAGCTCTACCACTCCTTATACCCCAGTACCTCTACCAACCCTTTACTACCTCTTGGCCGACCTATTTGTAATACTTCTATACCGGACCACACTCTAGACCGCTATCTCTGTTCATACCTAGTAGATCTAACAATTTCTATAGCATAGTACTTCGGTACCTTAGTACCATAGTGCTTCTGCATCTGTGCATATCCTAGTACTTCTACCGAAACTTAGCACCTTTACTCCTGCTTATAAGTTAGTGGCTCTATCCCTAATTATACACTAGTACATCTAGCAATATCCTAGTACCTCTTTGATACATATATGTAGTACCTCCACTCCAGACTATACCCTAGGCTGCTATCTCTGACCAAATCTAGTAGATTTAGCACTTCCTCTAGCTTAGTACTTCAGTACGTTAGTACTTCTGCCCCTGTGCATACCGTAGTACCCCCACTATTACTATCCCCTGCTATCTCTAATCCTACGTATAACCTCACGCCTTCCTTCCCTCTTTCTTCATTACTCCAGCCCCTTTTCTTCTTTCCTATTCTCTTGTCCTGCCCCCCCCCCCCCCCCATTCACCCCCCCGCCGTGCCTTTGCATTTTTAGAGGAAAGGGTTTTTATTAATTTGTGCATTAAGCTTTGTGTCGTCAGGCCTCCACTCAATATTGTTGATATATCTTTGGAATGAAGTCGTGCCCCGTGTGACATCATCCTGCATCACGTCAGAGGAGAGACAGTGTCAGAGAGGATGAAAGATGCCGGGTTGGCCATTCTGGCACTTTGGCATTTTCCCGGCGGGCTGCAGGCCGAGGGGCTGATTTCGGAGCAGGATAAGCTGCCACTACTGAAGCATGCCGCAGTGCCCCATTCTAGTTCTGGCCTCCGGCAGTGTGGTGTTGATTGGAGCAGTTTAACAGGGCTGGATTTTATTCCCAGTCCAGTCCTGAACAAACCCCCTGACTGAGCAACAGGTAGCCCCATAATGGAGAGACCAACGAAGGCCTTTGGCGTTTGCGACTCTTGAAGCCCCCCCATCTGCCCTGCCCCTTGCAATGATGATCCTTCCACCTGCCCTCATCAGGGGCCGCCCAAGATATACAGCACTGGCACTCATCTGATTTCCATGATTTTCAACATGTTTTTGTTTCGGTATTCACTAATTTATGTTTTTAAGGGATTGCATTCCGTACTGCTCGTTTGCATTAGTTGATTCCTTGTATGCTATTCTCCTCTTCTTTTCCTGTCTTTACAGCTGCCACGACTATGGCAGATGTCTGTTCAACATCTTTTTACAGGGACTCTAGAGTTTGTTTTCTTGTTAGTCATATATCACTCTGCTATAGAATAGTTTAAAATGCCTCTTGCAGTTGAGTGCGAAAGAAACTTTCCAGTCAAAACTGAAGACAATCTCTGCCACCTTGTCCCCAGATCTGTGGTGGAATTGACAGTGTTTTTGAACTGCTGCTTCAGAAATAGTACAGAACATAAATGGGAGGATTGCCAGTAAACACCCTGGTCTGCTTACTGAAAAAACCTTAAATTATGAAAATCTGTCACAAATTAGAAAATGGCGTGCCCTAATAAAGGTGTAAAAGCGTAAGTTACCCCATAAAGGGGCGTACTTAAGAGACCCTAGCGCCACCTTAGCCACGGCATAGCGTCATTTTTTGTTATGCTAAGGTGGTGCTAATGTGGCTTTTTCCCTGCACCATATGTACAAAGTGGTGCAATGCACTCATTGCGCCACTTTGTGAACCCTTGCACCACATTATGCCTGGGCCAGGCATAATGTATGCAAGGGGGCATTCCTACGCTAGGAGGCCTGCAAAAATGGGACAGTGAAATTTAACAGATCTCACTACGCAATTTTTGGCGTCATTTTTAAAGTCTGCTCACAGGAGGAGTTAAAATGACTCTCCCATAGAAACATATAGACCTCCTTGCACTTTGCTACTGTAGCGTCAAAATGGCACAGTGAAATCTGTTCAATTTCACTTCGCCATCTGAGCGGGCCTCCCAGCGCCGAATGGCCCCCCTTTACAAACATTATGCATAATGTGGCCAAGGATTTACAGTATTGTGCAATTCATGCATTGCGCCATTTTGTAAATAAGGCGCGTGGTAAAAGCCACTTTAGCGCGCCCTAGCATCAAACAAATGACGCTATGGTGGCTCTAAGGTGAGGTTAGGGGCTCTTAAGCATGCCCCTTAATTTTTAGAGTGCTTACTGCTAAATAACTCACCTCTGTGCGCTTTCAAATGAGATGTACGACCAGCTGATGTAATTCAGACCAAAGGTGGTTTACAAGTCATGTATTTGTGTTTGTTTTCTGAAAATATGTTTGAAAATTGCTCTAAAATCCTAGATCAGTCATTGTGCTTCATTCAGTGCATTATTCATGGGGCAAAATGTGTTCGTTACTTCCTTCCTCGAAGGGTATTGACTCATTTGATCACGTTTTTGATTAGAGTGGGTGATATTATCTGCAGTGTAATTAAACTAGGCATGCACCTAGATGTCTGTGCACAGATAAAGGTGTTAAAACGTTTCTCAAGATCTTAGAAATTATAAAGTGCAATATAATACTGAGCTCGTGTCGTTCATCTCATTTTGTACTCACTGGCAGTCTTTGATAACCCCCCCCACTGCTAACCAGGAAGTGACCAGGCCCTAACGTCATTTTACGTGTCATTACTGAAAAGATCTGCTGACGTTCGCTGACTGACTGCCAACATGAGTGAAAGAGCGTGACTTCCCACTGGGCTGCCGTAGACATGGCTGCTGTGTCTGTGACAGCAAGACATGCCGACAAGCTTTGGCAAAGTCAATGTCGCCTATGTGACATCAATGTATTTTTAGCCATCCTGTACAGCAGCACGACTGCTGTGCAGCATGGCTGAAAATAAATAAGCATTTGCAATGCAGTGGGCCTCGCGTTCGATCGAGTTAGAGCTATTAGTGTTGTAAATTCCTAACTGGACCTTTCCTGCCACATAAATTGAAAATGAAAAGTAAAGCAGTTGCCATAAGCAAGCCGATTCAAAAAGCCACCGCAGCCATGAGCGTGAGCGCCAGAGTTATTGGCTCCCTGCGTGAATGTCTAGAAAGGATTGTGGCAGGGTTGAAAGGCAAACCGAAAATGGAAGAAGGGCCATTACACCCTGTAACAGGAGGAAGCGTGACATAGTGTGATGGCCAAGAAAAATGTTCAATTAGTGAAATCGCCTGTGGGAGGGAATTTAGCACACAAAGGACATTTCCCAAAATGCACTAATAAAAATGAAGCTTTTAAAACAAGCACAACAAGCAACAAATAGCAAGAGTGGGAGTGGTTAAAAGCCCACAGAGACATTAAAACTGGCCAGCGTGCTTGTGCACTCGACCCTAACAACAAAGCGCGATGACTTGTTCAAAGTTGGCAGAGTGTGGCAAGTAACATCTCCGCTGGCTGTAACCAGTGAGGGCAGCTCTGCAGACAAGAAATGTGAGAGTTAGCTCTGCTTTCCGAGACAGTTGAGGAACATTTTTGCTGCCTGCTCTAAGAAAGTTATCAGTAACCAAAGCAAGATAATGAGCGCACAAAGCTGAAATGTAGCTGAATTGTTTTTGGCAAGTGAGATACAGCTGCACAGAACAGTTTTCTTTTACAGGTGAGAGTTATGAAGTCTGGGCTGAGTGAGGAGTTAGTCCAGTAAGGAATGGATCTGATGCTAGTTGCAGGTCAAATGTGGGATATTGCACTTGTCTTTGAGTCTATTACTCAACAGGACCAAAAATGCCTTACTGCCACCCGTGCAATTTCCCAGCGGGTGATTGGGCTGCCGTGACCCAAACAGAAAAGCCCCCATCGCCCATTCTGTTGTGGGCTCCAACTGACTGTGGTCACAGAAAAGGTAATGGGAGGAGTGCGTGGAAATAGTGTAAACCACTGGCCATTGCTCTTGGTAGCCTTCCAGTCCATCATATTATTCCCACTTTGCTACTCTAAACAGAGGCTCCTCATGGGGACAGTCCATCCCTAGCTGCCAGGCGAGGCCCACTCCAGAAAGGAACACAAGCAACCCCGGACTGGTTTCAACCTTGATACGCCTTGTCAGTGAAGTATAGATTGGATTCAGTGGCAGAGAAAGGGACTCCCTTCTGGATGAAACCCACGGCCACTTAGGGCATTACATAAATCACACAAAGTCTGATGTAGGAATGCTTGCAATCAGTCTCAACCACTAGCAATGACTCTGGCTAGCATTCCAGCCCATAAGTTTTTGTCTACATTAGCAGGTTGGACAAAAACGATTTACTGGAATGTAGCCCAAGTGATTGCCAGTGGCTGAGATTAATTGAGGCATTTCTCCAAGAATTTCTTCTATCACCTTGTTGTTTGTTGCAGGGCTGTGTTTGGTTCCTAGCCTGGCTCTGTTTCTTGCCTCGGTGCTGGGGTGTTCTCAGACCTCTGCTTAGGAGGACAGCTAGGCCAGAGTTGACCTCTCACCAGTTCATACTTTTGATGGCAAGCACAGGGAAGTTTCCCTTCTCACTTCCTAATTGATATCTTTTCCTGGTTCGTGGAGGTCATCCACAAGCCGGTGCTCAGTAAGAACCCACCAGGCAACTGTGCCATCTCTTGCTCTGTATCCTTCATCTGCATGTCTTCTTCAAGTTAACATCCAGATGTAAGCAGAGCTGCAGCCTTAATGCAACTATTGATTATTCTATTAGAGACATTTCTGGCCTGCATTTCCAAGATAGACTGTACCAGATTATACCCGCTCTACTTACTACCCAATGGTTTCACACTCCATGATTTGGGCATTCAATTTCAATTTCTTGAGTGAGACAAAATTATACTTTCCTCTATCCACAGTTAAATCCAACATCTGGTTCATCCCATCTAAGCTGGTTCCTCCTGACTGTGTACGCCAATGGGCTCTCAAACCTGGGTGTGAAACCACTTAGCTGCGAAGTCCCATTGAGAGAGAGCAAAAGAAAGTCTTCCCTTCTTTAGAAATCTACCAGTGCAAGAAGGTAAAACAGTGTTCACAGGTAATTATAATACACTTGTCTCTCCAGCCAGTCCAAGAGAACCCTACCCACCCTTTCCCACCATCCGAGCACCAATTAACCTGACTGTAATTGAATTAACCTCTTAGCCCGGTAAATGATACGTCAGTGACATTATGACTATTCTGGCTCAGAATTGTTTAACATAGCAAGGTTTTAAATGCCCCACATGTAAGTCCAGTTAGCAGATTAGAACCTCCTGAGTAAGGTTGTTGTACACAGAACGCGTGCATATGTTTCACTATATTTGTCACTGCCTGCACGTCAGCTTGGAGATGTAAAAAAGATGCGCAGGCAGAAAGCAGCTTCTACAAATCTAACAACTAAAAACATGATACTGAGACTCATAGCAAGTGAGTATTAAAGTTCATCACAAAACGCAAGCAGACCCACTGAGCTCAGGCTGCCCTTATTGCACTCATCAACCCGCAGAGTTGCCCCACTCTCCTTACAGAGCCTCCAACTTTACACTGCACATCACTTGTACATTCGCCACCACTGGGACAGGTTACAGGCCTGGCATTAGGTCAGGCCAGCCCAGGAGTAACAGGCCCGAACACCGAGTGAAGGGCCTATCCACTTTACACAGAGGTGTATTATTAAAGTCTCACACTGCATCTAAAGTCCCACAGAAGGATACAGTAAGAGCAAAAACCCAGTGATAACGCCAGAGCACACTCAATCCCTCGCATCACACTTTGTAACTGGGCACTGGAGCTTTGCCTTTGAACCAGTTTTTTACACTCTAAATCATCAATATTCTGTGGTGGAGAATCACACTTCATATTTGGATGGTGAATTTTCGATGACTAAAGCATATATATATGTTCTTAGTGACTTTTTAGTCGGATTTCTATCTGCCTGGACTCAGAGGCACAGAGCTGTTACCCCTCTGAACCATAGATGAAGCATCATAACATAAATTGTGGGTTTCATATCCTGGAAGGGACGGCTGTGATCTGACTTAAAGCAGCTATTGCAGCTTTCGACCACAGGCTCGAGGGTTCACACACTGGCTCACGCTGGACTCCTTCAGGCTATCTGGATCCAGCTAGCCTGCAGGCAAACCATGCGCTGGACACCTGCATGCAGAGTAGGATCATAGACCCATAAGTTTGACTTTGGGACAGTTCTTCCAGCACCCAAGCCACTTAGCGTGGAGATGCGCTAGTCAGTGGAGGCTACTAGAGTACCTGGGCAGGGCCAGTGTGGGTTGTATCCTGTAAAGTTGTATAAAGCAAGAAGCAAATGCTGGCACAGGCAGCTTTCAGGAAGTGCCACAGCAGGATCTATGCGTGTCTATTTCAATACAGGTCTTCTCCCAGCTCGGTAGGGATCCTGCTTCTATTCACACTCCTTGGCAGGCGGGCTGCAAACTGTGCCAATCAGTGCATCCGAATAGTTTGAAATCGCAACTCCGCGTGCTGGAGCAGATTTTCTTCCCTCTGCGGGGATGCCGCGAATGGAGCCATCTTGTATGTTTCCCAGAAAGCACTGTCTGTGGTGTGTCTATGAACCAAGAGGCATGTACAATCTCCAGTGACAATAATCTTATATCCTCTAGCTTAGAGAGGAGGCGACGTAGGGGTTAGTAGAAGTCAGCATCCAACACACTCACCTTTGCATACTAAAAAGAGGTTTGTGGTCATCTAAAGGTAATCTTAACATCAAGTGTACCGAAGATAAGCGCGATCAGCCTTCTGCCATCCCTCGCTCGGATGGTCATAACCATTATTGCAAAAACAATGTTTGCTATCTACCGAAACTGGAAAGTCCCTCAGGCCCCGGGCTAGCTAGCTGGAAGAAGGAACTGGAGCGTTAGAATATGGGAGTTTAGTTTTACAAAGTGAGACATGGCTTGGCAGGGGTTCACCGGATCTAACGCGAATATGGGAACAATTGGTTGAAGCCCTGAAAGATAAGAATAGGCTATCCCTCAATGAACCTCGAGAGCTCTACCACCTACCACCCACCAGGAACAGACACCTCCTAGAACAGAGTAAGGAACTGCCCCTTGGGGAAGCTTGACTAGTAAGGCTACCGCATCCACTTAGCACAAATGTAGATAAACGCATGCACTTACACAGATCATACACGACAGGATACAAGTCTAGCAGGGGTAGCGGCACGGGAGGGGAGTGAGGGGGGCTAAGGGCAATGTTTTGAAGTACTGATTTTTAAGTATTATGCTAAAACCATCAATAAAATCAGTTTAAAAATAAATCATTCAGGTTCATTTTAAATAAACACAGGGATATGGACATTGCACCTCCAAAACCATTAGCCGGAGAAGCAGTGTAAAAGCACCCTTTACGTGCCGGGTCCTGTGTGTACCACGGGTAGAGAAGGGGATGGTTTGGAGCAGCAAGTGCCAATCAGGCAGGTGGTTGGCGCACCTCTTTCAGTACAGGACAGGGATGTTGAAAGATGAGTCACAGCCGACGCTTTACTTGTATCTAGTCCAGGCAGTACCTAAAGGATTTGTATGCTATGCTCCTAAAGTGGCCATCCTATGAACAATCTCACAATAGGTCTTAAACCCCAGCTGGCATCGTCAAACAATGCAATATTCTAGAATTCCTATTGTTGGTGATTGTTAGCGATGCTGTGCTGTGCCAAGGGGAGTGAGTTTTGTTCACTACACGGCACCTTTATTGTGCCTTAGGTTTGGTTTTCACCGTTAAAATACTGCAGTTTAAAAAAATAATATTTATTGTTCAGACAAGGAGAGGGTGCTGATACAGGAGTACATTAGCCAGGAGGTGAGGCACTCCAGAGGCTAGATTACTCTAAATGCCTGATTTGTCATAGGACTTAAAAAGTCACTTGAGTCTGGGAAAATCAAGTCATCTCCCTGTGCCTGAAAGTTTACATAAATATAAAATAAATATGTATAATATGCAAATCCAGCAATTCGGTTTCCTTTCTGGTACTCTCCTTATGACATGGTGCCCTTTCAAATGCTTTCTAATTTCTTTTAGCTGCCTGAGCGTGACTCTACACATGATACTCTTCGAAAAATAGCACCTCCTGTTAAAGATCCTCCTGCTACAATAAAAAATGTTTAAACTAAATACCTCGAATGCTCTTTGAACTTGGTCAGGGATAATACCCTAAACAACAAGCAGTGGCAATGCCAATAGGTCTGGCTTTAAAAGAATGTTGTATGGTAATGTGAAGATTTACAAGTAAATATCATGGAAATGGATGTGTACATAGCAAAGAACTATAAAATAATATTGCTGTAGGTTGAAAGGTCAGGTGAAATTTGCATTGCCACACCAGACTTAAAATCCATGTAGATTAATGACTGCCCTTCTCTTCATCTGTGAAGTTTCCAGAGAAAATAACATATATTTTCTAGTTATCTAAGCCAATTTAATAGCATTATAATGTTTTGTTGGTGTGCGTGTGTCTGTGTGTGTGTACCTGAAAGTCCAATTCCGGCTGGGTAATCACTTTTTTGTGGAACCACACAACTTCTGCCCAACCTAAACATGTACTCCTGGCTCCCAACATGTGGGTGAAGCCAAAGCCCCTCTTTAATAATGCTCACATAACTGGTGACATCTACTCTGTCAAGCCAGACCATCAAAAGTAATGCATGACATTGAGAAATGCACTTATCATTGTCTAAGAAAACTGAGGAATTTTATGGTAAGAAAGGGACAGACTCTGCCTTGCTCCAAAATTGTAAGTTTGTAACCTGTACATGGGCCCACTACAGCACAGCAAGTAACATTGCTACACATGAGGCATCCTTTCATCGTAATCCACTGATTAAAAGTCGAATGCATGTAGGAGAAGGGCTGGGGAGCATTTACATCACTTTACAATACAATCCAGGAACATTTTATGGTTTCAGTGCCATTGCGATAGATTGCCATTGTAAAACGTTCAAGGATTTTGTAATAAATCTTCAGTAGAAGCAAATAGTTTCTGTGACCCTAAATAGAATGTCATTGCAACAATTCAAGGACATGCAAACAGCTAACTATGGGGCCGACATACATAGGTGATTTGCGGTCAGAAAGCCTGTGATGGGCAAAAACATAGCATTTGTAACTGCAAAACGTAATTTTTCAATATGCCAAAACGTTTTGTGAGTCAGGAAAGACCTTCTAACTCACTAAAGGGATTATGGGGGCGTCCCCACCCTGTTTGTGGTTTCTGACTGCAATTGTGTTGCAAGCTACTGAAGTGTTACCGACCTCAAGCGGGATTGTTAACTGATTTGCAAACCAAAACCTGTCACTGGGGGATAGCTTTCCTTTGGGAACTGTGAGTGCAATCCTCAGGGGTAGCAGACTGTGTTCCACTGCATGCCCCCCAACTGTCTCTTGAGGAAACCTAGGGAGCTTTTCGAAACTATTTCTCTTCTAAGTATGCCACCACAGGGACAGAGATCTGCTCTCTATTGCAGGCCTCCAGTCTTGCGCTTGTGGGCCTTCAGAGCGGATCATAACCAGCCTTCTAAAATTAAATATGTAGCCACCTCATGTGAGTCCACATTTTACAAAGCGACTGATTAGTCATCAGTTAGATCGCACAATGAAGGCCAGTTCGGTGTGCAACAACACAGACTCTAGTGTGACATCTGACCTTTAGTACATCTGGCCCTTCATCCCCTCACATTCTCTCATTCACCAAATACACAAACCGCCTACGTTCAGACATCATCTCCACAGCCATCTGCATGTACACCTTTCCACAAATCTAGTTATCCAGCATGCTATTCAGTATGTATATATGTGTTATTGATGTAGCGTCAATCTTGCTGATAGACAGCGGACCGCTATACTGGGTCCAAGGCCAAGCGAGTCAATGTGTGAGTGGAGGGGAAGCTGGTTTCTAAGACTGAAAGTGGACTGTTACTGCATCACAATGTAGTGTTCTTTAAAGAGGTGAGTCTTCAGTTCTTTCCTAAATTAGAGCAGGGTTGAAGGTGGTCCTGCTGGGTATTGGGATGTCGTTCGAGATCCTGGGTCCATAGATGGAGAAGGCCTGTTGCCTTGACACCCACTTCACCAAACTGCCATTTGCTAACCTGACACTCAGATCACTATTCTCATAGCCAAGCAAATGATAGTACAGTTTAACAATAACTCACAAACATTTATCTAGCAGCCCATTCACATGGGTATTCAATGAGGTAGCACCCTAACCATGCAATGGAGGCCCAAGTAACCATTCCTTACCCCCATGGGTAGCTCGCGGGAGGAAAAAGGGGCGGGGCAGTGCAAGGCGTGGGGTGGGAAAAAAAAATATATTCATTTTTTTTAAGTACCTTTTTCGCCACTCTGCTCCGGTCCGATTCAGTTTGCCCCTCCACTCTAGGTACAGGCTCCCAGCCTGCCCTGCGTCCAATCCTAACACTGCTTTCATGATGCTGGCAGCATGAAAGCAGCATTCAGATTGGACTGGGTGCTCCGAGGCAGAGTGAGAGTCTCTGCCTACTGTCTCCAGCAAGACAACACAGTGCCGGGTTGGCGAGAGCCCAGTGCGCATGTGTATTTGGCCGTCCCGAGACGGCCAGCCAAACATACATGCGCACTGAGGGGGAGTGCTGTGCTCTCCTCCTTTGCGCTTGTCACAGCCCCATGGCCCTGCCTCTTTTACTATAAAACTATAATAAATGTTTTATAGTAAAGGTTTAGCAGCTGCTGCTGCTGGCAGGTAGGGGGCGTCTCTCCTCTGCCAAGGCGGAGGAGCCGCCCCTGCCTCACCCTTCACCTGCTCACATAGGGTCACATCCCGCTATGTCATGCTGATAAGGGGCAGATGACAGCAGAGCATCCTTATAGCCGGACATGTATCCAGCAAGTGTTGTGGCTTTACTCCTTCTTCAATTGTCTCCCATTGAAAACGACAAAGGAGAAGGTCAGAGCCCGTAAGACATGCTCTTGCACCCTTTCCTGGTGGATCACAGCATAGTTCTTGGAAGCCATATTGAACATTTGTCACTGCTTCTTTGGCAGACAGGGATCTATGTGACCCTGACAAAGGCCTGATTACAAGCAACAGGTTCAAATCCATCATCTAACCGAGTGAAATCCAAAAGGGGTGAATTACTCCCCATCAAATATCCCCCAGTGAGTGTGGAGAGCCCCATAGAATGCCCTCTTTAAACACTTCCTGGCATTGTCACTGAGAAGTCCAGGCTAGACAAAGTGCACATGTGCCAAACTCCAGCTGGCCTAGAGGGTTCCATGTGATACACCCTGAATAATGCATGGGTGTCAAAGTATTCCAGATCGGACACATACAAACAAGACTGAAGCCTGTTTGTGCATTTTAGGGCTTGAGCAAGGGCAAGGGCCAGAACTCCTGTATCTGAATGCCAGCATAGGTTTGGTTACCCACTATGACCCTCATACGTAACAAATATCATAAAATGTCATCCTCAATACACACGGAAATAAAATACAGGGTATGGACGGTGGGAGGATTTTTTTATGGCTACCACACAAGGCTGCCCTCGGCTCAAAGTGGCAGCGGGCAAAACAGCATCTGCACACTCTCCATTCACTTCCCTGGCAGTGGTTCTGCGCCAGGCGCGTAACTGGTGAGCAGCTTGTGAGTTGAACCAGGCAGCTCACAGCCCTGAATGGCAGCAGAAACATCTTCCTGCTGACATTCTGAGCACCATTTTCACCCCTCACTGTTTGGTTTACTTCTTAGCACATGTGGTGAAGTTTAAAATAAGTTTTATGCAAAGTTGCAAAGCCCTTGATTGTGCACCTTCACACATTCCCTAGCTTCTACCAGTAGCCTCCCCTTCCTCTGAAGGCCTGTGTCCAATGTTAAACATGGGAGCCTAACCACTTGCAATCGCACAGGGTATCATTCCAAACCATC
The DNA here is from genome assembly GCF_031143425.1 of Pleurodeles waltl. Taxonomy (NCBI): domain Eukaryota; kingdom Metazoa; phylum Chordata; class Amphibia; order Caudata; family Salamandridae; genus Pleurodeles; species Pleurodeles waltl. The sequence continues at coordinate 1,090,307,548 of NC_090448.1, read as the reverse complement.
ATTCTTTTGCCCACCATGCCACCTCAGTTTACCCAGACATATGCCAACCAGTCTTAACCCCGCTCCAATAGGAGTAGTCCAGCCCAAAATGCCCATGCTCACTTTGCCACAGGACGCAAGCTTCACTTGATTGAAGAACCCCAACTAGGGCACAACCAGTCCTGGATTGCGCGTGCTCCGGTTAGGAAAAGACCTTGCTTGGCAGTTTGGGTTAGACTGTTGCTGTTCGAGTAGGATCAAGGCTGATTTGCATAGGGCTGTGTCTAATCTGGCATTGTGGGCATAAAAACAGTGGATTGGGATGTGCCCCAAGTAATTAGCAGTGGCTGAGATTAATTGAAGTATTCCATCCATCACTTTTTGGTTTACTTCAGTGAGTCAAGTGTTAGCCCTTTGGAAGCCGCTAAGGCTTTCGGTGATTTAGGTGTCAGTGCTGCTTTACTAAGATGTATGATGCAGGCAGAGGATTCCTTGCTCCTGGATTTTCAGATGCTTCTGGGATTGCACACTGCTCTATAACTCCAAATAGATTTACAGACTCTGCCTGCCTCGGGCCCTTCCAGCCTCATGGAAATCCAGTTGTACAGGGGGCGGAGTTGGGGTTGTTTGCCCTTGTGGAGGCTGGCTGCTGCTGGAACCTTGCAAAAGCTGTTTTGCATGTTACAAGTGTGACATTTGTGGGTGGGGACCCGGCATGCTTCTTAGGTCGAGCGTGCAATCGCTCTGGCCTGTTGTAATCCATCTGTGGGCTTTTAACAACGCCCACCTCAGCCCCATCACTATCGCTCATTCATGGGCTTGCCTTTCAAAAATCCTTTGTTATCATTGGTAAATGCTTTACGTTTGTCCCTCCTTGGGGCAGTTTAGTTACTGCCTTGACCATCAACCCTGTTACATGGATAATTGCGCGTTTGCCGATACGTTTGACTGGGAGCAAACTTCTTTTTCCTTTTGTGTCTCTCCTTCGCACTCATGGCATCCGTGGCACTTTGAATCAGCTCGCTTATGTCAACTGTTTTACTTTTCATTTTAAATTTATGTGGCTAGAAAAGTCCAGTTAGGAATTTACAGCGGCAATAGCTTTAACTCAAGCAAACAGGAGACCCGTTGCATTGCAAATGCTTGTTTTGCTAATACTAATGTTCTGAACCAAAATATGATTTGATACTCTATCCTCCTGATCGAAAATCACACTTACCGAATACTCTACTCTTTAGTCACCCTATTGTTGCCCACTTATTCTCAGGGATGCTGGTGGTTGCCTCGTATGTGCCTTTGTCCACATGGAGAACAGGACATGAAGCTTCTGGTCGACGAGAGCCACCTGGAGCAACTGCTTAGACCTTGGTCGCTACATCTGATAAGGCGGTAGTCCCGCATGGAACTTAAAAGTACAAAGATGCATTGTGAGGCAGGAAAACACCACGAGTCATTAGAACACTTTTGATAATACACCTCCTTCACTGTAGCTGCTCGTTTCTGTGATGTTCTTCGGGATCTACTGTGGTAACACTTTCTGAACAGTTGTCGAAGGACTCCACTGGAGCAGAAAACACTTTGAAACTCACACTTTCTATAAATATCCTATGAATTGGTGTTAAAAGCCCTGGGGTTGTATGGTCAAGGAGCTATCTGCCTGTAAGATGGACCTGCAGCCTGGATAGCTCGGCTATCCAGTGGGACTGAACGCCTATCAGCACTTAAAAAACATTTGTAATACACACACACTCTGCGCTGTGCAGTTTGGGATTCCTACGCTGACATAATTAAAGGATTTGAACAATGACCGAACAGACGGAGGCTCTCAGTTTAGTAGGGACACCCATTAGAGCGGAAACTCCTTGCACTTGTTAAAACTAGTTGTTAATGTATAAATAACTTGCAATATGCACTTCGGGTGTCCTTTGCTTATAATTTAAGGGCTTGAACAATGAAAGTGTTGCCTGGGGGCTCAGAGTTTAGTATGGCCATCCAGGGAGCAAAAACACACTAATCAGAACCAGCTTTTAATCGAACATTACTAAATATCCATCTACTTTCGGAACAGTTTCCATTAGTGCCTGTGATCGTATAGGTATTCACAGTTCATCCATTTGCACCTGAACCCCAGTGTATCCCCTTCACTGACTGCCTCATCCATGATCCCCATTCCAATGCTTGATCCAGAAGTTTAAGGGACAAGATTAAGGCACTCATTACCAGTTTGGCGGGCGGAGGAGGCCGCCTGCCAAACTCATACCGCCATGAGGCGGCCTGTGCGGCCCGAACCCTGCAGGCCCTATTTGGAGTTCCCCCGCTGACCGGCAGGCAGAAACAGTGTTTCCACCTGCCAGCCCAGCAGGGAACAGGGTCTTAACATTGCAGCCGGCTCCTAATGGAACTGGCTGAAATGGGCAGTGCAGGGGCCCCCAGGGCCTCCCCCGAGTTCCCCAATCCGCCAGGCTTTCCATGGCAGTGTATACTGATGGGGACTTGTAATTCCCAGGACGGCGCTGCTTGCAGCATCGCCCTGGTGGATTACAACCACCGGCATTGCCAGACTGCAGGCTTGTGGCAGCCTGGCGGCATTGGCGGTCGGACCGTGGCGGCTCCGCCACATTCACAATGTGGCGTTCAGACCGCGGTGGTCCGACCGCCCGACTTCCTGGTCTTTTTGCAGCCCCGGGTGGCCTGTTTTTCTTGGTGTCCAATGTTAGCTACCCAACACTCAGGGTATTGGTACGGTTTGACCACTGTAGGGTACAGTGCTACCAGTCATAGCACACTGGCATTGTTTGTCCTCGCAGTCATCAAAATTTAGCTACGATATCCGGTTCAGGAGTTAGCAGTTGGTCAGGGAAGTGACCCCCACTGGCTTGCTGGTTCTGCTTTGGTTTTGGAGTAGTATGTCCACTCTGGAGGCAGTTCTCTGGTGATTTGTGAAGCCTGGAGGTTGTCTGGAGTTTTTGTAGAGTTGTCCAGCAGCTCCTCAGCACGATTGTCGGGCTCTGGGTGCTGCAGGCAGGATTTGGCACCTTTTTGTGCAGCAGGGCCACAGTTCTAGTGCTTTGCTTCTTCTTGGTGCTGGTCTTCTTTTTGTCTGTTGAATCTAAGGTTTTGGTCTAGGGCTTCCCTCTAAATACTAAATTTAGGGGGCGTTTTAGGCGAAACCCAATGAGTCCTCTACCTTGGGGTGGCTACATCAAGTGACCATTTATGGTGAGAAGAGGTCACATCCCTATACCTAATTGCCTATTTTCCTTCCATCCAAGATGGAGGAAAATGAAATGGATTGTCCATCTCGTGGGCAACACCTTAGGAGTGTGCCACATTTACCTGCACCAGCTATAATGTATGCAAGAGGGGCGTTCCCCCGCAGGAAGGCCCGAAACATGGCCCAGTGAAATTTACAAGATTCCACTGCACCATAAAGTGACACTAGTGCTTTATCTTATGGGCATCCCTGAGATTTGCTGGACTAGCGCCAACATGTGTGGCGCTAGTCCAGCAAAGTGCCACAACAGTCTAAACAATTTTGACTCAGTTGTGAAAACGAGCACCAAGGTGCCCTGTATTGTAAATTCAGCGCTACCATGGTGTCGTTAGGGGGAGCGCAGGGTGACGCAAAGAAACTGGTGCATCGGAGCTGATGCACAATTTCTTTGTAAAATGCCCCTAAGCTCATTAACTAGTCGGAATTAGGTGAATATATTAACAGTTGTAATCCATCCAATGAAGGTTAAAGTCCCCTAGGAGAATTTTGAACTGTGGTAAAATTAACATGTTCCATGCATTGCTCTTAACAGTTATGTTATTCACAGGAGGATTGTACATAACCCTTAGGGCCTCATTATGAGTCTGGCGGTCAGACCACAGCGGTCATGGCCGTCTGAACGCCATATTGTGAATGTGGTGGAGCCGCCACAGTCCGACCGCCGATACCGCCGATGCCGCCGATGCCGCCAGGCTGCCACAAGCCTGCAGCCTGGCAATCCCAGTGGTTGTAATCCGCCAGGGCGACGCTGCAAGCAGCGCCGCCCTGGGAATTACAAGTCCCGATCAGTTTACACCGCCATGGAAAGGGTGGCGGAATGGGGGACTTGGTGGCCCTGGGGGCCCCTGCACTGCCCATTTCAGCCAGCTCCATTAGGAGCCAGATGCAATGTTAGGACCCTGTTCCCTGCTGGGCTGGTAGGTGGAAACACTGTTTCTGCCTGCCGGTCAGCGGGGGAACTCCAAATAGGGCCTGCAGGGTTCGGGTCGCACAGGCCGCCTGATGGCCCTGCAACAGTTCCAAAGACCTTCTCCCACTGCTCCCGCTGGAACCGAGAGCTGCTCAAACTCCTCCAGCTGGCACAGTGTGCCCACCAATGACCTCAACCAACCTGCAAAAGAAGAACTTGGTAAACGAAATGTATGATTTTATATGTAAGACCTAGTGCAGCGCCACTTTTCTTTAATCTGCCCCATAGTTCGGTACTTTGCCTTTAACAATGAGATGGTTAAACCTTAAACCTGGGTGAGTTGTGCACCTTATAACATAACAATACAACACAACATAATCATCAATTGAAGAGAAATGTAAATGTTCTAACATATACGTATCAGCCTGTCTGCTTAGAAGATTATCAGATTGTCTTTGACAGATAAAGTGACCACACTCAGTAAATCTGGCTATGAGCAAGTAATACCATGCATCAAAGTGATGGATGGAATGCTTGAATTAATCCCAGGCACCAACAAATGAGCAGGAAAGAAAACAGCCTAATTTTTAAATGAAATATACTATTGTAACTCTTGCAAAACTAGAAAAAGACCACCACGCATGTCTGTGTTAAACCAATGAAATCCCCTGGATTTTAGAGGAGTAGTAGCTAGGCTCTGAATATATCTGGTATGTAGACAGAAAGACTGAGGTTAGTGCGATAGAAAGCCACAAATCAAAGTAAATGTAAGAGCTGAGTGCAGAATGAACCTGAGGCAGATATGGAGGGAAATGCAGTGTGCTGGAATGAGGGAGGCCTGGGTCACAGTTAGGATAAGTAGGGCTAAAGGTCTGATGCAGACCCACTCAATCACAACAGCATGGAAGAAGCTGGTTGTTCCATCAAACTAAGTGCCCATACTGTTCAATCTTCTCGCATTAGTCTGAGGTCTTCACCCACATGGAGGGAACAGCTTATTCAATATTACTGCTTCTACTGTGTGAGTAAAACTACTATGAACTTAATTGACAAGACTCAAGTCCACCTACTATGAGTCATAGTAAGGAATAAAGTCCAGGTATTAGCACCCCTGATACAGCGTTGAATGTCTTCCTTAGTGCTAGAGAGATGAACGAAGCAGGTGCAGTGCAGATTGCAAGCCTATCTACTGTGGAGGAAGGAGACTATCACTGTCACTAATATGGTGCCAAAGTCTACCCGCGAGCTGAGGCTGGAAGTCAGTTATCTCTTACACTGATACAGTGCTCAAAATCTACATGTCTATAGTGAGCAGAAGGAGGTTGTCACTATCACTGATACAGTGCTCAATGTCTACCTGCCCGCAGGGGAGGGACGCCAGCTATCACAGTCACTGATTCAGTGCTCAATGTGTACCTGCCCTGTGGAGAGAAGCTGGCTATCACAGTCACTGATACAGGTAGGGATATTGGACACATTATTGTGACAATATAGTGGGGACTGTTCCTGTGTTTTGACTTTCCTGGTCACTGCTGTAATAGTGTTGTTTTTATTGTCCTCATAATCTCAATTCATGCATTTTTACATAGCAAGCAGTAGCTTCAATAAAACCTATTGAACCAAAATCCTGCTTCTGTTTCTCTTTGCATGTATGACACTGGCATCACTGAGAGAAAAGGCTTCGATCTTTTCTATCACAACTTCCCTGCAGAGTCTTAGAGTGTCATGCAATAGGCTGCCACAAATCACTTTACCTCTGGTACTGGTGAGGTGCTGCTAGCTAGCTGGAAGCGTTAGGCTGACAGCTGTCATACGGTGTGGGATCAGACTCAGCCACCCATGCTTGGTAGTGCTGCTACTCAAAATATAGCAGCCTTGTTACTACAACAGGAGTCCTAAGACATGGTACCACCAACGCTGGTCAGCCACCGACTTTCTCTCTGGGACTCATTACAAGTTTGGCAGGCTGACCACTGGACCTCCATGTTGGCAGTCCTTCAAAGGGCACCAGGCCAAGAGTCCTAGGACTGTCGGATTGCGAGTTCCCCATGGGGCTGGAGCAACTGGCGGGCCGAGGCAGGGGGCAGTAGAATTGAGCCACTGCCTGCCATGCTCTCCTACCTGTCAGCAGCAACGGGTAGACTGTGCCCATGCACCACACCAAGCACAGGACACAGTGCGACCCAGAACGCCACATTTTTTGGGAAGCCCACATGGGCCCCCTGTTTTGGGTGCCTTACCTGCCTGACTGCCAAGCTTTCCATGGCAGTGGGGTCGCCATTGAAAGCTTGCTGGTACGGCAGGTCGTAATGGCTATGGCGTTCCCAATGCCAGGATCCCCAAAATTGGCTGCCCTGGTCAGGACTGACTATGGCAGTTGGACCACCACCATGGTGGTCCGTGGACTGCCAAACTCATCATAAGGCCCTCTGTCTCATTATATGCAAAAGACACCCTAATTACCTTCCCTGGAGACATCCGTGGTATTAGGGAATATCCTCCTCAGCTAGATAGGTAGTACATATTTGATGCTATAGGTTGTTCAAGCTTGGACTCGTAAAAGGATCCTCCAATTCCATTCCATATTAAGAAACGATGGAACAAAGCAGGGTCTTAATTGCAGCCAAATATGAGGATCCCCTCACAACACACTTAAGAAATAATTGCCTCACAGAAGAGGAAGGAGAGGTTACATTTGTCATTGAGACACACGCAGCATACAAAACAGACATTTTTTACTCTTGGGTCAACTATCCAGCAGCTGATGGGAGCACACATACATTTCATTATTACACTCCAGTAAATGCACCTGCACAATATAGACCTTATACGTACTTAAAAAGACCACAATCTTATCAAGAACACCAATATTGGCTAAATGGCGCCCTACCACACGTTCCACTATATTCCATTAGATCCTTTAAGTGATGACGGACTTACATCATCAGAATTGGTCATCTATACACCACACTCTAATATAGGTACAATAGCAGTAGCAGACTTAGGCTGCCTATACATTAATTTAGTAGAAATATATGGACATATATAGACATATAATACAATTCCTAATGCAGACTTTTAACATCACACCAGCAAGGGCTGCTCCAGCGCAAGCAGAAGTGGCCACGGCGGCATTAATCCTGCTACTGTGCATTCAGTCATGGGATAAGTACACTCCACTCATGATGAGGTTCTGTTTTAGTTAGCACAAACAAAATTGAGGCTGAAGGCAACGTGAGTTTAGGAGGTATTCCACTAAAATATTATTTAAAAAATATCAACTGATCCAATTTTTTGGTCCAAAATATCATGATGTCAATAATATTGTGAGACAGAATAGTATTTCTTTTCAGTGCTTTAGAATTTTTTTAAACTATAACTGTACATACTATAATTATTTTAATTCTTTTGTTGAATTGTAGAAGAGTTTGTGATATATATTTTTTAGTTTTAATATCAAGCATGTGGGATTATTTTACTGTAGATTGTTTTGATTTGGTAAACTATTTTAAGTTTTTTAAACTTTTATTTCAATTTATTGTTTATTGATGAGTTGTTGGGTTTAGAGCAATAGGGTGGGGAGTTGATTCAATACTTATTTTTTAACCGATTAAATGGCTTCTTATTTTCAATTTGCTAATTTGGTTATTATTTTGTAAATTATTTTTTTAATTTAATAAATACTTTTTAAAAATGCTAAACAATATAAATGCTCTGTTATGTTATGTGAATTTGTAAAGCTCACTATTACCCGTGAGGGTATCCTGGCGCTGAGAAGGTGTGTGTATCTCACCCTGCCTATTGTAGGTTGGTTAGTTGAAAAGCCAGGTCTGTAGCTTCTTGCAGAATTCAAGAAGAGAGAAGGAGGCTCTGATGTGGCAGGAGGCTGTTTCTTGCTTTACAAACAATCTAGAAGAACACCTGTCATCCTGGATCTTGTTCTGTTTATGCATGGAATGTGTGCAAGAAGGAGTTTTGAGGAATGGAGGTGTCTGGGTGTCTTTTGGAAGGAAATGCTTCTGTTCCAGTAAGTGGGGCCTAACTTGTGTAAAGCATTTGGAATGAGAACATTTGTGTATTGGGAGCCAATGGAGTTCCTTAAGATGTGGTGTGATGTGAGGTCTGTGTGTGAGGTTGTGGATAAGTCTGGTGATGAACCTAGTGTACAAAGTGTTCCCATATTGTTCCCAATTCTTGATTAGATAAATGAGTTTTTGAATTATTTAATTGTTTTTAATAACTTGAATATTGTTTATTTGTACCATGTTTTAGGCTTGCTATATATTAATTGACTTTATAGTGTTATTTTTTAAAGCAATATATATTGATATTTTTGTCTGATGCTATTTTAATTTGCTTTTGTGGGTGTTGAAATTTTAGGATAAGAGAGTGGGAAGTGTTTTACACTTATTTTTTATGTTTTTAATTGATACAATGTTTTAATCTAATTTTATTTCTAATTGTGTTTGTTAACTTCATGTTTTATCATTTTTAATTATGCGTGTTATATAATGGTAAAATTATTTGAATTTTCTATATGTGAACCTTTTTTTATGGTTCTTTATTTCATATATATTTGCTTATCATTTTTTATTTTGGGAGTGGAAATTCTAAAGCCGACCTCCTCCAAAGTCCAAAAATGCCCCTACGGTTGCTTATGTTGGAGGCGGAACGGGAACTCCGACCCCTCAAAACTTCATAACTTTATTTCTACTCTTGCTCAGGTTAATGTAGGAATAGTAACCCTAACCCCTCCAAAGACCAACACTTTTTCTATTGTTGCTTACGTCAGATTGGGAATACTAAATATGCCCCCCCAAAGTCCAACACATTCTCTATTGTTGCTTATGTCTTAGTGGGAAGGCTAAGGCCCTGATTTATACTTTTTCACTTAAAACTGCGCTAATACACTTTTGCGTGAAAAAGTATACAGCTGGCTAGCGCCATCCTAAGACACCGGCCGGGTGTCATATTTATGGTATGATGGTAGCCGGCAGTAAGCCCGGCTAGCGTCATGAAAAAGGATGCTAGCCGGGTAGGGGAGGCATAGGGGGGAACAGAAGGTTGTGCGTCAAAGGATGACGCTAGTCTGGTAAGAGGCATAAAAAGGCCTCAGTAAAGGCAGGAGTCATGCCCACCACCCCAATGGCCATGCCCAGGGAACCTATGTCCCCTGGGCATGGCCTTTGGGCTCAGTGGCATGTAGGGGGACCCAAGTTAGGCCCCCCATAGCACTTCACAGAAATATTTGAAATACCTGAACTTACCTGTCGGAACTGGGATGGGGTCCCCCCATCCACTGGCGTCCCTCTGGCGTGGGTGGGGCTGTCCCTAGCCCATAGGTGTCTCTGGGGCTAGGGAAGGGCACCTGTGGGCCCATTCCATGATCTCTGACTATGGAAATAGGCCAACAGGTCCCTTTATGCCTGCCCTGACCCATGTGTTAAATAATGGGGCCAAGCAAGCTTAGCACCATTATTTAATGCCCCCTTCCCCCGTGCTTGATTTTAGCACAGGGGGATAAATATGGCGCTAAGGCCATACCGTTATTTTTTACATGGGAATGCCTACCTTGCACCTCATTGACGCAAGGTAGTTTCCCGCTAACAAAAAATTACTTTAACTCCATAACTTTGACGCTAGACGGGTCTAGCGCCAATGTATAAATATGAAGTTAGGTTTGCACCGAATTTGTGTAAAAAAAATGATGCAAATTTGGCCCAAACACAGTATAAATCTGGGCCAAAGTCCGACTCATCCAAACTCCAACACATTACCCCCAGTTGCTCAGGTTGCAGTGGGAATAATAAATCAGACCCCTCCAATGGTCAACACTGTCTATACCTGTTGAAGCAGGAATAGTAACCCTAACCCCTCCAAAGTCCAACATATTCCCTAAAGTTGTTTAATTTGGAGTGGGAATGGTACGCCTGACTTCTCTAAAGTTCAGCACTGTTCATAGTGTTTGCTGTATTGAATTGAGAATAGTAAATCTGACCCTTCAAAGTTCAACACTTACCCTACTGCTGCTTGCCTTGGAGTGGGAATAAAAACAATCTCAGCCCTCCAAAGTCCAACATTTCCCTACTCTTTGCCAGGTTTGAGTTGGGATAGTATCTTGGACTCCTCCAAAATCCTACACTTTCCCCACTGTGCTCAGGTTGGAGTGGAAATACTATATCTGGCCCCTCCAAAGTCCAATACTTTCCCTACTGTTGCTCAGGTTGGAGTGGGAATAGAAAATCTTACCCCTCCAAAGTCCAACCCCTTCTCTATTGTTGGTCAGGTTGGAGTGGGTGAAGTGAATTTGATTCTTTCAAGTCTATTGTTTTTTAAATCAATTTAAATGAAGGAAAGAAATGAAAAGGTACTAATACAGAGCACTATCACTCAAAACAGAGCATCCTGATGGTGTTTTAGACTCAAACCATATGCTAACACCCATTAGAAAGTAAAAACATTAACGTCAAGGAACCAAGAATCAAATGTAGAACTAAAAGTCATTCAGTCAATGGTTGACTCTACACAAATCATCAGATAAGGAAAAGAGTCAAGTTTTAAGCCAATCCTTAAAAGTAGATTCACTCTCTCTCCTAGAATCTGAGCCATGTTTCCTGGTGGAAGATGAGGACATTTTTTACAATTATTGTAAGATATATTTTGTGATTTAATTATAAAAGTTAGTTTAATTTAAACAGTTTTTATTTCTTTTGGACTGATATTGTTATTTTTTACTTACTATTGTTATTGTTATATTTTACTATCTAGTCTTTATAATTATAATTAATTATTACTATATTGTTTATGTTATTATGTTTATTATTTTTTGTGCATGTATTTTTTTTTCAATATGTCTTTATTGATTTATCTTTTATTATGGAGGGAAGTCCATACCAAATTCACAGTGAAGCTGTTTACAGTGATATACATCCAGATAACAATATTGAGGCAAAGCATATCGGTGTACAGACGGCACAGCTATTCACGCCACAACCATTGCAGTCATTGAGGATGTATAATATCAACAGTACTGAAAGCATTGCAAAGGTGTAAATCTATCATCAAGAAAATGGTATTAATCAGAACATAAGAAATTGAACTGTGGTTTGTGGTCATGTGCACTCAGCCATGTGTCTGGTTGGCAGCAAGGTGCGCGAGGTGGGGCGCAGGGGGGTAGAGGGCAGGACTCCCAGTGCCAGGCAAAGAAAGGATGGTTTTGGTGTGGATCTGTACTCTCTTGGACCTACTTTCCTCCGTGAAGGTGGTGGTATGCGTCTATGCGGAGAAGATAGTGTGTTCCTGTCGCATGTATCTGGAGCCCATGGGTGGTGGAGCATCTATCAAGATGGCCTATAGTTGGATTTGGCCTCCATGTAATGCTGCTAGTCAGGGGTCAGGTCAGGGCCAGGCCCCTTGACCCATTAGCATGTAATGCCTGCAGTTCTACCAAGATGCTGGAGGGGAGGTCAGAGAGCCACAGGTGAAGTTGGGGAGTAGATATCTAGCACATGACTATTTTCCATTTTGCCAGGACCAGGGCCAAATCCAGAACTTTGTTGACAGGTTTGTGTGCAGCTGTGTGGGTTGTAACCTCCAATAAGCAATGGAGGCCCACCCATTGGACCAGAGAACCCACGGCATCAGAGAGGAACCCCGTCACTTATCCCCAATAGGAGTCAAGGTGGAGACAGCTCCACACCATGTGCACAAAATCTGCTGCACTGGTGTGGCAGCGGGGGCAGGTGTCTGAGGTGCCAGGGTACATGTGCATCAGGCCGTCTGGGGTAAGGTAAGTGTGGTGTAGATAGTTAAATTGTGTGTACTTCAATATAACATTTGTGGAACTGAGTTTTGGTTTGCGCCATTGTGTATCCATTAATGGGATGGCAAGGGAGGGTTCCAGTATGTTCAAAGTGTGCTGAAAGGATGCTCTCAGACCGTGCTCAGAGAGCTATAGAGATGTGTGACAGCCTTACGCCTCCTCACCAGTGTGACAACATCACCTGGAATGTAAAGGACATCTGGGAGTCGTCCTGTGTCTTACACCAAACCGCATGTAGGCAGCGTGTAAGAGCAGAGTAGATAAGGAATGAGCCTTGTGGTTTCCCATATTCATCCTCAAAGCTTTCAAAAGTGGCAAGGATCCTATCTGTGAAGACATCACCCTACACAATGTGTTTTGCCTCGGTCCTGGAAGCGACTGCAAGCCGATACAACCCGGTAAAGCCCAGAGGGAGAGCTTAGGAGCATACAGGGTGCATGCTTGATTTTGGAGCCCATACATCTTTCAGCATGCTTTGGCCACTTGCATGAGGGCATTGCTACCTCTCATTGGTACCTCCATTTTGGAACCAAGCAGCCATTGCAGCACAGAGGTCAGTGTCGCCCTGCCGAACCAATGTCCCAAATCAGACAAGTTCATGCCCGCTAGCCAGCGCATGGGCCATTGGAGTTGTGCAGCAGTGTAATAGTGCTCTTTGTTAGGGGTGCCCAGTCCTCCCTGCTCCAGAGGAGCATGCAGTTTGGAGAGCACTACCCGCTGTCTACCGTTGCCCCATATCAGTGTTGTCTGCAGGGAGCGCAACTCAGTAACTATTTTATGAGGTAATAAGGTAGGGATGGCTGGAAAAAAGTATAATAGCCTGGGGAGTATCAACATTCCAGAAACAGTAATCCTGCCAGCTGGGGAGCAGTAGGCCTGTCAAAATGGGAGTGACACAATCGCCCTAGCAAGAGCAATGCCCACATTGCCATAGATGAGATCTTTATCAGAATGAAACACTTGAATGGCTAGATATCTGAAGGAATCACATGTCCAGGGGAGTGAACTTTGCAGGAGCGCACCCCGCTGTTCTGCAGTCAGAGCTGAAAGGGGAACAAGTGGCATTTATCCCAATTCACTCATAAGCCAGATGCTTCTCTGAATTGCTGTAGAAGAGCCACTAAGCCGGGGAGCACGGTGGCATCATCCCAAATGTACACCAGGGCGTTTTCGACTTACAGAGAAACTGTGTACCAATGGTCACTAGTTCTGAGTCCCCAGTCTGCAGCCCATGCTCAAAGTGCACAGGCTCGTGGCTCTATGGCCAATGCAAATATTATAGGGGACAGAGGGCATCCCTGGTAGGTGCCACGTTCAATATTAAATGTGTCAGATATAACGTTTACTGTTTTAACACAGGCGAGTGTTGTATTGTACAATATGTCAATCCATCTGAGGAAATGGGGGCCAATGCCCATTCTCCTGAGGACTTCCTTCAGATACTCCTATCCCAGGGTATCGAATGCTTTATCAATACCCAGAGTCACAACTCAAGGTATCACACCCTTGGATATTGCCCAATCCATGACCATGAAGAGGCGATGGAGGTTCAGGAAGGTGTTCTATTTTGATCTGGGTGTATCACGTATTGTGAGTAGAGGATCAGGCAATTGCCCAGCAACTTGCCAAGTAGCCTGTAATCAGAATTTAACAAGGAGAGAGAACGGAAAGGGCCCATTAATAAGGGGTTCCTGTTGGGCTTAGGTAGATCAACCAATACCCCTTCTGGGAGGGAGGCAGGGAGTTTAATTGCTGAATAGCCAGAGTTGAACACTTACAATAACTGGGGAGTCACTGTGGATTGATAGTTGGCGTAAATTTGATTGGCCAGCCATCAGCCCCAGGAGTCTTACCATGCACCTTCTGTTTTATTGTGTCCCTGATTTCAGTAACGGATAGCGGTGTCTCAAGATCCACCTTCTGAGATGCCTGTAGGCATGCAGATATCTCGTATTTAGGAACAATCCAATTTGAGCCATGCCTGCCTTTCTCGGAGCTGCATACAATATGGTGTAATAAGAGCAGAAAGCTTCATTAATGGCCTCTTGGGTGTTGTGTATTATGCCCGCCTCACCACAAATAGCGGTGAAGGGGACCCTGGGGGGGAGTCTGAGCTGAGGCACCAAGCCAATAGCCTGCCGGCCTTGTCACCCTTAACATGCTTCCAAGTCAGATAGTCATTGTAATCTAATTTACCCAGTTGGTTGAGGGTCGTCTTATGGGCAAGCCTTGCCCGCTCCAAGGGGATGACCACTTACCTGTCATTTGGTAAAATCCTTTTGTATCTCTGGATATCCATTTCCAGGGTGTGAAGTTCCCTGTGCAGCACCAGCTTGGTGCCATAGACCATCATTATAGAGTGACTGCAGAGGACTACTTTAAACAGGTCCCACTCTAAATAGGCATTGGAGGCCGTGCCTTTGTTTTTGTTGAAATATGTGGTAATGTCGTTGGATAAGGCAGTGTGAAAGGCCTCATTGTACAGGGCCTAGGCAGGAAGCTTACATGTGGGTGTTTGAGAGTGTCATAGGCAAGTTGTAGTTGCAATAGGTAGTGGTCGGAGTAAGTGAACCCCAGATATTCAGCACGTTTGACTTTCGCTAGTGCCTCTGGGCTGCAATAAAAGAGATCAATTCTGGTGTGTAAATCATTCAACCCACAGTAATGCGAGTATTCACGTGTTGTGGGGTGTATGTTGTGCCAGGTGTAGAGCACCTGTATGCAGAAAACACAGTGTTTCAGATGATGAGCAAGCGCCTCAGATTGGGCTCCTGGTATAGGGGGCATGAGCGATCTTGGTTTAGATTGGGGACACAATTATACTCTCCTCCCCAGTAACAGGGTGCCAGTGCATTGTGTAGTAGTGCAGCAGTGAGGGATCACAGAAAGAGGGCCTGACTGGTGTTTGAAGCATATGAGGGGACCAGCATATATAAGAGAGCTGTCTAATACTCCCTTTAAAACTACATATTTCCATTCTGGATCCACCTTAGTGTGCAGTACTTCCAGCTGGAGCCCAGGTGCCATCCATATAAGGGTGCCTCTAGCGTAGCAAGAGTTGGAGGTCCGTACCAGTGTACCCCACCATCGTCTGCACACATTCTTCAAGTCTGGGGCAGTGAGATGGGTCTCTTGGAGTAGTGCTATCTGAATTTTGCACCAGTGGTACATCTTTTTACCGCTCATTTCCTCTTACTGCCCACAGGGGGATGTTCAGATAGATGACCCTTCCCTCATGCGAGCACACCCCTAAATTACTTCTGCTATCTGAGGAACCAATACTGGGCCACCTTCAAGCAGACTGTCTATCAGGGTTAAGGCCATGTCAGGCATCTCATCTCCATGACTCCCTGCAACTGAACCCTCCGGGTAGGGGGAAGCTGTGTGCTGTCCCACCTCCACAACCACCTGCGCTCTCTCTCTCTCTCTCTGGCAGCCTGTTCTTTTGTTGGGCCGACTGGGTGGCATGTGCCACGGGGTCTGCAGCGTTGTTGTACCTTCCACTCCATGGGTGGATCCGGTGACTCCAGTGATGGGGCTTGGATACTTTTGCGCACCAGCCAGGACCTTGTGTTCTCAGGACAGGTGCAAAAGGTGGCACTACCACCCTGCATGATCAAAGCATTGCAGGGAATTGAAGGGCATATTTGTTGTTCTTTTTCTGGAGGCATCACTTTACGGCCAGAAAGGAGGACCTACGCTACTGCACCTACAGGGTGTAGTCTGGGAAGATTTTAACTTGTGAGCTATCTACCTTCCATGGGCCTCTAGCGTGGGTGACTTGCAAGATATTATCTCTGTCATTGATGAGGTGAGCGATTAGTGGGTACAGAGGGGCCCCTGGAGGGAGTGGTCTGCCGGGGACCCTGTGAGCACACTTGACAGAGAAGAAAGTGGAGTGTTTGCCCTGCCAGATGGTCATGGAGAACCATTCCTTAAGGTAGAGTTCCATGCTGGGCCCTTTTACATGTTCTGGTAGGCGCACTACTCGTGCATTATTACAACTTGGTCCACCCTCTGGGTCATCCATGTGTCTTCGGAGAAATGCTACCTCTTCCTGCAGGGCTTTGATGTGCACCAGCATCAGATACCAACAGAGCAAGGGACACCAGAGCAGATTCTGTGGATTCCACTAATTCTTTTAGTGTCTTGTGGTCCTCCCCAGTGAGGCCCATGTCAATTCGCAGGGTGTTGATCTTGGGTTCCAGGGTAGGTTTGATATCCAACACTGCTGTGAGGATGTTGTCGAATCTTCACGAGTACTCCACCAGCGTGTTCCCCAGTGACTTATCCAAACCACCTCCCTGGGCACCGGACACCGCCGCAGTCATTCTGTCTTGCTTGGGGCGGACCATGTTGGTAGTGTGCTGCGCCATTAGGCTAGGCCGTGGGGTAGCCTCCAGGGACACCATTCCCAAGGCCCTGCACACAGGGAATACTGCTCAATCCTAGGCATGCCCGGCTCCTGTGTCCCAGGGATCTTGGAGTGGGGGAGGAAAATGAGAAGAAGACACACCAGCGTCGTTGTGACTCTGGATGAGGTGCAGTAGGGGCACTCTTTCTGCGGTTCCGCCAGATCAAGTGTGCAGGTTCCATTGAGACGATAGTGTGCTTCAGCACAGCTACAGCACTTGGTATTCTCCTAGATTGTGCCTTGGCATCAGAGCGCTAGCATTCAGGTCTCGGACATGAGGAAGAGAAGAGACCTCCCCCTGCTATTGTTGAGTCCCCCCACCCCTTTCCAGGCCTAGTTTCCTAAGTCCCCGACTAGGGTTTTCTCTACCAGAAAAGCGGACTCTGATCATGTATACAAAAACAAGTCAAGCCCTCCTGATGTAGTAACATTTGGAGCCTTGATGTATTCCGCACCACAATGTCCGATGAGAAGCAAATGAGGAGATATACACCCACCTAATTTTTATTTTCAAAAAGACAAACCATAAGATTGACAACAGCAGGGCCTGGAAAACAAAACACACAAGGAGACGTGGGCTGAAGTCCACAGTATTCCAATCCCTGAAACCTGATATTTCCCCCACCCCCCACCGTCCCCCGTTCCCAAAAGAGTCTTAGGACTGCTGTTCTATTTAAGATCTATTTTATCTCAGATTTTAAGCAAAGACAATTACCTATTTATCAACAAACATTCTAACAAAAATCTTTTTCACTTGGGCACTGCTCTTTTCTAACAGGGGATTGTGCTCCATATTATTTGTTTTGAACTCTGTTGAAAAAATGACGTATTATTGAACAATACTGTATAGGTGAATATTGAAGACGTAACAAAAGTTACGTTTCTTACATGAATGTTCACTCCCATGCATCATCCTATGAAAGATTCTTGTATAAAAAGGGATTCGGGATAAAGACCTGCGTTGTAAAGTCTGATATTCGTCAGAGTGCTCTTATAAGGTTCCCATAGCAGGGTATGTTGTGGCAAGGTTAAGAAATTAAGCAAACTGTTGTATTTCCTGTGTTAGTGGCCATATAGGACGTAGGTACAGTACCATTATGCCTGACATGCCCATTGTCCAGGTGAGTAGTCAGTCAGCATGACAGGTATGGACTCTCCTTCTATCAAAGCTAGTGTTTCAAATTGGTGTTAACCAGGCAGGTATCAGCTATGTTGGGTTTATGGACCTGTTCTTATCTCAGCCAATATGTAACTCTACTTGCAGGGGACCATGTGACAAGATGCCCTGAGGCTGTGCCACTGAGACATAATACTGTTGCTGTTGTGGCTAAGGACTTCTTCAGGATAATCTTTTGGGTGGGCTTCCAAGGATGGTGAGGCCTGGTCAAGGGTTGAAATTGATATCCTGCATGAAAAATGACTGTGGAGTAAATTATAACTTTTAATCTGATCTGACCCGAAATCTATGGGCTAACAGGCTGTTTTGACAACCTAATGACGAAGCCAAATCATATCCATCAGCTACACAAGGAGCTGCTGAGGCAATGGTACAAACAAAACTTTACTGGCTAATTACTAGGAAGTTATGAAGGGCCTTAGCTCCAAGCATATTAGCCATTAGGAACTTGAGGTTGATAACGCGTCAGAACCTTGAGAATGTATCTTACAAGGAGACACGCTTTAGGCCGATGAATCTTTTGACCGCGTTTGGGGAATTCCCAGAACAAGATATCTGTTTAGCATTGCAATCAATAGATCAATAACCTCATCGATATTCACAATAACTAATCAATCAAACTAATCAATAACATCTAATAAGAATCAAACACACCATGACCTTTCAGCCATGAATGACCACACAAATCTAGTAAGGTTTAGGATATTTATTCCCTATTAATTACACTATAGTATCGTATTCATTAGTCGCAATATCAATAAGCACATCAATATCACTATAACTTGGCAACTCGAATAAGACTTTATCAAAGCATAGGTCAGGAACATTAGAACAAAACACGACGTTAACATGAGTCAACTTTAGCAGAGTATCATTAGTACATTATTCAACAAAGCAAGAATTCAGTCATTTGTCTATTTGCATCTGATATTAGTGAACTCCTTAACTAACCTCGAATTAGCATCAGCATGTTGGGCTTCATGCAAAACAATTTAGCAGCATGAATTTGGAAAACATCTAACTAGGGTCTCTATCAAAAGAGCAGTTAGTACCTAGAAAGAAAAGGCAAACAGACAATTACAATTTATCATCAGATAGTTACCCATCCGAATGAGTCAGCATGCAGGATCAGTCTTCGTCCTCAGGACATCAGTCGATTCGCCATCAGCCAGGATAGAACAGGTAAGTCTTAGTAGGGCATAGTAAGAAAAGGCTCTTCCCTCATAAGGAGGAGAAGTGCATATCAGGCAGGGAACAAGGTGAGGATGGTTTGAGGTATAAGACTAAGGCGGTCATTGCCACGCGGCCAAAATACCGCTTCCCCCATTCTGACATTCCCGCTGGGCCGGCGGGCGCTAAGCAAGTTAGCGCCCGCCGGCCCAGCGGGAATGAAGGCCGCAACACAGGAGCCGGCTCCGAATGGAGCCGGCGGTGTTGCGGCGGTGCGACGGGTGCAGTTGCACCCGTCGCGCTTTTCACTGTCTGCTAAGCAGACAGTGAAAAGCTTCATGGGGCCCTGTTAGGGGGCCCCTGCACTGCCCATGCCAGTGGCATGGGCAGTGCAGGGGCCCCCAGGGGCCCCAGGACACCCGTTCCCGCCAGCCTCTTCCTGGCGGTGAAAACCACCAGAAACAGGCTGGCGGGAAGGGGGTCAGAATCCCCAGGGCAGCGCTGCTTGCAGCGCTGCCCTGGCGGATTCGCCCAGCCAGGGGAACAACGGCGGGAAACCGCCAGCCCCGGTTTTCTGACCGCGGCTTTACCGCCGCGGTCAGAATGGGCTTGGCAGCACCGCCAGCCTGTTGCCGGTGCTTCCGTCATTCGCGACCCTGGCGGTCAAAGACCGCCAGGGTCAGAATGACCCCCTAAGTCTCTCACAATGGCAAAGGGTGATGAAGAATGGCAGAATGGCTCAATAATGGCTGATTTCTCCTTGGGTCACGCTGTTATATCAAAGTTGTCGAACAAGTCTCTAATTTCACATTGGGCAATATTTGGTGCATCGTTATCTCTGTCCAATAATCCGTCAAACACCTTACTAGAATTTTCACCTAACACAGTTCTCATGCAGTTGATTGGCTCCTGTGATTGACGTCTTCAACAGGTGGAATGTCAGGTAAGGAAAGTTACACTTGTCGCTCCAGTCAGTAGTTCCATTGTCTTCTCCTAGTCCAGGCGACCTTGCACCTGTTGCGAATTACACTGTTGCATTCGGCAAAAATGTCTCCTTGAGCAAGTTGGGTCCCATGAGAAAGAATTTACTATAGCTACACACATATCTCTAGCTTCTGGAAAAGTACAACTTCGTGTCCTTCAGGAAAGCGGCACATTGCACGTTAGAAAACACAGTTAATATGAGACCGGGCAGCTAGGCCCAGACCCTTGCTGACTAAGGCCTAGTGAGTAATTTAGCATAACCCTTATATATAACTCTTAATGCTAATACAAAACCATACATTAGTACATTGTTAATTCATTATTAGTCAGTTTCATTTATCATTGTATGCATTGGTGGCTACTCCCCGTGGGCACATTTCAAACGCGTACATTAGTACTACATTAACACATTTTCTATGTGGCTTCATTAGATATTATATTGCAAGCTTTTCATGTTAATATTAATTCTAAAAGTCACACTCCAACAAGGTCAAAAGAAGTGGCAAAAGATGTGACCTTTACACTTTTCTGTTGAGACTGAATGAGCTCTACACAGTATCTTACCAACAAGGCTGTTCCCTCTTGAGAAGACATTAAATATGAATAGTTCAGTTAACCTGCAGGCCTCCTCTCTAACTTAGTCCCTGTTCACTAAATTTGCATCCTTTCTAAGGTCGATATAGTTTCTGCATTGTGTAGTCCAATTAAAGAAAAATGTAGTAGTAGACTAGTTAGTTGTCGTGCTTCACCTGTTCAAGAAACTATCTCCAATACCACAAAATGTCATTGTTCCTGCGCATGGCTAGTTTGCACAGGAGAGCAGTAACCATTCAATTCCATCAATAACTTTAACCATACATTTTGGAAATTCTTCATGCTGTTTTTTTGGGTTGAACCTTTCAATGAGATTGTTGTGCTGTCTATTTTCGACAAACTCTGACAGTGATGGAAGGTCTTGTTGGATCTTATGGTGGGTTTTGACACCGTTGACCAGCTCCCTTTCCAAAAATGGCTGAGAGAACCAGGCATTCACATTCTGGATTGGACTGGGTGAAAGATCCTTTCTCTCCAGTACAGTGCAAACAAAGTCTATCGCACCCTTAAAATCTCTTGCTACAACTCTGGCTCAAATTTGTATTTGTTACTTTTAATAAAACTATCATATGGACCTGAATACTTTATGCATACAGCTGGCCTGTGAATTATTCTGTATGTGATGGAATAGCTTCAAGATCGATAATCTGTTTCCCCATTTTTCATGGTGAATGGCTGCTCATTTTTTAATTTGGACCTTAATAAAATGGAGACTGTGCTTGCTAAAATGGAGTCTCCTTTCTGGTACCCCTCCCACTGGCCTTATTTTACTACCCTGCCTCTCATGCCCTTCTTCCACTGTCAGCTTCATTGGTGAAACATTGGGGTGTCTGCTGTATCCAAGTTGTATTTTTGTCACCAAAGGCAGCTTGTATGGATCCTTTCTCCACTTATTTATTACAGGACACAGCATTTAGTAAATGCTTTCATTCCTGTACCTTTAGACTTAGACAGTAGCATATACTTGGACTTGCACACTATGATATCCGCAGGCTTTTGTGTTCCAAGACTGTGACTGTAAAGCACATGAGAAAATGCATAATTGTGGCCGATTATGGGTCGATTTAGCATCTCAATCCTTTACCAATAAAGATCCTTGGCCATTGCGCAAAGTTAGGTTTTGCTTTTCTGTAGAACAGATCCAAACAAGCATTGACAAAGCCAATAGGTCCTACTGGCAAAAATGAATGCACCAGCAAAGAACCAAAAAAGGAAAAGAAGGAAATATGCTATGAAGTGACACGCACATATAGAATGCTTACATAATAATGCTTCTAAACCTGACGCACTTGTTTCAAAACTCATGCACTTGCCTGTGGAATGACACAGAAATCATTTTATTTATTTTTTCATTTACTAATCCATAGTGTCAACTGCATTTGGTGCAGTAAATAAAAAATAAATTTTGTATTTGCTCCAAAGCACATTTATGCAACCAGAATTGCCCTGTAGCAAATGGTACCAGCCTGGCTCTCCAAAAAAGATAAACATTAAACAAATAAAAGATTAACTTTAAAAGATCCACCAGGGATTGGTGAACAATGGAGGAATGGGTAGGGGAAAGCTACAGGGAGTGGCTGGGGGGAAGAAATAAATATAAATCCAAGCCGGGGGAAGAATGAATAAAAAAGAAGATGGAAATGTAGCACATGTGGGTAGAGAGCACATGGAGGTTTTGTAAGGAGGAAAAGTAAACGAGAGAGAGAAGCACATGAGGGAGAAAGCCACAGATAGCGTGGGAGAGTGTATTTGTTAGGGAAAAGCACATGAGGGAGGGAGCTGGAAAACACATGCACTTTCATGAAGTGCTTAATGGAAAAAAGTAGTGATAACGTTTCCCAACCTTGATAATTTACTTATAAGGGGACTCGTTTTAGGCCAATGAATCTTTTGACCCTGTTTGGAGACTTCTCAGAACGAGCTATCTGTACAACATTTGCAACCAATAGATCAATAACCTTATCAATATTCACTATAACTAATTAATCTAATTAATCAATAACATATAAGAATCAAACAAACCATGACCTTTCAGCCATGAATAACCACGCAAATCTAGTAAGAGTTAAGATATTTATTCCCTATTAGTTACAATCTAATGTCATCATATTTATTAGTCTCAAAATCAATAAGCACATCAAGAGCAATATAATATGGCAACTGAAATAAGACTTTATCAAAGCAAAGATCATGAACATCAGAACAAAACACAACTTCAACATGGACCAACTTTAACAGAGTATTATTAGTACATTATTGGACAAAGCAAGAATTCAGTCATTTGTCTATTTGCATCCAATATTAGTGAACTCCTTAACTAACCTCGAATTAGCGTCAGCATGTTGGGCTTCATGCAAAACATTTTATCAACACAAATTTAGAAAAACATCTAACTATGGCCTCTATCAAAAAGAGCAGTTGGTGCCTAGAAAGAAAAGGCAAACAGACAATTACAATTCATCATCCGATAGTTACCCATCCGATTAGGGCAGCATACAGAATCAGTCTTCGTCCCCAGGACATCAGTTGTTTCGCCATTAGCCAGGAATAGAACAGATAAGTTCAGCAGGACATAGCTAAGAAAATGGCTCTTCCCCCATAAGGAGGAGAAGTAATTATCAGGCAAAGGGGACAAGGTGAGGATGATTTAAAGAATAAGACAAAAGTCTCTCAGAACAACAGAGTAATGGCAAGGGCAGAAGTCCGGTAATGGCTGATTTCTCCTTGGGCCCCATCATTATATTGAATTCTCCTAACAAGTCTCTAATTTCCCATTGGTTCGATTTTGGTGCATCATTATCTCTGTCCAATAATGCGTCTATCACCTTACTAGAATTTTCACCTAAAACAGTTCTCATACAGTTGATTGGCTCCAGTGATTTACGTCTTCAACGGGTAGAATGGCAGGTAAGAAAAGTTACACTCTAAGCTCCACTCAATAGTTCCATTGTCTTCTCCCTAGTCTAGACGACCTAGTACCTGTTGCGAATTACACTGTTGCATTCAGCATGAATGTCTCCTTGAGCAAGTCGGGTCCCATGAGAAAGAATTTACTACGGTTACACAAACATCTCTAGCTTTTAGAAAAGTACAGCTTTGTGGCCTTCAGGAAGACAGGACATTGCACGTTAGGAAAAACACAATTAATATGAGACCAGGCAGCTAGGCCCAGAACCTTGCTAACTAAGGCCTAGTGATTAATTTAGCAAACCAAATGCATAATTCTTAATACCAATACAAAATCAGACATTAATACATTAGTAATTCATCATTAGTCAGTTACATTAGTCATCGAATACATTGGTGACCACTCCCCGTGGGCACATTTCAAACGCAAACATTAGCATTACACATTTTCTATGCAGTTTCATTAAAAATTATACTGCAAGCTTTTCATGTTAATATCGATTATACAAGTCACACTCCAACAGTAGTTCCCTAAAACGTACCAGTGGAATGATACAGATCAGCCAAACAAAATTATGGTGAAGTGCCATTGCTCCAGGGGAAGGAAAAACGTAAGATGAATACGGAATACAACGGAATAGGAAATAGGAGTGACAATAAAGCCAATCAAAGGAAGAAACAGCTCTAATTCACTCTAGTTATTCGGAGTAGTAAACGAAAGTTATTTTGCAACCAGAAAGATAAAGCTGTTCGGTAGGCAAGACCAAAAAATGCGTCCATTCAAGGAAACTGAGATCAGTCTTCAAAACTCTTCCGGGGGTCCTCATCTTGGTGCCCAGGTTTTCAGTGTGCAAGCAGCTGTGCAAAGGAACATCCTTCCTGGCCCACCTACTAAAGCTTCCAAGCAATTTTTATCCCTGGAAAGTAGTGAATGCCCGGGAATAAGGTGGCTGTA
Organism: Pleurodeles waltl; assembly: GCF_031143425.1. Taxonomy (NCBI): domain Eukaryota; kingdom Metazoa; phylum Chordata; class Amphibia; order Caudata; family Salamandridae; genus Pleurodeles; species Pleurodeles waltl. The sequence continues at coordinate 1,090,283,362 of NC_090448.1, read as the reverse complement.
ATTCTGTACCTCGGGGTTCGCCTGGCCTCCTTCCACAATCTCTCTGCAGGTGACCATTGAGCTTAATAAACAAAATAACAATGCTGCCCGCCTGGTTGCTAGTGAGAACAGGTAATAGAGTACTCACTGCTTAACTGTCTAACTCAGGTCAATAAATCTTGTGCTCGCACCTTATGAAAGGTCAGTGTCGAAATCCCATTTTTCACTTAGGTGAGCCCGCTGCGTAAATACTACATTTTCGGTAGTTAATCGACCCCGTGACTAGGGAACGGCAAGGCCATGGCAGGCAGCAGGGTGTGGTGGGTGCGCACCTTTGGAATTTCTTGCCCTGTAAGGGCAATTAGGAAATTGGGGACAAAGTGCAATTGAGGGAATAATGTGAGCTAATTACTATGTGGGTGTTGTGGCGATGGGGAGGGTGGTTATGCTAGCTCTCTTGTTTCACTCTGGAAGTGACCTCAGAGTTATGGCAGCCAGCTGATAGAAGTACCTAAAGATCAGATATTATGATCACAGTTCTGGTAAGTCACATAACACACTCTCAAATAGATCTCAGCTAAGACCACAGCTCTTCTCATCTCACTTAAACTCTGTAAAACTCTGACAGCCTACCCAGGAGAGGGTCAGTTGCATAGTTCATTAGTGCTTTGCAGTTTTGCCAATTTCCTGGTGCAAATAGGTCACATGTTGTATTATGTATGAAAACTAGGTGGGGTGAATGTAATGTCCAGAAAGGGAAAGCAAGACAGAGAGCGATATAGGGCTCATCTCTCTGATTACTCCTTTTTTTTAAACACATACAGATTGCACACAAACAAAGGGCCAGATTTATCGAGGCCTTGCGCCGTTCCAACGCCACATTGGTGTAATTTTTTTTATGCTAATGTGTAATTGGAAGGGGAAAAACGCTGCGCCATATTTACAAAGTGACGCAATGCATGCACTCTGTAACCCCTTGCACCATATTATGCCTGCGTCAGGCATAATGTATGCAAGGGGGTTGTCCTGGCGCCAGGGGGGGCCTAAAAAATTGCTAAGATTCCTTTGCACCATTTTGATTGGCATTTGTTAACGCCTGCTAAGTGCGGGCATTAAAAAGAGTCTCCCATAGATTACAATAGGCCTTTGGGTGCTTTGCAGGATTAGTGTAATAATTTTCGATGCTAATCCTGCAAAGCGCCGGACTAGTGTAAAAAAGTATGACACTAGTCACCCTAACTACCACCATTGTGCACCATATTATAAATACGGCGCTACCATGGTGGTGTTAGGGGGCGCCAAGAGGTGCAAGAAAAGTGGAGTTGCACTAGGTGCAGCACAATTTTTCATAAATATGCCCCGAAGAGAGGAAGAGAGGTAACCACTTTCTTACAATGCCAGGGGCATTTGAATGAAGCTTTAACAACATACAGCTAAGTCATTTAGCCCCTGTGACCTTAAATTCTAATTCCTGACAGCGTAGATCACATGACGTCTGTGACTGGCACTGCTAGAATGGTGAGGATGACAGGCCTAAAGGCAGTGGTTAATTTGTAAATAAAAACTTGCCTTGCCTAAAGCTCTCCTCTGAAACATGCGGCTCCTGCAATTAAACGTGCGAGCATGGAATACTGAGGTAGCGTAATCCTGAAGCCATCTGGGTCCTCTTTAATCCATTTATAGCCACTCCCTGCCTCTTTAGATCACTCTTGCAGCTTTCTGCTTTCTTCCTTCATGACGCTTTTTCGTCTTGCTGTCCTCCATCTTTCCCGTCTGTGTCTTTTGCTCGCAGCAATTGTCTGATGCAGAAAAATAAGTGCTGGCTCTGAAAATTAAGTCCAGTGCCCCCCACTGTCAACCACCGGCTAAAATTAAGCACTGCCTAAGGGCTTCCTTTAGAATTTAGCAGGTTGTACTGTACTCCATTCCACCAAGGCAGCAGAGGCATGTACTGTGCTGTCTTGGCAGATTACAGCCAGCCATTTCTAGAGTTTTTCTCCTCCTTGGAGGAGAGCTCTGGCCCTAAAGAGGAGCCACTGTGGATTCTCTGAAGGCATTGTACGTTTACTGAGTGTCCGCCATGTTTCATGCAGTTGCTCAGCAAACATTTTGTTTTTTTAAAAACACACTCCTAAAGCTGGAACGGCAAGGCCATGGCGGAGAGAAGGATGTGGTGGGTGTGCACCTTTAACATTTTTTGCCCTGCAAGGGCAATAAGGAAATTGGGGACAAAGTACAGTTTAGGGAATCATTTGAGTGAATTACAATGTGGGTGTTGTGTCGATGGAGATGGTGGTTATGCTATCTCACAGTTCTCATTTCATTCTTAAAGTCAATCAATCAATCAATCAATGCTTGTAAAGTGCGACTACTTACCCGTTAGGGTATCAAGGCGCTGGGTGGGGGAAGTGTAGCGTTCAGCGGTGGTTCTTAAAATGCCATGTCTTCAGTTCCTTCGTGAAGCTGAGGGAGGTGGTTTGTCTGATGTGGAGAGGAAGGGCGTTCCAGGCGGTGGCTGCGAGGTAGGAAAAGGTGTGTCTTCCTGTTCTGGTCTTCCTGATCTGGGGTACTTCTGCGCAAGAGTGCTGGGCCAAGCGTAGGGTCCTGTGGGATACGTGGAGGTCGAGTTGATGGTTGAGGTAGTCTGGTCCGGTGTTGTGGAGGGCTTTGTGTGCGTGGGTGAAGATCTTGAAAGTGATTTGTTTCTCTATGGGAAGCCAGTGCAGTGTATGCAGGTGTTGCCAGATGTGGCAGTATCGAGGTAGGTTGAAGACCAGCCTGTTGGCGATGTTCTGGATGTTTTGTAGTTTGCAGATTAGTTTCTTGTTAATTCCGGCATAGAGTGCGTTGCCATAGTCCAATCTGCTGGTGATGAGGGCGTGTGTGACATTATTTCTATGTTCAAGGGGGATCCATTTGACGGACTTGCGTAGGAGGCGGAGGGTGCAGAAGCAGGTGGAGGTGGCTGAGTTAATATGATGGTTCATTCTGAGATTGGAGTCCAGGATGATCCAGAGGTTGCAGGCTTGGCTGGTTGGGGTGGGCGGATTTCTGAGGGTGGGAGGCCACCAAGAGTCGTACCACACGTTGGGTTGAGGGCCCATGATGAGTACTTCTATGTTGTTTGCATTGAGTTGAAGGCAGCTGTTTCTCATCTAGTTGGCGACTGCTTCTGTGCCTTTGTGGAAGTTGTGTCTGGCTTTGCTGGGTTCGGTGGAGAGGGAGAGGATGAGTTGGGTGTCGTCGGCGTAGGAGATGATGTTGATTCCGTAGCTTCTGACGATGGTGGCTAGCGGGGCCATGTAGACTTTAAACAGCGTGGGGCTGAAGGAGGATCCCTGGGGAACTCCACAGGTGGTGGGTGTGGGGTCTGCGAAGAAGGGGGTGAGTCTCACTTGTTGATTTCTGCCGGAGAGGAAGGACTGGATCCAGTCAAGGGCCTTGTCTCTGATGCCAGCTTCGTGGAGTCTTCGTATCAGGGTGTGATTGGAGACTGCGTCGAAGGCTGCCGAGAGGTCTAGCAGGATGAGTGCCGCCGTCTCTCCCTTGTCCAGCAGGGAGTGGATGTTGTCTATTGCGGCCAGGAGGGCTGTTTCGGTGCTATGGTTTTTCCTGAATCCTGATTGGGAGATGTCGAGGATGTTGTGGTCTTCTAAAAACGTGGCGAGTTGCCTGTTGAATGCTTTTTAGATGACTTTTGCAGGAAAGGGGAGTAGGGAGATTGGCCTGAATTTTTTGAGATTGGTGGGGTCTGCTGAGGGTTTCTTGAGGAGGGGGTTGATCTCAGCGTGTTTCCAGTCATCAGGGAAGGTGGCGGCAGCTAGTGTGCGGTTGATGGTGAGCTCAGTGTTTTACTACCCAGCTGATCAGAAGTACTTAGTGACCAGATATTATGGTCATAGACTGGGGCATAGCAGGTCAGTAAAATTGGGGAGGTTGTGAACTACAGATTTTCCAACAGTCATGCTGGTGTACAATGTCAAAATACATTATACGACAAGCAGCGCACATGAGAAGGGCTCAAAGGGCAGTGGAAAGTGAGATGAATGTGGATCAGCAGGGGTACTAAGTGAAAAACATACAATATTTTGTAAAATAACCAATATTTATTGAAGACTTTTAAAGCAGAGAAGGAGAGACTTTATGTGTGTTTTTGTCTGCGTTTATGTAAAAAGTTCTTGTGACACCTCACCATACCCGTGTGAAAGCATCTGTACCCAAATATATTCCCAAAAATACATTTATAAGAGTTTAACACCCCAAACATCTCCCTTGAAGCTACAACTCTGGTCAAAGAGGAGTCACTGTGGATTCTCTGAAGGCATTGAAATTTACTGAGCAGCCACCATGTTTCATGCAGTTGCTCAGCAAACTCTTTGTTTTTCAAAAACAAACTTCTAAAGCAGGAGTTTGTTGCTGAATAACAAAAAACTAGGATGAGGAAGTATTTTTAATTTTTTTCTGCTCTCAACAGGCAGGCTTTTCCTGGCCATCTTGAAGTGGGAAAAGCGTATGTCCGACCAGCTGCTCTAAATAGGGCGGCAGTCTAAAGTACTTAGACCAATGGACCAAACTCTGTCGGACTGTCAGTTTAGGGTTTCCACCGGCAAAGCCAGTGGGGGCACTGCCTGAGGAAAATGGAGGGGCGACTCCCCTGCAATGGTGAAGGAGCATCGCCCCCCCCCCAGCTAAGCCAGCAGCTGAAAAATGAAACAATAATTTACTATTGTTTTATTTTTCAACTGCTTCCTCTGCCAGCAGCATGTGCAAGGAGGGGTGGGCTGGGCCATTGGAGCGGGGAGAGGGGAGATGAGTGGTGTGCACCTCAGTGCCCATGTGTGTTTGGCCAGCAGTCCTAGGCCGGCCAAACACACATCCGCACTTAGGTTTCTCCAAACCAGCTGTGCTACACAGCCGGGTTGGAGAAACTGCACAGACTTCCATGCAGTATCTGACCGGCATACCAAGCCGCTCAGACCAATCCTTGTGCTGCTCTCATGCTATGTTTAACATGAGACCAGCACTAGGATTGCATGGGGGTGCCTGTGTACGCGTCCCAGGAAGTGCTGGAACACCAGAAGAGCAGAGGAGGGAGATGGCAGGTGGCAGCGTCAGGACAGTAAGTTTTTTTTTTTATTATTATTTTTTTTATTTCATCCACACCTGTTCCCCCCGCCTTGAGATTCGCGGCAGCCGCCGCTGGAAACATGATGGCTCTCTGACTCTAGTCAGAGCTGATGGAATGTCAATTTGGTAGGGTACGCTGCCTGACAAGTTCGTAATAAGCCCTAAAGTATATTAACACGTCCTACTGTTCCAGCTGACCCGAAGAAGTGTTTTAAATGGTAAACTTAGATTACTGCTGCTCCCTGTCCTCACAGTAGCTTCCTCTTTCTAGTGAGTTGTCCATATCTGCCCCATCCAACTCACTGCAGCCTTAAAGAAACGTACTGGCATTCTACGTATGTTTCAAAACACTGGCTCAGTGGGACTCTTTTTCTTGGTAACCGCTATACGCACCTTGCTCACCCATTGTGCCATCTGTGCTAGTGTCACTAACAGAATAACATATGTTGCTGTTACCCACCTATGTGATGATTCATAATGGAGTTGTGAACACAAAGAGCTGCCTTTGCATGAAAAAAGGCCTTCTCCTTGTATTTATTACATTGATTGAACGACTAAAATTAACTTAGGATACCGCTGATGTACACGTAAAGGTTACCAAGACAAAAAGTCCCACAGGACCAGTTTAGACCCAGCCTTACTATTTACTGCTGGGTTCTGTCAAGGGTGACTAAAGCCAATATGTATGAAAGATCTAGAACCTACTCTTCTGGATCCACTTCACTGCCACGTATTTCACTGGCTCTTGTTTCAGATAAAAAAAAGCAAATTTGGTGTATTAATTCTTCAGTGGTTTGTAGCTTGGAATAGTTTCTAAAATTCTTCTTGTGTTGACCAGGTGGTCTGATGCCTAGATCATCCAAGTTGACTGCTGAGTAGCTTGTGTGAATGTGGGATGTGCTGGTGGTTCCACTGCTGGCAAAGGTCCTCAGTAACTGCCGTAGTAGGGCTTGTCATGAGTTTCACGGAATTATTCAACGAGCCAGTAGTCCCGGTTACCGGCACCTTCCCTATTTAAGCAGTCAGCGAAGTATGCAAAGTTACTGGGCGAATTAGACTGAGTAGGGTGCAGCTTGAGTCCTGTGCTACAGTAAGCACCCACATGGGTATGCCCAGACATGGGCCCTCTGTTGTCTGTGCTCATGATGCACCCTACTGAAGCTGCCAAAATAGGCCTAAAATGGTCTGGGGTTCCTTGTGGTCCTTTTCAGATAGGACCTAGTCTAGCCAGTTGGACTACACTGTTCACACTGGAGCAGGACCAGAGCTGATTTGCATATGGCTGGTTCTTGTCGGAGGTTGCATGGTGGAGTGGAGGGGAGCAATGGAGTGGATTGCAGCACAGAGTAATTAAGGGTGTCTAAGATTAAATTAAGCATGCCACCCATTACTTTTTGTTTTCCTCACTTTGATGCCCTTAGTGTGACAGGTATGACCAGACATAGGTCCAGTGTTCACTGTGCCATAGGACTCAACCTTTACCCTACTGATGAGGCCCAAAGAGGCAGAAACTAGTCTGAAGTTGCTTGTGTTTCTGCTCAGAAGGGATCAAGCTTTCCAGTTCAGGTTGGTGTATTGCCATTAGAACAGCACTAAATATGATTTGCATATGGCTGGTTGTTGCCTAAAGTGGGCAAAAACATGATGGACCGGATTGTGGACCAGAGTAATTACAAGTGCCATTAACAGTAGCAATCCACCAATCACTTTTTTTGGTTGTCTCAGGATTGCATTTACTGTCTTGTACATATTTGATAAAACATACTGGGTCAGACATGCAGAATATCTGTAGAAACTATAATTCACTAAATCCAAACCAGACACTTCCAAGCAATGCCTGCCCATCTGATTAACCCAGGACCTTTCAAAAGGATAACTATGGTGGCAGATCACTAGGTGGACAAAGGTCTAGACAAGCGCCCAGATTCTGTATCCCCTTAAATGTAACTCTAATCCCTAATCTAGTTACATATGGTTTAGGAACATTTTTAAATTAGAACTCCTGGACAACTGAACTCAGGGCAGAACAAGGTTAATGGCTGAAGCATGGGCGTAGCTACCACTGGTGCAGTGGCACTAGAGACAAGAACCCTAAGGAACCCGTTGAACCTGGAAAATGCTGTATTTTACTACACCAAAATCGGTCAATGGGGCCATTTCCCTTACTTGCAACAGGACCTGTGGTATCCTAGCTGCACTAATGGGTTGAAGAATATTTAACATGGTTACTCACCCTTCCCAACTGGGCTGCAACTTCCACTCCCAGACATTAAACTTTATTTCATCTCTGCCAGCACAAGTAACTTCAAGAAAACACATTGAAAACTCCAAAATAATGAATTACATGTGGCTTTTTCTGTAGCATATTTTAAATATAGTATCTCATGATAATATTGCTTCTTACAAGCTCTTGTTACTATTCTTGTCTTTGCAGTCCAGCTTGCTTCTGCAATTACTTTCTAGACTTTGATGATTTAGTGTTGGCAAATGTAGGTTTAGCACACACCTGTCAACTACAATCATTCCAATTTTAAAGGGTAACAGAGAATATTTTTTAGGTATGTGCGCACCACAAATAACTTCGAACAGTGCATTTAATTAGGCATCAGTTATTGTCCTAGTTCAAGACCTGGAAGTTTTGGTTACAATTTTAGAAGGCTCATGAGAGAAGTAAACAATGAAAGAGCTTCCATGTCAAATAAGAATCTGTTGTTTTGTAGGAGAAGGAAGAACTAACAACAGCGTCTCACCATGAGTGAAGAGTATGATGAGGGTCACATCAAGAACCTGCAAGAGCAGCGCATGTCGGTGCAGAAGAAGACCTTCACCAACTGGATGAACAACATCTTAGCTCAGGACACCGTAAGCGCATCTTCTATATATGTTTCCTTCTGCATATTTTCAATGACTCTTTTTGTTTTGTAGAAGCATCTCTTCGTATGTCCTGTGTCGGCCATTGGTATTTCTGCTTTGAACCCAATTTTAAAAAACATGCGTCCTCTGATTACACTTTTATAGAAACTAGAGGTTTGTGGTTGTACGTCTTGTGTTAGTCACGGGTATTTTCATTTTCCACATTTTTAGGAAACTTCCATGAGCATGTACTGTGTTAGCCGTTTGTGTTTTCTATTTCAACTGTGCATTCAATCTTCTCCTCATTATCATCACCACGCAGACCCTTGACAACCAACTCCCAGTACCATTGGAATGAGTTGGCCATGCTGCAATCCCTATGATGATAACGAAGAAGATGATGATGATGAATATTTATAAAGTACACACAACTACCCATTAATGGTTGTCCTGGCATTAGTGCTAGAAAAAAGCAAACATGATATATTAACAAAATAGGCAAGTTTTCAGGACCTTACAGAACTTAAGGTGGTCAGGTTCTAATTGAAGGTGGAAGGGAGAGCATTGCACACCCTGGGAACCTAACAAGACTCTTCCTCCCAATAGCGATTGCTAAATTCGAAGGACTACTGCCAGGGATGCATCAACAAAGCATAATCTATACCTCGGATGTATTGATTGATTATTGATTCAGTGATGACTTGACCCCGGTTATTTAGGGCTCTGTGGCCTGGAGGACCTGGAAAGTCGTTAGCTGTTCCACAGGCAGGCAAAGAATGCTTTAGGGTGTGGAGAAATTGACAAATGCGATAGAAGCCTTTCTAGAAACCTGGTGGCTGGTTTTGAATCAGTTATACTCTTTGTAGGAGACCTGTGGGAAGGCTGATGTATAGAGAGTTACAATAGTCAATGTGTGAGAGAACAGTAGGTTTGATCACCAACCATTGGGAGTCTGATGGAAGTAAGAGCATTGTCTTACAAAGAACACGTTTTTAGTGAAAACAGTAAGAAGTAAGGGCACCCATGTGCTTCATAGTAGTCAAAGATATACTCATGATAATGCCTAGATTCTTAAGTCTTTAGGATAAGATCTGCACCCAGTTGAAAAGACCAGGAAGAAGAGGAAAGCATGAGAGATGCCCCACCAAACAGGAGCAGCTCAGTTTTGTATCTGTTTAACTTGACTGAGTTATTGCCAAGCCAGAAAGCTATGGCTGATAAACAGACATGAAAATTGCTAGGGCAAAAGGAAAACTGATCTGTAATGGAAAACACAATATATGTGTCATATGTACACCAGGGGCTTAGGGAGAGTACAGATTGGAATCAAGAGGGTTGCTTGGGTGTAACCTCCAAAAAAGGAGAAAAGCCAGTCAAATGCATTCTCTTGAATTCCTACAGAGTGAAATATGACATGGGAGACCATATCGAGGTCTAATAGCACTAGCATGGCGCTCCCTCCATTGACTGGCATCATGCGGATGTCAGTGCCATGAAGGGGGCAAAAGCCAGACTGCACAGAATTCAATATGCTAATGTTTCCTATGAAGGCAGAAAGTTAGATATTAACTTATTTTCCCAAGATCTTAGAAGGAAAAGAAAGAACGAAAATTGGAGGAAGTTACAAAGTATGGAAAGATCTGCTAAAGGCTTTTTCTGAAGCAAAACTACCATATTTTTTCATTTGGGAGCACTAAGCCAAGGTAAAAAAGGCATTGTATATAGAGTTTAGGGATGGTACTGCTGTGTCATGTGCCGGACTAAAGATTTGTGCCAGACAGGGATCATTAGAGTAGCATATTTTTTGCATAAATATGTGCCATAATGGAGTCAAGCTTAATAGGAAGGAACTGTGAAAAAACAAGCTGAGATCTAGCCACGATGAACGTGTCATCTTTAACTAGTTTTGATAAGGAGTCCTCAGTATTAAAATATTGGTACATATTGAATCACACGCCATCGACTCAAAGTGGCCAACTGGTCCTTTGGTGACTTCTTCAAAGAATCTCTAAACCAAGAACCCATCACCCTGCCTACCACAATCAGCCAATGTCTATTCGTAACTCTACTCTTTCAGCCATGCATTAAAAGATATCACTAATGATCACCCCCTAATGAAACTAATGTACCCTGAAACCAAAACCTCCCACAATATGGCACACAGAACTCACACCAGCAAGCTAGATATCCACAGACAAAAAATCAATGTAGAAAAACACAGCTTTCAGACCTCCTTAAACGTTAGGTCTGCTTCTCAGCTTGCAGAAATCTCAACATTTTCAAAGCTGATATGCAGCTTACATCAATAAAGTGTAAAATAGGGGCAGAACTGTGCAAATTCTGTGGCTCGCCGATATCTGTGATACCCCTACAGCCAGCACTATGAATCTATAATAGTGCACTTGCTATTGTGAGAAGCAAACATAATAAGTGCCTGTAGGAAGTTGGCTCTGTATATACTATTTCAAAGTGAGAAATAGTGTGCACAGAGTCCAAGGGTTCCCCTTAGAGGTAAGATAGTGGCAAAAGTAGATAATTCTAATGCTCTATTTTTTGGTAGTGTGGTCGAGCAGTAGGCTTATCAGAGGGTAGTGTTAAGCATTTGTTGTACACACACAGGCAATAAATGAGGAACACACACTCAAAGACTTACTCCAGGCCAATAGGTTTTTATACAGAAAAATATATTTTCTTAGTTTATTTTAAGAACCACAGGTTCAAGATTTGCAGTAAACACTTTAAATGCAAGGTACTTCACTCAGATACTCTAGGAACTTTGAATAAAAGCAATATCATATACAGTCTTTGTAAAAATGGCAATAAGCTATTTTCAAAGTGGACACACTGCAAAAATCAACAGTTCCTGGGGGAGGTAAGTAAAGGTTAGATTAGGAGGTAAGTAAAACACTTACAAGTCTCAGTTCTGGAGCGTAGGCAGCCCACCGTTGGGGGTTCAAGGCAACCCCAAAGTTACCACACCAGCAGCTCAGGGCCCGTCAGGTGCAGAGGTCAAAGAGGTGCCCAAAACACATAGGCGCCTATGGAGAACAGGTGTGCTCTGTTTCCAGTCTGCCAGCAGGTAAGTACCTGCGTCCTCGGGGGGCTGACCAGAGAGGTTTTGTAGAGCACTGGGGGGGACACAAGTAGGCACACAAAACACACCCTCAGCGGCACAGGGGCGGCCGGGTGCAGTGTGCAAAGCAGGCGTCGGGTTTCAGGTAGGAAACAATGGAGGGACCCGGGGGTCACTCTAGTGGTGCAGGCAGGCACAGGGGGGGCTTCTCAGGACAGCCACCACCTGGGCAAGGTAGAGGGTCTCCTTTGGGTCACTCCTGCGCTGAAGTTCGGTTCCTTCAGGTCCTGGGGGCTGCGGGTGTAGTGTTGGTTCCAGGCGTCGAGTCCCTTATTACAGGCAGTCGCGGTCAGGAGGAGCCTCTGGATTCTCTCTGCAGGTGTCGCTATGGGGGTTTAGGGGGTTTGTCTCTGGTTACTCACGGACTCGCAGTCGCTGGGTAGTCCTCCCTGAGGTGTTTGTTCTCTGGATCTCGAGCCAGGGGCGTCGGGTGCAGAGTGTGAAGTCTCACGCTTCTGGCGGGAAACGTGCAGTCTTTGAAAGTTGATTCTTTGTAGCAAAGAAGTAGCTGGTTTTGAACAGGGCTGTTGTTCACGGGAGTTTCTTGGTCCTTTAGTCCAGGGCAGCCCTCTGAGGCTTCAGAGGTCACTGGTCCCTGTCGGATGCGTCGCTGGTGCAGGTTTTCAAAGTTGGAGACAGGCCGGTAGGGCTGGGGCCAAAGCAGTTGTCGTCTTCTTCCTTCTCTGCAGGCTTGGAGGTCAGCAGTCCTTCTTGTTTCTTCAGGTTGTTGGAATCTGATTTCCTGGGATCTGGGGTGCCCCTAAATACTGAATTTAGGGGTGTGTTTAGGTCAGGAGGGCAGTAGCCAATGGCTACTGTCCTGGAGGGTGGCTACACCCTCTTTGTACCTCCTCCCTGTGGGAAGGGGGGCACATCCCTAATCCTATTGGGGGAATCCTCCAAACACAAGATGGAGGATTTCTCAAGGCAGGGGTCACCTCAGCTCAGGACACCTTAGGGGCTGTCCTGAATGGTGGGTGACTCCTCCTTGTTTTTCTCATTATCTCCTTCAGCCTTGCCGCCAAAAGTGGGGGCAGTGGCCGGAGGGGCGGGCATTTCCACTAGCTGGGATGCCCTGGGGCGCTGTAACAAAAGGGGTGAGCCTTTGAGGGTCACCACCAGGTGTTACAGTTCCTGCAGGGGGAAGTGAGAAGCACCTCCACCCAGTACAGGCTTTGTTCCTGGCCACAGAATGACAAAGGCACTCTCCCCATGTGGCCAGCAACATATCTGGTGTGTGGCAGGCTGGCAGAAACTGGTCAGCCTACACTAGAAGTCGGATTGGTATTCAGGGGGCATCTCTAAGATGCCCTCTGGGTGTATGTTACAATAAATTTCACATTGGCATCAGTGTGCATTTATTGTGCTGAGAAGTTTGATACCAAACTTCCCAGATTCCAGTGTAGCCATTATGGAACTGTGGAGTTTGTGTTTTACAAACTCGCAGACCATATACTCTTATGGCTACCCTGCACTTACAATGTCTAAGGTTTTGCTTAGACACTGTAGGGGCATAGTGCTCATGCACATATCCCCTCACCTGTGGTATAGTGCACCCTGCCTTTGAGCTGTAAGGCCTGCTAGAGGGGTGACTTACCTATGCCACAGGCAGTGTGAGGTTGGCATGGCACTCTGAGGGGAGTGCCATGTCGACTTAGTCATTTTCTCCCCACCAGCACACAGAAGCTGTGAGGCAGTGTGCATGTGCTGAGTGAGGGGTCCACAGGGTGGCATAAGACATGCTGCAGCCCTTAGATACCTTCCCCGGCATCAGGGCCCTTGGTACCAGGGATACCAGTTACAAGGGACTTCTCTGAGTGCCAGGGTTGTGCCAATTGTGGAGACAAAGGTACAGTTTAGGGAAAGAACACTGGTGCTAGGGCGTGGTTAGCAGGGTCCCGGCACACTTTCAATCAAAACTTAGCATCAGCAAAGGCAAAAAGTTAGGGGGTAACCATGCCAAGGAGGCATTTCTTTACAATGCCTCCCTTCACAAAATATATTTTCCCACACATTACAACAGATAATAATATCCAACTACTGAAAAAAACGTTTCAGTTCGGAAATTCTTGTCAACCACTGCCCAGGGACGGCCTTAGGTGGTGCCCTGTGCGACAATGTTTCTTGGTGCCCCACCCTCCCCAATGACGACCTCCACCACGGATTGCCACACTACCCCCCTTTAACAGTGCTCCTCAAAACTCCGATCTCTCTACAGGCAGAATATAAATCACAAGCTATCTTAGCATTGTTATTGTTGCCTGAAAATTGCCGGAGGCAAGGAACGCTGCAGCAGGTGCTTTTAAAATCATAATATACTTCCAAACACGGAGTTCCTACCCGAAGTCAGCACCTGGTGCGTGGCACCGGTCGCACCGCCCTAGAGCCGGCCCGGCCCCTCTACACAGCTATCATTACTGGAAAGGATAATTTAAAAAAACACAGTTGGCATACACTTGAAGAAACAAATTAACAGCAGCCTTCAGATGAGACTGAAGTTCAAACACAACGACCACCTATGCCATAACCTAATGTGTATTTGAAAAGCACAAGGAAATCTTTGGGCCTCTTGGAGCTGAAAAGGGTCCTCATTTTCCCAACCTCAGAAGAATAAAACCTTGAATGAACTTACCAGAATTTGAACATTTGACCATAAGGTCAAACATAGATCCCTGGAATGGATGCAATATTCCACTGAGCCACAAGATAGGCTTTGAACAAGCCCCACTCTTCACAGACAGAAGCAACTACTATTTTCTGGTCCTTTTTGACCTGTCTGTGATCCCTAAAACCACTTACCAACACACACTGTTAAACATCCTGTCAGTGCTCGTGGGCATTGACAACTCTGGTCTTAAGTGGTTCGCATCTTACCTCTTCAAGATGCTTCAGCTCATCCTGATAGGCACCTCCAGATACAAAGAACATGCAGTGCACCCCATTATCGATACTCTCTCTCACTATCTTCCCTCTGTGCACGAAAGCGGTCCAAGCAATGTTGTCCATTCATGTCATAAACGTTCACCTGCATGTCAGTGTCACACAACTACATGTGAAAATCTCCAGAACCAACATTAACCAACCTAAAGTTTTTCTCACCCAAGCCTGGATGCCAAGTGCCTTTCTGAAACTGAACCCAAGCAAGACCAAAGCCCTTCACATTTCCAGTCCCTCCAAACTCGCCAAGGTTCAGAAATGGCTTTTTGACAACAGCCTGAGTAGATCTAGACCGCTATTGAAGACAAATGGTACATCACTGGGTTCAACCACTGATACATACGTGTGACTGAGAATACACAAGACCAAAAAAACCTATCAGCATGGCATCAACTATCCTTCCTCAGCGATAAAAACCTTTACCTTACAAAAGTGATAACCAGAAGCACTGTTCAGGTCATAGTCCCCTTGTACATTCTCTATTGGTTTACCTAAAGTGATTCCTTCACTTTCCACCTGGCTCATCAGAACTCTGAAGAAGTATAATCGCTTTACCACGCCTTGACAAAATAATATTATACCCC